>NC_084834.1:50820776-52070776 GCF_033115175.1 Lepus europaeus | reverse complement strand
TCCTGACTGTTGATGTACAATGTAATACTTTATCTCTTTTAGTATTTTTTTTTGTTCTAGTTAATACTATTGGTTGAACTCTGTAATTAACACACATTTATTCTTAGGTGTTTAAATTTAGCTAAAAAGTGGTCTCTGTTAAATATAAGAGTGGGAAAAAGAGAAGGAGGAGATGTACAATTTGGGACATGCTCAATCAGACTTGCCCCAAATGGTGGAGTTAGAAATGTGCCAGGGGATTCCAATATAATCCCATCAAGATTGCATGTACCAATGCCATCTCACTAGTCCAAGTGATCAATTTCAGTTCACAATTGATCACACTGATAGGTCTAAGAGTCAAAGGGATCACACAAACAAGACTAATGTCTGTGAATACTAACTGATAGAATAAAAAAGGGAAAGAACAATCCATAATGGGAAGCAGGATACACAGCTGACTCATAGAATGGCAGATGTCCTAACCAGCACTCTGGCCTCAGAATCAGCCCTTAAGGCACTTGGATCTGGCTGAAGAGTCCATGAGAGTATTTTAGGCATGGAAAGCCAAGATGCTCTGGCAACAAAAAAACAAAAACAAAAACAAAAACAAAACAAACAAACAAAAAAAACCCAACAACAACAAAAAAAAAACCTAAATGAAAGATCTCTGTGAGTGAGATCCCAGTGGAAAGAACAGGGCCATCAAAGAAGGAGGTACCTTTCTCTGAAGGGAGGAGAGTATTTCCACTTTGACTATGACTTTGTCTAAATCAGATCGAAGTTGGTGAACTCAAAAGGCTTCCATAGCCTTGGCAACTCATGACTTGAGCCTAGGGAGATTTCTGACGCCATAAACAAGAGTGTCAAATTGTTAAGTCAACAACAGGAGTCACTGTGTACTTACGTCTCATGTGGGATCTGTCCTTAATGTGTTGTCCAATGTGAATTCATGCTATAACTAGTACTCAAACAGTATTTTACACTTTGTGTTCTGCATGGGTGCAAACTGATGAAATCTTTATTTAATATACACTAAATCGATCTTCTGTATATAAAGATAATTGAAAATGAATCTTGATGTGAATGGAATGGGAGAGGGAGTGGGAGATGGGAGGGGTGCGGGTGGGAGGGAAATTATGAGTGGGGGAAAAGCCATTGTAATCCATAAAATGTACTTTGGAAAATTCTATTTACTAAATAAATGTGTTTATAATAATAAAAGAAAGAAATCTGTTCATGTTCACATTGACATTAATCCCAAGTCACCAATGTGAGAACAAGACCCAATTATAATAAATAAACATGTATTTTAGAATAACATGTGGGGCAGGCATTTAGTGTAGTGTTAAGACACTGTTTGAGATGCCCTTGTC
Organism: Lepus europaeus; assembly: GCF_033115175.1. Lineage (NCBI taxonomy): Eukaryota > Metazoa > Chordata > Mammalia > Lagomorpha > Leporidae > Lepus > Lepus europaeus. The sequence continues at coordinate 52,069,421 of NC_084834.1, read as the reverse complement.
CCATAACTGATTGCCTGAGTTCAAGTCTCACCTTTGCTTCGGATTCTAGCTTCCTGCTAGAATGGCTCAAGTAATTGGGTCCCTGAACCACAGCTGGGAAATCTAGATGGCGTTCTTATCTCCTGGTTTAGAACTGGTCCTGCCCCGTCCATTGCAGTCTTTGGGGGAGTGACACACAGGTGGGAGTTCTATGTGCGAATGTCTCTCTGTCTCTCTAAATAAATAAGTAACATCCTCAGTGTGGTCTGATTCCATGGTGTGCCTTCTTCTTAGCTTGTTTGGTATTCAGCTATGCCAACCAACCTAGCCTGGAGAGGTTTTTCCTGCTCTTCTTAGTTTCTCATGAACTGATACTTCTGTTCCTGTGTCAGAAGGATCCCTTCTGTGTTCCCACACATACATTGAGCTGTTTCCTTCAAGACTTTGGATTGGTAGGCACAAAGTTTCTTTAGCTGCCTTCCAGATTTTATTGCTAGAAAATGATGCTGATATCCTCTAAATAAACTCCTTGGGGTTTGACAGACTTAGAATGCTTTATTAACTTACGAACTCTGGAGAAGTAGATTCTTCCACTGCTTCAACTAAAAAAATCTTTTTGTACCAAAAACATGTAACTTTATATGATTTACGTTTATATTAAAAGCTATTTCTCTTTACATTAAAAAGACAGTCTTCATCTCAATTTTCACAATAATGTTTTGTATAAAATAATGTCATTATTTGCCTGGAGTGAGCTGTCTGGATTAAAATCCAGCTCTATCGGCCAGTGCTGTGGCTCAATACGCTAATCCTTCGCCTGCAGCGCTGACACACCGGGTTCTAGTCCCAGTTGGGGCACCGGATTCTGTCCCGGTTGCTCCTCTTCCAGTCCAGCTCTCTGCTTGTGGCCCAGGAGTGCAGTAGAGGATGGCCCAGGTCCTTGGGCCCTGCACCCGCATGGGAGACCAGGAGAAGCACCTGGCTCCTGCCTTCGGATCAGCACAGCACACTGGCTGCAGTGGCTACTGGGGGGTGAACCAACGGAAAAAGGAAGACCTTTCTCTCTCTGTCTCTCTCACTGTCCATTCCGCCTGTCAAAAAAAAAAAAAAAAAAAAATTCCAGCTCTACCATCTTTAGCTGTGTCATCAGGGAAAAATTATGAAATTATGTAATCACTTTGGTCCAAATTTTCTTCATCTATGAAAATAACAGCAAAGGTGGTTTGCAACATTAGGCAGTTAAGATATTTTCCGAGATTAATTCATTGCAAAATATAGTGCTTTTAGGAGAATGCATGGCATATTATTCTTATAGAGCGACTGTGTTCCCCTCATTTCTGTTCAAAAGTAAACGTTTATTTTTTTAAATATTTATTTTATTTATTTGCAAGAGAGTTATATAGAGAGGTAGAGACAGAGAGAGAGGTCTTCCATCTGCTGGTTCACTCCCTAGATGGCCGCAACGGCTGGAGCTTCACCCATCCAAAGCCAGGGGCCAGGAGCTTCTTCCGACTCTCCCTGTGGGTGCAGGGGCCCAAGGATTTGGGCCCTCTTACACTGCTATCCCAGGCCATAGCAGAGAGCTGGATCAGAAGAGGAGCATCTGGGACTAGAACCTGTGCCCATATGGGATGCCGGTGCTTCAAGCCAGGGCTTTAACCTACTGTGCCACAGCGCTGACCCCCAAAAGCAAAACTTTAAATCTTTGTGCTGTTTTTGAGTTTTTAAGTGTGTCTTTACTTTTCCTAGTAAGTAGCAAAAGAGAAAAGAAATATATCTATCACTTTAAATTCTATCTTTTTAAATTTAAAATTCATACAAAATAGGTAGAATTGACTTTGGATGATTTTATGAAAACTTAAATATAAAATAACATGTTTCAGTGATATATTTTTGTTGCATCAGTAAAGTATTCGTAAAAGATAAAGTCATTACCAATATGAATGAAAGGCCAAGTTTTGACCAAAATTGGAAAAGCAAACAAACCGTAAATTCATGTTCCAGGTTGGTGCCCACTTGTATGATTACTATTGTGTGATTACAACATATCCCAAGGATATAATTCATTCTTTAATGTTGACTAGTTTTACAATATGTAACTTAAGACTTTTTCTATGAGTTTATACATTCAGTGAACTGCATATCAAATCTCCCCCCAAACTCAGCACTTCTGTAATACAGATCCATGGAAAATTTTCTGGAGAATAAATCAGAAACCCATAGAAAGGAACCACTAGAGGTCATTCAATCTAACTTTTAGACTGTCTTTATAAGTACACTTAGATTGTCCTCAATGCAAGGCACTTATTACCTAATGTGGTTCATGAAAGATATAAAAATGTTCTCTAAAGTGTGGGTAAAACATCTATTTCAATTGTTTACACTGAATGTATGTAATACCTATATAGTGAATGTAGAAAAGTATTCCATTTTGACTTAATGGATTCATTCTGATACCATGTTTTCCCTAATATAAAATGAAGTTTTCAAACTCTCAATTCAAAAACATATTATTGATCAAACAACAGGATGATAACTTTGGAAAAATTTTTTGTACTTCTTACAACAACTCTATGAGATAAGTGCTATTACTTCAGATTAACAGATGATATAGTGAGAATTAAAAATGCAACCAGGGCAGATGCTGTGTCACAACAGATTAAGCCACTGTCTGCAGTGCTGGCATCCCACATGGGTGCTGATTCCAGTATGGCTGCTCTGCCTTCGATCCAGCTCATCGAAAACCAGCAGAGAATGGCTCAAGTCCTTGGGCCCCTGCATCCCCATAGGAGACCAGGAAGAAGCTTCTGACTCCTGGTTTCGGCCTGACCCAGCCCTGGCAGTTGCAGCTACTTGGAGAGTAAACTAGCAGATGGAAGAACTCTCTCCTCTTTCTCACACTAAGTCTGACTTTGCATTAATAAATAAATGCTTTTTTAAAAACGTTAAGTGATTTATCACATCTGCATAGCAAATTATTGGTAACTAAACTAATATTTGTCCTGCTCTGTAAGTTAAGTTCTTATTTTAACACTGTGCATATCTTGGAAGTTATTTCAAAGTATAGCCTCAAGATACATTCCTAAAATTATACTTGAGTTCATATTAGATGCATATTATATAATTTCCTTTTTATCTAGCTAAATGTTAATTTTTTTAAAAAAATTTAACCATTTTCTTTTAGAAATGGATGCACTTCCTCCTCTGCCTTTGTCTTACAGATTAATACAGTAATAACACTCCTTTGTTAAGTGTTTACTATTAGCCAAGTATTGTGATCAACCATTTCAAATATTATTACACTTAGTTTTTGCAACCACACTGTCAAACTTTATTATTTCATTTGATAGATGAAGAAGATGTTTTAAAGTGGTTCCATAAATTGCAGAATTGGTGAACAGTAAGGGATTTAAACCAAGTCAGTCAACTCCAAATTCTATGTTCTCACCCTGTTAATATCTGGTAAAATAAAAATGGAAAGAAAGATACATAAGGAAGAAACACGGAGAGGTACTCTGTAGAAAATGATTGAAATAGAGGGATAAATACATATTTTTAAATCGCTTCCAAAGAGCATAAACAGAAGAAACAATTGAAAGTACTATAAAATTCAAAAAAACAATGTTAGTGCATTAGCAACTAACCTAAAAGGAGAAAATAAGGCAGGAGAGCAGAAACTCTTAATGAATTTAGTAACATTTTGGGGATTCAGACATAGGCTGGGCAATGTAGGAATACAATGTGCAGAGTCTAATAGGAACACACAAACTCTGCACACAAAGATGCTGGGAGATCTCAAGACCACCATGAGGAGAGCCCGATACCATACAGGACGGGGAAAGCAGAGAAGAAAGAGAACATGTCACTGGTTTCATGTTTCTTTTGGCAGCAAGAACCTTCAGAATTACATCTGTTTTTCCTTTCCCTTCTAATGCTGCTGGATTTGAAACTCCAAACCTCTAGTAAATTTCAACCTATGGTTTGGTAATCCTGCCTGAAACACAAAATAGTGGGGGAGAGATCACTCGAAACAAAGTCATCCAACATGTTTTCCAAAATGGAGAGGCTGTGTGGCGAGGATTTCATCCTCTGGAATGGTCCAGTTTGTCACCTCCGTCTCATTCATAGTGGATGCAGGAGAAATGGCGATGCTGGAGCCAAAGGCAACAACACTGACCTCAATGTAAGAAACATTTAAGCTGCAACTAGTTATTTTCTCTGTGTGTGTGTATATTTGCACCTGGAAGTCTGAGGTGATAAATTTGGCGAGTAGAGCTATGACTTTTGAAGAAAATCCTGGGGCCCCACTTGACAGTACAAAGTGGGCATTGGGACAATAACACCTGTGTTTTGGTCTTTATAAGAATATCTTTGGGCCAGGAGGACGGTATATTTTGCCGCTGCAATTCAACATTCTTTTAGATGACTGGGAAAACCTCATGAAGAGACTGTACTCTACTCCACAAGTCAACACAACGTTGGAAGGGCTTAGCTTATGAACTGCAGTCAGCCAGTGTCACTGCACTCATTATGTGTAAGCAAATTCCTTTTTGTGGTCTTCTCTATTTTCAGCTTACAGATGTAAAGTAAGGTAGTTGTCTAAACCAAGATAGTTTATGAATTTCCTTTAAGTTCTGGGTCCTTATAATAATGTCGCTGAAATTATTGTTGAAGCAATAGGCATTACACGAATATGTGGAATATGAAATGAAAAGATAAGCTTAATTTTGTGCAAAAAAATGGATACGGATGCACTTTTTAATAATACACATTTTCATAAACTTTTTGAAGACCCTTATTTGTATGTACTTCAAAATTACTTTGCACCAAGATGAATGTATTTTTATTTTTATTTTCCACAGATTTTTGGAAATATCCTTCTTAGTACATTTTTAATAACTGTATTGTTTAGAGGATAGGTATACTTCAACTAATTAATAATTAATAACCTCATGTCACTTATGTTAAGAAGATGATCATGTCGAATTCTTAACATGACATCCAAAATACAAATTACCAAGGATGTAGTGGTCTTTCTGCTACTGGATACAGGAAACCCTCAAAATTGTTCTCCCACTGTGGAGTGGGACACACAGGGTCCAGTGTTGAACCTCTTTTCTCAGTAACTGCCCTCTCCGAGGATGAAGGAGCATGATGCTCACCACATTTAAATGTTTAATGCACTCTGGAGTTTCCTCGCAATTTACACCTTGGAAAGCACAGCTCACTTGTAAATCTTAAAACTTGCAAGTGTCCCTTTCCCTTAGAGCTACTAATCTCACAGGAAGAGGCGGGGGTGGAATCTCACAGTTTAGGGATTTACAAGTCTGTGGTGAAATTTGGGGTGTAAATTGCTGGGAAGCCCAAGAGCACACTTAAATATTTAAAGGTAAGGGGTACCTACATGTTCCTCCTGTTTGAAACCTAATTAGACTGGGAGCTGCACAGGGAGTGAGAAGATGCCTGGCCAGAAACCAAGATTTAAACTCTCTGCCAAGAAGAAGGGGAGAGTTGATTGACCTTTCCAAGTCCCGTTTTGCAGCAAACATTTAAATTAAAGAGCCAGAATATTCTCAGGGTAGGTAGCAGTTCTAAACTGTATGGATGATTTGTAACAGCGTGTGCCTTGCTTCTGGAAGTCAACAGTCCTCAAAAGTTAAATCCTATGGTTGTGGATAAATTATACAAGGCAAAACTAATTTATTTTCTATGCTGGAACACAACTGAGATTAAATGGGGGTATCCGCATTTTTACACCTGTTAACAATTATGATCCATACGAGTCATAGACTGAGACTGCTCCATGAAATTGGGACATAATAAGGCTGCCCAGTTCGATTATGGCTGGATTAAAGGGAAGGGGTACTTACGTTTTCTCTTTTCTAACACAGAATGATAATTAGGTATTGTATTTGATAATTTCACAGTAGATATACAAGATATAGCTACATTTTACAGCATAACCATCTAGGACTACAAAATCTTCAATCTTTGTTGTTTCTAAATGGGAATAGTCTACTTAGAATTTTGGAGTTCTTTTCTCATTATGATATCGGAATTTGGGGTGCCATGTGACATCACCATACGCTTATTAATAAATCCCCGATATTAATAAGCCCAGGGGGGTTCTTACCTAATATTTGGAGAAGAATTCTAAATACCAGCATAAATGAACGCGGCAGCATGGTACATTTTAAGCTTTTATTCAGTGCGAAAGATGCACAGGAGAGTGAGCGATTTAGTTCAGTCTCAGGAGAAAGGAAAACCTGGAAATTAGGGTAGCATTCATACCAAGCAGAGAGCAGGCCAGAAGCTACGTGCAGCAAGCGCTTTGAGCAGCTGTCCTCCACTTATCGCGGGCAGCCAAGCCGAGGCAGAGAAACTTTTGGGGCGCTCTCCCATTTTATATATTTTTCAAAGGGGAGTGGTTAATTAACATGATTGGCCAGTGGGAGCTCAGATATGGTCAGGTAGGGCATGAGGTCACTCAGGGATGTGGCAAAGGCATGATCTTCCAGCTCACAAACCTAATCAATTTTAATCTGTATGCCTCTCTACTTCAGTTACATAATGGTAATAGCAGAAAATGATTCTGCCATATAACCTAATTAAAATAACCGTATTCAGGGACTTCAGACTAAGATTTTACCTCTATAGTATCATATAATTTAGCAACTAAGAACATTTTGAAGCCAAGTGTCCTGGGTTTCTTTCTCATCTTTATTATTTCATAGCTGTGTGATCTGTGCAAATTGTTCTATGTCTGCTATCTTGTCTATAAAGTGGAGATTATATTAACACCACCAACACCTTCCTCTGAGGATGGCTGTGGATGTCAAGTCAAAAATACAAATAAAACAGCCTAGACTCTGTCTCCAAGTGATGTTCCCATTAAGTGATTGCTTATTGTCGCTTTGGAGTTAATGTCCTTTGAAAACATCTCTATCTGTATTACTCTTACCCTAGTTTAATATTTAGCCATATGATGGGCATAAAGTGAAAACTGGCAGCATCATGGTCCCGCCTTCCTTGTCCTTGAGTCACTCTCGGTTGATCCTTTTGTTGTTTCTTCCAACTTCTAAATGTGGTTGTAATTTTGTGTCCTGATTTGTCAGTTTTGGACATTACTCTTTATCTGTTTTCAGTCTCACTACCCATACTACAGTCTGCATTTTGCAGTCCCTTCAATTGCATTTTAGTGTTATACCAAATAATTTTATTTTCTTTTGGTTCTTGGGACCCAGCTCATTACCTAAATGACCAGAATAATGTTGCGGTATTTTATGTCTCAGAAAGCAAAGACTTATTCTTTGTGGACTTCTCCTCCCCTCCTATTAACTTCTAATTTCTCTTCCTCAGGGCAGATGATGGAATTCGTTTTTTGTTTGTTTTTTGTTTTTTGTTTTTAATTTGACAGGTAGAGTTATAGACACACACAGAGAGAGAGAGAGAGAGACAGAGAGACAGAGAGAAAGGTCTTCCTTCCGTTGGTTCATCCCCCAAATGGCTGCCATGGCCAGCGCACCGCGCTGATCCGAAGCCAGGAGCCAGGTGCTTCCTCCTAGTCTCCCATGCAGGTGCAGGGCCCAAGCACTTGGGCCATCCTCCACTGCCTTCCCGGGCCACAGCAGAGAGCTGGCCTGGAAGAGGAGCAATCGGGACTAGAAACCGGTGCCCATATGGGATGGCAGCGCTGCAGGCAGAGCATTAACCAAGGAGTCACAACCCCAGATCATAGAATTCCAAGCTTAAACTTTCTGACACACCTTGTCTGAGAGTAGATGATAGACTGAACTGGTCCTGCCCCATGCCCTGGAGGAAGGAATGCTAAATGATCTGGGCAGGTAAGCCATCTGGGGTATGCCTATGCAGGTTATTACCACTTGGTGTGTGCTCTTTTTGTCCAATTACATTTTGATGTGTTGTTCGGCTTCAAGCAAGCCTATGCACTGAAGTCTCAAACAAACAAACAAACAGAAAGATGGAGTCTGGGAAGCTTCCAGAAATCTGAACACATGGAGGGAGACTTAAAGAAAGGCAGAGAAGAGCTCACCCAGGTGCCAGGTTGTGTTGCATGCCAACCAGCTCCACATGGACAGAAATTCCTGTGTTCGAGAGCTTTCTAGACCTTGCGCTATGAGTCTCTTCATCTAGATAATTTCTTTATTTTCTTTAAAAAATATGCCTTACCATAAACCAGTAAATGTAAGTATAGTATCGCCCTGGTGAGTTACATTACCATATTAGTCAATGGAGTCCTTATAGGAACTCCAATTTGTAGTTGGGAGCCCAGACATTCTAGAGACAGGACTTGAAATTAGGTCTGCCACTGTCAGCAGGTGACCGCTTAAGAACTGAACTGGATCAATGGACACCAGCGATTGTCCATTGTAGAACTACTGCTTCCTTCCTCCCACCTCTAGTATCAAAAGTCAACTGTGTTTTTAGGGTATAGGAGGAGAAACAAAGTCTTGAGTCTGAGTTGGATTTTCCTTCTATATCATCAGGTCTACATTTTCTGGCATAAATTGGTTTGCTTTCATCAGCATCCTTTGCTGTATATATTTGGTATTCACTTGTTAAATTCACTTACTCTTCTACATTATTAAATTATATAGATATACCACATACAAATTTATACATATACTATTAAATTACATATCATCTATATACACATACATACTCAGTGTATATATATTTCCTGTTGTTATCCAGTTTTATCAGTTTTTTTAAAGATATATTTATTTATTTTGAAAGAGTTATAGAGAGACACAAACACACACACACACACAGAGAGAAAGAGAGAGAGAGAGAGAGAGAAAGAGAGAAAGAGAGAGAGAGATCTTACATTAGCTGGTTTATCCCCAGATGGCCCCAATGACCAAGTCAAAGCCAAGAGCCAGGAACTTCATCCAGGTCTCCCACTTGGGTGGCAATGGCCCAAACACTGGACCATCCTCTGCTTCTTTTCCCCTCTCCATTAGCAGGGAGCTGTGTCAGAAAAGGTACAGCTAGGACATGCACCTGTGCCCATGTGGGATGCTGTCATCATGTGTGGCAGCTTTATCTGCTGCACCAGAATGCTGGCCCCTAGTTTTATCTGTTCTAAATTCTTTTTTTATCTTTACTCCCACTTTGTTGAGATCATGAGGGACTAACAAATATATTCAATTCTAAGAAATTTAATCAAGAAAACCCTTCTTAATATTATTAATGATTATTCTCTAATATGTACTTTCTCATTCCACTACTAATCAATGAGATACATGTTTCAGGACTTAATAAAAGGTGATGTTTAAAGCTTTGTTGTCACAAATATATGTCTTATGCCATATTTATTACTCATTTATGTTCCACACTTCTACTTATTTTAACTGTTCTTTTACACAAGTTTTAGGACATGGTTTTATTCTTCATAGTGAGTTAAAGAGTCTTTTGTCTCTCTATTGAACCTCAGAATCTCATCTTAGTTAAAAAAATCATATCTATGCAGGTGTAATTAAAGTATGGTTTGAGACATAAATCACCCTTGATATCTGTGGATTTTAGATTCTAAGACTATCTTTGTGCGAGACAGAAGATGCTACAGGCCGAGCACAGGGAATAGGCCATGCGAAGATGGAGGCAGAGACTTCTAGGTTGCTACAAGCCAAGGACACCTGGATGGAGACACCAAGGACTGGAAAGACGAAGGATTGCCCCTTAGAAATGTCACAGGAAGTGTGGCCTGGCTCTTTTTCATTTTATTTTAAAGGTAATTTATGTTTTTGAAAATTTCTTGGAAAAGCGAATGAGAGAGAGAGAGAGGAAGAGAGAGAGACCTTTCTTCCTCTTGCTGATTCATTCCACAAATGCCAGAAACAGCCAGGGTTGGCCCAGCTTGAAACCAGGAGCTGGAAACTCCATCTGCATCTCTCATGAAGGTGGTAGAGACCTACATACTTCTGCCATTATCTGCTGTCTCCCAGGTGCACATTATCATGAAGACGATTGGAAGCACCAGTGGGATTCAATCCCAGGCACTCTGATGAGTATAGCCTGACATACTATGCCCTAACACCTCTCCAATGACTGACGTATTGATCTTAACTTCTGACTTTCAGAATAGAGAAAAATAAATGTCAGTGTAAGCCTTCAAGATTATGGTATTTTATTACAGCAGCCCTAGAAAATTAACACACTCTCTACTCCATAAAAACAGCTTTATGAGAATAATCCTCATCTTTTCTTTGAACAACTGCAATCTCCTATAAACTGAATTTTTCTTCCCAGTGAATTCTCTGTGCTATTTCCATCATTGCTCCTTTGCTATCTAATTTTTCTATCTTCCACTTCAACCAGGTGAACCTCATTTATGGAAGCCACTTCTTTGCTCAGATTCATTTAAAGCTGGTTTACTAGTAAAGAATTTCATCAAAACTACTCTCTATCTGGATTTGTTCCCCCTTGAATTAAATACTCCTTCCACTAATTAAGTATCTCTTGAAATTCTTTTAGTATCTCAAGAAGCTGACCCAAATTACTAATGAGAAGAGATGATACATGTCTAGTCTAAACATAAAATTCCTTTATCATATCATCAAATTTTATTTGACTTAGTTTTACAAATAAAAATAGTTCTATATTTTACTATACTAACACCTCTGGTTATTTCATATTTTAAATTATTAGTACAGGGGTCAGCACTGTAGTACAGAGGGTAAAAGCCCCAGCCTGGAGTGCCAGCATCCCATATGGGCACCTGTTCAAGTCCCAGCTGTTCCACTTCTGATCCAGCTCTGCTATGCCCTGGGAAATCAGTAGAAGATGGCCCATGTCCTTCGGCCCTGCAGCTGTGTGGGAGACCCAGAAGAATCTCTCTGGCTTCAGATTGGCACAGCTCCGGCTGTTGTGGTCATTTGGGAAGTGAACCAATGGATGGAAGACTTCTGTCTCTCTGGCTCTACCTCTCTGTGTAACTATATCTTTCAAATAAATAAATCTTAAAAAAAAATTATTAGAGGGCGCTGGCGCTGTGACTCACTTGGTTAATCCACCGCCTGTGGCACCAGCATCCCAGATGGGCACCGGGTTCTAGTCCCGATTGTTCTTCTTCCAGTCCAGTTCTCTGCTGTGGCCTGGGAGTGCAGTGGAGGATGGCCCAGGTGCTTGGGTCCTGCACCCGCGTGGGAGACCAGGAGGAATCACCTGGCTCCTGGCTTCGGATCAGCTCACAGCGCCGGCCATGGCAGCCATTTTGGGGGTGAACCAACGGAAGGAAGACCTTTCTCTCTGTCTCTCTCTCTCTCTCACTGTCTATAACTCTACCTGTCAAAAAATAAAAAAAAAATTATTAGTGTGGTAACATCTATATTATAAATATGTAAAGAAAAATTATTGATCTGTGCTTAAAATTATTTCTAATAAGCTAATGATAAACTCTGATGATTTCTTTTACTTATGACAAAAAGAAAGAATATGGGGAAAGTGCATGTAAATTTTCAGCTAGATCTCAGTTGTGGCATCATAGAGCATAGATAATGGCTTTAGAATAATTAAAGTAAACAGTTATAAATCACTTTGACAATAAAAATATTCAGAAATAATACTTCCCTATCTATGCAAAAGACATTTGTATATTTCAAAAACTTATTTCACTGTAGCATAAAAGATATTTTATCTTACTAATGAGATTTGTAAAGATTATTTTTGTGTAGGTATAACTAGAAAGAACTAGAATCACATTAATTTATTTTACTGCACCTTTAAAAGCATAAAAGCAAAGAGGTTCCAAATGTTTTGTATATGTGTGTGTTTGTGTAATGCTATTAAAATGATACTGGAAATATTGGTATAAGTGAGTTTTTTATACAGCCAAATTTATTATATTAAGAAAGCTGTCAGACTGGCACCATGGCTCACTTGGTTAATCATCCACCTGCGGCACCGGCATCCCATATGGGCGCCGGGTTCTAGTCCCAGTTGCTCCTCTTCTAGTCCAGCTCTCTGATAGGGCCCAGGAAAGCAGTGGGGGATGGCCCAGGTGCTTGGGCCCCTGCTCCTGCATGGGAGACCAGGAGGAAGCACCTGGCTCCTGGCTTCGGATCGGCGTGCAGGGCCAGCCATGGCAGCCATTTTGTGGGTGAACCAACGGAAGGAAGACCTTTCTCTCTGTCTCTCTCTCTCACTGTCTAACTATGCCTGTCAAATAAAACAAAAACAAAAACAAAAACAAAAAAACTGTCAATGTTTCCCCCATTTTTCTTTCCTTTGGGATTTAACTTTTGTTACAGAATTGCTTTACAGAGCAAGACTAACTGGATTTTGATAAACATAGAACTCTAAAGAAACATATCCTTGAAGCCTTAAAAACAAATGTGTATGTGTCTCTCAACCTTGGGATTATATCAACCAAGTCAATCAGAATCCAAAGTACTACATAGGATGTAACCAAGCAGAAAATGGAGCACCTTGTTTAACCAATCAGAATTAACATGTAAATAGAAGTACCCAAACCTAAATATCAGAAAACAAGGACATCTCCCACTTACAGTACACCATTGTCTACTACACAAGCCTTGTCAGTAAGCTTGGTTATCCTGTGAGTTGGCTTTGCCTTGGCAAGTGTTGCCAGAGGCTTTGCTTTAGTTTCCAAGCAAGATGCTGATCAGAGGAGTTCCTTTGGGATATGGAACAGCATTGAGACCCGTTTTAGAACTCCCTAGGGATGGTTACTTAACCCTAACTCTTTCTCACATTCCCTACCTGTTTGCATATAATGGTGTGATTATAACTGCTAACTCTATATTAGTAGCATGTTATTATATTATTCCAGTGTGAATAATATTCCCCTCTTGCCCTGAATGTGTTGCCTTATTAATGCAATTCAACATCTACACAGAGAAATCAGAGCAGCTGGAATCTTTGGACGCTCAGTCAAGCTTGTATATCTCATAACTAAGTAAATGAGTGACTCAGTAATAACACAAGACATTGTAGAATGATGCAATTTGTGTAGATGGCCTATTTCTTATGAATAGAATCTACTTTCAACTATTATTTATGTTACTGGCAATGTAATTAAAATTAGTTTTTAATTTTGTTGATCCCCCATATCCAGATTAATCCATATCAGTCAAGGATCTCTTTTTTTTTTTTTTTTTTTTTTTTTTTTTTTTTTTTTTGGACAGGCAGAGTTAGACAGTGAGAGAGAATGAGACAGAGAGAAAGGTCTTCCTTTTCCATGGGTTCACCGCCTAAGTGGTCGCTATGGCTGGCGTGTTGCGGCCAGTGTGCTGCACTGATCTGAAGCCAGGAGCCAGGTGCTTCCTCCCAGTGTCCCATGCGGGTGCAGGGCCCAAGGACCTGGGCCATCCTCCACTGCACTCCTGGGCCACAAGCAGAGAGCTGGACTGGAAGAGGAGCAACCGGGACAGAATCCGGCACCCCAACTAGGACTAGAACCCGGGGTGCTGGCACCGGAGGATTAGCCTAGTGAGCTGCGGCGCGGCCAAGGCTCTCATTTTGCACCATATTTTATTGACCAACCAAATCCAGATTCTGGAAACTATCCACTCGAGGGAATTCAGGAACATACCATCAAACAGTAGAGAATAATTTTTTTTACTGATTTTTTTTAAAGATTTTTATTTTATTTATTTGAAAGACAGAGTTACAGAGAGAGGTTGAGACAGAGAGAGAGAGATCTTCCATCCGCTGGTTCACTCTCCAGATGGCTACAACAGCCAGAGCTTCGCCAATCCGAAGCCAGGAGCTAGGAGCTTCCTCTGAATCTCCCACATAGGTGCAGGCGCCCAAGGACTTAGGCTATCTCCCACCGTTATCCCAGGCTATTACAGAGAACTGGATTGGAAGTGGAGCAGCTGGGACTAGAACTGGTCCCACATGGGGTGCCGGCACTTCAGGCTAGAGCTTTAACCCGCTGTGCCACAGCATCGGCCCCAGTTGAGAATAATTTTGGGTGAAAAAAGAGCTTTCATTTCTTAAGTTCATCTAGAGAGAAAATCTAGAGAGATGTCTATTAAAAAATGAGGCAAATTTTCAGATCAGAGTTGTCATTTAGTATTTTTTCATAATTTAATGTGTAGGGTTTTTGATATTTCTTAATATAAGCAACCATTTATTCTTAATGGCTTTAAAGTAATTTTAGACCATGAACTTAAAGCTGCTGTTGACTAACCAAATGCCATCCAGTCTCTTCTTTCAATACTAGAAGAGGGCCATGAAATTAAACACAAAAGCAAAATATAGAGATCTGAAAAAATATTTGTGCCCAAAATAAAAAAAAAAAAAAAAAGGAACTCACAAACAGGGAAACTTCCAGATTGCCTGAAGTTCTTGCACACATTGTCACATTTTGTTTCTTTCCCTTTTCTTTCTTTTCTTCATGTAAAATTTAAATTCTAGCCTATAGGTCTTAGTTTGGAGTCATAAAGCTCTTCTTTGAAAAATCAAATGGTTTTCAGAGTAAGGTGTTAACCTTTCCCAGATAGCGTGATTTAAGTTAGTGAATCCCTATTTTACTTATTGGAGCATGTGGATTCATTTACTGCTGTGCTCCAAGAATTTTAGGGGCATGAAGGGAAAAGACAATGCCTTGACGGTAGGGCAGCTATCTGAACCCTTGAGCTGGTGTTGTTGCACAGTAGGTTAAATGGCTGTGTGTGATGCCAACATCCCGTATCTGAGCATCAGTTTGAGCCCCAGCTGATCCACTTTCAACCCAGCTTCCTGTTAATGTGCTAGGAAGGCAGTGAAAGATGTGCTTGGGCCCCTGTCAACCATATGTGAGACGAGGAAGGACTTTCTTGCTCTTGGCCCTGATCATTTACAGCCATTTGGGGAGCGAAACATTAGAAGATCTCTCTCTCACTCTGTATCTCTTACTCTGTCATTCTGCCTTTCAAATAAATAGATTAAATAAATGAAAATCAAACAATCAATCAAATGCCTTTGCATCAGTATGATATTCTATGATTTAAAAAGCTCACTTTCATTTTTATAGTCATAAATTTTTCAGCTTCTTATTGTCATTTTACAAGCATATAATACACACATTTTACAAAAATAATGAAATATTTCTCTCAGTTTTGGGATTTAGAGAACTTCAGTTTGTCATGGAAGTATCATGGGTAATAGATTTTCCATTAAATCTGTTATTAGAAATGTGAACTCTTGGGAGAACGATACAGAGAGTTTTAAACAAATCAATAATCCCAAAGTATCAAACACACACACAGACACACACAAAACACACATGAGAAGACTTCAAAAAGTTTATGAAAAAATGCATCATCTTTAAATTTTTCTGATTTTTATATATGTACATATATTATCTAAGATGGACATCACATATATGCATCGTACACACACGTATGTATACATATGTATATATAAATTATGGGAGAGAAAGACATGATAAACATTTTTATAGATCATCAATGAGTCTACCGAAAAGCGTAGAGTTGTTTTGGAAGCTATAATCTTTGGGAAAAGGAAAAACACTTTGATTGCTCAGGGTGACATGGTTCTCTCCAGTCAGCGTCAATGTTTAAATTGTTGGACTGCGAACAAAATAGATCTTTCTTACTGATAATGAAAGGAGGCTGGAAAAAAAATGGCTGTTGACTTGCTGATTGGGTTATGGTATTATAGTAAGCTGTTGATGTAAGGAAACAGGGATTAAAAACACAACCTCTTGACCAAATATTGAGCCAAGCTGCCAGCTGGCTCTGTGATCAGCTCTGTGCTATCCCAGATAATCTTTATGAAACAGAAACTGTTAAAAGCCATTTTAACAACTGCATCTGTCTTAGAGGCCCACAAGTCAGAAGGAAGCAACCACAAAATGACACAGTTACCAGATAAGGATGGGGGAAATAATGGAAATAAAAAATAAAAAAATCAAAGAAAAGCAAGCAAACTCACACATGCACCTCAGTAACAGCAGAGCAAAATCAAAACCCCTGAAATTTTCTCATTTAAAATATCCCTATAGTCTGAATTTGCTGAAATACTTATGAGATCAAGTATTTAAAAAGACTGTATTGAATCAGGTAATGAAATACACATTCACTCAAGGAAAAATTCATTTTGGATTTTTGGAGAGTTAAATAAAATGAACACATTTTGGATAATGAAAGGATAAAATGTCATAAAGTTAAAAAAATTAAAATTAAAAGAATAAAAATAAAAATAATAAAATAAAATTAAACTTAAAAAGAGACAAAATTAGTGGTAATATGTAAGGATCATAAATATCCAAGAATACATTAATAAATTAGAAATCTTTTCATAAAATTATGATTACTAAAAGGAAAACCCTGTATATCATCAGAATAAATGTCATGTGACTTACATATGAAAATTAACATTAATCCAACACACCACAAAGGGATATATTAAATGCAAGATGGAGCCAATAGAAATATAAAGATATTTAGATGAAGAAACTACTGAGGCCGGCGCTGTGGCATAGCAGGTAAAACCTCTGCTTGGAGTGCTGGCATCTCATATGGGTGCCGGTTTGAGACCTGGCTGCTCCAATTCTGAGCCCACTCTCTGCTATGACCTGAGAAAGAAATGGAGGATGGCCCAAGTCCTTGGCCCCCGCATCCACATGGGAGACCTGGAGGAAGCTCCTGGCTCCTGGCTTTGGATCAGCCCAGCTCCGACCATTGCATCCATCTGGGGAATGAACCAACAGACAGATCTCTCTCACTCACACTATCTGCCTCTCAAATAAATAAGTAAATATTTTTTAAAAAGGAAACTTCTAAAAAGTGATATTTGAAGGGATATTGAAAAGATGATTACAGAATTGATGAAACTTCTTGCTATATAAAAACCCTTACAAGGGGCTGGCGCTGTGGTGTTGAGGGTAAAGCCGCCGCCTGCAGTGCCAGTATCCCATATGGGCGTTGATCTGAGTCCCGGCGGCTCCACTTCTGATCCAGCTCTCTGCTATAGCCTGGGAAAGCAGTGGAGGATGGCCCGAGTCCTTGGGCCCCTGCACCCACAGGGGAGACCTGGAAGAAACTCTTGGCTCCTGGCTTTGGATTGGCACAGCTTCGGTCATTGCAGCCATCTGGGGAGTGAACCAATGGATGGATCTCTCTCTCTCTCTCTCTCTCTCTCTCTCTCTCTCTCTCTCTCTCTCTGCTTCTCCTGCTCTCTGTGTAACTCTGACTTTCAAATAAATAAATAAATCTTTAAAAAAATTATAAGTTCCAAGCAATAACTCATGAACACAAAGAAACATAATTTTAAAGCTAGTCACATCAGAGTGAAAGTGAGGACTATCAAGGAGGAGAAGTGTGAGTGAGTCATGGATTTTGAGGTAGAGGGTGCAGCACACTCTGCACCGCTGATGACAGTGTCCTTAAAGGACTGCAGATGCCTCACTGCAACTGAAAGCGCCATATTTGGTAGACTTTCCATTGAAATGAGAGCAAAATGGAGCTAGTTTGAGACCAAAATGGTGAAAAGGCTTAAAGTTTAAAAGCTCACTGTTCCGAGACCAAGAGTGCAAAGTTGCCACCTGCAGCGTCAGCTTCCCATGTGAGCACCTGTTCCAGTCCTGACTGCTCCGCTTCTGATCCAGCTCCCTGCTAATGGCCTGGGAAGCCAGTGCTGGGAGCTCTGCCACCCACATGGGAGACCCGAAAGAAGCTGCAGGTTTCAGCCTGGGTCTCCCCTGGCCTTTGTAGTTATCTGGGGAGAGAACACACTGATGGAAGACCTCTCTCTATGTATCTGCCTCTCTCTGTAACACTGACTTTCAAATAAATAATCTTTAAAAAATGAAAAAAACCTCACTGTACTGTTTTAAAATTTGCTTTTGGAAATGGAAATAAACTCAGAGAAAGGTAGGAAATCAAAGAAAAACAACAGTTAGCAAAGGAATTGCTGAACTATGTTAATGAATGTAGTTGTTTAATATAGAGAATAATTTTTAATTTGTTTAAAATATGGCAAAAAATCAAGACTGTGTTATGAATTAAGATGAATACGGGGATAGAAAATTTTAAAAGTAAACATGCTAAAATATTTTACATTTGTTAGGCAACTTTAGTTATATAGATAGATTTAGAAAGGTTTTCAAAAAGTAATAAGAAATAAAGTCTATTGTTTCAAAATTACATTAGAGAAGTAAAGGTGCGAAAGCAGAAAGCATACCAGTGGAAAAAGTGAAAATAGAACCATAATTAAAAAGCACAAAATGATTATGGAAGTTAGTATAAATATATAAATAATTAAAGCAATTGTAGGTGGATTAACAAAATCTATCTATAGAAAGATAGACTGGTAGATGGGTTTAATAAATCACTCTAGTTGAATGCTTTAAGAGCATTGCTTTTATAAGAGTGAGAATGGGGGGGGGGAGATAAAAATCCATGGGACATACAAGCTTATCCCAAAGAAAAATAGTTAAAAATTAGATAATCAGACAACACATAGTTAATGGAAAATGTGTTAATGTGTGTAAAAAGTGATCCAAAGATAATTCATCAAGAAAATATAAGAATTATGAACATATTTGCAAACAATATGGTAGCCTCAAAATGCATGCATGAGCATTTTTATAACAATATATACACATGTGATATATTTATACCTTTATATATATATACACACATATATATATTTACATATATATGTACAAACATATTTCAAGTTATAAGAAAGAGCATCAGGAGTGGGTCTAGTGGTTAAGCAGCTTGCTTCTTAGAGTGGAATGCAGGGGTTCCATCCTCACCTCCATCTCCTGACTCTAGCTTCCTGGAATTCAGATGCTGGGAGGCAGCAGGTGGTAGCCCAGGTAATTGGGTTCCAACCACCTAAACCTGAATTTTATTCTCAGTTCTGGATGTTATGGGCCCTTGGTGAATAAACCAGTTGATGGAAGCGCTCTCTCTCTCTTTCTTTTTTTTTGTATCTCTGCCTCTAAGATTTGTAAATAAAGATATTTTTTAAAGTACAGAATAAAAAAAAGACCTCTTGAGAAATCCATAAGCACAAATGGGAAAGGATTCACCACACTTCCTATAGAAATAGGTGCATTAAGCATATATATATATATATATATATAATTTTAAAACAAAAATTCCTAATGACGATTTTTGAAATAGGCACAGTAAATCAGTACCTTCACATCTAATTGTTACTTATGATCCATATCTTTCTTCTCTAATTACTTTCTTTCCAAAGATCATGGCTTGAAATGTACTAAAGGTAAGGTCTGTTGACTATAAATTCTGTGATTGTTTTATGTATCAAAGTTGCTTCTCTCTCACTCTTAAATAATAGGCTCAACTTGCCGGCACTGCAGCTCACTTGGCTAATACTCCGCCTGCTGCGCCAGCACCCCAGGTTCTAGTCCCGATTGGGGTGCCAGATTCTGTCCCAGTTGCTCCTCTTCCAGTCCAGCTCTCTGCTGTGGCCCTGGAGTGCAGTGGAGGATGGCCCAAGTGCTTGGGCTCTGCACTCGCATGGGAGACCAGGAGGAAGCACCTGGCTCCTGGCTTTGGATCAGCACAGTGCGCTGGCTGTAGTGGCCATTTGGGGAGTGAACCAATGGAAAAAGGAAGACCTTTCTCTCTGTCTCTCTTTCTCATTAACTCTGCCTGTCAAAAAAAAATAAATTAAATAATAGGCTCAACTAATATTAAACCTAAAATTTAGATCCTAACCATTAAACTATCAAAAGAGCTATTACAGATATGTAATTGTACATGAAGCAATGCATATATTGACTTTGTTTATTCATTAAAAATAAAACAAAACAAAACAAACAACAAAAAAAAACCTGTTAGGGCCAGCATCATGGTGCCGCAGCTCTGAGTCCTGGGTGCTCCACTTCCAACTGAGATTCCCGCTAATGTGCCTGGGAAAGCAGCAAAAAGATGGCCCAAGTACTTGGGCAACTGCCACCCATGTGGGAGACCGGGATGGATTCCAAACTTCGGGCTCTGGTCTGCCCAGTCTTAGCCTTTGAGGACAACTGGGATGTGAACCAGTGGATGGAAGATCTCCCAACCTCTCCTCTCTCTCTCTCCTTTGTGTGTGTATGTGTGTTTGTATGTGTTTTCCTTTTTCTCTGTAACTCTGCCTTCAAGTAAATAAATGAATCTTAAAAAAATAAGAAAATGTTAAACAATTTTGAAGAATAAATACCATACTGAATATGCTCTCTGTGTAAAAGAAATTAAATTAGAAAAGAACAAGACAAATTGTGTGTACATAAGAGTATTAGGAAATGTTAAAATAAATCAGGAATTAATGAGGAAGTCCTAATGATTTCCTTGTATTCAATATCTAGGAATTATTGGCAATACAATATGACAGCTGCATATTTTTCCCCTTCAGATTTTGGTAAATCTCTTTGTTCAACATCCTTCTTAGAGAATTAATGTAACTTTCAGTTATAAACTTTACAGTTTATAACTAGAGCGCTCATATAATTTATCATTCATATGGAGACACATTTGAAAGTGAAAGCAAAACTATCAATAATCATAGTGGGGTGGCCGGTGCTGTGGCACAGTAAGTAAAGCCACTGTCTGCAACACCGGCATCCCATATAGGCGCCAGTTTGAGTCCCGGCTGTTCCACTTCTGATCTAGCTCTCTGCTATGGCCTGGGAAAGCAGTAGAAGATGGCCCAAGTCCTTGGGCCCCTGCACCTGTATGGGAGAACTGGAGTAAGTTCTGACTCCTGGCTTCAGATCGACACAACTCCGGCTGTTTTGGCCATTTGGGGAGTGAACCAGCAGATGAAAGACTTCTTTGTTTATTTTTATTTTTTTAAGATTTATTTATTGATTTGAAAAGCTGAGTTACAGTGAGAAAGAGAGAGAGGGAGAGAGAGAGGTCTTCCATCTGCTGGTTCACTCCCCAGTTGGCCACAATGGCTGGAGCTGTGCTGATCTGAAGCCAGGAACCAGGAGCTTCTTCTGGGTCTCCCACATGGGTGCAGGGGCCCAAGGACTTGGGTCACCCTCTACTGCTTTCCCAGGCCATAGCAGAGAGCCAGATCAGTAGTGGAACAGCTGGGACTTGAATCTGCACCCATTTGGGATTTCAGAATTGCAGGCTGTGGCATTACCCACTACACTACGACATTGGAACCAGAAAGACTTCTCTCTCTCTCTCTCTGCCTTTCAAATAAATAAATAAATCTTTAAAAATGTAATCATAATGAGGCAACAGAAATAATACAAGTTTTAATAATATCCTGTTTCTTGCTTTCATTATCAGCATTTAGAAAAATTTTAATATCTTTATAAATTCATAGTTTTCCTTGTTTATTGATTACTTCAAATTGTATCATCTACTTTAAGGCCCAACTTTCAATTTAAAGTTCTATGTTTGGGGGCCAATGCTGTAGTGTAGAAGGTGAAGCAGCTGCCTGCAGGGCCAGCATCCCATATGGGTCCCTGTTCAAGTCCCAGCTGCTCCACTTCCGACCCAGCTCTCTGCTGTGGCCTGGGAAAGCAGTAGAAGATGGCCCAAGTTCTTGGGCCCCTGCACCCAAGTGGGAGACCTGGAAGAAGCTCCTGGCTCCTGGCTTCGGATCTGCGCAGCTCCAGCCTTTGTGGCCAATTGGGGAATGAACCTGCAAATGAAAGACCAACCTCTCTTTGCCTCTCCGTTTCTCTTTTTGTAACTCTGATTTCAAATAAATAAATCATTAAAAAAATTCTATGTTTAGAACAAAATGTTATCACTGTTTTAATTCATATTTCTGATATTTGATAGATGTAAATCTTACATCTTTGGAATGACTTCTTTCTAGGCCATTTTCTACTTCGCTTCCAAATGAATTTCTCTTTACATTTGATTTTAGCTTTTTCATTTACAATTAAAGATTGCCTGGATAATACATCTAGTCCTATGAATGAATTTGATTATTCACTCTACTATAATAAATGTGTCAAAATTAAGAATGCCTTGGGGGTGATTCCGAATACTCTCACTTGAACAATAATAAGCTAAATTCAGACATTTTCTTAATACTGTGAAATCACTTACAACAGCAAATAATCCGTTCAGTTCTGCCCCCAAAGAAGTCAAGCAAAACTGTCATCACTGAGTAAAGTATTTTTTCACCTTGTAAAATTGCCAGGTGGCCTACTCAATAACTGCTTGCATTCATATTCAATAATTAAATGTGACTTGGAAGAGATACTGCCTTTGCATTTCATTTTTTAATATTTGCTAGTTTGTTGAATGCTAAAAAGCAATGGTCAAGTTGATTTTGTGAATCTGGTATCACCTGCACCCTTAGGTGAGGGTTTGAATTCTAATCCGAGTTCTCCTCTCAGTGTTTGTTCCATCCAGAATGGTAAAATTTTCACAACTCCTCAGACACTGCCAGGGCAGAACTGAGTTCTAATGGGGGAATTTCTCGTTTCTGGGACATTGTAAAGAGCATGTTCTAAAATCATTCTTTTCTATTTTTGTATGAATAGATCACATGAATTGTCCCATGAAATATTTTATTAGATAAATAAAAATTAAATAAACAATTACATTTGGTTCTTCATGGCTGTGAGTTCTGCATCCGCAGATTCAATTGTGAGTTGAAAATCTTGAAAAAATATTGCCCCTGTACTGCACATGCATAAATATTTTATTGACATAAAAGTGGCACATAGTTATGGGATACCATGTGATATTTTGATACATGTATTCACCTCTTTTAATATTCAGTTCTGGTTAGGCATATTTATCTCTTCGAACATTTTTCATTTCTTTGTGGTGGAAACATTGAAAATCCTTTCTTCTAGCTTTTTTGAAATAAATGACATGTTATTGTTATCTGTAAGTACCTTACCATAGGACAGAACATACTGCTCCTATCTAACTGTAACTTATTTCCAACCCCAAAATGACCTAAAGGCATTCTTCACATCCCATTCTTCGGAACTCCATTTTCCTTTGATAGTTTAATCCTTTCTTCAAATGCCAGCAACACATCACATATTTATGTCTGCAATATTTTCAGCAGTGTGAAGACTTAGAACTCTGGACCACCTTGGCAATTTGCAAAACAGCTTACAAGTGGTCCATTTTTCTGAAATAGTCTTTTGTGTCTACTCTTCCTTGGGTG
The DNA here is from genome assembly GCF_033115175.1 of Lepus europaeus. Lineage (NCBI taxonomy): Eukaryota > Metazoa > Chordata > Mammalia > Lagomorpha > Leporidae > Lepus > Lepus europaeus. Next base: position 52,046,330 of record NC_084834.1, on the reverse strand, counting down.
ACAGTTAAGCTCCAGGAATCTAGTTTAAATATTGTCACTTTCCCTCTGCAAATTCTTCTGACTTTCCAGAAAGAATTCCAGAGCTTTCAGGAATGCAAAATGATAACTTGTGATCTGGCACCAATCTACCTTTTCCCTTATGTTTCCTGCACAGCTTTCCACCACCAGCCCCTGCTTCCTGCCAAACATATTTTATGCCATTGAAAAACGACTTAACTTTATTCTGTCTGTGTAACTTATCGGAAAGTAATCCAGATCTTCTTTCATTTTATATGTTGAAATCTCTTGCATTCAAGACATCATGATAAATATATGTCCTAAACTACAAATGACGTCTGATGTGAGGTGACATTTATTCGTCTTCCCTTTCATTCTGGAAATTTGTAAAGATAATCCATAGCAGGAATTTAAATGATTTCAACAATCCTTCAATGGAACCCCGATCTTTTCTTCAATTAAGAAATGAAAGGTGCCACTTTCCACTTGTAAGGCGTCTGAAATAGTTGGAGACTTTCTGGAGCCTTCCACAGGAATAAGCCTGTGAAAGCTGTCTCCAAGCAGTCACAGTCTGGCCGTTTTTATCTGCTTGGCTTTTCCGCAACGCGTCAGTTGCTAAATCTCAATCAGCCATATAAAAATTGGCCTCCTCTAAGATTGTTGTGTTGTGGCTTCATTTTCACTCCATATCCCTTGCCTCAGACTCAGAACTCAGATAATCCCAACAGAGACATGTAGACGTCCGTGAATTTGGTCTGGCAAAGGAATTTGGTTTTAATGGAGTACACTTTCAAAAGAAAGCCAGAACACATGCTCTACAGCTGAGCCGCCCAGAGATCCCTATTTAATCAAACAGTAGTAGTCACCTCTTCTATAGTCCCTCAGTAGCAACAAAACGGTGGCACCACGGGGAGAAAATGTGACCTTTCACACCCTTATTTTTTTCATTTTTAATATGAATGTATTACTTTTGGAGGAAAATAACTGAGTTGAGGAAATTATAATTCCCTAAAACCACTGTAAAAAAAAAGGGGGGGGGGGTAAAGTAATAAAATTATAGCTTCTATTTAATTCACTGACACAGTGTTCCTTCATGTTAAGTATGCACTTTTTCATGAAATAACATATAAGTTTAAGCACAGGCTCCTACTGTCTATTCTTAATGTTACTGTAGCAGGTCCTATAAAAATAATGTCTTATTTCCTTGGGGACTAATTGGGCAATGTCTACTTGTCTGGCTGCTGTAAGAGTCAGTTAGATGTTTGGTCCTGAGCTGTTCTTTGAGGAATTTAGCTTTTCCTTTAGGTTTACTTAGAGGAAAGTTGTGGACAAATTAATGAAGGCCCATAACTCATTGTGAAATAGCTTAAGGGTTTCAAGAGGCTAAGTAATTTTATTCGTTCTTCCAAATTGACCTCCATTTTTTTATCAATTAAAAAAAAAAGAGAAAACCAGTTAAATCAATGGATACTCTTGCCACTGATTGTAGTTTTGCTAGTTAGAGGATAATTGAAAAATGCATCAGGGGCAATATTTGGATTTTCTGTTCATTTTACAGGCAATCCCATGTGGCGATTACACCTCTGTATAGGTGGAACCATGTGCTCATTGCCATCTGACTTGTATTTGACATCACATGACTTAGAAGTTACAATTAATCAGATGGATCGCCCAGATTAATAATTCTTTACCTTTATATCTTGATTCTCTTTGAATTATCCAGGGCAACAGTACAAAATAATAACACATAGCATATTACATTGATAAATAACCAGAGAGTTTTATATGCTGATTGTTATTAATTTTTGTCTTATGCTCCTGCTAATTAGACGGGATAGGATGCACTTTTAATACTGTCTTAGATAAAAGAGAAAGCTATTAAAATAAATGGATGAAGTGTCCCCATGCTATGGTCCAACTTGGTCATAATAGTTTCTTTTAATGCTTTCTTAATGCTAAGATATATACTTAGCTATAAATAAGACAAATCTCTGTTTATATTTTCTAAATCTAAATGTTAAAAGAAAAACTTTCATGCAGACAGAGAGTAGAAAAAAAGGCATGGAAACTTAGCAAATAAAATTGGCATGCTTTTCCAAAAGTAGTATAGTATTACCGTTTCAATGATTGCCAAAAAACATAAAAAGTAAAGCATAAAAATGAAAAACAGTTAGCAACAAACACAATAACAAAAGCTTTAGCACTGGAAGCAGCATAAAATCTATTCAATTAAAATTATTGAATTTATAATTTGAAATTATGAAAATAAATATTAAAGATGAAATTTACTAATAACGCAAAGAATAACAGAGCTTGTAGTATTATTTACACTTTCCTACTTTCTGAGACACAGCACCATATTCTTGAGGGACAGGATCCAAAATGGGAGAAAAGAAGAGCTGAGCCTGTTTTTTTAGTGTCAAGGAAGGGCAACATCATGGACTAGTTCAGTTTCCAGGAGAGCTTAGATGTGACGAACTCAGATAGAAAAAAGTACTTGACTTTGTTATTTCCATAAAATAAAGTTATGTGTTAACCTAAAAATTTTTGTTGAATAGCGAAGATGGTCCTGAGGTTATGATTTTATTGTCACATGAAGAGTTTAGTATCTGCCAACATCTCACCCTCTTTTTTTCTTTTTATGCCTATGGCTGATGGGGAGGATGAAGGGAGCACCGTGAGGAAGGGAGGAATGCTTGCATCCCAAGCCTGTTCAAGCTCTGACTGCTCTGCTTCTGACCCAGCTTCCTGTTAATGCATCCTGGGAGGCAGCAAATGATGGCTCAAATGCTTGAGTCTCTGTCTCCCCAGCATGGGAGACCCAGATGCATGTCCTGTCTGCTGGCTTCAGCCTGGCCCACCTGCTTCTTGTAGGCATTTAGAGAATGACATAGTGGATGGAATCTCTAACTCTTCCTTTCTAATAAATAAAAAATAAATAAACTTTAAAAAGTAAAACACTTTACAAAATGAGAATCTAGATGGATCATATCAAGTGGAATGTAAACTATAGCTTAATAAAAACTTTCATTTGTATCTTTGTATCAGTTTCAACAGAGGCTAATAAAAATAGGAAACAAGATTTTCCTCCAGAGTCAGCCACAAATTGCAAATTTGTCAGTGTATTATTACTTTATTCTTCAATATATACTGCAATTTGTTATTATTCATGATAGTCAGAAAGCGGAATCAATCCAAATGGAAGGACAAAAATGTTCATGCGTGTGAAATATTATTTAACAATAATAAGGAGTACATGACATCTACGTGGTACAACATAGGTAAACCTCAAAATTCCTTATTCTGGGGCCAGGATTGTAGGCAGCAGGTTAAGCAGCAGCTTGTAATGCTAGCCTCTCATATCTGAGCTCTAGTTCCATTTCCAGCTTCTCTGCTTCTGATCCAGCTTCCTGCTATTGCACCTGGGAAATCAGCAGATGGTGACTGAAGTACTTGGGCCCTTGCCAGCCACCCATATGGGAGACCCCACTGGAGTTCCAAGCTTTTAGCTTCAACTTGGCCCAGTCCAGTCATTGGGGTCATTTGGGGAATGAATCAACAAATTGAAGATCTTTTTCTCTGTCTCCCCCCCATCCCCTGGCCCTCTGTCATGGGTCTTTCCAATACAAACATACATAAATAATTTTAAATTCAAAATTTGAAATTAATAGATATCACTTAGAAAATTGCTATGCCATCGAAAGAAGCAAGCTATAAAAAAACTACCAATTATGCGATTCCATTTATGTGGAATGTTCTGATTAGGCAAACCTTCCTGAGTTGTATGTTTGCCTGCGATATGGATGGGGATACAAATGGGGAGTGACTGCTAAGGGAGATGAAGATTTTCGTGTGGCCCAGAGAATGTTCTAATATCAGATTATGCTGATGATTGTACAACACATTTAACATTAAATCCCATTGAATTATTCACTGAAATGGGTGAATATTGTGACATATAATTTATATCTCCATAGATGCCTTAAAACTGTTTTTAACTTTTAAAAATTATCATGATATTAATACAAATAGAGCAGTTCATATATAGAATTCTATGAATATTGCCCTCCTTTCTTTCTTGCAGGCTTAACACTTCACAAAGCAAAGAGTTAAACAACTAAAATTTAAGAAGAGTATAGCTCAGCAGGAATATAGGCAAGGGCTATATACAACAATCAAATGAACAGATGTCAAATTCAGTCATATACAGTAAATTTTAAAAGAATCACACATCATTAAAACTATAATAGTATACCACTCTTTACAATTTAATGAATTTATAAAACAAAGTTTGATAAAACTATATTTTCAGCAATATTGCTACACACAAGCCTTTCTTTCTTGTTATTTATTTACTTATTTAAATTTTACCTCTCACATGTAAGGGAGTACATGCGGTAGTCATCTTTCTGTTGAACACACAGTTATTTCCTGAGTATTTCTAATAGACTCTCCTATTCCTCAGTAGGTAGCTATTGAGTTTTGATTTTTGCATTATTATAAGCAAGATATTAAAAGAATGAATAGATATATTTACATAATATGGTCACCTTTATATTCCTGTGGACATTTGATTGAACTAAAGCCAACAACGTTTAGGCTAATACTAATAGATTTTGATACTGTGTGGAGATTCTGTCTCCAAAGTTACACAGATTTTGTGACAATGAACTACACATTTGTAGAGACTGGCCTTATTTGCTAATTCAAGTCTTATTCTTTGTTGTGAAGAGGATTGTTTGAGATATCACAATGACCCGGATGCCAATAAGATTGCTGATAACAAAGTAAATATGAAGAGTATTTGTTGGTAACCCTTACAGGAAAGAATCTTGTGTTAACGTTTGCTATGTGCAAACACTTATCTCCCTCTTACCCTTTCTTCTTCCTTTTTCCTTTCTCTGCAAAACCCTTCACTCTTCCACTCTGTTTGCCTCCAATCCTGTCTCCCTTCATCATCAACACCTACCCAAGCTAACCCACGTATCATGATACCCATGCTGATGCTTACTGCCTTTTTAAAAAAGTCTGATCTTGGCAAAATAAACAGAGCCTGAATCAACAAGACATCCACTTTGTCAATTTCCAGAACCCCAAGTTTTATATGCACATTTTAAAAGGCACTACTTCAAAGTGAGAAATCGTTTCCAATTCTGTATTTAGAGGGCTGTGTGATTTCCATGTTGAGATGCATATTTTGGCTGTTGAAGAGTGTGTGATAATGAAAAACTTGCAACTTCTCTGCAGACAACTTTGTCATTTCAGACAACCCACTCCCTTTCCTGTCTGGACATTTTTTGCTTTGTTTTTATTTTTAATTCTTGCGAAATCTTAGGCAATATTTGTCTTTTTAAACATGATTTCTGTGTCTAATGGCATTTCTTTCTCTAATTTCATGGATCAACAGTAACTTAAATGTTCTTAGTCACTTGGGACTATTTTCACACTTTGGAGTACTATTTATTTATTTTACTTATGTTTAAATAAAAGATTCTGGAGTCTTTTCCAGATTTTCAACCCTTTTCTCATTCAAAATTTGTATGCCAATGAACCCTTAAACTGTAAGGAAGTATAAAATATGTGTCTTACATAGCAAAAAAAGACTTATATACATATTTTAAATAATTCTACTATCATATATCTATACTGATTATGCTTCTATAAAATTTTCTCACTCAGTTCCATAGCCGTGGCAGCTCAAGACAAGAGCCTCGAGTGATCACTGATGCCTTAAATAAGAGTGTCAATTGTTAAAACAACTACTTACTCCCCATGTAGGGCCTCTGTCTTAATGTGTTGTACTGTGAGAATTAATGGTAAAACTAGTCTTCAAACAGTACTTTATACTTTGTGTATCTGTGTGGGTGCAAACTGTTGAAATCTTTACTTACTATAGAGTTGATCTTCTGTATATAAAGATATTTAAAAATGAATCTTAATAAAGAATGGGATGGGAGAGGGAGTAGGAGGTGCGAGTGGGAGGGTGGGTATGGGGGGAAGAACTGCTATAATCCAAAAGTTGTACTTATGAAAGTTATATTTATTAAATACAAGCTTTCTATAAAAAAGATGATTTTTAGTAATATTTTCAACTTTTAAAAAAATCACAGATTACTAAAGCTACACATAAATGCTTGGTATTATGTAACAGGCTTAATGTTTTTTTTTTTTTCCATGAATGAAACTTTTAAATATGTTAGACTTGAATAAAATTATAGCCAGTGAATATAATTTCATGTATATGCATATGTACTTATACAAATATATATACACTATTAATAAATTGTAAAAATATTAAGGCAATAATAGTTGTCAGAGTGCATTTTTGAAGACAATTTTTTTTTTCTATTTCTCTTAGTTAATTTTTTTGGCTTCTTTACTAGTTTGATTTCCTGTCCCACTATGGACATCAACTCTAATGAATGTGAAGAGCAGATGTAAAGAAAATTTCCAAAATTTTTCTTAGTATTTTTAAAATAAAATTTAATTGTAAATGGTACTAATAGTACATGGCATGTGGCTTATGGGATGTCCTACTTAAAAACTAAAGCATGAAGTTTTAGCTAATCTTTCATAAAAGCCAGACATTCATAATTAATTTATTGAATTTATTAAAATTTTAACAGCTGTCTTTGCTTCTCATAAATGTAACTACATAGGGCAAACATTACAGTCTGTATGAATTTGTGGATTAAGTTAAAATGGGATATGGTTTTTAAGATAGACTCAGGAGAGTTAATTTAAACAATATTCCACAGTTGATTTTAGTGACTTCTGTTTGCCACTTTTTTATCATGTTGAATAAAACACCTACTAAAATAAAAAAACAGTATGATTGAAAAGGTCACCTAGATGGCAGAGTTTGATGCAGGGATTAAGTTGCCACTTGGGGTGCACACATCAAAATCAGAGTCAAGTACTGGCTACTTCATTTCTAATCATTTCCTGTGCACTTCAGGAAGCAGAAGATTATGGCTCAACTAATAGAGTCCCTGCTAACATGTGGGGGATCTGAGTGGAATATGGGCTCCTGGCTTCAGCCTGGCCTACACCTGAGTATAGTGTGCATTTGGGTGACCCAGAAAACAGCATATTTCTCTAAGACCCTCCTTTTCTCTGTCTTTCTACCCTTTAAATGAAATTAAAATAAATAAATAAAACAAAATATAAAATGAAGCCTGTTGTCAGTCAAAAACAAGAGAATTCTACAAGGCACTGTAGATTCGTGTTCACTAGGCTTATGTAATCATGTATGTCTGTGGGTAGTCTGGTTTCTGTATCTAGGCTTCATCTTCAAAGTATTCAGCAATACTAGGCTGACCATTTTCTGGAAACTGGTTTCTTCAGTTCACCTTGGAGCACACAAGCTCTATTGATAAGTCTTCTTGAGTTAAGCTCTCAAATTTCTTCTATGTGACTAAGATGTCCTTTGTTCTGACTTTCCTATACTTTAAAAACTCTGGAGTGCAGTGGTCTTGGTTCTGAAAGCAGAACATTTCTGCAACATCCTCAAGAAATTCCCAATTTCATATCCGAGAATTTTGGACACTAGCACCTCTCTGTGAAAAAACAAACAAACAAACAAAAAGAATGTACCATCAGGATTCATTTTCACTGTAAGAGACGTGAAACTTTAATCATGGGTTGGGTACCATCTCAATGGATGCTGACTCGTCAGGCTTTATTTCCACATTTGAAGATCACACATAAAATATAGTTTGGTTGCTACTTATTTGCACTGCTTCTCCACAACATAAAATATCTTATTGAATTACATTATTATTTACAATTGTGGTAAATGCTACAGCATTAACTGAACAGAAGTCTTCTGCAGGGGCCGGTGCTGTGGCACAGCAGGTTAAAGCCCTGGCCTGAAGTGCAGGCATCCCTTATGGGCGCCAGTTCAAGTCTTGGCTGCTCCACTTCCAATCCAGCTCTCTGCCATGGCCTGGGAAAGCAGTACATGATGGCCCAAGTCCTTGGCCCCTGCACCCACGTGGGAGACCCAGAAGCTCCTGGCTACTGGCTTCAGATAGGCGCAGCTCCGACCGTTGTGGCCAACTGGGGAGTGAACCAGTGGATGCAAGACCTCTCTTTCTCTTTCTGCCTCTCCTCTCTCTATGTAACTTTGACTTTCAAATAAAATAAATAAATCTTTAAAAACAAAGAAGTCTTCTGCATAAAGTTATTTAGCATGTGTTACATGCTACTAATACCTCCAATCTTCTCAGATTACTGCACATTTCTCTCACTAATATTTCTCTCACTAATAATGAAGTAGGACAATTTGGACTACCTGTCCATGTCAGAAAACATTGAGAATTAGTTTTTTTTTTTAAATCATTAACCATATTGGTGTACTTCAAAGGCCCAGGTTTAGAATTGTTCTATTTCACCTCTCTCCTTGAGATATAACCATCATTAGGCATGTTTGAAAAACAAAATTCTAATAAGATATCACACAGAAAAGTATGCATTTACACCATGCCACCAAGAAGCAAGAAAATCTATAAAATATTACCTACATATTTTATATTTTTGCAACATTTAAAACAATGTCAAAGTTGTAGGCGAGAATTCCAATCAAATGCATAATTTCCCCTTTAGAAGGAAAATGTCCCCTTTATGTTTTTAGGCCACTCAGTTGTGGAATTTCTATGGCCTTGTGATGGAAGATTCTAAACAATTCCTGCTAAGAAATGATGTACACAAGCCCTTCCCTTTCAGAGGAAAGAACTGTGGCTTGAGAAGTGTGACTTCCAACCTAGAGGATGAATAAGGTCTAATTAACAACGATAGGTTTTCCTTGAGTCTGGTGTTCACTCATTATCTAGCGGCTCCCCTAATCCCTTTTATTCTTATTCCTTTCCTTTTCTACTACATTATGGAAACCTCCTTGTTACCTACTATGTACCAGAGAGCAAGGTATTTTCACCTCTGCTAAGTGATGAGTTATTCATCGTGGGATATCCTATAAATGCATCTCCCTTCTGCCTCTAATGCCAGCATCAGACATCAAAACTACCACAATTGGCGTGGCCATTAGTTGCTCCCAAATCTGATGGAGTCCACCACAGTTTTTTTGACACGTTAGCAGCTCTGTGCCTTGAGACATTTGTGCACTGGACACTGATGTGTGTCCTCATGCTACTTAAATCCCTTTCAAATTTGTGTTGACAATCGGTCTGCAGGCAAGCATGAGCAAATCTCACTACTCCACCAACGTGAGGTCTCTGTCGCATGGGACCAAAATCCTGCCCCTTTGTCTCTCTAGAACCTCATAAGTTATTTTGTGGGGGGTAAAAAAAATGCTGTAATGGATACTGTGGGGAGTCTTACCACATACTCCAAATACCTTTGAGTGTGCCTTCAGAATTCAGAGACCAAAAAGCTAAAAATGTCATTTCTCAGAAATCCCTGTAGACAGAGTTCCAGATGTGATTTAGCTTGGGCAAATCATGTGAGATGATGATTTGGAACTAAATTATGTTGGGAAGAAGGCAAACATGAGACCTCAAGTTTCATGGTGCAGATGGCAGAAAAACTAGCATGGTCCTCAATGCTGAAGTTCTGCTGACAGTTTCCAGATTATGGCAAAATAAGCCACCACCCTGGGAACTTGGCTCTGCCCTGTGATGTGTGGTGTTGTTTTGGATGCTCTATGGAGACTCTGTTTTTTTGGCTCTCTAATCAATTCTTGGAACTATATAAATATGTAATTAATCCCTTTATGTTTATTTTATTTGTAATAGAGAGTATCAATTTAGTGGTTTTTAAGCTATTAGGTAATGCCTAGTTCACAGCAAGAAATAATTCTGAGCAAATTATTGTTTTAAAAATTTTATTGATTCTCCCCTAATCTCATTCAGAATTCTATTTGAAAGTGGACTTGTGGGGAAATTTAATAATGTACAAAAATACAGGGTTCCATTTTCCCCTCTCCAGATATTAGTAACAGTTCTCCAGAGAAAGAGAATCAATGGTATAATATATATCTACATATGTATATATAGAGATATATCAACACAGATATATATATATATATGCATATAGATGTATAAAAAAGATTCATTATGAAAGACTGGTCCATGTGTTGATGACAATGATGATGATGATGATGATGATGATTTGAATTCTCTTAAGTAACTCCGATTCTGGAGGTTCTGTCAACTCACACCTTTATTTAGGTGATTGTTTATCTAGGTGATGTAGGTTGAGGTTTATATATGTCATAATTGAGTTAAACCTAGAGAGCAATGCTGTGTTGTGAATGAGAGAGGGAACTTGAGTCAAATTGCACTAAAAGCCATAGATAGAAAATACATAATTTATGGAATCTTTACAATAAGAAGGAAGTGGGAATACATGTATTTTAAAATTTGGATAGAAGACAAACCAAGAATGAAGATTCAGAAAGGGAGAAAAGTTGAAAAGGCAATGAAAAGCTAGGGAGATGAAGAGCCACAAAAAAACACAACAAGATAAAGTTTAAGAAGGAAAGAATGATCTCAAAGTTAAATCCTCAGAAATGTCCGATATGAGAATTAAAAAAAAAATGAAAACTTGAGAGAATTCATTTTAGGAATTTGGTGCTTATTATGGTAAATTCATTTCAATGCAATCAAAACAAAAAAACCAGACTGGAATGAAATGAACAGAGAGTTAAAATGGACAGGGTGAGGAAAGGTGGTGCCCTGGATGGGATGACGAACTTTGTACAAGTATGTCAGCTTACCTGGGATATGGCTGTCCAGATGTATGACCAAACATTGCTTTGCTTATCTTTGGAATGGAATTTCAGGGTGGGAATTACCATTTGAAGAGGCAGACTGAGTGAAACAGATTGCCTGCCCCAGCATACATGAACTTCATCCAGTCAACTGAAGACAGGGATAGAACTAGAAGATTGATCAGGATGGAATTCCTCCCTCCTGACTGCTGGGCTGGGATGTTGGTATGTTCAGCCTTCATACTCCAACTAAGACATCAGCTTCGCTTGCATCTGGAATGTAAAGACTGCAGGTTTGGGGACTTCTAAGCTTCCATAGTGATGTGGGTGATTTCCTCATAATGCTTTCTCTGGCTCTGGCTCTGGCTCTCCATCTCTCCTTCCCCGTATGTATCCTGCTGATTTTGTTTCTATGCAGAACTCTATCTAGAACAAGCAAACTGTCGTTTGTTTCCAGCTGACTGGCTAAATGTAAAGAATTTTACTAATAAGTGTATTTAAGTTTCAAATGATACTGTATCAATGGTAAAATGTACTGCTCCCTTATTCTTCCTAATTTTGTTACTCAAATATAGGACACAAACACAACTCTATTCCTTTTAACAAAATGTTCATAGGAAACTATGGTCTCATGCAGAAGAGTAAGCTATGTGCTCTAGGTGTTGATGGGAGTTCCCACAAATCAAAGGAATCCCCTGTGTGTACAGATCTGCCATCTTCGGGCTAAAGATCCAGGGGATTTACGGGACTCATTGTAGTCCAAGTGTGAAAGATTACTGGTGTTCCAGATTAGAAATAGGCGGAGTTAACAAGTTCTCCTTCACCATACCTCTGTTTAGGCTTCTATGTGTTGGATGAGGTCCACCCATCCTGGGCAGGGCAAATCACATTTACAGAGGGCCACCCCTGCAAATGCTAGCCTTCTCAATAAACACCCTCACTGGACTACCCTATCCCATTCAAGTTGATACACAAAATTAACCAGCACAAACGGAGACGATATGACATTTATAAAGGGATTACCATGTTATATAGGTAGTTAAGGATATAGGCCAAAAAAGTCAATTGGAAGTGTCATATTTTTCCTGTATACATAAATCACACACTATTCATTTATATAAGTAAGTGATTTTTTAAAAACGTAATTGGATTTCAGAGAGAGAGAGAGTAAGAGAGAGCCAAATAGATATTTCCCACCCACTGATTCACTCTCTAAATACCGGCCACAGCCGGGGCTAGGCCAGGGTGAAGTCAGGAGCCAGGAACTAAATCTGATTCCCACACTTGTGTTAGGGATCCATTACTTAAACCATCACCTCAAGCTTTCCAGGGTAGACATTGGCAGGAAGTTAGAATAAGGAGCGGGGGCCAGAAATCCAGTCTCTCTGACATAGGATACCTTCTACCTAAGCAGTGTCCTAACCACTACGGTGAATGCCAGTTTGCTTGTCCCTGCTATCAGGCAATTTAATTACCACATGAAATCATAGGTGAGGTCTCCTTGAAGTAGAGGAATGCAAAATGTTACATTTAATTTGGTGCAAAAACTATAGAATAACCATCTACACTATTTTTAAGATTATTTCTATTAGTATTTCTAGTTATCTGATTTTCCTAAGTACATCTTTTTTTAAAAACTGCATTTTTACAAGAGAAAATTTTGTTTCTATTCTATATGTACTTTAAACAAGGCATCCATTTCATAGGTGCTCTGGTTATTCTCATGCAATTTGGTTTTTCTGCATAAGAAAGATTCTTTGTTATTTTTGCAACTGTGCAGTAATACTAGTCCCTTCTTACTTAATTCATTTGACTTTGAATAAATAACCTCTCTTCTCAGGCATTGTGAAAGTGAGCTCAAAAGCCTTTAAAAATTCATCTCAGGCAGACACAAGTCATTCACTCAATAAACATTAAATTGATAATATTGAGATTTATTTATTAATTAATTCAGACACAAATATTTCTGGGGAACCAACTTTGTGACAGATACTATCCTATTCACTCTCATGGAATTTTTAATGAATAGAAATTTTGTTGTTTCTCATACAAGCATACAATTTAGGTAAGGAGAGAGATAAGAACACACAAGTAGCTGATGACACAAATATACATCAATAGACTGTGAAAGGGTCAGTGTTGTGCTGCAGTGGGTTCGGCTTCTGCTTGTGAGCCCAGCATCCCATAAAGGAACACTGGACTTATGGGGCCACCAGATCCTGAACTGTGCACCGCCAGAATAAGCCCATTCTTCCCAAGCAGCTCCTCTGGGGTACTTTAAAGCAATGCAAACTAGTTACTTTCTATTTGTCCCGTGTGCTTTGCATTTTCTAATTTTTTTCTTTCATGAATTTTTTGGAGTAATAAGCTTTAGAAATTCCACACCATGGGCTTGTGTTGTGGCTCAATGGCTCAAGCCACCACTTGTGATGCCTGCAACCCAACGCTTATTGGCTGCTCACCTTCCAATCCAGTTTCTTACTAATTCGCCTGACAAGGCAGCAGAAGATGGCCCAGGTACTTGGGACATGGCCACCCTTGTGTAAGACCAGGATGGTGTTCTGGGCTCTGAACTTCCGTCTAGCCCAGTCCCAGACATTGGTGCCATTTGGGGAGTGAACCAGCATATGGAAGATCCCTCTTTCTCTCTATCCAATGTTTGGCCTTTCAAATACATAACATACATACATAAATAAATAGAGAGATGAATCTTTAAAAATACTAACTTAAATGATGTAAAAAAAAAAAAACCACCAAACGGGCTTATAAGATGGAAATAATAGATTTAGTTTGGATAATGAGAGAACTTTATAGAGAAGTAATATTTTAGTTGAGACCTAAGAAAAAGAAACAGTCAGATTTGCAAGAAATGGAAGGAAATGTGTTACAGGCAGTAGGAATAAGATAAATAAAATCCTTCAGATAAGAGAGCCTTCAGTGTGTTTGAGGAACATGGTTGACAGTGCTGTGTGAGCATAGCCGTCACAGGCTAGCGTGGAAGAGATGACAGCACTCACAATGCACGAATAATGCCTGTGATTTCTAAAGCACCCAGGCAGGCTTACCCAATTCCATTAGTGTCTGCAGGAAAGGCATATTTAGGGGCGCTTTGAAGAGAAGATTAGAATAAGCATGTTGCCTAGTTTAAAGAACAGGTTTGAGTTCTTTGGTTGTATTAGTCAAATTAAATATTTAATGTTTTTGTTCTGTAGGCACAATGTAAGGAATCTCAGAAATAAAGCTTTTCATTAGCTACATCAGCCCAATTTACATGGTACATAGCAGGAAACCCATTTCTGTGTGTGTGTGCTTTGATCTTGCTATTTTATTTCATCTTACTAAATTCTTTGTAAAGGCTTATCAAATATAAGCCTTGGGAAATATATAAATTTAATCCATTTCCATTTTTATCATATTACTGGGTGTTTTTCATTGAAAAATAAAAATCCCTAAGCTTGGTCTCATTTCTTATGCAGTTTGATGATACAATTTAATGCCTGCAGAGATCCATTTATTTATTTTAACTTTGATCTTAGCTGAAAACCTAACAGTATGTTTTAAATATAGTCTTTCATTAGAAGATAATTTTTTATTGCTACCAAAGAATAATTTAATTTTGATGCTATATCTATATATGCAAATTTTGCAATAAAAGAAGTTTGCAATCATTTTATCTTTAGTAAGAAAAAAGAGTGAAATTCTTATTAACAGCTTTATATGAATTATATTTTAAATGAAATATTTTGGATAAGTTGGGGAAAATATAGTATTAAAATTAATTTCATTTTGTTTTACTTTTAAAGATGAAGTTACCTTTGGCTTGCATTATATATGTGTGCATGTATATACACACAGTACTGAGTCAGACAACTACCTGGACTTTGTAATTTTATATGACATTTAGCCATCCTAGGATTTTGTTTCATCTGAGTAGAATGTGATTTAATATGCTTCTTGAGAAGCACAAAATCTTACTTAGAATTAATGAAAATAATATAAAAATGGACTCTGTGTGTAAGCAACAAAACACTTCATAAACTAATGCAAAAATATTAGGACACAATCTAACAGGATTACTTAGAAAATAATTTATATGCAAACATAAATTCTATGATGAGACAGTTATTTGATCACTATAATAAAGTACATGCTCCAAGGAATCCATTTTTGGAGGACAGATTGTAAACTCTAGATACTACCAAAAGAAAATCCTAAATATTTTGTGATAATATGTGACTACTAATAATTTTCTATAACATAAACAAATTCATTCAGCTGGGCCTACAGCTAACCCCTCCTTTTAACCCCAGCTTTTGATGCTGCCTCTTCTTCAGTGTGCTAGAAACCAGTGAGTAAAGGAATGATTACACTACCTATAAATGAGAATAACTTTTTAATTTTATTGTAGCCTTGCCTGATTTCCTCTTTTGCTTCATTTCAATTTTCAATGAATACTTTGTATATAAATAGATGTATTCCTTGCAAAACAATTCTTTTGAAGACTGTAAAAGAACATATTTACAGTTTGAATTAAGCCAGTGCTAATTTTTAAAGCTATCTTCAGTTGAAAGTAACTGTTTAAACTACTTACAATGGGCAGCGTTTTTGTTATTATCTAAAACAGTCATAACTGGCTAAAGAGAATCATCAAAGTAACTTTTCACCAAAATAAATGTGTATTTTTTGGTCTTTGTTTTCAAAATTAGTCACAGTGGGAATTGACTTCACTTTAAATTGTACTGAAACATCAAAGACTTCAGGCTTTGCAAACAGTGTCTGTGACAGAGAGAACATGAAACACTCAGCCTAATGTAAAGTAGTTATAAATCACCTGAAAAATGTAACTGCACACACTGATCTTTTATATATTTACAATGTTAATTTGGGGTAAAAAAGGACAAAGATTTCTAATATTTTTCATGATACGTGAAATGCGATAGACAATGTTTTATTATAAGTAGGATTATATTATATACTAGGTTGTTTGTAGGTAATTTTTTATCCCATAAAACACAATTTAATATTAACATGATAATAATTTTTAAAAACCTCATAGCTAGGACAGATATAGATCCTACTGAATTCATGGTCTTTATAAAAAAGAGAAGAAATTTATTAAGTGCTTTCTCAATTTATATGATCAATTATTTGTTATATGCCTCATGGAGATTATCAGTAATACTTCTTTCAAACCATTCTCTCCTCTCGCCAATAAATTTGTAGAAGGATAGCTAATGGGCATTTTCAGTTCTGCAGTTTGTAGAGAAAAACTCAATGTTTTCACTCTTATTCCTTGAGTATTATGACACAGTTGGCTTATATTGCCAGTGGTGATGTGTAGAAAATAGCAGCAGAGGGCCAGAGCCGTGGCTCAACAGGCTAATCCTCCGCCTAGTGGTGCCAGCACACCGGGTTCTAGTCCCGGTCGGGGCACCGGATTCTGTCCCGGTTGCCCCTCTTCCAGTCTAGCTCTCTGCTGTGGCCCGGGAGTGCAGTGGAGGATGGCCCAAGTGCTTGGGCCCTGCACCCCATGGGAGACCAGGAGAAGCACCTGGCTCCTGCCTTTGGATCAGCGCAGTGCGCCGGCCACAGTGCACCAGCCGCGGTGGCCATTGGAGGGTGAACCAATGGCAAAAGGAAGACCTTTCTCTCTGTCTCTCTCTCTCACTGTCTACTCTGCCTGTCAAAAATAAAAATAAATAAATAAATAAATAAATGAATGAATAAAAAGAAAATAGTAGCAGAGGCCAGCAGCAGAGAATCACATCTGAGACACGGCTTTCTCTTTTAGGCAGTGTTTCCCCTCAACACTGATATATCATCCTTACTATGTTGAGGAAAATTGGATATGTCAAAGAACGCTGAGGGAAAGTTTAAGGTATATCAGGCCTTGAAAGGTGAGAGAACAGTAAAACTACAGTAACTAATAAAACAGTATTTCAGGTAAAGTTGAACAGAAAACATTTGTTATTTTTGGAAGCTTTAGTTGTTACTAAGGAAATATAATATACTAGGTGAAATAAAGTTACTTTAAAAGATTTTAGTAATAAATTCAGATGATTCTCTTTCTTTGATTTAGCTGTTCACTGATTATACATTGAACTTTTATATGTGCTAGTTTTTGGACTGTAAAGTCTTTTTTGAGCAATAGATGTATTTTTTAAAGTCATGAAAAGATATCCTTACAGTTGTGATACATTATGTGGAAGGAAAAGTTCCAATGATTATGAGACCAAATGTCATGAAATAGCATAAGATACCCTGACATTAACATGTAATTGTATCTATTGGGAAAGCATATAGAATCAACAGGGCATGGCTAAACAATGACTATTGTTTACAAATTGTCCCACATTCTTTGTAATTTTTCTAAAAAAGAGAAACAAGAGAAAAGATAACATAGTAGAAATTCTTTGGAGCTCTTGCTAGCTTGTTTTCTACATTTAGATTAATAATTCAGAAAAGGGGCTGGCACTGTGGTGTAGTGGGTGTAGCTGCTGCCATCCTGGCATCCTGTGTGGGCGCTGGTTCGAGTCCCAGCTGCTCCACTTCCGATCCAGCTCTCTGTTATGGCCTGGGAAAGCAGTACAAGATGGCCCAAGTCCTTGGGCTCTTGCGTCTGCATGGGAGACCTATAATAAGCTTGTGGTTCCTGGCTTCGGATCTGTGCAGCTCCAGCCATTGTGGCCATCTGGGGAGTAAATCAGTGGATGGAAGACATCTCTCTCTCTCTCTCTCTCTTTCTCTCTCTCTGCCTCTCTGTAACTCTGGCTTTCAAATGAAATAAGTAAATCTTTAAAATAAATGGACCAATGCCATCTTACTAGTTAAAGTGATCAGTTTAAGTTCATAACTGATCATAAAGATAGGATTAAGTGTCAAAGGGATCACATAAATAAGACCAAATGTTTATTAATAATAATTTATAGAATTAAAAGGAGAGGAAAGTCCAACATGGGAAGTGGGATACACAGCAGACTCATAGAATGGCAGATATCCTAAACAGCACTCTGGCCACAGAATCAGCCCTTAAGGCATTTGGATCTGGCTAAAAAGTCCATGAGAGTATTTTAGGCATGGAAAGCCAAGACACTGGCAAAAATGACCTAAATGATTTAACAATTTGACACTCTTGTTAATGGCGTCAGTAATCTCCCTAGGCTCTAGTCATGAGTTGCCAAGGCTATGGAAGCCTTTAGGGTTTTCCAACTTTGATCTTATTCCGATAGGGTCATAGCCAAAGTAGAGGTTCTCTCCTCCCTTCAGAGAAAAGTACCTCCTTCTTTGATGGCCCTGTTCTTTCCACTGGGATCTCACTTGCAGAGATCTTTCATTTAGGTTTTTTTTTTTTGCCAGAGTGTATTAAATCAACAACAAGAGTCACTGTGTACTTATGTCTCATGTGGGATCTGTCCTTAATGTGTTGTCCAATGTGAAGTATTAAAACGGTATTTTTACACTTTGTGTGTCTGTGTGGGTGCAAACTGATGAAATCTTTACTTAGCATATACTGAATCGATCTTCTGTATATAAAGATAATTGAAAATGAAAAAAAAAAAACAACCCTGGTGTTAAATTGGAAATTGCACACAGAATTAATCAATTTTTAAAAAATATTATGTAGGATATCTGTCTTTAATGTGCTGTACACTGTTATTTAATGCTATAACTAGTACTCAAACAGTATTTTTTCACTTTGTGTTGCTGTGTGGGGGCAAACTGTTGAAGTTTTACTTAATATATGCTAAACTGATCTTCTGTATATAAAGAGAATTGAAAATGAATCTTGATGTGAATGGAAGGGGAGAGGGAGTAGGAAAGGGGAGGGTTGCGGGTGGGAGGGAAGTTATGGGGGGGGGGAAGCCATTGTAATCCATAAGCTGTACTTTGGAAATTTATATTCATTAAATAGAAGTTAAAAAAAAAAGAAAATATAAAGTTAAAAAAAATGACCCAAATGAATGATCTCTGTGAGATCTCAGCAGAAAGTATGGGCCATCAAAGAAGGAGGTACCTTTTTCTGAAAGGAGGAGAGAACTTCCACTTTGACTATGGCCTAGTCTAAATAAGTTCAGAGTTGGTGAACTCAACAGGCTTCCATAGCCTTGGCAACTCATGACAAGAGCCTTGGGTGATTACTGATGCCATAAACAAGAGTGTCAATTGTTAAATCAACAACAGGATTCACTGTGCACTTGCTCCCCATGTATGACCTCTGTCCTTAATGTGTTGTACTATGAGAATTAACAGTAAAACTAGTCTTCAAACAGTACTTTATACTTTGTGTTTCTATGTGGATGCAAACTGTTGAAATCTTTACTTAGATCTTCTGTATATAAAGATATCTAAAAATGAATCTTAATGAAGAATGGGATGGGAGAGGGAGTAGGAGATGGGATGGTTTATGGGTGGGCGGGTGGTTAAGGGGGGAAGAACTGCTATAATCTAAAAGTTGTACTTTGAAAATTTATATTTATTAAATCAAATTTTTCTATAAAATAATAATAAATAATTTAGAAAAAGAAAAAGAAAATAAAGTTCTCCCTGAAGCCTAAAAGGAGGAAAAATATTTTAAATTGTCACAGTGAACTGTGCTCTGAATTACGCTGAAGAAATTATAACGGCAGAATTTCTATTGATAATGATGGAATCAAATGATTACATAACCCCTACTGATGATAACAAATACAGAAGCCATACCAAAGGCAAAAAAGTGAAGTAAATGTATTGGTATTTGAAAGTGTTTCAAGTCACACTGCCAACAGGAGTATTTGTTCCCAATGAAACTTTGGTGGAAGGGATAAAAGTAACACACAGTGATCATATAAAGATTTGTAGACAAATGTTCATAGTAGCATTATTTCCTAAACTGGAAAAAAACCAAATGTCTGTGAGCAATCATTCTATATTCCCAGTGTAATGATATTCAGTAATAAAAATGAATTGATTAATGGTACATCCAAAAGAGATAAATGCTAACACTATCATGCTGAAAGAAACAAATCATTAAAGAATACATATGATTTATTTATATAAAATTCTGGACTATGAAGAATAATATATAGTATAGATAGCAGAGGAGGAGTTGCATGTATTTGTGACGGAGGGATGGTGAATAAGCTGATATTTGCTTCCCCTCAACATTTATATATTAGAGTCCTAATCCCCAATGTGATGGTCACAGGAGATGTGGCTCGTGAAGGTCGCAACCCCCTGAATGAGGACTCTCAGTCTTTCTACCATGTGATTCTCTACAAAACCCAACCATGATGACAGCTGCTCTCAATATTCTAGCCTCCAGAACAAATTTCTGCTGTTAGTAGGCTACCAACCTAAGCTGTTTTTTGTTTGTTTGTTTGTTTGTTTTTGTTTTTTTAAATAGCAGTTTTAACTGACTAAAACAGGTGGCTAACTATGGTGGACAATTATAAGACCACTTGTGAGTGATGGAAAGGTTTTGTATTTTTTAAAGATTTATTTATTTATTTAAAGACAGTTCTCTCTCTCTCTCTCTCTCTCTCTCTCTCTCTCTCTTTCTCTCTCTCTCTCTTTCTCTCTCTGTGTGTGTGTGTGCACACGGAAGACAGAGACAGAGACAGAGAGAGAATCTTCCACCCACTGGTTCACTCCCCAAATGGCTGGAACAGTCAGATGTAGATCATGTGGAAACCAGTATCTCCATCATGGTCTCCCACATGAGTGGCAGGATCCCAAATACTTGGACCACTTTCTGTTGTCATCCCTGTAACATTAATGGGAAGATGGAGTGGAAGTAAGTAGCTGGGGCTGTAACTGGTATTCAGATATGAGATGCCAATGTTTCAAGCAGTGGCTTAACTCACTGTGCCACAACACCAGCTCTAGTGTAGGCTGCTTTAGATAGTGCTTATGTGTGTGTACATTTGTCACATGCATTGTACTGCAAATGTAATGTGTTTTGTATTTATCCATTTTTTGATAATGCCAATTTTTAAAAGGCAAAAAAATGCAGAATTGGAGGCAAATAAACTTCCAGTTTCAATAAACGTCTTAAGAGAGCTATATCATGTGCCTAAAAGAAACAAGAAAATTGACAATATATACATAAAATAAAACACACAAAGTATTGCCCATCAGACAATTGCTAATGCTCCCTGAAGAACCAGCTAAGTGAGCCCCAACATTGCCTCATTTGCTGTCTAGAAATAGTTTCAATGAAGTGAGGGAAAACTGATTCTCTCTTTGTGGAGACAGAACAGTGAGTACGGGAACACCAAGGTGGCTTGAATTCACAGAACAAACCTGCGTGGAGATAGCTGAGTAAAGAGAGAACAGGAGGATCTATTGAAGGCCCTCGTAACTATTCATGGGAACCTGATCAGTTCATGGTGTGAAAAAAGTTTCTGAGTCGGCCGGCATCACAGTTCACTAGGCTAATCCTCCGCCTGCGGCGTGGACATCCCAGGTTCTAGTCCTGGTTGGGGCGCTGGTTCTGTCCTGGTTGCTCCTCTTCCAGTTTAGCTCTCTGCTGTGATCTGGGAAGGCAGTGAAGGATGGCCCGAGTGCTTGGGCCCTGCATCCACATGGGAGACCAGGAGGAAGCACCTGGCTCCTGGCTTCGGATCAGCACAGCGCGCCGGCTGTGGCAGCCATTTGCGGGGTGAACCAATGGAAAAGGAAGACCTTTCTCTCTGTCTCTCTCTCTCTCACTGTCTAACTTTGCCTGTCAAAAAAAAAATTGTTTCTGAGTGACTTTTTCCAAGACCCAAGTGAAAGTATTATAAATTACAAGGTTTAGGTCATGTATAATGAGGAGTCTTCTTTTAATCATGGAAGGAAATTGTCTTGACATTCACATTGCTCTTAGGCACCAGACCTAAAAGGATAACATTGTTTTTGTAATACCTAAATTGCATCCTAGTAAAGAGCTCGATACCATTTATGGAAATACAAAAGTATACAACATTTGACAAGGTAAAATTCACGTTATCTAATACCCATTTAAAAATATCAGTCATACAGAGAAGCAGGAAAAGAGAAATTTATATGAGGATAAAAATCAAATAGTTGAAACAGCCTTAGTCCATTTTATGCTGCTTAAAACAGGATACAATGGAGTGGGAAACTCTAAATGGACAAAAGTAGGTTGGCTCGTGATCTTGGAGCTTGTGAATTCTTAGATCGAGGTGCTGGCATTTTTCAAGGGCCTTTTTCCTGCACCATAATGTAGCTTCAAGTGAGAGACTAAGTGGGAACCAAATTCATCCCTTTATAATGGCATTAATTCCACCCATGGGTGCAGAACCCTCACCTCCTAATCATTTTTAATGACATTTCAACATGAGTTTTGGAGAGGAAAAACCCTCAATCATAACTGAAACAGATCCAGAAATCACACAGTTGATTGAATTAGTAGACAGGTACGCTAAAATAATTATTACAGTATTTCATATGTTCAAGAGACTAGAGGAATGACTGAAAATACTACTTAGAGGCTGACTTTGTGGCTTAGAGGGTAAAGCCACCATCTGCAAGTGCTGGCATCCCAGTGCAGGTCCTGGCTGCTCCACTTCTGATCCAGCTCTCTGCTATGGCCTGGGAAAGCAGTAGAAGATGGCCCATGTTCTTGGGCCCCTGCACGTGCTTGGGACATCTGGAAGAAGTTCCTGGCTCCTGGCTTTGGATCGGTACAGCTCCAGCCCTTGCAGCCAATTGGGGAGTGAGCCAGTGGATGGAAGACCTCTCTTTCTCTCTGTCTCTTTCTCTCTGTGTAAATCTGACTTTCAAATAAATAAATAAATCTTTAAAAAAAGAGAGAAAAGAAAATACTATGTAGACATTTATAAATGAAAACTAGAATGTCTGAGATTAAAACAAGAGAACATTCTGGTTAGGGGTTAAACATTATGGGTATTCAATAGTTAATTCAATGTAGAGATGGCAAAAACAGATTTTCTAATTTCACTACTATTTTGACCTTTTTTGTCATCAAGTTATAGGAAATTCTATTCTTTCATCTTCTTGGTCATAAAATTTTGGAATCAACTTTGACTACTTTGTTTTTTTCCTATAACTTATGTAATGGATTGGCCAATCTCTTACTTATCTTTTCAAAATACATGCAAACTTCTATTTTCTCTCAGTTTGCTGCAGGGTCCTTCTCACTGGTATCATCCCTTCCATTTTGTCCCCTTACAGACTATTTTCCCACACAGAGTGATTCTAACAAAACCTAAATTAAATCATGTCACCTCTCTGCTAAATATTATCATACGGTTTCCGAACTTAGTAGCAGCATCTTTATACATGGCCCACAATTGGCCCATCACTGCATTTCTGATGTTATACCTGGTTGTTAATTCTGAAAATGTTGCACATGTTTAATCTCATGAGCTGTTGTGCTTGCTTTCTCTGCATCGATTCATTTTTCTCCTTATTTATCAATTGCTCATTGCTCTGCTTTCTTTAGGGCTCAGATTATCAGTGAGAGTTTCCTTTACAATCCTAATGCAGAATAAGAGCTTCATCATTAGTCATTATTTTCACAATCCAATTTGGATTTTCTTTAAATAGAGTGACAAACTCAAAATTGTATGCTTACATATCAGCAAATTTTCTTTATGTACCATCACAAGCTGATATAGCATTTGTATATATGTACATAAGCATTTATTAACTCTCACCAGAATGAATCCAAATGTATTAACAGAAACAGAATGCTTATTTTTTTATTTTTCTAGTTCCCCAACATGAACTAATATATAGTAGATACTTTAAATATTGAATAAATGAGCAAATAAATTAATGTAACTAAAAGATAAAGGCACATAATTTATAGCTCTATGGGACAAAGTTGGCTATAACCATCAAAGAGCAAAGCAATATTCATGTGAAGAACTACAATGGAATTTGCTAGAGGAATCAAAATTCTTACATGGACCACTGCAATGATTTCTGAAGTTCAGTGCAGACTGTAGGCAATTCTCTGATTTTATTCTATTCAAACAAGTTGCTCCTGCAAGAATACTCTGAATCTTACACTCTGAACTTGACATTTATATTTTGAGAGCTATTTTGACCCATTTGGCTGGATATTATATTATACTTATTTATTTTTAAATATTGTATTTATTTATTTGAGAGGTAGAGTTAAAGACAGTGAGAGGGAAAGAGAGGTCTTCCATCCCTAAATGCCTGCAATGGCAGGAGCTGTGCCAATCCAAAGCCAGGAGCCAGGAGCTTCTACTGGGTCTCCCACATGGGTTCAGGGGCCCAAGGACTTGAGCCATAGTCTACTGCCTTCCCAGACCATAGCAGAGAGCTGGATGGGAAGAGGAGCAGCTGTGACTCAAACTAGCGTCCATATGGGATGCCAGCACCGCAGGAGAAGGACTAACCTACTGTGCCACTGCGCTGGCCCCTGAATATTATACTTAGAATCCCATCTTTTTTAACAAATTATAATTGTATATAATTATAGAATACACAGTGATAGCATTATAAAAATGCAATAATGATTTAATTAAACCAATAACATGTTCATCACTTCAAGTACTTAGAATTTATTCCCCCTATAGAGATGCCCATATTTTTTCTGAGTCTCTTTCCCACATAGCTCAGAAAATTTTATCAGGATATTCAGTATGTAAATCACAGTTGTGGATGTGCTTCCACCAGACCAAGTTCAATTACTGGGAAGAATGGTTAGACTCTACATATAACTGAGAAAATTTAAAATGTAAGTTTTTAAATTATCTTCCATTTTCCCTCTTCGTTAGAACCATCTTCTTCAATTCTCCTTTTTAACAAATTTTGGCTGTCCAAACAAGTTATGGTTTTCTCAATACACCATAGAACATGCAAATATTGTTGGTTAATCTACCCTCCATCTGTTAATTCTTTCCGTATTATATACTTCTATTGTAGATTTTATGATAACTACTTTTTTTCTTTTCAACTTTTAGTTATTAAATATACATTTCCAAAGTACAACTTTTAAATTATAGCAGCTATTCCCCCATATCCTCCCTCCCACCTGCAACCATCCATCTCCTACTCCCTCTCCCATCCCATTCTTCATCATGATTCATTTTAATTATCTTTATATACTTATTTTTAACATTTATTTTAGCTTGAAGTTTCACATGATCATGAAATCTAATCATAGTTAATTAAATATAAATAATAATAACCTATTAGTACCACTTATTTCTTATCTAACATAAGTACAAGGTGGCTAAAGTTGCAGCAGCTCCCTTGTTACTATTATAAAACATTAAAAAATACCAGACACAAGATGACATCATTAGGTTACTGAACCAACCACTAGTCCATATATATCTGTATCTGAATCTATTAAATAGAGATGAAGAAATTGACTTAATTTTAATTTAAATTATTTGTATTTTTCTCTTTTTAGTTACATAAGAGAATTGATGCATAAAACAATATATTTAAAGTGATAATTTGATATGCATATAGATTGTGCAATGATTACCACAAACAAGTTACTTAACATATCTATCACCTCACATAGTTACCAACATTTTTTCTGTGATAAAAATATTTAAGGTCCATTCTTTCAGCAAATATCAAGTACACAATAAAATATTAGTAAATGTAGTAACCATGCTGCCCATTGAACTCCATTGTTTAAATAACTGGAATGTCATCTTCGCCAGAATCCTTGCTATGACACACATGTATCCTGGTTTTATATCTCTGGGTACACTTCTAACTTCCTGTTTGAGAAACTTCCCTGTAACCTTTAAAATCTAGGTCAGATGTCTTTTGCCTTGTAACATTTCTCTCTCCCCCTCCTTTACATAACTCTAGAGACTACCATTTGCTTACAATTCTACTTCTTGACTGAATGAACTCTAGAGACATTGTTCCCAGGCTAAACCAACTAATTTCCTTCTGTGAAGTACAATGCCTCCGGTACTCTAGATGTTTGATACATGTTTGACTGTTTTGGAATGAACCCTACAAATCCATTTAGCTGGAGTTATATCTGCGCTCACTGCACATTGAACAGGATTTCAGAAAAGCATATGGAAACAAAAGATGTGAGAGGTGCAGCATATTAAAAACATTAAAGAATGGCAACACTTGATAATTCAGAAGATATTGACTCTACAAAGTTTAACTTGGATGATGGTAAAAAGAAAGAAAATGTTAACAGAGCTAAGAAAATCAGAAAGAAGAGCTAGATTGGAAGTTAATGAGGAATTCTGATTTAACTTGTTTTCTTGAAAAGTAGGTCAGTAATGAATGTTGATGAAAGTTACATTTTAGATTTCATGTTAGTTACAAAATAGCACTTGCTTAATTCATTTATCTTAGCAGCGCAATGGCAAAGATTAAGTAAGAAATAAGTGAGAGACTTAAAAACTATGCAAAAACTGTGAAAATATATACATGTACAAAAATGACATTTGTTCCCATCTGTTCTCTATTGGGAAACTGTTAAAATTGCTAAGCCAATGCTCTGGATATGTGCATGAACATGTGTGTGTGCGTGTACTTATGAAGGCAGTTAACAGAGCAGCATAATGCTTTTCATTAAGCACTTGATTTTTAAAAATTTCTTTTATGCTTATTTAATGCATATGGCTTTGTTTTCTTTATTTAGGATCAAAACTCTTCTAATAGTAATTAAGATCACATCAAATTTTCAGGCAGCAACAAGATGACGAAGTTCTCAAAGTATGTTGTGATATTTGCTAAAAGATAATTTTTCCTTTTCTGTATTGTCTCCATGTCCAATAATGCAATGGAACAAACAAGCATTACATGGATGCAAGTGGCTTTCTGCTCAAACAATTAAGAATAAGGATGAAAAGAACTGAAATTGAAAAATGAAGGCTTACTCCTAACTGCTCTTGGTCACGCACTAGCACACACCCAGAGAGAACACTGAACATTCTGAAACTGTTCTGGAAAAAGTCTGTCTAGAAACTGGACTAGAAACGGAGGAGGGGAAGGACATTGAAGGAAAGAACAAAAGAAAGAAAACCTGGTAAAGAAAAAGAAAGACCATATGCAGGGAGGGAGGCAGGCAGGAAGAAACTACTTGAGAACCATGAGAAAAACAAGGTTTCTGACAAAACACTCTACTCCACTTTACAAATCATCATCTATCCCTTGTGGGGCATTCAAAGTTTAAACTCTTAAGGCTATTCAGGTACCAGTATACAACCAGCCACTTGGTTGTCCTGCCAGATGACATTTGATACTTATCTCCCAAACCCAATCAGTTATTTGGTGAAAAATGACATTTCCACCACCACCCCATCCTAGGAACAAGGGGGTGGAGTAGATGCAGTATATGCGTCAGGGCAGGATCATATCAAGCAAGTCTTTAGTGCTTAAGGAGTAGAAAATAGATAATTATTAAGTGTTCAAACAACAGTTTTTAAGTTTGTTTCTTTTTTTGCAGACTCTGGTGTATATTTTAGCTGCCCAGGTAAACCTGATCTAAACTGGATTGTGACTATAGCTCTAAAGAATTAAGTTTCAGCCTGAAGGTGACAATGGCCCAGTATGACTTCTGGATTTAGCTAGCAGCACTTCTGTTTACATGTACACACACACATACACATACACAAGTTTGTTTTTGTAGCTCCTTATTTAGCTTGATGTTTAAAATATTTTTATTCAACAATTAGAAACAATAGCGTTAAGAATAATGATTAAGCATATTAGATTTTAAATGCTAACTCCAACATATCTAGCTCCCTAACCATGAGAGGTTTTCTGACCACTCTAAACTTGGATAATCTAACCTGAAAGATTAAAGTATTTTTGTCAGAGAATAATTAGATTGATAACTCTAGTTATGAACTTACAAAGATAGTCCAAGTGCAATTTGTGTCACAGTGTTAGGGACATACTAATCACTCTGTGAGCTATATGTCAAAGTAAATTAAATGTAAATATCTAGATATGATGATATCAATATTAATACATTCTGGTAAACACATCATTGGTAAATGTTTATTTGCCCTGCCCCAATTTTGAAAAGGAGGTAATTAGTGGTAAAAGAAGCAAATATTAAGAAAAAAATGAGGAAAAATATAGTAATATTTACGTTAGCTCAACTTTATTATTTTAAGATCATTTTTCAAGTAGTTGTATGAGAAAACAGCATTTGTTAGAGGCTTTACAATTTATCTTAGAAAAGTGTAGAGAGATGAGACTAAAACTTGGAAGGCTTCCATAGCCTTGGCAACTCATGACGACAGCCTAGGGTGGTTACTGGCGCCATAAACTAGAGTGTCAATTTGTTGGGACAACAACAAGAGCCACTGTGCACTTGCTCCTCATGTGGGATCTCTGTCCTTAATGTGCTGTACATTTTGATTTAATGCTATAACTAGTACTCAAACAGTATGTTTCACTTTGTGTTTTTATGTGGGTGCAAACTGTTGAAATCTTTATACTAAATTGATCTTTTGTATATAAAGAGAATTGAAAATGAATCTTGATGTGAATGGAAGGGGAGAGGGAGCGGGAGAGGGGAGGGTTGTGGGTGGGAGGGAAGTTATGGGAGGGGGAAGCCATTGTAATCCATAAGCTGTACACTGGAAATTTATATTCATTAAATAAAAGTTAAAAATAAAATAAAATAAAATAAAATAAAATAAAATAAAATAAAATAAAATAAAAAGTGAGATTCTGAGAGTTCAACACAATCCCACTTAGGTTGGATCATGATTATTTTATTTCATTAGGGACAAAGAGAAGGTATGCACTGAGTTATTTGTTTTATTTTGCTTGATTTATGAAGCATTTTGTGGTTCTCATTTTACATGAAGGACCTCTTATATTCCCACAGAAATCATTAAGACAGCATTTGTGTTTCCTATGAAATGGCAAAGGTTGTTAATTGGTCAATGATGATAGTTTATTTACATAAATCATTGCCCCATTAACTAAATATTCTCTTTCTAAAAAGCATCAATTTTAGACTTTAATTACCTAAATAATTGACTCAATTTTTCATTTTAGCTTCATTATACACATAAACCTTTGACTTAAAGATGAATATGAGCGTCCATACATTTAGCTGACATTACCAAATTACTTATTTTATTTTCTTTGTGATTTTTATCTAATTAGAGCCTTAATCTGAAATAACTTACAATCTCTAACTCCACAGCAACTATTGCTGACTTCATACTTTAAATTCCAAAATATGCAGCACATGTCGGCTGACTCACAAGACTGCAGCTGAAAAATGTGACAAGACTTTCTCAGACATAAAACAAGGTGGTGGAAATTCTTGCCTTTTTTTTTTTTTTTGTAATGGACTAGAATTAAACCATAGGTAAAGGGCTTTTTATTCCATGGTATTTGTGTCTGTGAATTGGATTATTACTGTAACATAATTTATACTTCTCTAGACAGTGTAAGAACAAATGAATTATTTCTCATTGATTTATTTGCCAGAAAAATAAGATATTTGATTTTCTGATTTGTTTGTTTTTGGCTGATCTTTAAATTTTTTGTCCTAATGAGTTGTTGGGAATAGGAGGGGCCTGATTTTTCCTGCTGTTTCATGGCTAGCATTCCCACTGACAGTAATTAGTCAATGACAGTAGTTATCCTATAAGGGAAATTTTCCCAGCCAACAAAAGGAGTGGGAACTTTTACTTATCTGTAATCTTGAACTTGATTTTCTTATTTTACCAACTTTCCATTGTGTATTAATTCCTGGAAAATAAATGCAATTATCGATTGGGTCACTTTTGTACTTTTGGTAAGTGCAATTAATTTTCTTTTTATTTGTAAAATTAACTGATCTTATTTGTGACTCTGTAACTTCTTTAGTGCTTGTGGATAGCTATGCAGAGTAGAATTTCCTAGGTTAGTTAGATATAGGCAAATTTCTATCCTGTCCTAATCAAGCTCAATTAAATTGTGAGACTTATAAGAGAAATTTGCATTTGTGATGATGAAAGTGTCTTTTTTCTCCCAAAATATAAGAAACACACATAGATTGTGTGTATGTGTGTGTGTATGTGCACACGTGCATACCAGCATGAGAAGGGCACTTCAAAAACTTCACAGAAAATTGAAATAAATGGCAAGGTTACTTTGGTGCAGTAATTGTTGAAATCCACGTGTGCAAGAAGTTTTCAGAATGCTCACGGAAAAGGCATAGTATGAAAAACTTAGCGCGGAGTTCAAAATGTTTGCACCAAAATAAACTTATTTTTTAAATTCCATTTCCAAGGACTTTTTGATATACCTTCATGTATGACTTATAGTTGAGGATCTACTTTGCACTTCAATTACATATTGCATCCAGTTTCAGTAAGGGTGGCTATTCTCAGCTGTACCTTGGCTCAGAGATTTCAGAATATTTTGAACTCCAACCAATCACTGATGTTCAACACTGTTCATTAATGGCTAGTGGGTGTCTGTTTGTTTCCCAGGGCTATTATATAAGTACTATAATACATAAATTCAATTTTAATGGCTTAAAATATAGAATTCAAGGCCGGCGCCGTGGCTTAACAGGCTAATCCTCTGCCTTGCGGCGCCGGCACACTGGGTTCTAGTCCCGGTCGGGGCACCGGATTCTATCCCAGTTGCCCCTCTTCCAGGCCAGCTCTCTGCTATGGCCCGGGAGTGCAGTGGAGGATGGCCCAAGTCCTTGGGCCCTGCACCCACATGGGAGACCAGGAGAAGCACCTGGCTCCTGGCTTCGGATCAGCGAGATGCGCCGGCCGCAGCGGCCACTGGAGGGTGAACCAACGGCAAAAAGGAAGACCTTTCTCTCTGTCTCTCTCTCACTATCCACTCTGCCTGTGAAATAAATAAATAAATAAATAAATAAATAAATTTAAAATAAAATAAAACAAAATATAGAATTCAATTATCCTACAGCGTGAAGAATAGAATTCCAAAATCAAGGTTGGGCAGGGCCATGCTCTCTCTGAAGGCTATGTAAGAGGAAACTTTGGTTCTCAAACCAGAGGGAGCTTGCGTTTTGGTGAGTAGAAATCAAAACACAGACTAGAAGTAGTTGTCTCACAAAGTAATTTAAAGAGACAATGAGGAATTATTTCCGAAACCATGATTCCCAGAGCAAAGAAAAAAGGTTATCTTTTATTTCACTGGAGAATGAATAGGCATGGGGGGAAGTTCTTGTCATCACATGTTGAAGTGCACATGATCTCACAGAGGTGCAGTTCTGAAACATTCCCTTACATACATCATAGGCAAATAATAAGAATGAGGCTCTTCCTGGGGTGGAGATCTTAACAGTAAACCGAAGTGTGACCTGTGGAGACTTCTGGAGCCATCTATGCAAGTGTTGCTCTTGTGATAGGAATTTGGACTAGTTCAGGATAATAAATGAAAAACCTGCAAAAAACAACTGTGGAAAACATCAGATGCTCTGGATACTTTAAGATCTTGAAGTAGAAATGAGTCACAATAAAGTCTGGAATTCCTTCTAGCTTCTGGTGGTGACCTGAGGTCCTTGGTGTTCCTTAATTTGTAGCTGCATTATTATAATCTCTGCCTCTGTTTTCACATCACTTTCATTGTACCCTGTAAGTTTCTGTATTTAAATGTTTTTCTGATCTGGTCACTAGCAATGGGACAACAGCTGACCCCAATGCAGCCTATTTGATTACCTGTACAACCAACCTGTTTCCATAAGGTAATATACCCAGAGAATGGGGAGTTAAAACTTGACTATGTGTTCTGGCGACACACAAATCAATGCAAAATAGCATCTATACCCATGATATGAAGTAAAATTGGAAAATGAGCAACTCTGCCACAAATTTTTAAACACTTTTCTTTAATATCTGTTTACTGTTAGAGTAGATGTGCTTTTATTCCCCAAAGATGAGAATATATTTTTGTCCTAAAATTTCTCTAAAATTCTTCATTGATATTTTGAATTCTAGAATCTAAAGTAACTTAAAAAAAGAAAAAAAATCCCAAAAACAAAAATCAACACACCCATGTTAGCATCTATGGATTTGTAATTGAGTTGTGAAAAAAACATCTGTGGCACAGCAGATTAAAGCCATGCCTGCAGTGCAGGCATCCCATATGCGTGCTGATTCAAGTCCTGGCTGCTTCACTTCTGATCCAGCTCTCTGCTAATGTGTCTGGGAAAGCAGTGGAAGATGGCCCAAGACCCAGAAGAAGCTCCTGGCTCCTGGCTTCAGATTGGCTCAGCTCCAGTCATTGTGGCCAACAGGGGAGTAAACCAGTGAATAGAAGACCTCTCTCTCTCTGTCTATACTTCTCCCTGTAACTCTTTCAAATAAAGTAAAATAAATCTTAAAAAAAATACAAGATAAAGCATCCATTCAAGGTGGTTAACTGAACATGCACAGGATCATTTGACAGCCAGTAAAACTGGTTGAGAAACATTACTTTGGGCCTGGATTTGAAACAGGTAGTAAAGATGGGGACACTTCAGTGAGAGGGATATAAAGACAAAAGTTTATATATGGAATTAATAGGGAACATACTTTATTTTGACACCAATGAAGGCATTTATGTTGCTCAAATAATTGTGATGTGCTCTGGACTGGTTGCAAACAATGTTAGATAAATGTATCAGAGTTAATTATTAAAAACCTTGAATGTAAAATTAATGAGTTCAGATTTTAACCTGTAGTCAATGTCAAGATTAATTCTTTTCTCCATAAAACTAGGGCCAGTAACTTTTGTTATAACCAAATTTGCAAGCCTCTGCCTAACTTGACAATTAATTTTAATTATTGGTTTTCTACCTATGACTCTATTAACTAGAGTTGTTATCTTGATATCTTATGTCCTTAAAATGAAGCATTATTTTAAATTCTGGACTCTATTAATAGGTTTGGAAATACAGGTCTTGTTTAATACCAGAAAGATTGCTTTACCAATATTTTCTCTAAGTAGTTTAGTCTTGATTTTAAGCATGAACCCAAATCACTAGTACATTGCTGATCAAACTGATGCCAAAAATGACTTGCAAGCCTAAATTTCAATTATTGCTCTTATTCCCTATTTCTATCTTCTAATCTTCTCTTGGGACATGATGTTACATTGTTTTAGCTACCAATATCAGCCCATTGAACGTGAACTCGACACAATAAGCTTAATGCTCTTTCTAAAACTGCTGTTAGGAATTTAAAAATATTTATCCTGATCCAAGTTTCTAGGTTCCTCAATATTCTTATTGTAACTAATCAGGAAATACCTTGATTTTTCATATATCTGGTAGACTAATTAGGAATATTATCAATAAGTGTGCATCAATGGCCCCTTGCCTACCCATAATTTCCAATGAGATTGACTATATTTTCCATAAGTCATTTAGAAATGTAATGTAAGCCTGTTTACTTACAAATCACATCATCTTAGTAAAGGAATCATGAAGAAGTCACTCACTTTCTGAGTATTCCTAGCATAGAAAAAGTAGTTGGTAACAGAGGTCATGTATATCCATTTCTTGTGCCATGGTTTTACTGGCATATCAAGATTTTGTTACTTGACCTGTATACAGAGACAGGGTTGTAGCTACCTTGGATTTTAAAGCCTTGTATGCTACAGCATCTGTGCTCTGGATGGTAAAAACTGGTAAAGACTGCTTTAGTGCCCCAGAAAATGGGCAAAGTCTCTCCAGTCCATTGGAAACAAGCTATTTCTGACTGCTGCAACACTGACAGGGCTATGAAAGATAAAAGCTTACTTTTCACCCACTCATAAAGCACTAAGATCTGGTCAAAAGAATGGGAGATGAGCAAAGAAACTTGATAGATGGTTCTCAAAAGAAGAAATACAAATGGCCAACAAATATATGGAAAAAATGCTCAACATCACTAGACATCAGGGAAATGCAAATCAAAACCACAATGAGATATCACTTCATACCTTTCAGAAAGGCTAAAATCCAGAAAATAACAAATGCTGGCTGGGATGTGGACAACAGGGAACACTTGTACCCTGATGGTGGGAATGTAAATTAGTGCAGTCACTGTGGAAAACTGTGTGGAGACTTCCTAAAAACTAAATAGACTTGCCATATGATCCAGAAATTCCACTACTAGGTATGTACTATATATTATATACTACCAGGAATACTATATATGTATATATATATATATATATATATATATATATATATATACATACATACTATATACTACTAGGTATATACCTAGTACATACCAAAAGACTTGAATAAAATATATCATAGAGGTACCTGCACCACAGTGTTCATAGCAGCACTGTTCACAATAGCCAAACTTTTGAACCAACAAATGTGTCCATCATCAGATGAATGGATAAAGAAAATGTGGCATATATACATAATGGAATATTACTCAGCAATAAAAGAATGAAATTTTATCATTATGTTCAAAATGGATGCAACTGAAGGACATAATGAGAGAAGTAAGCCAGATCCAGAATGACAAATACCACAGGTTCTCCCTTATATGTGGGAGCTAAAATTTAAAAACAAAAAAAAAAGAAAGAAATGTCCGTGTACAAGTATTGCTGCAAATATAGTTTCGTAAATTGTTATCTTATATATTTGTCAAACCAATGTTTAAGAATGTTATATTACTATAGTTTTAATGATCTGTGATCATTTAAAACTTACTGTATATAGGTGAAATGGTAATTTTTCAATTCAATTAATGCTTATTGTCATTGTCTATAGTCTCACTAAACTAGGGTCTTTTTGCTTTTTACTTATTAAGCTTATTATTTGGTGAAATATTAAGCCTTTTTAAATAATGTAATTTTAAAATATGTTATCTAAAACTAAAAAAAGACAAAGGAAAGGAAAAAAAAGAGGGGGAAAGAGAGAGGAAGGAAAGGGATATCAGTATTTTATTAGAACTGTATTTACAAAACACATAGAATATGTCAAAAACTATCAACAATTAAAATATAAAAAGAGTGGGAATTATAAAAAATCATTGACTCAAATGCTTTTCCTTGTTTAGGTAAATTATACAAAAACTCAGAATACTCTTGTATCTTGATTTCTTTGGTCAATGCAAAGGTATTCTTGATTCTTTAATATATTCTAATGTGAATTCATACTTTAAACCTTAAATATGTTATGATTTTGTGTTTGTTTTCCAATAGAATAAATGTGTTCCATTCTTTGTTATGGGTTTAATTGTATTCCATCTGAAATATGTTGAAATGTTAACCCCAGATACAGGTAAATAGAATTTTTCAGAGATAATCAAGTTAGTTTGAGGTTACTAATTTGAGCATAATATGAGGCTACTTTCAAAAATTTGTGGAAAAAAAGTAGAACTGAAAAATAAATGTTTTTAGGAGAGAAAGAATTTGAAATCTATGCATAAAATGTGTATTTTGATAATACATGTTTTTTACTAACTTTTTGAAGACACATGTGCATATGGGTGGCATCTTTATATCTACAAAGACGCGCACACACACAGAAGAATCCCATGTGAAGACAAAGGCACAAGGGAAAGGCAGCCATGTGGTGACGACGCAGAGATTAGGATTAGGAAGCTATAAATCATGGAATGCTAAGAAGTATTCAGCAATGGCCAGAAGCTACAAGAGTTTCTCCTTTACAGGTTTCAGAGAGAGCATGTCCCTGTTGAAATCTTGATTTCAGATTTCTTGCCCCCAGAATGACGAGACGGTAAATTTCTGTTGTCTACAGTGAGTTTTTATAACAGTGCTCGAAAACCAATGATGCATGGTTAGAAAAGAAAAGTCACCAAATATAGACTGCCATCTATTTTCCTTTTATTTCCTTCAAGATGTATTCAACCCCAACACAAATGTAAGAAAGCGGTAATAAAACTGTGAATTCTTTATATAGGAGAGTTAGCAGGAAGCCACCAAGGGATTTTGAACAGGGAATTGGGGAACTTCGGGTTCTGCAAATGATTATGATCTTAAAAATGGATTAATTAAATAAGACTGCCTGGTAGCAGAAATCTTGTCTGGTTGTTAAGATGCTGGTTAAGACATCGGCGTCCCGCGGCAGAGCACTTCTGTTCAATTCCTGGCTTTATCATCTGAGGTCAACTTCCTGGTAATGCAGACCCTGGGAGGCAACAGGAGGTTGTTCGAGTAATTGAGTTCCTGTCACCCATGTCGGAGACCTGGATTGACTTCCCAGCTCCTGGTTTTCGCCTGGCTTATGCCATAATTGCAGGCGTTTGGGGAGCACTTTTTGTCTGTCTGTCTCTCTCTTCCTCTGTCTTTGACCCTGAAATAGACTTTGAAATTTTTTTTTTTAAAGCTAAATGTATTTTGAAGGAAATGAAAGGAGTAAGGGAGAAGAATAGGAGGAAACTAAGGCTAAACTGAAAGAGGAGATGAAGGTTGTTTTCTTCCAAACAACAGTAATACCATAATAAGTACAATGATGATGAGCTCAGCAATGGAAATGACCTACAATGAAAGTGAGAAAAACCTTATACAGGAGAAACTCCTCCTGCTCACATTAATCTAGGAAACAGAAAGTACAAAGCAAATGCTGGGCTCCAAATCTGCATGAGAAAAGATGAGTGGATAACGCAATAGCCTCTGGAAGCAGAGTTGTTTCCTGAATGAGA
Source organism: Lepus europaeus (assembly GCF_033115175.1). Taxonomy (NCBI): domain Eukaryota; kingdom Metazoa; phylum Chordata; class Mammalia; order Lagomorpha; family Leporidae; genus Lepus; species Lepus europaeus. Next base: position 52,010,039 of record NC_084834.1, on the reverse strand, counting down.
TACAAAGGATAAAATAAAGAATTATATTTTAATATATTGTATTCAAGTTGGACGTATCAACTAGATATTGAATTCAGAAAGTAGTTGCACAGATCTGGTAAAAGGTTATGAACAAGACAGAGGCTGCCAGTACCAGGCTGCTTCTGGGTATCAGATGTTAGTTTTGGTCCTGACCTAACCAGCACAGGGCCCTGATGTTCTTAAAGTTGGTTCTCACCCTTGTACATTGAAAGTGGCTTTGAGAGCCTCAGTTTTCACAATTGAATTTCAGGCAGGATGAAAGGTAAGAACTCACACCAGCTCTGTTAATCCTGAAAAGTCTCCTTCCACCCCTAGGAACTACACTAACCATATCCTTTCGTTTTGTCTATCTTCAGGGAAAATGGGGAAACCTAGAAGTAAATCTTTGGTCAATAATTAGCAGTGTCCACTCTGGGACAGCCCTGGTTATTAAGACTGTTGGATTACTGAAATGTGATCTAATCAGACTCCTCATGGTGGATTAGTTCAAGTGCTTTAAGTAGTCTCCCTTCAGAGAGTTTTAGGGTAAGTCTGTGGAATCAAACCAGCAATTCACGAAGTACAGTAATTATTTGTCTCAACATTTACTTGTTTATACTCTTTTGTGTATATTTCTGCTTTCTGGAGAGTGATATAAATCATTTTTGTCTCTTGTTTTCAGTAGATATATTGTAAATATATTTCTGTTGTATCTTATATTAACATGGGCAATTAAAAGTAAAATTTACTCTAAAACTGTGAATTCATAAAGTAAGCATTAGCAAATGGAATATACAGTCAATTTTCAAAATATGCATCATTTAGTTGTTTAGCTCAAAATATCGTGTGAGAGCCTAATGTTGTACATTATATGTCAAGTGTAATTAACTGAATAATTACCCATTTTACAGGAAAAAAATCTTTGCCTGTTAAATATTTTCAAGTACAAGCCAACAGAATAGTTTATTCAGTATCCATTCCACAAATATTTAATCCTTTCCTGGTGCCAGACATTGTGCGCTGCACTGTGAAGAAGGATCCAGTGGTAAATAAAACAAATTCAGAAATAAATATTGTTCAAGTAGTTTGTATCAAAGCAAATAATTTATCAACACTGTCCAAACATATAGACACGTTTGTTCATATTTTTTTTTTTTTTTTTTGGTACAACATCAGTATAGCATAGTGAGGGAGATAGCATGGTAAGGAGGTAAGAGACTGCCAGGTTCTACTTGTTGTTGGTTAGTCCTTGTCTGGACCACCCATCTAGCCAGTGATTTTGTATTGGGTGAGTGGTGGTGTGTGTCAGGGTGATTTGAACCTCCTGCAGAGAGTGACTAAAACTAAAACCAAAACAAAAATCCCACTCAATTTAGAAAGCACTTTCAGACTTTCAGAACTATTTTCTAATGTAAAGGTCAGTGGTTTGCCCTTAAACTCATAATTCTTGATCTGTTTAAAATAATGTCTTGTCTGTTATTCATCATAGTGCTTTTCAGGAATACTTTTAACTCTCATCCAAATTTTATTTGATGTAGTGTACATTTAATTGGCATGTTAGCAAATGTGCAGAAACATTACTACTTAATTTGAGCTTACTGGGTTGGCACAAAGGGTAAGATAATGAGACAACTGCAGATATATAGCCTTCTCTCAAAAATCCTGATATTTGGAACTGAATTCAAGAGGACAACCTTTTTTACTTTTATTTATTAAAAACATTTTGAACAGATACATCATAATTGTTCATGTTCATGGAGTACCCTGTGATGTTTTGGTAAACATACACATTATATACTATTTAACCAGGGTAAATATATTTATCTCTGTAAACATTTTTTATATTAAAAACATTCAAAATCATGAGTTTTAGAATTTTTAATAGAGAAATATTTGGCCTATTAGCATCAGCTACAGTGCAATAAAATAACAGAACCTCTTACTCTTAACTATAACATAGTACCAGCTAATTACCCTTTCTCATCCCTGCTCTCCATTTTCCCTCCCAGCCACTGGTAACCACAATAATAATTTTAACTTCTATAAGATAACCATTCCTTAGACTTCACATGTGAGTCAGATCATGCAGGGCTCGTGTTTCTGTGCTTGGCTTAGTTCACTTGACATAATGACCTTGTTTCATCCATGGTGTTTCAAATCTTAAAATATTCACATACAGAATCTCTTATATCAGATGTACAAAGTCCTGTAAAATTACCCTTAAATTTTTAGCAATTAGCTTTTCCTTGAATGTAAATTTGAAAATAAATCTTGCGAAAAGACTACAGCACTGCTAAGATTTTTAACTCATTTTCAATTCTGAAAAAAATAGCAGCATATGCTGTGACTAAAATGTTAAAATTTCCAAATATAGGGCATATTGTCTTATCAGTTTATACTGAATGTTATGTATTGTAAGAACACAGATTCAATGTGATAAAAAAGATGATAAAATATGTTGTAATTTAAAGGTCCAGAAATTCTATTTCTAGTTTATCCACATATTACAATTTGGTGTCCTGAGTAAATTAAACTGTTGAATTGGTAGTGACACATAGGGACAAAATTATTACATGACTCATGTGTAAAGGTTTTGTCATTTTAGTCACTCTGAGAATGCCAAAAGGCTGATATGACACGGTATCCTATCAATTATGGCTGCTGGTGAATTTTTCAGACTATATAAGATAATAAAACAATAAACAGAAAAATGTCATGAATCAACAGTGCTTTTCATCATTGTAAACACTAAATCATATTAAACATTTGTCCTATTAATAAACTTACAGTTTGTAACAGACATGGGCTTTTTGAGATCTGAAAAATCAAAGAAAACATGAAGACATCGGAGCGCTTGGTAGAAACATGTTTTTGTCTTCAAAGGAGCACTGGGATTTCACTCATCCTCAACTGCAATATTTTAAGCTTTGAATTCTAATCTGACTTGAAACAAACTAAAATGAATTCATACTAGGTGAATTTTTCTTTCTGAGGAACATTTTGTGGAAAAAATACACTGGTTCTTCAGTTATAAAATGAATGGAGCCGTATACCTAAAATGACACAACATTTAGTCAATGATCGAGTATCCATGAGTGCCAACTTCTCTTTCTCACGGTAAAGCTTTCAGAAAAGTAGCTATGATGACATCTCATAAGTGTTATGGACAAGAGCAGATTCAAGCCTGAATCTGTTGTGTACCATCTATGAGATACAGCTTTCTCCTGAATGAGACATGAACCATACCACACAATTTGGAGGGTTTTTCAAAAGGATTACATGAGACAATGCATACAAAGCATGCGACAAAGCTTAAAAATCATTAGCTTTAATTAATATCATCATTATAAAACACAAAATTCATTTGTGTAAGATGATTGTATTTATAAGTATTAATATGCTAACTTATTTCTAAGGGCTTCCAGCCTTTTGTTTTATGTTATAGTGGTCCTGGTACAGTTTTGATCATTTTTAACACATTTAATTTTAGTTAATATTATTTATGATAAATTATATATAACAAAGAAAATGACTAAATGTTTAAATTCACCTATTTTTAAAACTGTCTTCATTGAAATGATTAAAATATCTTGATAGAAAATAGCCAACATCATCCTTGGCATTGGTAAGGAAAAAGAAATTACTATGTTTCATAGCATTGTAATTTTTACAGTAATTTGCTTAAAATCACCAACCCACTCACAGGCTGAGTAACCAATAAAAATTTTGTGAGTTAAAAAACAGCTTGAGCAGTGATGCTATAATCATAGTTGTTGCTCTCAAATATCTGTGAAGTAAAAGCTACTGTTAAACCATTGTCATTGAACACGATTCATCTTTAGAAAATTATTTCATTAATAGGTTTTAAAACATTAGCTCATATCCTTCTAACTGAAAACTGAATTTCACTGTATTCCTTGTGTTATGGATCTGTAAAAAATCTGAATACAACTAAAGATTTGATGAATAATATGTCCTCTTGCAACAGGGGAGAAACTGTAGTATCTTTGTCTTATCTGCCAAAGGTTCATGACTGATATCTTTATAACAAAAGACAGATTAAAAACAAAAAGCGTGACAAATCAATTTTTTAGATTTATTTATTTATTTATTTATTTGAGAGGTAGAGTTACAGACAGTGAGAGGGAGACACAGAGAGAAAGGTCTTCCTTCCACTGGTTCACTCCCCAAATGGCCACAAAAGCTGGAGCTGCACCTATCCGAAGCCAGGAGTCAGGAGCTTTCTCCAGGTCTCCCACGTGGGAGCAGTGGCACAAGCACTTGGGCCATCTTTTACTGCTTTACCAGGCCATAGCAGAGAGCTGGATCAGAAGAGGAGCAGCCAGGACTAGAACTGGTGCCCACATGGGATGCTGGTGATGCAGGTAGAGGATTAAGTTACTGCGCCACTGCACCAGCCTGTCAAATGTATTTAATATAAACTTTGTGTGACAAAGGAGTCTTAAAAAATATAGGCCCAAAGACCCAGGCAAAACTGTATACATATATATATATATATATATATATATATGTATGTATACAGTTTATATATATATGTGTGTGTGTATATATATATATATATATATATATATATATTTGACAGGCAAAGTTAGACAGTGAGAGAGAGAGACAGAGAGAAAGGTCTTCCTTCCGTTGGTTCACTCCCCAAATGGCCGCTATGGCCTGCGCGCTGTGCCGATCCGAAGCCAGGAGCCAGGTGCTTCCTCCTGGTCTCCCATGCAGGTGCAGGGCCCAAGGACCTGGGCCATCCTCCACTGCCTTCCCGGGCCACAGCAGAGAGCTGGACTGGAAGAGAGCACCCGGGACAGAATCCGGCACCCCAACCGGGACTAGAACCCGGGGTACCAGCACTGCAGGCGGAGGATTAGCTTAGTGAGCAGCGGTGCCGGCCCAAAACTGTATATTTTATGGACACTCTTATAGAAGTATGATTGGAGAACAAGGAGTATTATTTAACAGTGGTGAGCAAGGTAGACTTTAGCAAGGCCTGTTTGTTCAGATTCTTCTCTCCTCCGGGTATAGGATTGGACCCCTCTGCAATGAATATTTAATGATCTATTTTCAGGAGAGAGAGGTTGGAGAATTGTTTCATGATCTGATTCAGAGGAGCAAGACGGGAGAAAGTCAGAGAATATCTCTCCAGCTTCTATGGACTTCTCAAATTCTTTCAGATTCAAATTCTCAATACATCAAAGTGTTACATTTCAAGGTACCATATTTTTCTGAGCCTCGATTTTGCTATTTAGGCAACATTGTGCTGATTAATTTATACAATTCAAAACAATGTTTACATTTAAAAATAAAATATAAGAATTCTTTCCAACCTATCATTCACTTATGTCCTGATATATACAAGCATCCACAAAGACATTAATATGCAAATCATAGCTCTTATCTTATAAGATTATGCAAAAATCAGATTTGCTAGGTTGGCCAAAACCTATCTCAATTCATAGTCAATATTTTTTTCTCACTGTATGCTATGATCTTCTTCAAAGATTACTTTGGTTTCCTAATCAATGACAAAATACATCCACATCAGTTAGAAATGAAATTTATATGATTGTTTACTTTGTCAAATGCATTTTAATTGTGCTTGTTTTCTATATTTTAAGTATACTTGTACTTAAGACATGGTGGGTAGTGAATGGTTATTATAATCATAAAGAAATTACAAGAAAAATGCTTTGGAGAGAGAATGCAAATTTCACAAAGGAAATAATGGAAATATCACAATGAGAAGAGACATGAGTGAACATATTCTATAAGAATTCAAAATAAGGGTTGTTACATAAAATACAGGATGTTCTGTTGAACTTGGATTTTCTATAAACAATCTAAATATTTTTGAATTTATATATTTGAGAGAGACAGAGAGAGAGGCAAGCAGATACAGAGGGAACTCCTATCCACTGGCTCACTCCCTAGATGATCGCAATAGCCAGGACTGGGATGGGGCCAAACCTGGGAGATGGTATCACAATCCAGGTGTCCCATGAGAGTAGCAGGAATCTGATTACTTGTGCAATCACCATTGTCTCCCAGGATCTATACTTAAAGAAGAAGGAGATGGGAGCCTGGGCCAAGAATCAAACTAGACACTCCAATGCATGATATGGGTAACTCAACTGCTAAATCAAGCATCAGCTCCACAATAATTTTTTATAAGACTATATCATTATGTTTGAGTCTTTAGTGCCGAAAAATCATATCTCATTTCAGAGCACTTGCATTCAAGTCCCAGCTCCAGTTTTGATCCCAGGTTCCTGCCAATGTGCTCCTTGGAGGGAACAGATGATTGCTCAAGAACTCGGGTCCCTGCCACTCACTTGAGAGCCTTGTACTGGGTTCCTGGCTTCTGCTTCAGCCTGACACAGTCCTGGCTGTTATGGGCATTTGGTGAGCAGAGCAGTGGACAGATCCCTGTCTCTCTCTTTTTTTCTCTCTCTCTCTCTTTCAAATAAAAATAAAAATGAATTTTAAAAATTTAAAAATAATATACTATTGATTCTTTTTAACATATAAAATATTATAAATAATACTAAAAAAGTTTGCTATTTGTCTTACATATAATTTAACTGGATATTCTGTATTTTCTGTTTGCTAAGCTACATTTGTCCTACAAATGATCACAGAAATAAAAAGAAATGGAAACAGAAAATGTTTAATGAACTATAAAGTATAGATAAATGAAATATATGTGGATAATGTAAATATTATGACAAAATATAATTCATGCCATTATTTAAACAAAGTTGATATTAAAGCACACTGTTCCAACAAAGAGACAGGTATATTTTCACAATATGCACATAACAGCATAGAGATCATTTACATTTGGAAAAATTTGTGACTTTTATGCAAATTTCACATGCCAACCATTTTAACTGTTAGTGTATTATTTCTAACAGGAGGAATTAATTGCTAGGGTACAAGTAGATTTTTTTTTACTAACTTTTTCTAAAGAAATATGGTTTTCTTACAAATCATCGGAGCCCATTTTTACATTCAAATATTCTTTGAGAGGTGGGAATCTGGCCCAGTTGTTAGAACGTTGACTAGGATACCCCAGGTCCAGTATCAGAGTGCTTGCATTGGACTCCAGCTCTCAATGATTCCATGTTTCTCCTAATGCAGGCTGTGGGAGCCAGTGGTGATGGCTCAAGACACTGACTCCCTGCCACTCATATGGGAGAACTGGACCAGGCTTGCCACTCCAGGCTTTGACCCTGGCCCAGTGCTGGCTGATGTGGCCACTGGAGAAAGTGAACCCGCAGATGGGAGCTCTCTGTCTGTGTCTGTTTGTCTCTCTCTCAGATAAATAAATGTATACACACGATTTTAAAATATTCATGGGCCATTTTTCTTCATCAATTATGGCATTTGGAAATATTAATTCAAATATTTTTATAAGTAAAGCTGCTACAAACATGCCAGAGGCTCTGAAATTATTGATGACAAAATTCTTATGTGATTATAAATATTTAAATTCAATTGCAAAGTACAGCTGTTTTGTTTTGCTTCTGCTACTTAAAGAAAATATTTATATACATTTTGTTTAATCTGGAGCCATTTTATTCAGGAATCTTTACAGAAAATTCCTTTTATTTCTTAAAAAAAGATGTACTGTTTCTAAAACTAGCATTTGCGTGGGCGCGCGCACACACACACACACACACCCATATCTTGCTTGATAGATCTACCTACCCTACCCTCTAACCAAGAATAGGGAATACTTCTAGACATCTGGAGAATGTCAACATTTTTGTTATTGGATGAGTCATTCAACGAAATGCATTTCAATAGCTAAACATAGCATATTGCTGGAAACCTAAAGGTTTAAATAAAAGGCAAAGGGTGAACATAAGACTGAGCTACATATTAAGTAGCTTTCTGACGAATACGTGAATTCAATTATAAAATAGGAACGATAAAAATAAATGTTATAAATTGATATTTCCCTGGGATTTTTTCACAAAGCAATCTTTCTTTAGACTTAATATTTTATTTATTATTTTTGATAAAATATTTTAAATTTACATTATAGTCAAAGACCTAGTGCTCCACTATTTTACAGTATTTGAGAATATCCAAACCAAGTCTCTCTTGTATGACAAAGAGCTAAATGTTCAGAGTAAATACAAATTGATGATACAGTCCATTCAAAGACAACCACTAATTACAGGAGCATCTGAAGACATTTTTTTAGAACAGGACATGTACTAAAAATATCATGCACTTTATTACATCCACAGCCTTTCACTAATGGGACTTGTTAATATGGTCATTTCTGCAGTGGAGGTGTGGTAGAAAATGTGGAAGTGGATGAAGAGTCTCTGTAGATGTCTTGAAGATATTTTTAGGCTGCTATGAAGACTCATTTATAACGGCTAGTTTAAGCACAAAGCAATCTTGTACGTATAAATAAAGCTAGCTTCATTTCTTCCTTTGCAAGCAGCATGCTTTTATTTTCTGTCTCTTACCTCAAAGAAGTGATTAGATTAGGTGAGTTTTGTTGTACTTACTGTTGTTTGTTATTTTTATTTACTTGAAAGGCAGAAATACAGAGAGAGAAGGAGAGAAACAGAGGTCTTCCATCCACTGGTTAACTCCCCAAATGTCTGCAATGGTCAGGGATGGACCAGATCAAAGCCAGGAAGAGCTTCTTTCAAGTCTCCGACATGAGGGCAGGGGCCCAAGTACTTGGACCATCTTCCACTGCTTTTCCCAGGCCATTATCAGGGAGCTAGATCAGAAGGGGAACAGCCGGGACTCCAATTGGCACCCATATGGGATGCCAGCACTGAAGGTGCAGAAGCCTAACCTTCTACGCCACAGTGATGGCCCCTTGTCATTGTTTTTAATAGATGCTACTTATCAAATTGAAATAATTTTACTCTATTCCTATCTTGCAATGTTAAAAAAAATCTTCAGTGAGTGACTTTTGTAAAATGGTTCTTTTAATTAAATCACATGATCAAATGTTTTTTTCTTCTTTAGCTGAATTAATTTTTCAAATGTTGAAACTTCCCAGTTGTTCATGATGTATAATTCTTATACAATGTTGGATTCAATTTGCTAGTATCTCCTTAAAGACTTTTGCATTTAAATTCATGAGAACTATTGGACTATGACTTTCATTATTGTTTTCATTATTGTATTGGTTTTTGTATAAGAATTAATTCTGGCATCTCTTGGAGGGATTATGTAAAATTGGTGTTAATTCTATTCTATATTCGTTTTTTAGTCTCAGTAATCTCCTTGTGACATTCAGATTTGATCATTTCTATTTGTCTCTCCTTCATTCTCTGATCCTATCATTTCCTGTATAATATTCTGTCCATTCACTGAGTTATTTTCATTCATATCTTTGTATTTTTCAGTTCTACCATTTCCCTTTTTGGGTTCAATTTATTGATGAGTTTTTCAATTTTGCAAAAATTTTAAGAGTATTTGTAATTGGCCAGAACTGATGACGAATGCTTTAAAATCAAGGCCGGAGAACTCCAATGTCTGAATTATCTCTGGCATCATTGGACATTCTTTTCACGAGCCTATTCCGAGATCTTTCGGTTCTTGGTAAAATGGGTGATTTTTTTTCTTGTTTCCTGAACATTAAGCCTCTGCTGACTGGAGACTTAGATTGCTTTGTAAATCTATTTTGTCAGGCAGTCATCCTGCTTAGATTTAGCATGCAGATCCTGGCCTACTTTAGTGGGTTGTTCTAATTACAGTTAAAGATTTAGAACTTTTGCCGTATGATTTTGGTTATCTGGTGTTGCTGGGACTCTCAGTGCTCCCTGCCAGTGTGGCCTGAGGGGCCGTTCCTGTGAGCCAGGATCTTCCCTCATCAACATTGTGCAGATTATACAAAGAGGAGATTATATAAACAGAAAAGAAGTAAATGACATAATCTGGGGGTGTAGTGGAGGAACTAATCTGGTTTATGGAAAAAAATGTGTTGAAGTCTGCATTTATGTGATTAAAAACATAGTAATAAAAATGAATATTTTCAGAAAACAAAGTATGTTACTAATTGTTTTCAGGACTATTGAATGGTCTTGCTTAAGGGAAACTAATTTAACTAATTTGCAAAATTGCCTACAGGAAGAACTTCAGTTGCCAGTGATTTACCCAGATGCATGTATATCAAATTTTCTCCCACTAAAAATGAACTTATCTTTTAATCAATTTCCCATGAAATTTTTGAAATGCCTTATATAAACTCTAAATGTGTTCCACAAATTTCTCATAGTTTAAAGCTTATAGTTAGTGCATTAAATTGGTGTTACACATTGTATAACTTTTATAGCTTAATCTAAAGGAAAACTGATTCTAAGTTGTATAAATGTCTAAATCAATAAAGATATAATCATTATGAAATCTAAACAGAAAGCACCACAATTATAAGGGACTTTACTTTTGAAAAGGGAAAAATTCCTCAATTTATCCCTACCCCACCTGAATGGATATAAGAAATGGAGATAAATTGATAAATGTTATTTATTAATTAACATTTTTCTTCAGTTTAATTGTTTAGTGAGAAAACAATGACAACAAAGAAATAAGACAAGGATTTTTTTACAAGTCTTTAAAAATGTTGTCTACTATTCTTCATATTGTATGTAAGAATCACATCAATTTAGATGAGATTTTTTTTTTTTTTATTTGACAGAGTTACAGACAGAGAGAGACAGACAGAGAGAAAGGTCTTCCTTCTGTTGGTTCACTCCTCAAAGATGAGACTTTTTTTTTTTAATTTTATTTTTTTATTTTTTTTTATTTTTGACAGGCAGAGTGGACAGTGAGAGAGAGACAGAGAGAAAGGTCTTCCTTTTGCCATTGGTTCACCCTCCAATGGCCGCCGCAGTAGGCGCGCTGCAGCCAGCGCACCGCGCTGATCCGATGGCAGGAGCCAGGTGGTTCTCCTGATCTCCCATGTGCTTCTCCTGATCTCCCATGGGGTGCAGGGCCCAAGGACTTGGGCCATCCTCCACTGCACTCCCTGGCCACAGCAGAGAGCTGGCCTGGAAGAGGGGCAACCGGGACAGGATCGGTGCCCCGATCGGGACTAGAACCCGGTGTGCCGGCGCCACAAGGCGGAGGATTAGCCTGTTGAGCCGCGGCACCGGCCGAGACTGTTTCTTAACAACACATGACCACTTAGTAGATTCAGGAGCTGGTGCTATGGCGCTAGGGTTAAAGTTCCAGCCTGCAGCACCTGCATCCCATATAGGTTCCAGTTTGAGTCCCAGAAGCTCCTCTTCTTATCCAGCTCTCTGCTATGGCCTGGGAAAGCAGTGAAAGATGGCTGAAGTTTTGAGCCTCTGAAACCATGAAGGAGACCTGGAAAAAAGCTCTTGGCTTCTGGCTTCAGACTGGCTCAGCTCCAACCGCTGGAGGCTCCTGGGGATCAGCTCAGCTCCAGCCAATGCAGCCATTTGGGGAGTGAGAGGAGGGAAGACCTCTCTCTCTCTCTCCACCCCTACCTCTCTTTGTAACTCTTTCAAATAAATAAAATAAACCTTAAAAACAAATTTCAGTAATATTTTATAGTTTATAGTGATAAAATAAATTGGAGTTTCTGAGGTCTTGAAACAAAATAGAAACAGAAAATATGGCTGTTTAGTAATTGCCTGATTTATAGAATCTTGTAGAACTTTTCCAGTTTAAATTGGATTTGTAAATTACAATGGAGAATTTCAATTTGTAATTGAAATTTAAATAGAAGAGTCTTCAGGTTAAATCACAGGGTTTCGAGACAAGGCATTCTTCGTGTACTGATATCACATTGGGAGTGTGGGACATCTCAGACCTCCGTTCCCCTCTGCCTCTGTGATTCTCCCATGTAGCCTTTTTTGTCTACAGTGTAGTTGGAGTTCTTATTCTGGCTATTTCCTTCTAAGAATAGAATTAGAATCTGCATAATTTCCTAAAACACGGTTCAAAAGTCCAAAATCATAATTTCTATCTACTTTATTTCTCAGAAAAGGCTCATGGCCAAGAAGATGAATGGGAAGGCAAATAGAATTATCCGATAAATGAAGAAGTATCCGCCTATACAGATGGCTATTTTAACAGAAAAGTACACACGGTACTGCCTCACCAAATGTTAAAAATAAAAGAAAACAAAACACATACCTTTGCAATGATAAAAGCATTAAGTTCAGGCATGGACTTGTATAAACAAATCATTATAACATAAGGAAATGTACAGAAACATAGTTGAGCGGCCAGTGCGGTGGCATAGTAGGTTAAGCCTCCACCTGTGATGCAGATATCCCATATGGGTGCCAGTTCAAGTCCCAGCTGCTCCACTTCTGATACAGCTCCCTGCTAATGGCCTAGGAAAGCAGTGGAAGATGGTCCAAGTCCTTCTCTCTCTCTCTGTAACTCTATCTCTCAAATAAATAAATCTTTTAAAAACATGAACATGCCAATTTTCTAATATATAAACATCATAATTAAATGAACGTTGACTTGGTTTTGTGACAATTAACTAAACCACATTTAGATAAGAACCCACATTTAGAAAAATATGCATATACAGCTATATGTATGTTAATTGGTATCTCTTAATCTTTGCCTCATGTGCAAAACTAGTGCCATGATCCTAGGAGTCATCCTATCCAGGAAAAACAATGTCTCTGTTAGTTTAGCCACTGTAGAGTTCTTGTGTTCAGTCACCCATAAACATCTACTAAAGATGTATAACAGGAAAAATAAAGCAATCTATCAATGCTACCCCATTTTGGTATATTCTTCACTTTAGAAGTGCTATTATTTAATTAAAATCAAGATGTTGGTTAATTGCTATGTGACCTTAGGTCAGATTCTATTGAAAAGCACAGCTTTGAGTATGTGTGTACTTATGTGTCCTGTGGAAGTTACCCAGGTGAATGAGCAACTGTTATGCACCAATGCCACTTGCATTGAAAATTTTGTAGGGCAGAATGACCCTGAGCTCCTTTTTTCAAACTCGTAATCAATCATGAAAAATCCGAATGTAATACAAAAAGTGATCAAGAAGAAAATATCTTGTAAAATGGAAAGTAAAGCATTATATCAAAGTTGTATTCTTGAAGCAAATAGGGCAGAATAGAATTTTTTTTGATAGACTGAAGTTTAAATATATTTTTAAAATGTCAGAGGGAGCAGGCATTTCATCCAGCAGTTAAAACATCTGCTTCTCACACTGGAGTGCCTGGGTTCAATCCTCGGGTCCAGCTCCTGACTCCAGCTTCCACCCAAAGAGAGGCAGTGGTGATGGCTCTAATTGAGCACCTGCTATCTGTGTAACAGCCCTGGACTGGGTTTCCTATTCCTGCTTTCAGTCCAGTCCAGTTACTGCAATCGTGGGTATTTGGAGAATTACTGCTTAAGATATATATATATATATATATATATATATATACATATATATATATGTATATATATATACACACACACATATATACATATATGTATGAAATCTGTACATCTGCCTGTCTGTCTATATGTCTATATGTCTATCTATCTGTCATCTATCTAGCTATGTCTCTGTGTGTCCCTTTCTCTCTGCTTCTCCAATAATAAATTAAAAATGTTATGGGGTTCCAATTCTCCAGAGCAGAAGACAAAGTGATCAATGTAATGATTAGAATAAGAGGTTTGGAAGATGAAACACTTTTTATTTTTAGGTATACTGATGATCATTTTTTTTTTTTTTTTGCTTATTGTGTGGTTCATGAAAACCATTTTATAAGCCCTGGCCTTTTATGTGATGGACCATGTGGAATTTCTACATAATGTTAGGCCTCTCTACTATCATGATTTAAAAAAGAGGATATATCCTCACCTGCATTTACCTAAATGGTTGCACAGGGATTCTGTTTCTGTCTAGTATTCAGGGAACATATTTTTCAAATTGTACAATGTCAAAAACAAAGAAAATAAAATGAAGACATTCAAAAAAGTTTTGCTTCAACATAGCTGTTCTGTTTCAATATGATGACCTTCCACAAGGGTCACCATAGTCAGAAAGGTATCAACAGTATTCGAGAACAAACACAGGTATAACGACTATTTGTGTTCAAAAAGTGAATAGACAATAGATTAAGAAAATGAGATTTGTGCTTTTATGGAAATAAAGGTATAGGGAAATGATCCAGACCCAAATAAACAGGGAAATTTGTGTCTCATGTGTTCCGTTTTCTGTGTGTGGTTAGTATTAATTTCCCTGCTTTCTAATCTTCTCTAAACAGAAAACTCATTTCTTTCCAAAAACAATTTTTATAGCTTGCATGTCATGGGATTTATGCTAAGGATGAAGTGAAGGCGGTCTAGAAGAACCGTGTTTTATATACTGTCATAATAGAGCAAGATGGGAATGTAGGCAGAATTAACTTTAAAGGATCTGATTTATTTAATACTAAATCAGAAGTACAGTTTATGTACTTCTGGGGAAGTCAGGGATGAGAGAAAAATATATCAATAATCTATTTTGCAAGTTGATTGATAAAGATTCTAGAAACATTGATCTCCATAGATAATTAAGTGTAGATATTAGGTACTCAAAAATATTTTCTATTCCACGAGAAGTCACTGTCACATGAAGTCATAATTATATATCACTGGTAAAACTGAGACTTAACCAGTATTTGCTTACATCTATAAAGTGCTTATTTGATACTATATACACTTCTAAGTGTTTTAAATATGTTAATTCATTTAAATATGTTAATTCTCACAACAAGCATATAGACATTTCAGGATGAGGAAACCAGAGAGAGCAAAGCAAGGTAACTTGCCTGAGTAAGGTAGAGAAAGAATTACACATCTAAAATGGTCCCAGAGTATGATGAAACATTGTAGGATGCGGCCTCTAAGTTACTATGTGATTAATCTGATTGTTCAAGCTAATGAATCTATTCTCCACGTTCATTCTTGTCATCTTAAAACATCTGGTTTTGTTGAAGACACATTTGAATCCAATTTAATAATTTTATTACTACAAGCTCTGTAATAAATTGTACTGTAATTCCACTCATTCTACTTCTTCTATTTTACCAACTTTGTGACATGTGTTCATTATTACAAGACTTTTTCTAGCTTTTCTCCTTTCACTATCCAGTCAAAATTCATGGATCCATTATTTCAAAAACTATTTTTCTAGTCCTGATGTTATGGGCATGCGTAGTTAATAAATTTCCCCAGCGGATTCTCGCAGTCTCCTCCGCTTCACCTTCTGAGAAGCACCAGATTAATTCAACTATTTGACTCCTCTGCTTGGGAACTTGCACCCCTGTTATTGTGCACCACAAGAGAAAACCAGATGATCTTGAAGATTAGTACCATAGCAAATTTATGGTATCCAAACTCAGAGGTAACCGCAAGTGCTTGGCAATCCTATTACATTTTTCTTATCTGGCCTATTTCCCATTCCCTTCTGCAATTAACTCCAGCCCTTCTTTATTTCCCTTAAATCCCCAGCCCTGATACACACCATCTTACCCCATCAATTATCCCCCTCCAGTGCTATGTTGGTAAGCTTCTCTGAGCAGACACACACCACACACCCACACCTACGTTCACACAAATGTGCAAACATCAAAAGTAGAATACATCCACACATATGCATAGATGCGCAAATACTCTTGAACAAATATATCCGTGTATCCATATCTATGTATGAGTATTCAACTTTGGACTCAATTAGATTCAGCCATCTTTTTAGAACTCTCTTCATTTTCAGTCATTACCTTCTATATACTCTGTTTCTTTTTCAGCCACTTCTGCCTCCTTTTTAAAGTACCTTCTTTTCTTAAAACACAAAACTTATCAGAACTGTATTTAAACTTCATGTGTCTTTAGGAAACTGTATTAAGCATCAAGTCATTTTGCTCTAATTCAAAAGTGCTTACTCCGCGGTCTGAAATGATTTTTAAGAAGACATTAAAACTCCTGGAAATGTAGTTTAATAATAATAAATATATTTTATTTGTGAATATACGTGTACCTCTCTCTGTGCACCATTACCTGCACAAGAATATTTCAAAAAAGTCATGAAAATAGAGTTTCAAAAGTTTATTGGTGAGAAAAAACTTTAAAATGTAGGCAGTTCTTTCGTAACATATATTTCCATATTTTTGGAAGACTCTTGGTATACTACACAAATAAAATAATAGCATGTTTTCTTTGCAGATAATAAATGTGTGGTTTTGATAATAAATGCATTTTGTCTTTGCATGAAAAATTTTACATATAGACATAGAAGTGAATGATCAAGAAACATGTAGAGATCAATAACCTAATAGTATAAAATAAACCTTTACCTTTAATAAAGATACAAATAAACCTTTATCTATAATAAAGATACAAGGCTACAAGTTTCTTCACAAATGGCCCATTTTCAACTGCAACCATACTTGGTATTACATGCACCTTAAAAATCACATTTCTGAGCTTATATTTCTCAGGATATAACATACACATTACATTATGTTTTTCTTCATAAGTCCAATTCAGGTCACTGATTCCCTTCAATCCATTGCCTGGTTAACTTGGACTTGATTATGAGAGCTGTGTCCAGTCATCTGATCTCCCAGAAAAACCCTGGCTAGTACTTTCCATGTTTCCATCAGGATTTTGTTTCTGCCATGAGTGTGCTATTTTGCTGGTGCCATTCACAGTACCTTCATGAACAAAGTCCCCTGTCTTTTATGAGAACTATAATCCACCCTCATTCTGAAATCTGTTTTAAGGAGCCCCAGCCACACATTTTAGAGAGGGTACTCAAAATTCAAGTTTTAGAACAAGGTCGGATTAACCCTAGTGCCTTTCCCTCCTAATGTACAGCATGAAGACTATAGTCAATAATATTGTGTTGTATATTACAGGCTTCACTGAGAGAATAGATATTAGGTTCTTTTTTATTTAAAAAAAATGGCTATGTGAGAAGGTGGATATTTTATTTTTTCTCACTACAGTAAATCATTTTGCAATGTAAAATAAAGATATCATGTCGTGTGCCTTAAATGCATAAGAAAATTTAAAAGTATATCAGACATTTTTGCTAAGACTATTCAGTTTCAGATTCAGTAATCAGTTGGCCATCACCTACTAGAAATGATTTCTGCTTTGGCTAAGAAGTGAGATTGAAAGACTTTCTTGCCTGGCAAAACTAAAATTTCCAACATCAAGCATGTCTTACAAGAAGAAAATGTAAGATTCTTTGAACCTGGGAAAAACAATGTATGGGTCAATTATTTTTCTCATCTGGCTTGAATACAGAATAATGAACTTACACAGTCAATGTAGTTAGAAGTTAGAATGAGTATTAATACCTTTGGGTCAGCATAGTAAAGATTATAAAAGAAACTTGTTGAAAAAGGTTCCTTTGTTTTTATTACTGTTATCACCCCTCACCCTGCTGACTTCACCTTTAGATTGAAAGAAGCCTCTGACACAGGCTAGATAAGCTATTTTACTGGTAGTGACAATTCAATGCAGACTTGAGATCAATTTAAATGCACTTTCATCATTTAATTTTAGCTTCCTCTTGTGAATTCTCAAGCTGCTGCTTAACAGTTTCTCAAATTTCACTAGCCTGTTTTAAAGTCTGAGGTCATAGAGAAAACTAAATGTTTTAGACGGGCTGTTTGGAATGTTTCTTTTACCATAAAATGTTTTAATGCAGTGTCATATTTCATTTGAAATTTTTCTTTGTTAAAAAACACTGATAATCACCATTCAGAATTTGGACATAAAATTAATTTTCCCATCTATTTTGTGCAGGTGCAGAATAAGTATAGTATATGAAAGTTATGTAAACAAGGAAATAAACTGTGTATCATTGGTGGGTTTTTTGTTGTTTTTGTTTGTTTTGTTTTGTTTTAGATTTATTTATTTGAAAGGCAGAGAGTTACAGAGAGGCAGAGAGAGAGAGACAGACAGTGTAAGAAGTCTTCCATTCTTCCATCCACTAGTTCACTCCCCAAATGGTCACAAAGGCCAGAGCTGGGCCGATCCAAAGACAGGAGCCAGGTGCCTCTTCCCAGTCTTCCATGTGGGCTCAGGGGCCCAAAGACTTGGGCCATCTTCCACTGCTTTCCCAAGCCACAGCAGAGAGCTGGATAGGAAGAGGAGCAGTCAGGACTAAAACCAGCATCTGTATGGGATACCAGCATTGCAGGCGGAGGCTTTATCTTCTATGCAACAGCACTGGTTTTAATTCTTTTTAAGTAACATTATTAAGAACTTTGCAATGTTTAATGCAAAGTTTTGATAAAACTTTTTTAGTGTGAATATGGCCCGCTAAATCCACACAACCTCCCAACAGCATCATGTAAAGGGCCAAGCCTCAAACACATGAAACAGTATCTAAACCATAGCCATTTCTATTTTTCCCTTGATTTCAATCTCTATTTTTTTTTTATTAAATTTGTTTGAAAGAGTTAACGAGAGAGGGAGAACAGAGAGGGAGAGGGATCCTCCATTTTTCAGGTCATTACCAAGGAGTTGGATCAGAAGTGGAGCAGTTGGGGCATGAATTGATGCCCATATGGGATGCCAGCGTCGAAGACAAGGCTTTACCTGCTATGCCACAGCACTGGTTCCTGCCTTTCAGTTTTTCTCACTGGAGCCACTTGTGAAAAGCTGCTTTGATACCCAAAGTTTTTAAGTTCTAAAACCTCAACAGTGCTCTCTGAATTAATGTAGACTTTCAACATTTTCACCCACATTGCCCAGAAGCATGAATGTGCTTAGGCATCCTCCAAAATCGTTTCTGCTAGTCACATTTTCAGCTTTTAGGATAGAAGAGTTTTCTAAGGAGAAATGAATTCTGGAATAAACATGAGTGCAAAATTCATGCAAGACCAGCAATCTTTCTGCTTATAAATTGGGCTTGTGATTTTTGTCTACCAGGAGGCCTGTGGCAATGTCTGGAAACACTGTTGCCTGTCAAAGCTGGGAGAAAGGTGCTAGCACTTGCTAATATGTAGAGTTAATGCAAGGGGCAATGCCTCACAAGTATTAGCCACCTCACAATGCAGAAGTACCAAAGTTCACAAATAAGTCCACAATCTTGTGTATCTAATAATCTCAGCTTTCCCTCCATTTTTATATCCTGGTACTGATTCAAACGAGTGAATACTTTAAGTTCTTACTCTATCTAAAATATTTTTAGTTATGCACTCATATACACACAAGAAAATATATAGCGAATCCACATAACATGAGGATACAATAAAAATGACTTTAAGGAACAAATAAATTGGCTGAAAATAAATTGGCAATTGAGGATTACACCTGCAAAACCAAAGAGCTAATTACTATGAAAGAGAGACAATTCTAATCCTGAAATTATTCCTGATATTTATTATATCTTGGGATCCCTCACAAATCTGCTTTTCTTGGTGTTTTTCACATAAAACAGCTTCTGATTTGGAATGCAACTTTAATGATACTCCTTAAAATTTCAAAACATTGTACATAGATCCTACAGTATTTTCAAAGAAAATGAAATCTATTTTCAGCATAATTAAAATGAGACAGTAAATGACTTTTCATATTATCTTAATAGTACCAAAATATCCTACTTATGTAAAACATTTTACATCAAAGTGTAAATACAAAGTCAACTTTTATGACTGCAAGTAAAGATTTCGGTGAAAAATGTTGAACTCCCTTACAAATTTAGTATGGTATGTCATAATGATAACTCTTAGTTAACCTTGTCACAGTCAATGAGTAAGACATGAAATGGCCACATCTGGTTACTAAAATATAGCTAAAGATTTGAAGAAACTTGTTAAATGCATCTAAAAAAATTTTATGAGGACTACTGCCCAAAATTACTTCTATAGCTAAATTCCTTTCCAGGGAGTGATTGATCTATTTTCAAGGATTAATTTTCTTTATCATAACATGTAATATGTTAAGAATGTGGAAAATATGTTTTCGCTAAATAAATTAATGTCACTTTTCTACAAATATGAACATTAAGAAGACTGAATGGTCTGCTAAGGCAGTTTCAGTATATATACACTGAATATATGTATGTATATATAAATGTATATATTTGTACATATAAATGTTTAGAGAAGTGTCTAAAGAAACATTTCACTATGTTCACTGAAACATAAATTACACCATGAAGCAATAACAATTTTAAAAAGTAAAACATCAGTGTTTTATCATAGAGTAACACATCAGTACATTAAGTAATACATATAATAGATCATTAATTAGTTCTTTAGATTTAAATTCTATTTTGGACCAGTAGCTTCCAAATGCTTTCTTCTTTCACATTCGCTTGCAATGCCAAAGAGAAAAGAAGTAGAAATAAGGATTCTAAAATGTTTCCATGTATAATTTTTTATTGTGTTAAAAAACACATAATGCAAAATTTACCTACTTACCCACTCTTAATTGTACAGTATGATCCTATTAAGTATATTCATGGTGCTGTAAAACACATGTATGGGTCATTTTATCTGAAAATATGAAACTCCATGCATGTTAAATAACTCCCCAATCTACCTCCCCTCTTCCTAACCTCTGGTGACCACAGTTCTAATTCTCTACCTGCTTTTCACACCCCTGCAAGTAGAAGCAGACAATATTTGTCTGTTTTGGAGTGGCTTACTTCTCTTAACATGTTATCCTCAAGTTTCATCACTATTGTATTTAACAGATGTTATTTGTACATGTCATTTTTTATTAATTAATTCCCTTATAGATGCTTGGATCACTTCTATATCTTGTCTATTATGAATAATGCTACTATGAACATGGACATGCAAATATCTATGCAAGATCTTGCTGTTAATCCTTTAGGCTATATAGTCAGATGTGAGATTGCTGGATCATACAGCAATTCTATTTTTTTTTTTTTTTTGGAGGGAGCAGGGGTACTAAATTCACTTTTTCACAGTGTTTATCCTGTTTTACCTTCATACCACAATGTAAAAAATTCTGGTTTCTCTAGCTTCCTGCCATCATCTGCTTACTTATTTATTTCTTAAATAGTAGTCATCCTAATGACAATGAGTTGCTTTTCTTGAGATTTGGACTTACAATTCTGTGGCAATAGCTGTTTGCCACTTGGATATCATTTTTGGAGAAATGCCTTTTCAAATCCTTTGCCCATTTTTTATTTAGGTAATTTGATTTTTTTGTTCCTGACTTGTAGGAGTTCTTATATATTCTAGATTTATTATAGATGATTTGTAAATGTTTTCTTTTATTCAGTATTTGACCTTTTAACTTTATTTCATGATTGTTTTAAATTTATAAAACAAAAATTCTTAGGGAGTACAGAGTGCCTGTATACCCCAAACCCAGCTTCCGCATTATTCAAATTCCATATTAGTGCAATAATTTGTCTTTATCACATTTTTGGGTTCACAAAATTTTGAAGTTTGATCTCATCTTACTTGTCTGTTTTTCAATCTTGTTGCTCAAACTTGGTGGTGTTAATCATAGCACTATTCTTTATCAGTTACCTCTGTCCAGGTATTAATTAATTAGTATGGGAAGAATGAATCCTCTAATTTATTTTTGTTTCTCAAAGTTATGGCTATCCAAAGTACCATGAGATTCCATGAATGTTAGGATGATTTTTCTACTTATGTAAAAAGTACCATTTGGATTTTAACGGGATATATTGAATCTCTATGGAGGCCTAGGCAGTATAGATTCATGAGTGATTTAATATATATGTGTAAAAACAGCATATAGACATGGTTGGAGGAGAATATTTATCATCATGGAAAAATATTATGGCATACCAACAGATGAAAGTAATAATAGGCCAAAAATAGCATATACAAAGTTATAGCCTTGTTTATCTGTAAGAAACTATGTCTTCTATGACGTTTGAGGTATACAAAAAAATCATGAAGATGGTGCAGAATCCTCAAAATACCTTACACTCAATTTCTATGTTGTACACATCTTGTAATAATATGACCATTCTGAACATTAATCAAACAATGTTGATAAGCTATCATTAAATAACTCCCAAGCCTCATTACCATTTTCTTATTTGTAACCAAATGTCTTTTTATGGTTGTACAATCTATGCAGGACACAGACGTAGTTCTCTTGGTTCCTTGCAGCCACATTGTCTTTGGTAGTTTCTCAGGCTGTTCTTCTTACTGACCTTCTCAGCTTGAGGAGCACCAATCAGGTAATTTCTAGGCTGTCCTTCAACTACTATGTGGTGTTTCTCTCATTTCTGGTCAGGGTTTCTGTGAGGAAGATCCGAGATGAAATGCTATCATACCAGTGGTACATTCTATCCACATGGCTTATCACTCATGATGTTAACACTGATCATCAGGCAGAGGGAGTGTCTGTCGGATGTCTCCAGTGGAAAATGGGCCAGCATGGCCCCTTACCTCACAGCTATCATTCCAAACTCACTGGAAGGAAGTCTATGCACAGTTCACTTTTGAGCAATGAAAAGTGATGCTCTACCTCCCAAGAGTGGAGCATCCACATGTATTATTTAGAATTGCTTTGCATGCATATTTTTTAATCATTTGTATCATTTTAGATTCATGGATACTCACTTTATATTCTGAGTTACAATATAATACTACTTTATTCATTTTTCTTTGACAGGCAGAGTTAGTGAGAGAGAGAGAGAGACAGAGAGAAAGGTCTTCCTTCTGTTAGCTCACCCCTCAAATGGCCGCTAAGGCTGGCGCACTGCGCTGATCCGAAGCCAGGAGCCAGGTGCTTCTCCTGGTCTCCCATGCGGGTGCAGGGCCCAAGCATTTGGGCCATCCTCCACTGCCCTCCCGGGCCACAGCAGAGAGCTGGACTGGAAGAGGAGCAACTGGGACAGAATCGGCTCCCCAACCGGGACTAGAACTTGGGGTGCTGGCGCCGCAGGCGGAGGATTAGTGTAATGAGCTGCAGCGCCGGCTTATTAATTTTGTTACTCAGGTTTTTCCGTTTTGGTCATTGGGAGCCCATTCAATTGGCTCCTGTGTCCCTTTTACTTGTGTGTGTGTGTGTGTGTGTGATCACTTGTTTAATTTTCTGACACAAGATGCTTTAAGATTAACTTTTATGTTTCCTGCCCCATCATAGAAACGGTCATATTTCCAGGTGCTCTGGTCCTTTTATTAGTGAATGAATGGTACTCTCAGTGGTAATTTGGGTGCTAGATGTGCTCTTTACCACTTGATTGTCATTGTTTTTGGGCTTAGCAGAGCAAGGAAATACATGTGCATGTAAAATGGGCCACTGTGCAATATTTCTGTATGAAATTATCCAGTTATATTATTCAAAATGTATGTCCAAACCAATAATTCCAATTCTAACTGAAGGATTATTATAGTGTTTTCCCCATTCTTACCTGTGGCCTTGCATTTCAACAGTGAGAAAACTAGCTCCAGGGTATTTAGCTCAGCAGTGGATACCTGTGTTCCACATTAAGTTTCCTGTGTTAGATTTCCAGCTGTGACACATGACTTCAGCTTCTTGCTAATGCACACCCTAGAAGATAATGCTTATGGCTGAAAAATCTGGATCTCTGTGACTCTCACGTGGACAAACAAGATTGAATGCTTGTCTCCCAGCTTTAGTACGGGTCTAGTCCTAGACATTATACAGGTATTTAGAGATGGAGCCAACGGATGGCAGTTTCTCCGTCTGTCTCCGCCCCCCACTCCCACCTCTCTGCCTCTCAAACCTAGCTCCCATTCCATAGTACTCTATTCATTTACTTATTATTTATTTATTTATTTATTTGAAAGCCAGAATTACAAAGAGAAAGGGAGAGACAGAGAGAGGTCTTCCATCCACTGGTTCATTCTCCAAATGGCCACAAGAGCTTTGGCTGGATAAAGCCAAAGCTAGGAGCCAGAAGATTCATCTGGGTCTCCCATGTAGATGGAAAAGGCCCAAACACTTTGGCCAGCTTCTCCCTGCCTCTCCCAGTCCATAAACAGGAAGCTGTATCAGAAGGGGAAAAGCTGAGACTTGAACCAGCGCCATATGGGATGCTAGAGTCTTGGAGGGTAACTTCTGTGCTATGCCACAACACCAGCCCCGACTACCTATTTACTTTTAATCCTGCCATTTGTATTTGACTACAAGGGGTCTTCAAAATGCATATTATGAAAAATCTATGACTGAATTTCAAAATATTTTAGACCCACAAAAACTTATGTTTTAATGCCATTTTCCACAAACCTATAGCAGTTTCATCATTGTTAGCCTGTATCCCAGTGGGAAATGACTATCAATGGGAGCACAATGTTCATGTGGACGAGTTTGTCCTCACAAATGGCATTCAATCCATATCTTAGATTAACAATGAAGTCACTGATCTCATTTAATGAGGTAGTTTCAGCAGTTTTCATAGCTACATAACTTTTGCACATTTTGTATTCTATCTAAGGAATATCCAGTCTTTTATATTTAGTATATTTTATGGATAATTTTTGTTCTGCAAAACCCCATGGGTTTTGGCAAAGGCACCGTGACATATATAGACCACTATAATTTCATATGGAGAAGCTTTGCCACTCTAAAAAATACCTTATGTGTTTCACCTATTCAAATTTCACTATCCCTATCCATAGCAAATAATTATTTATTTATAATCTGTATGGCATGTCTTTTTCTGAATGCTACATGAATGGAAACATGGACTGTACAGACTTTCAAATCTTTTTTTTTTTTTTACTTAATAATGTTCAGGAAGATATATTTATGTCTTTGCATGACTTGATAACTCATTTATTCCTCCATGAATAGTAATCCTTTGCATGGGTGAACCAAAATTTTTCTTTTTTTTTTTTAAGGACTTATTTTTCTATTTGAAAGTCAGAGTTATACACATACACACACACAGAGAGAGAGATCTTCCATCTGCTGGTTCACTCCCCAAATAATCTCAACAATCAGGGCTAGCCAGGATGGAGTCAGGAGCCAGGAACTCCATCCAGGTCTCCCACAGGGATGGCAGGGGCACAAGCAATTGGAACACCTGTCACTACCTTCCCAGGTGCATTAGAAGGGATCTGGTTTGGAAGTGGATCAGCCAGGACTGAAACTAGCACTCTCTAATGGTATTCCATCATCACAAGTGATGGCTTGACCTGCTGTGCCACAATACAGGCCTTATGTGGATGCCTTGAAATCCAGTTTTAGGACCGGTGCTGTGGCTTAGCTGGTAAAGCCGCCGCCTGCAGTGCTGGCATCCCTTATGGGTGTCAGTTCGAGACCCAGCTGCTCCACTTCTGATCCAGCTCTCTGCTGTGGCCTGGGAAAGCAGTAGAAGATGGTCCAAGTCCTTGGGCCCCTGCACCCACGTGGGAGACCCGAAGGAAGCTTCTGGCTCCTGGCTTTGGATTGGCCTAGCTTCGGCTGTTGCAGTCATTTGGGAAATGAACCAGTGGATTGCAAGATCTTTCTCTCTCTGCCTCCACCTCTCTCTCTCTCTGTCTTTCAAATAAATAAATAAATCTTTTTTTTAAAGCCAGTTTCTATCACAAGGTTATTCCAAAAGTAAAGACTTAATAATTTTTTTGTTATAAAATAAACAAAATAGTGTATTTTTATATCCTTTAAGGCATATGTTGTAGTAGTTTAAAAAAAAAAAAAAAACACTTCTGTTAAGAAGAAGCAGATATATAGAGGCCGGCACCATGGCTCACTAGGCTAATCCTCCGCCTGCGGCGCTGGCACCCCGGGTTCTAGTCCTGGTTGGGGCACCGGATTCTGTCCTGGTTGCTCCTCTTCCAGTCCAGCTCTCTGCTATGGCCCTGGAGTGCAGTGGACTTTGGGCCCTGCACCGCATGGGAGACCAGGAGGAGGCGCCTGGCTCCTGGCTTCGGATCAATGTAGCTCTGGCCGTAGCGGCCATTTGGGGGGGTGAACCAACAGAAGGAAGATCTTTCTCACTGTCTAACTCTGCCTGTCAAAAAAAGAAAAAAGAGAGAGAGAGAGAGAGAGAGAGAGAGAGAGAGAGAGAGAAAGCAGATATATAGAAAAACTTTATTAATACCAGGAAATCACAAGAAATAACGTTAATGAGAAAAATACCTGTGGTGAACTGTTCACCAGTAAATGTCCTCTTGTATTTCCTATTCTACAATTTCAAAGACTTTAGTTCTATAAACTACAAGGTTGATGTATTAGGGACAAAAATTCAATTCATCTGTCATTGGTTACAAAGTCTAAATAGCAGCTCAAACCATCAAGGCATTTTTTGTTAAGTTTTAATATTGTAGAAAAAATATTAGATTATGACAATGTGGGAAGCAGTCTTGGTAAAGTAAAAATAATCCTATAAGTAATATATCCATGCTGATTTATAAACTGTCAATCCTTCTTTCCACCACACATATCAAATTCTCAGACACACCTAATTAAAGAAAAGAGAATACATGACTTATTATTTATATAGTTGATGTTAAAACATTTCATGAGATTACTTGCTCATATGAAGGCACTTGAGGGATTATATTCCAAATAATAAGGTATTATGTGTATATTGTATGGATGCTATATATCCAAGCCAACTAACACTAAATGTAAAGTACAATAGTAATTTCTTCCCTTAATAAGTAACTTTAGATTCTCAGCCATTACCTGGAAAGCTATCCTTAAAAGCCTACTTTATAAGAAAGGAGAACATTGGAACCTGATGGAATAAATCTAGGGCTGTTTCCACGGAGCAGCCACCAGAAGACCATGTCCATGAAACTTCATACGTCTGAAACTGGCCATCCCTCATAACACTCTGCAACTCTCGCCTTGCTTGTGTCCCAGTTCATGGATTTCTCCTGCTGCATAAACCTTGTGCCAGGCCCTTTAGCTGCCCCTCATCAGCAATACCTCCCAGATGCTTCATCTTCTATCTGCACACATTCTTCTACCCGGTCTGGGTAAAACCTATAGCTTTTCTAATCACACTGTTTCCCTGTAACTTCCTCGAGTGCTTTCTGTTTTCTGTGCCATACTCCTCCTTTTCACCGTTGTCTTCAGACTACAGACTACTCTTGTTTGCTTCTTCCTAAAATTTCTTAACATTGGATCCCTTCAGCTGAGACAATCAATACTCCATGCTGCTGTTGTCAACTGTGCATGTCTTAATTTCTTTTTTTTTTTTTTAGATTTTTTTTTTTTTTTTTTTTGGATAGGCAGAGTTAGACTGTGAGAGAGACAGAGAGGAGAAAGGTCTTCCTTCTGTTGGTTAACCCCCCAAGTGGCCTCTATGGCCAGTGCGTTGCACCGATCTGAAACCAGGAGCCAGGTGCCTCCTCCTGGTCTCCCATGCAGGTGCAGAGCCCAAGCACTTGGGTCATCCTCCACTGCCTTCCCGAACCACAGCAGAGAGCTGGACTGGAAGAAGGGCAACCGGGACAGAACCGGTGCTCCAACTGGGACTAGAACCCGGGGTGCTGGTGCTGCAGGCAGAGGATTAGCCTAGTGAGCCGCGGAGCTGGCCGTCTTAATTTCTTAAATAATCTAGCACTTGAGTCAATAACCCTTCCCAAATATGTTCTTTTATGATGACTGGTTTTAGCATCCTGAGCCGTGTTCTTCTCAACACCTTTTCTTTTAGTTGTCAATTTCCCCTCCTCCAATGACAAAAACTTCCAAATTTTCTTAGCCACTTACAAAATCATACCTGAGATTTTGTCTTTATCAACAAGTGTGTCATAACCATCATTTCAATGCTCCTGCTCTCAGGTCACCAACTGCTGTCACTTCAACTGTGCGCTTTGAGTACCAAGCCTCTGCACCGCCCCCCACACCCATTTGATGGAGACCACTGTGATTCTTCCCTATTTCATATGTTTATGTTCCTCTTTAACCATGTAAAATTCCTTGGTTAATTTAGTTATAGATTACCTCACACTTAACCAGCCCTTTCTCATTTCAAAATATTCTTAAGGCAAAACACAAAGCTTGGTTAAATTTAAAATACTTTCTAGGGGCTGGGGCGTTGTGGTGCTGTAGGTTAATCCTCTGCCTGCAGTGCTGGCATCCCATATGGGCACCGGTTCGTGCCCCCGCTGCTCCAGTTCTGATCCAGCTCTCTGCTGTGGCCTGGGAAAACAGTGGAAGATGGCCCAAGTCCTTGGGCCCCTGCACCTGAGTGGGAGACCCAGAGGCAACTCTGGCTCCTCGCTTTGGATCGGCTCAGCTCTGGCCTTTGCAGCCATCTGGGGAGTGAGCCAGCAGATGGAAGACCTCTCTCTCTCTCTCTCTCTCTCTCTCTCTCTCTCTCTCTCTCTCTCTCTCTCCCTTTCACTGTAACTCTATCTCTCAAATAAATAAATATAAATTAAAAATCTTTAAAAAATACTTTCTACTCTGTCCGTGTAGCTTCACATTTCTGAAGACAACTAAAAATAATTCTCACTTGTATCACTTTGAAGTCAGATATACTAGATTCTGTTAGTGATGCCAGTGATTCCTAGTTTTCATTCTGATTTCCCTGATCAATTCTCTTGCTCTCTCTGTGAGTATTACGTACCTTCTCCTCTTCCATAAAACTGCTAAAATGTCTTCCCTCAACCTCAGGCTCAGCTGAGCACTGCTTACAGTTCCCTGATTAATAGAAATGAACCAGGAGAAATTTCACAACCGCACACCTGTGAGCTTCTGCATCCACTCCACTCACTCTGGATGCTTTGTCACATCCCTCTCTCTTCTGCATATTGAATGTCTTTTCCACTAGGTTGTTTCAAAATGAAAATATGTGCTTTGTCTGCAAGTTAAAAAAATCCTACTTTTCGCAGTCTTCTCTATCTACCGCATGTTTCTTGTATGTCTTTTGCAGCAACCCTCCATAATAGCCTACTCATTAGGCTTATGAACCACAGTTTTATGTCACCAATCCCCTTCCTAATCAGCCTTGCACTCAGCCTGTCCACGGAGACTTCTCCATCCTTACTCTGGGTGAGCTACCATCAGTAGTTTGGACACAGTTGATTATTCTGTGAAACATAGGATACACAATCTTCCAATTCCCCACCTCTGAAGATACACTAGATTTTAGCTTTATCCTTATTTTATTCACTATTCTTTTTTCAAGAAGGCTTTTATTTAATAAATACAAATTTCATAGGTACAGCTTTAGGAATATAGTGGTTCTTCCCCCCATACCCACCCTCCCACCCCCACTCCTGTCCCGCCTCCTACTCCCTCTCCCATCCCATTCTTTATTAAGATTCATTGCTATTCTTGTCTGAATCCTTCTCATCTCCTTGGCTTTTTAGAAATGGTCTGTTATAGTGCCCAGCTGCTCCGTTATTTTCTCTTCTCTTTTTCTAAGTATACCTGCTTACTTAACAGCATAGATTTAAATACCTGTCATATAATATATATATATATATATATATATATGTTAAGAAAATGAGAGAAAACAAAAGTGTAATGGGTAAGAAAAATTAAAAAGCTAGTTCTTTGAAAAATATAAGTATGAAATATATATTATATACAAATGTAATGTATATTTATATATGTGTGGACCTCAAAAAGTTAATGGAAAATGTATATCATGAAAATCTGGAGCCAGTGTTGTGGCACAGTGGGTAAAGCCTCTGCTTGTGATGCTGGCATCCCACGAGTGTCTATTGGAGTCTGGGCTGCTCCGCTTTCTATCCAGCTCCCTGTAATGACCTCAGAAAAGCAGCGGAAGGTGGTCCAAGTGCTTGGGTCCCTCCACACCTGTGGGAGGCCTGAGTGAAGCTCCTGGCTCCTGGCTTTGGCTTGGGCCAGCCCTGGCCATTGTTGCCATCAGTGGAATGAATCAGTGGATGGAAGATCTCTCTCTCTCTCTCTCTCTTTCTGTCTCTTGCTCTCTTTTTCTCTGACTTTCAAATAAATAAATAAATATTTTTTAAAAAAAGTGAATTTTTTGTATCAAAATATACTTGTCTTTGAATTAATTTCTCACAGACTTGAACTCCCTTGATGTGTGTGTATATGTGCACCCCATTCAACACCACACACACACATATATGTAATATTCATAAATGAAAAATAAGCTATTACAAAATTTCAAGGAGACACTAATCTCTTAACAAGAGAATGATAACAACAACATTCTTGCAATCAAGTTTAAAATTTAGAAAAGATGGCTTTTTTTAACCTATGTAAGCCTATCATAAAAACAGACACAAATGCAATAAAAATATTAAAACAAGAAAAATTCCAAAAGTAATATAACAGTAAATTCCTTCCTACAGCATATTTCTGAATTACCCATCACCACTAAAAACATGGTGATAGGAGAGCATCACTGACCAGATGAGAAAACAAACCATAACTCTACTGAGTTTTTTCTTTTGTGTTTATTTTCTTTTTATTGTTTAACCTACTTTTTCTCATTGAATCTCTTTTTTAAATTTTTAATTAGTTTTTAACAAGTTCAATGTGCTTTGTAGATACATTTCTCACTTAAATTTTTAGAAGGTATATATTATTTTTAGAAGGTATATATTATTTTCTCAGTTTTTTTTTATTATCATTGGAATTCTCAGATGAAGGAAGGTAATTATATTTGAATGATGATTTTTTTTCTAATTTGTAAAATTTATATCTATAAAATTATACATCTTTATCAGACACTGTATTATTTGATATATGTATACATTGTGTGAAAATCCAGTTATGACAGTTTTTCACTTTGCAAAATATGATGAAATGTAAACTAATAATTTTTTTCTTTTCTAGAGCTCTTTCAAAATAAGAGAAATATCCCTCCTAGAATTAATGTTAATAATATCATTTTATGGTAAGCCTTTTCACATTTTGAAATACTTTTTGAATATTCACCTTTATAAAATTTAATTGGGCAAAGGACCTTTGGAAATTTAGAAATGGCAAATATGGCATGGCAAATATGAATATACAGATATAATATGGCTTGTGTTCATTTCTGTAACTATATATACACATATATTTGTGCCAGAAACTCTTATAACTCATAATATATATATTTATGTTTTGCTACACAGGAAAACATACTTTATACTTCAATGTTATGTTGACCTTTTATCACCTCAGTGTGAATATGTGGTCAGATATTGAAGTACTGTTGATATAACTAGGAGTCAGAAGTAATATATGTGTTAGTATGATCTAAAATATTTCTCTTCTACCTATAGAACTGAAACATGATCAGACCTGGCTCCATCTATTGTTGAATTCCAGATGTTCACAGAATAAGTTTACCATCACCCTGTTAATCACCTTTCACTAGAAAGAAGAAGCCAGAGAATGGTTAGTTTAGAAGAGTTCTGTCACCAAGGGTTAGTTTCTCATGTAAGAAAGTGTGTGTTTTTGAATAGCTGAAAGCCTGTCTCTGTTTATACAGCATTAAAATCCTATGCAGTGTCATTCATTCAAAGTTCTGACATTTGAGACAGCTTATACAACTCTGTGAGATTATATTTCATTTTTAGATCAGCAGTATAAAATGTGTTATTTTTATCCATTTCACAAGAAAAACTTGCAAGGGCCCCAAATCCTTACTCCATCTGGTATGAACTACCCACTGTCTTTGGGGAATAGCCAAGTATGAACTTACACTGTGTTGGGTTCCAATAGTAAGTAAAAAAAAAAAATTCATTGATCAGATGAAATATGTGCACATATGTGTGTATTTCTATGCATTCATGTTTCCTAAAAATGAAACTATTTTTGTTTATATTTTTTGATTTTTGTAACTTACTTCAAGTATACAAAAATGTTGAAATGAATATATCACTATTCAAAATTTTGGACTTTGTCCTATTTATCTGCTTCAACTCTTGTTTGTAATCTAAATATGTGAAGATAATGGAGGAAAGTGGTAAAGCATATGCAAAATAAGATCTGCTGAATTTTTTAGCATTTAGTCTTTATTTTATTTAAGGTATACAGGTTTTATGTATTTCATATATGTTGATTTATGAACATGGTGACACCCTCCCCTTTACCCTCTCTCCCGCCCACATTCCAACTCTTTCTCCTCCTCCCTGTCACATTCTCACTCTTAATTTTTACAAAGATTTATTTTCAATTTACTTAATGATTGTATAGTTAAGTAAAAGAGTTCAATAAGCAATATAAAGGAAAAAAGAAAAAGGAAAAATATTGTTTGTCAATGGAAGAAACAAGGGCTATAAACAATCATTAAATCTCAAAATGTCTATTTCACTCCAAAACATTACATTTCAGGTACTCTACTGGTTACTTTGGATTAGGGAAAACATATGATATCTGTTTCTTGGGACTGGTTTATTTCAGTAGGTGTAAAGGTTTCCAGTTGCATCCATCTTGTTGCAAAAGACAGCAGTACTCTGTAGTGTATATATATATATATATATATATATATATATATATATATATAATTTCTTTATCCAGTCAGCAGTTGATGGACATCTTGGTTGATTCCTTATTTGAGCTATTGTGAATTTTGCTGCAATGAACATGGTGGGGGATACAGATATCTCTGATTTCTTTTGGTTTGGGTGAATTCCCAGGAGTGGCATGGTTGGGTCATACGCTAGGCCAATATTGTGATTTCTGAGGTATCTCCATACTGACTTCCACAGAGGCTGCATCAGTTTACATTCCCACTAACCAGAGTACCTCATTGCTCACATACTCATGAGCATTTGTTGTATGTTGATTTCTGTATGAAAGCCATTCTAACTGGAATGAGGTGAAACCTCATTGTGGTTTTGATTTGCATTTCCCTGCTGGCTCGTGATCCTGAGCATTTTCTCAAGTGTCCACCATTTGAAAAGTGCCTGTTCAAGTCCTTTACCCATTTCTTAACTGAGTTATTTGTTTTTTTGTTGTTTAATTTCTTGAGCTCTTTATAGAATTTGGTTGTTAACCTTTTAACAGTTTTGTAGTTTGCAAATATTTTCTCCTATTCTGTTGGCTGCCTCTTCATTTGTTGAACATTGCTTTTTCAGGATAGAAGCTTCTCAGCTTGATATAATTTCATTTTTTTCAATCTTGGCTTTGATTGCCTGTGCTTCTGGAGTCTTTTCCAAGAAGTCTTTGCCTATGCCAATACCTGGCAGAGTTTCCCTAATGTTCTCAAGTAATTTGATGGTATTGGGTGGTAGGCTTAGGTCTTTGATCCATTTTGAGTGGACTTTTGTGTAAGGTGTAAGGTATGGGTCTAGTTTCCTACTTCTGCATGTGGAGATACAGTTGCCCCAGCACCATTTGTTAGAGACTGTACTTGCTCCAGGGGTTAATTTAAGCTCCTTTGCCAAAGATAAGTTGGTTGTAGATGTGTGGATTAATTTCCAGAGTTTCTACCCAACCAAAAGAAAGAATCTGAAAATTTGAAGTTAGGAAAAAGTAGATTACAGAAATTTTTTTAAAGAGCTGAAAGGAAAAAAAATAAGAGATTCAAGAAAAATGAACAGAACCTAAAGGTCTTAAAATCCTTTCTGATGAAAAATAGAACCTTGGTGTTAAACTGGAAATTACATAGAAAATTAATCAATCTTTTAAAAAAAATATCATGTAGGATCTCTGTCATTAATGTGCTGTACACTGTTATTTAATGCTATAACTGGTACTCCAACAGTATTTTTTCACTTTGTGTTTCTATGTGAGGGCAAACTGTTGAAATATTTATATATACTAAACCGATTTTCTGTATATAAAGAGAATTGAAAATGAGTCTTGATGTGAATGGAAGGGGAGAGCGAGTGGGAAAGGGGAGGGTTGTGGGTGGGAGGGAAGTTATGGGGGGGAAGCCATTGTAATCCATAAGCTGTACTTTGGAAATTTATATTCATTAAATAAAAAAAAAATCCTTTCTGGCACCATCAAGCATATCAACATATACACTGAAATGGTGTCTAAAAGAAAGAAGAAAGGGGTAGAGAGAACATTTAGAAAAATTATTTTAAAATCTCCCAAATTTGATGAAAGACATAAATTTAAATATCTAGGAAGCTCAACAAACTCCAAGATTAAATAAAGGAAACTTATTTAAATTGGATTATAATTAGACATTCAAAGACCCAAGACAAAGGAGCAAGAAAGAAGAAAGTAATCACATACATGGAATTCATAGTGAGATTACCAGCTGATATCTTGTCAAAAATATTGGAAGCCAAAAAGCAGTAAGATAATGTATTCAGCACACTAGAAAAAAGAAAAACAATCACAACTATCAACCAAGATTACTATATTTGGCAAAAATCTCCTACAAAACTGAGGGATAAATAAAGACATTCCCAGGTAAATAAAAGTTGAAGGAGCACATTAGCTATATATGCCTATATGGCAAATAAGAATTATCTCAAATAAATAGTTTATATTTAAAATTTAAGGAAATTAGCTGGTGCCACAGCTCACTTGGCTAATCCTCCGGCTACGGTGCCAGCACCCCGGGTTCTTATCCCAGTTGGGGCATTGAATTTTGTCCTGGTTGCTCCTCTTCCAGTCCAGCTCTCTGCTGTGGCCCGGGAGTGCAGTGGAGGATGGCCCAAATGCTTGGGCCCTGCACCTGTATGGGAGACCAGGAGGAAGCACCTGGCTCCTGGCTTCGGATCTGCACAGCGTGCCTGCCTAAGCGGCCATTTGAGGGGGTGAACCAACGGAAGGAAGACCTTTTTCTCTGTCTCTCTCATTGTCTAACTCTTCCTGTCAAAACAAATTTAAAAAATTAAGGAAATTAAAGAATAATAAACTAAATATTAAGCCCTAAGAATGAAGGAAATAATAAAGATTATAACAGGGATAATAAAATGGGGACTAGAAAAATAATAAAGGCATCAATGAAATAAAAATTCTGTCCTTCAATAATATAAGCAAAATAGACAAACCTTTAAGTAAATTCACTAAGAAAAAGAAAAAAATAAAATTACTAAAAGCAGAAATTAAAGTAGGTCCATTGTTACCAATTCTACTGAAATGGAAAGGATTCTATGTAGGAATATCAGTAAGTATATGTCAACACATTTGATACTTAGAATAGAAAGATTCCTAAAAATGCATAACTTACCAATAACCAATTATAATAAATATAAAATCTGAATATACTCATAACTCATAAGGATATTGATCAGTAATCAAAACTCTCCTAAAAAAAGAGCAGCCCTGAACCTGATGGCTTTTGGTTAACCCTACCAAACATATGAGGAAGAACTAACCAAGTCCTTTTAAATTTTTTCAAAAAATTGTGGGGTTGGAACTTATTCTAAAGAATTCTATGAGATCAGCATTACCCTGACACCAAAGTCAAGAAAAGGCACTACAAGAAAAGGAAGCTATAGACACATATCCCTTGTGAGTACTGATGAAACAAAAATATATTTCCTTCCTTCCTTCCTTCCGTCCTTCCTTCCTTCCTTCCTTCCTTCCTTCCTTCCTTCCTTCCTGTCTTTTCTCTTTTTCAATTGCTATTGCTATTGCTAGAAATTCCCCCTTTTTCTACTTTTGTGTATCCCACAGATTTCAGTATGTTGTGTTTCCATTTTCATTGTTTCAACAAAGTTTTAATTTCCTTCTTAATTTTTGATCCATTGATTGTTCACTAGTAAGTTTTTTAAATTTCCATGTATTTGAGCAATTTACCACATTTTTCCTCATTGTTGATTTCTAGCTTTATTGCACTGTGATCAGAAAAGATACCTGATAAGATTTTTCATCTTGTGGTAATCACAGTTGAATGGAGAGGTTATGAGGATTATACGGAATTCTATAATGCACATTCCACAAATTTTCCCAGTATTATTATGAGACACAGAGAAATAGCTAATTTTATTTTGTACTATGAGGTCTTTGGACTTAGCCTGAGTTTGAGAGAACCTGAGACTGTCCTCAAAAGCCAAAATATTATTATTAATTGAGTAGCTTGAAATGTGCCTAGCTGGAAAAGTGGGTAGAAATGAGCTAAAAGTCAGAACAGGAAGATAAGACACTAGAGTTACATGATTCAATTAACTATATAATTGCATAGAAATAACTAAATTGGCACAGAAGGAAATATGAATAAATGGCAGGGATAGATATATTGAGAAGAGATCACAAAATATCAAAGGATAAAAGAGGCATTGTGCCACTCCTGATGCCCACATCCTACAGCTGAGTTTTAGTTCCCACTTCTGTGCTTTCTGATCCAGCTTCCTGTCAATGTGCACCTTCGGAAGAAGCAGGTGATGACTTAACTACTTGGGTCCCTTTCACTCACTCGGATTTTGGACTTCTGGCTTCAGTCTGGCTGTTGGTATTTGGAGAGGGAATCAGTGGATGGAAGCTTCTTTCTCCCTCTCTCTTTCAAGTAAACAGCAAATCAATCAATCATCAATCAAGTCTTAAAAAATGATGTGTAGAAGACACTACACAGGGAAACTCAGAAAGGAGAATTTCAAGAATTTTTTTTCATAAAAAGGCCTTATATGGCATCTCCTGATACGTAATTTTGAATGTTTGTCCTGGGTTACAGCTCATTACTAAGTTCAACTCTCACTAACTGATACAGGAGAAAATATCTAGGAGGCTTTGCAGCTACATAGCATGTATTTCTCCAAGGCAAAATTAACCTTAGTATCAAAAGTCTTTTACCTATAACATATTCTACATAGCAGACTGCTATTATTACATGAACATTTTAATATGAGCAGCCATAATTTGATCTTCACACAGGTAATCTACAATTATTCTCTGGAATAGGTAATGTAACTGTAAGTGAAGATATAAAGTACTTAAACTTTTCTTTTTGTAATGATTTGGCTTCATTAATGTCTAAATATTCCAGTATAAGAGCCTTTCCTCAAAA
The DNA here is from genome assembly GCF_033115175.1 of Lepus europaeus. Taxonomy (NCBI): domain Eukaryota; kingdom Metazoa; phylum Chordata; class Mammalia; order Lagomorpha; family Leporidae; genus Lepus; species Lepus europaeus. The sequence goes on along the minus strand of NC_084834.1, from coordinate 51,973,255 downwards.
AAATTTCAACTTGGTCAGAGAATCTATAATTAATGATGTCATCATTAAACATAGATTTGAATTAAAGTGTCAGTCTTGTCCCAAGAAGTGAACTTAGTACTTCCTATATGTTAGTTCACTTCACAAAATGATTTAAAAATAATTCTACATTATCTATCTATCTATATCTATATCTATATCTATATATATATAGGAAATCATTATATAGGAAATCATATATATACGTTATATATATATATATAAGAAATCATTATGTAGGAAATCATATATATATATATGCATATATATATATGAAATCAAGACAGCAGGAATGAATGAAAAGCTGTAGGTCACATCCGTAAAGATAAATCTCAAACTCTGTAGCTATAATCATGGTGGTGCAGGTATCTCTTTGATTCAATGTGTTCAAATCTTTTGGGTATATACCCAATAGTGAGATTGCTGGATCACATGGCAAGTCTATTTCTAGTTTTAAATGATATCTCCATACTGTTTCCACAGTGGCTGCACTAATTCTCATTCTCATCATCAGTGTATATATCCTCAACAGCATTTGTTACCTTTTGTGTTTTGCATTTTGGCCATCTGACATGGGTGGGGTGATATCTCATTGAGGTTTTGATTTGCCTTTCCTGAAGGCTGCTGATGTTGAGCATTTTTGTCATACATTTGTTCACCATTTGTATTTCTTCTTTTGAAAACTGCCTATTGAGGTCTATTGCCCAGTTCTTACCCCCATTGGTTTTTGTTGTTGTTGAGTTTTTTAGTTGAAAATATATTTTGGATATGAATACTTTGGCAGATAAGTAACTTAAAATATTTTTTTCCTATCTTCTGTCTCTTAGGAGAGCTTTAAGCTTTGGACTATAACATAAATCAAAAATATGTTATCTGAAATAAAAAAGGGAAAACTTTAAAGTTCATGTCAATGTTGTATGTGTGGCTACTCAAGATGACTAGTGAATGGCCTTGAAATTGTTAACATTCATCCACATATAAGGAATTACTTTAGAAGAGAAGACAGTTTACCTGCTAAATACCCAGAGCTTAGCCCCTGGTGGAGGAGGGCCACACCTGTGAGTTTTGATTAGTGGAAGCTTACAGAGACTCCCTGCTAGCTTCTTAGATGTTGGGCTTTCGTTTTGTCATTTTTTAGAGATTTGTTCATCACTGGAAAACCACTATTCTGGGACTGCTACATTTGGGCATTTCTGTCTTCAGTCTCCATTGCGGGGGGGGGGGGCACTATTGTTAAGAAAAATTTACTGTGTGCTGTTCATTAATTATAAAAAGTCACACATTTCATATGTTGCACTGATCTTCCTCTGTCTTCATGCATACAGTATGGGGATGAATTGTCTAAAGTTTTGAAGGCATCACACTTCAGAGGTTAAGGAGAGGCCACATTTGCAGAGGCTTATACTTTACACCTGCTTGCTTAGTCTCCTCAGGAAGTACTCTGAATTTCATGAGAACAGATACTGAATTTTTTTGCTTTTTTTATAGCCTCCAAGGGCCTTGCACAGTTTGTATAACTGTAGGCATTAATGAAACTCTTATAGTGTTGATATTTATAAGCAAACTATTTTTATAAATCTGTGCTTAGTCACAAAAATAACCTATAAGACATAAGAACTTCACTGTTGATAAGAAATAGCTGAAGAAATTTTAAAAAAGAAAACATAATTTTCTTCTCATTCTAGTTTTTATTTTTTTCCCTGCATGTTCCATATAGCACCTCATGTCATAGTCCCAACCATTTGCTAATGAATTTATTATTGTGTGTCATTTGAGAATTATTATTAACTTCTTGGGTGGAGATTATAGCTATGAAACAGAAGTGTCATGGTTTCAAAAATAGAGGAAATGTGTGCTTTTATTTGAGAAATTTTAAATCCACTTTCTCATTAACTTTAAGTAAATGAGTGATTTAAACTAAAGTTTTTAGTTTGAAATTAAGCATGGGGAAGGAAAAAGATATACAAGAGCAATAACATATATTGACAATTCACTCATAAAGTGGTGAATGACTTGAAGTATTCAAAGATTTGGAGTAATAAAGAGCATAAAATACTCCTAAAATACTCAGAAAGATGTGTTGCACTTTGCATCACAATGCTTGCACAATGCATTCATATACTCCTAAATCCTCAACCCAGGATTTTATATTCCATTTCCTATAGCTCAATTCCTGTACATAGCTATATTGAACATTTCTTATTAACGTGACTCAAATTTTCATTGAAATTTGCTACCCTTTTCTAATTAACTCTTGGAAAGTTCATTGACCATTACTTCAGTTACACTAGGCTAAGGAATTAAGGGTCAACAATTTAAAATGAGGGAAATTAGTGTTTTCAAACCCAAAACTGAGCTAGATAATTTTAGACAGTCTCTGCCTCGGTTACTGGGGCCTTCAGTCTATGCTAGCCATAAACTGAGCAGAGATTACTGTCATGAGGTCGTTTTCTGCCATTGCAGACACACTAACATCACTTTGCAGAACAAGCTTATGCATAAGAACTGCTGTTTTGTGAATCATTAAAAGTGATGTTACTGTTAAAGGCATTTTTAAAATCTTAAGGCATTCTGAACGATTCATAAGTTTCATTATGGCACTTCACATAGATGCAATTAGCAGACAGACCTAAATTCATAGAAAGAAAAAAAATTCTACCTAAGTCCCTCGTTTTACATTGTAAACCATTTAGCAGTTCCACTAATGCCCATTTAATAGCAATTTTAAATGGCTCATGGCTGGTTTCCAAAATAAATAAAGTAAAATTTGACTGCTATAGAATGTTAAGAGTTAAACACATTTTAATGAAAAGCAGTGGCAATGTTAGCACTACCAGGAGTTTGGTGTTGTTTTTTAACTTTCTTTAGTGAATTTGAATATGATAATATCTTTGTAACAATTTGAATTTGATCATTCTTGAGGACATTAATTCACATCTATGCTCCCTTTACATTCACATGGCAGAAAAAATCATGTCAGTGATATGACTGGGAACACAATGCACCAACAAAGAATCAGTTCTTCCTAAACTTTTTTATTCCTTTTCAATAAATCTAGTTTTCTCCCTTTATGGCTGAAATTTTTGTTCTTGATGTCTGGATAATAGCACAATTTGTTATCATGATTTTGAAGAAATTATTGGAAAATATAGACATTTTAGTATTTTGGGAGTCAACATTAACACAATGCTAGGATAGCTTTAGATAGCTTTCTTTGCCCTTTTATGAGACATACTGAGTTTGAACTTGGCAATTATGTTCTTTTGGCACAATTTGTGCCAGTTAAAATTCCTTGTGATACCTGAATTTAGCACTTTCAGTTATTCCAAGAAAGGCATTTGGACTGGAACTGCTAGACTATCTTACATTGTTTTGCAAATCAAACAATATTTCAATGAAGCATCCTAAATATTCAAATTCATAAGGGAATGTGCCCCCAAGAAATTATGAAGCACAAGTTTGATGCTTGAATAGTTCATTGTAGAATATGTTACTATTTTTTAAACTTTGCTGCTGTATAATTACTACCTAATTTTACTCTTAAAGCCCAAACTGGGGGGGGGGGGGGCAAAGTTGTGGCTTAGTGGGTTAAGACTCCATCTGTGACACTGGCATCTTATATGGGCACTGGTTCAAGTCCAGGTTGTTCTATTTCTGATCCAGCTCCCTGCTAATGGCCTAAGAAAAGCAGCGGACGATGGCCCAAGTACTTTGGCTTCTGACACCCACATGGAAGACCTGGGTGAAACTCCAGGTTCCTGGCTTTGGTTTGGCTCATCCTTGGCTAGGCTGTCTGGTGAGTGAATTAACAGATTGAAAATCTTTCTCTCTCTCTCTCTTTCTCTCTCTGTAGCTCTGCTTTCCAAGTAAATAAATAAATAAATCTTTAAAAAAAAAAAAACACTTAGTCTCCTCTCTAACACTTGCAAATAAATAAATATTTTTTAAAAATTGATCATATTTTCACCATATTTTAATTGAATTTATAATTATTGAAAATATTTATTGAACAGAAGTCATTGTTCTTAACTTTTGTTTAATTAAGCTAGTTTTGAATTTAATTGCTATTATCTAGTAATGACATGCAAGGAAGTGTCATCTTTACTCAACCCACTCTACATGTAGGCATTATTATATTAACTGTTAAATATTCACTCTTGGTTTCCATTCACTTTTCTTATTGGTCAAAGAAAATTATGGTAGTTTAAGTGGTTGACACAGTTTTAATAAAGTATTGTCTTAATCAAGCATGGCTCATTTTGCATTTGGGACTGGGAAAGGGAAATCTCTCTTCAGAAACAGACGAATGACCTCATTTAAACTCTCACCAAAGACTTTTGGCTCTGAATTTCCTCATTAGATCCAGATGTTACAGTATTAACTGCCTGTAGTCATTTACATTAATAATCCATGAATTGACATTTTTGCTAATAATATAGCAAGCTGTTTTTCTTTGTCACTTTTACTTAAAATGCAGAGAGAAAATGAAGGCTGAGAGCAATTTTCAGACCTTGTGGTAGCCTGTCTCCAAAGTTCTCTCTTTGAAAGACACTATTAGTTACCCATAAGATTCTCCTTTCAAACCTTCATTGAGTAATTATCATATGGTTCTAAATAAATAATGAAGGACTGGCTGGCACTGTGGCGTAGTAGCTGAAGCCCCCCCTGCAGTGCCGGCATCCCATATGGATGAAGGTTCTAGTCCCGGCAGCTCCACTTCCAATCCAGCTCTCTGCTATGCTCTGGGAAAGCAGCAGAAGATGGCATAAGTCCTTGGACCCCTGCACCTGCATGGGAGACCGGGAAGAAACTCCACACTCCTGGCTTTGGATCAACACAGTTCCGGCCATTGTGGCCATCTATGGCCAGCAGTTAGAAGACCTCTCTCTCTTTCTATCTGCCTCTGCCTATCTGTAACTCTGCCTTCCAAATGAATAAATAAGTCTTTAAAATAAATAATGAAGGACATATTTACCTATGTATTCAATTTGTCAATATGAGAACAAACGTTCAATGATTTATTACTGGTCACAAGACTAAACAAAGATTTCATTACAATACAGACAGCTACCCCTAAGTTAAATATATTCACATATGTGCTAATAAGACAAACATGTAGTGCAGCTCTTTATAGAAGACTGAGGCTACTGTTTGCCTCATATTACTATAACTATCCCCATGGTAAATATAGCAATTTAGATGACATTACATGGAAACAGTACTCATTTATCAAAATCAGTAGTGTCTTTAATTTTGATATATTCTTTCTTGAAAGTGACAGCTACCTACAGTTACTACCATGATCTTTTCAAATGAAAACCTGTAATTTTCCTGAGACCTACTGTTTTCATGCTGACTTTAATGTGCTAAAAATTTTTTCTAATCTGATTTGGTCTCAGTAACATTTGTTTTTCTCCATTTTTGTTTGATTTTAAAGGCTAGCATTCTTTACTAGATGACTTTTTTTGGGAAGTTACATACCAAATCCCCTACTATTTTTTCCTGTAGTCAGAATGGCACCAATAATTAAGAAACTTCACAAACTTTTTCTTAAAGTGATTAATTCTGATGGCTACTTCCATTTCATAACACTTCCTGTATAAATTCTATGAATTTTACTTCAGTAATATATCCATAGTATAATGAAAAATATCATAATATATGTAATAGAAATACTTGATATTCATGTCTGCTTAAGTGTTTATATCATAGTACTTACCAAAAGAGACAAGCTGAATTATTGAGAAAGGTAAAATTTAAGAGATAAAGAACATCAACAATGCATCATATCAAGAATGCTTCTGTTAATGTTAATGTACTCTGTTACTTAAGCCATAAGAAAGAATGCGGCTATTTATTATGAAAGAAAGAAAAGATAAAAGATTTTGCATCATTAAGGAAAAAAAATCTTAAGATTAGGAACTGTCTTCAAGAGTTTTCTAATATTGTCACTTTTCTAAAAGATGGCATGTTAAAATACAAAATAACAACTTCTCTAACATACATTACCTGGAAAGACTCCAATGTACTTGACTCTGGAGAGAGTCTGTGAATTTCTGAATCTGTGACAGGAACAATGTTTTTGAAATCACAAGGACAATAATTCAAAGATGGCAAATTATGGTAAAGAGGTATCAGAGAGGAATGGCATGAGAAATACCAGATTCACTGCATTTTCTGAAATCACCAAAGGGAAACAGAATGATGCAGTGAAAATTACTATTAAAACTAAAATGACTTCTAACACTAATTTTCTATATTAAAACCTAATGTTGATCAAAGACTTACTATATGCTAGGGACTATTATAAGCAATTAATAAATGCATTACTTAAGTTAATTTGAACAGCAATCCTAGGAGGTAAAATATTTGTATCACATTTTAAAGATAAGGAAACTGAGTCACTATTAAAGATTAAGGATCTTGCCATAAACTACTCAGATAATTTCAACCCAAACATACTTACCCTGGGCAACACACCCTAACCCACCAGTTATGACCCTGCTTCACACCTCACTATCACAAACAGAATGTTTTTGTGCCAGAAGGAATGAACTTACAAATTTGCTATGTTAGAATATAATGTGTGAGGGCTGATAATCCTACTTTCCATCTCTCTTCTCTACTTCAAGTGCTGATTTTATGAACATAAATAATTTTCTCGGAATTACTTGTGTTTTACTCAGTTGAAATATTTTTTCTCACCTCTTCTTTAAATTGTGTATATTTTAGCACCATAATTACTTTGGAAATATTCAGATTTGCGTTTGTCTTTCTAGACTGAAATTTAAAAAATAATAAAAACTTTTTTATCGCCTACTATCCACTTCTATTACAAATAGATGTGCATATATCTCAGAAATTCCTGTGTTTCCATGTACAGCTCTCCTATCTATGTGCAAGCTTCTTAGGGTTGCATGTTCTCCCCTGTTGACACAAAATTTCACTATTGTGTGCAATCATGTTTATTATTGAGGGACTCAACATTTCAATAACCAGCTGCTGGAGGTTGCCATTGTGGCTCAGCAAGTTAAGCTGCTGCCTGCAATGCTGGTATCCCATATGAACGCCACTTCAAGTCCCAGCTACTCCATTTCTGAACTAGCTGCCTGCTAATGTGCCTAGGAAAGAAGCAGAAGATGACCAACTTCTTGGGCCTCTGCCACCAGTGTGGGAGACCCAGATAGAGTTCCAGGTATTTATTTTTGGCCTGACCCGCCCCCGGTCATATTGGCATTTGGGGAGTGAACAAGTGGATGGAAGATTTCTCTCCAACTGTTCCTCTCTCTCTGTAACTCTGCCTTTCAAACACATAAATAAATCTTTAATAAGTACGTGAAGAAGTCACTGATGTCACAGATTTTAAAAATTAGTTTACTTTCAGAATTTTATATTTAATGTATCTTTAAGTTTATTGATGTATTTTATTGTTTAAAAGCAGAGTGCCAGAGAGCAGGGGAGAAAGAGAGAAATATTTCTTTTATCTGCTTGCTCATTCCCCAGATGTGCTCCGAGTCTCAAACTCCAACTCAGTTTCCCACATGGGCGGCAGGGATCCAAGTACCTGAGCCATCATCTGAGGCATCCCAGGATGTGCATCAGCAGATAGCTGGGTGTGAAGTGGACTTTGAACTTGATCCCTGGCACTTTGGAATGCAGATATCCCAAGCAGCAGGCTTAACCCAGGAGGCCATAATGCTGCTTCCCTGTATTTAATCTTTTTGACAAGCCATAATTGTAAACTGCTAAGTTAAAAACATTTTGACTTACAGATTGTTACATAGTGGTATTGGAATAATGAGTTATAAATAAAGATTTTGACTCCAATTTCTTTTTTTTAACTTTTATTTAATGAATATAAATTTCCAGTGTACAGCTTATGGATTACAATGGCTTCCCCCTCCCATAACTTCCCTCCCACCCACAACCCTCCCCTCTCCCGCTCCCTCTCCCCTTCCATTCACATCAAGATTCATTTTCAATTCTCTTTATATACAGAAGATCAATTTAGTATAAAGATTTCAACAGTTTGCACCTGCATAGAAACACAAAGTGAAACATACTGTTTGAATACTAGTTATAGCATTAAATCAAAATGTACAGCACATTAAGGACAGAGATCCCACATGAGGAGCAAGTGCACAGTGACTCCTGTTGTTAACCCAACAAATTGACACTCTAGTTTATGGTGCCAGTAACCACCCTAGGCTCTCGTCATGAGTTGCCAAGGCTATGGAAGCCTTCCAAGTTTGCCGACTCTGATCATATTTATATAAGGTCATAAAAGACAGAGTGAGGATAGTAACCAATGATCCTAAGAGTGGCATTTACCAGGTTTGAACAATTATACAGCATTAAGTGGGGAAGAGGACCATCAGTACACACAGGTTGGGGGTAGAGCCATTGGTGGTAGAGTAGAGGTTATGATTACTAAGGAATGAGGCCCAAGTGTGCTAGACAGGGTCTAGAACAAAGGACAGAGTCATTATTAGAGGAGCTAAGAAAGGTGCTGTCTAAGCTACAATTAAGTTTTCTGATTTAGAGGCAAATAGAACCTGATAGAAGGGGCTTGATAATAATCTGGTGGGCTTTAGGCCTTGTATGTTAAGAGGCCCAGACCTATCTATCTCTTCACATGGGGTATATCCTAAGGGAGGTGTGAACCTCCTAGGGGAAGGCACTCTGTTGACTTTCATTACTTGGCTGGGCTGGGAGGAGAACTGGCCAGGTAAAGGCAGGTGGCATCTCTAACAAGAAATTTACAGTTCTGCCTGCAATGTTGCTGACCCTACTTGACCATCCCCTCAGCTGCAGTGGTCACTTTGGAAGTTGGGCTGAGTGAAGGGCTTTTCAGCTTAGAGCCAATAAGATCTGTGGCTCTGACCTGGGCATCCTTCGACTCCAGGGCAGGTCCATTTCCAGCGATCCAACTCTTGGCAGAGCTGCCAGGGCTCTTCACAAGCTGACTTCTGCTGAAGCCCAGGCTTACCACATTGAAAGCCACTGCAGTGGACTGGCCTGTTGGGTCTCCTTGAGGGCAGAGCACTGTATAGATCAGACATTAATAGGCCTGCCACCCATTGCTTCTGATGCCTAGCTTTCTTTTCCTCCTGGTTTGTGTTAAAGCAGACCAGAGGATGCAAGTCAAGGGAGTGCCCGTATCCCATCTCTAATCTTCGGTGGCCTGAACTACAAGTCTATAGTCACAGGCATGTTCTGTAGTAGTTTTTCTAAGGTAGACAATGCCCATGAGGAAAATTATATTCTCACTTTAAAACTTTCTTTCCCTTTGGTCTGAAAGGGAGGTTTTTTCTACTTACTGTATACTTCGCAGATGTATACAGGTTTGGAGAAGGACAGAGGCATCTTAGTACAGGAAGCTTATAGAACCCCTAATAAACATGACCAAAAGAGATCCTCACCACGACATGTTGTAATCAAACTCACCACAGTGAAACATAAAGAAAAGATTCTAAAAGGTGCAAAAGAGAAACGTCAGATTACTCTCAGAGGGTCTCCAATTAGACTCACAGCAGACTTCTCATCAGAAACCCTACAAGCTAGAAGGGAATGGCGAGATATAGCCCAGGTACTAAGAGAGAAAAACTGCCAGCCCAGAATATTATATCCTGCAAAGCTCTCATTTGTGAATGAAGGTGAAATTAAGACTTTTCATTGCAAACAAAAACTGAAAGAATTTGTTGCCACTCATCCTGCCCTGCAAAAGATGCTTAAAGATGTGTTACACACAGAAACACAGAAACATGGTCACCAATATGAAAGAAGGTAAAGGAAGGAAACCTCACAGCAAAAGATCACAGGAAGCTCAATTTCTCTTTGACATAGAATTAAACTCTGATGCTCTGTTAAAGCAATGTGTTAAAGTAATCTAAAAAAAAAAAGCAATTAAAATCAATTGGCAATCTATAAAAAGAGTTAAAGATTTTAAAAGCTATTATTAAAATTGCTATATTGGTCTATTATGCTATGTTATATGTGTGTACATATTGTATGTCCACATAGGAAATTTTATTAAGAGTTTTATTTTAAATGGCTTATAGATAAGATTGTCCATAAATTTAAGCTGCTAAAATCAATCAAAGATACTTTTTAATTTGTGTGACCTGAATCTGTGTATCATATGTTTTAAACTTGTTGGTAGAAAGAAACTAAAAACATTTTATATGGTTGTGCTTAAGTTTACTGGTTAAACAAACTACACCATGTTAGATATTTAAGAGGTGTTTTCAAATACATGATTCTTAAAATTGATAGAAGGCATTGGACTTTCTGGTAAATGTTTTCTTAAGTTGTTATCTAATGGTTGAAATGGTTTGCTAAGTATTCATGTAATATTGCTATTGTCAGCAAGCACTCTAGGACTTGCTCCCTCATTTCTCTATTCTAAGCCCAACTTATTCTTTCATTTCTCTATTCTCTTCAAGGTAGGAAACTAATTCTATTATGAAGGAATCTGTAGGATGCACAATTTAATCTTTAGACCTTATAAAAGAGATGGCTAACATTTTTCTGTAATAGCATAGCCAAAATAAGAACTTAAATAATAATCTCATAGCTAGATTCACTTCGCCATCTGCGAAGTATACAGTAAGTTGACTCCAATTTCTATTTAACTTCTTATAATCATTATTAGCTTTTTTATTAAATAAGAAATCACTTTGTTTCAAAGTGGATTATCATCTTATAAGGGAATGAATTTAAAACATAGGAGTCTTTTAGTGTAAATTTTTTATTTTTTTCATATATAATCAAGGTAAATATACAATGTTAAAAGTTAACTTAATTTGTTTGATATCAATAGTAAAATGGTGTCATTTTTATTGAAAACAATATTTTTAAAAAGGTTATATTCAGGCATTAAGAATGATACATTGCGGCTGGCGCTGTGGCGCAGTAAGTTAATCCTCTGCCTGTGGCACTGGCATCCCATATGGGTGCCGGTTCTAGTCCTGGCTGCTGCACTTCCAATCCAGCTCTCTGCTGTGGCCCTGGAGGGCAATGGAAGATGGCCCAAGTGCTTGGGCCGCTGCATCCAGGTGGGAGACCCAGAGGAGGTGCCTGGCTCCTGGCTTCGGATTGGCACAGCTCTGGCTGTTGCAGCCATTTGGGGAGTGAACCAACTGAGGGAAGACCTTTCTCTCTGATTCTCCCTCGCACTGTCTGTAACTCTAACTCTCAAATAAAATAAATAAAATATTTTTAAAAAATGATACATAAAGAGATACACAACATTGACTTGTTTTGAAATAACTTTGATAATAGAAATGTACGTATGTTATACTATGGTAAGATTAATATTTATTTAATATTTGCCTTGTAAATCTAGCAGGTACTTCCAAATTTCCATAAACTTAAAGGAAAATAACTCAGTAATGGTAAAAAATGTGTAGCCATACGAGGAAAACAAGAGAAAATACAAATCTATATTCTTTGTGTATCTGCTTATTCTCAAGCACCATGGAAGAGCCAAATTTGTGAGGGAAATCTATGTTTCCGGCTCTAAACTGTCTACCAAATATTAAATTTATATTGTCAACTTCCTTCACAGTTCATACTTTCACCTAGATTTCTTTTGCTCACAACTAAATATTAAAATACTGAAAGTCAAAATTATAAACCTTACCTTCATCTTGACTTTTCTGTCTCCCATATGGCCCCATGATTTTCCCAGCTACTCTCCTTGTACAAATCAGGCCTTCAGAATATCTCCAAATTGTTTACGTTAAATCCATTTATTACTACTAGTCTATTCCAAAACCCTGAAAATCATTTTCAGTTTCAATATCTATGTAACCACTCTAGGTAGAACTAAAACATTTATTATGTATATTGTTAAAGTAGAGTTTTAGTATGTCTTTCTTCATTAACCTTATCCTTGCTCTAATTGTCTGACACAATTTTTCCCAATTAATATTAATAATCCAGTTAATCCCCTAATTAACACTTCTTGTCTCCCCAAAATAAAAATTATCAAATTTTGGGGACCATAGACAATTTTACTGTGAATTTACTGAAAATTGTGGCTCAAAGCCTTTACTGGAAGGTAACCTTCCAATGTTCTCTTTTATATGTTTAATTGTGTGTTATATTTTAATTCAAGCAGGGTTTCCAAATTGGATTTGTTTCAGGAACTTAAAGAAAATAAAAAGAAAAAGAAAGAAGAAGAAACATGATCTACCCCAGATTGGGCTTCATGGCTAACATTTTAAGCCACATCATAAACTGATTCAATTACCTAAAATTCAACTGTAGTAACTTGGTTAGAATGTGTGAGAGAAAACCAACAGCTTAAAGAGTGTGAAAGATCTTTGTGCATCCCCAGAGTAAGCACGAGAGAACAGAAATAATTCTGCCCTTTCCTCAGCCCTATTCCTCTATATCCTTTTGGTATGGAACAGTTCAATCTGTGATTCTTTATGCTGGTTACATCTTGGAAATAATTGGTGGATACTTTCATCACCACTGACAAAGTAGCAAAACACATTATTCATAGTGTCAAGTAAAAAGGATTTAGTCTGCCTCCTTATATGTTACTTAATAGTTAATTGGGGGCTATGGAAAATTGAAGACACTGGCAAAATCATCCTTATAAGATGAAGCTATCCAGCAGCTAGTTTCGATTTTCAAACATGGCAAACTCTTGAGTGTTGTAATTACTGACTTCTGCACTGACAGCCAAAACAAAGGCTCTCAAAGTGGAATATTGACCATACACAAATTTTGTATTATATGCTGACTTTGGGATTTAATGAGATTTCCTGTACTATAAAATGTTATTTTCATTTCCAGATGTATATGCTGCTGTTCCTAAACAGAGTACATGCAATCAGGCTTTGAGGGATTACTATTGAAACTTTGATGTTCAAAATATGATCACATAATTGTCATGCTTGTTTTTGATGCTCATTTTCTAGAAGGGACTAGCAAAGATAAATGACCATCCATCAGACTTAACAGACAGCCTATTAAATACTCTCTTGAAATCACTGCTGTGATTTTTCTCTCCCAGCCACTTCCTTCATGCCAGGAGATATGTTTCTAATGAATCTTCTCTGAACATTAAGAGAGCTGCATGAAATTCACGTTTAATTGCCTTTTCCTCCCCAGTCAAGTAATTCTCTAATGTCTTCTCTGAAGAATACTTTAAATTCCTTCTTTCATCTGCTTTAGCAATGATGGATATTGTAAATATAGGTGCGTTAGCTGTTAAACACACCTTCAAGGGTAAACTGAGAGTCATTCCCTGCAATATCTCGGATCCAATAGCTACAAGTGAATTTGTTTAATTTCACGTGAATTTGTTTATGTTGTCTTTAGTTTATTATCCAGAGTACAGTTGACTATTTCCATTGTATTTTGGTTGCTTTCAATATGCAGAAGACATCCTTGGTGCAGGCGCATGTCCCCTCGGCACTCACATTTCAGTGTATGCCAGTGGTATTTAATACTAAAACAACCTGGAACCCTCCACCTCTGGACTTTCCGTAAGCAAATGTGTGAGGGAGGATGGGAAGCTGTAAGAGCAGGCTGAGAAGTTAATATTCCTCAAGCGTTATCCAACCAATGAGATTCTGAGTTGGAAGATAAATTCTCCAGCTTTCTTATTGTTAAAAAGCAAATAAAGGCATTTGAAACCAAAGGAATGAATGCTGAGTGAAGAATTACTGCTAAGCGGGGAATTCCATTTGTGGCTGGTTGAATAATAGACTGCAAGATTCCACACCCTAATCCTTGGAAGCTGTGAATGTTATCTTATATGGCAAAAGGGACTTTGCAGATATGGTTGTGGTAAAGATTTTGAGATGAGGAGATTATCCTAGATCATCTAGGTGGGCCCGGTGAAATCCCAATGTTTTCTGCACGAGCACTGGAGGAATCAGAACCAGAGGAAAAAGTAATGTGATGATAGAAATAGAGACAAGAGTGCCATGCCTTGTAGGTGGAGGAACAGGTCACAAACCAAGGCATAAAGGAGGCCACTAGGAACAAGAAAGGAAGCGGAAGCAAAAGTTCCATAGACGTCAGCCCAAACAGGGGCAGGGAAAAGGATTTTGAACATTTGATCTGCAGAACTACAAGAGAACACCTGCGTGTTCTTTCTAAGATACTACATTTACTCTCCATTAAAAAATTACTAAAACTTGCCAGCTAACACACAGTCTGAGCACACAGTCCAAATAGGTTTTGGAGAAAGAAGTTCGGAGCAGGAAAGGGTAGAAAGCCTCTGAATAGGTGTCAATTACCTGTCAATATTTGAGTATGAAAATTCATTATGCAAGGACATGTTTTCCTGGAAGGAGACTGCTGTGTAGATGCAGTGGCTTTCTAGGATTCAGCTAACCCTGTAGCACGCCTAAGCTTCCTACCTCAGGATCCCACTGCTAAGAAGCTAATTGGCTGTATCATCTCCTTTAGATGTTGGGATGTACTAAGCTTTCCCCAGAGTTTTCCAGAGCAGTAACCTGCACCATAATATAATATATTTTTTTTTTTACTTCTTTCCCTTCCCTTTCCGTCTTTACTTCCAAAAGGGTGCTTCTGGGACTACTCCATAAATATACCCTTTGTATTCAAATTTGTGTGTTTCAGTCTGCTGTTGGAAAACACAGTGTAAGAAAACATAATAAATCATAATTTTTTAAAAAACTAGATCTTTTGTTAGCCATGGACATTAGTTACTAAAATGATTAAACCTCTGGTTGACTGTATTAGATAAGGGATTTATTAAATAGAGTAGCTTACAGAATCATTGGAATAATTTTAAAAAGGAATTTTGTAGTTAAACGCTCAGGAACAATTTGCCAAAACTAAGCTCTGGAACTGCTCTAGTGACAGAACTCCTAAAATTGCCACCAGATTCTAGTTTAATCACTGTCACTTCTACCCCTTCTCCTGCCCAAGGAGTTTAATTGATCTGTAACCGCTAATGCTGCTTACACAACTGCCATTTCTGTGGTAAGGCCATGCTCCTACTCACTCGGCACCTTCATTGCCATTACTCAAAAGGAAAACTGTCTGTAGTTCCCAACTATGAAGAGAGTGCATGTGATAGGTAAGATGCTTACTCTCTGGCTGCAAAGGAGGTTGGAAGAAAGAGTAACTGGCAACAAGAGGCAAATTCTACTTTCAAACAAAGTAGTCATGAAGAAAGTCTTGATGCTCTACTACCAAAATGGATATCAATCATTAACTACAGTGGTCATGATTATTTCAAAAACCTGTCTGATGATTTCTGTCATTCTTCAATTTGATCTAATTCTCTGAAACCATACCCGAAGTTACCAACAACAACAGAAAATTGAATCAAATTACTAGACCTGGTTTGAGCTGCATCATCTCCATTAAAGTAAAAACTCTAACTTTATATGGCAGAGCTGGTGGTCCGACCATGCTTCCTACTAATGTCTCCTGAATCTATGAAGTTGTTCCAACAATAACTTTCGGAGGGAATTGGGCTGGATTTGCTTAATCCCCACTCTTGCACAGGCATAAACTTTAATTATCTGACCATTAAGTTGACTGCCATAGTTTGGTTAATATACCAATCCTTAGTTTGTTAAAAGGCAGAGATGTTTAGAGCACGCAGAAGATTCCATTGCACATACACTCAGACCACACTTTTACAAACCACAGGGTTTGATGGCTTTTTGCCAGGGGCATAGTCTTGCAAGACCTTATTGAAAGAAGCTTGGGAATAGCTAGCAGATCGTAACCTAAGTGTAATCCTCTAGACTAAACTGATGCCATGTAAAATTCTGATTTATATTTCAAAAGACTCTTCAAGGAAGACAGGGCTATTTTCTTGGTTAGCAATTTCCTCTTTCCTTGGGTTACCTACTGGGAGCTGTAAGGCACCCAACTACAATTGCCCTCATTCTCCTGAGACAGATTTCCTTATTTTGGACAAAGTGAATATTATCATTCACAGTGTTTGCAAATCAATAAGAAATCCCTTGAATTTAATTATTTCTCAATGCTGTAATCAATTTTCTTTTTCTGTATTAATACATAAGTAGAGAAATCATCTGAAAATAAAGTATGATAGTAATATACATTAATGAATCCCAAAAATTCTGTGGATTCTTCTCCCTTCCCATTGACTTCTATAGTTTCATCTTTAAGTAAAATTCTGCTGTCATTCTTACATCCTTTTGAATATCCTCAATTTAATGCATTCCCCATCAAGTTATTTTAAAGTTTCTGATAGCAACTTTCCCTATAATTTCTTCTATTTCTTTGTCCACTTTACATTCCAACCTTAAAATACTTTCTCAGGAATATAGGTGATTTTTGCTAAATTTGAGTACAACACATTCAAAGGAACCTTTTTTTTTTTCCAGATTAATTAAAGACAGAGCAGAAATTGTCAAGTAGGCTGCAAGGGACATTTTCTGGGCCATCCCACTTTGGGATATTTCGCTATAACTCTAGTCTTATGAGCTATTTTCTATAGCATATTGTATAAATTTATATCCCTGAATGTCTCAAATAGGGCAGGTAAGAGGTCTGGCAGCCAAATACCTCCTAGGCCTATGTATCCCCTCCAGATGGCAGATCATCTTCAAAAACGGTCTTGTCTGTCTTTCACTCATGTGAAAAGCAGAGCCCTTTTTTGCTGTCTGTGATCACTTCATTCCACTCAATGATTACTTCATGACTAGGTAGGTTAGACCACAGTTATCGCTTTTCCTAAGAAATTATCATATAACAGTTATGCTTTGCCTTCAAATCCTACAGAGTTGTCACGTGCCCTGGTATCCTGATGAGAAAGAATAGGAATTATGTTATTTTTTACTCAAGATACATGGAGAAGCTAAGCTAGTGTCTTTTTTAGTGTAATACAGAAGAGTTACGTATAAGCATACATAGTCTCTTGAGGTTGATGTTTAAGCAGAAGTTCTAAAGCAAGTTTGAACTTTCTCTTCTAATATCCAACCAGTTCATACACTCAAATTTTGATGAACAGAGTATTACTATTCCACAAATATATATCATTGTTCCCTTCCTTTATGCTTTTACTCAAAGCATTTCCACCACCTGTTACCTCCATTACCTTCCCTCTCTGTGTGCTAGTTGATATCTTGCCCTTACTTCAAAAACACCTCAACTCCCTTTTTCTACCATGCTTCTCCTTGTTCTTTAACCCAAAGGAAAGTCTCTCTTAAGTCATCATGCTTCATGGACACCACATTGTCTCTTACGTTATTGCAGTTTTGTGTTTACCATAGCCTTGTTGCTGATTCCAGGCTACCTAAGCCTAGGTGTTTGGGCTCCACCTGAGCATCATATAAAGACTGGAATCATTTTTTAAAGATTTATTTTATTTGTTTGAAAGTTACAGAGAGAGGTAGAGACAGACAGAGAGGTCTTCCATCTGCTGGTTCACTCCCCAGGTGACCACAAAGGCCGGAGCTGTGCCAATTTGAAGCCAGGAGCCAGAAGCTTCCTCTGGGTCTCCCACGTGGGTGCAGGGGCCCAAGGACTTGGGCCATCTTCTACTGCTTTCCCAGGCCATAGCAGAAAGCTAGATCAGAAGTGGAGCAGCCAGGACCTGAACTGGCGCCCATATGGGATGCCAGCGCTTCAGGCCAGGGCATTAACCTGCTGCACCATAGCACTGACCCCTGGAATCATACTTTCAAAAGATATTTGTTGAACTTACTTGAATTGTATAGATCACTAATCAGAACAATTGAAATAATAATTATATGTCTTGAAATGGGGAATCAATGTTCTACATGACTACGTGGGGTAGTAGGAAAAAACATGTGCTTCGGGGTGAGGAATCTTAAGATCCAAATTTTGCTTCTATCACCAACCACCTGTGTTGCAAATGACCAATTACTAAATTTCATAAAGTTGCAGTTTCCTAATTAGAGATAATAACATCTGCTTTTCAGAGTTATTGTCTGTGAGGTGCCTAGGTGAGAGCATATGTGTTGACCAATCAACATTTGGTCCACTATTCTTACCAATGCAAATGAATTCAACTGTTATTTTTGTATATCTAGGGTAGTTTTCCTCTATATGACTTAGAAGAGTTAAAATATTGAGTTAAACAATTTTTAATCATTCAACATATGTTACACTGTTTTGCTTGGAAATTATATAAGGATGAACACAACCACTAAACATTAAAATCACTAAAAAAGATTGTTAAGCATTAGGTAATTGAAATATTTTCAAAATATAGACAACTATAGTATTCTTTAAAACAAATGTATAGTCATGAAAGCTATCCATCTATATTTTATATACCAAACAAAATTGACGAGTACAAAAAGAAAAGGAAAATGACTGAAAATTTGTGACAATCTTCAGGAATGTGTGTGTGTGTGTGTAAATTAAGATTTTTAAATTTATTTTGAAACAGTTACAGAGAGAGATGGAGAGGAAGAGAGAGAGAGAAAGAGAGAGACAGAGAAAAATCTTTCATTTGCTGGTTCATTCCCCAGATGGCTGCAGTGGCCAGCTCTGGGCCAAGCCAATGCCAGGGGCCAGGAGCTTTACCTTGGCATCCCTTGTGGGTACAGGGACTCAAACTCTTGGGCATCTTCTGCTGTTTTTCCCAGGGCATTTTCAAGGAGCTGAATAGGAAGTATAGAAGCTGGGACATGAACAAGTGCCCATATGAGATTCCAGCATCACAGGTGACTGTTTAACATGCTATGTCACAATACCAGCCCCAAAGAATATTTTTTTTTAATTTATTTGGGTTTGTCTATGCTACTGGAAGGGAATAGAATTTGAATATTGCCTTTTTTTCAAATATTAAATACCTTCCCTTTTACATGCAGAAAGTCAATACAAATTACCCTAATACTTGTAGTGGAGAATTGAAAATTAAATTTTTCCTGGTAGTTAAGATTCTGTCATTTTGGCCGGCACTGTGGCTCACTAGGCTAATCGTCCGCCTATGGCTCCGGCACCCCAGGTTCTAGTCCCGGTCAGGGTGACAGATTCTGTCCCAGTTGCTCCTCTTCCAGGCCAGCTCTTTGCTGTGGCCCGGGAGGGCAGTGGAGGATGTCCCAAGTCCTTGGGCCCTGCACCCGCATGGGAGACCAGGAGAAGCACCTGGCTCCTGGCTTCGGATCAACACGGTGCGCTGGCCTCAGCAGCCATTGTGGGGTGAACCAACAGATAAAGGAAGACCTTTCTCTCTGTCTCCCTCTCTCACTGTCCATTCTGCCTGTCCAAAAAAAAAAAAAAAAAAAAAAAAAAGATTCTGTCATTTTAAGTGATATGTATAGGATGATTTGTAAGGGAGATAAAGAGTAGTGGAGGGTATTCTCATATCACTAACATAAGTTGAGGAAGGAAATGATCTGTCCTATAAGTCGGAAATTATTAATTAAATTTTTATTTATTCGGGAGGCAGAAATACAAAGAACAGAGTTCCCACCTGTTGGTTCACTATCTAAATGCCTGCAAATGTGTGATCAAAGCCAGGATCTGGAAACCTAATTCAGGTCTTCCAAATGGGTGGTAGCAACTCAGTCACTTAAGCCTTACTACTGCCTCCTAGGGTCTGAATTAGTAGGATGTTGGAGTTGGGAATTGGTGCTGGGTATCACACCCAGGGCCGGTACATGTGGGATGCAGGCCTTTTAACCTGCATCTTAACTGCTAGGCAGAGCTGCCATTCCTTGTTTGTTTCTTCAGTAATATATTTCTCAGATCCCCAAATTTTGTCAATCACTAGAGAAATACTTATTGAATGAGTTGTTGAACATGAGTAGAAATCAAGCAGTACTCATAAAGTTGAAGTCATTGTGACTAGACTTCTAGGAAAGTAGGAATACAGATTTACTATACATATTCTACTAGGTGTTTGTGAAAAGCAAATAGTAAATACAGAGCAGAATATACGGATACAATTAGATAAGAAAAAGGAAAACACTATTTCATGTACTTCTGTTGTGGACTATTCAGGGTTTTTTTTAAAACTTTGTAATTTTTTTTTTTTTTTTATTCATTTGACAGCTAGAGTTAGACAGTGGGAAAGAGAGACAGAGAGAAAGGTCTTCCTTCCCTTGGTTCACTCCCCTAGTGGCCGCTATGGCCAGCACTGTGCTGATCCGAAGCCAGGAGCCAGGTGCTTCCTCCTGGTCTCCCATGCAGGTGCAGGGACCCAAGCACTTGAGCCATCCTCCACTGCCTTCCCAAGCCACAGCAGAGAGCTGGACTGGAAGAGAAGCAACCGGGACTAGTAACCTGTGCCCATATGGGATGCTGACGCTGCAGGTGGAGGATTAGCCAAGTGAGCCAGGGCGCCGGCCCTTAAACTTTGTAATTTTAAATAGCCTGATTCATCAAAATAATTGGTAGTCACGGAGGAGACTATTCTTAAGAGACTTAGAATCCTCCTGGAAAATAGTTGTATGACATGATGTTTATCTGTATTTTCTTTTGTGGGTTATCATCAGAATAATGCTATTTCATACACACACAATTTTATTTCTCCATGTCTCCACATTTATTCTTCAACAATGAATGTCCATACATTTTAAAAATCCTTCTCCTCCCTCAAGGAAATTATGAAACAAAACAATTCTCCAAAATGGCCTTCAGGATTTGATAAAATATATTCTGACTGCTTTGACTTCCACTTAGTTTATTTTATTAAAGTAAATAATTACTGAAATAATTTTTAATTGTTACCATGTGTACTACTTGTAAAATTATATTTGTGATTCTGCCTAAATGCATTTAGCAAAATACTTATAATGTATTGCCTATCTGTTGTGCTCTTTGGGACTAACTGATGACTATTTTCAATGGATGTTGTCAAATAAAATAGGAATAAGCTAAACTATGTATAGGGTAAATACAAAAAAGATAGTCACATTAATCTGGTTCAGTTATTGTATGAGTCAGATTAGACTAGTCGTAGTTTTCAAATGAATTTTTAAAATATAATACTATTCATTCTGAAACTTTTAAAATTTTCCAAGATACTTCATAGTAGTAAAATATTTTAGAGAGTACCTGATATCCAAATTTCCACATGAGACAAGGTAGATTTATTTACATAAGATTTGTGATGGTTGCTTTTGTTGTTGACATTTTCTTTGCTTTCTCCTCCCTATTATTTATATAAATTAGCATCTTATTCATGTGCTCCTTATTCTCATCTGCATTTTAATTGGATACAGGAGAAATTAGAGCAGAGACATCTGTCTTTAATGAAAGAGAGATAGTTACATAATGAAGTGTCATCATTCATCAGACAGCAGTTTGTTCTATTATGCATGTGATTTAAAGCAATCACACAGATACACCAAACAGAAGGAATGACAACAGCAAACAAATCAGCCCAGTCTACAAGGAATTAGAAACAGAACCCCACTCTTCAGTCTTTACTATAGTTACATTCTGCCTGGTGTTGAATGTAAAATATAAATTTACAATTATATGAATGATGTAAGATGAGTTTTTATATTTCTTTAAAATATATGTAAATAATACATACACATTACAAAAACATACTTCAGGTAGTAAGCAAAACTCAAAAAGAGTCTTTTCCTCTACTGCAGTTCTCTTCCCAGAAAATATGCTTGCTAAAGTTCCCAGTTCTCCTGAGGATACATTTTAAACATTTATGTATAAATATGGCTTTTTAAAATGACGTATCAACTTTTAGTACACCCAGGGTCTCTCTACTGTGAAGGGCGCTGAATTTAATTCTTCTTACCCCTACCTCACAGCCTACATCTTCAGGATTTAGCCCTTCCTCTCCACGTAATATTAAAAAAACAAAAACACCTGTACCTGGAGAAAAAGCCCATATATTTTAAAATCACACATGTATTCGTAAATAACCCATGGGTTAAAAGACAGAACTTAAAAAATTAAAAATATTTTCAACTGAATGATATTAAAGATAATCTACCTTGTAATTTATGGAATAAGCAAAACAGATATAATTGAGAAGATTCAAAAATAGGGATCTATATCAGTGATAGAATCAGGGATCAATTTT
The DNA here is from genome assembly GCF_033115175.1 of Lepus europaeus. NCBI lineage: Eukaryota > Metazoa > Chordata > Mammalia > Lagomorpha > Leporidae > Lepus > Lepus europaeus. Next base: position 51,951,234 of record NC_084834.1, on the reverse strand, counting down.
TTAAGCTAACAACCTTCTAGGAATCTCAACCAAAATGCCTGCATAACTTTTCTATAAACTAGCAAGCTACTTATATCATATATGAATAATCTCAAAAGATCTAGAATGGACAAAACAGCATCAAACAGAAATAATGCTAGAAGGATTGCATCATCTGAAATCAAAACTTTGTACACCTCTTCAAAAACCAAGGTAGTTGACACAGGACTGTCAAAGAAGGAAAAATAGATTAGTAGAATGGCAGAGAGCCCATAAGGTAGCTCATATTTTTATGGTTAATTAATGTTCACCTATGTCTCCCAAGTGGTGTGACAGGAAAGTGAGTCTTTTCCACATAGGATGCTGGCAAGTTACTCTCATGGGGAAAACAAGAATACAAAAGACCTACATCTTTTCTTGTGCTTCACATGATATGTATAAAGTGTTGGAAGTGGCACATACTCTAAAAATAAAAGCTTCTACAAGTAAAAAGATCTTGGGGCCGGCGCTGTGGCGTAGTGGGTAACACCATTGCCTGCAGTGCCAGCATCCTATATGGGCACCAGTTCGAGTTCTGGCTGCTCCACTTCTGATCCAGCTTTCTGCTGTGGCCTTGGAAAGCAGTGGAAGATGGCCCAAGTCTTTGGGCCCCTGCGCCCATGTGGGAGACCTGGGAAAAGCTCCTGGCTTCAGATTGGCATAGCTCCGGTCGTCGCAGCCTATTGGGGGTGAACCAGCAGATGGAAGACCTCTCTCTCTCTCTGTGCCTCTCCTTTTCTCTCTGCATAACTCTAATTTTCAAATAAATAAACAAATTTTTTTTAAAAAAAAGGAAATATCTGCTTCAGGGATTCTTATTTATCTACTTACTTATTTTTACAGAGCATTCAAAATAACTACATAAAATATTGTATAATCACGTTGGTTGGTTCTCACCAGGCAGAGTAGGGGTAAGTATGGAGTTGGGGGCTATAAGGGCTCATTCTCAATTAACAGAATGAGTCTATCATTTGATAGGAGTCTTTAGTTACCCAGGTGAAAGAATTTACCAATATAAGTTGAGATATACATTTACACGATGTCCATTTCACTGGATGTAAAATGCATCGCAATATAAAAGGATCTCTGTGGGGGTGGCGATTGAGGGAACAAGGAACCTGTGCTAATGTTCCACAGCACACTGGGGGAGGGAGGGCTATACTTTCAAATAACCTAGTATGTATTTTATAAAACAGTAGAGGGGAGCTTGAAGACTCCAAAAGTGAAAAAAATGATAAGGAGACTAACATTCTACTTATCCTGACTTGTTCTATACACATGCTATAGATGTTTTCAAATATCACACTCTATCATGCATACAATGGGTTTTCAAAAAATTCATGAAAATCCTATTATGGAAAAACTATGCATGAACATAAAACAATTTTTGCAACAAAATACCTTGTCTTTCAATTAGATTTTCCCACAAACTTTTTGAATTGCCTTTGTATACAACCAATCTGTAGCATGAGACACTGCAAGAAAACATTGTGGCCGGCCCCGCGGCTCAATAGGCTAATCCTCCGCCTGCAGCGCCGGTACACCGGATTCTAGTCTCGGTCAGGGCGCCGGATTCTGTCCCAGTTGCCCCTCTTCCAGGCCAGCTCTCTGCTGTGGCCCGGGAGTGCAGTGGAGGATGGCCCAAGTGCTTGGGTCCTGCACCCCATGGGAGACCAGGAGAAGCACCTGGCTCCTGCCTTCGGATCAGCGCAGTGTGCTGGCCGCAGTGCGCCGGCCACAGCGGTCATTGGAGGGTGAACCAACGACAAAGGAAGACCTTTCTCTCTGTCTCTCTCTCTCACTGTCCACTCTGCCTGTGAAAGAAAGAAAGAAAGAAAGAAAGAAAGAAAGAAAGAAAGAAAGAAAGAAAGAAAGAAAGAAAGAAAGAAAGAAAGAAAGAAAGAAAACATTGTGAAAATTACTCACAATTGACAGGAGTCTAGAACGTCTTCTAAGCCTAGAATTTATTGCACACAATTTTAAAATTATAGATGTGTATTTTTTGGTAGAACAAAAAAGAATTTGTAGAGGATGAATTAGAAATGAGCAAAATTGAAGAAGACCAGCTAAAATTCAGAAAACGCCTCTTATTTTACAAAGCGGAGGCTGGCGTTTTGGCGTTGCAACACCGCCATCTTGAATGGGTGCCAGTCTGTTCCTGGCTGTTCCACTCCCAATGCAGCTCCCAACCTAATGGCCTGGGAAAAGCAGTGGAGATGGCACAAGTGCTTGGGTTCCTAGATCCTGGCTTTGGCATGGTTCTCTTGTGGTCATCACAGCCATCCGGGGAGTGAACCAGCAGATGAAAGATTTCTTTTTCTCTCTTTCTCTCTGTAACACTGCTTTTCAAATAAGTAAAAAAAAAAAAATCTTTTTTTTTAAAGTAAACAAAATGAATGCTTTTGCAACCTATGGCAATCTGCAGCCTGATCTAAGGCTGAAAGCTGTACTCAAAAACCTACTGAGAATTTAATAAATCAATTTTCAGTGCGTTCGTATAAAGAGCAAATTATCTTTGATATAAGAGAGCATTTGGCAGTTTGTTGTATTCAGAGATTCTTACTACTACATATTTCAGATCTCACCCTACAGTCATATTTTCCAAGTGTTTTTCATACCTAAACCATCATTAATATACAAACCCAAATTGGAACTTGCCATCATGTGGTAGAAAAATGGTTCAAATAATGAGGGAAAAACTAAAATAATGCATACAATTTTTATCAAATTTTATCATTTATCTACTTACTAGATCTAATAATATTAATATTATCCAAATATAAAGGGAATTTTAAAGATTACCCTTTATTACAAATGATGCTTGCTTTTTACCCTACTTCATGAAAAGCTTCCACTGAAACATTGTTTGGATTTTGAATAAAATTTTTCAATGTCATATTTTATGTTGTTGATTTTGTGATTGGATCTATGTAAGTTCAAACGTCATCCCCTTAGCTTGGCTGTTACTGACTGCTCCTGGTTAAAGATGTCCCTCATGGCTTCTCCCTGTGCCCACAAAAGTATGCATGTTTCTTCACTCTTCTGTTTTACTTTCTCTGTGTTGATTATCCTTATCTGAAATACTGTTCACCTACAACTTTTATTCTATCTCTGCTCTCTATTATGCAAAATTTATAATGGTAGATATTTCTCTTATTTATAGAATACCCCTAGTGCCTATAATATTCCCAAGAGAATATTAGGCACTCTGTATTATTTGGATAAATGAATGAAGTAATTAATGAATATATTTTCTAAAGATATGTAAAAAGTAGGTATGTATTACATTCATTGAATTATATTTGTATATACTTAGCATTTCTTAAACGAAATGGGGAACAAATTATGTTGTTTGCTCATTTTCTTTTTTCCCCAACTGATGTTAAGAAGACAAGAGTGGAAGGAATCCAGAATTGTGAGACTATTAAGAAAACATGTACAGTTTGGTATCTTTAAGTGATTATAAACACACTCTGATTTGTGTCACAGTGGGAATAATTCTCCTCTGAATAAATGACCAATAAAAAATCTCCATCTTCAGTTCTTGAAATTTCACATATAAGTAGATAGACAGGTTTAAGAAAAGGTCATTGAAATGTGATTATAACCATTTACTAAAGAAAAAGAATGGTTATCTCTAGCCCAAAGTCCCAAAGCTTTTTATAACTTGATGAGCAGAGTAAGAACAGCTAAATCTGGTCCAAATCAACCTTAGATAAATGATTATTAAATTCTATCAGCCAGTGATTCTGCTTTCTCTCATCCTGTGCACAGAGGGCAAAACTGAAAAAAAAGAAACCAGAAAAATTACCATTGGCCTCCTTGGGAAGTGATTCAAATCTGGAGAGATCTGGAGCAAAGAGCATTACTAGGACCTTCCCATTACTAAAAGGCAGATATATGTATGAACACAAATACATGTATGAAGCAATCCTAGATCAATTTATGGAAATCCTAAGCGCTTCCATTACTGGATTTATATCCTCAGTCTGTACTTCTCCATCATGATATAGGGTACAAGTTTAAATTAATATTTTAAGTCTTATCAAACTTGGCAATCTGGTAGCTTACTAAATGTCCGTTACTGACAGCTTTGTACTTCCGAAGGAATTAAATGTAGTGCCAGCCCTAGTGGTAAGCCTTGTGAAAATCACAAATGCAGTTGACAATAGAAGACATAGAGAGAAGGTGCTGAGCTACAACAGGAAGTGATGGCGGGCAGTCACTCAGATTCTTCCCATGACTTCATTGAACAAAAAGATATACAAGTACCTCTTCTTTACACATAACCTAAACCATCACTGATAAATGTATATATTTTCCATGGGCCCATGTATTTTTCATATATTTTAAATATTTTTATACAAAGATGGGCCTCATAAAAGATATAGGTGATGAGCTCTGCAACCGCTGGGGACAGGCAGCCTAAGTCCTTTGAAGAACTCTACTTAAAAGTCTCTCTACTTATCATGCGTTGCTTTCAATGTTGAGCCCTTAGGAACATGGACGCAACAGTACACCAGTAATAATTGTGTTTCCCCTTTACCTATGTATTATGGATTCACACATATGCACACATTATCACAATGCTTATTACTTGAAATTCAAATTAAGGAGCCAAAAATACTTGACTATCTATAAAAATATACATACTTCACACTTCACCCAATTTACTTCTATATCAATATCTATTATATATAATGTGTTGAATATACATCATGAATTATTTTATGATTTTATAAATATCAACACATTTACTGTCCTCAACATTCGTATGACATACTTATTATCCAGATTTTGTAAGTAGGGAAAGTGGGGAAACGGGAGATTACTTACGTGCTTTGTAAATCAAAATGGGGTTTTGACTCAGAAAGTCAGGTTCTCAATCATGTTTTTTTCTGCTGCCTCTCAGTGATTGATTTTCTAGATTTTATACTCTTGGGCCTTTGTCTTGGGATATATTTTTAAGGGATGAATTAGTCACAATAAAGAATTTTAAAGAAAAATTTTATGATTCTTAATGTTATTGATATCTAAATGGGAGAGATTGTGATTGTATGGCATTTTTAAAGTGGTATATATATATATATATATATAGATTAATTCAGTAGAGATTATATTCACTTAAAATAGCCACAAAAGCAAAATTTTCATAATGTTATGTTTTGGTTTATAATTCAAATATGTGAGATGATATCATGAGGAAGGTACCTTAAAGTTCTGTACACATAACAACTGATAAGAGAATATCTGGAATTATACAACCATTTTTGTGATCCAGCACAGCCATTATTTCTCTCTCTGATCTGCAAAACAGAAAAGCCATGACTGACCACCCACAAGTTTGCTCATTCCGACAGCTGCCTTAAAACTCTTCCTGGCATCCATGACTCTTATATTCATCACAAAGCCTCAATCTTAATTTATAGCCTACAAAACCAATCCTTTTCATTTGACAGGACACTTAAAAACAATAAAAAAAATCATCCTAGTCCTCTGATTTTAAAGTGGTTTTCAGTTGTATTCAAACAAGAAAAACAGTGTTGTTTATTAAAACCATATTTTCCAATTACGCTCTTACAAGGATTCAGATTGCACGCGGATCAGTTCTGTTGGGCTATTTAAGGAGGTGCTATAACTCTTGAGAAGTGGTGCAAACTCAGTTCCAGACATGGGTTTCTGTGACATATTCACATTTTCATTTGATCATGTAGTAAATAATAACATAAAATCCTTCACAAATGGCCAGAATTAGAGTTATATAATCCTCTGGGTACTCTTAACTTGGAAAAGCATGTGTTTTGATCATTTTTAAGGAATGGATATAATGTTTCTTATTAAAATGTTTGGGACAAACGTTAGAGATTGTGTCCATGTTTCATGATGTAATATATATATGTGTGTGTGTATATATATATATGTGTGTGTGTGTGTGTGTGTATACGAGTTGGTTGTGCCTCACATTTACTTTTTGTGTCACAAGCAATAATAGAAAATCATCTATTGTGTTCTAAATGAATTTTAAATTTAAAAATTCTAGGCTTTAGCCAAATTTAACATTTTTCTGTTTCCAAATCTCCACCCATTCTGCTACATGTTCTAATTTTCCCTATTATCCCATGGGGGGAAAATCTATTAATATAATCAATGAAATCCATAAAAATAAATACAATAGGGCTTCTAAGTTTTATAATTTAATCCTCAATAACATGAACTAATGTGATCACAATTGCCCTAACTCTATTTTAAAGCATATTTTTCCCCCCCTTGGATTAGCTAAGACAGTTATCTTTTAGATTTTCTTCTCCCTTTCTCACTGCTTCTTTTTCTTTTTCCTTCCTTCCTTCCTTCCTCCCTCCCTCCCTTCCTGCCTTCCTTCCTTCGTCTTAACTTTCTCTATAAACTCAAATATTGGCATTCTTTAAGGTTCTGTCTTATTCATCTCATTCTCACAAATGCTTTAATTGTCATCTGGAGATTATGTATCTCTATTTTAACATTTCTAGGTAATCCTTCACTGAGTTTTTAACTAAATTCACGGTCTGCCTCTCATTCTCTTATGTGGTGTTCTTCCAGTGTTTACTCTGTTAATGAATGGTATTACTACTTATTCTACTGCAAGAATAATACATAGACATCATTCCTGACATCTCCATCACAGCCCATAAAAGTGCTATGGTGATTGGTATTTGAACACCTTATGTATCTGTATCGAATATTTCAAAGTCTGAATTAACAATCACATCTCTCTTTGTCCTTTTGCCTTTGCACACACACTCCCTATATATTGCAGATCGGATTAGCCTCTTTTGCTTAAGATCCTCCAGCAATTTCTAGCATTTTGATAAGCACATTGTCCTTGACCTTTCCAATGAGCCCTTACCTGCTTAATTTTGTGCCTGTCATTTTGGATTCTCCCTGATTACATTTTCTCTAATTATTTCCTCTTCAAATTTTCACCCAATTTTAGTTCTCTTAGTTGCAATATTTCCATTCACCATGGATGCATTGAAACTGATATTCTTTCTCTTTTATCAGATTTCTTTGGGTGCAAGTAATGAATAAATCTGTATCTATTGGCTTATTCAATTTATTATATACTGTAATATGTCAAGGGATATTCCATAAGAGCAAACGTTATTAAATCCCTAGGCTTTTCCACTGTCTCTTTTCTATCACTCTCACCTACTATGCCTCCTCTTGGATTATCATCTCTCAGGATTTATAATGTATGAAACAGTGCAGGGTACTCTGTTCTTCTACAACATCTAAAGAAAGGAGTGGATTATTCTTTGTGTCTCATTGTAAGATACATAAATCTCTGAAATTGCATAGATAATTTTCTCTATGTGTTACTGGCCCAAACCATGTTATATGTCTACGTGTGACTGAATAATGTCAGTTTTCTGGAATCCCCTCTACATACTGCACTCCCAGCATGGTGGGCCACTGCCCTTTGTCATAGAACACATGAAGTAAAATTCATAATGATTAATATAACAGGGCATATATATATTTTAGAGATTCATATCCATATCCATTATGTATATGCATATATATAAATATGAAAAATTCATTTACTTATTTGAAAGTCAGAGATAAAAGGAGAGACACTGAGAGATAGATCTTTCATCTGCTGGTACACTCAAGTGGCCACAATGGGTAGGGTTGGGCCAGGCTAAGGCCAGGAGCTGGGAGCTTCATCCAGTTCTCACATGTGGCTGGGAGGAGCCCAGGTACTTGGGCCATCTTCTGCTGCTTTTCCCAGGCCATTAGCAGGGAGCTGGATCAGAAGTAGAGCAGCCAGGACTCAAACCAGTGCCCATATAGAATGCTGACATCCCAGGAGGTGGCTTTATCTGCTCTGCCACAACGCCAGTCCCAGTGAGGTCTAGTTTTAAGCTTAGTTTTGTCATCTTCAAATTGGAGAAAATGATGACTTCCAAGATGGCAGTATAAGAATGTCTATGAACTCACTCCCAAGTGAAATAAGAAAAGCTGAGTAAAAATATCAAAGAATATTCACTGAAGGCTCCTAAAGTTTTACCCATGTTATTCACCAACTAAAGAGATAACTATTGAAGAAAATTTACTGATAAGTAGCAAAAGTCTGTGGCAAATGAGATAATTGTTCATACAACCCCACCTTCTTCAACTGAACTCTGATGTAAGATGTATTCAGGATAGCTGTGATCAGACAACAGGCTCTCTACCCACAGGTCTCAACCAAGGGTTATAGTCAGAATTTTTCAATCTTTCCAATTCCAATTTGAAAATGATTATTTCCTGGTGACTATGGCCAACAGTTGAGGGGCTCCCTTTACCAGTCAACTCTTATCCATGGTCTCTATTTCTCTACAGGTTGTAGAAGCTCTACTCTATCCATTGGAGAGGCTGCTCTAGACCTTACCCATTGATGTACTAGTCCAAGAATAATGGAAGCTTTATTGCTCTGTCCCAGCTCACTCCTAGTTTGGATATTTCATGGCAGGGGAGACACACAGAGAACACTAGAGACTTTTCCTACCCGGGCCCGGAGTATTGGATCAGAGATTTTGGCCTGAGATTTTGACTAGGGGAAGGAAAAGACAGTTCCATAAAGCCAGAAAGCAAAGTAACTCCCCAAAGGAAATTATTTTATTGGATTGTGGGATGTTGCAGACCAACAGTATTCCCCAAAACAATAGCCTTTCTTAATGAAGAGCAACAAGTTAAACCAAGTGGCTGTTGTTTCAGCTTCAAGCTCAGGAGAGGTTGATCAGAGATTTTTCTCAGGGGAAAACGATAGGATATAAAGAAAATAAATTCTGAAATTCTCCCCCAAATGATTAACATTATTTAGAAAAGTGTGGGAAAGTTAAATCTAATGGAGCTCTCAAAAGCAGTAGAGTTTGTTTTTAAGCAACTAAGAGGAAGAAGAAAGCACCATGAGAGAAACAAGCTAACTACAAGCAGGCTAGTTTACCAAGGAATAAGTAGGAAGGAGACTGCCAAGTAGAACACTTCTGGTTTCAGAACAAACCTCAAAGAACATAAGTACTATCTGTGCAAAGGATCTGATTAAATTGGAGAGAAATGTATGCTCTAGGACATTGTGAAAAACAATATAACAATTAACCAGTGTTAGGGGAGCTGGTGCAATACCAAAGGAAGCAGAGCTTAGCAAAGAGAACAGAAAAAGAGAACATTTCAAACAATCCTCATAAAACCCTTGTCATCCCAGAACAAATGTGTGCATGTCCAAGTAGATGGGAGTTGTCTGTCTCTCGGTCTCTCTCCTGCTCAAATAAAAATAAATACATACATAAATAAAAATAGTTCTATTTTTCTTTCTTTTCTCCCTTCCTCCTTTGCTCCTGCACTTAAAAAGGTTTTGTGTGCAGAGGTTCAAGTCACCGTTTGTGGTACTTGCATCTTATCGCAGAGACTCAGTATAAGTCTCACCTACTCTGCTTCCAATCCAGCTTCCGGCTAATCCATTCTTGTAGGGAACAGATGATGGTGTCCAGAGACTTGAGTTCCTACTACAATGTGGGAGAACTGGATGAGGTTGTGAGCTCCTGGCTTCAGGCTAGTGCAGCACTGGCTGTTGTGGGCATTTGGAAATCTGGGGACTGAACCATCAGATAGGAAAGTGTTTTCTCTCTCTCCCTCTTTCTGTCACTCTGAGGTTCATAGAAAGGTATATCACTTTAAAAAATAATGTCTACATTGTAAGAGTCTCCCTCTCTCTCCCTCCCTTCTCTCCTTCCTCCTTCCCCTCCCCTCTCCTCTCCTGTCTCCCTCATCCCTTCTCCACTTCCCTCCCACTTCCCTCTCTTCCCCTCCCCTCTGCTTCCCTTCCCTGCCTCTCCTTGTCTTTCCCTTCCCTGCTCTCTTTCTTTCATTTCCTGATACCCCCCACCCCACTCAATTCAGTCCATGGCTGAAATTATGTTACTTCCCTCTCATGGCTGTCTGCCTCAATACATGTATTTATTACAGACCTGTATGAAAACAGAAGAAGAAATTCATCTCTTTTATAAGATGAAAATTTATTGACATGCATTGGATGGACTAAGATAGTACTGATAAAGAATTAAATACAAAGAATTCCAAAAAAGTACATCTTGAGATAGCATTCATCCATAAAGCACCATCTGGGGAGAACTGTACTTGCCTGGGTCTGGATCTTCAGAGAGCAGAGCTGGGAGAAATCACTAGAGTAGAGGAATATGCTGATAGCCGTCCTGTCCCACACACCAGATGCCCTAAGCTGGTTCAGAAAGTCACAGATGAATTTTTGAGAGAATCGAAATAAATATAGACTAAAGAGTGCTTCAACAGAGATCTGAGGCTAAAACTGATTTGGAAAACCATGACTAAATGGGCCCTGAAAAGAAGGAGTAACCTCCTTTACACAGTGACTAGTGGAAACCCAGTGATTTCTACACCGAACCAACTTGATCATGGCTGGGGACGCAAATGGTTGAAAAAGGTGACTGGAGATTCGAGGTGTAGAACTCTGTATATTAAACTAAGGAAGGAAAAAAAAAAGATTCCTAGTAAGAATTTGATGGAGGGATGGGGTTAGGAAGGGATTTCCTCCAAACTTTGACACCACTCCTGGCAACACAAAGATTGGCTTTTGTAGCTCATATGATTTTTGTTTGTTTTTCTTTTGAGGAGATCCAGATCTGCAATGTTTAATGATGGTGAACTGGGGACACAGAAAAGGTAGCAGTCCAGTGAAAGGGAGAATCAGAGCTTACAATCATTACAGCAAGGGGCATGTCCTAGTCATTTGGCTTATAGATAACAAATGCATTGTGAATGGCTTACAGATAACAAAGGCGTTTGGGCTGATGTTGAAAGGATTTGTCTTGGAAGTCCAAGAACCAGACTCCTGCTCACCATCACTGGCTATTCCTCTGGGGTTTTCTGAGGCAGCTACAACCACCGTAGAGACAAGGTTCCAATGATGACATGCCTCTAGTGAAGTGTGTGGCCTCATCTCTAGGTCCTAATGAGACTTTCCCTCTGCAATAAGCCCTAACTAAAAGTTTACTGCCAGCCACCCACACATAGAGAAGCAAGTGACAGGCTGCAGCTGGGGTGTAAGGAGGCACAGGCAGGACCAGATGTCTGGCACTGTCCTTGGGGATTCAGAACCACACCCTTCTCCTGAACATGTTAGCACACACTGACTCCACCCATGAATAAACAGGGATCCCTCCTCCTAGGAAAAGAGGGAAGAGGGTTGTGTAAGATGGGAGTGGAGGTCTCCTCCATTCTAAAATGAAAATGTGACCTTCAGTGTTACCAGACTGGAGGACATCTGGACCATTTAAGCAGATGTGTATTGTTTATTTGTATGTTTTACATTTTTATTGGTTTATTTGTGTTCACACTCTGTAATTTGAGAACCAGTAAGTTGTATGAGCAACACCATGTGCTTTAAGAGAAAGTCTTGAATTCAAATCCTAACCCTTCCATTTTTTCTTTTACACTTATTTATTTATTTGAAGGTCAGAGTTACACAGAGAGAGGTCTTCCATCCGCTGGTTCACTCCCTAATTGGCTGCAACAGGTGGGAGCTGCGCTGATCCCAAGCCAGGAACCAGGAGTTTCTTCCTGGTCTCACATGCAGGTGTAAGGGCCCAAGGACCTGGGCCTTTTTCTACTGCTTTCCCAGGCCATGGCAGAGAGCTGGAGTGGAAGTGGAGCATCTGGGACTTGAGCTGGCGCCTATATGGGATGCTGGCACTGCAGGTGATGGCTTTACCCACTACTCCCTAGTGCTTACCCCCTAACCCTTCCATTCATTTGCTGTGTTAATCTGACCCTGATCTAAAGCTTCAAACACCAGTTTTCTCATCAGCAAAACAATCCTAATTCATACTGTATTCTGGTATTGTGCAGATGAGCAATTGTTGTGTTGGTGTTTGGCACGGATGGAGTTCTCGGGATGCAGAGTTCAGTATGCGGCGTGAAAGAAAATGAACACATTTCCACTGAGGATTCACTTCCCACTGGAAAGACTGACAATTGGTGCTAACAAAACATACGAGTACGGCCATGTGTGACAAAAGATTTATACACAGGTTTAAGAATCATGAGCAGAGGAAAATAAATTTATAAGGGAGTAAGTAGAGAAGTTGTAAATACATAAATTTGAGAGAAGTGGATGGTACAATGCACAAAAATGAGTGTTAGATCAGAAATTTAGTTTAGAACTAAAATTGAAAATTATATGAGAAGTGTGTAAATGGAAATGTGAGAGAACTGGGCTCTCTTTTTAAAATAATATCTAATCAAAGAAATAACAATTCAGTCATTGCATTAAACTCTCAGTAAAAAATATGAATTTAGGAAAATCTGAGAGTACAGTATCAACTACCTGTATATGCGCTATAATTATCTTCTGCCTAGATTACAGTGAAATTGAGAATAATACATGACATCAGGGCCCATTAAACATAAAGCATAACACAGATGAAAGATTTTATGATGATTGTTTCCTTTAATTAATGGAAGATATGGAAGAAATGAAGTTTTTAACAGAAATTTTGTACAAGGTAGATAAGCAAATTTAAGGAACTTAGATTTTATATGTCACGAACAATTCACATGATGTTACTATCATCTGTCATCTCTATTTTCATTATTGCTGCTCTATTCATGTTTGCACATTCCAGAACTCAGTGAAGGAAGAGTGTAGGGGAGGTGATGATGTCTGGTCCCACCTGATTTATATTGCAACCCTGGAAGTCAGGTAGGGCCAGCGTGATTGCAGAAAAACATCTGACCTGGAGAACCTGGTTTAAGTGAATCAAATATTCTAAGCTGTAAACATAAGACAGATGCTTATTTTATGACTAGACCAGACGCTTACTGAATAACATCCCCGTACTTGCTAATATATCTTTTAATCAAACAGTAAATTTGTTCTCAGAGTTAAAGACATATGACATAGTCGATAGTAACTACTTAATTTTAACAAAGCCAGAGTAACTAATGCAGATTGTTAAATGAAATGTAATGCCTTTTGCCTAAGTGATGCCTTTGTTCTGAAACAAAACGTGTGCTGCTATGCTGCTGGTTTTCCTTACTTATGTTTTATGTTCTTTTAAGAAAGGAGGTAATAAACAAAACAATAAACAGAGCCTTTGAATGTGTCAACCTCACAGTTGTTAACAGGCCAGACAGAAGCAGATCAACATTTTGAAAGTTCCAAGGTATTCATGGGATGCTTTTTTTTTTTATTTGGCTGATTCCAGCAGTAATTTCAAAGCTTAGGTTGAAAAATCCTATGGCATTTTTTTTTTTATGGCATGTGGCCATATAGAATATCTCCCCTCCCTGTTGGCTCAAGTACAAGACATTTGTTAAACAAATATTGCACCAGGTCTTTTTTGTCTCAGTGTTCACTGGGGATAGAAGACAGGCACTTCCGTGGGCCAGCCTTTGTCTTAGGTAATGCGACAAAGCAAAAGGTGGAAGCACGATGGAAATTATATTCCATGACTTTCTTGTAGCCTTTTTAGAAATTACAAGGCACCAATGTGCTCATGTTCTGTCATCAGGAAAAACACACATACATCTACTGCTGATAGCATCTGGGCACTTCCCATGATCATACTCCACTTCTCACGACCTACACACAACTGCATATTTCCTACAAGGACATCTTGCCCACCTTACCTTCTGTGCACATAAATAAATATAATATTCAAGTTACAAAATAGGATCTATCCTGGATAGTTTTCTCATGCAAGTAGGCAGTAATGTTGCTTTTAAAACCAACAAAAGCAATTTATAGAGCTGCTAAGAACAAGTTAAAGTAAAAATGAGTACTTACTTGATTTGCTAAGTCTGTTTCTCTTAAATGAATTTCATTTCCATCTTTCGTGATTTATTTCCCATCCCATTTCGTTTTCTTGTTGAATTCAATTTGTAAGGAAGCAACTGGGAGGCCACACCATGATTATGATAACTGACAGCTGGAAGGATTGACGGACAAGCTCTAGACTTGTACATTTGAATGCCATTCTTTCAAAGAAGCATTTTCAAAAACATTTGTTTCTTTAAAAGAGTATTCATTTGCGTTATGTTTTGTACTAGCAGTAGATTCAGAGAAAAAGAAAAAAAATTCTCCTTGCCTCTGTGAAGCACATTGTCACTTAAGCTAGGGATAGGTGATCCAGCACTTGATTTGATTAAGCACACCAAGGATATGAAACTGATCTATACAGGCTAACACAGAGGAGCCTTTCACAGACAGGGAATTGGAGAAGCTGTTTAGGGGTCATAGTTGAGCTAAGGAGGTAAGAATAAGCAGCAAGTTTCCAAGAGACTGTGTGGGAGCACGAATCTCAAGGTTTTGACACCAATTCAGGTATCTCAAACCTAAAGAATTTCTTAGGGGGTTTGAAAAATCAAAACAAAACCAGTAACAGGGTGCTGGCATTGTGACACAATGTGTACTGGTTCAACTCCCAGCTGCTGTACTTCTGATTCAGCTCCCTGGTAATGGCCTGGGAAAAGCAGCTGGGAGATGGGCCAGATGTTTGGGATGTTTGGGTTTCTGTACCTACGAGGGAGACCTGGATGAAGCTCCTGGCTCCGAGCTTTGGTCTGGCCCAGCCCTGGCCATTTTGGCCAACTGGCCAGTGAACCAGTAGTCAGAAAATCTCTGTCTCTCCTCTCTTTCTGTGGCTGTGATTTTTCAGATAAATACAAAAATCTTTAAAAACAAACAAAAAATCCAGAAACAATCAATCCGTGACCTTCAAGTCCAAAAAACCTTGATTATCCTGACTTGGGAGGTTCTAGATAGTGACAGTTCCTTCAACTTTCAGGGATGTTTACAATGTGCCTAAAGGCTTGAGAAGCATTTTCTAGCTAAGTAGGACAAGTAAGTGTAATTTCTAACTTTGTACTTCTTTTGACTGATTTTATCTAATAATGTACCATAATTTTAGACAGGAATGTAAAATAAAGTAGCCTTATATTCTGAAGCCTGTCTACATTGGTTGTTAGAAATCAATTCTTTACCAAATTCCTTAGCTGTGCTTAGCTGTGTTATTTCATTGTCACTCTCCTGCCAAGATGGATTTCTGTTGAAAATTATGACTTTATTTTATGGCAATCTTTAGGCTTGGATATGAGCCAGTTATACATTTCTAGGTTTTGGGAAAATGATACCAGTACAATAATTTTTGTTTCTTTAATTGTAATAATAAGTTTTCGAAATTTTAATTTTGTGCATTAAATTTTTACTTACCTTGAGTTTTTGTCATAGAAATATAGAAAAAACTTTGGCATTGATTTCATTATAAAACTTTAGTATAGCCTCATTTATTTTATGATCTATAGTAAAGACAACTTGCTATTGCTTAACTAGGAGTACATGGGTTTTTGCTTTCAGACACATGATGTTTTTAATGCTGCCACCTGTTTGAATACTTCAGTGGAGTCCCTAAATATAAATATAACAACAGGTTCAGATATGCATATACACATGTACATGTATACTACATACTTGTACAAGATTATGCCCATATAGATATTGCATTTGTTGCTATTATTATTAGAGAGGAAGTCACGGCAGTTCTGAGTTTCTGAGGTTACAAATGTTGAGATGAACGAGACATATGAGGAAGATAATTTTATCACCGCATTTTAGAAAGCTCTGGTATATGGAAAAGTCGAAGTGAAAAGCATTGTACTTAGACTCTTATTCATCCGATTTTTGGGAGAGCTGTTGGTAACAATTGCAATCACACTCTGCAGGCTGAAAATATAAAATGGATTGACAACACATAAAGCAATCTGGCAAATTAAACACTCAAATTATTTTCACTGGATTTTGAGGTTTTAAAAATGAAGATATGATCCGAAGCCAGGAGCCAGGTGCCTATCCTGGTCTCCCATGGGTTGCAGGGCCCAAGGACTTGGGCCATCCTCCACTGCACTCCCTGGCCACAGCAGATAGCTGGCCTGGAAGAGGGGCAACCGGGACAGAATCCGGCACCCTGACCGGGACTAGAACCCACTGTGCCGGCGCCGCAGGTGGAGGATTAGCCTAGTGAGCCGCGGCACTGGCCGCTTCATCCACTATTAAAGACCCATTAGCCCTATCCTTGGTACTCTGACCTATAGGAATACTCTGCGGTGTTTCCTCTGTGGTTATGATGCCTGTCCCACAGTCTCTGGTGCATGC
Organism: Lepus europaeus; assembly: GCF_033115175.1. Lineage (NCBI taxonomy): Eukaryota > Metazoa > Chordata > Mammalia > Lagomorpha > Leporidae > Lepus > Lepus europaeus. Next base: position 51,935,012 of record NC_084834.1, on the reverse strand, counting down.
AACTCATTTCTCTCTGGCAAGGTTTCTCCGTGCTGACCAAACAAGGGCTGGAAGTGGTGGTTTAATCCAAGTGGAGATCTTATTCCTTTGCTCTTTTTAGAAGAATCCAGTGATTTTATATTTCAATGATTTTCCCAAAGCCATTTAAAGGCAGGGTGACAACCCTTTTCCCTCCAGCTGTCTGCATAATTATTAAGAGCTACTCCTGGCCGGCGCCGAGGCTCACTAGGCTAATCCTCCGCCTGGGGCGCCAGCACCCTGGGTTCTAGTCCTGGGTCGGGGCGCCGGATTCTGTCCCGGTTGCCCCTCTTCCAGGCCAGCTCTCTGCTGTGGCCTGGGAGTGCAGTGGAGGATGGCCCAAGTCCTTGGGCCCTACACCCGCATGGGAGACCAGGAGAAGCACCTGGCTCCTGGCTTCAGATTGGCGCGGTATGCCAGCCACAGTGTGCCGGCCGCGGCGGCCATTGGAGGGTGAACCAACGGTAAAGGAAAACCTTTCTCTCTGTCTCCCTCTCTGTCCACTCTGCCTGTTTAAAAAAAAAAAAAGAAAAGAAAAGAAGAATAAGCTACTCCCTTCAACTCTCAAAAGTAGCAGAGCTGGGTCAAGAAATCATATGGCCTTTCTGTCTCACGTCTGCCTCCTCTTTGCCCCTCTCTCCCCAAAATAAAAAGTAGCTCTCAAACAAGCCAAAGATCTGAGGGCTGGGAAACAAATTCTCATGTTAGTCGTCAGAACATTTGCCTTTCCTTGGGAGACAGCTACATCTTTCTTCCTGGGTCTTTCATATATTATTTCCCACAGGGTTTGTCCTTTTGCATAGCAGGTTAAAGCCCCAGCCTGCAGTGCCAGCATTCCATGTGGGTGCCGGTTGGAGTCTCATCTGCTCCTCTTCCCATCCAGCTCTCTGCTATGGTCTGGAAAGGCAGTGGAGGATGGCCCAAGTCCTTGGGCCCCTGCACCCGCATGAGAGACCCGGAAGAAGCTCCTGGCTCCTGGCTTCGGATCAGCTCAGCTCTGGCTTTTGTGGTCATTTGGGAAGTGAACCAGTGGAATGAAAGTCCTTTCTCTCTCTCTCTCTCTCTCTCTCTCTCTCTCTCTCTCTCTCTGTCTTTCTCTCTGGTTCTACCTTTCTCTGTAACTCTCTTTCAAATAAATAAAAAATTGATTTAAAAAGATAAGGAATGTTCAGCATTCTAAGGGAAAAGGTTTTGGCACGCCCTCAGCAGTTCTCCAGTTGCCTATACATTACACTCAAGCTCAGACAGTGTGCCCCACTTTGAAACATATCACAGCCACAACTCAGTCAACCCCGGCTTCTCCTCCAGCTCTGGACAGTCCTCCTTTCCAGGTTGTTTCATACCTCTGCTACACTCTGCAAACTAGTTGTTCAATTTTATATATGTGTGGCATCTGTTTCTAAACTAAATTCAGTTGCTTACCACCCCCATGCTCTTTTTCTTTTTCTCCCTACAGTGCCTCCTGCGTTTCTCATTCCCTCAGTATAAGACATGTTTTCCCCTAAATGATGCAGATATGTGTCTAGTAATTCAGCTGTTGCCAGTTGAGTACTTGATGCTGTCTCAACTCCTTACCAATAGCACCTAACATGCTTTCAGTACGGGCTCATAAAAGATTTGTTTGCTTGATAATGGCTCCATCTCCAGCATCCTCATTTATGTATGAAATTCATGTGGCGTAACTTGCCATAAACGACTAGCAAACTTTTTTTTTCAGTTTTTTCATCTTTCAAATGTGATTTTAAATGGATAGAAGTTTAATCTACACTGATTATTTGCATGATTCTATAGTGTCTAGTTCTCAAATCCACTTACAACAACTATTATTTTTTTTTCTTTTTTTTAAACTTTTATTTAATAAATATAAATTTCCAAAGCACAGCTTTTGGATTACAGTGGCTTTTTCTCTCATAACCTCCCTCCCACCCACAACCCTCTCATCTCATGCTCCCTCTCCCATCCCATTCACATCAAGATTCATTTTCAATTATCTTTATATACAGAAGATCAATTTAGTATATATTAAGTAAAGATTTCAACAGTTTGCACCCACACAGAAACACAAAGTATAAAGTACTGTTTGAGTACTATACTATACTATTACTTTACTATATTAATTACTATACTATACTATTACTATATACTATACTATTAATTCACATTGTACAACACATAAAGGACAGAGATCCTACATGGAGAGTAAGTGCACAGTGACTCCTGTTGTTGATTTAACAATAGACACTCTTGTTTATGAGACTATACTTTCAGGGATCATTTCTATAGTTTGCTACAACAACTATTATTAACAATAGTTTAAATTTACTTATTTTTGGTTAGCTAACAAACACAAATGTCTATTTTCTTTTCTTTCTTTTTTTTTTTTTTTTTTTTTTTTTTTTTTTTACAGGCAGAGTGGACAGTGAGAGAGAGAGAGACAGAGAGAAAGGTCTTCCTTTGCCGTTGGTTCACCTTCCAATGGTTGCCGTGGCCAGCACACTGTGGCCGGCATGCCACACCAATCCGAAGCTAGGAGCCAGGTGCTTCTCCTGGTCTCCCATGGGGTGTAGGCCCAAGCCGGCCTACAAATGTCTATTTTCATCATTAACAATCCAGTCAGTATATATTGTGTTTAGAAGTTACTAGAGGACTTTGGCAGGACTATCAGTTGAATCTGGAACATCTTAACAGAAAGTGAGAAAGTGCTTAAATAAAAAGTGAAAATATGTACACATGCTGCACTCATGCACACACACACACATACACAGGTAGAAGTATGTCAAGAGGACACAGAAGCTTGCCATGACAGAGCTGGAACAATTTGAAGAATAAAATAAATGACTATTATAACCCAGATTATGAGATAAATACTCATGAGTCCAATTCTATCCAAATAAGTTAATGAGTAAGTAAATTGGAGAAAATAAGCACATGCTTATGGAATAGAATTTCAAACAATTTATGTATGTATTTCCTAGAGAAGCAGAACCAATAAAGTATGTGTATATGTGTGGGTGTCTGTAGGCATACATGCAGAGACAGAGAGAGAGAGAGAGAGAGAGAGAAAGTGAGAAAGAGAGCACTTTATTTTGAGGAATTAGTTCGTAATATTCTGGAATAATGGCAAATCCAAAACATGCAGTGTAGGCTCCAGGTCAGAGCTCCAGGAGATAGATGCATGCAGTCTGACTTCAGAAGTGGCCTGGGGTCAGGGTCAGGATTTTTTTTTTAAGATTTATTAATTTACTTGAAAGTCAGAGTTACAGAGAGATTGAGAGAGAGAGAGAGAGACAGAGAGAGAGAGACAGAGAGAGAGAGAGAGATCTTCTCTCTTCTGGTTCACTCCCCAGTTGGCTAAGGATAATTTTTTGTTCAAGGGATGTCATTTTCTCCCTACCCAGATCTTAAATTTGCATTGTACAGGGTAATCTGCTTTACTCAGAGTCCACTGATCAAATGATAATGTCATCCAAAAAATCTTCACAGAAATATCTAGAATAATGTTTGACCAAGTATTTGGGCACTATGACCCAGCCAACTTGACATAGAAAATGAGCCATCACTCTTAAGGAGATCAAGTACAACTGCAATTTTCTTGAGTGCAGAATGCATATACTAACTGCTTGTCAGTAAATATAGGAAGAAGGAAAAAGGGTAACTTTACAGTGGAATAAATGACCAAACATTTTCTCAGTTCATTGAAAATGGCCGACCTAAGCAGTGATAAGACGTTAGGCTGGCCCACCAAATCACAGTTTATCTCTGCAATATTCCTCCCCCAAGCCTATTCTAATCATAAGGGAAACAGGAAACAAACTGTAATTGGATGAATGGTTGACCTCAGATCCTCAAAACTGCAAAGGTCATCAAAAACATGAAGGCCTTGGAAACTATCAAATGCAAGGAGGCTAAGGAGTCGCCCTAACTCACGCAGTGTGATATATTTAATAAGATTCTGTGCCAAAAGAAGGCTTATGTTAGGGGTTGGGCAGGAGTTGTCTCCTGAGACTACTGGCTGATGGACGAAGAGTGGAGCTGGGATATAATTACGGCTTCTGACAGGCAGATCTGGAGGGAGCTCTCTACGTCGTTAGGGGCTTTCCCTCAGAAGGTGGCTCTCACGCAGCGGTTGGTTATTTAAGCGTAGTTAGGCCAGCTTCTCTCTGGGCGTCCTGGTTGACCATGTGATGCTTCCTTCATACCAGCCTTGCCATGGCTAGGCTCTACCAAACACCAGACTAACAGAAAACCCTGTTCCTGAACTGTGGATCTCAAACTGTAGGCTGAAATAAGCCTTGCCCTTCCCTAGAAGTTCCTTTTGGGTATTTTATTTAGGGGCCGGTCATGTTGTTCAGCACCGTGCCTATGATACACGAATTTGAGTTCAGGCTGCTCCACTTCTGATCCAGCTCCCTGCTAATGTGCCTGGTAAAGCAGCAGAAGATGGTCTGACTGCTTGGATTCCTGCCACTCAGGTGGGAGATCTAGATAGGATTCCCAAGTATTTTATATATAGTAACAAAAAACTGATTGACACAGGTGAAAACCAAGTTATCTGAAGAAAGAATGGAGTTTAAATAATGCTAATACAAAAATATTGACTGATTTGTTGTGGTAAAATTACCATACAATTGTAACATGTTAACAGGAGAAACAAGGTATGGGGTACATATTCTTGAACTGTTTTTCACACAGTTTATCTCAATCTGAAATCCTTTGAAAATAAAATATTTAGTACAAAAAAGGAAATAATAAACATATAATTGTTCAAATCACACATGCCTTTAAACAAAAATGCTTAAACTTCTATGTATTTTTTTCATTTTAGAAGATTTTAGAGAAAAGAAATTTTCAAAAATGTAAAGTTAGAAACAAATTGCCTGGCACATAGTATGTGTTCCATAATGTATATTTCCTCACTCCACTTATACCTCCTCCAAAAATGGTATTGGGTTTATTATCAGTATTATTTTAAGTAAAAATGCCAACAATTCATTGCAAGACAACAATAGAGGGTTGATTAATTGAGAAAATTAATTTTATTCAAACCTCCAGCTCTATCATACTATTTATTATAAAAATATCTATCAAACATATATAAGCACTAGCAGGAGGGAAGCAATAAAATTCTCCGTGGAGAGAACAAATTTTCAATGCAGGTAATCAATATTCTTGGAACATCCTCAAAAGAAAAGGCTAACAGGAAAAGAAATCAAATAACCTACTGCTGGCAGCACATGATGCTATATACTTAAGCTGTCGTATGTTGAATCTGGCAGTCTGCGTGTCGTTTAGCAGATAAATCTCTTTACCAGAACCCTCAGGTCAGCTAAAATGCACACCAGACACACTTAAGCCAGACTGCTTCAGCGGAGGAAACACTGTTGGTGGTCACAGACACCAAAGATCCAGGTATAGGAAATTCTGAATTAGGCAGTCTCCCATTTAATTCTCTCCTAACCTCTCTCCCCCACCTCTCTCTCCCTGAGTCCATGTGTAACATTTGAGATTTTTAGTTGATTAGACTGCACCTATCCACTCATAAATTTAAAAATAAACACAGATTAAGTGTGTATGCCTAAGCTGGAGTGTTCTTACCTTTCAGACAGATGGCTATGAATTCAAATAATTTGCTTTGGGGAAATCTAAACATATTTTATCTACTTGCATCCTGGTCAATATAAGCACAGCATACAGCTGGAGTCAATGCCTATACTGGAAGCCATTAAATAGCCTATGGTTCTTGTTAAAGAAATTATTTTCAACTGTGTGCCTGTGGCTCATTCCCCCAATCCATGAGATTTTTGAAATGATGTGAGAGTAGAGGATTTTGTATATATACAACAACACACACACGTACACATAAAATCTTAAATGTGTATAAGCAATAAATCCTGAAAAACTATAAGAAGGAACAAAATGGATTAGTAATAAAAACATATATGGGTGTCTCTATATTATCTTCAGTCTTGGTTTTATATCAGAAAAAATAAAATTTATTTTAAAATTGATTTTCCATAGCCAGTAAAGAATTTTAATACTATCCAGCTTGACTTGAAGGCAGTCCATTTTTAAAGTTTGCTAAATGATTTTTAAACTGCAATCTTGAGAATTCTCAGCTTAGTATTAATATACACATCTGTTCTTAAATGCATATCTGATCAATTTTTATCACTTGAAGTTGGCAACCTATAAAATCATATCTTGAATTTAAAGAACACTTTCTATTATGTGAGGCACATTGCAACCAGTAACTCACTTATTTCTCTTCCACCATCCTGTGAATTAAATGAAAAGAGGCATTATGGTTTGCATTGTACACTTAACAATAGCTTATGCTTCCAGAATTCTTATTCTGTTTCAGAAATTGCTTTAAAATTCTAAAAAAATATTAAATAATTCCATTCCCACCCAATCTGGTTATTCAGTATATTATTATTGTCCTGTACAAGTGAGGAAACTGAGGCAGGGAGAAATTAAATATGTCATTCAAGGTCATGGAGATAATAAACACAAGATCTGAAGTTCAAATGCAGGCAGTGTGGTTCCAGAGTCTGAGCCTGGACAGTTATGTCGCATCTTGGTTGTAGAATGAGCTGCAAAAAAATAAAAACAAAACACCTCATGGCGGTTTTTATTTGTACTTTCCTAATGGTTAGTGACCTTGAGCATCTTTTTGTGTGCTTGTTGGCCATTTGTATTTCATCCTTTGAAAAATGCCTGTTCAAATTCCTAGCCCATTTCTTCACTGGATTGCTTATATTGTTACTGTTGAATTTCTTGAACTCCCTATACAAACGGAATATTAATTCTTTATCAGATTATAATTTACGAATACGTTTTTCCATTCTGTTGGTTCCTTTACTTTGTTGTATGGTTCTTTGGTCGTGCAGAAGTCTCTTAGCTTGATGTAATCTCATTCATGTATTTTTGCCTTTATAGTCTGTGCTTCTGGGGTCTTATACAAGATGACTTTGGCTATGCCAATGTCTTGCAGTGCTTCCCCTAAATTTTCCTCTAGTAACTTGATGGTTTCAGGTCTTAAATTTAGATCTCTGACCCATTTTGCGTTAATTTTTCTATAGAGAGTAAGGTAGGGGTCTTGTTTCATAATTCTGCATGCAGAGATACAATTTTCCCAAAGTCATCTGCTGAAGACACTGTTCTTTCTCCAGGGAGTGATTTTAGCTTGTTTGTCAAAGATTAGTTGGTTGAAGATGTGTGGATAGATTTCTGATGTATCTAGTCTGTTCCACTGGATGACATGTCTGTCTTTGTGTCAGTATCAGGCTGTTTTGAATATCTTGTCTTGAAATCTGCTATTGATATCTCCAGCTTTATCTTTGTTGCTTAAGGATTGCTTTAGCTATCTGGAGTCTCTTGTGATTCCATATGAATTTTAGGGTTTTTTTTCCAGATCTGAGAATAACTTCTTTGGTATTTTGATTGGGATAGCATTGAATATGTAAATTGATTTGGGGAGTCTGAATATTTTGATGGTATTAATTCTTCCAATCAGTGAACATGGATGACTTTTCCATTTTTTTGTATATTGTGTTTCTTTGCTTAATGGTTTGTAATTTTCATTATAGAAGTATTAACATCCTTAGTTAAACTCAACAATCACTTGTTAATGTTTCCCAGTCCAATTCTGAAGTTCAAATCATGGGCAGTTAATTGGTATTTGTTTAGCACTCCCTTTATAGTGAGTTATATGAAAATACTAATATAAACTTTGAACTATGTAATCAAGGACTTATGTATTTGCACACATAACAGCATTGCATATTAAGTATTCATCAACAAAATGAAGCATCATGTGTTTATTTTTCACAGTGAAATAGTTCAGAGACAAATAAACGCAGGTAGTAATGATAATGGTGATGATGATAACCAACCAAAATTAGTTATTCATTCTATGCCACATACTTATTATGTTCCCATTTCATCCAATTCTCTCAACCAAAAAGAGCACTTATTAGCCCCCTCATTTCAGTGACTATGCAGAGCCAGAGAACCTGAGAGCTGGGATGGTGATATTTGTGGAAGTGTTTGAACAAGTTTCTTCTTTTCTGATTTGCCTTGTCTCTTGCTTGTAGAGAACAGCTTATCATTTCCTGAAGATTATGCAAATGACCATCTGTGGTAGATCCATCAAAAGATAATGTTTTTCCTCATTAATATCTGTCTCTGACTCCCCCCCAGTTCTTCCAGTTTCAGATCTCAGCATAAACTGAGAAGTGAAGTGTTATCCTGTCTGAGGAAAGAAGTGACTATTTACCAAATGGTTGCAGCATCCTGCTGATTTATACTAGTAGGAGCTGGAAGAACATTCATGGAAGTGAAATGTTAGAGTTTCGGATTAGGTAAGACACAAAAGTTAAGGTCAGAGGGGGAAGAGATTACTGATGTGGTGGTATTTTCCTAAAAAGGAATATTTAACATCATGGCATGCGTGACTGGACTTAATCCTAACACACTCAGGAGGCACTTCTTTCACTTTGTAGATAATTTATAACCTGGAGTTAATGAGACTGTGATGCTGAAATGCCTTGGCAAAATATTGAGGAAGAATACTGAACATTCAGAAAGATGGGCATCCTAGAAAGAATTAATTGTATGTGGCTGGATAACTACCAGCTATTTGTGTTTTCCAAGAGAACACAGAAGACTCTCATCTCTAAAATGCTTAGAAATGGGGCACCAACACTGCTGAGAAGCCCAGGGATAGCTATCCAATGAAGTCAACATTAATAGTAGACAATGATGTTAGTAATCTGAAATTATTTCTGTCAATATGAATACCATAATTTTGAATGTTAAGAAATCACATAGTGGCATTTAATCACAGACACAGGGTTGCATTATTACAATAATGAACAGAATGGCAAGAATGAGGATTACGGAACTGCGATCTTTTAAGATCTCAGGTAATGGTCATGCTATTCAAAAACAGATAAATGAGCTAATGATGTTATTGCTTCTGGAAAGCAGCAGAGTGATGCTAGCCACAGTAATGAGAAATCATCACCCCTCAGCCACTTTACAGACCTGAGAGAGATTGGATTGAAACCAGAGAGTTTTGATTGAAAAAAGAAATCAAGGCTGATTAAGAATTTTTGTATAATGCAGGAGGGATATGAAATATGTATTTCCTAAGCCGGCGCAGCGGCTCAGTAGGCTAATCCTCCACCTTGCGGCGCCGGCACACAGGGTTCTAGTCCCAGTCGGGGCACCGATCCTGTCCCGGTTGCCCCTCTTCCAGGCCAGCTCTCTGCTGTGGCCAGGGAGTGCAGTGGAGGATGTCCCAAGTTCTTGGGCCCTGCACTCCATGGGAGACCAGGATAAGCACCTGGCTCCTGCCATCGGAACAGCGCGGTGCGCCGGCCGCAGCGCGCCTACCGCGGCGGCCATTGGAGGGTGAACCAACGGCAAAAGGAAGACCTTTCTCTCTGTCTCCCTCTACTGTCCACTATGCCTGTCAAAAAAAAAAAAAAAAGAAATATGTATTTCCTAATCCTTTCTCCAAGGGATTTTTGATGTTTACCTGAGTAAATGTACCCTAAAGTAAAAAAGATACATACACACACACTCAAGGCCTCTTGGACACATGATCTCAACTGACACTGATGTTGGGGGAGTGACAAACCCATCAGGTGCCCTTTGTAAGAGCAGACTATACAGCAGTCACATGATGAATCCAATCCTGAGCTGTGTTTATCTTGCAGTGAATTCACTGGGTTCACCAGTCCACAAAACACACTGGAGTTAATTTCCACAGTTCCTGAGTATATGATAAGGATGTATATCTGTGGTTGTAGATAAAACTCCCAGACTATTTCCATGATGTTTGCATAATAGCCACAACGATTTAAAAAAGTTATGTAAGGGTAACAGAAAGTGCCCCATCAAAACACAGATTTGTGTGGCAGGCACTTGACCTAGTGGTTGAGAGACTGGGAGAGATGCCTGAATTCCCCCATAACCTGCCTTCCATTCTCACCTCTGGCTCCAGATTCCAGAGTCCAGATTCCTGCTCATGAAGACCCTGGGAGGCAGCTCAAGTGGTTGTGTTGCTGCCAGCTAAGTGGGAGACCTGGTTTGCATTCCTGGCTCCCAGCTTTGATCCATGACCATTGCAGGCATTTGGGGTAGTGAATTAGCAGATATTAAAACCAAACCAAAACAAAACAAAGCAAAAACTCTCTCTCTCTCTCTCTCTCTCTCTCTTTCTTTCTTTTCCCTCTCTCTCTCTCTCTCTCTCTCTTTATGCATGTGTCCTGCCTGTGAATCAGAAGCACTGAAGCTCAGGTGAAATGGGAGAGATCAGGGGCTGTTGCTGTGGCTCACTTGGTTAATGCTCCACCTGTGGCGCCAGCATCCCATATGGGCACTGGTTCTAGTTCTGGCTGCTCCTCTTCCGGTCCAGCTCTCTGCTGTGGCCCGGGAGGGCAGTGGAAGATGGCCCAAGTGTTTGGGCCCCTGCACCTGCATGGGAGACCAGGAGGAAGCACCTGGCTCCTGGCTTTGGATCGGCACAGCGCCGGCCATAGCAGTCATTTGGGGCATCAACCAACAAAAGGAAGACCTTTCCCTCTGTCTATAACTCTTCCTGTCAAATAAATTAAAAAAAAGAAAGAAATGGGAGAGATCAAAGACTTAAGTGATATAGAGATGGTTCTCTATCCTATTCCTATTAAAATCCCTATAAAATGTTTAAGAGTTATAGTGGGTGAAGTATACCACTGCAGTACTTCTGTAACCACTTTCCAGGTTGCTGTGGTGGAACTTCTTAAAAACCAGATCCAGAGAGACTCTGGCCCTTCTCATATTGCCCTTGATCTGGTAGATACATTATTCCCAATCAATGAAGACACCAAAGTCATTCACACTGACTTGGGTTGTGCAGTTTTGCACATTTATTGTGTAGCCTCAGAGCTATGTTGATGTCTCTGCTTGCTCATGTAATAGGTTCAGGGTACCTTGCTGGTTCCTTTATAACACAGGAGTGAAGATGCATTTTGTTCACTATTTTGGTATATCTATTGTATTTTGATAATTCAAAGTTAAATTTTAAAGGTTAAGGGGAGAGAGAGAGAAAGAGAGAGACAGAGAGAGAGGGAGAGAGGGAGAGAGAGACATCTTTCATCTATTGGTTCAGTTTCCAAATGACCACATCGGCAAGGATCAGGGCAACTCCAGCCAGGCCTTCCATGTGGGTACAAGGGCCCAAGCTCTTCGGCCATCCTCTGCTGTTTTCCTAGGTACATTAACAAGGAGCTTGATCAAAGTGGAGCAGCATGGGATGCCAGCATTACAGGCTGCAGCTTAATCCACTGCACACAATGCTGGCCCCCAAACACATTTTAAAAAGTTAATCATCTCTGTGTTCAGAACCTTCCTTTTCTTACTCTTCAGAGAAGAAAGTCTATTTGTCTTTATAAGTTTATTAAGGACAAATGCTATTTTGGTATTCTTCCTTAGCTATGACAATATACACACATGCCATTTACTAATTGAAAGCAAAGGATATTACATTTTCAATTTTCCTTAGGTTTTAGTGAGCTCTGTAACTTAAGCAATTCTACTTTTCCATACCTATATAAAGAGCTCTGTTAAGTACATCCATCCCTTATATTATCTCTTCTCCCTGAATTAATACCATAAAGCCAGTGTCTGTTTGCTCTTTTGTAATTCTGTTCACCATTTTCCTATACAATCTGTCGAGTACTGTCTATGCTGTTAAAACACACGTCTTTACTTCTCACTCTTCCTTGCTGAAGCCCAGTCACTTCCTCTCCACATTGCCTAAGTCTTTACAACACAAAGATTGCTTTATGGATCTGCAGCACAGGTATCATCTGGTCCTTCGTCAGAAATGCAGAATCTCAAGCCCACCCTGAATCACAGTCCGCATTTAGATAGAATCTCCAGATGATGTTTATAGAATAAGTGTTTGAGAAGCATTGGCCTAATCTGACAACAGAATAATGAGCAACATGCCAATAATCCGACAGAAGCAGATACGTTCTGGGCATGGATTCAGTGGATACACAGGAGAATCCTTTCATGCAAGGCAAGAATCCAGGGCATACTACCTGTGCTCAGCAGCTTCTCATCTTACAAATATCTGTTCACTTTCTGTTGAAAGAGTTCTTCCTCAAGCCAATCAATGTTGACCAATTCTAAAGCTTTTAAGCAAAGGGGATAAGTGTGAAATGACCATCTCCTTCATAGCTTTTTTTTTTTTAAAGGCAGAGTGGACAGTGAGAGAGAGAGAGACAGAGAGAGAGACATAGAGAAAGGTCTTCCTTTGCCGTTGGTTCACCCTCCAATGGCCGCCGTGGCCAGCGCGCTGCGTACCGCGCTGATCTTAAGGCAGGAGCCAGGTGCTTCTCCTGGTCTCCCATGGGGTGCAGGGCCCAAGCACTTGGGCCATCCTCCACTGCACTCCCGGGCCATAGCAGAGAGCTGGCCTGGAAGAGGGGCAACCGGGACAGGATCGGTGCCCCGACTGGGACTAGAACCCTGTGTGCCGGCGCCGCAAGGTGGAGGATTAGCCTATTGAGCCGCAGCGCCAGCTTCCTTGAGAGCTTTTTTAATGCTCCAAGTGCCTTCTAGGTTTTTAAAAAATTATTACTATTATTATTATTTGAGAATGTGCTCCTTTAACCAATTACATTCTCAGAAGTTGTCAACAAGACAATTACCCTAGTATTAGGTTCTCTACAGAATGACCAAGGGTTTGTTTTAACTCTTGTCAACTTATTTTTTACAGTTTCTAATTAATCTTATTTAATTTAAATCTTTACTTAAGTGGCAACTCTTTGAATTCTCTGCTTTCTTTAGGTAAAATAGTTTTACAAAACATATAGATTTATAAATGTTCTTCATGGATAACAATACTTGTGTAGATTTTATTATTGTTCTTTTTTCATTTGTTTCATCTTCTGACAACTGGAATATTAACCACATGAGGGCAACAAGTTGGTTTAATTTGCCACAGTACTATAGTGTTTGAAGCAATGTGTGACACGTTATTTGCATTCAATACAGGTGTGCTGGAAATAAGAATCAGTGCCATTAGATTGCCTCCACAATTTAGAAGCTGGGATTCAGAAGGTTGTAGCCCCATTGCATGAATAGTTTCTAGTCTGGCTGTTACCTTGGAATAAAATAATCCTCATTTTAGAAGTTTGGTAAGGCTTAATCTAGGATCTTTGGATGCGTTGGAGTAGTCTCAGGGAAGTGTAATTGTCAGAATGATAAACTCATATTATGGTACCATTTTAAAAGTATTTGCTGAGCTTTTTCATTTTCACACTCACAGAATTTCTTCAGTATGTCTCTATAGCACCCCTTTCTCTATATCACTAGAGAAAAATATGACAATAAGAAACAGTCCTGAGCTAGAGTCCTTGCTCTGCTTCTGATCCAGCTTCCTACCAGCACCCTTGGAGGCGGTTCCTGCAATGCATTAGAAAATGGCCCAAGTACTTGAGCACCTGCTACTCATGTGAGAGAGCTGTATATAGTCCCAAGCTCCTAGCTTTGGGAGTGAATCAGCAGATGGAAGATCTCTTTTTCTCTGTGTCTCTCATTATTTCTCATTAACTCTGTCTTTCAAATAAAATAAGAAACAAATTTTAAAAAATGACAATAAGCGTAGCACAGGATCAATATACAAGGGACTTTAAATGTTTATGGAAAATGTGTATTATGAACATACCGTACATGCATCTCAAAGATGTTTTTGCACTAAAATAAACCAATTTTTAATTCTTTTTTACCCATGAATGTTTTGAAGTACACTTATGTAGCACGTTGGCCAATGTGTATTATTTATATGATAATTTAGATTACATGTGACTCCTGGGTACTAACATAAGAATGATGCTGTATGTTTCTTTCTGTTAGTTTTCCAGTGCAGAGCTGAACATTGGTCAGTGTGCTTTGCATTACTCCATCACTTTCATCATTTGCACTTCTTGTGGTCCTTTTACATGGATTCTTATTTATAAATTTTCAAAAATAATTAATCAGCAGCTATATAACTGTTTTTATGTTTATTATAGTTAGAAGGTTCTCAGGAGGCCAAATTAATTATAACTAACATCTGTTTACAAGCTACCTTGTATACTCATATGCATATAAAATCATTTGTTTGGGAATGGGTTGAATATACACTACTGTTCAATCTGCCAAGAAAGGTAGTCTTGACATTTTGAACAATATTTTTAATGAATGGATTTAATTCATAACGTAGTTTTATAATTAGTATAGACATCAGATATATGCATTTCCAGACACTTTTTAAACCTACAAGGCATCAATTTTTAAAAACTTAACTCAATGGTTAAGATTTCATAAAAGGGTGGGCATTTAGCATAGGGCTAAGATGCTTATGTCCCATATTAAAGTACCTTGGTTGGATCCTGGCTCCTGCTCTTGGCTCCAGCTTCCTGATGATGCAAACACTGGAAAGCAACAGTAATGGCTCTAGTGATTTGATTCCTGCTACCACATGGGAGGCCTGAATTTAGTTCTTGGCTCTCAGCTTTAGCCTGGCACAGCCCCAGCCAATGTGGTGTGTGGGCTGTGAACCAGTGATTGAGAGCACTTGTTATCTCTCTCTCTCTCTTTCTTTCTCTCTCCCTCTCCCCTTCTCAATTAAATAAGTGAAAAATTTTAAAAGAGGTATTAATTACTATCAAAAAGAGATGATTTTTTTGTGCCACTGCTAACACTCACATCCTCATGCTGTCTTTTATCTCAATGCCAAAAATAATTAAATAAAAATTTCCTGCGTTTCGAATATGTATGATATTGCTGGGCACTAAGCTTATTTTTGCCATCAGCTTGCTTCTTCTTTTTTTTTTTTTCGGAAAGAACACTTAAGTCTTGAGTCTCTAGTCAATTAATTTCTATTTTCAATTATTTCTAGTTTCAATCCAAGCCAGTATTATAAATGAGTTGGACTAGAGGGTTGACAAAACCTTCAGAAAAATGTCTTTCCCAAATCAAAATTCCTCTAAAGTTGGCTCTGTTTTTTAATGTAGAGATTATAATCATAAACTGTTTCATCTTTTAATATTTTGTTTTTTAATATTACTTGTCTCTTTAGATTAGAAACTATAACTGCATTTGAAAGTCAGACATAGAGGATGATTTGATAGAATCAAGTCAATGAGACTCAGGAAATTCATGTAATGTGGACTGTTGGGCAGTGAGAAGCCTCGGAATTTTCTATATTCATTTCCTTTGTCCATCACAAGGTTATAGTAATACTATATCAATTGGAATCACTTTGGCAACACTTTGAGACTCCAGATGTTAAAGAAAAGCCTGTAGAACCGCTTGAGTATCTGTTCTTAATATCGACTCTGATAGCCAGAACAAATGCTGTTGTGTCAAGAACACTACCATCTAATATGGCTTTTATCTTATCACAGAATCCCTAAAGAATTTGAATATTTTCCCTTTCGTTAGAAGTGAAATATTGGTAGTTTCTTCCTTGGCAGATTTATCAAAAATATAGAAAAATGATGTTGATGAGAACCTTTCTGTATTTTTAGAAATTTCATCCAGGCAGTGGATTAGCTACACTGCTCAGCATTAGAGCATCAGTTAGTAAAATGGGTGATGAGAAGCAATCATCTGAAAAGATCTAGAACGAAGCACCCTGTCTGCATATCAAACATTTCCACACACTCATAAAAAGTCTGTGTGGTCTGTATTAATTCATAAGCATCACACTGATGGGTCCAAAAAAGGTGGCGGGGATTCAATGTTCTATAACCACAAAAGGTAACTTAAGAAACTATACTGAAGTGGCATTATCCGCTGTCACATACTGCCAAAATTTGATGAAGGCCGAGTAAACTTCAATGCTTACTTAAGTGAGACGCTGTAGCTTTAACCACAAATACCAAGAAACATAGTTATTTAAATACCTTCCTTCTACATGATGCCTTAAGAGTCTAATAAAATCTCCTTCAGGGCATGATCAAATTTCAATAAATACCCTCATAGAATGTCTTTTAACATTTGATTTTTAAATTCTTTTTGATTGATTCAATAAAAATATTAAAGCTATATTAATAATCATTTATTGAGGTTAGTAACTTACCAACTGAAAAACAATTACTGTTATTATCTATTTTTAAAAGATGTCAAGATAAAATACAGATATCACTTTGGATTTGCAGTATGTGGAAAACATTTCAGCCTTTCACATTTTGTTTATTACTAAAACCCTCTGTAGTATGTGAAGTGTCTTACAAACCATAATGTAAGCAAAGAACTCAATGGTACTTTTTGCATTAGGCAGCCTTCCAAAAACACACAAAAACATGTAATGATGAATATTTTATATATATATATATATATATACATATATATATATACAACTGTCTCAGTTTCAATAAAACTGTAACAAATTATTTCTTACACATTTTCTGAAACACTTTTTAAATAATTTTTGCATAAATATGAAAAGCCCTGCAAATAATGCAATCTCTAGACTTTAAAACCTAAATCAGCAAATTAATTTTGCAAAATCCATAGAAAATTACATGTTTCTCTGACCCACGTTTGACAGGTTTTAATTACACACACAAAAACATTTTGTTTTTAGTTCACCAGGAGGTACTAGCTCAGTTCTGATATTGTCTTTTGCAAAATGAATGCAAAGGCAAACGTGCAATTTTCACTGCCAAGAATTATATAACTCAACCATGTAAAATGAAGCAACATTGTAGTCAATATCAAGCTAAGTCCATTCAATATTCCCCCAAAAGAGCAATTGCCAAAGCAGCTTCTGGCTTAAACTATCAGTCGATGCTGAGAAATAGAAAGGAAAAAGCAGATGATTTTCCTTGTGAGAAAATGTTTTACTTTGCCATGAAAAGTCTCTTCAATTTTCTTCTCCAAATGTGCTATATTTTTCCACTTTTCCAGCACTAGAGATGCCATTTTAATAATTCTAATGATTTCACACAAAATCTTAAA
Source organism: Lepus europaeus (assembly GCF_033115175.1). Classification (NCBI taxonomy): domain Eukaryota; kingdom Metazoa; phylum Chordata; class Mammalia; order Lagomorpha; family Leporidae; genus Lepus; species Lepus europaeus. The sequence goes on along the minus strand of NC_084834.1, from coordinate 51,917,987 downwards.
ATTATAGAGAATAGCAAGAGAAACAAGTATATGTGTCTTTCTCCTTAAATGATTATGAAGAGCAGTTTTTCTCTCAAACATTACTTAAGACAGATAAATTGTTTTCATTCTTTTCTCTCAGACAAGCCGATAATTCCCTCTCAAAATTTTGGAGGACTTGTTATCAAGGTATCTCATGCCCCTCATCATCTACAGCGTCTGCCTCTTCATAGGTCAGGGATGTCAATCTTCCCAAAGGTTCAACAAAAGGCTTGCTATAGTTAGGAAATCTGTTTTTCTAAAATATCTATGTTAAATCCTAACATGATTATGAACCTTAGAAAGTCTGATTAGTGTTCTTCAATGTGATGGCCCTCAAAAGGATTGAAATTGTCATCATTCTCCTGTTTCATTCCAAATAGAAAAAAAAAAAAAAAAGCAGTTTTACTAGTGACCTTCATGTAAAAGGTTTACAGCACCTTTAACTGCTTACTTTCTAAATTTAGTTGTCAGTGTAATGTTAAAAATACATTCTGTAAAGAGTTTGACAAGGTAACAGTATGATTTCTGTCATTCGAACGTGTCTCTTCCAAAAATCGCGTGCTGAGTTCTAATGATCAACGTGTTGGGTACTGAGAGCTGAGACCAGTTGGGAAGTGATGAAATCATGGGAGCTCCATGCTAATGACCTTAACAAAGGGCTTCATGGAGGGAGTGCTCCCCTTGATTCACTTGCATCCCTTCTATTATATATGGACCTAGTGGGTTTCTCCCCTGTGGAGGATGGAATGACAAGGTGCCATCTTGAAAGGAGGGATCAGGATCTTCACCAGATGCCAAACCTGATAGCACCTTGAGCGTGGGCTCCCACCTTCCAGGACTATGAGCAATGAATTTCTATTGTTTAGAAATTACCTCGTTTGTGGTATTCTAACAGCATAAATGGGCATGATTTATTTGAAAGAATCCTTCTATTTATGTAAATAACATAGACATGATGCTTTCTATGTATGTATTTGTGGGAAATAATTCAAGAAAAACTGTCCTTAGCATACCTCCACTAAATTTGTCCATAACCTCTTTTACTATGCTTAATATTTTAAAAAAAAATTAAAAATATTTTAGTGTTTTGCCATGTTTATTTCATATGTAGACATTATATAGATAGACATATACTGTATTTTCCTGTAGATAGATACTAATATCACAAAGTGAAGGATTCATGCCAATGACCATAGCATGAAGACAGAACAGTATATTGTCATGTACATGGTATAGTTCAATGAAACAATATTTATAGCTATTTAACAACTGATATGACATCCACACTATTTTTATGCTCTCTATGTATTAAATTCCACAAATAAAAGAAGATGTGTGATATTTGTCTTTCTGGGTCTGACTTATTGCAATCAGCATAATGATCTCCTTCCTGTTCTATGCACCTTGTTGCAAATGTTGGGGTTTAATTCTTCTTTCTGGCTTAGTAATATTCCATTGTGTATGTGTACCACATTTTCTTTATCCAATTATCAGTTGATGGGCATTCAGATTGATTCCAGTCTTTCTTATTGTGAATTGAATGGCTTTAAACATGAGACTGCATATATCTCTGTCATATGCTGACTTCATTTCCTTTGGCTATATTATCAGGAATGGAATAGCTGAGTTGTATGCATGATGTATTTTTAATTTTCTGAGGAATCTCAATACTGTTTTCCATTATGGCTGTGCCGATTCCAGTTAAGTAATGGGCAAAGGATGTGAACAAACATTTTTCAAAAGAAGAATTACAACTATACAACAGACAGAGGAAAAAAGGTTCATGATCATTAGCCATGAGGGAAATGCAAATAAAAATCCTAATGACGTATCACCTCTCTCTAGTTAGGATGGCTTTTATTTAAAAATCAAAAAAATTAACAACTGCTGGTGAGGTGGTAGAGAAAAAGGTACCCTAACACCCTGTTGGCTGCATAACCTTTTTCTCTAATGCACATTATACTACTGATATTTTTCTTTGACATTGTAGTCAACTACAACTACCCTTCCAAAAATAAATTTGTTTGTACTCTAATACTATCGCATTCTGTTTGAAACTATTACATGCTGTTTGAAATTCTGTTTGAAACTAAGCATAAGAATGCATAATTACTATGAAGTATAACTTTAATTATAAGCATTTCTAGTAATTTTTAAATGTAAATTTGTTGAGTAGTTATTGGTGTCTTCAGCTTTTTGAATCATCCCATTTTTTCTACATATGTTCCACTTATTGAAGAATCTGGGTAGATTATCATTTTTCAAAGTAGAATTCCTTGAACAAAAGCTGCTTATAATATTTACATATACTGAGTATTTTAAATGAAGTTCATATAAACAAAACTTGCAAAGAAAGTAATAGTGGGAATTAAATCCTTATTAAGTGCAGAAAAGTTATACAAAAGTTTGGTAAAAGTGTCAACAAGGACAGTTTTGTTCATATCATTTTCCACATACACACCAATCACTCACATGAGCTATATTCTTTCCAGAATATGAAACAATAGGAAGGAATTTAATATGTGTCATGGGCAGTTAGATCATCTTGGAGGTAATTTTCAAAATGACTTATGTCTATAACTCTCCAATCTTACCTGGACAATTTACAAATTCATGGAGTAGATGCACAAACAGGTTTTATTTGCATTTCTCTTCAACCAAAAGGAAGCAAATAATGAGCTATGAAATCAATTTTTATGTGGCTTTCATATAAATCTTTTAGAAATAATGACTATGTCTATAACTAACTAATTAGAAACTCTAACAATTTCTGGGTAGTGAAATGAATTGTGATTTTTAAACTTTGCTTTATATAATATATAGTTTTATCTTCATTTCTTTGATTCTACAGTGAAAGGAATTTTTATAGAGAAGAATATTTCCCAAGTATCTCAAATACATATTTTAGTGTCAATTTGTCAGCTGAGCATTTCTTTTCTTCTTTATTGATATTAACTTTTAGACAGTCAAGAATAATAGTTTTTTTTCTTAATGGATCTTTTTGTAAATTCAAAGAAAAATAAAAATGATATAATATAACTAGTTATTCAATATATCATTTAAACTAATAATGGAATATGTCATTATATTCTTAGAATTGTGTCTATGAAATACAATGAATCTATCTTCTTTGTATTAATATCACATTAACATGAAGTTTGATGAGAATCATGTTATAGTAAGCATCGGGCTTTTGCTGTGACCCCAAGAATCTAATTTATTAATAAATTTCTTAAAAATTAAAATAAAATAATTTTTAAAACAATAATGAATGCAGGCCAATTACTCAAAAACAGTAACTGCTTTCATTATTATTTGATAGATTCATATTTCTGAGAAGAAAACCTGCATTTCTCTTCCCCATAGGTTTTAGACTACCTTTCCTTAGATATGCTATAAAAAGGAAGACTAGTGATTATGTCCATTAATCATTTAAAAGTGTTTTATAAAATTGTACTTCTGTTTTATATACCATTCTATTTAAATGAGCTATACTTATAGCTATATGTGAGAAGTATGAAAACTAGCCATCTACTATGAGTACATCCATTACACGGAGGAAAGAATTCAAAACTAACTGCTTCCCTAGTTAAGCCATCAGTGGGAATCTATAACCATTTAAAGAGTACACAGTAGTCTACAAAATATGGTAAGGTCGAGTACATAAATAGAGTAGTTTCACCAAATTCTTTTTAAACATATTGCAGTGGTCCTGCTCTATAACCCTCTGTAACATAACAGGTAAGGGAAAGAACAAGCCTTCATTCCTAGAAGTTACAAACCATCATTTTTCTTAGTCAAATCCTTGGATGTATAAATCAAGACAACATTATAATCCTATAAATAAAATCAAATACCAAATAATGATATGCACCAGCACACACAACATAATGAAATACATGCTATTTAAAAATAGTTATTAGACAATACTATATTATGCTTGACACACACACAAAATCTATACCTTGAATCATAAACCAGCTTTGTGTTGTTAGAAATAAAAATGACCTCCAAACCAATGGAAACTGGCATTTCTGTCTGAAGAGAAACAATCTGAAAAAAACTCTCATTTTTATAATCATTTCAGTATACACATAATGACATTTGAACACATCTGGTTTCAATAATATCCAGAGGTTATTCCAGAATGACGGGGTCTAGATGTGCAGATATGTTTAAAAAGAACACTTCTTGTTAAATTTTAATAAATGGAATACATAAAATGTAAACATTTTGGATAAAGAAAAATGGGAATTGTTATTTGGGGGTATTCCTTGAAAAGGGAGGCATAAAAAAAGTTTAAATATCTGGATTATATACTGTCTGATGAGTCATTGCTTGACTTGTTGTTCTGAAATCAAGGTCACAGTTGATTTTTATCCAAGATTCTTGACAGGCCTAAATAAATGGCATGAACTTAAACCATTCTGGCTCAGCATAATTGAGAATCAGTCTACAGAACACTAGCCAGTTAATCTACGATCACATGGGACAAATGTTAAACTTGGTTTTGCCTTCAATAATGTTAGGGTGTTCAGTTTTTAACTATTAATATAGATAAGCTCAGCATTCCAAACTCTTGTATACTGTGCATGAAATGTTTATGAGTGTTAGCTGAATTTACAAGTATCTTATAGGAGTGGTGAAATTAATATATAATTAATGTTCACTGGAGTAGCTGCCTTAGGAATTATATCAATTATATCTGGGTTTATTATTAATGAGTCATGCATGTAAGTAGGATATAACTGAAAACTGTTTCATAATGTGGAACTGGTAGAAAGATTTTACTCTCAAGCACATGGAATTTTATCTTAGCTTTTCACGCTCCAGAAAAAGAAAGACGATGTAAGGATTGATGTTTCTTTTGTTATTAATTAAATGTAGTCAGCATCACCAAAGTTACTTAACTTGTCAAAATTTTTATTTGGGGTTTGCCACGTAAGCCTATTCTACATATGCTTTTATTACTTTACTATAAGAAATTTCCTTGCCTCTGTTATAAATTATCTATTTATTTGAGTAAGTGACCAAATATTAGTTTTTCCTGAAAACTAAACAAAATTTTAATTATATACACATGTATCTGTATTGAGATAGTGCAGACTAAATTGTCTCTTGAAAGGAGTAAATATGTATCTATTGTTAATATGATGTTTTGGGGGCCAAGGTTTGATGAGCTGTGGGGAGAGGCAGTTTTGATAATCAGCTCTCTAGGATGGTGGTGTATAGGGCAGCTTATCAAGTATAAGCTGTAAATCAACAAAAAAATTTGGTAGGGAACTTTCTGACTTTTTTTTTTTAATGAATTTATTTGAAAGGGAGAAAAGGAAAGTGTGAGTGAGATGCAGACAGAGATCTTCCATCATGCACTGGTTTACTCCCCAAATACCCACAATAGTCAGGAGTTGAGAATTCCATTCAGAATTTCCACATAGATGGCAGGAACCCAAATACTTGAGCCATCTTCTGCTGCATCCCAAGGTGCACATTACCAGGAAACTAGTATCAGGAACAGAGCAGGACTTGAACCCAGGCACTCTGAAATGGGATGTGGTGTGTTGACCACTGTATTAAATGTTCACTCCAGGCTAATTATCTAGTTAAAACATATATAGCATTTATTAAGTTCCAAGTACTATTCTGTGCTTCACAAATATAAATTACTTTGATTTTTATAACAACTTTGAAGGCAGTCTTATAATTATTTTTTTATTTTCACTTTTTTATTTATATTTTTCTCTTTTTAACTTTTACTTAATAAATATAAATTTCCAAAGTACAGTTTATAGATTACAATGGCTTTTCCTCCCCATAACTCCCTTTCCACCTGCAACACTCCCATCTCCCAACCTTCTCCCATTCCATTTGCATCAAGATTCATTTTCAATTATCTTTATGTACAAAATATCAATTTAGTATAAATTAAGTAAAGATGTCAACAGTTTGCACCCACACTGAAACACAAAGTGTAAAATACTGTTTCAGTACTTGTTATAGCATTAATTCATATTGTACAACACATTAAGGATAGAGATCCTACATGAGAAGTAAGTGCACAGTGACTCCTGTTGTTGACTTAACAAATTGACACTCTTGTTTATGGCATCAGTAATCCCCCTAGACTCTTGTCATGAGTTGCCAAGGCTAGGGAAACATTTTGAGTTTGCCGACTCTGATCTTTTTAGACACTATGAGAAACAGCGACTTGATCAGCCCTTGTCCTGACTGTTGATGGACAACTTAATACTTTATCCCTTTTAGTATTTTTTTGTCCTACTTAATACTATTGGTTTAATTCTGTAATTATCACACAGTTATTCTTAAGTGTTTAAATTTAACTGAAAAGTGATCTCTGTTAAATATAAGAGTAGAAATAAGAGAGGGAGGAGATGTATAATTTTGGACATGCTCAATCTGACTTGCCCCAAACAGTAGAGTTAGAAACGTGCCAAGGGACTCCAATTCAGTCCCATCAAGGTGGCATGTACCAGTGGCATATCACTAGTCCAAGTGATCAATTTCTGTTCAGAATTGATCACAATGATAGGACTAAGAGTCAAAGGGATCACATAAACAAGACTAGTGTCTGCTAATACTAACTGATAGAATTATGAAAGAGAGAACGATCCAACATTGGAAGCAGGATACACAGCAGACTCATAAAATGGCAGATGCCCTAAACGGCACTCTGGCCCCAGAATCAGCCCTTAAGGCATTTGGATCTGGCTGAAGAGCCCATGAGAGTATTTTAGGCATGGAAAGCCAAGACACTCTGGCCAAATCAAAACAAAACAAACAAACAAACAAACAAAAAAAACCTAATGAAAGATCTCTGCGAGTGAGAGCCCAGTGGAAAGAACAGAGCATCAAAGAAGGAGGTACCTTTCTCTGAAGGGAGGAGAGAACTTCCACTTTGACTATGACCTTGTCTAAATAATATCGGAGTCGGTTTTATTATTTTTTAGAGCAGTTTACTATTTGCTATGCTGAAATTTATAGAACTAAAAAGAAGTAGAGCTAATGAACTGTCCTTCACTTGATTTTAACCACCTGTTTTAAAAAAGACACATATAGGGGTGGAGCCAAGATGGCAGAATAGTGAGGGCATTCACTGATAGTCCTGGAAAAGATAGTTTAATAAAACGGAGTTACTGTAGTCTGAGGAAAAGGCTCAGGAAAAAATTGCAGAGGAAACTCTTCTGGATCTAGTGGATGTGACACGGAGGACCTACGGGGAGAGCAAGGTCACCCACCACATGGAAGCCCAGCCGCAGAGTCTGCACACCAGTGCTGGAAGGGGAGGTGAGACAAAAACCTTGGTCACCCAAGACATTGGTGGGGAAAGGCAGAAAGAGCCTAGAAGGAACGAGGATTGAAGCCCTAATGGGGAAAGTTAACCAGGCTGACTGGAGGAGAGAAAAAAATGAATAAATAAGGGGAACCAGCATGAACACTAGCCTCTCTCTTCACTAACCTTACAAAGCCAAGCAAGACAAAGAACAGGCACCATTTTGGACATACATAAAGTGGTGCCTGTCATCAGCCAAGCAGAGAATCCTGACTCTAGTGGGTAGAAATAACAGGAGGTTAGGACCTAGTGAAAGTGTGGAGCTAACGAACTGAGACTGAAAACCCGGGGGGGGTGGTGAGAGAACTTGATGCGGGCCAGCCGCACTTGTCGAACGGAACCTGAAGGAGGGAGTGGGAATGGAAAGAGGGACAAGGGTGCAGAGAATGGAGCCAAGACAAAAGTCTGATTAAGGCTCGTTTATTCCAGTGTGTCAGTGATATTTTATACATAACCAGCTGCAGCTCAAGGCAACACAGAAGTTAACAACACAGGCAAGCAACTTATCAGGCTTTCTGCAACACAATCATAACATAGTTAATTTTAGTGGAGTGTTCTTGTTTGATCATTCTCCTAGAGCATGGGAATAGGTGACTTTTTTTCATCCCAGGAATTCCACAAGCCAAGACTGACCTTGACTTGTCTATGACTTGTTTATGGGCTGCCTACAAGAACTCACTGAGTACACAAGCTCGGTAACCTTGGCAACCTGGTGAGAGACTGCAGAGAAATATGAGACCACACTGAGGGCTGCATAATCTCTTTGTGTGGTCCCAGGGGTAGAGCAGACGAATACCCACAGGGGCCAGATTTCATACATCAACTACCCTCAATTACACTCATCTGTGCGGAATTACTTCCCAACTGAGTCAAAAGAGAGAGAGAGAGAGAGCGAGAGAGAGAGAGAGAGAGAGCAAGAGAACAATCTGGGTGAGTCACCTTTGGCACAACCTTAACCCTGAAGAACCAAACAGAGCTCTCTGGCCACACCCATCACAGCCTCTAAGGCTCCATCAAAAACAGACAGTCCACTTAATACAGTCATAGTATAACAAGAAAAAACACCACAGCGAGGGAAGAAGAATCCAAAGAATATCTCCACAATTCCAAGCAACAAATGCAGAAACCGAGGAAATAAGAACAAGGAAGACATTATGACACCCCCAAATAAACAAGACACCCAAAGCCAAGATTATGAAGATGATGAAATGGAAGAAATGCAAGATATGGATTTCAAAAAGTTTATGATAAGAACAATTAGAAGTTTTCAAAAACAAATGCTTGAGCTACGGAATTCCTTACTGGAAAGGATAGAAAATCTCCTTCGAGAAAATGAAATCTTAAGGAGGAAATAGAAGAGGATACCAAAAAATGGAAAAATCTTCCATACTCATGGATTGAAAGAATCAATATCATCAAAATGTCCATTCTCCCAAAAGCAATTTACAGATCCAATGCAATACCAATCTAGATACCGAAGACATTCTTCTCAGATCTGGAAAAAATGATGCTGAAATTCATATGGAGACACAGGAGACCTCGAATAGCTAAAGCAATCTGGTACAACAAAAACAAAGCCAGAGGCATCACAATACCAGATTTCAGGTCATTCTACAGGGCAGTTGTTATCAAAACATCATGGTACTTGTACAGAAACAGATGGATAGACCAATGGAACAGAATAGAAACACCAGAAATCAATCCAAACATCTATAGCCAACTTATAATTGATCAAGGATCCAAAACCAATTCCTGGAGTTAGGACAGTCTATTCAATAAATGGTGCTGGGAAAATTGGATTTCCACATGCAGTAGCATGAAGCAAGACCCCTGCCTTACACCTTACACAAAAATTCACTCAACGTGGATTAAAGACTTAAATCTACAACCCCACACCATCAAATTATTAGAGAACATTGGAGAAACCCTGGAAGATATTGGCACCAGCAAAGACTTCCTAGAAAAGACCCTGGAGGTGCAGGCAGTCAAAGCCAAAATTAACTATTGGGATTGCATCAAATTGAGAAGTTTCTGTACTACAAAAGAAACAGTCAGGAAAGTGAAGAGGCAACTGACAGAATGGGAAAAAATATTCGCAAATTATGCTAAAGATAAAGGATTAATAACCAGAATCTACAAAGAGATCAAGAAACTCCAAAGCAACAAAACAAACAACCCACTTAAGAGATGGGCCAAGGACCTCAATAGACATTTTTCGAAAGAGGAAATCCAAATGGCCAACAGGCACATGAAAAAATGTTCAAGATCACTAGCAATCAGGGAAATGCAAATCAAAACCACAATGAGGTTCCACCTCACCCTGGTGAGAATGGCTCACATACAGAAATCTACCAACAACAGATGCTGGCAAGGATGTGGAGAAAAAGGGACACTAACCCACTATTGGTGGGAATGCAAACTGGTTAAGCCACTATGCAAGTCATGCAAGTCAGTCTGGAGATTCCTCAGAAACCTGAATATAACCCTACCATACAACCCAGCTATCCCACTCCTTGGAATTTACCCAAAGGAAATTAAATTGGGAAACAAAAAAACAGTCTGCACCTTAATGATTATTGCAGCTCAATTCACAATAGCTAAGACCTTTAATCAATCTAAATGTCCATCAACAGAAGACTGGATAAAGAAATTATGTGATATGTACTCTATAGAATACTTATACAGCAGTAAAAAGCAATGAAATCCGGTCATTTACAACAAAATGGAGGAATCTGGAAAACATTATGCTGAGTGAAATAAGCCAGTCCCAAAGGGACAAATATCATATGTTCTCCCTCATCAGTGACAACTAACCGAGCACCAAAAAGGAAACCTGTTAAAGTGAAATGAACACTATGAGAAACGGTGACTTGATCAGCCCTTGCTCTGACTGTTGATGAACAACTTAATACGTTATCCCTCTTAGTATTTTTTTGTTTGTTCTACTTAATACTATTGGTTTAATTCTGTAATTATCACACAGTTATTCTTAAGTGTTTAAATTTAACTGAAAAGTGATCTTTGTTAAATATAAGAGTGGGAATAAGAGAGGGAAGAGATGCACAATCTGGGACATGCTCAAGCTGACTTGCCCCAAACGGTAGAGTTAGAAACATACCAGGGGATTCCAATTCAATCCCATCAAGGTGGCATATACCAATGTCATCTCACTAGTCCAAGTGATCAATTTCTGTTCAGAATTGATCACAATGATAGGACTAAGAGTCAAAGGGATCACATAAACAAGACTAGTGTCTGCTAATACTAACTGATAGAATTATGAAAGAGAGAACGATCCAACATGGGAAGCGGGATACACAGCAGACTCAGAATGGCAGATGCCCTAAACAGTACTCTGGCCTCAGAATCAGCCCTTAAGGCATTCAGATCTGGTTGAAAAGCCCATGAGAGTATTTCAGGCATGGAAAGCCAAGACACTCTGGCAAAAAAAAAAAAAAAAAAAAAAAAAACCCAAAACCAAAATGAAAGATCTCTGCGAGTGAGATTCCAGTGGAAAGAACAGGTCATCAAAGAAGGAGGTAACTTTCTCTGAAGGGAGGGGATAACTTCCACTTTGACTACAACCTTGTCTAAATATGATCAGAGTCAGTGAACTCAAAAGGCTTCCATAGCCTTGGCAACTCATGACTAGAGCCTAGGGAGATTTCTGACGCCATAAACAAGAGTGTCAATTTGTTAAGTCAACAACTGGAGTCACTGTGCACTTACCACTCATGTAGGGTCTCTGTCCTTAATGTGCTGTACATTGTGATTTAATGCTATAACTAGTACTCAAACAGTATTTTTCACTGTGTGTTTCTATGTGGGTGCAAACTGTTGAAATCTTTACTTAATATATGCTAAACTGATTTTCTATATATAAAGAGAATTGAAAATGAATCTTGATGTGAATGGAAGGGGAGAGGGAGCAGGAAAGGGGAGGGTTGTGGGTGGGAGGGAAGTTATGTGGGGGCGAAGACATTGTAATCCATAAGCTGTACTTTGGAAATTTATATTCATTAAATAAAAGTTAAAAAAAATGGAGAAATCTTCCACGCTCATGGACTGGAAGAATCAATATCATCAAAATGTCTATTCTCCCAAAAGCAATTTATACATTCAATGCAATACCAATCAAGATACCAAAGACCTTCTTCTCAGATCTGGAAAAAATGATGCTGAAATTCATATGGAGACACAGAAGACCTCGAATAGCTAAAGCAATCTGGTACAACAAAAACAAAGCCAGAGGCATCACAATACCAGATTTCAGGTCATTCTACAGGGCAGTTGTTATCAAAACAGCATGGTACTGGTACAGAAACAGATAGATAGACCAATGGAACAGAATAGAAACACCAGACATCAATCCAAACATCTACAGCCAACTTATATTTGATCAAAGATCCAAAACTAATCCCTGGAATAAGGACAGCCTATTCAATAAATGGTGCTGGGAAAATTGGATTTCCACGTGCAGAAGCCTGAAGCTAGACCCATACCTTTCACCTTACACAAAAATTCACTCAACATGGATTAAAGACTTCAATCTATGACCCGAAAACATCAAATTATTAGAGAGCATTGGAGAAACCCTAGAAGATATAGGCACAGGCAAAGACTTATTGGAAAAGACCCCAGGAGAACACGCAGTCAAAACCAAAATTAACATTTGGGATTGCATCAAATTGAGAAGTTTCTGTACTTCAAAAGAAACAGTCAGGAAAGTGAAGAGGCAACCGACAGAATGGGAAAAAATATTTGCAAACTATACTACAGATAAAGGGTTGATAACCAGAATCTTCAAAGAAATCAAGAAAATCCACAACAACAGAACAAACAACCCACTTAAGTGATGGGCCAGGGACCTCAATAGACTCTTTTCGAAAGAGGAAATCCAAATGGCCAACAGACACATGAAAAAATGTTCAAGATCACTAACAATCAGAGAAATGCAAATCAAAACCACAATGAGGTTCCATCTCACCCCAGTGAGAATGGCTCACATTCAGAAATCTACCAACAATAGATGCTGGATAGGATGTGGGGAAAAAGGGACACTAACCCACTGTTGGTGGGAATGCAAACTGGTTAAGCCACTATGGAAGTCAGTCTGGAGATTCCTCAGAAACCTGAACATAACCCTACCATACAACCCAGCTATCCCACTCCTTGGAATTTACCCAAAGGAAATTAATTTGGCAAATAAAAAAGCCATCTGCACATTAATGTTTATTGCAGCTCAATTCACAATAGCTAAGACCTGGAACCAACCCAAATGCCCATCAACAGTAGACTTTATAAAGAAATTATGGGACATGTACTCCATAGAATACTATACAGCAGTAAGGATCAATGAAACCCAGTCATTTGCAACAAGATGGAGGAATCTGGAAAACATCATGCTGAGTGAATTAAGCCAGTCCCAAAGAGACAAATATCATTTGTTTTCCCTGATCGGCAATAAGTGAGCACCAAAGGGGAAACCTGTTGAAGTGAAATGGACACTATAAGAAACAATGAACTGATCAGCTCTTGTCCTGACTCTAGATGTACAATGTAATACTTTATCCTTTTTAGTATTTGTTGTTGTTTTTGTTGTTGTTGTTCTAGCACTAGTGGTTGAACTCTGTAATTAACACACAATTACTCTTAGGTGTTTAAATTTTAACTGAAAGGTGATCTCTGTTAAATTTAAGAGTGGAAAAAGAGAGGGAGGAGATGTACAATTTGGGACATGCACAATCAGACTTGCCACAAATGGTGGAGTTAGAAATGTGCCAGGGGATTCCAATACAATCCCATCAAGGTGGCATGTACCAATGCCATCTCACTAGTCCAAGTGATCAATTTCAGTTCACAATCGATGGCTCTGATAGGTCTAATAGTCAAAGGGATCACACAAACAAGACAAGTGTCTGGTAATACTAACTGATAGAATCAAAAAGGGAGAGAAAGATCCAACATGGGAAGTGGGATACACAGCAGACTCATAGAATGGCAGACGTCCTAAACAACACTCTGGCCTCAGAATCAGCCCTTAAGGCATTTGGATCTGGCTGAAGAGCCCATGAGAGTATTGTAGGCATGGAAAGCCAAGATACCATGGAAAAGAAAAAAAGAAGAAGACCTAAATGAAAGATCTCTGTGAGTGAGATCCCAGTGGAAAGAATGGGGCCATCAAAGAAGGAGGTACCTTTCTCTGAAGGGAGGAGAGAACTTCCACTTTGACTATGACCCTATCGGAATAAGATCAAAGTCAGCGAACTCTAAAGGCTTCCATAGCCTTAGCAACTCATGACTAGAGCCTAGGGAGATTACTGATGCCATGAACAGGAGTGTCAAATTGTTAAGTCAGCAACAGGAGTCACTGTGTACTTACATCCCATGTGGGATCTGTCCCTAATGTGTTGTCTAATGTGCAGTGATGCTATAACTAGTACTGAAACAGTATTTTTACACTTTGTGTTTCTGTGTGGCTACAAACTGATGAAATCTTTACTAATTATATACTGAATTGATCTTCTGAATATAAAGATAATTGGAAATGAAAAAAGGAAAAACCTGGTGTTAAATTGGAAATGGCATAGAAAATTAATTTTTTTAAAAAAATATATTATGTAAGATCTCTGTCTTTAATGTACTGTACACTCTTATTTAATGCTATAATTAGTACTCCAACAGTATTTTTTTTCACTTTGTGTTACTATATGGGGGCAAACTGTTGAAATCTTTACTTAATATATGCTAAACTGATCTTCTGTATATAAAGAGAATTGAAAATGAATCATGATGTGATTGGAAGGGGAGAGGGAGCGGGAAAGGGGAGGGTTGTGGGTGGGAGGGAAATTTTGGGAGGGGGAGGCCATTGTTACCCATAAGCTGTACTTTGGAAATTTATATTCATTAAATAAAAGTTTAATTAAAAAAAAAAGTAAAGAAAAAAAAAGATACATCTAGGGTCTGGTGCTGTGGCCTAGAAGGTTAAGCTGGCATCACATATGCACACTAGTTCAAGTCTCAGCTACTCCTCTTCCAATCCAGCTCCCTGCGGATGGCCTGGAAAAGCATCGGATGAAGGCCCAAGTGCTTAGGTCCCTTATGCACTTGGGAGACCCAGAAGAAGCTCCAGGCTCCTGGCTTCTGATCAGCCCAGCTCCAGATGTTGCCTCCATTTGGTGAGTGAACCAGCAGATGAAAGATCTCTATTTATCTCCTGTCTGTACTTCTGCCTTTCAAATAAATAAGGGGAGGAGAGAGACACTAAAAAAAGACACACTTAGAAGGTCCACATGATTTAGAACATTAGCCACTTTGGTCAATATGAACTTCTTAGAATCATTTTAGTAACTACCTCTAAGGTTTATTCCCCAAGTCTCTGACTACACAAAAGCAGAAAATGAAAATGGATGTTTCAGTTGTTACAGCATCTCAGTAAGGAGAACCACCATGAAGGAAAGAGTAGAGGTCTCCGCAAACAATTTGGCTAACTCATTAACGACTATGGAAATTCTAGGATATCTGAGCTTGAAAAAAATCCAAATACACTCTTGAATACCTGACTCTGCTATAGTTTTGTCAGCCATGAAAACACAATCGCCTCTTTAAGTAGGTTCTAAGAGACCATTCCAGATTTTTCCATCTACTTCAGAAATCCAAGCTCATGTTTAGTCTTCTAAGCAGTTAAAAAAAATACAATCCCATCAAGGTGGCATGTACCAATGCCATCTCACTAGTCCAAGTGATCAATTTCTGTTCACAATTGATGGCTCTGATAGGTCTAATAGTCAAAGGGATCACACAAACAAGACAAGTGTCTGCTAATACTAACTGATAGAATCAAAAAGGGAGAGAAGGATCCAACATGGGAAGTGGGATACACAGCAGACTCATAGAATGGCAGATGTCCTAAACAGCACTCTGGCCTCAGAATCAGCCCCTAAAGCATTCGGATCTGGCTCAAGAGCCCATGAGAGTATTGTAGGCATGAAAAGCCAAGATACCATGGAAAAGAAAAAAAAAGAAGAAGAAGAAGAAGACCTAAATGAAAGAGCTCTGCAAGTGAGATCCCAGTGGAAAGAACGGGGCCATCAAAGAAGGAGGTACCTTTCTCTGAAGGGAGGAGAGAACTTCCACTTTGACTATGACCCTATCAGAATAAGATCAAAGTCAGCGAACTCTAAAGGCTTCCATAGCCTTAGCAACTCATGACTAGAGCCTAGGGAGATTACTGACGCCATAAACAAGAGTGTCAAATTGTTAAGTCAGCAACAGGAGTCACTGTGTACTTACATCCCATGTGGGATCTGTCCTTAATGTGTTGTCTAATGTGCAGTGATGCTATAACTAGTACTGAAACAGTATTTTTACACTTTGTGTTTCCATGTGGGTACAAACTGATGAAATCTTTACTAATTATATACTGAATCGATATTCTGTATATAAAGATAATTGGAAATGAAAAGAAAACATGGTGTTAAATTGGAAATGGCATAGAAAATTAATTTTTTAAAAAAATATTATGTAGGATCTTTTTTTTAATGTGCTGTACACTGTTATTTAATGCTATAACTAGTACTCAAACAGTATTTTTTTCACTTTGTGTTGCTATATGGGGCAAACTGTTGAAATCGTTACCTAATATATACTAAACTGATCTTCTGCATATAAAGAGAATTGAAAATGAATCTTGATGTGAATGGAAGGGGAGAGGGAGCAGGAAAGGGGAGGGTTGCGGGTGGGAGGGAAGTTATGGGAGGGGGTAAGCCATTGTAACCCATAAGCTGTACTTTGGAAATTTATATTCATTAAATGAAAGTTTAATAAATGAAATAAAAAAATCAATTTAATTGAGAATTCCATGGTAAGCCGGATCTCTGAGTGTAAGATAAAATTTGAAACAGCCCCCTTTCACACACACATATGCATATCACATATGGTGAGTATTTGTGAGCACACATATGTATATAGAATGAGAGGATATAAGAACTGTCTGTAATGATCCTTATTTTTACCATAACAAAACACACCCTGCAGCCTAACTTTATAAAGAGATAAGTTTAGGAATGTCCATGATCAAGCAGCACTATTGGACTGCCTTGCTCCAAAGGCCCTAAGAGAGAACCGTGTCCCAGCAGAAGTATTCAGAGATCAAGCTTAGGTGTGTGACACCACTATCAGAATGTGTAATTCACATGTGAGCCAACATCAAACCTATTGAGGAATTACTAAACAAAAACGATCAGCTGTGCTACAGCAGTCAATTTAAAGATATTTATTTACAGCCGGTGCCGTGGCTCAACAGGCTAATCCTCCGCCTTGCGGCGCCAGCACACCGGGTTCTAGTCCCAGTCGGGGCACCGATCCTGTCCCGGTTGCCCCTCTTCCAGGCTAGCTCTCTGCTGTGGCCAGGGAGTGCAGTGGAGGATGGCCCAAGTGCTTGGGCCCTGCACCCCATGAGAGACCAGGAGAAGCACCTGGCTCCTGCCTTAAGATCAGCGCAGCGCGCTGGCTGCAGCAGCCATTGGAGGGTGAACCAACGGCAAAGGAAGTCCTTTCTCTCTGTCTCTCTCTCACTGTCCACTCTGCCTGTCAAAAAAAAAAAAAGATATTTATTTACTTATACTTTGTCCATAAACCTTTCCTTTAAGTGAAGTCTTACTCTGAGATTCAATATGCAAACAATCGTTTCTATCATTGAAGTGCATGGGAGAGGGAGATTCTCCTGCAGGAGCCACATGGTCCCCAACCATAGTCCCTGAGTAGCTGAGTGGAAACACGCTTGGAATAGACTGTGAGACTGATTGACGCAGCTCTGGGATTGTAAGGCAACACAAAGATCAACTGGGTAAGGTATGTTAGGTGAATTCCAGTAAAGAGTCGCAATAGAGCTATAAAAGAAATTTAAAATTTAGCTTTCTGTACTTATATGTTCATTCACGTGTTTCATATTCTGATTAAATAGTTCAGATACCCAACCTAAAATATTTAGCAACTCTTTACAATTTCCAAGCTCAAGGCAAAAATGTCAACTCTGTGTTTCATTTTCAAATTAATTAATCCATTTTGGTATATTCATGAAAACTTAGTAAAAAACATTTATGAAGTAATGCGCTTAAACAAGTTGAAATATTAACTTTCGATGTGATTTTTCTTTTCATAAATAGATTATGCAAATTTTTCATTAGTAAAGAGTTATAAAAGTATCAAAGGTAAAAACATTGGTATTTTCTATGTTTAAAGTAAAAGCACAGTATGTACAGATGCCTAATAATATTACATGGTTTAAATTGAAAGCTGGTGAAAATAACTAAAATTATTTATTATCATGAGCTAAGATCATTTAATGTAATTAAAGTTCAATGGGAAAACTTAATCTTTGCAACTTGGCATATTTATTCTAATAGTAAAAAAACTGAGCTTTCAACAAAGATGTTACTCATTTATTTAAGAGAACATTTTAGAGCAATTAAATTGGAAAAAATAAAATCATAATGCTAGAAAGAAACACAACCAATAATGCCAAGATTTTAAATAAGCTTTTTGGTTATGTTGGTAAATTGAATGTATTGAGTTTTGATTGCTTTCTTATAACTATTATGGCCTTTTAAGATAGTATCAGATATTATTAATTGAGAATTTGGAAAGAGTCATGCATTCCATTAGGTATACTAAATTTGGTTCATAGATGCATATTGAATTAATTTAATATTCAGACCAACTGTATGAGAAACTGGGTTCTGGAGAAATTAAGAAACTTTACAAAATCAAAATTTATAATTTAAAAAGCAAAACTAACAAAACTATATAAACATAGTTCTAACTTTAAATGTTATACTTTTCAAGAATTTAATATTCTGTATCATGAATATTTAGTGAAGAATTTTACAAAACATCATGATATTATTAGTTTCCACTGAGTGTAAATAAATAATGCTTAATTTCTTTTTATTATTTATCTGTATTCCCTCTGATTGAAGAATGATTAAATACAAAACTGTCATAACTCTTTACAACAGTCAATATTCCATCCAAATAGGCATGTAAAAAGTGAAATTAATTAGAAAAACTATAATGCTAAAATAAATTATTAAATCCCCGAATTAGAGGTTTTTGCCAATTGTTAGCTGTACCTGCTAAATATATACTTATACATTTACATATTTTCTTTTACCAGCATAGCTTATATTTGTATAATTCTTTAAAAGATTTATTTGAAAGACAGAGTTACAGAGAGAGAGAGAGAGAGAGAGAGAATCTTCTATGCATAGTTCACTCCCTAAATGTCCCCAACACCCAGGGCTTGGCAAGGTAAAAGCCAGGAGCCAGGAAGTTTTTCTGGGTTTCATACATGAGTGCAGTAAACTAAGGATTTAGGTCACCCTCCACTGCTTTCCCAAGTGTATTAGCAGGAAGTTGGTTCAGAAGTGGAGCAGCAAGGATTCAAAACCACCCAATCATTTATCTTTGCATTCTCATGACATGAAAAAGTCATGAAAAAGTTCATTATTCCTCTCATTTTTCAGATTATCCAAGGAGGTTAGTTAACTTGACCAATAGCACATGAAGATGGAATATTATGATTAGGAAGTAATGGGTTTCATGTCCTTTCTTCAAAGCTGGCTGGTCTCTCACTTGTTTAAATAAAATATGTAATTGGCAGAGGTTAACTGTAAACGTGTGTTATTATTTTCATTTTAAAATTGTTATCAAAATGCATGCATTACTTACTTTTGGTAAACAATTTGTGTTACTTAATGTCAAACCACATGATTTAGTACTAATTCAGTAAGTAATTTGAGTGTTTTGGTAGAGGTAAAAATAATAATCAAACTGCTTGATTTTGCTTATACAGAGTAAATATTTGACTTATAAGATTATTTATAAAGCAGTAATCAATTTAACTGTGTATATACTGAATGATATCTCTTATTTTTAGTAATTATTATTGTAATATAAACCACCAAGGCAATTATTATATGGAAAATGTTCCTTAGTATTTACATGCATGCAGAAAAATTAGTTATATTATGACTCACAATTACATAAATTTAAAAGTCTGTGCACAAGGGATCAGTCTGTATTTTCCATACATCCCTAGTCCACAATTCCTATTGAACATGATAATAAATCTTATTATTTGGGTCATACATTTATTGGTACAAGACACATCCCTAATTGTGTAGTTTTTAAAAAGTAGATTATTTATCTCTCATAGCCAATCTTTCCTGTACAAATGGTTCAATAACTCTACCCCAATAGATTATTTGGGGAAGTCAGCTGCTACATTTCACTCCAACACGCCTTCCAAGGTGTTATATTTTATAGCAATCAAGTCCTATTTTATAGCACTATATTTCCCTGATAAGTTCTACATTCCAATGGGCAAGGAGAAAAAAGACATCATTGAGCATGTGTGTTATGTGTAAAACTAGATCCAAGAACTAGGTGATACAACTTTTGTTAATATTCTGTAGGGAGGAACCTAGCAACATGACTATACCTAGCTGCCAGGATATATGGCTGCCAACAGCAACTCTATCATTGTGGAGGAAGCAGAGAATAACTTGGCATTTCCAACTTATACTCTTATGTGATCCACTTGCTGGGTCATTCAAATATCTATACTCACTCTTCCTTCCAGATATAGAAGAAAGACAACCCAATACTATACCCTGATACCATCTCTGCCTCAGAATTTGAGAGGTTTTGGTAAATTACAGTATTCCATGAGAATTCCAGATGGGGTTCTTTATAGATTAGTGACTTTCAGACCAAGATGCATGGTATCTGATTTCTCCCTACTGCATATCAATTACAGCAAGCTCAACAGTAGGAAAGGATAATCACACATTCCATTCAGAAAAGAAAATAATGAGAAATACCAGGTAATCACTGGTAAATGATAAAACCCTGCAGGGCTGGAATTCCAAAGACACCACTGCTACCATAACAGTGAAGAATTTCCTTGAGGTGAATAGAGTGTTCTGTGAAATGAATTCCCTTAACTGTTCTAAGAAAAAAATGAAAGCATGCCAGTGTATTTGTGCCCTTGAAATTAAGGACAAGGGAAAAATAAATAAGCAGGGAGGTGTAGAATTATTAGATAATTAAGCTGGCTGTGTAATTCGTCATCAAATAGGGACACATTTGAGATTGAAATGTGATGCTTAAAATGATTAACTGTCATTAACTGATCTATTAGGAACAGAAGTCAGCATTTCCCTAGATAAATAGCATACATGTACATTCTATTTCACCATGGAAAAATGAAAACTGTAGCCATGGGAGATCTTTTAGTTTCGTTTATTGAGAGCTAAGGTCCATACTTTGAGACCTCATTCCACGGAGGGAGGAGGATTATGACTGTTAGCAATATCTTCTCTCTCTCTTTCAGTTTTGCCAGTGCCTTCAATTTCAACTCCAGTATGAGTGTGTACAAGTCAGCCTTTTGGAGAACATAGGAGAAGAATGAAACTTGTTGAGGGAAGGAATATAGTATGAGAGGTATGGGAGAATTGCCTAACCCATTTTCTTTAAAAAATAGGATTTCTCCATACTTGTGGAACTTTCTCAAACTCATCACTAGGTATTTACTCAACAAATATAGCAGCTATATGACTGTATCCATTCTTCACTGGGCAGAAACTCTCTAGAGTTGTGAATTCTCAGGTGCACAGTAGTTTCCATGTGGGTCTATTCATTAATCTTAGTCACCTGCCTATAAGTGACTGGCAGCACCCGTTAGTATCTGATACTTTGACACTGATATTGAAAGATAGGAGAAGTCAGCAGAAGAGAGCAGTCACCACAGAAGCACACAGAGGGAATGGTTATAGGAAGAAAATGTGGTTGTGTTTATACAGCACTCCAAGAAAGGGTGTCATCTTACCAGCAAATGCATACACTCGCTCCAGTGCACAGGTATATTCCTATAGAGATTAGTGCACTATATGAGCTTAGTCTAAATCCAGTCAATATTTTAATTATCTAACTAACACCCTCATCCTATATGAAATCATTAAGCAACTTAATCTTTATATGAAGAGTCTTTAATAGTCACATTGAAAGATAATTGCTTGTCCAGCACTGTCAATAGAAATATGATGTTCAGTCACATGGGTGATATTAAATTTTCCTTTTTTTTAATTTTCTAAATGCCACATTGAAAAATGGAAGAGCAAATAGATAAAATTAATTGCGATTATTTATTTCACCTTGATAAATCTAAATGAATATATATATATATATATATATTCATGAAATACTTGCATTTGGTTTTGGGTTTGGTTTTTGTACCAAGTCTTTGACATAAAGTGTGTAATTTTCCCAAAAAGGTCACTTTAATTTGTATCAGCCATTCTTAAGTGCTCAGTAGGCACCATGTGGCTAGTGGCTACCAAAATGAATAGGGCAAGTCTCGTCTGTTTAAAACTTGAGTTTCTTGTTGAGTTTAAAGTGCATACCTTTCAAGGTCTCTCATTTAGTCATTGCTAGTCTCTCTGAATATGGGTAAAAGATAATACGGTACTTTTTTTAAAGCTAACAATCAGATCATGTTACTTAATAACTCCTCTTCTATAGATCTGCCTAGATGACTATAAATTGTTTTTTCCTGTTATTAATGACTAAACCCAGCACCTTGAATATGAAGCTCAACCCAGTACACTCTCTCTTTGAATACCCTGTGATATTACAGTTGACCTTTATGTTGTTTATTTGAAGTCATTAATAAAATGGCATAAGAAAACTGCTGACCTCTAAGTCCTGTGAAAAATACTCTGAGATCTTCTCTAAACAGTCTTTCTTTTCCATGATGTATCCCTAAAAGGGTTATGGAGTTGCTCCAGCTGTCTCTTTGACCACCACAGTTTGTTCTAAAAGTTAACACAAATGTTTAACTCTCTGCTGTCGTTGCTCAAAAACATTCCCCACAGGTATTTTTCACCACTTTCCTTATTTAACATTACCATGAAAGGGAAAAGGGTGCCTCTTCTCCACCAGCCTTCTGCTCCCTGTCTTGAGTACTTTGCTTTATGTCACTAATTCTCAACAAAATCCAGCCAGTTTAAATTAATGTACACAGCATTACCTGATTTCTTCTGGTGGAGTCACATTCTCCATGCTGAAACATTGTCCATCTTGCATTATTTGCAGCAGGTGGAAATGTACCCTTTTTCCAAAATGCTGTTGAAACAAAAAAACAGTAATTTTTTTTATATAAAGTTCTATTAGGAAAAAGACCTTACTAGCAAGTCTTACTTCACAGTCCATTGCTTCCCACAATCAGTAACTGGGGAGTTCACAAAAAGTAATTTAGAGTAATGGTTTGTTAAAAGCCAACCCAAATAAAGTGCCATTATGGAATAATGTGAACTGCCTTTATTTCCTTGGTCAGCCACTGGAAGAAAACTCGCAGAGATCTTGGATGGATGGAGACCTGTGAATGTTTTTCATAGAACTTACTGAAACAGGCAGCCTGTTGTCCGGGGTGAGCGACCAAGGTTTCAGTACAGTGGCAATGTCTATTCTATATAGTGTAAACTGGAATATGTGAGCATCACCTGATCCAGAGAGCCAAAGAGTTTTGTAGACCAAATTATTAAGGATAATTCAAGTGCGCTGAGATATAACACTGGAGAAAATAGAAACTCAGATTACCTGAAATTATAAAAGCTAATAAGGACATAGCTGCTAATACTGTGATGTAAAGTCTGTTACTGAAAGCATTCTAGCAAGCCGTGGAATGCCAGAGGAGACAAAGATTATAAGTGATAAAAGTAGAATTATTTACTGAATTCAATGGAATTTAGTCATATGGAATAAACTCAATTATTTGTCTACTTTCTTTACACTAATTTGGAAAGATTACCTATCATTATTTAAACATGATCAACTCTTCATGCAAATGATAAAATAATTTGAAAAATGTATGATACTGGACCAAATGGTTTCTCTAGTCCTATTTACATAATACAAAATATAATTGACAAATTCATTGTTGAGAATAAAAGATACTTTCCATAAGATATTCTACAATTATTACATGAAACCACAGATAATAGTATGCCATGACTTTGGTATTGTGCTCATAAGAGTAAACTGGGGTGGGGGGTGGGAAATGTGACCTAGTGGGTAAGATGTTCCCATCCGTTTTTGGAGTGCCTGGGTTTGACACCTGCCCCCAGCTCCTGACTCCAGCTTCCTGGTGAAACAAACTGAGTCTCTTCTGCCTGTGTGAGACACCTGGATTGAATTCCCAGCTCCTGCTTCCATCCAGCCCAGGACCTTGAAGGCATTTCAGGAATGAATCATCATTTAATTTCCCTCTCTATGTGTCTTTGACTTTCAAATAATATATACATACAGCTAGATGATAGATGAGATAGATAGATACATAGATAGATGATAGATACATAGATAGATAGAGTAAAACTTCAATGTCTACCAAGCCAATCACCTTTGATCTGATAATTAATATCTTTACCTATCAACTGTGTTTTCTTTCTCCTTTTCCAGCTTTATTGAGGTACACTCCCCAAATACATGTTGTATATATTCATAGTATATAACGTAATTTAACATACAAATACTCTGATATGATAGTCACACTCAAACTAAATAGCATCATCACATGTAGCTAAACTTTTCTGTTTATGAGGTACAATTACTTACTGTCTACCGTAAGCCAGTTTTAGGTATGTAGCATATTGTTACATATTATTATTAACTGTAGACAGCATGCAGTACATTAGGTCCCCAGTGCTTTTTACCCCTAATATTAAGTAATCTCATACAGGACTTATCTTTCTCAGTCTTGTTTATTTTACTAAGCAAAATGTCATCCGGTTTCAATCATGTTGTTGCAAATCACTATATTTCCTTTTGTTTATGGTGAATAATATTCCTCTGTGTGTGTATTTATGTGTAGATAGATAGATAGATAGACCCTTTTCTTTATCCATTTATTCACTGATGGACATATAGGTTGTTTGCGTCTTTGGCAATTGTGAATAATGCTGCAATGAACATGAAGTAAAGCTAGATCTTTGACATTCTTGTCTCAATTCCTTTGGATGTAACAGGGTACTTCAAAAATTTCCTGAAAAAAGCAGATTTAAAAGATTTAAAAGATTTAAAAGTTTACTCTGGTGCAAAAACTTTGAAATTCATACTTTTTTTTTCATAATACACATCTTGATGAACTTTTTTGAAGGTCCTTCAAATGCAATGATTTCAAAATTTTTGCCTCAAAATAAACATCATATATATTCTTTTCTTCCATAAAAATTTTGAAGTGCCTTCATATACCCAGAGGTAGAACTTCTAGGTGATATACTACTCATATATTTTTAGGAACTTATTTTTATAAATGATCTATTTGTTTGAATTGGCAGTCGAGAGGGGAAGAGAGAGAGAGAGAGAGAGAGAGAGAGAGAGAGAGAGACGCCATAACAGCTAGAAATGAGCCAAGTCAAGTCAGCAGCCAAGAAATCCATCTAGGTCATCCACATGGGTAATAGCAGACCAGGTACTTGTCCATATTCTGCTGCTTCCCCAGACACATTAGCAGGAAGCTGGATCAGAATCAGTGCAGATGAGACTCAAATTATCACTCTGATGAGGGATGCCAGCCTTGCAACTATGGTGGCTTAAACTTCTGTGTCACAACTCCTGTCCCTGTTTTTAATATTATTTTCCAAATAGCTCTATCCATTTACATTCCCAACAGCAATACATAAGGATGCCTTTTTCTCCACATCCTCACTAGCATTTACTATCTTTTGATTTTTTTATACTAGTGATCTTAATATCTATGAAAAAAAAATCTCACTGTGGTTTTTATATGATTCAGATCAAGGCATATTTCAGGATCAGAATGGATGAAGTTTCCATCTAATATTGAATTTGACATAATTTCTATCAATATTCCTGGTCTTCAACCTTGATTTCAAGCCTTTTTCTTGATGTCAAACTTTTTCAGTTCACATTTTTTCTTCTTGAATTTGATTGCTGTTTTTCTTTCTGTCTTGTTTTTGTTGTCTTCCAGCAACCCCAGTGTTCTATAAAAGGTAGATGTTGTATTTACATGCTAGGTTCACACAGAGTTACAACCAAAAGTACATAGATCTGGCTCAATAAAAATATTCACGATTTAATCAAATACAAGTGGAATACAGGTATAACTATCAATTTTGATGACAAATTATTAGTAAAGTGTGTTTATTAAAACAAGTATACATTTCTATCATAAGTTAAGATGATGATCTCTTTTTATGTGACTAACATATCATTATGTTTTAATAAAGATATATTATGGGGGTATGGGTATTTTTGTATAATATTTAAGGGATCTTTAGGGATACCCACATCTCATATCAGACTGCCTGGGATTGAGTTCTCTCTCAGCTTTGAATTCAGCTTCCTGCTAATGTGCACACTGGGAGGCAGCAGGAGATGGATCTAGTACTTGGTTCCCTAACACCCATGTTGGAAATCCAGATGGAGTTCCAGCTCCTACTTCTGGCATGGCCCATCCCTGGCTATTGGCAGGCATTTGAGAAGGTTACCAGAGGATGGAAGATTTCTCTCTCTCTCTCACCTTTTTAAATAAATAAATAAATAAACCAAAAATAGAATGTTAAAAAAGGAAATGTCATAGTTAACAATATTTTTTTTTCTATTTCAAAAATGATTGGACCTACCAGATTGTTACATTTATAGGAATGTGTATGGATAAGTGGCTGAGGCAATGAGAAGTCCTTTGTAGAGAATATTGTGATTCTTTAAAATAATGGAGTTAGGCAGACATCTGACTAGTTGGAACATTGGATAGCAAAATATGCTATAAAGGATTTCATGTTAACTAGCTTGCCAAGTTGGAAGTCTGTAGGCTATAACCATATACTCATAACTATAGCATTCTACACTTGCCTCAGATACTATTAGAATTGCCAATGTGAGAATGCACCATTTACAGAGTCCCTTAAATTTAACTACCTAGTGGTTATCCCAGAAGGGTATCATAATAGCAGGAAGCAAACTGACTCCTTTTTGTAACCAGCAGAAACTAGACTCATTCCTTAGCAGCTATGTTCTGCTCTGTATCTGACCCATCTTGATGCTGATGTACTCATCTTTGTCTTTTCTGTCATTGTTCTTTGAAATCTGATTATATTTCTACATTCTATTCCCAGAAGTTGTGGTTATTCCTGATAAACTGTTATTACTAATTCACAATTTTCCCTTTTACCCCAAATCAACATCATTATGAATGATTGTAAAGGCCTCTGTATACAAACCATCAATACTATTCATAAATACAATTGATTATTTTTTAATCAACAGTGTAACAAAATTATCTGAGAAGGTTTTAAAAATACACAGACATGTATTCATCTCAAGGGCACACAGTATAAAGAAAAGTAAAATTCCATTTCCATCACATTTCCAAATCATGCCTACTGTTATTTTTGTATATCCTTCCAGGAATATTCTATGACTATTCTAGAATATATGTGCACACATTTTCTTAAAATTAGGCTCATATTTTCTTCATTCACTCTTGTTCTGTTCAGTACTTTTTTTTTGGTATTCTCTCCTTCTTATGGATATTGTCATATTAGATCTGAATCATTGTTTTTAAAACTGCATGTTGTTGAGATATGCTATTTAATATATCTATTGATGGAAAATTAAGTTATCTAAGGCTGGGTTATTATAAACAGCCCTGCAATAAAAATCTGCCTATCTTTATACAATTGTATAATATTTTCTAGTGTAAACTCCTAGAAGTGGAATTTCTGAGCCTAAGAGCTTATACAAGCTTATATGTAACAAATCCTGCCAAATTTCCTGCTGAAGTCAATCCAACAGTTCATACTCTGCCAACAATACATGACAGTGGCTGTTGCTCCTTGCTTTGGCCCCCAAATAGGCGTCATCACATTTGTTCAACTTCACTGAACTGATAAGGAAAAATAGTCTCCGACTGGGCTTTTCTTCACTTTTGAGGGAGATTGTGTCTCTACTTACAGGGATTTTTACATACAATTTCATGGGTTGCCTGTTCATATCATTTATAATTTGACTCATGAGTTTCCAGTCTTTCTCCTTACTGATTTCTAAGATAATATTACTTACCATGGTACTTTTACAAATCAGTTTTTCATTATCTTAATAAAATACCCAAGAAATGTTGTTGTGATGGAAGGAGGTTTATTTTGTCTCTTGATTTTGTAGTTTCACAATCCACTATTGGGTGGCATCATTGGTTAACATGTCTGTTCAGGTAATAGAATGACAATGGTGGAATGTGCACCGAGGAACAAACAAATGACCAATCTGGAGGCAGAGAGCAACTGGGGCTGACTCAGACTTTTATAAGCAATACTCTTGTTGGACCTACAATCCAAGGGTACAAATTCAGGGACCGAGGATCTCCCAGTAGGCTTGCCTTCTGGACACCTAAATGAATCAAGTCTCCATCTTTTCAGTACTATCAATCCATGACTTTTGGGATTTAATGGCCACATAAGTTTGGAGACATACCCTATTCAAACCATAGCTGTACTTCAAAAATTGTGGAAAATGGAATTAAAATATAAATTTATTTTGGTGCAGAGTTCTTTCAATTTTCAGACAGATATTTAATTCTGTCATAAAATTTAACATTAGCGATAGTTTCCAATTATGCCATGCTAAAAGTTATGTTTTGTCACTGCTTTTTTTTTTTTTTTTTTGACAGGCAGAGTTAGACAGTGAAAGAAAGAGACAGAGAGAAAGGTCTTTCTTCTGTTGGTTCATCCCGCAAATGGCTGTTAATGCCAGCATGCTGCGCAGATCCAAAGCCAGGAGCCAAGTGCTTCCTCCTGGTCTCCCACGCGGGTGCAGGACCCAAGGACTTGGGCCATCCTCCACTGCTCTCCCGGGCCACAGCAGAGAGCCAGACTGGAAGAGGAGCAACGAGGACAGAATCTGGCGCTCCGACCAGGACTAGAACCTGGGGTGCTGGTGCCGCAGGTGGAGGATTAGCCAAGTGAGCTGCGGCGTCGGCCTGCTATTTGTTTTCTATTTTTTGCTAGAATATCTATGTGCTTTATTATTTTTATTATTAATAGTATCTGGCTTTAGAATATGTGCAGACTGCAGATCCTATTTTTCAAGTTTATTAATTATGTACTTAAAATATATTCCTAATTTATCCATGTCAATGAATAAACAATTTTCACCATGAAAAATGAGGAAACTTGAATATCTGTATTTCAACCTACATATATTTCTCATCTTTACTGTAAATTTACCTTTTCTTGTGTTTGTAAGGATTCCAAATTCTTATAATAATTCTCTTTATTGTTTAATTTTAGGTTTAATTAATGGAATTTACTACTGACTACTTTTTTTTATACTTTATTTGTTCACTTATGAATTCTTAATTTTGTTTCATCCCTCCTTAAGATTAATATTTCTGCTTAATACTTTGCCTATTTATTTTAATAATTTCTCCAAGACTGGGACTGGGGTGTTGGGCTTTAATCTGTGAGTTCTCACATGAGTACATATACAACTTGGATCAGTTTTCTTTTTTCCAGAACTTTGCAGGCAAACTATTCTTTCTCCCATCAGAAAACAACACTGGATAATCTCAAATTAATTTGTTTTCCTCCCTCTTTTTTTTTTTTTTTTTTTTTTTTTTTTTTTTTTTTTTTTTTTTTTTTTTACAGGCAGAGTGGACAGTGAGAGAGAAACAGAGGGAAAGGGCTTCCTTTTTCCATTGGTTCACCTCACAATGGCTGCTGTGGCCGGTGTGCTGTGGCCAGTGCACCGTGCTGATCTGAAGCCAGGAGCTAGGTGCTTCTCCTGGTATCCCATGCGGGTGCAGGGCCCAAGGACTGGGGCCATCCACTGTACTCCTGGGCCACAGCAGAGAGCTGGACTGGAAGAGGAGCAATCGGGACAGAATCTGTGCCCCGACCAGGACTAGAACCTGGTGTGCCAGCGCTGCAGGCGGAGGATTAGTCTAGTGAGCCACGGTGCCGGCCCTTCCTTCTTCTTTTTCTTTCTGTCTCTCTCAGAGATCATTTTTGACAGGGATCATTTTTGTTGGTGCTGTCTCGAAACTCACAGTATTTATCAAGATGTAAAGATGTGATAATTATTTATTAGTGATTTTCTCAAAAACACATTGTGACCATACAATACCTTCTTTATTTAAAAAAAAAAAATTCTTGCAAGATTTTTCTTCAGTTGTACCCTTTGATACTGAAAAACCAATTGTACCAACTGGATACTACTTTTGTATCTATCATCTTCAAGCTTTTATTCTTTTTCTATTTCATTTAACATGATTTCCTTGATTCATACCCAACACAATGCAGCAGAATCTACTGTTTTTTTTTTTCATCTGATACGGTATTAACTTTTGGAATGATATATTTTTATGACAAATTTTCCCCAAGTTCTGCTCATTCACTTATTCCATTTAGGTGAGAGTGATTAGTTCTTATTTCAAGTTCTATTTATTTTTAAGTTCCATTAAAATAACTTGATACATTGTTTATAATTATGTAGAATCATTTTTTAAAAATTTTTAGCATAAATCTTCTCACTGACATACTTTTTTTTTTTTTTTTGGTTTGTGATGACATATGCCATCGTTTTTTTCATTTCACACTTCAAAGATACTTTACTGTTTTTGAACTAAGATAATTTTAACCTAGATGCTAATGCTGAAGAGTGGAGGAAGTTAGAAAGGAGAGTTTGGGCAGAAGTTTGCATTTTTTTATCACCTGTCTGTCCACCTGCTCCACTCTATATACCAGTTTTGAAAGTTGAAATCAGGGAGTGCATGACTGGAAGGCAGAGTTCATTCACATTTTTCTTGTTGCATTCCCAAGTTTTAAAAAGGCCTCCTTAATTGTGCATTCAATGAGTTGGTCACATTGATAGCCTGGCTTTCAAACATCATTTCTGAATTCCAAACTCACTAAGCCATTAATCCTATGCCAGCAATTTCACCTCTTAACACATTCCTGGCTTTCCTTCAAATCTAGCTCTTCATTAATCTCTGAGTCATTCATATTCTTATTTCATTATGACACTATCAATAAGAGAATTGTGACAATTATTAAAAAGCCTGTAAGTGACTATAGACACATCAGCTTAAGGTGTTGGATGCCAACATATGAAAAGAGTAAAGGAGAGCAATAAATGCATTGATATGAAACCATAAGTTACCTCTAAAGTGAGAGATTACATATAAATTTTAAATTTACCTAGTAATTACAGTACATAGCTCCAGCTGTTGTGGCCAATTGGAGAGTGAACCAGCAGATGGAACATCTCTCTCTCTGTCTCTGCCTCACCTTCTGTCTCTGTATAACTCTGACCTCCAAATAAATAATTAAATCTTAAAAAAATAAGAACCTACCATATTTAATATTATGATTTATGTCTGGCCAATCAAAATAATCACTAGCACAATTCAATATTTGATTTTATTAAAAGGTATGTTAATTTATGCATTTATAACTGAAATGTAAAACATGCTTTTGATTATATGAAAATATTAGGTACAGAATCCTCTATAGTGTTCCAGGATATCATACATTGCCTTGAGATTCTGAATAATATCATAGTAAGATTATAAAGCTTTTGCACCTGGACTGTACTAAGAGCATTTGGCTGTGGATGTGGTTGCCTACTGTGGTTGTCCACTTAGCCCCCAATTGTAACTTTTCATCAAATTTTAGTAAAAACTAAGGGTTCATAAAGTTGAAGTCTTAATTTTTTTTTAATGTTTCCATATGGCATTGATCACACTTGAAGAACTTTACCACCCAAGCAGAGGCTGTAAAAAACTACATTTTCAAAGAAAGTTTTAAATACGTAAATGTGAAAAAAATGAAAAAAAAGTAAAATTTAATATGTCAACAAAGTTAATGATACCTAGAGTTTTGATGTGTATTTGGAATCAACATTCAAATTAAAGACATTAAAAATATATGTGAAACTACTCTGTATGGCATTGCAATAGTGGATATATATTACCAAAAATTTGTCCAAATCCACAGGGTATTCACCACCATCAACAGTGAAACCTAATGGAAAGTGTGGCCTTGGATGATAATGATGTGGCAAAGTAGGTCCATCAGTGGAAACAAATGTACCACTGTTGGAGATTTTTTGTAATGATGGGTAATTGTGAAACTATGAGTAATCTACACCTTCTGGTCAATTTTGTTGTGAACATGCATCTGTTCCAAAAAAAAAAAAAGAAAGAAAGAAAAAAACGTATAAAACATATATAAATGAACATTACTGAAGTGTTTAACACAGTTTCTAGATTTGTGTGTAAACATATCAAGTCCAATGGAGCTGTTCCAGTACATCAGAGCTTCCCTTATGTACTTGTAGCACAGAGAGCTGTACATTTGGTTTTCTTTCTTTCTTCTTAATACATCTATGGATCTCTAGGCAGAAATATGAGTGCAAATCATCTAAGATATTCAACTCTGTCATTAGTGTTGGTTTTCAGTTTTTCAATCTTTTCTTTCAAACACATTTTTATTACACTTAAAATTATGCTTTCTTCAGAAACAAAAATTATTTACTTTGAAATCAGTGGGAGAGAGAGAGAGAGAGAGTGAGATCTTCTGTCCAGTGACCACATATGTGGCAGGGGCCCAAGCACTTGGGCCTTCTTCTGCTGCTTTTCCCAGGCCATTAGCAGGGAGCTGGCCATTAGAAGTGGAGCAGCCAGGACACCAACCAGCACCCATATAGGATGCATTGCAGTGGCAGCTTTACCTTCTATGCCACAACACTGGACCTTAAAACTATCCTTTATAAGGGCTACATATTTCTTTCACAGTCCCTATTACTCACAAGAGATCTACAACTATGCTACAAAATAATAATAATGTAAACATCTTGTGTTCGTATCAGAACTGAGAGCTTATTGTCTTTTCCTTATACCCAGCATATTGATAAGAAACTGAAAACATTCACTCTTCATTTGCTATTTGACATGTTTCTGGAAAACATGCTTACTCAATGTTAGAAGTCTGGTCCATGAATAGTCTTTGTGGTGCAGCAGAGTAAGTTGTGGTTTGGGGCACCTGCATCCCCTACAGTAACTCCCACCTCTGCTACTGATCCAGCCTTCTTTTTAAAACAGATTTATTTTATGCCTTTAAAGGCAGAGTGACTCAGAGACAGGGAGAGACAGAGAGAGATCGTCCATCTGCTTGTTCACTCTTCCAGTGGTCACATTGGCCGGAACTGGGCAAGTTGAAGCTTTGGGCTCAGAACTCCATCCAGGTTTCCTTCACGGACGCCAGAGACTCTTTCCCAGGAGTGGTAGTAATGAGCTGAAATGGAAGAGGCGCAGCTGGGACTCAGGTGGACTGGCACTCCTACACAGGACGCCAGTATTGCAGGCTGCAGCTTAATCTGCGGCAACGCAAAGCTTGCCCTTGATCCAGCTTTCTAAAGCGAATGCACAACCTGGGAGGCAGCAGATGATGGTTCAAGTATTTGAGCCCTTACCAGTGAAATGCAAGACAAGGATGAACTTCCCAGTTCCTGGCTTCCTCCTGGTTAACTCCCAGCTCTTACAGCATTTTGGGAGTGAACCGGTGAATAGAAGATCTACTTCTCTTCGCTCTGCACTTCACATAAATAAAAATATAAATAAGCAAACTTTTAAAAATTTAGTTCATTTCAAAAGCCATAATAATTTCACTCCTTTTTAGAGCCTTCTAATTAAACCAAGCAATCCTCCTTTATTGTGTATACTGTACTCTCTTATCCCTTCAATGAGCGATATAGCCAGTGTGGTCCTGAATCTTCAAAAGTCACACACACTTGCAATTTAATTTACACTCTCAAGAAACTATAACATCATCATATATTTAACTTCCTGCAAGGTGCCAAGTATGCAGTGTGAAAGAAATGAACATGGACTGTGCTATTTAAGATTAAACCATATTTTGTATTTTATGAATTAAACTCATAAATGCAAATTTTGTTGAAAAGAACATTCAGAGCCGGCGCTGTGGCTCACTAGGCTAATCCTCCAACTTGCAGCGCCGGCACACCGGGTTCTAGTCCCGGTCGGGGCACCGATCCTGTCCCGGTTGCCCCTCTTCCAGGCTAGCTCTCTGCTGTGGCCAGGGAGTGCAGTGGAGGATGGCCCAAGTGCTTGGGCCCTGCACCCCATGGGAGACCAGGAGAAGCACCTGGCTCCTGCCATCAGATCAGCGCGGTGTGCGGGCTGCAGCGTGCTACCGCGGCGGCCATTGGAGGGTGAACCAATGGCAAAAGGAAGACCTTTCTCTCTGTCTCTCTCTCACTGTCCACTCTGCCTGTCAAAAAAAAAAAAAAAAGAAAAGAACAGAGTAATATTTTTAAAGCACTAATTTTAACCTTATAACTGTTTTTAATTTTCTGATAGTCATTATATATAAGAGTCTAAATAGTGTTAATAAAGACACATTAAAATGAAATATTTATAGTTATTTTTGCATACAGAGGAAGATCAAAAGATTGAATAATTATCAAACAAGTGGTTAGTTGCATTATCCTATATGACACAATCTTTTTTTTTTTTTTGACACAGAGAGTTAGACAGTGAGAGAGAGAGAAAGGTCTTCCTTCTGTTGGTTCACCCCCCAAATGGCCACCACAGCTGGTGCGGCACCAATCTGAAGCCAGGAGCCAGGTGCTTCTTCCTGGTCTCCCATGTGGGTACAGGGGCCCAAGCACTTGGACCATCCTCCACTGCTCTCCCAGGCCACAGCAGAGAGCTGGACTGGAAGAGGAGCAATGGGGACTAGAACCCAGTGCCCATATGGGATGCTAGCGCCACAGGCAGAGGATTAACCAAGTGAGCCATGGCGCCGGCCCCCACATGACACGATCTTAAAAAAAAATCATTCAATTGGTTGCAAACTATTTTTTATGAGTCTTTATGAGTGTCTATGTTACAGGTGATGATGCACGTGATTACTCAAGAGAAATAATCCAGTAACATTTTTGTGTCCTTTCATTTTTATCTGAATTATTTATATTAACCTGTTGATGTTCTTAAAATTTGATAACAGCTTCCATTTCTGAGAGCACCATCCAGATGTGAAGGAAGTAATGAGGATGAGAGTGATGTGTCAGTTTCTACTTGAAATCATCAAGTCCTTCAGATCTAGTGGTCTTTCAGATACAGGAAACAAAATAAGAGGACAAGAAAAATGCATGCACATATCTGTATTCTGTAAAATTGTAGATATTATCTGTTGCCAAATCTTACATCACTGGATGCAGTTGTAAGGTACCCGGAATCATGTTATGACTCCCGCATTCTCAGACAGTTAGATATGCTTTAAACAACTTTGAAATTTCTCAAAATGGTATAAGCAAAGATAACTATTGTTTTTTATATATTAGATAGATAATATGTCTTATATTCTAGACAAAAAGACCTTTCAAATAAATATTCTTTATGAGCTCTTAGTGGCCTTTAAAGCCAGCAGGGTATATTTACAATCATGAAATGATTCGCAAGTTCATCCTTTTTTCCACCTAATTGATGGTTTTTAAATCAATCATATTTTAAATATTCAATTTTTTTAAAGGAGCTTTATATATGGCAACAAAATCAACTTTCCTATAAAATACATTATCTAATGGCACCCCAGACAAATTCAAAAAGCACTACAAGTGAAGTGTTTCTTCTTACCAGAATTTCATTTCATCAGAGTTTAGGAAGAGCTGTCAACTTAACCTAAAATATATTGTGATTGACTACTTATGAGCTGTAAAATCTGTCTGATTTTATATGTACCCAGACAATTTTAAATTTTAAGATATGAGAGTCTTTTAAAATTTTAAATCTTAAAAATATAAGACTCAGTGTTAGAGAATTAGACTTCACATAAATAGAATTCTTATAATAATTCCTTCCAGTTAGGATTTTTAAAAATTTCAGGTAACTTTTCTTATTTTATATGTATATATAATACATATATATATATATATTCATGATGGATTCATTAGTGTCTTAATTAGTTGATCAAATCTATCTTTTAATAAAAACTACCAGAAAAGAATATGAAATATAAAATATACTTATGTTAGTCTATAATTTAGAATAGTTTCATACTCATTAAACAATTTATTGTTTGAATTTTTATATAAACACTGTGTTAAAATCATTTGAAATATTTTAATTATAGTGGATAAATTACCCTTAGTATAATGTATTTCTCAGTCCTAACTTTCAAAAATCACTTATAAATTGTACTCCTTGATCTTAGACATTCCTTCAGGGTAAAGTAGCTTCTAATAAACTGTTGTCATATTCAGACAAATATTTGCATTGAATCACTACTTTACAAATAAAAATGAATTATGGACAGAATATTTAGATAGGCAGAAGACCAAATATCTACTAAACTGTACAGTGAACATGAAAAAAAATTTCTGGTGAGAAGTCCCAACAGTTTTGCCAAATTTTATTTATTTGCTTCTGATTGCTTGCAGATCATTGCAGAGAAAACTGATAGAAAAAAAAAAAAAATCTGTTACAGAACATTGCCGTTGTATGTTAGCAATATTCAAGCTGTGTTTCTTTTTTCTGTCTTTCTTTTTCTTTTTCTTTTTCTTTTTTTTCAAGGCAGAGTTAGACAGTGAGAGAGAGAGACAGAGAGAAAGGTCTCCCTTCCGTTGGTTCACCCCACAGTGGCCGCCATGGCCGGCACGCTGCAGCTGGCGCACCGCACTGATCCAAGGCCAGGAGCCAGGTGCTTCTTCCTGGTCTCCCATGCAGGTACAGGGGCCCAAGCACTTGGGCCATCCTCCACTGCACTCCCGGGCCACAGCAGAGAGCTGGACTGGAAGAGGACCAACGTGGACAGAATCTGGCACCCCGACTGGGACTAGAACCCGGGGTGCCAGCGCCGCAGGCGGAGGATTAGCCTAGTGAGCCATGGCGCCGGCCTTCAAGCTGTGTTTCAACCTCTTAATTTTTCTTTCTCTTTCCTTGATCTTCGCACTGTTTATGCTAGATGACTTTGTGATACAGTCTATATTTTTCTGAGATCTGAACAACAATTTATACCAAATGTAACAGGAATATTCTTTATATTTATATATAAATAATATATAATGATAATAAAAATAATAAAATACATATAATATAATAATACAAAGATAAATATATATTTATATATAATTATATATTTTCTTTATACCCCAAAAAACACTGCATAGTGGTTTATTTTCTTTTTTTCTTTTGCATATTCTAGGACTTGTTTAAAGTGTTGACATCATGTGAGTTATGCATTTCCAGTTTTAATGCAATACAACAGGTAAAATAAAAATACATATGAAATCATCACAAGTCTTTCCTTGTTTTGCAGAAATAACAGGGAAGATGCAACAAATTTAGGTGAACTTTAAAGACTTTATATATGTTGGATTATATTTTGGGTTGTTTTCCAATTTTTTTTTTTTATTATTTCACTATGACATTCCTTTATGAATCTTTTGATCCAGGCAAATACCAACTAGTAAGTACTTGATACTCGATAAAAATCTTACATTAAATTGGGAATGAACCTTGATCTTGGAGCAAATTACTAAAATCAACCTAACAATGTGAAGCGAGCATTTTATTGGTGATAACACTCAATTATTTTCCTTCGTAAAAGTCAGTTGGCCTTCACTAATGAAGGCTGGAAAGGGCACTAAAAAGGTAGACATGGATAAACACAAACTTTAGTTTAATTTATTTCTTGTTTCCCTGGAGTAGGGATTATTTCAGTATTTGAGTGCAATTGACTTCTTCCAGCTTTCATGCTCTTGGACTGGCTGAGGTATTGCTTATGGTTGTCACATCTCCTACTGTGGCTTTAAAAGTGATTTGAAAAGTCTGCTGTTTAAAATTCTTAGGCAGATGTTACTTTTACCACCACAGTCAAGCATGGCTCCTGTGTGTTTGACTTTCAAAATCCCTGCTAAGTTCCTTGCTGAGATCAGAAATGGTTTGTTTATTAAATCTATATCTTTACATAATGTGGGGGGTCTAGAAAGAAATACCAGCTTTGGGACAGGATCCCAAGGGAATATATACCTACTTAATCTTTCATCCAACACCCCTTTCCAGTAACAGAGATGTACGTCTAGAATTATGAAATGAGCACATAGTATTTTGGCTTTCATCAGTATCAAGTTGGTTTATACACTGACAAGAATTTCAGTGGTGTAGAATACCACAAAGGCCTATTTTTGTTGAACATGTTTGGCTGAAGGTAATTATTTCCTATGAGTTTTCATCACACATCATTTTCATATGTCCAATCGGCATAACTTAAAGATTGCAAATGGTCTATAATTAACTTGTGACTTCGCCCACTTAACTTCAATCAGTATAATTAATGGCATCAAGGTTTAGGGTCATTACTTTATTAATTTGCATGCTTTGATCACAGTGTTGGGCTCTAATTATAGATACAACAAAAATCAAATTCCTTGATATAATTCCAAAGTCTTCTGCAATGGAATCAGCATCTAGAAAAAGCTAATTACATCAACAATCTATATTTTCTGTGATCCTAACAGAAGATTATTTTAACTCAATGCAAAAAGGACTATCTCAATAGTCCTTTCAAAATAAAAGAAATCAGCGGTAGTCGATCTCTCTGTTGCTTGTTTCCTTCACTGTGCGGGAGCTTTCTGGTTTGAAGTAAACCCAGTTGTCTATATTTGCTTTTGTTCCTTGTGTTTTTGTGGTTTTATTGAAAAAAAAGTCTTTGCCTACAGCAATGTCATAGAAATTTCCCTTTATGCTTTCTTCTAGTAGTTTCATAGTTTGGTATCTTATGTTTAAGTCTTTAATCCATTTTTACTTGATCTTTGATTGAATTTTTACATAAAGTATAGAGATAATGGTCTTATTCCAGTTTTCTGATGTCCGCAGTATCAGGTATTGTTCTTCCTTCATTGCATATACTTGACAACTTTGTCAAAAATAGGTTGACTGTATATGTGCATATTTGTTTCTAATCTCTTTATTCAATTCTATTGGTCCATGTGTCTGCTTTTGTTCTATAACCATGGCATTTTGTTCTTTTTGCTTTAAGAGAGCTTTGGCAATTTTGGTGATTTTATAGTAAGCATATAAGTTTGAGAACTTTTTCTGTGTTCGTGAAGAATGACATTGGGCTGTTCATAGGAATCGTATTTAGTCTGTAGATTGATTTGGAGAGGATAACTATTTTAATACTAAATACTCTTTCAGTCCTTAAAGAATATCTTTCCTTCACATTGTGCCCTTTCAAATTTCTTTCATGAATGTATTCATGGATTTCATTAAAAAGAAATTTCACCTTCTTGATTAAATGTATTTCTAGGTTTTATTTTATGTTTTATTTGTGCATTTGGGTATTTGTTTGTGGTATCTATTGTAAATGGGATAGCTTTCTCAACTTCTTTTCAAGATAATTATCTATTGAAAAACATATTTTTGTGAATTCTCCTCATAGTTTGATTTCCCACATGCTTAGTCGTGGGCACTTTCCCAGAGATATGTTGGCCATTTGTATGGATTCTTTTTAGAAGTGTCTATTCAGGTATTTTGACCATTTTAAAATCACAACGTTTTGTTGTTGTTGAGGCATTTGTGTGTCTTACATATTTTTGTTATTAACTGTTTATAAGATGTATAGTTTGTAAATCTATTCTTCAATTTAAGGAAAAATTTGTGACCCGATAACAAGACATGGAAACTACTGATGTATATCCTTAATGAACACAGCTGCGAAGATTCCCAACAAAATATAGTCAAATTGATTCTAAAACTACATCAAAAAGGTCTTACATCATGATCAACTGGGATTTATCCCTGAAACGCAAGGTGGTTCAACATTAGTAAATCAATAGACATCACAAATCACATAAATAGAATAAATAATAAAAACCATACAGTTATCTCAATAGATGCAGAAAGATCATTGCTAAGATTCAACACTCCTGCATGACAAAAATACTCCACAAATTAGTTATAAAAAGGAACATTCTTCAAAGTTATAAAGGTTATATATCACAAACAACAGCCAATGTCATTTGAATCATGGAAAACTGAAAGCATTTCTCCTCAGAAGAACAAGATAAGGATGTGCCCTTCCACCACTCATATTCAAATCAGTACAGGAAATTTCAGCAATAGCAATTAGGCAGGAGAAATAAGTAAATGATTTCAAAATTGGAAAAGAGGAAGCCAAATTATCCATGTTTGCAGATGACATGATGTTGTACATGGAAAAACCTAAATACTCCATTAAAAGCTGTCAGAATTGATAAACCAATTCAGTAAAGTTGCACATTACAAAATAAACATAAAAAAAAACTTTTTTAGTTTGTTTGTATTCTAATGATGAGCTCACAGAGAAATCAAGAAAGAAATCCCATTCACAATAAAAGGCTGCCACAAAACATACCAAACACCAGAGTAAGGGGAAAGGGCTTATTGATGGGGGAAACCTAACAGACCAGAGGGAAGGGGTGAAGAAGGAAAAAGAGAGAGAGAGGAGAGCATAAGAGAGATAGAGAGAGAAAGACAGAGAGAGAGAGAGTCTTCCATCCACTGGTTCACTCCCCAAATGGCCGCAACAGCTGGAGCTTAGCCATTCTGAAGTCAAGAGCCTGGAGCTTCTTCCAGGTCTCCCACAAGGATGCAGGGGCCCAAGGACTTGGACCATCTTCCACTGCTTTCTCATGCACATTAGCAAGGAGCTGATCAGAAGTGGAACAGCTGAGACTCGAACCAGTGACCATATGGGATGTTGGCATTGCAGGCTTTGGCTTCATATGCCATGCCATAGCGCTAGCCCCAGCTTTTATATTTAAAAAAAAAAAAATATTTTAAGAGCCATTTAGCTGACAAGGGGTGGAACCAAGACCATGACCCAAATAATATAACCCTTAGTTTTTTATTCTCTTTACTTAACATCATGCAAATGTATTATAGGTAAGGATCTTGCCAACGGTCTCTTAGTGTACTTTAAGATTGTTGTTTATTAGTTGGTTACTCATTCCGGAATCACTTTTGAGCACTAGGGATATAAGATATTAAGCGTCTGTTTTAAGGAAGATACTAAGATTATTTTAAGGAAGAAATTAAGCGTCTATTTTAAGGAACAGAATCCAAGGCTACCTATTATAGCATTTGCTGAGGATACAGTGGGGATTGCACAGGAGAAGAGATGTACATGACTTCAGTGGTTCGCACTAGGATGTAATGCTACCACACTGTGAGGTGGCTACCCTGCACCTGCTTCTTTTCTTTTCTTCTCAGAAGAAACACTTTCCTACTTGAGTCTTGGATCTGGGTTTTGCTGTCTTCATTGACTCAGGGTCTCTGCTGCTCTTCACCTTTTATTGGGTTTATCAAGGTGTGCTTTCAGGCCTTGGCTCTAAATAAAACTTCATCTCCAGAGCTTACAGTTTATGTCAGTAAATTGACTTATAAATATATACATATAGTTTCATAAATGTAAAGGAAATATATGTCAACTCTCATGGAACAATAGATTTTTCAATCACACACATCATAGTTAAAATCACATATAGAATCAGGTTAATTTAAAAGTATTTTATTCAGGCCAGGGCCACGGCTCACTAGGCTAATCCTCTGCCTATGGCGCTGGCACTCCAGGTTCTAGTCCCGGTTGGGGCTCCAGATTCTGTTCTGGTTGCTCCTCTTCCAGTCCAGCTCTCTGCTGTGGCCCGGGAAGGCAGTGGAGGATGGCCCAAGTGCTTGGGCCCTGCACCCGCATGGGAGACCAAGAGGAAGCACCTAGCTCCCGGCCTCAGATCGCCACAGCATGCCGGCCGTGACAGCCATTTGGAGGGTGAACCAACAGAAGGAAGACCTTTATCTCTGTCTCTCTTTTTCTCTTTCTCTCTCTCTCTCTGTCTCTCTCTTTCTCACTGTCTAAATCTGCCTGTCCAAAAAAAAAAAAAAATACTTTATTCAGAGGCTAGCATTGTGATGTAGCTGGTAAAGCCACCAACGGCATTGCATATGGATTCCGGTTCGAGCTCCAGCGGCTCCACTTCTGATTCAGCTTCCAGGTAATGGCCTGGGCAATGCAGCAGATGATGTCCCAAGTCCTTGGGGCCCCTGCACCCATGTGGGAGGCCTGGATGAAGCCTCTGGCTCCTGGCTTTAGCCTGGTCCAGCCCTGGCTGTTGCAGTCACCTGGGGCAGTGGAGCAGCAGATGGAAGATCTCTCTATATATTCTTTCTCTCTTTGTCTCTCCATTCTCTTTGCAACTCTTTGAAATGAATACATAAATCTTTTTTTTTTTTTAAACAGGCAGAGTGGATAGTGAGAGAGAGACAGAGAGAAAGGTCTTCCTTTACCGTTGGTTCACTCTCCAATGGCCGCTGCGGCCGGCGCATCCCGCTGATCCGAAGCCAGGAGCCAGGTGCTTCTCCTAGTCTCCCATGTGGGTGAAGGGCCCAAGCACTTGGGCCATCCTCCATTGCCTTCCCGGGCCATAACAGAGAGCTGGCCTGGAAGAGGGGCAACCGGGATAGAATCCGGCGCCCCAACCGGGACTAGAACCCGGTGTGCCGGTGCCGCAAGGCAGAGGATTAGCCTGCTAAGCCACGGCACCGGCCTGAATACATAAATCTTAAGGAATGAAAATTAAAAAATAAAATTACTTTGTGCACTTTAAATATGGGGAAAAATAAAGAATCTCTTTTCATGCATCTTTGAGTTGATTTTTTTTTCTTTTTAAAGAAAATTAGGTGAGTTTGTTTAGGTCAAAAAACCACTTATCCAATCTCACATAGGCAGATAGATGGTTCCATAATACACATGCGAGTATCTCAACAAATGCAAATTATTTGACTTTTCAGAGGGAGTTACATGAAGGATTATGAAATCTTGATAGAGTTGCAGAAAAATTCATATCAGACCTCTTTGTTTCCGTTGAAGCCACATAACTTAGAAAACCACCAGAACTTCTCACTACTGGCTCAGCTGACACAGTCATGCATCAAGCTTCCAGGTGAAGGGGCTCAGAAACGTCTGGGAATTGTGTTCTTACGGATAAGGGCAAACTCTTTTGCACCTCAGGAATTTCTAATAAAAATCAATAACCTGAATGAGATTTTAGAGAAACAAAAGCTTATGAGCCATGATTGAAGAAATTATGCAAGGTATGCCTAACAAAAAGGATTACTTAGGGGAAAGTCACTAAAGTCTGGGCAAATTAATATGACCACAACAGATTTAAAAGTATAGCTCTCTCAAAATGGACGAGCAAGTTCAGATTAGGATGTGTTGCCAGCCCCTTTCTATTTTCTTAATACTCCATTTTGAAATTATTATAGTTTCATAGGAAAATAAATGTTCCTAAACGTGAACAGTTTCCTGCTTAGAAAATGTGTGTGTGTCTGTACACATGCACAAATGCATTTTCCAATGATTCAGGAACTTGCATGTAAATGCATACATGTGTTGCACAAATACAGGTGTGCACATATGTTTATGTGTATTTGTGTGTGCATATGTGTATATGCATACAAATATGTGAAATGTTCTGAATACTTTGAAAATAAGTCGCAGGTGTGGTGTCTTTGGAGTCTTAAATGATTTCCTTCCAACAAGGACTCGCTTACATAACTGCAGTCATTTATAAATCAGGACAGAGAAAATCATCTAATTGGAGCCCTTATTTGAATTTTCACGGTTCACTCACTGATATCCGTTACTTGATATCTACTATAATATCATGTGTTAAATTTAGCTGTCAGTATTTTTTAATCTTCTTCAATTTGAAACAGATCTTTAAACTGTCTTTGTCTTTCATGACCTCCACACTTAGAAATACAGAATGTCCACCTGTTTGGTTGTATTTATAAACTCATGGGTATCTCAGATTTTGTATTTCAATAGAAATCTGTAAAGATGACTTTGTGTTTTCATCATATCTATCAGGGGCACATGCTGTTCACCTGCCACATGATAGTGATATTGAATTGGTCATTTGATGATGGCACATTTTTTTGAATTCTTTACTATCACATCAGTAATTACATTGTGAGGAGCAACTGTGTGGCCACATAAATATTCTCTTCTCTACACAGCTTTCTTTTCTCATACCAATCATCCTTTAGTATGACTCAGTTATTATAGTACAGTCACCAATTGTGATGATTTTTATTAGACAAAATATTTTAACAGTCTTGGACTAATGTTAAATAATAGAATCAATATTGTCAAATTTAAAGTTCAACAATCTTTCTGTGATCAGTTTGCCATTTTACTTTCTCAGCAATGTATACTGCTTTAGTAA
This sequence comes from Lepus europaeus, assembly GCF_033115175.1. NCBI lineage: Eukaryota > Metazoa > Chordata > Mammalia > Lagomorpha > Leporidae > Lepus > Lepus europaeus. The sequence continues at coordinate 51,874,249 of NC_084834.1, read as the reverse complement.
CTGTAAGTGAATTTTCAGAGGGAATAAAATGACCAGAGGTAATGCAATTTTGTATCCAGCCCTAGCATATTCTAGAATTTGAATGGACATTAAATTTGGCATTTTCTTTAAACTTTATGAATCTTGCTTAGGTTTGGCTTAAGAAGTTTTCTGTTTTGTTTTATTTTGTTTGTTACTTTCATGTTCTCTTTACAGTTCTTTGTCTCCCAAGTGACAATTTGGGCACCAGATTTTAAACATTTACTCAACAAATAGCGTCAGCCAATGGAATGACCACCAAGCCCAAACACAACAGACACTTAATTTAATCAATTGCTTTCTCCTGAAAAACTTCATGGCATTTTCTTTTCTGAGCCTCATCCTTGCTTTTGCTTTAAATACATCTTCGCATGGTCTCCTTTTCCTCATGTATTCCTATAGATGAGCAAATAATTTAAACAAACTCCCTGAATTACTATCTAAAGTTAATCTGACTTCTCACTCTATACAACATAAGTCTTCTGTTGAATAAATTTTCCCTGATTGAATAGCAGTAGGATCCTCCTAAATTCATTATGTCTTTGAGTTCTTATGTATCTTTTTTCAGTAATATGATATGATCTTCAAAGATATGTCTAGGTAACAGTTTTCATCAAGACATGGTAACTGGGTTTGGTATATAGTGTAGCTAGAGGGAGTCTCTCACTCTTACTGGATCTCTAAGGGACTCAAGACTAGAAACACATATAGAACAATAAGGAGGGTAAGCACATAAAGACTTACACATTTGTGTACTGGACATTTTAATATGCTCATTTGCTCATTTCTGATTTTCACTCAAACGTAAGAAATATGCTAGGGGCCGACGCTGTGGCGCAGCAGATTAATACCCTGGCCTGCAGCACCAGCATCCCATATGGACACCGGTTCGAGACCTGGCTGCTCCACTTTCAATCCAGCTCTCTGCTGTGGCCTGGGAAAGCAGTAGAAGATGGCCCAAGTCCTTGGGCCCCTGTACCCACATGGGAGACCTGGAAGAAGCTCCTGGCTCCTGGCTTAGGATCAGCACAACTCTGGCCTTCGTGGCCAATTGGGGAGTGAACCAGCGGATGGAAGACCTCTTTCTCTCTCTCTCTCTCGCCCCCTCTCTCTCTCTGCTTCTCCTTTCTCTGTGTAACTCTGACTTCCAAATAAATAAATAAATCATTAAAAAAAAGAAATATGCTAGATTTACCCTCATCCTGTGTGAATAAAGTGATTTGTGTAGAAAATAAAGTATATGAAATAAAGTATATAAAAAGACTACTTACTTTTGGTTCACTTCGAATTAGTCCATGGAAAACAAACCAAACCACATCAAACAAGCAAACAAAAAACCCCATATATATTGAGCTGAGTATGTGGTATATTTATTGTATTCTTACCTGGCCAAATAAAAATCTGCTAATCTTTATTTATGTACTCAATATGTTTTGAAAATTTATCTGGTCCAATAAAGTCTGGAATGGCTTAGGCTAACAAAACTGTCCAATTTAAAGCGGCTTCCTGAAAATGAATAATTTGTGAATTAGATGTAGAGATCTCATTGATTTATACCTTCATAGTATAATGAGAAAATATATGGCTTGGAAAAAGAGATTGGAAATAGCAGTGCCTACCCCCCATGACAGAATCATGCAGATTCCTATTTCTCATAAACAGGCCCTCCACTGTGTTAGAAAATTAAACAGTAAAGTATGGACAGAGCAGTGATCTTGTCAGACTGTTATCACTATGTGTACAATTTATTGTATAACCATTAAATCTTAGAGTCATAGATGCTCAATATTCTAAGAAATGTTGAAGGCCTTCTAGGGATGGGGTTTGGTTTAGTGCAATACACACCTTTTAGTGCAACCCACACCTTTGTGGGTTCTTTTAATAGCATATTCTTCTTCATGTAAATCTAAATAACTTTTGATATGGTTAACGGATTTTTGTGATATATGGTTGTTTTGTGTTCTGTGCTACCATAAAGGAATATTTTATAGCTGTTTTCAATTAACTAGAATATCATTATGATACGATTTTGTCCTGATACAACAAACTGAGAAGTTTAGCAGCCCTTGTTGAATCAGACAGTTTCGTCACTTTCTTGCCATAATCGCTTTTCGTATAATCTTTCCACATGTAGATTCATAAAAACCAAAGGGAAGAATCAATTTCTATCACCTCAGTGCTCCAATGATTAGCATAAATCCACTTCAACATTCAGTATTCATAATTTAAATTGGCACTGGTTGGAAACATGGCACAGATAACCAACGAAGAATAAAACCAAAGTCTAGACAATGAAAATTGTTCCCAGTACTGGATATGCTGTATTCATATTCCCACATACAGCTATCCTGTATAGATATTCTTATAGTGGTAGATTCTGGAATGCACTTAGTGAAATTCTAAACAATGAGGTAGAGCAACATGTTAAACCTAAAGGAGACTGATGATATCATCTTAGTATAGCATGTATTACAAGATGTGGGATTTAATGATAAATTTCTGGCTGTAATATCCAAAGGAAATCTTCAGCAGCCATGACTGACTTGGAGATTTTAAGCATTTCTCAAACGGCTAACATTTGACAAGGCATTTGTCTGCTGACCGTGTACAGTAAATAACCAAACGCATGGAATGTCTCACTGGAGGACTGGAGGACCTACTGTTGATGAAATCATTGTGATTTTTATAGCCTAGCTCACTTTTACAAGCAGAAGTGCTGCAAGGGTCAAAGCCCTGTTTCATGTCACATGGCAACTGAGGGAAGCTGAACACCCACCGTGAAGCAGTGAGGTAGCCAGCTGGCATGGTGACGGCGCTAAAATATTATGTTGCCCACCCACACAGTGTTTTCAACAAGTAAATAAAGAACACACAGTAGTTTCATAAAATCACTGACTATAAACAATTAACTCATTAGATAAAATATTGATAATTTTAAAACAAGAATGGAGACTACTACAATTCTTAAATATACTGTAGGAATAAACCCTTTCCAAATGCAATGAACAGACCAGGGGAAAAAAAAAATCTCTTAAAATGCTATATGAGACAATACAGTCTGCTACTTTTAAGTTTTAGCCAAGAAACTATGGATCAGAATAGATTTAACTACCAGTTTTAGCCATAACATTAACATGTAATAACTGTAGGATATAGTCAGTATTCTTCCTGGCATTCTAAAAGAGAAGCAGTGTATGAAGTAGAACAGACTATATATTAGGTACTCTGACATAGAACACTTATGTCATGCTCCAATTTCAGAACCTAACACAAAAACCTGACATTCTGATAAATGAAAACTAGAGAGCCAGCTAGGATAATTTAAAAAGGACCTCTATACTGGACAGTTATACTTGTCTACAATAAAGTTTTGATTCACTTACAACAGAATTTTAGTTCCTAAATTTATTAATAGCTGCAGGAGGACTTGGCTTTTTAAAATAATAAAAACTAAATTTTAAAAATATTGTAATAAAAATAAAGAACAGGGATAGAAATAAAATTTTCATTGGATTAGATCAATTCTGGATTAAATTTTCCCATACACAGACTACATAATTAACAGAAGTAAAAGTCTTAGGTAATTTCAAAGTTAAGAGATAATAAAATATTTTGTTTCCTTGTTATATAAATAGTGCCGGTGCTGTGGAACTTTAAGTTCTATTTAATCCTACTGCTGTTTTTCAACAATCTCTGTTTATTTTTCATTTGCAGGGTATTTGGTGCATAGCTCTGTCTGTTATTTTTCCTGGCTTACTCTCTAAACTATCTGCAAGATTTTTTTCCAAATAGGCTATAAAGAATGATTACTGTTGTATGCCTGAGATTACCAGAAAAAAAATAGAGAAAATATTATTTTAAAATAGGTCATACTCTACTTCAAGAATCAATTGTTATTGACATTTAGCTCTCTGTTTGGAGGTTCTGTGGATAATGACAAGTACCCATGACATTTACAAGTTTTCAAAGATCCAACTGATCATAATTTTCTCCTCATATGTCTCAACTGCACAGCCCCCCTTCCTTCAAAAATACAAATGATGAAATTATGGGGATTAAAGGAGGTTAAAAAAGAGGGTGGAGAAAATTTGTCTTCAATTAGCACATTGTGAATACACTTAGCATGTTACCAAAAATTCTTCTGCTGCTCAAATCCCCCTGTGAACTCATAGGAAAATGTCTCAGCCCATTCTCAAACACAGCCTAGTCTCCAGCTTCTCTGTCGGGGCACACAGCACAAAGTTAGAATTTGCCTTCAGTTATGTACAGATGCAAAGGAGAAAGTGAAATGGATTGCAACAAGAAAAGGAGAGATAGCAACAGCCAAGTTTTGTGGAGTAGATAAAACACCATGCGTTTCCTATAGACAACTTTAGGAACATAGTGATTCTTCCCAACCCACCCTCCCTTCCACCTGTGCACCCACCCTTCTTCCTCCTCCCTCTCCTATACCCAGAATCATTAGTTTACAAAGATTCTTATTCAGCTAATTTTATACTCATAAGATTAACCCTACACTAAATGAATAGTTCAACAAGAAAGTGTTACCCAGCAAAATTTTCTGAGGGAAGATTTACAAAAAACAGATTTTTGTGTGCACTCCTAAATGACTTACAGGGATAATTTATAAATGTAGAAAGTGGAAAGATTGAGAAACAAATTCTGCACAGGAGAAGGGAAGGTGACTGTCTGCAACTAGCTGACATGAAAGGCAGACATCACATGAAAGATGGTTCCTGATAGCTACCCAGAATTGCACTGAATCACACAGAGCTAAGAGTAAACCCAACAGTCAGGCATCTAGGAGAGCTGTGTTCATGTGTTGGGTAGACTGTGCAGAGTTAAGCTGAATGAAAGCTCTGGAAATACAAGATCTGAAACTAATTTTTAATAACTTTTATTTATTCAGTGAAGAGAGCACAGAAGAGGTGGAGGGAAAGAGAGATTGAGAATCTTTCACTTCTCATATGCCTGCAATGGCTGCGCTGGGCAAGACTGAAATCAAGATCCCGGAACTCTGGAACTGAATTCTGGTCTCCCATGTGGGTGGCAGGGACTAAGTTCTTCATCACTTACTGCCTTTCAGGGTGTGCACTAGCAGGAAGGAGGAAGCAGGCCTAGCACTAGAACCCAGGCACTCAGATATGAGATACTGGTATCCCAAGTGACATGTCAACTAATAGGTCAAATGGCTACCCTGAAGATCTGATGTTAATCCAGACTTTGTAATATCTAGAAAAGAATTTTGAAAACTTTACATCACTGAAATAAGCTGTCATCATCTGGAAATACTGGACAAAATATTAAGGCATCTTTCATTTCTAAACTGAATGTCAATAAAATGGAATACATTGAAGGAGATGGCTCCCAGCTCTACAGTATTACGTAGGTTAATTGTGTATTTTGCATACACAAATTTTCTACTTTTCGGTTTATTCAATGTTGTTTTAAAACTCTCTTCTACCATCCCAGTGGAAGCAAAGAACACTTCTTTTGGCTGTGCAGCATTTGAAACTGGGCATTTTTTCTTCTTTTGGTGATGCATATCCATAAGCAGTTTAAAACAATCATTAGCTCTGATTTATGCCTTGTATATAGAGAGAATAAACTATTCTCTTGCCGTAGTAGTTTCCAAGATACCATTTTACAAATGACAAAGTATCCAGTTAACAAAAGAAACTAAAGTCATTAATAAGGAAAATTGCTTTTTTAGAAATCCAAACATCTCAACAGCTAAGTGCTGAATCGAAATAAGCAATTTAAACGTTTATGATAAGACAAATATGTTACTGTGACACCACTGTAGGTACATGTGTTGAACTTAACTTTTTCCCTGGGAGGAGGAATTCACGCAGAGAGGAATCATCAGTCTGGGATGGATGACAGAAAGAATGTTCTCCTGCATTCAGGGAACAGGACTGGGGAGTGAATCCCAGAACTGTGAAAGGAAGATTCTGCCTCAAATCAAACAAGATCTCAGCAGCACACATAAGTCATCCCCGTCTTCACTTATTGCTAGCCTCTGGCAATTATTCTGAACTCAAGAGGTAAAAGTACTATTAGGTGGCCTAAGAATTATTTTCAGCAGGGCTGGTGCTGTGGCACAGCTGGTAAGACTGCCATCTGTGATCCCACATGGGTGTAGGTTTGTGTCCTGGCTGCTCCACTTCCAATCCAGCTCCCTGCTAATGGCCTGGGAATAGTAGTGGAGGATGGGTCAAGTGTTTGGCCCGCTGCTAACCCTATGGGACACCTGGATGAAGCTTCTAGCTCCTGGCTTCAGCATGGCCCAACCCTGGCCTTTGCAGCCATCTGAGGAGTGAATCAGCAGATGGAAGATCTCTCTCTCTCTCTCTCTCTCTCTCTCTTCCTCTTTCTCTCTATATCTCTCTACCCCTCTCTGTAACTGTCTTTCAAATAAATAAATAAATCTTAAAAAATATTTTCAGAAAACAAACTGGTGATATGAATTTAAAGAATCTTTAAAACAATGTATTACACAGTAAAAATGATAAGAACATTGATATGAAATGAATTTTGAACAAACTAAACAAACATTTTGATTATCTGGGATACTGTAATTGCAACTATATGTTGATCGTCTGGTCAACTGGCTAAAACAATAGGATACTTACTTCATGAACTTAATAAATTGTTTTTTTTCTAAATTATTCCTATTTTTCCACAATCATAAATGAAAAGATTTTTTAAAAGATTTATTTATTTGAACAAAAGAGTTACATAAAAACAGAGGAAGAGACAGAGAGAGAGAGAGACAGAGAGAGAGATCATCCATCCACTGGTTCACTCCCCAGTTGGCTACAACAGCCCAGGCTGTGACCAGGCCAAAATCAAGAGCCAGAAGTCCATCCAGGTCTCCCACGTGGCTGGTAGAGGCTCAAGAACTTGGGCCATTTTCTCCTGTTTTCCTTGGCACATGAGCAGGGAGCTTTATGGGAACTGGAGCAGCTGGGATTCAAACTAGTACACAAATGCAATGTCAGAATTGCAGGCAGCAGCTTAACTCCGTGAGCCACAAATCAGCCCAAACGAACAGTCTTACTAATAAAACAATGTGAAGCTAAGGAGATCTTTAAGAAATAGATTTAAAAAGTCCACACGAATGATTATAATTTTGTTCTTGTTTAGACTTGTTCATTTTCGCTGCTTAAATTCACATTTAGAAAATGCTTTAGCTCAATCTTTCATTGTGTTGTCTCATTTTAGATGTACTTGTTTTTCTGCTGAAACAGCATTGTAACTACTCAGTCATGTGTGATACAAAGGATAGAGTTGTAGGAAATAAAAGTGTTATTTGTTCATATAAGATGAAATTCGTCAACTTTACTGGGTAATTTATTCTCAAAAGTCAAAGTCCGTCAGCATTTAGCTACGATACTTTGCAAGGGAGGAAAATGTACTGAGCAAATAGATTACCCAAATACTTTATAATGTTAGGATCAACTTCAAAGGAATAATTCAAGTGAAGGTACTTCAGTAATATTTCAAAATAAAGTTATTTTATAAAACATGATGCTTTTCTATTTTTTCTATTGCTGTGTCTTTTTTTTTTTTTTTTTTTGGTTTCCATCACTTTTTTTTTTTTAACTTTTATTTAGTAAATATAAATTTCCAAAGTACAGCTTATGGATTACAACGGCTTTCCCCCTGCCATAATTTCCCTCCCAGTCACACCCCTCCATCTCCTGCTCCCTCTCCCATTCCATTCACACCAAGATTCATTTTCAATTATCTTTATATCAGAAGATCGATTCAGTATATATTAAGTAAAGATTTTATCTGTTTGCAACCCCACAGAAACACAAAGTGTAAAATACTGTATCAGTACTAGTTATAGCATTACTTCACATTGGACAACACATTAAGGACAGATCCCACATGAGGAGTAAGTACACAGTGACTCCTGTTGTTGACTTAACAATTTGACACTCTTGTTTATGGCGTCAGTAATCTCCCTAGGCTCTAGTCATGAGTTGCCAAGGCTATGGAAGTCTTTTGAGTTCACCGACTTTGATCTTATTCTGACAGAGTCATAGTCAAAGTGGAGGTACACTCCTCCATTCAGAGAAAGGTCCTCCTTCTTTGATGGCCCATTCTTTCCACTGGGATCTCACTCACAGAGATCTTTCATTTAGTACTTTTTTTTTTTTTTTTTTTTTTTGCAAGAGTGTCTTGGCTTTCCATGCCTACAATACTCTCATGGGCTCTTCAGCCAGATCCAATTGCCTTAAGGGTTGATTCTGAGGCCAGAGTGCTGTTCAGGACATCTGCCATTCTATGAGTCTGCTGTGTATCCCACTTCCCATGATGGATTGTTCTCTCCCTTTTTTATTCTATCAGTTAGTATTAGCAGACACTAGTCTTGTTTGTGTGATCCCTTTGACTCTTAGACCTATCACTGTGATCAATTGTGAACTGAAATTGATCACTTGGACTAGTGAGATGGCATTGGTACATGCTACCTTGATGGGATTGTATTGAAATCCCCTGGCACATTTCTAACTCCACCATTTGGGGCATGTCCGATTGAGCATGTCCCAAATTGTATATCTCCTCCCTCTCTTATTCCCACTCTTATATTTAACAGGGATCACTTTTCAGTTAAATTTAAACACCTAAGAATAATTGTGTGTTAATTATAGAGATCAACCAATAGTACTAGAAAAAAAAAATACTAAAAGGGATAAAGTATTAAATTGTACATCAACAGTCAGGACAAGGGCTGATCAAGTCACTGTTTCTCATAGTGTCCATTTCACTTCAACTGGTTTCCCCTTCGGTGCTCAGTTAGTTGTCGCCGATCAGGGAGAATATATGATATTTGTCCCTTTGGGACTAGCTTAATTCACGCACGTTAATGTTTATTGCAGCTCAATTTACAATAGCTAAGACCTGGAATCAACCCAAATGCCCATCAACAGTAGACTGGATAAAGAAATTATGGGACATGTACTCTATAGAATACTATACAGCAGTCAAAAACAATGAAATCCAGTCATTTGCAACAAAATGGAGGAATCTGGAAAACATCATGCTGAGTGAATTAAGCCAGTCCCAAAGGGACAAATATCATATGTTCTCTCTGATCGGTGACAACTGAGCACCAAAGGGGAAACCTGCTGTGTCTTTCTTTTTTTTTTTTTTTTTTTTTTTTTTGACAGGCAGAGTGGACAATGAGAGAGAGAGAGAGAAAGGTCTTCCTTTTGCCATTGGTTCACCCTCCAATGGCCGCCGTGGTAGCGCGCTGCGGCCGGCGCATCGCGCTGTTCCGATGGCAGGAGCCAGGTGCTTATCCTGGTCTCCCATGGGGTGCAGGGCCCAAGCACTTGGGCCATCCTCCACTGCACTCTGGGGCCACAGCAGAGAGCTGGCCTGGAAGAGGGGCAACCGGGACAGGATCGGTGCCCCGACCGGGACTAGAACCCGGTGTGCCAGCGCCGCAAGGTGGAGGATTAGCCTAGTGAGCCGTGGGGCCGGCTGCTGTGTCTTTCAAAGCTTCCACACAACAGAACTCCTAGGGATGGTGGTGGTAATGATATTTCTCTTAGTGGTGGTAACTGACATAATTTTTTCAAATAACAGAAGGCAATACAACACAGAAATCAAATACTTTGTTTTATCAAACTTTGTTTTAAATGTGTGCTAAACAAATTGTTAAGAATTCTGTACTCAAGGGCTGACATTGTGGCATACTGGGTAAAGCCACATCCTGCGATGCCCAGTATCCCATTTATACATGGGTTCAAGTTCAGGCTGCCCACTTCCAGTTCAGAAAAGCAGCAGAATAAGGCCCAAGTGCTTGGGCCTCTGTGCCCACATGGGAGATCTGGAAGAAGCTTCTGGCTCCAGGCTTTGTTTTGGCCCAATCATGGCTACTGGAGGCCATCTGGGGAGTGATCCACTGGATGGATGATCTCTCTTTCTCTCCCTCTCTCTCTTTCTTTTTCTGTAAATATGACTTTCAAATAAATTTATAAACTTTTATAAAAGAATTACATACTACTGTAATTGTAATGATTTTGTGACTATTTTAAAATTCATGTGAGAGATGCTGAATATCTTTTCATTACATTATTGTTTATAGTCCTTGACTATTTTCCTGTTCAACTATGCTCTTTTTACTTTTTTTTTGTTGTTGTTGTTGAAATGGTTACAGAGTGGAGCATTACATTTTGACTTTAATGGAAATTTTAAAACATGTACCTCAATAATAATGAAGGGATCTGGTGCTGTGGCGTAGTGGGTAAAGCTACCGCCTACAGTGCTCACATCCCATATTGGCACCAGTTCGAGTCTTGGCTGCTCCACTTCTCCAGCTTTCTGCTATTGCCTGGAAATACACTGGAAGATGGCCCAAGTCCATGAGCCCCTGCATCCATGTGTGAGACCTGGAGGAGGCTACTGGGTCCTGGCTTTGGATTGGCACATTTCTGTCCATTGCAGCCATCTGGAGAGTGAACCATCAGATGGAAGACCTCTCTCTCTCTCTCTCTCTCTCTCTCTGCCTCTACCTTTCAGTAACTCTGCCTTTCAAATAAATAAATCAATCTTTAAAAAATGAATAAAACATTAATTTGGAGTAAGTATAAATGATGTTGTACTAAATAAAATAAATAGAATAAAATTAGTGTCTTGCTATAACCTTACTGATGGACAAAACCCTCAGAAATCTATAAAATACACATAATCTTAACTATCATTATAATTTGTATAATTCAGAAAATATTTAAATGGGTACTTCACATTACATTATTTATTATTCTATGTGTAATCCAAGTAGTAATGCTCTAGAGTGCACAGATCAGAATATTTTGCATTGAGATGAAAAGGCCAGATGCTTGGGCTTTCTATCCCCGTACTAGCTCAGTCACTTGAGGAGAACATAAGGAGGCCTGGCATAGCAGTGTCCCCACGGTGGGGGCTCAGGCAGATCTGAAAGTCCTACAGGTACAGTCTGCTGATTGTCCTCTTGCAATTGGGATGCAAGCTCTTCCTTGAATGGGGTTCTGGGCAGGGGATATACACATTTATTATAAGAATGGTACTAGTGGAAAGGACTGAAGTGCTTAGATTCTGGATATTTTTTTTTCCTGAAGAAACTTGTTATTTAATGGACACAAATTTCATAAGTACAACTTTATGAATATAGTTTTTCTTCCCATAATACCCACACTCCCACCCCTCATCCTCCTCCTAGTCCCATTCTCCATTAAGATTCATTTTCAATTAACTTCATTGACAGAAGACCAACTCCACACTAAGTAAAGATTTCAACAATTTGCAGGCACACACACACACACACATGCAGACAACTGTTTGAGAACAAGTTTTACAATTAACTCTTAAAGTACAACTCATTAAGGACAGAGGTCCTGCATGGGAAGTTAGTGTACAGTGACTCCTATTGTTAATTTAACAATTAATGCTCCTATGTATGATGTCAGTTACCAGATGCTCTTGACATGATCTGTTGAGGCTATGGAAGCCTTTTGAATTCACAAACTCCATCAGTATTTAGAAGAGGCCATAAGCAAAGTGAAAGTTCTCTCCTCCCTTCAAAGAAACGTACATCCTTCTTTTATGACCACTTCTTTCCACTGGGGTCACACCCACTGAGATCCTTCATGTAGGACATTTTTTGCCACAGTGTTTTGGCTTTCCATGCCTGAAATGCTCTCATTCTGGATATCTTAAAGGTAGGACTGAGAGAATTTTCTGATGGATTAGATGCATACAGTGAGAAAAAAATAGTTGTTAGGGATATTCCTTTCTATATACATTTTCTTTCCACAGTAAATGCATAAATGGTAAACCATTTTTCTGAAAGTGAGATGTGGATTTGGAAGATGGGGAAATGAAAAATTTGGTTTGAGGTTTATTAAGTTGAAACTCTGCGTAATACATCTCACACAGATGTCAAGTACAGAGTTAGATGTACGAGGTTAGTGGAAAGACTGATGGCGTAAATTTAAACTTAGAGATCTTACATGATAGAGTTGGATGGGAGCAATTTAAGATAAAAGAAAGGCCAAGATGAAGCCCACACTTAGATTTAATCCAACAGTTAGCTACTGTAATCATGAGAAGGATACAAAAAGGAGACTGAAAATAAATTTCCAGCGACATGGTAGAGAACAGGAAGGAGGGCCAACAAAAGAAGGTGTTTCAGGTTTAGAGACAGAGATCATGATGCTTCCTAATTTACTGAAACTGAACATTTTTCATGTTACAATGGAAAAACTGCCTTGATTAAAAGGGAAACACAGCTGACTTTTGTATAGTGCAATGTTGTTGAAGTAAAACGTTTTGGATATAAAAACAAATGACTAAGCAATAGCTGTTGGTTTTCACAGTCATATTTAAACCTGAAAATAGATCTACCATATGAACCAGCCATCTCACTCATGGGAATTTACTCAACAAAATGAAATCAGCATATGAAAGAGTTATCTGTACCTGTATGTTTATATCAGCTCAGTTCTCAATAGCTAAGACATGGAATCAACCCAGATGTCCATTAACAGACGACCTGATAAAGTATATTATGGATTACTACATAGTCGAAAAAAGAAAGAAATCCTGCCTTTGCCAACAAAATGGATACAATAGGAGACCATTATGCTTAGAGATATAAACCCGTCCTAAAAAGACGAATGCCACATGATTTCTCAGACTTGTGGTAACCAATATTGAGAGTACAAAAAATGAAATGCATATGAGTGAGATTGACATTTTGAGATTTATCATTGCTTATAGCCTTACTACTTGTTGAATTGTTTATTTAGTGCAGGACTAAGCTTGTGATTATAAAGTAAATTGAAAGTATGTCATTGCAAAAATTAAAAGAAAAATAAGGAAGGTTGGAGAGGAGGGGAGGAAGAGCAGGGATTACCATTATGTTCTTTTTTTTTTTTTTTTCGGACAGGCAGAGTGGACAGACACAGAGAGAGAGAGAGAAAGGTCTTCCTTTACTGTTGATTGGTTCACCCTCCAATGGCTGCTGTGCATTATGTTCTTAAAACTGAATATATGTAATACTTGAAATCTGTTCTCTTTATATAAACAAATAAATAAAACTATGATGACTTAAATAGTATATTAAAGACTAACAATTGAGGGGCTGGCACTGTGGCAAAGTGGGTTAAAACCCTGGCCCGAAGCGCCACCATCCCATATGGGCATTGATTCAGGACCCGGTTGCTCTACTTCCAATCCAGCTCTCTGCTGTGGCCTGGGAAAGCAGTAGAAGATGGCTCAAGTCCTTGGACCCCTGTACCTGTGTGGGAGACCCAGAAGAAGCACCTGGCTCCTGGCTTCGGATCGGCGCAGCTCCCGCCGTTGTGGCCATCTGGGGAGTGAACTAACAGAAGAAAGACCTCTCTCTCTGTCTCTACCTCTCTCTGTAACTCTGTCTTTCAAGTAAATAAAATAAATCTTTTAAAAAAGTCTAACAATTGAATAAAAAGATGTTTTTGGAAGTTACATATAAATTAAAATTAAATAATAAGTAAAATACAAAAATTTAAGCTAAATAATTAAATACTTTAAAATAAATAAGATGCTAATTCACCTAAATAATAATCACCCAGAAAAACATCCCACACCTAACCAACATTTCTTCTCATTAATAGTCTAATCCATGAGCTCTACATAATTTCCTGCTTGATTAGTATCTAATAGTTTGTGGGTATCTTACTTGTAAAGGAATGTTCTCGATTAATACAATCAAAGTGGTGTTCATTTTTCTTGCATGCTTTTTTTGTGTTAGCTGTATAAGTAAAACAATCTAAAAGAAAATAAGTAGATATATTTAAATGTTTGTTTTATTGTAGTTATTTTCTTTTTTTAAAAATTTTATTTATTTATTTATTTATTTTTTATTTTTGACAGGCAGAGTGGACAGTGAGAGACAGAGAGACAGAGAGAAAGGTCTTCCTTTTGCCGTTGGTTCACCCTCCAATGGCCGCCGCGGTAGGCGCGCTGCAGCCGGCGCACCGCGCTGATCCGATGGCAGGAGCCAGGTGCTTCTCCTGGTCTCCCATGGGGTGCAGGGCCCAAGCACTTGGGCCATCCTCCACTGCACTCCCTGGCCACAGCAGAGAGCTGGCCTGGAAGAGGGGCAACCGGGACAGGATCAGTGCCCCTACTGGGACTAGAACCCGGTGTGCCTGCGCCGCAAGGCGGAGGATTAGCCTAGTGAGCTGCGGCGCCGACCTATTGTAGTTATTTTCATTTCATTTAAAAGCAGAGAGAGAAAGAAGGAGAGACAGAGAGAGATCTTTCAGATACTGGTTCACTCCCCAAATGTCTGCAATAGCTAGGACTAGGCCAGGCTGAAACCAGGAGCCTGGAACTCCATCTGGGTCTCTTACATGGGTCGCAAGGACTCAAGCATTTGAGTTATCATCTGTTGCCCCCCAAGATACACTTTACCAGGAAGCTGGCTTGGGAGGAGTGCATCTATGTATGGAATCAAGTCATCTGATATGGTATTCAGGCATTCCAAGTGGTGACTTAAGTCACTGCTTCAAATGCCTGCCTTAACTGATGTTTATAACATAATGAATTATTTCAAAGTTTCCTCACATAAAACACAAACACAAAATTCATTTGGCTTCTTAAGAGAAGTTAAGCTTTCACTGCTAGTCTATTAAATTCATTGCCCTCTCAGTAGGTGGACAAATACTATAATGCAGTTCTATTACAGTAAACAACATTGTCTTAGATACTCTAGAAAGTAGCTATCCACATATCCACAATTATATTGGAACAAGTATTTTTAAATGTAGAAATAATGTGCAATAGAGTAACGAAAACTTACTTTATTTAAGGGAAAAACTTTACCTTACAGATTTTATGTACTGTCAGTTTATTAACCTTTAACTATGTTCAACATTATGCTTAAGTTAATATATATCATTTTATGCTGATATGTGAATGCATACTCCTGGAATTTATTTTTAAAAATTCTCATGTGAAATTAGATTTTCTATTTCTTACTATTTTGGTAATATAATATTTATTGAGAAGAAGTCTTTTCTTTTTAATAAGAAATCATATTACGTGCTAATTGGTATTTGACCACTTATGCCCTGAAAAATATTTTCAATTTAAAATATTTGTTTAAGTAAACCAACATTATATTTAAGTACATTCAATCAGACCAACGTTTGTTTCTGGTGGAACTATTTGTTTAACTTTCAATTTGTTAAAAGGTTGTTTCAATCATACTATTTACTTTTAAGGCATTGAGGATGATATGAGATTTTTATAATTTGCAAAGACAGAATTGCAAGTAAAAATGTAGTTTACCCATGAAATAAGCTCAGCATGATTGGAATCTATTTTAACTTGTTTAAGCTGTGAAACCCTGCTGTAACTCAATAACTTAGGTCCAAAAATTCAATTGTACAAAATATGGGGTTGTGGTATTGCAAGGTTAGCAAAAAGCCCAATGAGTTCTTAGTTGGTTTTATAGTTACCATGTGCGAAAAGAAATAGAGAAGCAATGTTGTTATTTATTTGTTTTTGTTTTATTATGTAGAATTGGAAAAGGACTGATGATTACAAAGACAGAGTGTACCCTACACTGAACTGGGAAAGATCCCATTGATCATGAGAAAATCACTTCTTGACACTTTCCTCCTTTGCCTTTCCTTTGCCACCTCCCCTCCATCCTAAAATTAGCATTCATCTACCCCGCCCCTTTTTGAAAATTTCCACTGGACAAAGAATTGATGCTATTCTCCAGTACCACGGAATCTGTGTTTTAGTACTGGGGTGGCGTGGAGTTGACTGTAATTGAAAATAATATTTATTAAAAAAGTTTTACTTGTTTGTACATTCACTGTCTTGTTTGCCGCCAAGGTTTATTTAGTTTATCTGACTAGATAGTTGATTGTAATATTGCCTTTCTCACAGTCTTCCCCCTAGTGTTTGTTTACCAAGAGCAGTCTTTCCAAGAATAGCTTTTCCACCAAGAATGTAAATGGAGTAGTTGTACTTCTCTAAGGCAATGCTAAACAATTTATGTGTATTTATTTTTTACGTTTTTGTAGGGTATGTAAAACTGTATGTTTTATTAAAATTGTATGTTTTGCTCCAAAGCAAATGTCAGTTACAATATTTTCTTTAAGAACTGAGGACTCTATCTCAAGCCACAATTTATCACTCCATTTTCTTCAACATCTATTCGGCCTTCTGGTAACTCACAGAATACAAATATGAATATTTCACAGACTCTGCTTCCGTGGTGCATAATTTACTGGCAGGGAAGGGAAAGAACATCCCGAGAGTGTGATAAAAGTTATAAAGGAATCCCAACAAGGCTCTGCAGTACTACACAGGAGCAAGCACCTTCGAAAGCACCGCAGTTTAAGTGAATTGTTTTCACAGAGTATGCCAAATTAAAACCTGGGAGTCAATAAAGTATGTTAAGGAAATGATTTTTTAAAAATTATTGCTCATACAAGATCAGGAATTGTTTTCAAAAACTGGCGAAGGGAATCCTTACCAGCCTTACTGATTAAGAAGATAGGGGAAGTTATCCTGAGTAAGCCCATATCAGTTAATTCTCTCTGATATGGCCGCTCTTTTTGTTACACGTGGGATTCAGAAGACATAAAACCCACAATCTCATAATAAAAAGATGATTGCATTTCATATGTGCTTCCCTTAGGGAAGAAAAATGATTATTTAAGATGAGGTTAGTCAGCAAATAAAGCGGTTTGATTTAAGCCTGGGTTTGGGTCCCATGCATGGCTTTATAGCCATATTAGCAAGCATTAGTTTTAGTGTGTTTTCCCATGAAATCCATTTAACATTTCATTGAGGAGATATATATATATATATATATATATATATATATATATATATATATATATATATATATAAAGAGAGATTACCAGAATTCTTTTTGTGCTATCTCTCAAACAACTCCAAGATGAAAATCAGGAAAGACTGTGTAATACATCGCATTGCAGTGCTCCAAGATATTACACAATATGAACTACAAAACAGGCCCCTCACTGTGGTTTCATTTGTTGTTGTTATCATAAGTCTCTCAGCTTCTAGTAGTCAAGAAGGTAGACAGAAGTGAATAAAACAGTCCTCTAAAGTCTGAGGCTACTGATAATCTCATTCTATTCATAATTTCCCTGTCTCAATGTTCAATTTGAGAATTTATTTGTTTGAGGGAAAAATTTAGAAAATCATATAAGTGCTACTTTGAAGTGATTTTGATCACCATGGGCTTGCATTATCTACCTACATTCTTATTTAAGATCTATACTCTTTTCCAAAAATATTTAATTATCATTAACTTTTTGTGCTTAAGTTATTCAGTGGTAGCAGATACCACACAACTTCTCCCCACAGAATTTTTTTTATTCATTTATTTGACAGGTAGAGTTCTAGACAGTGAGAGAGACAGAGAGAAAGGTCTTCCTTCTGTTGGTTCACTCCCCAAATAGCCGCTACGGCTGGAACTGTGCCAATCCAAAGCCAGGAGTCAGGTGCTTCTTCCTGGTCTCCTATGCGGATTTAGGGGCCCAAGCACTTGGGCCATCCTCCACTGCCTTCCCAGGCCACAGTAGAGAGCTGGACTGGAAGAGGAGCAACCAGAACTAGAACCTGGCGTCCACAAGGGATGCTGGTGCCACAGGCGGAGGATTAACCAAGTGAGCCATGGCGCCGGCCCCTCCCTACAGAATTTTAATAAAGGCTGCTGATAGAGGTTTAAATTATTAAATAAATACTTGTTGGGTTTCTTGTAAATTTTTCCTTTATAATACTTAACACTTAGTGTAATTGTTTCCTATCACTCTACTAGGATTTAGTATCTAATTAACTATTGTTTGGTGGTGCTTCTCCTACTTTGTCATTTTATTTTTTCATTGTCTTTCACTGATTTCTCATCTCTGCTCACCTTGTAAATAACAATGACCCTAAATTTTGGTGTTCTGCCCTATCTGTATGCTCTCTTCCCGAGCCATTTTTTCTGCTACTAAAATTTCAACACATGTCAGTATTTGAGGCCATCAAATCTATGAGAGTAATCCAAACATTCATGGAAAAATAGAAGTAAAAAATGCTTACTTTGGTGCAAAATATTTTGAAATCCATGCATAGTTTTTTTTTCATAGTATGGATTTCCATGAACTTTTTGAAGAAAACCTCATATCATCTTAACCAAGATTTTCCTCCTAAAATCTTAAATGGATCTATCCCAAATTTATATCCAAATAGAATACCTTATAACAGTAGTTTGACAAAGACATTCCCATTCACAATTGATTTACAAAATTTCTTGTTTATGTCTTATTTGCACCCTGTTATTTAAATGTATTCTCAATATATAAAATTGCAGGTGGGAGGGAAGTTATGGGAGGGGGAAGCCATTGTAATCCATAAGTTGTACATTGGAAATTTATATTCATTAAATAAAAGTAAAAAAAAAAAAACCACCAAAACTCCAATATATATATATATATATATATATATATATATATAAATTAAGAGTGCAGCATGAAAGCAAAAAGGCCTTTGTCCAAAAAGGCCACATGTTCTACCTATTTTATTCAACTCCAACCAAAGGTCTTCTATTTGAGCCATTAGTCAACAATTGAGTTATCAAAAGAATTTCCTAGTTAATTTCTTTAAGGAATCATGTATTAAGTTGGTTTTATATTGTGTATTTGAGATATCTGGCCAATGTAAACTGATACATTTAATTCCTAGGAATTATAAAGGAAACCTTTAAAATATTGTGCATGATTTCATTTTTCCTAAAGAATGATTAATGTATTACCAAAAGGATAAATGAAGTAAACTCATACCTAGATTCAATTTACAACTTAATATAAGTTTTCCTAATTATGAGTATCTTCCAGCAAGAATAGGTTAAAATAAATAATAAATTAAAAAGAAGCGTTTAATTTTAATAATACCTGGGGTTGCAGTTATTATTTATAAGCAAATAAACTTCAATCATCCTTGTAACATAAATTGTCATTTATTAAAAAATTATTGAATATATTAACTCCAAGAAATGTTATTGAAATTTCATTTTTTTTTGTTTTTGTTGGAAAAGCACAAGAATAAAATTTCTAATAAGTTCGAGGTGTTTTAAACATTGACCAGCCCTGAGCAAGCTTTCAGATTTCTTTAAAGATGCTAATATCATTATTGCAGATCTCTTTGTCTTTTTTTGCTTGTTTCTTTGTGTATTTCTGACTTTAATTAAGCTATTTAGGTTGACACTGGAAAATATATTTTCATGTAGTTTTATCTAGGAATAGAACATAATGTATTTTCAAAGTTTATTTCTTTGTTAAAATTGGTTTATTTCCAAACAATTCATCAGAGATACTATATATGTTTGTAATTTTTCTTCTGTCTTGGTTTCTTCAGAGTAGATATTTGGAAATAAGCTACTAGCTATAGTTTAGCATATAATTGTGAAGTATGAGATGTGTATGAAATACTGACACTGTGAAATACATTGAAATACAGCCTAATACAATTATTGTGAAAAGACACGTTATTTGTTTGCATTATCAATTTAGAACAAATATAAGAAATTGTAAAGGAGATTCTTGTAATTGATTATAATTTTAAGTAGATATAACTTCTATAATATATTACATGATTAGCGTGACATAAAGTCTCATCTAGCAAGGAATCAGAGAAGCATATTCCTCTGTTTTTTAGTTTGCTTATTTCTTTAGAAATAGTAAATGTTTATGACATTTTAAAGAGAGTCAGCAAGATTCAATGAGATGGAGAGAGGAATATCAAAGACCCCTGCACCAGTGACCATCTACCTAAGAGGCAAAAACCATGTCAATTCTTTTAACAAAGAGAACTTAATATAAAAATAGATAACTAGTCATTAAAAATTAAAGCAAAATAAACTAAGGTATTATGTTTTTAGCGCTCTACTAAGAAGGTGCTATCCCCTGAAATTGGAGAACAAAAGAAAAATACCGGTAATATTAAAGCTTTGAAGTTTGGCAGAGTGCCTGAGCCCTGCTGAGCTGAACACCCCCTTTTTCAGGATACGATTGGTTGGAAATGTCGTTTCAGGGCTGTGCAAGGGGCTGGGACTCAGTTCTAAGGAAGAGATGCTGGCTGGCTCATGCCAACATCAATGAGAGGTCCACTTGTAGGCACCAGGAAAATTCTACATTGGTGTAACTAAAATAAATCACCACCACTGATCATAAGAAGCAAAGCTGTGTGCCACTGAATGGAACATAAAGTTCAAGTCTGTAGAGAGAAAGGAATAAGGAATAATCTCTTTCTTTCTCTACCGGCCTCCCATCCCCCTTTTAACTCTTTCGTTAACAGAGCCTAATAAGAATCCTGCTGACAAATTACTATGGTTTTACAGAGTCACAGCTCCAGTATCACAAACCAGTACTCTAATACGGCTGCTTGCATCACAAGTCATGGCTTAACTGACTAAACCAGAATGCCAGTCCGAGGGAAATTATTAAGTGTTTCTGCGAGATCTGACAAACCTTAGAAAGGAAGGAGAAAGCATATAGGCAAAACTGTAAAAAGAGAATAATATACATCTATAATTGTATCTTAATGTACATGCATACTGAGTATAAAAATTATGTCTTTGATACAGGGTGGTCACATTTGTTAAAGGAGGCTTAGCAGATGACCATCAGATTCCTCAAGATCTATTTGCAAGGCATATTTATGGGCCCAATGAGAGTAGCCTGAGCTTACACATGTTTACATAGAGAAATGTTCCACTAGATTGAGTATAAGCCAATGATTTCCTTGCCTCCAAAACTCCCAGAAATCACTAGTTCTTTTTACCTATGATTGTCCACAAAATAATTGATTTTACTTTTTAAAGATGTATTTATTTTTCTGAATGTCAGAATTACAGAAATAGAGGCAGAGAGAGATCTTCCATTAGCTGGTTTACTCCCCAGATGACCTCAACAGCAAGAGCTGGGCCAGATTAAAGCCAGGAGCTTCTTCTATGGCTCCCACAAGGGTGGCAGGGACACAAGTGCTTGGACCATCTTCCAGTGCTTTCACAGGCCATTAGCAGACAGCTGGATCAGAAGTGAAGCAGCCTGGATACCAACTGGTGACCATAGGGGATGTTGGCATTGCAGGCAGCAACTTTACCTGCCATACCAAAAGGCTATCACACTTGATAGTTAAACACCACAGTGTTTTCTGCATATCTCACTTCTTATTTTTTCTGGAGATGAACTAACTGGTAATTTTTCATCAAAAGTTGCGGCCACTACTTTTGGGTAGAAAGAGAAGATGCAAATTACTAGAGAAAAAATTTTTTCTTAGAAAAGTAAAGACTTTCATGATTTTGAAGATAAGAAACAGAAGATATTTGATCATTGCTAAAAAAAAAGTTTAGTCCTGTAATTGGTAATATTTTAAATACCACTTTTTACCAAATGATTATAATTTAAAAAATGACAAAATTCACATGCTGTCAAAGAATGTGGAGAAAACATATCAACCTTACATTGCTGGTGGGAATGTGAAATCATACAGCCACTTTGGAAAACATTCTGATAGCTTATGATAAAACTAAACATGTGACTACCATAAACTCAGCAATTAGATTCTCAGGCATTTATTCTTAAGAAATTAAAATTTATGTTCACACAAAAACATATGCATGAATGTTCATTGTAGCTTTACTTACAACAACGTTCATGGACATAAACAGATACCTATCAGTGGGTTTATTAAGTGAAGTGTGTCATATCCATATCATGGACTGCTATTCAGCAATAAATAGGAACAATTCATTGATACATGATCATGGTTGAATATCCTCGCCATGAGGCTAAATGAAAAAAAAAAAACAATCATACTGATACTGTTACCTACTCTTTGGTTGCATTTGTATATCATTCCTGATAGGATAAATTTATACAAATAAAAACAGATTGCTCATTCATTCCTGAGGTTAGGAATGAGAGGATGATGTAGCTTTAAAAGGGCAACAAGAATGATGATTCTGATGCCAGATTTTTTTATGTATATTCACTTTTCCCATGTGAATAAACTGGCTGTGATTTTATAGTATAGTTTTCTAAAATGCTGTTATTAGAAGTAACTGGATACCCCTGTATTATTTCTTAATATTGCATTTAAACCTATGATTATCTCAAAATAAAACACAAAATTAAGAAATAAGCAAATTCTTTAGTGTGGCTATTGTAGATGTTAAAACTTTGCAGATAGATTGGAAGAAGATGATTATATTCTCTAAACCTGAAAAGAACTAATCTACTCTTACAATCAACAGAAGACAACAATCTACAGAAATGTAGACAAAATATGAGCAGATAGTTCCATAACACTATATTCAACTGGGTAACAATCATATGGAGAAACGCAAATAAATTGGGAATCAGAAAATAGGGGACATTATATCCTCACACCAGCACTGTGAAAATTAAAAATTTGAGCAATGTGAAGAGTTTAGAGATGAGGGGAAAGAGAATTCATGATGCATCTGAATTTGATGGGGAAACATAGTACTACAGCCTTCAGACAGAGCAATCTTACAGTAGTTTATAATATTCAGCATATATACACATATGTACACTTATACATCACACACATGCAGACGTGCATATACACAGAGTCTGTAAACTAGCAACCCAGCAAGCCACTTTTATTATATAAAATCTGATATAATTTGTACATCATCCTATTAGAGGACATTTTTACATATGTTCATCTCAGTGTATTTTGTGGAAGGAATTTGTTAATAATTTAGGGTTCTACTAATGAAAGAAAAGACTAAGGTGGCCAAATATTAATATTATATAAGTGTATGTTAATACTAATTTAATAAAAATATTGAGTTAAAATACACCTATGACCAAACAGTACTATATATTTTCAAGGACACATACAATTAACAGAATACATACATAATACATAAGAAGACTGCCCATGTGTAGGGAGGAGATGAAAATAGGGTTAAAAGAAATAAATAATAAAATAATATTATTGAAACATTGCATATTTGACTGATAATATACTAGATCATTGTATAGCTCTCCCTCCTTCCCCAGAAGTGGTGATCAGAGTACAAAACCACAAAGAGATCTTAATTACCCTGGCATCCTAAAGAAACATATCAATTGCTGAGATCAGACATTTTTTTCAGGGCATGTTAAACATCAAGGGATAGTCGAACCAGCTGGACTACCTCCAGCCATTGCCTTGGCAACCACTTATCCTTCTCTTTACAGTTTCTAAAATATCCAGGAAGGCTCAGAGAGGGGAGAGTATTCTGCTTGGTAGTAATTGTGCTAATTCTTTCCACATGCCACGCACCTATGCAATCAGACATGTCCACCCAGTAAACCATGTGACAAATATATATACATGTAAATATACATGTGACAAAAGAGAATTCCCAGAGAATTACTTGCAGAGACTGAGAGAGCTGAGTCATATCTACCTTAAAATCTCCAAGATTCTTTATGTTAGGAATAAGATTTCAGAGACACAGCTGAGTCCAGGACACTGAATCTACAAGGTTACCGGGGAGAAAGGACTGTGGATTTATAAGCTCAACATGCTTCTTAGGTAAAGTTCAGATCTAAGCCACGTCTGTTATGTCAAGTCTACAAACCTGCCATACAAACGCATGTGGATATAGACAACTTGAACATGTCCAGAGCATACTTTCTTCTTTTTTTGTTAATAAGACTTCATTATTATAATGCCATCTTAAAGAGAACAAGGATAACATCAAATTCACCATCAAGATTCTAAAAAGTGCCCTCACAAATTGAAACAGAGAGTGACCTAGGTTGCTACCATAGGATATTATCACAGTTTCATTATAAGTGTTTTGGAACTGATAATCAAGTATTATAGGAAAGGAAAAAAATTAAACTTCTAGAAAATATGTCTCCTAGAGGTTAGAAGTCAAATTTACAACTGGATACCCCAATTTCTCTTTTCCAACCTATTCCATCTATCATTATACCCTATTTATCTTTGAACCTCTCTACTTGTTAACACATCAGTGGCCACCATCCTAAGGTTATTTTGCATGGCATTTAAATCCCATTATTCTAATTATCTCTAGATTTCTAGAATTAATGCTGGCTATTACAATCAGTTTATTACATTGAAGATACACTGGTCATTTAAAAATATAAATTAAAAAATGGAAATGTTGCTTAGCACTTAAGATGCCTTGATCCTATGTCAGAGTACTGGGGGTCAACTCCGAGCTCTGCTCCTGAGCTCAGCTTCTTTCTAGTGCACACCTTGGAAGACAATGATAATTATTCAAGTAACTGAGTGCCTGCCAGTCATGTAGGAGACCTGGATTGAGTTCTTGGAGCTCAGCTGTGGCCCTAGCCCACACTCAGTCCTAAAGGGCATTTAGGGAGCTAATCACTAGTTGGAAGATTCTCTCTCACATGCACATTCTTGCTCTCTCTCTCTCATAAATAAATAAATAAATAAAATTATATTGCCACCTTAATGCCAGTCTCCATCCCCAACTCAAAACACAGAAAGAGTTTAGGAAGAAATATTGGGCAAAGAAGTTAAGTTCCTGCTTGGGACAACTGCATCCCATACCAGAGTGCCTGTTTTGAGTCACTGCTATGCCACTTCTGATCCAGCTTCCTCTATTACATACCCTGGTAGGCAGCAGGTGATGGCTTAAGTACTTATTTCCTTGTCACCCATATGAGAGATTGGGACTGGGTTCCATGTTCCTGATTTTTCCCTAACCCATTCCTTGCTGTTGCAGGAATTTGGGGAATGAACCAACAAATGAAAGATCTCCCTCCCTCTCTCTCTCTCTCTCTCTTTCCCTCTTTGCTCCCCACTCCCTAACTCTCCCTCACTTTCTGTAACTCTGCCTTTCAAATAAATAAATACATATTTAAAAAAATAATATGTCATACTAAATGCTAGAAATTCAGATTCTTTATTGTTTTGGCTCACTCTTGGACTTTCATGATGTATTACACTATCAGTCATATGTTACTTACCCAAATATTTCAATGAAAATAATTAATGAAAAATTGTCTTTACCTAAACAACACTTCTGATTTTACCTCCTACAAAAATTAACTGCAGCAAAGTTCCCCT
Source organism: Lepus europaeus (assembly GCF_033115175.1). NCBI lineage: Eukaryota > Metazoa > Chordata > Mammalia > Lagomorpha > Leporidae > Lepus > Lepus europaeus. The sequence continues at coordinate 51,849,073 of NC_084834.1, read as the reverse complement.
AAATCAGGGCAGGAATTCAGCATCATACAACTTAAATGCTAAGAGACTATAATGCTTCTTAAAATACAAACTTGCTGAACTGAGCATTGTAAGATATAGAAAGTATTAACTAGAGTTTTCTATGGCAACTAGTATTATTCAAACATTTGTTATACAAGAAAAAAAGTTCAAAATGAGAAAAATTTTCTCACTTTTCATTTTAAAGTATTTTCTCAGAAGATATTGTGTAACCAAATGTAAATATGGAAATCTGTGTTTAGCATCTGTGAGCAATAAGAAAATGCTTTATTCATAAGATGCTCAGAAAATTAAATATAAAACTAATATTTTAAAAGCACATATTTTCTCAAGTTAACTTTAGTTTTATGGCATGAGGAACATGATAAATTATACTTCTGTCCACATACACCTCCACACAAAAAGAAATGAGGGAAAATAACATAATTTTAACTGATGTTAAGATAAATAATTCACTTCTACTCTGAGCAGAAGGTCCTAGATTAAATTCAACTGACTTAAAATTAATAACATTTACTAAACATCTTCCGTGGGCCTAGGACTGAACTAACGTGGATAGCAACAGAGCATAAAAGAGATAAATATTAGCTTATTAAAAATTAAAGGGCACAAATAAGCAGCTGAATTAAATATATTTATAAAAGGCTAAATGATAAACACATATAACAGACATGGAGATAAGCTTGAATGACATGGCAATGATGTAGACAGATGTATGAAGATTTGTGTATCATGGAATGTTATTATCAAATGTTATTAAGTGTTGCATTGTTGCATACCATTCTTAGAACTATTGTGTTCATCTATGTGCTACACTTTTAAATGACAGGCAGTATAGAAGCTTTGTTTATGTCAGCTTCATTTACTTTTGTTTATGTCCACCACCACAAACATGTGAATCATGTGTTATGCCATGCTGTTACAATGACAACAATGTCACTTGGTGACAGGTATTTTTCAACTCTATTATAATTCTATGGAAACAATATCATAAATGATTGACTGAAAGGTTGTTATGTGACATGGACTACATTTGGATTATAGAATGTGTGCATGCAAATGTGCACACACATGTCTTAACACCAATAATATCCATTTGTCAAAATTAATTATAAGTGTTCACGGAAAATGGGAAGTAGAGTCCTTGATGTGCTATCTAAAGACAACTCTAACTCTGGATTATTTACTTTTCCAAGACAAACTCGTGTAAAAAGACAATGCAACTTTAAAATTACTATAATTTTTAGAATGAAAATATATCAGTTACTAAGTATTCATATCAGCAAAAATAGTATAGATTAAAAGTTGCATTGTTATAATATACATAGCATTGTGTTATTGGTGCTTTTTACTTATCAGATATTTATTTCTAGGGAATTATCAATGTAGGTTATCTATTATGCACTAAATTCATTTGTTCCCAAAGGGAAGCAAAAAGACTACCTGAAAAATATTGTAAGTAAATTAGGGAAGGTAAGATATTGAATTCCAAGAATGGGTGGCATGATTTGAAGAGTTACGATTTAAATTAAGAACATGAAGAATTTTTCCCAAAATTGTATTTCTTTTTCCACGAGAAAATAGATTTATTAGATCTACTGCCATGTAAGCTAATGCATTACATTCCACCAGAACAAATGACAAGTGTGGGCTGGTTTTCATTGCCACAGAAAGCAGACAAAAATGTCCAAGTTAGCGCTTTTGGATTGTTTCCTGCATATACAGTACCAACTGAAAAATCACTCTGTCATTTAAGAGTGGGAGGGTAAAATTCCCTCAACACTTGGTAGAACTCCTTTATCAGTAACCTCAGTCAAGACTAAGGGAATAAAGGTTTTACAGACTCATATTTTGTGTCCATCCTGGAAAAGGGTTATAAATGTCCTACACAACCTCCATTGAGATTCAACATGTGACAAAGGATTTCATGGACAAGCATCACTCAGCAGAGTTTTATGAGGAAAACATCTCTCGTTTGACCTTTTCTTGAAAAGTCTAAAAATTATTTTATATTTTGGCTTCTATGCTCTCCCAAAAGTCAGTTATATGTAAAAATATTTTCACACTTAGAACGATTCTGGCACTTTCAGTTGAAAGGTGTTTTGCCATGATTTGGTGCCTTGTTAGAGAATTTTAACTACCACCATGTCAAGTGGGACAACGTAACAGAATTCCTTTCTCAGTAAAGGAAAATGTGGTATACTAAATCTCTAATATCAGCTTTGTGTGACAGAGGAAAAAGGCGCAAATTCCATGCAGAGCTCTCTGAAACACTAATTTCATTATTTTGCTATCTGTGTTTGCCCAATATAATGAGTACAGTGGTAAAAGTATCTTTTTTATTTATTTATTCTTTGCCTTTTACTATCTCAATTACTACTAGAAACCTTTTCATAATTAGGCGAGTTTAGATGCTTTTCCATGCTTGACACAGATGTCACCCATTCTAGGAAGCCTTACAAAGTTAGTTATTAACAAAGTTGACACAATTTTCCAAAATCATTACTTTATCAATTTTCACACAAATAGGCAAGATACCTTAACTATTATCACTCATAGATGCATAGCTCTAATATGACTAATTATTCTGTGTTTATGAAGGAAGTGATAGAAATGGTGGATAGCATGTGACTGTCAATGTTACTGAATAAGCTCCTTATACTAGAACACATGCTGCATGAAGGTTGGGATTTTCTGTTTTAACAACTGAGCATCCATACTGCCTTGAGGGTGCACAGAATGTATTGAGCATACAAGTATAAAAACACTTGTATTTTGGAGTCCTCACAGTATTAGTTAAAACTATATTTTTCCCATTATAATGAGAAATAAAGGTAACTTCAATGTTGACATGGGAGAATGGTTAATATTTGAAGAAATAAAATTATCCTTTAAAAATTGCCATTTAAAAGCAAGTATTGATCCTTTCTTAAGTTCAGAGGCATTAGAGTGATTGCAATGTTTAAACAATATAATCTTTAATTCTTATTTTGAAAGGAAGGAAGGAAGGAAGGAAGGAAGGAAGAAACCTTTAAGTAAAAAGCTTGATAAAGTTCTACAAATGAAGCTTCTCTTTTAGATTTATTTCAGAATCAATTTTGAGTGTCACAAAAAAGCCATACAATTAAACTTCAAATAAAAAATGAATAAGATAAACTGTACTATAATCAAATATTCCAATAAATACATTTTATCTTAAGTTCTGTATTAGTGATTGATACAAAAGCATAAAGGGTATGGGAGACTAAAATAGCATCTTTATTTCAGACAAATGTGATGTTTGAAGATGTGTCTATGTGGGAAAATCAGTTCCTTATAATTAAAATAACTAGAATATTCTGTACCAAACCAGCATACTTGAGAGCAAAAGGTGAAACCATAATGATTACCCTGGGAGAGCAGCATACATCAATCAGTGCTGTCCTGACAAGCCAAGACACAATTTGCAATGGGCACCAGGCTTCAATAAATGCATCCACCCTCAATTGGCTGCTGCTCAATAATTCCAGGCCTTTCCTGTGATCACAAATCTAAAAGCAAAGAATATATATTTACCATAGGCAGTTTTTCCCCCAAGAAGATTTTTTTCCCAAGAAGAAAGAGGAAGAAATGAGCTAAGAATGCTCAGTTTGTTCTCTCAAAGTTTTATGCCTGCATATAATGTTAGGATAGGACTGACTGGGAAGGACAGCCAGAAGTTAAGGGCATGATACCAGAAGCTAGCTCTCAATATGGAAGAAGAGAACATTCAGAGTATATCAGAAATGCTACAGACCTAATTGCAGCTCTTGCATCCCTCCCAGAGCTCAGTAGAGCAACTGGGGCATGTGCCTTCAGTGCTTCAGACATGGTGTATTTCAGCAGGAAAGCAAAGAATTACAGTAAATTCTTAGCTATGCTTAGTTCCTGTGTTTCCAAAGGCTGACCTAGAAACAAATCATATAAGCTTTATGTCATTTAAAAAATAACAATAAGTGGTCATAGACTTTTTTTTTTTTTTGTAGACTGGTAGACACAAGCTTGAAGGAAGAATACTGATAAAAGGAAGATGTTTAGAAATTGATGTATCACGATGAAAAAGTTTTCTACTTCCTGCCCTCTAGATCTTGATCTTGGGATAAGAATGGCAGGAGAGAAAAGGAAGTAAGAATGTTAGAAACTCCAAATAGATTCATGAAAGTGAGGGCTCAGAAAATTCTGCCTTGCTTCTTGGACAAAGGCCTGGTGAATCCCAATCCCAGTATTTAAACAGATTAAAACTACTGCACAAGAAAATATATGAAATAAGCCTACTGTAGGATGTAAAAGAATTTTTTTTTGTTTCCAAAATGCAAAGATAAGTCATGGTGACCTAGTTGATTTCTATGGGAAGTAACAGGGTCAGGACAGTAAGATGTTATCAGATCAGAATGCAGTATAAGACTCAATAGTTTTCCATAGCATCCTACAGTGGCAATGTAAAATATAAATATCTAGAATGAATTAAAAATGATCCCCCCAAAATGAGAGACCTTAATATGCCAAGATATTTACATTGGCTCTCAGATAAAATAAAGGACCAATTGAGCCATGGGCAAATAAATTTGTGTGTGTATATATATATATATATATGCAAATCCAGCTGCTGCTTGGGGAATCTGTTTGAGTGTAACTGAGACAGAACAAGTATTTTATCTCTGTCCTTAGCATTACACCAATATTCATCTTACTTTTTTATCCCTAATAACATTTCAATTGACTTGGCTTACATAGGTAAGGCGACCAGAATAGTGAGAAAGCTCTTAGGGTTGAGAGTAATCATTCCAGGAGAGAGAACTGCAGTGAAAACAAGGATCACATTTTGGGACAATAAACATCTTACTTTGCACCTGTCTGAAGAGAGCAGAGTCCCTTTATACCAGAGAGAGACTGTGTATTTTCTTTATGGACAAGAGATCAAGACCTGGTCTGAACACAGACACAACACAACAGAGAGGTAACAGGACAGGACAGAAGAATACCACTGTGGCATAGCTTGGGGAGTGAAACTTCCTACCGTACCACCTGAAGTTGGCCTTGCCAGAGGGGAACAATGCCAGGCAGAACAGAGGAAAAAGGACGAATGCTTTCAATCCATTAAAGCTGGCAAGACAAATCAGTCTGTGGTTAGGACTTCAGCTTCCTTCAGTGAAGGGAGTCTCTATGTAAACTTATCTGTGTCTAGTTTCTGTATTTTATTTTTCTTAATTTCCCCCCTTCTTAATAAACTCACTTTGGAATGTTTGTCCACTCCAAGCCAAGGCATCTGAGGAAGGAGTTTCCTTTACAGACTAACTGTGATACCAGCCATAATCCCATCTGCCAAGCGGAAAAGACACTTGGCGAAACTGGAATTTCATTCTGATCCGCTGAAACCTGGGCCATTAGGACTCCCCATGCCACACATGGCGGTTCATATGAAAATAAATTGGAAAGTGATAGAAACATCTGATTTTTCAGGATCCTGTTGACAATATACATTAGATACAAATGTTATCATACAGAGCATCAAAAAGATGGCAAATAATCAAATGTGCCTAGTCCATGTAACAAGTGCTGCCGGGGCTACAGAAAGTAGTTATGATTTAAGGACAAAACTATTAGATGCAGGAGTGGTGAACATCTAGACATTGCTTTTTATGCCCAGATAAAAGAGGGTAAAGACCTTCAATAACTGCTAAAATAGCACTGTGGCATTTTTAAGACTTTAGCTAATATGTAACAGAAAATACTTCTTCAGAAATGATTTAAATCGTCATTTGTAAAAGTGCTTTCTACAAAGGGAGACTTACGGTAAAAGGGCAAAAAGGAAAATCATGAAAGAGCTTTGTTAAATGTCAGTGATATGTGTCTGTTATTCTTCTGCCATGCAGCCTAATAAAGTGCAAACCAGTCGCTTTAGAAGCAGGGTTGTTATTAGCTATTCACCGAATTAATGCACTGCAGGGGATTTCTATGGCGAGAAAAAGTGCTTTTAAGAATTTGGAGTCATCCGAGCCACCCAGAGAGAGTATTTTCTGGCACCTGAGGTGTTATGATAGCTATGGTCTTGTAACATGATGCTATTTTTTTTCAAATGAATGCAGTTTTTTAAATGCCATAAAGAACTTTACCCAAATGCTTCAGCTACAAGCCAAGGCATTTTTTTTCTGGTTTGAAGGAGAGAGCATCTGCCATTAAAAAACAAAATACAATAAAATCTCTCCTCAATCTAAAAAAAATTGAAAAGATATAATGTAACCATATAATAATTGTAAGACTTGTAATACACACACACATAGACATACACATATACATATATACACATACACATAGATACACATACACACCACACACACACACACACACACACATATATATATATATATATATATATATATATAAATGTGAATAAAACAGGTACTAACAGTTTTCCATAGAGTCACCTTTGCCATTAGCTTGATATTGGTGTGAAGGGTTTCATCCCTAAATTCCATTCACTCTTGGTGTCAGACGAGAGGGGGACAGCAGCTCATTTTTAATTTACTGATTGGTGGGATCAAAGCCAATTAAAGAATAATATTTTCTAGTGGTGAGTTTGGCATCACTTGCAGTTTGCAGGTAGATGTGGCAGTGTTACAGAACTGTAATATTTTAATAATGAACTTAGGTAAATAGGCAAATATCAGTATAGATAGATAGGTAGATAGATAGATAGATAATTTCAAAATAGAGTCATACAATTAAATAGATACAGATTATTACTTTCAAATGGATATTTATGTTGTTTCCTCTTAGAATGATAAAGGCAGGATGGTTTGGAATAATAAAGATATAAGCAGACAAAAAACTGTTAAAATATATATCTTCAGGATCAGCATCATGGACATTAAGTTGTTGCCTGCAATGCCAGCATCCCATATGGACACCTGTTTGAGTCCTGGCTGCTCCACTTCTGATCTATTTCTATGCTAATGACTTGGAAAAGCAGCAGAAGACAAATCAATCAATCATATATATGTTTTCCTTTGGGCATATATATATATATATATATATGTTTTTCCTTTGGGCAGTAAGAGTATAAGATTGTTCTTAAAAGTGTCTTATTTCTTATTTCTAAACTTCATGCTTTCCTCAAATTTTGACAATAGATTATGCACTATTGAAGTATGTGCTGACCAGATTTGGGAGCAAAAATAGAAGCACAAGTTTGGGTGTAATTCTAGGCCATTTTGGATACTCTGTTCAGCCAGAAATACTTAGAACAATATACAGTTTACACCACTGGTTTAAATGATCTTGATGAAATACAGTTCTTTGTTAGAACATAGTGTTCTAATTACTTTTTAAGCACTCATGAATTTCTTTGCAGTCTGACAATTGTGCATGAGGTCATTTAGCATGGTGAATTTTACAGCCTGACAGAGAGGAGCCCTGGGTTCCATGACTACAGGCATTCGTGTTAAACAGTTCAGCAGAAGATGTATGTTCTTTCCTTCAGTTGATCAACCTAAGGTGGAACCCTTGCAATCAGCCCAGCTTAATGTGTGTGCTTTAAAGAAATGCTCTTAGTACCTCGTTGTGGATTGATACTGTTCATCCATACAGAAACACATGGTTCACGGTCACTCATAGACTGGACAAGCAATCCCTGCGGATTCTTAGAAGGCTCTTTCAAATTTTAAGACTGGAAAAACCATACATCTCAACACTGTGCATTACTAGGAGGGAGGCTTCCCTAGAGACATAAAGATTGCAAATGTGCTTGCTTTGGAAGATCCACGGTCCAGAATCAATTTTTGTGCTTAGATTAAAATGCATGGTTATGATTTCAAAGTGTGCAATGAATGATGGGCCATCACTGTTTATGTTAAGACCGGATGGGCATCTTAAAATGAAAGAGTTGTGGCTGGCGCCGCGGCTCACTAGCCTAATCCTCTGCCTGCGGGGCTGGCACCCCGGGTTCTAGTCCAGGTTGGGGTGCTGGTTCTGTCCCGGTTGCTCCTCTTCCAGTCCAGCTCTCTGCTGTGGCCTGGGAAGGCAGTGGAGGATGGCCCTAGTCCTTGGGCCCTGCACCCACATGGGAGACCAGGAGGGAACACCTGGCTCCAGGCTTCGGATTGGCGCAGTGCGCCAGCCAAAGCTGCCATCTGGGGGGTGAACCAATGGAAGGAAGACCTTTCTCTCTGTCTGTCTCTCACTGTCTAACTCTGCCTATCAAAAAAAAAAAAAATGGAATAGTTGCAAAGGATGTTAATCAAAATTAAAATCTTTACCTATATTTAAACAAGCAATATTAATGTCCCAGGAGCTGAGTCTTAGTTGCTATCTTCTTTAAGTGAATTAAGGCTAAACATTTTCTCTATACTATCACATTTAGTTTTAGGAGGAAAAAAAAACAGAAAATAACAGAAAACAGGTGGGAAAATATCATGAATGCCTACATATCAATAAAATGACTTTGATCACAGAAAATAATGTTTTGCACAAAATTATGATTTTTAAAATGTTAATATTTTAAAATCTAGACATAATAAACAAACAATGAATCATTCCATATGTTCTATTAGTGAAAGGCCTTAGCATTGGGGTTATTTTCATTTTGTGTTAAATTTAAACAACCGATCATATATTTCCAGTCCCACCATTCATGGTATTCATTTGAGGTGTAAGTTTACTATCCAGAAACAACGTGTAGCTGGCACCACAGCTCACTAGGCTAATCCTCCACCTGCGGTGCTGGCACCCTGGGTTCTAGTCCCGGTTGGGGTGCCGGTTCTGTCCCGGTTGCTCCTCTTCTAGTCCAGCTCTCTGCTGTGGCCCGGGAGGGCAGTGGAGGATGGCCCAAGTCCTTGGGCCCTGCACGCGCATGGGAGACCAGGAAGAAGCACCTGGCTCCTGGCTTTGGATCGGCACAGCACGCTGACTGTAGCAGCCATTTCAGGGGTGAACCAATGGAAGGAAAACCTTTCTCTCTGTCTCTCTCTCTCTCACTGTCTAACTCTGCCTGTCCAAAAAAAAAAAAAAAAAATCAATGTGTAAACCAACATTTTGTGTACAATAAAATAAACCATTTATTTGAAAAACATTTTTCTTTTAGGTTGTTTAATTCCCAATCAGCAATCTGCAATATTTATAATTGGGTGAATATGCTGGACTTACTGTTCTCTTATACATTTAGATTTGCTGTCAATACATAAACAAATAGACAATTCCGTTCATTCCCAGGTATGTCCTTATCTAGTGCTCCAATAAACTCTGAAGTTATGAAAATATTATCTAAGAATGAATGGTTTAGTTATGAAGTTATGAAGTTTCTTTCTAATACAGGCAAAATCCCAAAACAATAAAACAAGCTAACAAACAAAACAGGAGTTCAGAAAGAAGAAAATTTTGGGGGAAACACTCACATACACACAAGTGGGGGTTACAACTCCATTCTTAGCAAGACAGGAAATACAAAGCAGGAACTGTTGTTTTAACAATATAAAAAGCATGCAGTATTTTCACATTACTTATTTTTGATGATCCGTGCTGTTTTAGCCAAATGCTTAATGATACATTGCTTAAGATGAAAATGCTTGAGGCTGGTTTCCAGGAAAGAGCCCACTTCACAGTTATTTTGTCAGTGTTTATGGGTGAAAACACAAATCCACCAAAGGATGGGGAGAAGACAGGAAGGGAGGGAGGGAAGCTGGAGGGGAAGAGAAGGAGTAAGTTCTATTTACCTTGGAAAAGTAAAGCTCAGTTTACTTGTGCTTTAAGATCAATAGAGAAGAGCACCACATTCTTTAGCAATTAATAGAACTTAAAATATATTTTACTTAATACTACTCTCTCAAGTTTAAACAAAACAAAATTAAGCAAGCATTTAAAGAGAAAATAATGTGTCTGTTTCTGGTTATTTTGTAGTTAATTCACTAAAATGCCACTTTACCCATGTGTTATGCAAAATCATTCTCTACATTTCAATAATCATTTTAGCTGCATTTTTCATAATACAGGCCTATTTTCCAAGTACAAAAAGATCCGAACAAAAGATTTGATTTTTGCTAGAAATTTCTCCAGATGGGAATTTTGAAATAAAACTCATGTTATCATCCTGGTTTGGAATGAAACATGGATTAGGGCTAAAAAAAAAGGGAGAAATATTTGGTAAATAAGTAGATAATTAAAGGTTGTTTAACATTCCATTCACAGATATTGAAGTGTGCCAAAATGTAACATTGGCTTGAGAGATGGGGTGTTGGTTAAATTGAAGTCAAATGATTCAAGATTTAGCAAAATAATAACTAAATTTAGTTGAAAAACAAGTTACTACTGATTTTATTTAAATCCAATTCATCCAGTTTATATTTATTTATATCTAGACTACAAGAAGCAATGACAATAAAATGAACTGCTTTATTTTAGCCCTATATCTATCACTTGAGCAATCTTCAGTTTATAAATAATTAATATAACCAAATTAGCCAGGCAAACAGTTCAAATTAAAGTTCAATTTTTTTTTTCCCCCAAAGGGACAAATATCATAGGTTCTCCCTGATCGGTGACAACTAACCGAGCACCAAAAAGGAAACCTGTTAAAGTGAAATGGACACTATGAGAAAAGGTGACTTGATCAGCCCTTGCCCTGACTGTTGATGAACAACGTTATCCCTCTTAGTATTTTTTTTTGTCTGTTCTACTTAATACTATTGGTTTAATTCTGTAATTAATACACAGTTATTCTTAAGTGTTGAAACTTAACTGAAAAGTGGTCCCTGTTAAATATAAGAGTGGGAATAAGAGAGGGAAGAGATGCACAATTTGGGACATGCTCAAGCTGACTTGCCCCAAACGGTAGAGTTAGAAACATACCAGGGGATTCCAATTCAATTCCATCAAGGTGGTATATACCAATGTCATCTCACTAGTCCAAGTGATCAATTTCTGTTCACAATTGATCATAATGATAGGACTAAGAATCAAAGGGATCACATAAACAAGACTAGTGTATGCAAATACTAACCGATAGAACAAAAAAGGGAGAGAATGATCCAACATGGGAAGCGAGATACACAGCAGACTCGTAGAATGGCAGATGCCCTAAACAGCACTCTGGCCTCAGAATCAGCCCTTAAGGCATTCAGATCTGGCTGAAAAGCCCATGAGAGTATTTCAGGCATGGAAAGCCAGGACACTCTGGCAAAAAAAAAAAAAAAAAAAACTAAATGAAAGATCTCCACGAGTGAGATCCCAGTGGAAGGAACAGGTCATCAAAGAGGGAGGTACCTTTCTCTGAAGGGAGGAGAGAACTTCCACTTTGACTACAACCTTGTCTAAATATGATCAGAATCGGTGAACTCAAAAGGCTTCCATAGCCTTGGCAACTCATGACAAGAGCCTAGGGTGATTACTGATGCCATAAACAAGAGTGTCTATTGTTAAGTCAACAACTGGAGTCACTGTGCACTTACTCCTCATGTAGGATCTAGGTCCTTAATATGCTGTACATTGTGATTTAAAGCTATAACTAGTACTCAAACAGTATTTTTCACTTTCTGTTTCTATGTGGGTGCCAACTGTTGAAATTTTTACTTAATATATACTAAACTGATCTTCTGTATATAAAGAGAATTTAAAATGAATCTTGGTGTGGATGGGAGGGGAGAGGGAACGGGAAAGGGGAGGGTTGCGGGTGGGAGGGAAGTTATGGGGGGGAAGACATTATAATCCATAAGCTGTACTTTGGAAACTTATATTCATTAAATAAAAGTTAAAAAAAAATCTCAAAAAGAGATTTAACTTTCAAAATAGTTCACAAATAAAACTTATCATTATTTTATCATTTCTTTGTAACTTCACATTACCATTCAGAAACAATGTGTAAACCAAAATTTTGTGCTATATTTGACACCTGATTATTTTTTAAAAAATTATTAGTGAATATAATCAATATCTATCATTTATCAATATATTTCTATCATATATCATTATCCTTTAATAATCAAATTAAATATTATATAAACATTTTATACTTTTAAAAATGTTTTTATTTTATAATAACAAACATATAAAATTGGACTGGGGCCAGAGCTGTGGTGTAGTGGGTTAAGCCGCTGTGTGCAGTGCCAGCATCCCATATTGGCACCAGGTCGAGTCCCAGCTGCTCCACTTCTGATCCAGCTCTCTGCTATAGCCTGGGAAAGCAGTAGAAGATGGCCCAAATCCTTGGGTCCCTGCACCCACGTGGGAGACCCACATGAAGCTCCTGGCTCCTGGCTTCAGATCAGCGCAGCTCTGGCCATTGCGGCCAATTGGAAAGTAAATCAGCAGATGGAAGACCCCCCCCCCCCACCTCTCTTCTCTCTGTGTAACTCTGACTTTCAAATAAATAAATAAATCTTTTAAAAAAATTGGACACACTTATCAGGTACTATATGATGATACAGTATATGTCTACATTATGTAATATCTAATCAGGTAAATGTCTATCTTTTCAAACCTTTAACATTTCTTTATAGTGGAAACATCCCAAATCTTCTAATTTGTTTGTATTTTTATAGGGAAATATACAGTGCATTTTCATTGTAAACAGTAGTATATCATTGATATACTTTTGCTTCAAAATTCAGAATTTCATATAATAGATCATTGCTCGGCGCCGTCCTCGTCCAGCAAGAGACAGAGACCGAACACTTTGCACGGGGTTCCTTTATTGCTCGGCAAGCAGGAGATCCAGCTTCGATCTCTTCTGGGCAGGAACTTTCCTTACACCCGCGTAGCAAGGGTTTATATGCACAATACACGTCACAAATCAGGTGATAGGCTAGAAGCGCGGGGATAGGACAATCTCGTGGCAAGGCGGGAAGGAGCGAGCTAGAGCGGGAAATCTAAGGCGGGAAGGAGCGAGCAAGAGCGGGAACTCCCTGAGATGAGGAAGAACCCGGAAGCAGGGAGTCGGCGCCATCTTAGGGGCACGGTTCCTCCGGTCTGGTTCCCTACATCTCCCTCCTTTTGTTTTTGCACAAATCACATCCCCGACGGCCCTGGCTCATGAGGGCCGGGAGAATATTTACTAGGCAGAGAGTAGAGGTGCATACCCAGCGTGCTTGTGATCCGTTAGTTACGGAACTTCAAGGGCCTGGCCACAACCCCTGATGTCTCCGTTAGGGATCAGTTTTTATTCCCTTTTGCTGGGGCAGGCTGGGAATTGAACCTGCATGCATATGCATATGCTCTCCCAGGACCCCCGGAACCCCCGGGTGGACTCCTGCTGCAGTACCTTTGGTCTCGCATACCCAGTTTTCGCTCCCCGTCAGGGATGGGTGATACAGCCCAATGAATGAGAGGGGGAACAAGACAACTCGAGGAAGGTGTGTGCCTGATGGAGGCATTGTCCATATGTAGCCGCGTGGTAGGCCGGGGATCCCCTGGAGGGGCAGATATGCAGTTTTGTCCCCACAATCAGCTGTGGCGATGTGAGTACGCTGCAGTACGGTGTTGCTGGTCCCCCCCCTTGCAGTCGCAAGGGTTGCCTACGTTCTGCAGTAAAGCAGTGGGGTTGGAGTTAAAGCCCGCATAAGAGCCAGGGAGCAAAGCCGCTGCCAGTATGAAGAAGCGGAAGGGGTGCATCTCACGTCTCGTTGTTTTGTTGCAATTTGTCGTCCTGTGAGAGCGTGGTAATCTCGGTTATCTCGGGGGAGATGTCGTCCGTAGGTGATAGAGGTGTATCTTGTGGCGGCGGGGCTGTTTTTCTGACCAATCTTTCCGGTATCCAGAGAGGTTCTCTTCCAGATTCCTGTGGGAAGACACAGACCGCGCCTCGGTTCCAGCATAATACCGGATCCGGGCCGTACCACTTTCCCGTGAGGACATCTTTCCAACGGACATAGCCTCGTGAAGATGGCTCCTTTAACATGTGTCTCTCAGCGGGGGACATAGAATGATCTGTCAAATTCAAAAAGTTTATAGTAAACAGTGCAAGGGAGAGGCGCATTCGAGGGGTTTTGCCCGTGGCAATTCCCTCCTTTTGTTTTAAGAGAAAAGCCTTGAGGGTTCGATGAGCCCTTTCAATTATGGCCTGTCCCTGAGGGTTATAAGGGATTCCAGTTTTATGTTGTACCTGCATACGGGTGCAGAAATCTTGGAATGATTTACTTGTGTATGCAGGACCATTATCTGTTTTTAAAGTTTTTGGTTTGCCCCAGGCTGCCCATGCAGCAAGGCAGTGATTAATGACATGGGTGGTACGCTCACCCGTCTCCAGAGAAGCAAAAATTACTTGGGAACAGGTGTCAACTGACACATGAACATACTTTAAGGTCCCAAACTCGGATATGTGGGTGACATCCATCTGCCAGATATGTCCTGGTAGTAATCCTCGGGGATTAACCCCCACCGAAGGCACAGGGGTTAAAGTAGGGCATGCGGCACAATGGCGAACAATATCGCGAGCGGCAGCACGAGAAAGACCGAATTTGGCGGCAAGGGTTTTTGCGTTTACATGGAACTCTGAATGAAACTGGATAGCCTGCTCTTCTGGGGAAGAAAATTGGAGTATCCAAATGGGGCGTGTGGCTTGATCAGCTATAGCATTGCCTGTGGTCATGGGTCCAGGTAAGGAAGAATGAGCTCTAATATGAGTAATAAAGAAAGGAGCAGACCGATTCCAAATAGATTTTTGCAGGGTGAGGAAAACTGTCGCTACGGAGGATGAAGAATTGACTAGTCCTGCGGCCTCAAGGATAGACACAGAATTAACCACATAGCGTGAATCAGACACAATATTGACAGGTCCGGGGAAATCAGAGAAGACTTGGTTAACTATAAGAAGTTCAGTTACCTGGGGGGAGTTAGTAGCGAATTGGAATGTTTTTGGCACAGATCCTGAAACAACATATGCACCGACTCCTGTTTTAGAACCGTCGGTATACACTACTGGGGCTCCCTGTAAGGGCTTTTGGGATGTGGACTTTGGAAAAATAACTGGGTGAGACTGAACAAAGGTTAGCAAAGGATCAGAGGGTGTTCTGTTTGTAATAGTTGCGGAAGTGGAGCAGACTAAAACCGCCCAAGCATCAGTACAAGCGATTAGCACACGTACCTGTTCCATGGAATAGGGGACAACAATGGTGGATGGTTCGCGTCCAAAATGTTGGATAGCCCTCTGAATGGCTAGGAGAGTTATCTCCGCCACTGCCACGGGATAGTAACTAATAGATCTAGTAGATGACATTGAGGGATGGATCCAGAGGAGAGGCCCATCCTGCCATAGGACCGCGGTGGGCTGTTTAAGGGTGTCGAGGACCCAAAGAGTAAGGTCTCCCGCAGGGTCCCAACGTTTTAGGGCAGCTTTACTAAGGGCATCGTTGACAATTGACAGTGCTTGTTTGGCCTCAGAGGTGAAGGTTCGGGGGGAAGCAAGATCCGGGTCTCCTTTAAGTATATTAAAGAGGGGCTGCAATGCAGCATTAGGAATGTTAAGGTAGTGCCTAATCCAATTGATATCCCCTAAAAGTTTTTGTAAGTCATTTAGAGTGGAGATAGCATTGATTTTTATTTGAATTTTTTGAGGTCTAATTTGAGTAGGGGCGACTATAGCCCCAAGATAAGAAACTACAGACGACAATTGCACCTTATTAGGTGCAATATGCAGCCCTGCCCCTTCCAGCACTTGTTGGAGTGTACTGTATAAGGCCAGGAGCCTCTCTGCTGTGGGGGCTGCACACAGTAGGTCGTCCATATAATGTAGGCACCTGCAGTCGGAATATCGGTCTCTAAGAGGTTTTAGTACTTGGGCTACATAGACTTGACACATGGTGGGGCTATTAGTCATACCCTGAGGCAAGACTGTCCACTCCCAACGCTTGTCCGGTTGTTCCTGGTTCTGGGTGGGGACAGTAAAAGCAAAACGTGGGGTATCCTTTTTGTCCAATGGAATGGAAAAGAAACAATCCTTAAGATCTATTACAATAACAGGCCATTGGTTGGGAAGTGCCGAAAGCAGAGGAAGACCACGTTGCACAGGGCCCATAGGCTGCATCTGTGCGTTGACTGCCCTAAGATCATGTAAGAGTCTCCATTGACCTAATTTTTTGCGGATGGCAAAAATAGGCGTATTCCATGGAGAGGTGGATGGGATCAAATGACCAGCGTTGACCTGCTCCAAGACCAGAGTGTTGACTGCCTCCAGTTTCTCCTGAGATAGGGGCCACTGTGGAACCCAGACGGGTACGTCCGTTAGCCACGAGATGGGTAAAGGCTCCACTGGTTTAGGAGGCGAAACAGTGACCCCTAGGAAAAACCCAGGCCAACTTTACTTGGTCTTTGTTTTGGTTCAATGGGGGAAGGGTGGCCCTGGAGCTGGACACCGAGTCCCTTGCCTGGGACGTAACCCATATTTTGTAGCATAGATCGTACTGCAGGGGAAGTGGTGACCAAAGCAACATCCATTTCTGCCAGGACGTCTCTCCCCCAAAGGGAAATGGGTAGAGGTAAAATGAATGGAGAAAACTGTCCTCTATGACCCTCGCTATCCTGCCATGACAACAAGGCTGCACTGATTTTTGGGAAATGAGCAAAACCAAGTCCTTGCAAGGTTTGTTCCGCCACATTTGTAGGCCATGTACTAGGCCAGTCCTTTGTTGCTATAATGGATTTGTCGGCTCCTGTGTCTAAAAGTCCCTTAATGTCCTTGCCATTAATTTGCAACACTAAAGTGGGACGTTCATTTAAAAGCATATGTAAGCCGGTAAAATTAATGCCAGAGGACCCAAAGTTACCAGCGCCGCGAACGTGGTTTTTAGCTGGGATTAAAGAGTGAAGACTGGGCAGTAATAACATTTGTGCGATACGGTCTCCAGGATTGATTACTAAAGGTCCCTGAGGGGCCTGAACCATGATCTTTACTTTACCAGTGAAATCAGAGTCAACTACCCCGGGGATCACAGCTAGCCCTCGGAGGGCGGCGGAGGACCGACCCAACACTAATCCAACCGAATCCGGGGGCAGAGGACCGGAGCAGTCGCTCTCCACTAATTGTACCCCCATCTCCGGAGTTAAGAGGAGAGGGGAGGTGGCGCGGAGGTCCAGGCCTGCGGACCCGTGAGTGGCACGGGCTGAGGGTGCACTGGGTGTAGCGCAGACACGGGAGGTGGAACCTGAGAGTAGATTTGATTTTGGGGGCTCCTCGCTGGGTTGGGGAGCCCCCTCTGGCCGTTTTTTGGCCCCTGGGCGCTACCTGTAAGTGGGTTGCCATCGATATCGAAAGTAGAACGGCATACCTCTGCCCTATGAGGGCCCTTGCGGCAACGGCGACAAGGCTCTATGCCTGAAGGCTGTGCCGTGGAATACCCATGGCTGAGATTGGGGCAATCGCGTTTTCTGTGACCCGGTTGATGACATTGGAAGCAAAGTCCTGAAGATATGGGGGGTCGGGTCGATTTAGATTTTGGACTGTTTTCTTTGACTTTTGCCAGCATCGCAGCTAGGCCCGCATTAGTAAGTGGCCCACCGGTATCTCTGCAGTATTTTAACCAGGAGTCCAGAGATTTATGTCTATATTGTCGAAGAATGTTTTTGCACTCTTTATTAGCCTGCTCAAAAATAATTTGTTTGACCAGTGGCTGAACGTCAACCTCGGAAGGGAAAATACGCGACGCAGCCTCAAGTATGCGAGCGACAAAATCAGCGAAGGGTTCGGCCGTGCCCTGAACGATCTTGGTGAGGTGGCTAGCTGAGTCACTTGGATTGGACGCCTGCCTCCACGCACGTTGGGCACAGTTGGAAATTTGCCTGTATACTTGTCTAGGGAATTGGGTCTGGTCAGCCTGATAAGGTCCACGCCCTAAAAGCATATCAGCATTCCACGTAGGGTGGCCGTCCTCAGCATTTTCATCTGCCTGGTCATGACAGCACTCTGTATTTATAGATTGCCACAAAAGAAAGCCGCCTGGACTTAAACAGGCCCGAGCCAATTGGGTCCAGTCGCTAGGTGTTAAAATGGACTGGCCGACTGATTCAAGGAGTGACAATGTGAATGGGGCTGTGGGTCCATAGTCATGGACCGCAGCCTTAAGTTGTTTTAATACTGTCATGTCCAATGGTTCGTGCCGGGCCTCTCGCGTGCCCAAAGCCAAAACAGGGTAAGCCTGAGCGGGGGCAGCGGGAGCGCCAGTTCGCAACTGTTTCCAGGCTTGTTGATGAAACTGTCTGCCTGAAAAAGGTGGCACATTTGGGACGTTTAATGGCCATGGCGGCACGGGTGTTAGATGGGGCTGAGGCACGCCTACATGACCGCCAGTAGGAGGCGCTGCGTCTTTAATCTGATGGGCGGGCACGACATCGATAGGAGGAGCCGTAGGCACTAGAGGGCGTAAACAGGCATCTTTTAACTTTTGCCGCAGCTGCGCATACGTAGGAGGCGGGGATTTAGGATCGCCGTCCCCTTCCCCCTCAGACTCAGAGGAGGCGGAGCCACATTCGGAGCCTGAGGCCAGTGAGGAAGTCTGGCATCCCGTGTCCTTAAATTGTATGAGGTCCCGGGCGCCGTCCGAGCTCTGAGAACGAACTTCCTCGAGAGCCTCGCGAACCGCCGTAAGAGTCGGGCGGTCCGCTCCCACCGACCTCTCCTCTTGGAGGCACGCCCGCAGTAGTTCCCATAAGGGGAGAACAACGGGGTCGATATCGGGTTCCTGGGGATCGTTAACTGTGCGCCGGAGATCCTTTCCTAATTTCTCCCAAGACTCAAGAGTTATTTGGCCCTCGTGGGTGAGCCACGGCGCAAAGAAATCAACACTTCCAAGGAACCTGACAAGTGTGGTCTTAGAAACCTTAATCCCTTTGCTACGCAATAATGCTTTTAACGGATTAAGCAACATTGAATGGCTAGATGAATTTCCCATTTTCAGTTTAAAGCGGGAAGACACGTCCGCTATCTTATTTTCAGTTTAAAGCGGGGGAACAAGTCTGCTATTCTTTCAGTTTAAAGCGGGGAAACACGTCCGCTATTCTTTCAGTTTAAAGCGGGGAAACACGTCCGCTATCTTAGGGTGCGTCCACCCTCCAACCACGAGATATACCTCACTCGCGGGGCCCAGACGGTAAGACTGACCTCGCTTACCTTCTACTTACCAGGCAACGTAGAGGAAGGTCCCCGTACGGGCCACCAGCTGCTCGGCGCCGTCCTCGTCCAGCAAGAGACAGAGACCGAACACTTTGCACGGGGTTCCTTTATTGCTCGGCAAGCAGGAGATCCAGCTTCGATCTCTTCTGGGCAGGAACTTTCCTTACACCCGCGTAGCAAGGGTTTATATGCACAATACACGTCACAAATCAGGTGATAGGCTAGAAGCGCGGGGATAGGACAATCTCGTGGCAAGGCGGGAAGGAGCGAGCTAGAGCGGGAAATCTAAGGCGGGAAGGAGCGAGCAAGAGCGGGAACTCCCTGAGATGAGGAAGAACCCGGAAGCAGGGAGTCGGCGCCATCTTAGGGGCACGGTTCCTCCGGTCTGGTTCCCTACAGATCATATTGATATAATTTTTAGCCATAAAACCAGCAAGGAACTTAAAGTTTTCTTACATTGAGTGTGGTGATGAGGGGAGTTAGGCACTCAGTAAAATTTGATAACAATCTTTATATGTTTAAATTAAATTTTAATTGTTCACAGGAATCTGTTTTATAGAAATTACATAGAGGCAGATATTTACAGTAACATTGCTGGTAAGAGCACAACATACAAGATTTATTTTTCCATCAATAAGGGAATAGTTAAGAAATGCTAGCTCTGGGGCCAGAGCTGTGGCATAGTGGATAAAGTTGTAACCTCCAGTGCCAACATCCCATATGGGCGCCAGTTCGAATCCCGGTTGCTCCACTACCGATCCAGCTCTCTGCTTTGGCCTGGGAAAGCAGCAGAAAATGGCCCAAGTACTTGGGCCCCTGAAGTTGGTTGGGAGACCTGGAGGAAGCTCCAGGCTCCTGGCTTTGGATCAGTGCAGCTCCAACCGTTGCAGCCCATTGGGGAGTGAACCAGCAGATGGAAGATCTTTTTCTCTCCATCTGCCTCTCCTTCTCTCTGTGTGTAACTCTACCTTTCAAATAAATAAATAAATAAATAAATAAATCTTAAAAAAAAAGGAAAAGAAAAATGAACACAATGATAGCATGGTAAAGAAAGAGAAGATGTAAATTGAAAGATATCAAAATATGTGCACTACGGTTTTCATTATTAAGATTAAAATGAAACACATAATAAATATGTAGAAGGCTACTTTATTTTCCTTTAAATAATAATGGCTAAATACATGTATGCCTAGCAATATGAAAGATACCTAGAAGAATAAGGAGTAAAAACTAAGATGGATGAGTAGAAAGTGGACATGAAGAGGATTTGACTCCGTGTCCATCAGCTTTATGCTTACATATCTGCAAGATAAAATTAGTTTACAGAGTTTTTCTCTTTTCCCAAAGAACAAATTAAACTTTACAACAAAGAAAATAATGTAAGATAACACTTCCTAATAAAGCCATAGGACGAGAAAATACTACAAATATCCAGTTCCTGAAGCCAGCACTTATTCCCCTTGGTCAGCATTTTCCTCTTTTCCTGAACACTACTCTCCATCCAAAACAAATATTTCTACTGTGCCACAAAACAAATTATTCAGTTTCCAAACTGCAGTTTTTGTCATATAGTAAATTCCGCTAAGCCATGGCAAAACTCCACATCCAATACAGAAAACGTTTATATTTGACCAGTGGGAAGAATGATAAATTGTTTATGTTACTTTTTGTCTTCTGGGGAAATGTTTTCATTAAGTCCGAATACTATCAAATGATTAAGACAGAATAGTTTAAGAAAAGTGACTACTGTTATTCCATCACTAAATACAGAGCACATTAAGATAGAGACATGCCAAGGAAGAAAACAAAAATGGAGTGCTTCTGCTCCTGGGCTCCCAGAACTACACATTCTCTTCCTGCACTGGGTAGGAGTGAGTCATCTTTGTCACTGCATAACAAAATGGGGCTGAGAAAGCAGCATTTTAATGATTTAAGTGCAAAATAGCCAGAAATAGACACATTATATTTCCCATTAAATGCATTCTTAGTTTTGTTTTATTTCAAATTGACACGTGGTGTTAAGTGAATCATGCTTCTCACAGCTTTCTCCTCCTCTTCATGAAAATCTGTTATATTCGTTTGTGCTTGTGTCTGTGAGTGTGTGTATGTATTAACATTACTATTCACAGACATGCAAGGATTAAATAGATTTCTGAGATATAGGTGCTCTTGGGGTTTCCTAACATTGTCTCATCTCAAATAATTAAAGTAACTTGACAATGCAAACATTCTATAATTTATATAGCTTCATCATGTTAAGCTATTATAAAAATTTAAAATATTTGAAAACATATGAAATAGACATGTAATTGCATATTTTGTTTTTGAGTTAATGTGTTTCTATATAAGTTTGATTGAATAATATTAAATCAAGAAAATCTGTTACTATATTCTTAATCACAACCAACCTTTCAGCTTTTGGAAGACTTCAAATTTTGATATTTTTTATGATGCTGTGATGAATATATTTATACATCTGGATTTTTCCAATATTAACTTATTGCCTTTGGAAGCATTCCTGAAAATAAAATTACTATGTTAAATAATATGACTTGAGATATATGGCTAAATTGACTTCAAAGTTAAGCCTCATATAGTTAACAAAATAGTAATAATATTGTCGATCAAGTTTTATTAAATTTTAGGGAAATTTTGAAATTTATATAAACAATACAAATAGCAATGTTGAATAATCAGTACTACATGATTGAATTTCTTTTAGATCTTTATTTAAGTCATGTGTATTTTTTCTAACAGTTTTGAGTTCCTTTATATTTAATTGATGAAAAATTGTTTTATTTAAAGGATATTTTCCTTTCCTGAATTTCTGTAGTTTTAAATAGTCCAGTTATTTGGAGTATGTCTGTTAATTAGTATTTATAGTTTTCAAAGAAATCCTCATCATCTAAGTCAATTTGATCTATTAAAGTATGCTAAATTCAGTGGCCCATATTTTGACACAGTGTCTGTCATCAGGGCCAGCGCCATGGTTCAAGGCTTAAAGTCCCAACTTGCAGCATTTGCATCCCCTATGGGTGCCGGTTCGAGTCCTGGCTGCTCTACTTCCAATCAAGCTCCCTGCTAATGTGCCTGGGAAAGCAGCAGAGGATGGCCCAAATGCTTAGGCCCCTGCACCTGCTTGGGAGACCCTGAAGAAGCTCCTGGATTCTGGCTTCAGATTGGATCAGTTCCTGCCATTGCGGCCAATTAAGGAGTGAATCAGAGGATGGAAGACCTTTCTCTCTGTGTGTCTCTACATTTCCCTGTAACTCTGTGTTTCAAATACATAAAATAAATATTTTCTTTTTAAAGTGTCCAACATCACCTTGTTAAGAATTAAGCCCTATAGAGCCGGTATTATGGCACTACAGTAGGTAAACTCTTGGCAATCCTATCAACCCATGTCAGAGTTGGTTCAAGTCCCAGCTGCTACACTTCCAGTCTTGTTCCCTGGTAATGTACCTGAGAAGGCAGCATAAAATGGCCCAAGTTCTTGGGTTGCTGTCACCTGTGTAAGAGACCTGGATGGAGTTCCTGGTTCCTGGCTTTGTCTTGGCCCAACTCTAGCCATTTGGGAGTGAACCAGAAGATTGAAGATTGATACCTACCTATCTCCCTTATCTCTCTCTCTCTCTCTCTCTCTCTCTTTCTTGCTGTAATTATCTTTCAAATAAATAAATCTTTTTTTTTAAAAAATTAAGCCTCTTTAATATATGTATGCTTTCTAGTCTTCGTTCACCTCTTCCATATTGCTGAATTTTGTTACATTATTTTATCAAGGAACCCCCAAGACCATCCTCCAAGTCAATGATCCATTAAAGGACTTATAATACTTACAACCATTGTTACTTGCAGTCACCATTTATGATGGCAAAGATGATACGAATTAAAAAGAGCAGAAGTAAAGGTCCATAGGACAGAAGTCCCAAAGGGATCCAGAAAAAATTCCATGGATCATCTAGTGGTAGAATCTTCATAACAGTGGTTAATTCTCCCAGAAATGAGGTCTGATAACACTTGCAGAGTATTTTCAAGTAACAGAGCCCACATGAGCGTTGGCATTCAAGGATTTCCCTGTGGGTTGGTCCTGTAGGCTTGAATGACCTTAGTCACACAGCCTCCAGCCCCTAAAAAGGGCAAACTAATAATGTGCAGCCCAGTGCCTGAGAGAAGGGAGGTACCAAACTCAGGCAGGAGAGTCCAGCTCTCAGGAGCCCTTAAAGGCCCAAACTCCATATAGATTGTGCAGACTCTGGGGAACCCAGGCATCATGCATTAGCCCTCTGCTCCATAATGACTCTCTACTTCTTCCATTTGAGTTCTTGAATACAGAAACATCCTACACTCTCTTTGGGTATTGCTATGTTCAATCCCTCAGAGCATTTCTGTGGAAAGTCTAACCATCTTAAAAAAATAAAGATTTCTTTATTTATTTGAAACTCAGAGTCACAGGGAGAGAGATCGTCAATCTTCTGGTTCACTCCCCAGATGGCCGCAGTGGCCTGGGCTGGGCCAGATGGAAGCCAGGAGCCGGGAGCTCCATCTGGTTCTCTCACATGTGTGGCAGGGGACCAAACATTTGGGCTGTGTTCTACTGCTGTTCCCAGGCCATTACTTTTCACAAAGCAGCGAATCTGAGGTCTTCACAAAGAGTTAAACAATCAGAATTATTTCCTAGTCCTCTTTCGGGGCATCAAGGAAAAGTATACCTCTCCTCCTTTCAGATTCATGCTATGGTTTAGAAGTTGAATGTCCCCAAAGGCCTGTGTGGTAGAGGCTTTTCTCTTCAGGGTGGCACTGCTGGGAGGTGTTGGAATTTTCAGGAGTTGGGCCAGGCAGCAAGTCCTTAGGTCAGTGGGAGAATGAGGTATTTCTCAAGTGACTCCTTGGTAGTTCTACAGTGATCTCTTGAGCTCCTGTGAGCCGTTGACCATAAAAGCCTGAGTTTGGGCCTGCCCACTCCCTCTGCTTCCCGGCTTCTCCATGTGATGTTTCCTGCACACATATTCTGCCATCCCCCATCTGTCATCCAGTGTGGGACTTTCTCCAGAGCCTGTACTTGGGGCTCCAGCCTGGAAAACTGTGAGATAAATAAACCTTTATTTTCTTTAGAAGAAGGTTACCTCAGATATTCTGAGTAATGAGAAGCTGCCCAATATAGTACACTTGGAAGGTAAAAAATTCTTCAGATCACAGATGCCATATATACCCAGAATCATTATTAATTACCTTAAAATGCCAAGTGATAAGAGGCCAGCACTATGGCACAGTGGGTGAAGCCCCTCTTGTGATACTGCATGCCATGCCACATGGGAGTAGCCATTTGAGTTCCCATTACTTTGCTTCCAATTCTCCTTCCTGCTTATGCACCTTGGATGTAGCTGCTTGGGTCTCAGTCATCCATGTGAAAGACACAGATGGAGTTCTTGGCTTCTGGCTTTGGCCTGGTTCAGCTTTGGCTGTTGCTGTCATTTTGGGAGTGAGTCAATAGATAGAAGGTCTCTCTCTCTCTCTCTCTCTCTTTCTCTCTCTCTTTCCTCTCTCTCAGCCTTTCAGATAAATAAATCTTTTTAAAAATAAAATAAATTACTATGTTATGAGCATTACTTGTTTTACAGCAACAGTAACTAGAAGATTAGATTTACTCAATAATGTGTTCATTATATATGAATCATTTTATGGCAGTTGTGTCTCCAGGTAGTCAAATTCTCTATGAAAATTAAAAATTAAATTGTTTAAAAATTCTGCAAATAATCAACTTTGAGACTATATGCACTTAACATAAAAATAATTGTGAATTTTCTACTGATATATTCTTAGGCTTGGCTTCTTTTTGCCTATTTATGTATTTATTTATTTTTGAGGGACTGCATCTGGTGAGGGCCTTCTTGCTGGTGGGATCTCTGCTGAGTTTCAAGGCAGCACAAAGCATGGTGCAGCAAGTGAATTTACTTGAGTGAATTTACTAATTTGGATCTCTCTTTCTCTTAGAGACTCACTAATGCAATCCTTAGGTCCCACCCTTATTGCCTCATAGAATCCTAACTAAGCCCTGAATGCTCCACCTCCACCTACCATGAACATACAACTTTGGGCATTACATTTCAATTCGAGTTTTGCAGATAGCCAACACCCAGACCTTGCAGTTTCTTTGATATTCTTCCAGAGATCATCCATGGTCATATAAGTATATCTATCTCTATGAACATTTTCAACAAAAACTTCAATAAGCTGCACACACTACTCTGGACTATACTTTGTTTTTCCATAAATATATATCTTGGAAATTACAAAGAATCATTTATTTTAATTGCTACATATATTTCTACTTCTGAATGTTACAATTATACTGGGTCTAATTACATTTCATTCTCATTGTTTTTTTTGTATTTTATTATTCACATCTATAAAACAAATAACCATGTAAGGTCAAGCAAGCAACTATGGAGGTAAGTTTCTAGAAGTTAAACTGTGGGGTCCAAAGTTATACATAGGTGTCCTTGATAGGTTAAAAAATCATGTTCCTAGGTTTTTGTTTATTGTCTCATCAAGAAAGTATCAGTACATCTATTATTTTCTAAAAATTAAAAAGGGTAGTTTATATTTTATCTTTTCAGAACTTGTGATTAGAAAATAAAATTTTATTACAGTTTTATAAATAGATAATATTTAAATGATTAATAATCAAAACACCAAATTATATACACTAAGATGTCAGGTTTTTATTCAAAACATTCATTTCCTACAGATAAAATATATCAATGAATGTGTCTTCCCAGTACTTTTAGGTTAATCCAAGAAAATTTATATAATTTTACCCTCTTTTTACACATTTTATATTCAAGAATATGTCAATCTGCAGCTTACTGTTTTTATGTAACAATGTATTCTGAATGTCCTTTGCTATTAGAGCTTAGAAACCTTATTGTCTTTTATAGCTGTGTTCTAGTATTTTATGCAGACAATGTATTTTCTTTAACCAATGTCATATTCAGGGACATATGGACTATGATAAAAAATTGTGTAATAATTAACATTGCACACATCAATTCAAATAAATTAGTGTATAGCTACAGAATAAATTACAGTGGTGCTATTGTAGGGTAAAACATAAATACAATTTTGTTATATTTTGGTAAACTGTCTTCTTAGAGGTTATTTTTTTTTACATCTGTAATGTATTTTTAAGTCATTTTTCCAATGATCCCTCAAAAGAACATATTAAGAAGCTTTTGAATATTTTGCCAATCTGATAAAGGAGAAATTACAATTCCATATAGATTTAATTTGAATTAATCTCATTAATGGTAAGATGGAACACATTTTTTCCACATATTTGAAAGGTACTTAATCAATTCTACTATGAACTTTATGTTCATTCCCTTAACTACTTCTGTATTTGTCTTTCTTTCCAGATTTATAGCAGCTCTCCTTTTTTTTTTTTTTTCTGACAGGCAGAAGGGACAGTGAGAGAGAGAGACAGAGAAAGGTCTTCCTTTTTGCCATTGGTTCACCCTCCAAAGGCCTCTTTGGCCAGCGTACCACGCTGATCCGAAGGCAGGAGCCAGGTGCTTCTCCTGGTCTCCCATGGGGTGCAGGGCCCAAGCACTTGGGCCATCCTCCACTGCACTCCCGGGCCACAGCAGAGAGCTGCCCTGGAAGAGGGACAACTGGGACAGAATCCGGTGCCCTGACGGGGACTAGAACCCAATGTGCCGGCACCACAAGGCGGATAATTAGCCTAGTGAGCCGCGGCGCCGGCCGCAGCTCTTCTTATATTAAAGTGCATACATGAGTTGCAGGCATATTCCATGTCTTCGTTTGAATTTTATTTTTTTTATGGCACATTTAAACTTACAGTGTTTTTCATTATTTGGAAGCCAAATGTGTTAGTTTTGCTAATGGATTCTAGGGGCTTTGGACATACAGTCAAAGACCTTTCTAACTCTAAAGTTAAAATATTGTAAGTAGAAAAAAGGTTAATGTTCTTATGGTTTAGTCCCCCCACCCTTCCTTCCTATCAGTTTCTCAGGAGAATTACTGAGTGAAATATCTCCCAAAGGATTATTAAATTAGTAATCATATTTCTTTAAAAATCTAGTGGCAGGGCCGGAGCCGCGGCTCACTAGGCTAATCCTCCACCTGTGGCGCCGGCACCCCAGGTTCTAGTCCCGGCTTGGGTGCCAGATTCTGTCCCGGCTGCTCCTCTTCCAGTCCAGCTCTCTGTTGTGGCCTGGGAGTGCAATGGAGGATGGCCCAAGTCCTTGGGCCCTGCAGCTGCATGGGAGACCAGAAGGAAGCACCTGGCTCCTGGCTTTGGATCCGCGCAGTGCGCCGGCTGCAATGCGCTGGCCGTAGCGGCCATTTCGGGGGTGAACCAATGGAAAAAGGAAGACTTTTCTCTCTGTCTCTCTCTCTCACTGTCTAATTCTGCCTGTCAGAAAAAAAAAAATCTAGTGGCAGAATTTGTGGTGCAGCAAATTAAGTGGCTACTTGGGTTACCTTTATCCTGTATCTGAGTGTCTGGTTGGAGGGCGACTATTGTGTGCTTCTCACCCAATTTCCTGCTAATTCACCTTGCAGGCACCAGAACATGGACACAGTACTTTAAGTTACTGTCACCCATGTGGGAATCCTGGAAGGAATTCCAGGCTGTTAACTTTGACCTGGTCTTGCCCATACTGTTGTGGGCACTGAGGGAGTGAACCAGCAGGTTACAGATGTTTCTCTTTTTGTCAGTCCTTCTCTCTCTCTTCATTATATCTTTCAAATAAATAAGTATTCAAAAAAGGTAAAATAAAGGTGGCTATGAAAACTGTATAGTTATAAAGAAAGCATACTTCCCCGGAAACAGAGGTATCAATCTGGTTACAGAAAACCATTACCCAGAATGCATACGTATGTACCATATAGAACATTGAAAAAGCACACTTTTTTATGTGTTTGTTTCAGACAGCAAAGTAATATCTTGGAATACAGAGATAGTGTTTTCTGAGATCACATAGAACAGACGTGTTTGCTATCCAATATTACAATCCTATAAAGTTATTATAGGAATTTAATTATGTATTCCACTGATGGAAAGAGTAGTATGCTGTAAGACTAGAGGTTTCCTAAACTCTGGATTCCTTAGCTGTGATCAAGATCTGTTGTGTAAACTGCATCATTTAGGACAGCCCATAACCATGGGACTTGAGGTATGAATATAAATTAATACAAACTTACAGCTAATGCTGCCTGCTTTGCCTTTGCCTCTGACCCAGAAGTATTTTGTTTGCTTTCTTCTATGTGCTATGCAGGGAAAACTTGATAACATGAAAAAGAGTAAAAATCTTAAGATCAAAGGAAGCTTTAATAAAAACTCCTCATGTCACCATTTTGGTTACTCGAACACAGCAAAGCACGTTGGATCATAACAAAGAACAGTATATCATGCAATGAAAATGACCTTTTTACTAGATGTCATTATTGGAAGAGAATTTGCATTGTTACTCAATAATAATGTGCATATTTTCTATTTTCATAACATTACAGGGTGAAAAATGTCCATCAGAAATTCATATTTTGACTACCTGGTCCGCATATTGAGGATGTGACCTTATTTGGGAATAGAATGGCCTAAAGCTCTGGTTACAGATGTAATTAGTAATATTGAGATGATTGTATTAGTCTATAATATGACTATACCTGTCTTTACTAAAAAGGGAAATCTGATCATGAAAGATATGTATAAGAGAGAATGCCATGTGAAAATGATGGCAGGTTATCAGGCTGATGTGTCCTCTAAAACCAAGAAGCAACAATGGCCAAAAAAATACCAGAAGCTAAGAGGGAGGAGTGGGACTGAAAGAAGCAACTGTGTCAATGCTTGATCTCACACCATAGCCTACAGAAGTGAGACATTGGGCCGGCACCACGGCTCAATGGGCTAATCCTCCACCTGCGGTGCTGGCACACCTGGTTCTAGTCCCGGTTGGGGCGCCAGATTCTGTCCTGTTGCCCCTCTTCCAGGCCAGCTCTCTGCTGTGGCCCGGGAGTGCAGTGGAGGATAGCCCAGGTCCTTGGGCCCTGCACCCGCATGGGAGACCAAGAAGAAGCACCTGGCTCCTGGCTTCGGATCATTGCAGTGCGCCGGCCGCAGCACAGCAGCGGCCATTGGAGGGTGAACCAACGGCAAAGGAAGACCTTTCTCTCTGTCTCTCTCTCTCTCTCTCACTGTCCACTCTGCCTGTCAAAAAATAAAAAAATAAAAAAAATAAAAACTTGGCCGGCGCTGTGGCTTAACAGGCTAATCCTCCGCCTTGCGGCGCCGGCACACCAGGTTCTAGTCCCGGTCGGGGCACCGGATTCTATCCCAGTTGCCCCTCTTCCAGGCCAGCTCTCTGCTATGGCCCGGGAAGGCAGTGGAGGATGGCCCAAGTCCTTGGGCCCTGCACCCGCATGGGAGACCAGGAGAAGCACCTGGTTCCTGGCTTCGGATCAGCGAGATGCGCCGGCCACAGCGGCCATTGGAGGATGAACCAACGGCAAAAAGGAAGACCTTTCTCTCTGTCTCTCTCTCCACTGTCCACTCTGCCTTTAAAAATAAATAAATAAATAAAAAATAAATAAATAAAAAATTTTAAAAAAGACAACAAAAAAGAATGAGACATTAAACTGTAGTTGTTTAACCTACTTGGTTTGTGGCATATTGTTATAACAACCCTAACAAATATGTAGGGGAAGAGTGAAGTGGATGTAGCAAAGTTAATTAAAAACCAAGATGGCTAATTTTAATGTGTCCATTTGACTAAAGCATTTATGAAAAGATGGTAAAATATTATTTTGCTTTTTCTCTGAGGGTATGTATAGAAGGCATTAGTGATTGAACTGGTAAACTGAGTAAAATATCCTCACCACTGTGAGTGGGTCTCATCCAATATTTGAGGCCCTCAATAGAGCAAAGGGGTAGAGCAAGGGTGAATTTTCTCCCTCTTCTTGAGCTAGCATATCAACTGTCTCCTGCCCTTTTTACATCAGTGTTACTGGTTCATGCTTTCAGACTCAAACTGGGACTTCTACCACTGGATCTGTGCTTTTCATTGCCTTCTTCATTGGGCTGGAAATTAACTTCCAGCACTCCTAGGTCTGCAACTGACAGACAGCACATTGTTGTGCTACCATAATCATAGGAGCCAATCCCTAATAATGAATCTCTCTCTATGTATGTTTCTGGCTGTGTCTGTCTCTATGTCTATCCCACTGGTTCTGTTTCTCTGGACAGGACTGATGAAAACAATACCCAATATAATGTGCTCTTATTTCTAAGATTATATTTAACTATATTTTCCAGTCCTGTTTATATTTCTGTATGGACATGCTTCAAACATCTTGTTATTATAATGCAGATGAAAAGGATATAAAAATATTGGAGGGCTTCATCACCCAACTTTCATCAAGGGACAGAACAACTAGGCAAAAAAAAAAAAAAAAAAAAAAAAAAAAAAAAAAAAAACATCAACAAGAAACAATGGAGTAAATCTACACTATGGAACAAATGGACCTAACTGACATCTATATAACATTTCACCCCACAGCTGCAGAGTTGACATTCTTTTCATCAGAGCATGGAACTTTCTCCAAGATAGACCATATGCTAGGCCATAAAGCAAGTTTTAACAAATTAAAAATAATTGAAATCATACCATGTATCTTTTCTGACCACAGTGAAATGAAGCTGGAAATTAACAACCTAATAATCTCTAGAATATATACAAATAAATGGAGACTGAACAACATGCTCCTGAATGAGCAGTAATTCCTCGAAGAATTCAAAGGGGAAATAAAAAAAAAGTAGAAACAAATATAGATAAAAACATAACATATCAAATTTATGGGATACAGCAAAAGATAATTAAGAGGGAGGTTTCTAGCAATTGGTGCCTACATCAATAAATTGGAAAGGCATAAAATAAATGATCTAACAGTGTATCACAAGGACCTAGAAAAACAAGAAAAACCAAAACCCAAATTAGTAGGAGGAATGAAACAATTCAAATTAGAGAAGAAATATACAAAACTTGAATAAAAATACAAAAGATCATTGAAATGAAGAGCTAGTTCCTGAAAAAATAAACAAAATTGATATACCATTGGCCCAGCTAACCAAAAAAGCTATAAGACCCAAATTAATAAAATAAGAGATAAAAGATGTAACTACAGATACCACAGAAATAGAAAGAATAAGAAAAAAGAAAAAGAAAAGCCCAGACCACTGATTAATTCTACAAACTTTTAGTAAAAGGCAAAAGATTTATATGATCTGAAGAGAAAACAGAGTATTAATTCTACAAACTTTTAAAGAATTATTTCCAATTCTTCTCAAACTATTCAAATCATTTTAATGGGATGGAATCCTCTCAGATTACTTCCATGAGGCCAACAACACCTTAATTTCCCCCAAACCAGAAAAAGATACAATAAAGAAAGAGACTATAGACCAATATTCCTGATGAACATAGATGCAAAAATCTTCAACAAAATACTAAGTAATCAAATCAAACAACATATTGGAACCATTATTTACCTGGGCCAAGTAGGATTTATCTCTGCCATGCAGGGATGTTTCAAAATTCTCAAATCAATAAATGTGATACATCAAATTAACAAATTTAAGAATAAAAACCATATGATTACTTCAATAGATGCAGAGAAAGCATTTGATAAAATATAGTATCTTTTATGATAGATATAAAATCAGATATAGAAGGAACATTCCTCATTACAATCAAGATAATATATGACAAATCCACACCCAGCATCATATTAAATAAGCAAAAGTTGAAAGAATTCCCCAAAATATCTAAAGCCAGACATGGTTGGCAACTTTCACCATTGTTATTCAATATAGTTTTGTAAGTTTTAGCCAAAGCCATTAGGCATGAAAAAAAAAAAAATCAAAGGAACGCAAATTGGAAAGGAGGAAGTCAAATTATCCCTATTTGTAGATGACATGATTCTATGATTACGGGAACAAAAAGGCACTAAGTGACTATTGGAATGTGTAAGAAAGTTTGGTAAAGTTGCAAGATATAAATTCAACACACAAAAATCAATAAATGGCCTTTGTATACACAAACAATGCCATGGCTGAGGAAGAACTTGTAAGATCAGTATCATTCACAATAGCTATTAAAATTCTTGAACTACAGAAATCCTTCATGGACAAGACAGAAAATCTCTCTCGTGAAAGTGAAATATTAAGGAGGAATCAAAATGAAATGAAACAACTAGTGGAACAAGAAACTCTGATAGTGACTAGAAATCATAATGAAATGAAGAGTTCAATAGATCAAATGACAAACACATTAGAGAGCCTTAAAAACAGAATGGGCGAAGCAGAAGAGAGAATATCAGACTTAGAAGACAGAGAACAGGAAAGGAAACAGGCAAACCAAAGAAAAGAAGAAGAAATTAGAAATCTAAAAAATATTGTCGGGAATCTACAGGATACTATTAAAAAAACCCAACATTCGGGTTCTAGGAGTTCCTGAAGGCATGGAGAAGGAGAAAGGATTAGAAGGCATTTTCAGTGAGATACTAGCAGAAAATTTCCCAGGTTTGGAGAAGGACAGAGGCATCTTAGTACAGGAAGCTTATAGAACCCCTAGTAAACATGACCAAAAGAGATCCTCACCACGACATGTTGTAATCAAACTCACCACAGTGAAACATAAAGAAAAGATCCTAAAAGGTGCAAGAGAGAAACGTCAGATCACTCTTAGAGGATCTCCAATTAGACTCACAGCAGACTTCTCATCAGAAACCCTACAAGCTAGAAGGGAATGGCGAGACATAGCCCAGGTACTAAGAGAGAAAAACTGCCAGCCCAGAATATTATATCCTGCAAAGCTCTCATTTGTGAATGAAGGTGAAATTAAGACTTTTCATAGCAAACAGAAACTGAAAGAATTTGTTGCCACTCATCCTGCCCTGCAAAAGATGCTTAAAGATGTGTTACACACAGAAACACAGAAACATGGTCACCAATATGAAAGAAGGTAAAGGAAGGAAACCTCACAGCAAAAGATCACAGGAAGCTCAATTTCTCTTTGACATAGAATTAAACTCTGATGCTCTGTTAAAGCAATGTGTTAAAGTAATCTATTATGTTCTCTTGATGTCTGTTAAATTCTAATTGTTCAAAAACAGCTGAATTTTTATTAAGAGCTATGGGTCATTTAAATATGTGTTTTTTTCAAAAATTTGAATAATCACCTTGTAACAATGATCAAATTTGGTCTATGTTATGTCATGATTGTAAGAAATCTTATTTCAACCAGATATTTTGGATTTTGAGCCTTCTTGGCATTCTTGACAGGCATTCAAAAAATCAAAGTTTCAAACAATCTGGTCTCTAAAATTTCCAGTAAATCCTGGACTTTGGTTTTTCCAGTTTGGGCCCAACTGAAAAAATCGAAGGACCTATGTCTCTCATCTTATAGAGACACCAACTAATCAGTCTATTTGGAGTATATTAGAAGGACTGTCAAGATGTGATGTGGTACCAGACTTTAAGTTTCTATAATGGAAAATGCTATTAATACAAATGTTTGAGAATTAAAAAGTCTAATGATCTTGTGTTACTAGACATGATAGTTATCTTAATGAGAAAGCCCCAGAGGCTTAAAGGGTTAAATACTTGTAAAATCCTACAGGTGCTTTCAAAAATACTGTGAAGTAAGCAAGTGCCTCTTGTTGGTTGATGAGTTTATAATTTTAAACATGGCGACTTAAAGTCTTTTGTCATCCACAGTTATATATGATAAAAAAAAATTCAAATACCTTGGAGTAAATTCTACCAAGCATATGAAATATCTCCACAATGAAAATTATAAATCATTCAATAAAGAAATAGAAGACACATTATGAAAAAAAATCCTCCAGATTCATGGATTAGAAGAAATAATATCAGCAAAATGTCCACACTGCACAAAGAATTTTAGATTCAATGTGATCCCAATCAAAATACCAAAGGCAGGGCTGGTGCTGTGGTAAAGCAGGTTAAATCCCAGGCTTGCAGCACTGGCATCACATATAGGCACCGGTTCAAGTTCTGGCTGCTCCACTTCCAATCCAGCTCCCTGCTAATGCACCTGGGAAAGCAATGGAAGATGGCCCAGGTCCTTGGGCCTCTGCACCCCTATGGAAGACCTGTAAGAAGCTCCTGGCTCCTGGTATCGGATCAGCCCAGCTCCAGCCACTGCAGCCATTTGAGAAGGAAAGCAGTGGATGGGAGAACACTCTCTCTCTCTCTCTCTCTCTCTCTCTCTCTCTGCCTGTGCTTCTCTGTAACTCTGCATTTCAAATAAATAAATAAATAAAATCTTAAAAAATACAAAAGGCATGTTCTCAGATCTGGAAAAATGACACTGAAAGTCATATAGAAAGACAAGAGACCCTGAATAGCTAAATCAATATTAAACAATAAAAACAAAAGCCATAGACATAACAATACCAGACTTCCAGACATACTACAGTGCAGTTATAATCAAAACAACTTGTTACTGGCACAAAAATAGATGTGCAGACCAACAGGACAGAACTGAAACCTCAGAAATTTACCCACACATCTATGACCAACTAATCTTTGACAAATTACCTAAAATAAGTCCCCAGAGAAAGGATAGTCTCTTCAACAGTGGTACTGGGAAAATCAATTCTTGCATGTGAAGGAAGAAACAAGACACCTACCCTACACTTATATAAAAATCAACTCAAATTGATTAAGGATATATATGTACAACATGATATCATCAAATGAGTAGAGGAAAATATCTGGGAAATTCTGCAAGATGTTGGCGTAGGCAAAGACTTCTTGGAAAAGGCCCAGAAGCACAGACAATCAAAGGCAAAATAGACAAATAGAATTACATCAAGCTAGGAAGTTTCTGCACTGCAGTGGAAACACTCAGCATAGTGAAGAGGCAATGGACAGAATGGGAGAAAATATTTACAAAATACGCAATTGATAAATGACTAATATCCAGAATCAGCAATGAGCTCAAAAAAGTCAACAACAACAAAACAAACAAACCAGTTTAAAAGTAGGCAAAGAACTTGAACAAGCAGTTTTCAAAAGAGGAAATTCAACTGACCAATAGACACAAGAGAAAATGCTCAGAATAAGC
Organism: Lepus europaeus; assembly: GCF_033115175.1. NCBI lineage: Eukaryota > Metazoa > Chordata > Mammalia > Lagomorpha > Leporidae > Lepus > Lepus europaeus. The sequence continues at coordinate 51,813,781 of NC_084834.1, read as the reverse complement.
CACTAGCAAAATGCAAATCAAAACTATAATGAGGTGTCATCTCATCCTGGTTAGAAATGCTATCATATAGAAATCAAAAAACAAAAAATGCTATTGAGGAAGAGGAAATATGGTACACTAATACACTTTTGTTGGGAATGTTAACTAGGACAGCCACTGTGGAAGACAGTATGGAAATTCCCCAGAGATTTGAAAATACATCCACCACAGGACCCAGTCACCCCACTTCTGGGTATTTACCCAAGGGAAATAAAGTCATCATATGAAAGAGTTATCTGCTATCAAAAAAGTTAATATATGGAATCTACACAGATGTCTATCAACTGATGACTGGATAAAGCAAATGTGATGTATATATATATATATATATATATATATATACACATATACCATGGAGTCATAAAAATAAATAAATAAAATCTGTCTTTTGCACCAAAATGGATGTAACTGCATACTGTTATTTGTAGTGAAATAAGCTAGTTTCAAAAAGGCAAATATCATATATTTTTACCTGCTAGTGGCAGTTAATATAAAATACAAAAAATGTGTAAGAATGAAGCAGACCTTTTTGATACAACCGTAATTTTTAGCCTTAGTTTATAGTCCTGTGGAACTGTAGTCTTTCTACTTTTTACTTGTTAAATATTATCATTAGTGGTGAAGTATGCCTGTGATTATAGAGTAGATTGAAAGTGTTTCTTTACAAAAATTAAAGAAAAATAAAGAAGGAAGGTGATTGAGGGAGGGAATGGTGGAGGGAAGGAAAAATGTTTATTTATTTATAACTTTATTATGAAATATATAAAATCTGTTCTATTTATTAAGATAAAAAATAAATAAAATGTTTAAAAAAATAAACACTACTTTCAATGTGGGGACATAAAAGTCTTTGACTCACTACATTCCACATTGTTTTACCTTTCAATGGAAATCTCAAAATCCATGTTTTAAGATGAAAATTCCAAAAATTTTTATGATAGAGTATTTTTATGATTATGACATTGAAAAATAGGTCACTGAAATATTGAATTTTATGTTAAGGTAAATAATGCTGTATTGTTCAAAATATAATAACTTTCTTACCAGTGACTTGAATGTATTAGACAAGTTAATAACTTGGGAGCATTTCAGAAGGTGTGATGCTTGAATGATGAGTGAATGCGAAGATATTAACTATTGTTCTACTTTCCTATAAATCATTAACAGTCAAATTTAATGAAAGGTGCTTTGTTTGGGTAACATATTAGTCAAAATTTTTCTTACCACGTCAAAATATATGAGACAATATACTTTTGAAAGAAAGTAGTTTATTTTTGCCTAAACTGGAAGTTTTCAGCTCAAGATTAGGGAACCTCATTGATCTGATGTGAGGTTGTGTGATGGCAGCAGGTGGCAACGGAGGAGCTTGTGCAGGAGGATCCCATGGAGAGCTAAGATGCAGAGAAGAGCTGAGCTGGATCTAGGCCTTTACAAGCAAGCTTCTCAGGAGAATCAGCTCTAAGGGCATGACCTGAGGATCTCCCACTTAGCCCAAATCCTAAACCCCATAATTGGGTTAAGTCTCCATCCCCCAGAACCACTAACTTACAACTTTGCAGTCTAAATGTCTGCAGAACTTTAAAAGCCAAATCTTGTTCAAACCATAGTAGGTAGCATATGCACTAACCAACATGAATGAGTATAAGGAAGGCAGACTACCTTGGATGTGGATACCCAGATTTCCATGAGGAAGAACAAATGTGAGCTATGAAAATGCTCATCTACGCATTTTTATAATCCCAGACTTTCTAATATTGGCTTTAAGTTGGTTGTCTACATTTTATTTTTAAGCTTTATGTTCTTAAAGATATTTATTTTATGAGCAGCAACTGAGAAGGAACACTTTAAGTTAAAAGATATGCATAGAGAGCCACTTCTAGGAATGCATGAGAAAATATAAGACTGAAATCTAGAAAAAGGATCATGATTGGTCCAATTTTTTAAAAAAATACATTTATATAATTTGACAGTTTCTCTAAAGGCCTATAAAAACTTAAGACATGTTTATTCAAGAAAAGCTACTAAATTCTGATACGAACAATGATAATGATGCTAGAGCCATGATGTGCTTCCTCTTACTCTACTCCCTGGATCAATTTGTTAGCATCCCCATTCCAAATTGGCATGGCCAAAAAGATAGGGGTGAGGGGTGGGTGGCTTCCTCTGCCTTTAACAATCGGTACAGTGCTAGAGGTTTTCTCCTTAAGGGCGGGCTACTAGAATTTAATATGTTATCAAGCTTCATGCAGAGGCCAAATTCCAGGCAACTGAAGCCAAGAGGCCAAATTCCAGGCAATTTGAGCCAGGCAATTGAGTTCTTTCTTCCTGTCTACAGCCTTTTTCATATCCAGTTCATACTTATAAAGTAAAGGGTTCCACCCAAAGAGAAAAAGACTGAGAGTACCATGACCCAGGTCATCCTTACTTCAGATGTCCTGAGAGCAAAGGCTTTCTGCAGGAAGTGGCAGGCCAAGAAACCAGAGGCAACTGGCCCACGAAGTTCCTTGCTCACAAAGCAGAGATGTCTTCTGTGAGAAGTGGACTGCTATCCCTGCTCTCAGATCAAGAACAGTGGTCAGAGATTTCTCCCAAAGGATAAGATAGACCACAAGAACAAAAAAATTGGAAAGCTCTCTCCCCATGGGAAAAAATGGCTATATTCAGAATTCATTATGTAAAAACCAAGTCCTAATGTGACTCTGGAAAACAATAGAGATTTGAGTGATAAATAATTAGCAGAGGCTGTCAGCACTATGAGAATAACAAATCAAACTGTAATCCAGCTATTCTGTTGGAGAGAACTAGGGAAAAAGAAAGCTGAGACGATCCCATGAATACTGATAAATCTTGAACATAGAACTGTTAAGCTCCTCCTGAAAGTGGCCTCAGATTACCTAAATTATACTGAGAAGCAATTTATACCCCAAGACATAGTGAAAAATAACAGAACAATAAGCTAGCAAACCATGCAGTTTAACTGCTGGGAGTGGTGCTGGCCAAGAGAGCCTGATAGAGGGATGAACTGTCAAAGAGGCCTGCTAAATGAACTGACATACCAGGATATCCGTATCCATGTCAAAGGAAGGCTACACCCTCCTTTGGAACAACAAAGGAAGTTTCACATCCTAAAAGAAACAGACTTTACTCAAATGATCAAGCAAAATACTTAACCCATTAAAGAAACAAACAAAATCAGAGGTAGAGCTCTATGGCCTTTGAGTAAGATGCCCCAGTGGTTATCTCCCTACAAAGATACAAATTAGGACAGCTATTCACTCACCAAACCACTTTTCTAAGAACTAAGGAAGCCAGTCGGATGATACAGTGTGCCTGATTTGGGTATAATAATAAAAAATACCTTGAAGAAGGCAGAAGGGAAGTGCTGCTTATGTCACTCCTCTCCCAACTACACGCACATAGTATGGAGAGAGAGGCCTCTTACTGCGAGATGGGTAGGGAATTAAGTTCTGATGTAACTCCAGTTTCAGCAATTGGTATTGTGGCCCGATGGGTTAAGCTGTCACTGGGAATGACAGTATCCCACAATGGAGTGCCAGTTTAAGTCCAGGCTTTTTTTCCAATCCAGCTTTCTGCTCATGTGCCTGGGAAGGCAATAAACAAAGCCTAAGTACTATGGCCCCTGCTACTCAAGTGGGAGACCTGGATGAAGGTTCTGGATCTTGGCATCAGTATGGCCAAAACCTGGATGTTGTGGCCATTCTGGGAGTGAACCAGCAGATGAAAGATAGCGTGCATGTGCGCTTGCACATGTTTTCTCTCTCTCTCTCTCTCTCTCTCTCTCTCTCTCTCTCTCTCCCTCCCTCTCCCTCTCCCCCTCCCCCTCCCTCTCCCTCTCCCTTTCTCTCTCCCCCTTTCAAATATAGATGGATAAATATTTCCTTAAAAGAAATCCAGAGCCAGACCTACCTGCCACAGTGAATCCTATTGCACAACAGAGCCCTACAAATATTGTACACTGAATCTCTACATCTTTCTTAGCTAGGCAGTCAAGAGAGCATCTCCACCACTCCTACCTAAACCTCAAGACGGTAACAAGGGCGCAACTCCAGCTGCTAAGAAGGCAAGAAAGTAAGCACAGGACATTGCCCTCGGCCTCAATTCAATCCTGCTGTGTTGAGACCCAGCACAAGATGAACTCAAAAACCTTTATCTCCAGGCCAGTCCTTGCACACAGAGCCTCTACATTTGCCCTCGCATGAAACAGAAACGTGCACCCTGGTGGAATGGACCTGTGGCCTGGCACACATCCCTGAAACTGTGTAGGAGTCTGTGGCTGTAAGGCCCTGGTGTGAGCCAGATCGTTGACAGTTTGGGTGGCCAAAGGACTGCCTTAATCACCCCTTTAGGATTTCAGGAAGACAGCAAGGAACAAGACTTTCTTCAGGAGCAAGACAGGAAAGTGAGAGCAGGACTATTTACTGATACTCAGTTCATGGTTGGTAAAAACCTAACCTAAGATCTAATATTGCCCTACGTCTGTTAGAGACTGTGGAACTGACCCAGGTGTTGGGTAGAAATTCATAGCTCTAGCTGATCAGATATATGCTAACCAGTGTCAACTGCGGCTGGTTGCTGCAGTCTTAGCCTGCAAGTCTACCTCAGCATCAGGCAGCCCATATTAGCATGGATTGGCCCGAGCCCCATGCTCAACTAATTATAGCAGTTTATGGAATTTGGATGTGATATAGCATAGTGGCATTGATGTCCAAAAAACTGCCTACCCCAGGCTTTACCCAACTCCTGACACCACAGTGCAGAGACTGTAATTACCTGCTTAGGAGAAGAAAGGAGAGAAAGAAAAGGAACATTCCCTAGTGCTGAAATAATGACACTAACAGCAAAGACAAATAGCCTGAATGTAGGGTTCTGTCTAGTTCTCAAGTAGCAGTAGTCTCTACAGGCACAGAAACAATAAGCAGGCTGCTTGGAATTCATGTGATAGAGAATAAACAAAACAAATGTTGAAGTCTGGAATAAATAACTAACCCTTCAGTATGTGTATGATGCCTTAGGCCAACAAGCATAAAGAGCTTTAGGGAACTATGACTTCACTTAACAAACACAATAGGTGCCAGAAACTGATGATACAGCAACTGATATCTGCACAATTTGGGAGGAGAATTCAAAACTTCTATTTTAAGCATATTCATCAGCCTACAAGAAAACACAAACTATTCAACACCCAAACAGAGAAATTAAATACAGACAGTGAAGCAGTGAAGGAAGATAAGCAAAACAGATATACAAGATGAAATTAAACATGCAATAGAGATGTTTACAGAAGAACAGATCAAACAGAAGAAAGAAGTAATGAGCTTGAAGACACCCTATTTAAAATTGCTGTTGGGAGAGGAAAAAAAAAAAGCATAGAAAAAAGAAAGCTTATGGGAACTTTGAGATAGCATTAAAAATCAAATATCTGAGTTAACAGAGTTAAAAAGCGACTTGATAAGAGTTTACTCAAAGAAATATTAACAGAAAATTCTCAAATCTGGAGAAACATATTATTATCTAAGCACAGACAGGTCAAATATCACCAGTCAACTTAAATTTTACCAAGTCTTCTCAAAGACATGTTATGATAAAACTGTCCAAGATAAAATAATGCTATTACTAGTACTCAAACAGTATGTTTCACTTTGTGTTTCTATGTGGGTGCAAACTGTTGAAATCTTTATACTAAATTGATCTTCTGTATATAAAGAGAATTGAAAATGAATCTTGATGCAAATGGAAGGGGAGAGGGAGCGGGAGAGGGGAGGGTTGCGGGTGGGAGGGAAGTTATGGGAGGGGGAAGCCATTGTAATCCATAAGCTGTACACTGGAAATTTACATTCATTAAATAAAAGTTAAAAAAAAAAGAGAATTCTGAATGTAAAAAGACAATATATAAATAAATCATAAGGATGTTTCAATTCACCCAATACAGATCATGTTGCAGAAACTCTATTAGCTAGAAGAGAGTGGGAAAAGATTTTTACAATCCTGAAGAAAACTGCTTGCAAACCAAGAATACCATATTTAAGAAAGTTATCCATTCATATAAAGATAGATAAAAACATCTCAAGAAAGACGAAATCTTAAAGAATTTATCACCATCAACTCTTTTGTAGTAATGAAAGTTCTTCAAATTAGAAGAAAACGCTTCTAATTAATAAGAATAAAACATTGTGGGGCCAGCGCTGTGGCACAGCAGGTTAGAGCCCTGGCCTGAAGCATCAGCATCCCATATGGGTGCCAGTTCTTGTCTCGGTGCTCCACTTCCAATCTAGCTCTCTGCTATGGCCTGGGAAAGCAACAGAAGATGGCCCAAATCCTTTGGCCCCTGCACCCACATGGGAGACCCGGAAGAAGCTTCTTCCTCCTAGCTTCGGATCGGCGCAGCTCCGGCCGTTGCGGCCATCTGGGGAGTGAACCAGTGGATGGAAGGCCTCTCTCTGTCTCTACCTCTCTCTGTAACTCTGTCTTTCAAATAAATAAAATAAATCTTTAAAAAAAATTATTGTAAGGTCGAAAATTTGTTGGTAAATTTAACTCCAGGGACAAGTGCAGAATGATATGATATTATAAACATTTTGTGTAAGTCACTAATATCTTTAGGATGGTGACTAAAGAACAATATAAATAAAATAATGATAATTACATTACTATGTTAAAATCCAGGCAATCAAGAAAGAGTTAAAAGGGGACATGAAAAATTCAAAGTGCACGGGAGAATGAAAAACAAGTGTGGAGTTTTTATTTTTTTTACGATTTATTTATGCATTTGAAAGGCAGAGTTGGGGTGGGATGGTGAAGGGCAGAGAGATAGACTGTTTTTCTAACCTAAGCCTCATTTCTGAAATGGTTTTGTGGTCAGGTCTGGACTCCATACAGGTCTCATATGTAGGTGGCAGGGGCTTAAGTACTTGACCCATTTTCCCTTGCTTTCTCAGGCACATCAGCAGGGCACTAGATTGGAAATGGAGCAACAGGTACTCAAACTGGTGATCATATGGGATGCTGGCCATTCAGATAGCAACTTAACCCACTGTACCACAATGCTGGTCCCACGTGTGGAGTGTTTTTGTTTTGTTGTTTTGTTTGTTTTAGCATATGTTATCTGTTTCTTTTTGTTATTGTTGTTCCTATCTTTATGATCAAAGTTAAGTTGCTATCATCCAGAGAAAACAAAAAACATAAACAATACCTTAGACCAATTAATCGCAACAGATGTCTATAAAACATTTTACCAAGAGCTGCAGAATATACACTCTTCTCAACAGTGTGGGGAATTCTCTGTGATAAAAAGTCACAAAGCATATATCAACGATTTTTAAAAAAAATATTTATTTGAAAGACAGAGTTACAGAAAAAGAGGGAGAGATAGAGAGACAGAGATCTTCCATCCTCTGGTTCACTCTCCAAGTGGCCACAATGGCCAGGGTTGAGCCAGGCTGAAGCCAGGAACCAGGAACTTCATCCTGGGCCTCCTTCACTGCTTTATGAGGTGCATTATCTGGGATCTGGACTTGAAATTGAGTAGCCAGGAAACAAACTTGTGTCCAAATGGGATGCTGGCATTGTAGACAGCAGCTTTACCTGCTACACCACAGCAGCAGCCCCCTATCAACAAATCTTTAAAAATTGAAAAGATATTAAGTATATTTTCCAACCACACACCAGCTGGAAATCAATATAATAAGAGAACTTTGGAAGCTGTATAAACTGCTGTTGGTTTCCATGCCAACATCTCATATCACAGTACCAGTGTGAGTCCTGGCTTCTCCACATCCAGCCCAGCTACCAGTTTCTACTGGGAAAACAGCAGAAGTTTGACCAAATACGTGGGTCCCTGAGACCACGTGGGAGACCAGGATGGAGTTCCTGTCTCTTGTCTTTGGCTTGCTCCAGACTTGGATACTGTGGCAGAGTGAACCAGAAGAGGGACGTGCCCCCTCTCCTCTTCCCTGCCCTTCTCTCCCCTCTCCTCCCCTCTCCTCCTCTCTCCTATCCTCCTCTCCCCTCCCTTCCCTTCCCTCCCTTCTCTTTCTCTCTCCATCTCTGCCACTCTTTCAAATAAATAAATAAATCTTTAAAAAAACAGAAATAAATTACAAAGGAGCTTAAAAATACAAAGAATCAATTAAATGAAGAGATGGTTATTTGAAAAAAATTAAATTTACAAATTCTTAACTATACTAACTAGTAAATAAGAGGGGAGTACTCAACTAAAATCAGAGATGAAAGGGAGACATTAATAACTGACACTACAGAAATAAATCTTAACACCACTAAAGGAGATTACTATGAACAACTATACACCCTACATTTGATAATCTAGAACTAGTAGACATTTATATCTTACTAAGATTGGCCAATGAAGAAATAGAATAATTCAACAGATCAAAAATCAGTAATGCTTTTAATGAATCCATAATAAAACACCACCCCCCAAATAAAAGATTAGGACCAAATTTATTCTTTGTTGAAATCTACAAAATGTTTAAAGAACTAATGCCAATTCTTTGATTATTCCAAAACATAGAAGAAGAAGAAATTCTTCCAAACTTATTCTACAAGGACAGCATTGCCCTGATACCAGAACCAGGCAAGGTCACAACAACAACAACAACAACAACAAAAAGAAAGCTGCAAGCTAACACAATTGAAGAGAACACATTAAAAGAAAGAAAAAAAAATTCTTAACAAAACAGGCAACCTGAATCCAACAGTGCATCAAGATGCTTATTCAACATAGTTAGGAATTATTCATCTCAATAATGCAAGTATAGCTCAACATATAAAAATTAATAAATGTTATATATCACATCAATAGAATTAAAGACAAAAATGATATATCAGTGGATGCACAAAATATATTTGATAAAATTCAACATTCCTTCATGATTAAAAACCTTGAAATACATTTCAATATAATAAAATTCAATTATCTCAAACACTATTCACTTTCCCTTGATTTAATGATCTTAAAACCCTGATGAAAATAAGCCAAGCATAAATGGAGTGCTTATTCCTAAGTCGATTCAATTTATTGATATGTAGGTATGTCTTTAAGTCAGAACTACACAATTTTAACCATTATGATAAAGTGCCTGCATATTTACTTGCAAAATAGTGAATATAGTCCCATTTCTCACAACATATATAAAATAACTCAAAATAGAGGAAAGATTTAAATATGGGAGCAAAGTTTCAAAGCCATTAAAAGAAAATATGACAAATTTTCTATTAAAAGAAAATATAAGGACAAATAATTGATGATTTGACAAAATCTTCTTAGATATGACAGTAAAAGTACAAGTGCTAAAAACAAAAAAGGATAAATTAGACTTCATCAAATATAAAGGGTTTTGTGTTTCAAAGGATACCATGAAGACTTTGAAAAAATAAGCCACAGAATGAGAAAAATATGTCATCTTATAAGGGACTTGTATGTAGAATATATACACATAAATAAGTTTTACAACTAAAATTCAAAAGAAAAATAACCAATTAACAAATAGGCAAAATATTTTAGTGGACATTAAATATATGTAATAATTCATGGATATCACTAAAAAGCTGAAAAACACTGATTATTAACCACCAGGAAAATACAAATCAAAATTATGATGTTATAACAATGCAAATCTCTAGCATAATTGTAATGAGATTTTCTCAAGGTGGACTTAATTGTAATTCATATATTGTAATTCATATATTTATTTATTCTGAAGAATTGTTACTTTAATTTTTATTATTCATTTATTTTCAGGAGAGACAGATAGACAAAAAGACAAATAGACACATAGACAGAACTCTCATATGTTCCTTCACTCCCCAAATGTCTGGGTATTGAAAACACAAACCAGGTTACTCATGAGGAGCTCAACTAGTTGAGCCATCACCTGCTGCCTCCCAAGGTGACATTAGCAGGAAGCTGAAAAATGGAGCAGAGTCAGGGCTCAACCCAGACACTTCAATATAGGATGCAGGAGTCCAACTGGCATTATAAACTCTTTGCCAAATGCCTCCACCCCACAAACACTATTGACAAAGTTGTTCATTTTTGTGCTCAATGATAAGAAATTGGAGGTGTCTTCAAATCACTTGTAAAAGACTGACAAAGGGGCTGGCATTGTAGTGTCTCAGGTTAAGCCACAGCCTGCAGTAGCACCATCCTATATGGGCACTGATTCAGGTCCCAGCTGCTCCACTTCTGATTCAGCTCCCTGTTAATGCACCTGGGAAAGCAAAGGAGGATGGCCCATGTGCTTGGGCCACTGCACTCTTGTGGAAGACCTGGAACAAGCTTCTGGCTCCTGGTTTCAGCCTGGCACAGTCCTGACTGTTGCTGCCATTTAGGGAGTGAATCAGTGGATGGAAGGTTCTCTCTCTCTCTCTCTCTCTCTCTCTCTCTCAACCTCTCTTTTTCCCTCTCTGCCTCTCCCTCTCTGTAACTCTGCCTTTCAAATAAATAAAATAAATCTTTAAAAAAAGACAAAGATTAACAGGTAATACACAACTAGTATATGTATTTATATTCCCATAAATCTTACTTAGATAAATTAAGTAAATTAAGTGATATTATAGAAAGCTCAGGGTTTTCAGGGTTTTTAAGTCATTTCCTAGATTTTTACTTAATATCAGTTTTCATGATTTTGTAAAACTAAGAATTCTACACTTCCAAATGAAAAAGAATGTTTTTTTTTCTTTTTGAAACTGTTGAATTTTATTTTTAATGTAACATCACCTGCTTATATCAGCAGGAAATTCAAGCATCTCAAAAATATGTAATAAGAAATTCTCTAGTTCAATGTAATACTCTCCAGACTTAGTTTAGTCTTATAATTTAAATATTTAACTTTGAAGTATAAATATTGTATTTAATAGAATCATTATTTACTATAATTACATGATATATATTTAAATATTTAACACTATGAGGATGCTTTAAATAAATACTGTGCATTTTACCTACTCTTTGTCATTTTATAGATGAAACTGATTCCAAGAAAGATTTTGAGAGACATATGGGATTTCTAAAATTCAGTGCCAAAGTAAGGACTACAACACAAACATCTCAATTCCAAGTTCAATGATTGGGCTAGATACCACCCAATTATTAGCTAACAATAGTTTGAATAATCAGATAGAGAATTTAATAAAAATATATGATATGGTAATAAATGATTTCTATTTCTAGCTTGTCAAGGATTTGGACTGTATAGAATGTAACAAGTCCCAAAGTCATTCATTATATTGTACTACATAGCATGAGACCTATCCAAACTTAGATCTTCATGGATGGCGAGAAGTCAGGTGAGTCAGCTCAGCCAAGCACTAAGCCTTCAAGTTTGGTTGTAGCCCTGCTGGCATTTGCCCACCTCAGAGCACTCCCAAGTTTTACTGACTACTCTCATATACTAGGAGAGAAGGAAATGCATTCGGTTTTAACAATAAGACGTAGTTACTTTCTGCCTATTCCAGATTTCCTGTGATAAACGTCAGAATAAAACTGTTGCAACATTCAGCATATTTTTATCCAGATAAATATTGAAAACATATTTAATGCAATATTGAAGGGATTATAGCATTCAGAAAAGGGAAAGTCTGACTAATGCAGCAGCTGCATTGCATTCCAGTGCACTCAAGACATTGCCAACATTTATTAGCCAGTCAAGTCTTTGACAATAAACAATCTATGGTCCAGACTCTTGTTCTCTGGTGGATAGTTGTTGGAAGCTTGTTTTCAAGAAAGCATTAACAGCTCTTGTTTCCATAAGTTGCCTATTGTTAACTTCTTATTTCACATTAGAAAGAGTTAGTGAAGCTTTAGATGCATTTGTAATTACATTCTAGTAGATTATGTTTTTATGATAATGAATATGATATATATTTGCAAAATGAAAATAAATATATATGAAGAAGCTTTAAAAAGTTTTTGGAAAATTCAAATTATCTTTTAATTTCATTTTCCACAAAGTTTTTAAATAGATAATCAAATGGAAAACTAGAGTATCAGTTAACTGTAAAGGCTGAGTTAGTTTTTTCTTACTGTTATTTCAAAAACCCTGACTCTCAAATTAAACAAAACAAATGATGTAACTTATCTGGGGGGAGGTTCTTCTCAGTGTAACATCACAGTCTATATCTCTTTATAACTTATATCACCCAATATGGTTAAAATCAGACCTGATTTCCTTCAAGTTCACATTGGAAATGCCAGAGTGATTTTAAAATGGTTTCTTTCCTGATTGGTTGCAATTTTTGCTCCAAGTGATGTTTCCAAGCCATATTACTTGTTTGATAGTTTGAACATTATGTATGGGTACAATAGATCATTAACATAGACAAAATAAATAATTTCTGGTTGTTCAAACAAAAAGGTATCCAAATATTTTCCAAAGAAATAATTAAAGCAAGAAGAATGTAGGCTACATAATATGGAAAAGGATAGAAATTACATATCAAACATTCTTGGTCTAGTATCATTTGGGTCAACAACAAATATTTATGGAGTATGTAAAAAAGGCTGTGTGTAGAATTTTTGTTGTAAAATAGGGTGAAGGTTAAGGGACTCAATAAACTGATCAAAATATTTTATTTGTCCTGGTGTGGATTTGGCTTGTCCTATAATAGGTCATGTGTGGAAGGTTTGGTCCTCAGTGTAGCAATTTTGCGAGGTGAAATTCTTACTATCTGGGGCCTAGTGGGAGTTCCTTAGATCAATTGAGGATTCCGCCTTTGGGAAGGGACTAAGGTAGTTCTCACTCAGTCTCTTGGAATCTCTTGGTTGTGATAAAAATTTGAGACTGAATCACCCAGTTCTCTCTGGCTTGCTGTTTGACATCTGAACATTTGTTCTCCATGCATTTCTGCAAAATATTTCCACCATGATATGATGCTGTGCAAGCCTTCATGACAGCTGAGTGAATGCCAGGGCCATGCCATTGAGTCCCTAATGAGCTGAGCCCACTAGACCTCTGCTTTGTAAAGAGAGCCCGCCTCAATTACTTCATTATAGCAATTAAAAGCTATCTATCTAATATCTAACATTACAAATAAGATGGAACTTTAAAAAGTTTGTAGAGAATGGAATTAGATAAGGTTGTTTAATACAAACAAAAAATAGATGTCTCTGCATCAAAGGGTCTTCATAAAGTTTTTGGAAATGCCTATTATTCTTTAAAGAACTAAGGATAAATTTTTTAAAATGTATGCACCAAAATGAACTTATCTTTAAATTCAGTTTTCCTATGAGCTTTGTAAAGTACCATTATACCTATTTATATTTTCATCAAAGCAACCAATCCCATAAGTAGAAATATCAAAATGAAATGAAACATGTAATGAATTTTATAGATGTATGTTCCATTGCTTCTTCCAAATCAGTAATGATATTTATATATTTTTTTAAAATTTTTGACAGGCAGAGTGGACAGTGAGAGAGAGAGAGACAGAGAGAAAGGTCTTCCTTTGCCGTTAGTTCACCCTCCAATGGCCGCCGTGGCCAGCGCGCTGAGGCCGGCGCACAACACTGATCCTATGGCAGGAGCCAGGTGCTTCTCCTGGTCTCCCATGGGGTGCAGGGCCCAAGCACTTGGGCCATCCTCCACTGCACTCCCAGGCCACAGCAGAGAGCTGGCCTGGAAGAGGGCAACCGGGACAGAATCTGGCGCCCCGACCGGGACTAGAACCCGGTGTGCCGGCGCCGCAAGGCGGAGGATTAGCCTGTTGAGCCACGGCACTGGCCTACAAATATTTTTATTACTGAAAGTAAATTTTTGTTATGGGGAGAATATTTCTCTAATATAATAATACCTTAAATGTCATATATTTCTTATATTTGGCTCAAAAATGAGCTTTGGTGAGTTGATAGAAATATAACAGATTTAAAAGACTTATTGTTTTGTGTACAAGTCAATAGATATTTATTTGGTTGAGTCTTGAAAGCATATAATACAGCAACTTGCTTAGTACTTAGTACTTGTAGGAAACTGTTCTTTGAATCTGTAATTATTATTTACTAAGATTCAGCCTAAATCCTTCCTCACACATAAGGAAGTATGATCACCTACCATGAAGATATCACCACTCCATCTTTTGTATCATTTCTTACTAAAGCACCAAATAATTTGGTAGCACTTTTGATTAGATTTATCTTTGTCTAAAACAGAGGTTCCTTGGGAATGGGCAGACATAGAAAATTATATAATGGCATACTACTCTAAGGGAGAAGCAAATATAGTGCACTGGGTCAGTAGGAGACAATCATAAACCATGGTCATGTTGATTTCATGTGCTTTGTATCAGCAGGTTAAGTACATGCTATCAATATGGTAAATACGTGTAAGGAACATCTATATGAAATAAGTACTTAAAGTCTCAGAAGATGTAAAACAGAATGTCAGGCATTCCCATCCTTCAACTCTGCAAAGTTAATTTTCTGAGGCCTTGTAATCTCAAATTAATATGAACCTTAAAGTCTCAAACTACAGATCAGCCAGTAGAGTTGTCTTTTTAGGAAAACAAGGATTCCGCTTCAAGACTTAAAGTGTCTTTTTATGGATTAAAATATAATAATCACTGATCTCAGATATGCAATTTGAGATCAAGCTTTATGGTTTAGATTGTGCTTTAAATTGTACTTATACTCCTATAATTTATCTTATGATATTTATTCCATTAAAATAGCAATTATAATTACATGTATTATTTTCATAAGACTGAATAATATTGCTGACTAAATCTGCATTGTATACATCTGGAAAGTCTTAACTTCCTAAAAGTTTTATAATTTCTACACAAATGTGAATTAGAAGAACTTAATGAAAGAATTTAAGTTTTAGAGATCATGTTTAGATTGTTCAAACTCAATTTAGTGATCCAAATGACAATTTCTACATGTTGCAACTTTTTAGGGATCAAGCAGAAAGCAAAATATACTAGATGACATGTGGAAAGGTTATATTACTGTCATGTAACTATGAATGTTTATTGGGATTTTTGTTATTCTGCTCACAATAATGGGGGCAATATCACATTGGTTATGTTTGTGATGCTGAAATCATTTCAGAACACTTTGTATATTAAATAAGAGAAAAGTAGGGGAAACTAAGCTTTACATTTTAATAGCAATACTTATAAGCTTCTTTGTGTAACAAAAATGGAGTTTAATATGTGAGTAAAATTTGTGAAAAGTGACATTTACACTTGATCTTAGCCAAAAGGCTGAAATGTGATACAACTGACATTTCAGAGAACGGTGTTATCTGAAAAATATTTACTATTATAGAAAATATACAATTCTCTTATTAACTAAATACTTCATTGAAATAAAGTAGTCAAACAAGCTACTTTGCTTAGAATATTATGCAATTTATAAAAGAGTAGAAGTGAAACTGTGATTTCAGAGATCTTATATTATTAAAGTTATGATTTGTGAAAAAAATTTATTAAACTCTTGAACACATTTACCTGAGATTGGTTAAATTTTCATAAATGTATGTTCAAGGGGAGTATCAGAAAAATCTGAAAAGTGAAAGAAATAAGAAATAAAGGAAAAAGAAAAGAAACAAAATCATATTTTCACAATTGGTGACCAGGTTTTTGGTCATTGCAGGCATTCATTGTTCCTTTTACAATCCATTCTTCACAAATACCTGAAGAATACTCACTCTTTCTCTGGAATAATCATTTATTAAGCCATGCTGTCTCAAAGATACATTTATTGTATGCAATATAATCATATGTCAACAGCTTTCATAGCTTTTGTTCAGAATTTTGAAAGTCTGAAATATTTCAACATGAAAATATAAAACATTTTTAAAACATGCAACACTTTTGCATCTATGAGTTTTACAGTGTAAATATCTAATAAATAATAAAAGTACAGAAATATAAGCAACTACATCATTTAGAGTTGGCCCACAAAGTACTCTGTTGGTGTGGAGTATGTGGCCATGCAGAGGAGGGTTATTTGAAATTTTTCTTTAGAAATATTTAAATGTAATTATGCCTTTCTCCTACTCCCTAAGTTCTACACTGGCTCTCCAATGTTATAGAACTTGGAGGTTAATTCTAGGGAGAGGATACGGCTGCATGTTTTAGAGTTGATTAAAACATGCAACTTGAAAAAAGAAATTCAATACAGAAAATGTGATATTAGGTAGAAGTTTAACTTTTTGGTTTCTTTTGTAACATTTATTTTTAGTACTCCTTTAAATTTACAATAAAAAAAAAGATTGAGCTACTAAAACAAACATTCCAGTATTCCCCTATCACACCCCTCTTTTATTAAAATCATATTAGGTACTTTGTCACAATTAATGAACCACACCAAGCATCCAGTATTTTATTTATCCAAATTTCTTTTATCCCTCCCACCCCTTGAAGTCTGTAGTAATCAACATTCTGTGTTCAGACTGAGTTTTTGTTTTTGCTTTTAATTCCCACAAATATGAGAGAATATATGGTATTTGTCTTTCTGTGTCTGGCTTATTTCATTCAACATGATGTCCTCCAGTCCCATACATTTTGCTAAAAATGAAAGGGCTTTATTACTTTTGTAGATGAATAATATCCCATTGTGTGTACAGCCTGCATTTTGTTTATAACCATCCATTTGTTGACAGTCATCCTGGTTGTTTCCATATTTCAGCTATTGTGAACAGTGCTGCTATAAACATGGTAGATGGGGCATATCTTTGATAGAATGATTGAATTAGCAAGATAATTATGGGAATATCTTACAAATGTAACTGCCATATGATCCCACAAATCCATTACTGAGATGTTTGCCTTTCTAACACTGAAATCCATTCCATGATCTCAACCTCTTTTCATACTAGTTCCCAAAAGGGAAGAGTGAAGAAAAAAAAAAAAATCTGTTTTGATGATTCTAAACATATCCATTGAGAAGAATGCCAGGTGCTGACACGGGAGTTCCTGAAAGAAGCACTCAAACCACCAGATAATTAAAAGGATGTAGGGGTGGGCCTTTGGCACAACACTTGGGACTTTGTCTGAGAAGCCTGCATCCTGAATTGGAGTGCCTAGATTCCAGTTCCACCTTTGTTTTAGATCCAGCATTCTACTGATGCTCATCCTGGGAGGCAGCAGATGATGAACTGAGTACTTGGGGATCCTGTCACCCATGTGACACCCACATTGAATCTCACTCTTGGCTTCAGCCTGGCCAAGCCCTGGCTATTGCAAGCATTTGAGTCTTGAACAAGCAGATGAATGATTTCTATCCATCTCTCTGTTTCTGTCTATCGGTCTCTCTGTATTTCACAAAAATGAAAACAAAAACAAACTTTAAAAAAGAAATTTAACAATTTTTAATCAGAAACTGAAGCCCACAGTTAATCAGATTTAAATATGAAGTTTCAAATTAGATTTAAATTGATTGAGAAATTTCTGGGTTATCTGGATGTTTCCCGTACAAGATAAATACATCAAAACAAAAATATAACCAAAAAAGAACTTGAAGGAAGGATGCTAGATAGAAAGAAAAAATTATTATCAATGCTATTCTCGGGGAGCTAAAGGAAATATACCCCTGCAGGACTTGGGTGCAATGATAAAGAGGTATTCATGAGACACAAAAGAAATTTCAGAATCATCAATTATATTACAGAAATAGAAATTCAAGTGGAGCACAATAATAAATTTATGGGTGAAGGGACAGAAAATTCAGAAATCAGGGGATCAGGCCTAGAGTCTCAAAATCTGAATCTATTGTGTTCCTGCAAGAGATAATAGAGAAAAAACTGAGGCAAAAATGAAATAATTAAAGAAATTATTGCTGGAATGAAGACATTCATTTCTTGAGTGAACAGAATCACCAGGTTATCTACAAAAAGGCATGAAAATGGACCCACGTTTGCAAACAATGCTTAAATTTTTAAACACTGTTATCAAGAACATGATTTTCAAGATGAAAGATAAGAAATTTCTTATAAAGAATTGTCAAACATATTTAATGCTAAAGATCAATAGGGATATGCCTTAAAACATGGAGAACTGTTGTCACCATGGCTCACTAGGCTAATACTCCGCCTGCGGCGCCGGCACCCCAGGTTCTAGTCCCGGTCCAGTCGGGGCGCCGGATTCCATCCCTGGTGCTCCTCTTCCAGTCCAGCTCTCTGCTGTAGCCTGGGAGTGCAGAGGAGGATGGCCCAAGTGCTTGGGCCCTGCACCTACATGGGAGACCAGGAGAAGCACCTGACTCCGGGCTTCTGATCAGCGCGCTGGCCACAGTGGCCATTAGAGGGTGAACCAACCTAAAAGGAAGACCTTTCTCTGTCTCTCTCTCTCTCACTGTCCACTCTGTCTGTCAAAAAACAAACAAACAACAAAAAAAAACTTTAAAAAAAAAAGGTGGAGAACATTTTTCTTCAATACAATAATCTATGTCTAAAAAAATTAACAGCTAAATGTGATGAAACATGATTTGACATGCAAAATGTTGGAAATATCTTTATCTCCATGCAGACATTCTCAAAAAAGGCAATGTAATGTAGGTTTGAAAGAAAATTATGTAATTAACTATTTAAAGCTACAGGAATAGAACACACAGAGAGGAAAAGAGAGTCCTTAGGTAGCAAAGAAGATCTGGGAAGCAGGCATGCCAATTCAGAGAGATCAGAAATCACTGGGAGACATATCTCTAAGCAGATGACTTTTGTAGGACATTGGGTACATACAGATTTTTTTTTTTTTTTGACAGGCAGAGTGGACAGTGAGAGAGAGAGAGAGAGAAAGGTCTTCCTTTTTCCGTTGCTTCACCCCTCGATGGCCGCTGCGCACCGTGCTGATCCAAAGTCAGGAGCCAGGTGTTTTTCCTGGTCTCCCATGCGGGTGCAGGGCCCAAGGACTTGGGCCATCCTCCACTGCACTCCAGGGCCACAGCAGAGATTAAAATGTGTTATTTCTGGAGAAAAATTGAATGGCAATTGGTAATTAACATATAGAAAACTAGGCAAATAAAAATGCATAATTAGTAACTCCAGGGAAAACATAAGTTGTTCAGGAAAAGAAAAATAACAAAAGAGATTTGCATTTTGTGTGGTGATCAAGCTGCCATTGGAATGCCTGCGTTCTGTATCAGAGTGGCTGGGTTTAATTTCTAGAGCGAATTTTATATCCCATTTTCTGCACCATAGGAGAGGCAGCAGGTGATAGCACCAATACTTGTTTCCCTCCACCCATGTTGGGGACAAAATTGAGTTCTAAGCTCCTGGCTTCAGCCTGGCCTAGTCCCAGCAGTTGCAGACTTTTAGGAATTGAACCATCAGATGGGATAGTTTATCTCTTTCTTTCAAATAAATAATTTTTAAACTTGCATGACTCAAGTATGAATACTATCTAAAAAGTGTAAAAGCAGACTTGCTGAACTGCTGACTTAACCAGTACTATTTAGGAATGAACAGAAAGAAAGCATGTTTGTTGGCTGTGGCGGGGAAAGAATTTAAGACAAAGAATATAAGATATAGAGATAAATAACAAATATAATAATCATAATAATTAAAAGTAATTGCTTCTTGCAAAAAATGATGAATGTGTTTTTGAGTTGAGGCTAAAATATTAACATTTTTTATGAAGAAAGATTTGACATTTTAAATGATAAATCAGCTTAATAAAATTAAATATGATTTTGATAAAACACATTCATTTTAAAAAGAGGTTTGTAATGGGGAATAATATATAATATCATCTAAGAGAAAAATGAATATTCTTTCATGGATGAAATACATTACTTACTGGGTAAAATATGTACAGAAGATCTTTACTGACAGCAAAAGTAATTGAGAAGCCCTGACTATATGTTCTATATAATCTGGTCAAGTGCATATCTTCTTTTTTGTTTGTTCCCTAATCCCATTGAGACTGCTTGCAAATTACTTGCAATTCACTTTCAATGCTCAGCAGATGGAATGCTTATCATGTATTCCATTCTTTTCTTTGATCTGATAGAATACAGCTTACATTTAAATCTAATCCAATTTTATGCAGAAAACGTCTAATGTTAAACAATCACAAAAAGAACATTCACAGTACAATAAAATGCATGATTATAAACACTATTACTATCACATCGTGCATAAAATCACTTTACCTTTTAACTAGATTATCATCTGAAAGGCAATGTACACACTCTGAGACCAAGGTCATTTCTCTAATGTCTTAAATGTAAGTGGAATAGTGCCAGAAGAAAAAAACAAAAGGAAAAGAAAACCCAACACTATAAAACCAAAACATGATTACAAAGACTTAACAGAATAAAACTTCTAAGAAAGATGCAATTTGATATCAAGTAGTATTTAATGAAAAAGAATAGTGCTAAATGATCAACAAATTAATATGCTCATTTTGAAGTTTTGTTGCAGAAAGGATCAGCCAAGAATTCTATCACAGTGGCCTAAAGAATGACATCACCATCGAGTGCATCCATAGTAAAGAGTCTTGGCCAAACAACAGATTTTGGCAGCACAAACAAGTAAGTGAAAAGGAGTATGCTTCTTATTTCTTCAAAAATTCTTGTTAAACCCAGATCATGATCTAAGATTATGCAGAGTCCATGGCTAAAAGGAACATGGATCAGGTTGGATTCATACTACATTTGCATTACATTGATAGAATATATGATAATAATCAATGTGACTATTTATTTTGTAAGAATTTTATTTTGCAAAATATAGTATTTTTTTGCAAAATATATTATAGTATTTTTCAAGGAAAACTGTATTATTGAGTAGAAATTTTAAAGGCAGTTTGAATATCCATCCCAAAATACATATTAAACTCAATCAGCCAGATAACTCCTGTTACAAAAATGTAATAATGATTCTTTTTTATACTTACAAATTTGTGTGTGTTAAAGTATAGGTGATTCACATTTTAATCTTTCTATAATTTCTCCTTGTTCAAATAGAATTCTATCATAAATAGAGTTGATTTTAACTCCAGACAAAAAAAAAAAAAACACAGTGATATACTATTGTAACTGACTATAACTAAATGAAGATACATATTTTAGGTTAGGAGAGATTATCAAACATTCACGAACTTCATGAACCCATACCCTGCAAACCATAGCAGACATGAGGGGCTGATCCAATCATTTGCATTCCAGTAAACTACAGCAGAAAGAAAACTTGCATCTAGGATAAATACATTTGCATTTACAATATGAAACTTTATAAAATGAAAATTTATAATATCCTAGGAGAAATTTTTACCAAATTATTCCTCATTTTGGCCTGTGGTTGAACGCTCTCGATTTTATTCTCAAAATCTGGAGGCATAGGAATTGTTTGAAATGGTATTCACAAAGTACACGCTCCAAGTTTCATAGTGTCAGAATAGTATGATACATTCACAGCTAAGTAAAACAAGGGGAATAAGAAGTCATGAGGTCTGCTCAGT
This sequence comes from Lepus europaeus, assembly GCF_033115175.1. Lineage (NCBI taxonomy): Eukaryota > Metazoa > Chordata > Mammalia > Lagomorpha > Leporidae > Lepus > Lepus europaeus. Next base: position 51,792,304 of record NC_084834.1, on the reverse strand, counting down.
CTCCTCTCTGTTATGATTTGTGGGTGTTCCTTTACTTGTGGCAAATCAATGTTTTATTTCTTTCTGTGTGTTGCTTAATTCAAACTAATTAAATTATAACATTAGGTTCAAAAGTAAAACCCAATCACTCCTTCCCTTTGCCAGCTTCACAATTATTTAACAACCTGTAGATTTAAAAATTGGTTACTTTGGTCAAAATTTTTCATTTGGCCTAGCAGTTACAATGATGATTGAGACACCTAGAGCCCATTTCAGAGTGCCTGCAGTCAACTCCCTGCTGCTTCTCCTGACTCCAGCTTCCTACTCATGGAGACTCTGGGAGGCAGTGATGATGTCTTAAGTAATTGGGTCTCTGCTACCACCTGGGAGTTATGATTTGAGTTCCTGGCTCCTGGTGTCAGCCCCACCATCCCCAGCAAGTGTGAGCATTTGGAGAATGAACCAGCAGATGGGATCTGTCTGTCTCTCAAATTTCTAAAACATTATTCGTCTTAATTGTGTCAAAGTCTAAGCAAATTTATTTTATTAAACAGGTAAGTCTGTATGAACAATCAGATTGTTGATCTGAAGAGAAAAGCATGAAAAAATGTATAAACTTAGGAATGTCTTTTATATGTTTTTAAAAGTATAAACTATGGAGCTAGATAATTCTTGTTTAATACTAGTATTTTAAAAAAATGTTGGCTCCCCAGCTCTGGAGTCTGTGAAATGGGATGCATAACATCTTTGAAGTTTCTTTCAAAGCATAGCCTTCCAAAATCCCATATGCGTTATAATCATCTGGGACTAGGATAAAGCTTATATTCTTGGGCCTCTCTCTGAACCTGATAATGAACATAGGATCAGCATTATTAAACAGTGTCCCAAGTGACTTTTATGCAATCTAATATTGAAACGTCACTGACTCAACCTCAAGGTTGGTATGTAGGTTAACATTAACAACTCAGACACTTAACGCCCCAGCCAACTAAGTCAATTCTGAACCTCATTTTAATGGGGAAACTAAGAATTCTAGATGTGTTGCCAAGTTTTTTTTTTTTTTTTTTTTTTAATAGGGAAGGGAGTGGATTCCATTTAGGGCTATTCCAGGGCACCAGAGAGCAGCAGCCTGGTAGAGTATAGTGGGAATAGGAAGGTCAGAATTGTTTGTGCTGTCACATCATTGCATGAGCACTAGAACTGTGGTAAAGCCCTGCCCTCACTGAGCAGCCGATGAGCCAATGAGCTGACCTGAAAATAATCCCATAGGTTGTGTGGTTTAGATGGCTGGGACTTGTAGCAGGGAAAATTGAGAACAACACTCAAGCAGGTATTGACCTCTCATGGTCATTCCTCTTTGGATATTTACTCATAGTAGTTATGTGGTCATTGCCTTTCCAATACTCTATACTATTTAATAAACGCAGTAAAACTTAAAACAACAAATAGGTAATAAACTCAAAATGGGATGTGAGTTCTAAGATGGTGGAATAGTGATAGAATGGTCCAACTCATACAAGGCAAAGTTAATATTTAAAAGGGGATACGTGCTTAAGATAAAGCCATGGGAAATCCGCAGTGGGAAACCCAGCAAAAAAAAAAAAAAAAAAAAGTGATAGTCTAGGTTTGTGCCAAAAGAGCAAATAAGACTAAAAACAAACAAACAAACAAATAAAAGCCCAAAAATGCAGCAGAGGCTTGGACCCAGGGAAGAGTACGCCAGCACTGGCAGATCATGTGAGAGGGGAATTCACTGGTCCACAGCTCAGTGGATAACAGTGGGAGGTGAACTGTGTTTGAAGTTCCACGTGAGCCCCCTGGGACAGCAGACGTGGGAAAAATAAATAAATAAATAAATAAGGGCCAGCACTGTGGCGCAGCTGGTTAAAGCCCTGGCCTGAGGCACTGGCATCCCATATGGGTGCCAGTTCTAGTCCTGGCTGCTCCTCTTCTGATCCAGCTCTTTGCTATGGCCTGGGAAAGCAGTAGAAGATGGCCCAAGTCCTTGGGCCCCTGCACCGATGTGGGAGACCTGGAGGAGGCTCCAGGCTCCTGGCTTCAGATCAGCGCAGCTCTGGCCGGTGTGGCCATCTGAGGAGTGAACCAGCAGATGGAAGACCTCTGTGTGTGTGTGTGTGTGTGTCTATACCTCTCTCTGTAACTCTGCCTTTCAAATAAATAAAATAAATATTTAATAAATAAATAAATAAGATAAAAGGAGGTGGTGCACCTCTCTCCCCTCCTTCCTCTCTCCCTCACTCTGCCACAGCAGAGACCTGCGGCCAGCTGGGAGAAAACGGTTGCACCATTTTGTTTGGGATTTTTCTTTGGGCTCAGACCAATGGCTGCTGCTCCCACCTCCAGTGCACATGCCCAGCAATAGTGGAGGTCACCTCAACCCCCATCCAAACAGTGAGGGCCACAACAATTCAGAAGAATTCTATCCCTTTCTGTGCAAGCTTGCAAGCTCTACTGCACCAGTTGCCCAGTTGCACCCAGTGGCAACTGGAGGAGAAGTCCCACCTATTGGAATCTCCTATCCTTCCACCAACAACAAGTGAGCTGGGCTCTAGTGGTTGGGGACTCTGTGCTCCCCCAACCCAGAGACATAACTAGATAAAATAACCTACCCTGGAAAACAAGTCTGAGACACAGTGTGGCTAAGCCCTGGACAACTACAGAGTGCTTCCTCATACCCCCACGAGCTCCTTGGTTAACTACAGCAGTTCATAACAGAGGGAATTGTACAAATAGGAAAGAGTCTACATATGAAAATTGCAGTTCATTAAGAAGTGCGAATGAGTGCTGAGTATACCAAGGACTAACTCTGGGGCAACCAGCAGCTGTGAGGAGACGGGCAGGTCACAACAACTGAGGTGACTATTCTCCCCCATCCAGATAGCCACTGGAGAGCTACCAAGCCCAAGGTGAAATAAAGACCTTCCATAACAAACAGAAAAAGGAAGAATTGTCACTACAAGCACAGCCTTACAAAAGATGCCAAGGATGTGCTACGCTCAGAGACAGGAACATCACTATGAAAGAAGGTAAAGGCAGGGAATCACCCAGTAAAAGTACAAAGGTAACCCAAAGTAAAAAAAAAAAAAAAAAAAAATAGGACTATCAGTGGAAATATGGCAGGGCAAATTCGTTACTTAACAATACTCACCCTAAATGTAAAAGGCCTCAGCTATCCAGCTAAAAGACACAGATTGGAAAATGAATTAAAACATAAAACCTATCTATTGGCTGTCTACAAGAAACACATTTCACTAACAGTGATACTTGCAGGCCAAAAGTGAAAGGATAGAAAAACAAAATCCATGCTAACAGGAACCAAAAAAGAGCTGGTGTAGCCTTCTAATATTAATCAAAATAGACTTTAACATAATAACTGTTTAAAAGGACAAAGGAGGGCACTGTATAATTATTAAGGGTTCAGTTCAACAGGAAGATATGACTATATACACCTAATTATAGGGCACTTGGCTTTTTAAAAGAAATGTTAATGGATTTAAAGGGAGACATAGACTCAAATACAGTAGTAATGGAAGACCTAAATATTCCACTTTCGGCAATGGACAGATCAACCAGACAGAAAATCAGAAAGGAAACTACAGAGTTATATGACATTATAGACCAAACAGACCTAACAGATATCCACAGAGCTTTTCGTCCTAATGCTGCAGAATACACATTCTTCTCATCAGTGCATGGAACTTTCTCTAGGATTGACCACATGCTAGGCCATAGAGCAAGTCTCAGAAAATTCAAAAAATTCAAAATCATACCATTTATCTTCTCAAACCACAATTCAATGAAGCTGGAAATCAGCAACTAAGGAATCTCTAGAACATATGCAAAGAGATAGAGGCTGAACAGCATGCTCCTGAATAAACAGTGGATCATTGAATACATCAAAAGAGAAATCCAAAAATTTCTGGAGACAAATGAAGACAACAATACAACCTATCAAAACTTATGGTGTACAGCAAAAGCACTATTAAGAGGAAAGTTTATAATAATTGGAGCCTACATCAAGAAATCATAAAGGCAACAAATAAATGAGCTAATAATGCATCTCAAGGACCTAGAAAAACAACAGAAAACTAGGCCTAAAACTAGTAGGAGAAAAGAAATAAGTAAATAACTAATGACTAAAATTAGAGAAGAAATCAATAAAATCAAAACAAAAAAAATCAAAAGATCACCAAAATGACCTGATTTTTTGAAAAAACAAATAAAATTGATACACCATTGGCCCAACTACCCAAAAAATGAGGGAGAAGACCCAAATTAATAAAAACAGAGATGAAAAAGGAAACATAAAAACAGACAATGCAGGAATAAAAAGAATCATCAAAAATTGCTATGAAGCCCTGTACCAACAACAAAATGGGAGACCTAGAAGAAATGGATAGATGCCTGGACACATATGACCTACTTAAATTGAGCCATGAGACATAGAAAATGTAAATAAGCTATTAATCATGACAGAACTCAAATCAGTAATAAAGACCCTCCATCAAAGAAAAGCCCAGGACCGAATGGCTTTACCACTGAATTCTACCAGACATTTAAAGAAGAACTAGCTCCACATCTTCTCAAGCTATTCAAAACAAACAAAAAAGAATTTTTCTTCTATAAAGCCAGCATCACCTTAATTCCTAAACTTGACAAAGATATAATAGAGAAAGAAAACTACCCTAACAAAATACTAGCCAATCGAATCCAAGAACACATCAGAAAGATCACTCACACAGACCAAGTGGGATTTACCCCTGATATGCAGAGATGGTTCAACATTCATAAAATAATCAATGTGATACATTACTTTAACAAATTAAAGAAAAAACCATATGATTATCTCAATAGATGCAGAAAAAGCATTTGACAAAATATAACACCATTTCATGATGAAAACTTTAAGCAGATTGGGAATAGAAGTAACATTTTTTAACACAGGCAAGGGAATTTATGACAAACCCATGGGCAGCATGCTATTGAACAGGGAAAAGTTGGAAGCATTCCCACTGAGAACCAGAACCAGACAAGGATGCCCAGTCTCACCCTAGCTGTTCAATATAGTCCTGGAAGTTTTAGCCAGAACCGTTAGGCAAGAAAAACAAATCAAAGGGATACATATTGGGAAGGAAGAATTAAAACTATCACTATTTTCAGTGACATGCTCCTATATACAGGGGGATGCTAGAGACTCCACCAAGAGACTACTGGAACCCATAGAAAAGATTGGAAATGTGGCTGGATATCACATCAACACACAAAATCAATAGCCTTTTCATACACAGATAATGCCATGGTTGAGAAAGAGCTTCTAAGATCAATCCTATTCACAATAGTTACCAAAAATTCAAATACCTTGGAATAAATTTAATCAGTGTCAAAGATCTATATGATGAGAATTATAAAATATTAAAGAAAGAAATAGAAGATACAAAAATAATGGGAATAATCCTCCATGTTCATGGATTGGAAGAATCAACATCATCAAAATATTCATACTACTGGAAGCAATTTACAGAGTCATTGAGATACCAATCAAAATATCAAATCAAGGCCGGCGCCGTGGCTCAACAGGCTAATCCTCCGCCTTGCGGCGCCGGCACACTGGGTTCTAGTCCCGGTCGGGGCACCGATCCTGTCCCGGTTGCCCCTCTTCCAGGCCAGCTCTCTGCTGTGGCCAGGGAGTGCAGTGGAGGATGTCCCAAGTGCTTGGGCCCTGCACCCCATGGGAGACCAGGAGAAGCACCTGGCTCCTGCCATCGGAACAGCGCGGTGCGCCGGCCGCAGCGCGCTACCGCGGCGGCCATTGGAGGGTGAACCAACGGCAAAAGGAAGACCTTTCTCTCTGTCTCTCTCTCACTGTCCACTCTGCCTGTCAAAAATAAAATAAAAAAAAATATATCAAATCAAAACCAAAATGAGATTTCACCTCATCGCTGTTAGAATGGCTTTCATACAGAAATCAACAAACAACAAAGACTGGCATAGATGTGTGGATAAAGGTACCTTAATCCACTGTTGGTGGAAATGCAAATTGGTAAGGCCACTATGGAAGACAGTATGGGTATACCATATGATCACTGCTATGAATCTATCTAAGGAAAATAAATCAGCATATGAAAGTGCTATATGTACCTCCATGTTTATTGCAGCTCAATTCACAATAGCAAAGACATGGGATCAACACAAATGCCCATCAACTGAAGACTGGATAAAGAAATTATTGGGTATGTACATCACGAATACTACAGATCATTAAAGAAAAACCAAAATCTGGCCATTTGCAACAAAATGGATTAAACTGGAAAACATCATACTTAGTGAAATAAGCCAGTCCCAAATAGACAAATTCTACATGTTCTCCCTGATTTGTGATAACTAATATAGCACCTAACAGGCAACCTGTAAAAATGAAATTGACACTTAGAGAAGCAATGACTTGGAACAGCCCTTATCTTGATTCTTAAGGAACAGCTTTTTATTCTATATTTTTGTTTTTCTTTTCTTTTCCTTTATCATATCTTCCTTATCTTTTTTTCTTTCATACTAATTGTTGAACTCTTTATATAGCATATAGTTAACCATATGTGTATAAAGTTAATTGAAAATAGATCTTAGCAAAAAATAAGAGTGAGAATAAGAAAGGGAAGAGGAAGGGGAGTGGGAGTGTGGGTGGGAGGGCCAGCATGGTGGAAAGAATTATCAAGATCCTAAAGTCGTAATTGTGAAATGTATGAAGTTTGTAATTGCAAAGCAGTATAGTTCTGCATACATTCCTACAGATATAATTCTAAGGGTGCAGTTTAAAAACTTGTCATGGGACCACAAATTCCCTTAAGTTGGCTGGTAAAAATAGTAGTCTAAGTGTTATAGAGATCAAATGGATAGGATTAAGTGGTAAAGTGACCATATGGATAGGAATATGTGTCAAAGTGTAAATATAGATAGGACTAAGTATTTGGAAATGATAATAGAATTAAAAAGTGAAGGCATCAATATGAGAAGCAGACCATACAGCAGACTCATAGAATGCCAATCATTGTAAGTAGCACTCTTACCTCAGAATCAGCCCTTAAGGCATTCTGATCTGGTTGAAATGTCCATGAGAGCATTTCAGGCATGGAAAGCCAAGGCACTCTGGCAAAAAATGTTCTACATATCAAGTACCTCTGTGAATGAGACCCCAGTGGAAAGAAGCAGCCACCAAAGAAGGATATACTTTTTTCTGAATGGAGAAGAGAACTTCCACTTTGCTTATGGCCATGTTGATATAGTGGAGCCAAAAGGCTTCCATAGCCAAGGCAGCTCATGCCAAGAATCTTGGGTGATCACTATTGTCATACATAAGGTGTTAATTGTTAAATAAATAATAAGAGTCATTGTGTACTAACTTTTGTCCCCAGAGAGTTGGACCTCTGTCTCCAAAGAGTTGTATCATGAGAATCAATATTAAAAATTGTTCTCAAGAATCTCTTTCTTCTAGTGCATTAAGTGGAGGATATTATTATGTCTCATAAGTTATAGTTATTTCTAAGAGCTTGCAAAAAAGATTCATCATTCTTGGGTTCTTCTTTAAAGATAATTAAGTTTCTAAAAGGAAAGAAGGGGGAGGAAGGAAAGGAAAGGAGGAAGGGGAAAAAAAAAAAGCAAAATCACCTTTGAGTGATTGAACAGCCCTTGTATGGAATGTTGAGGAACAGGTTTCTTAGTTTTTCATTTTACTTTTTTTTTTTTTTAATTTTTGACAGGCAGAGTGGACAGTGAGAGAGAGAGACAGAGAGAAAGGTCTTCCTTTGCCATTGGTTCACCCTCCAATGGCCGCCGCGGTAGCGCGCTGCGGCCGGCGCACCGTGCCGATCCGATGGCAGGAGCCAGGTGCTTATCCTGGTCTCCCATGGGGTGCAGGACCCAAGCACTTGGGCCATCCTCCACTGCACTCCCTGGCCACAGCAGAGAGCTGGCCTGGAAGAGGGGCAACAGGGACAGAATCCGATGCCCCGACCGGGACTAGAACCCAGTGTGCCGGCACCGCTAGGCGGAGGATTAGCCTATTGAGCCGCGGCGCTGGCCCATTTTACTTTATTTTTTACCTTCTTTCTTTTTTTCTTATTCTTTCTCAGACTAAACAGGAGAGGGAAAGGGAAAGGGGTGGGAGATTGGGTGGGATGGTGGGTACAGGAGGAAGAATTACTATGTTCCAAATGTTATATTTAAAAGATACATACAAATATATTTTTTAAAAAATGGGATCTGAACATTCTAAAAACACTAGCAGTAAATACACAAATATGCTTTTCCTTTGTTTTTACAATACAGGACAAATTAATTAATGATATACGTCTTCCCATAAATACATTCACAATTAATTGAACTAAGAATTATAATAAATATGTGGTTCAAGATTTACTTAAGGAAAAACAAAATAATGGTGTAAATAAACTATTCCACAAATCCCATGATAATGTTTTAGTTTTCTTAGCAAAACAGTAGAATTGGACTCACAACTAGTATTTTTATGTTATTCTCATTCAAGCAAGTTGGCTAGGAGGAAATGCATGCATCTTAAGTATCTATTAAGAATGAGAGCAATGTATTCCCAAGTTTAAAATAACTGAATGGCTCTATGGATTTTATAAATAATTTATTTCTTTTATGGTTTGCTAGATGAAAAATACTCATATGAATTTTATATAAGACTGCAGAAAGGAATTAAAATTTATTTTGCAGTAGACATGTACATAATGGGTAAGAATGATTAATGGAGAACATTTAACAGGGAGAGTGATGCACAAAGGCTTATCACTTATTGTTCTCTAGATAATAAATACCTAGAGATAGATAAGTGACAATCAGACCACATGTTGTGGTTTAGAAAGCACAATGATTCACCTATGATTGCTATAGGTAGAATAATTTAATAGAAAGCCTGGGTTATGCTGGGGAGAAGAAAGTATCATTTATGCATTGGAGAAGAAACAATAAGAACCTCTTAGTTTGAGCTTTGTTGCATGTTTAGCTTCAGTTAAAGATCTGGGGAGATGGGGCCTATGTGTGACTTGTCCATATGCACAGCATTCACATAAATCATCATCTTATTCACTGTACAGAAGAGGGGTGTGTGTATGTGTGTGTGTGTGTGTGTGTTTATACATTATCCTTTAAGCACATAAGTCATATTTAATGGCTCAAGAACAACAAGGAGCAGGTAACCTTTACCTTTACCTTGGGGATAAAACCCTGAAGAGCAAGAGAGAGTATGGCATTTCTTACAGTACTACTAAAGTAATTTTGGTAGGAAAATAGAAAAGAAAGTTAAATCTTTGGTATTCTGTCAATAAAGTTAGATGTCAAAATGTAGTGCTAGTTAACACTAAAAATTAAATGTGGAAAATTTGCAAGAATCTCCTATAGTCATAAAATAAAATTCATCAGTGAAGAGAAAAAAAATTTAAAAAGAAAAAGGAAAATAAAACACATTATTTGCAGCATCCTTACCCTTTAATATACAGTATATATTTTTTCAACATTACTAAGTTATGAAACAGAAATTCTGACAACAAATCTCACATACTAAGAGCTTATCATTCTTAGAATATTATTATTTAGAATCCTAAACTCCCATGAATATTTGTTTTACAGGACTTATAGCTATAGAGTTCACATATTCCAGGAACCAAAGGCTGATATTTATACGGTTCAGTCTGTGAAACATTATAGATATGTCTATTTATGAGTTATCATTGGTTATGATTTAGGTTGCCCACAGTTTAGGTTTCATGTGAGGTTTCAGAATTTTTCCTTTATGTCACAAAATATTTTCACATTGAACACATTAGCCTCAGAAAACCACTGAGAGGAAAATCCCCCTCCTCCTACTACACACAAGCACACACACAGCCCAAAACACAGCGAGCAAAAGACTAAAAATGGGTCCTTCCCAGTTTTCTGATGTTTTCCCAAGAACACCAGTGGTGGCCTTTTATAACCACATGCCTGAGGACTATAAGTGTTTCAGAAACCTACCACATCAACTTCTCAGTTTTGAAAGGTCACACGTAGAAAATCCTTAACTTGTCTGGTTTTGTGATAGACATGCACTCTTCTAAAGCTTTATTGATAACATTGCAGAGTTGACAAATACAACAATTCTGACATCAGATAGTATCACATTTGCCACAGATGTCACCATATAATAAGAGTTTCTTGGGCAGTGAAGAAACTTTAGAAAACTTTCTCTCTTATGCCTAGTTTATGAGTTCAAGAAAATCGGGCACAAAAAGGTGTAGTGTTCAAACAGCATGTGAGTAACAATACAAGATCCCAATGCAGCCTAATAGTTTGTTTTCTTTTGAATTTTGAAGGATAAAAATAATTATTATATGTATGTAATGGAATAAAAAATTTACATTTTCAATGCATTAAATTTGGCAAATATTTTTGGCAATATTTTGGTTCTAGGGTAGTCTTATAATTTATATTATCTCTAAAATATACAGGTTGTTAAAAAGAAATATTTCCAGGAATGACAGTAATTGATATTTCATAACTAGCTTATTTTTACTAGCTTACTAAAATATGGTCATCCATTTCTTACTCAAATGTAGTGTTTAATTCATTCTGGATTAAGTAAATTGACTAAATAGAAAGCATTTCCCTAAGTATCTACAAATGAAAGCAATGTGGTCCCAAGTTTAAAATAATTGAAAGATTGAATATTTGTACAATAAAATAAATTTTATTATAAAATATATGGAAGTTCATTACTAGGAGAATAAATTAAAAGTGCTATTTTCTCCCTTAAACTCTTTGATGATTATAATATCTAATCAGTTTTAATCCTCTTTACAGTGTTAATGTATAATTTTCAAGAAGATAAAGTCATAACTCTAGGGCAACAATGATGCAGGCAATTTCAAAAGTTTTTATATATCTCATTAATTAATTGTTGAATCAATTAGGTCAAAGAACATTTGAGAAACACCGAATTTATAATCAAGTGAATAAAGAAGTGTCCAGATAAGATTGCTGAGTTAAATATAAAACTACTTAATATCCAACAGGAAAAGGAACTCTAACCTTTAAGATTATATTTTCTACAGGATAGAGACTATCTGACTAGTCATCAGACAAAGGACACGTGAGATGAACTCTGTCAGCAAAGCTGTAAAACTCCCCAGTCTCTAGAAAGTCTATGAGTGGGGCAAGGCCCGCTCTGCTTGGAGAGTCCCCAGAAATCTTTTTTGCCATTTGGAGTTCTGTAAATCTCTGCTCCTACTAGCATGTTTTATATATTAAGACATCATGCTTTTGTTCAAGAATCCCAAATAATTTCTTATTTTTTCTATTCTAAATTAGTCTTTACTTTAAGCAAGCCCATTAGCCAGCTGCACAAATTCTACAATAAAGTAAAAAAAGGCAATTTCTAAGTGGGAAACTATTTGAAGAACAAACCATATCCATTTTCAATTGTCTCTAAAAATTCAATATTTGTTTAAATATCTACTTGAGATCCAGAAAATGTAAAGTATTTGCATATATTTGGTAGGTCATATGAAAGCTTTACATCTATCCATTGAAATTTGAATGCACTAAAAATGGGGAAAATACAGGATTTCTATGGCTGTTGATCTAGTGAGTCCTTGAACAATTCAACCAGTCTGTTAAGCATCTAAAGGTAATATCTTGGGAAGCTTTTATTTTCTTTTGGGCTTTGCCCCAGTAGTATCCAATAATTTCCTTGTTTTTTTCCAAGACAGCACTATAGAGGTGGATCATGGCTCTTATTATATCATTCCCATTCTCTTTTCCAGTACTGGCTCAGCAATAACAAAGGAAAGAAAATCTGCAAGCACAGCTTGTAGAAAAGCAAAACTGAGTGCTAAATTTGGAGTGTAGATGAGAAGATCCTGAATTAAATGGTAGAACTTCATGTCACAAGATAGAAACTACACTTCATCATTCAACTAATAAAAATATGAAATATAATAGCAAACTACACAGTCTATTTTACAACATGTGGTTTGAAAATAATATATGAAAAAAAAAAAAAACCTTTCCAACCCTAGTTACAAAAAAGAATATATATATAAATCTTCTTTGATTTTGTGTCCTTGCTACCTAGGTCATGCTAAAGCATAGATCTGAATAACAATACTGACCACTACAATGTGCAATACAATAACCTTTCCATGGTAAATTGTATTGCAGTCTTTCTTTTATACAGTCAAGACTTACAATGCTAAAACTGCTTAAATAAGTGTGTGGTTCTAATAAAACTGAGTTTTAGCAAGGAACAAAACCACCAAGGTGTTGAGCCCACTGTTAAAATATCAACTTCATAAGGCATTCAGTAACTTTTATGAGCAATATTTATTTTCATGCTTTATTTTAATGTTTTTATTATTTAACAGTAGAATGAGCCATTTTGATTTTCCAGAAGTGTAACTTTTCATATATTGCCTTGTTTCTATGGGGAATTATACTTTGAATGATTCTGCTTTCAATAAACTTCATATTACCGGGTCTGTACCTCAAGAATTTTGAAAATGACTATTATGTTGTATTGAGTTTCTGAAAGAAACTGAACAAAATCTTGAATTGGAAAACTGCAGAAATTCTGACAGAATGTAGCCTAAAATAAACTGAAAATATTTGACTAGATATTCCTTAATTGTATTTTCACAATTTAATCTTATTATGACTGAAATTTCTTATTGTTATTTATTTATTTTAATTTTATTTGCAATGGAGAGAGAGAGAGAGAGAGAGAGATCTTGGGCTTTACTCTCAAATGCCCACAATAGCCAGCACTGATTCAGGCAAACTCAGGAAACAGAAACTCAGTCTAGGTCTCCCACATGGCGGCACACACACAAGATTCGAGCCATCACCTTCTGTGTGTTAGAGTGTAAATCAACACGAACCTGAACTGAAAAACATAGCTACGACTGGAGCTAGGTACTCTGATATGGGATGCAGAGGTCTTAACTACTGTGCCAAACACCCTACCTCATGACTAGTATTTCTTATTCACCCAAAGCATTATATAATCACACAGTAAAATCCACAGTAGGAGTTTTTCTTGACATAAGTCCACTTTTAATAAACTTAATTGTAGTGTACTTCAATGAAATGACTTCAATTTTTTTATTCTAATCGGGGTTCGTCATAATCTAAACTAGTATGGAAATTCAGGAATACTGGGGCTTGGTTTAGCTCATCACTGGGTTTCTAATACACACAAAGAAAGCCTTGTCACAGAGGGTAGTTTTTTGTTGACTGGATGAATTAATGAATGCTTTTAATTCAACCATATTCAATCTTGCATTACATTGGAATGGTTTCAATACATACAGAACACATTTTTGTGATATCAAGATTTTAGACATAGAATATTTTAACAATTGCCTTGTGACACTAACTGTAAAGTTCCACATGCTTTGTACCAATTGTGCCAAATAACCATGGTCAATTATCACCACAAAAAAGTCTTCACTGTACAATGCATCTCATTAATATCCAAACCATAGTGAATCTACAGTGTAAAAAGAAGAAAAAATGACATTTAAAGTTGCTTACCTCTGCTACCTGGCCCCTAAACTCAGAATTTTTATATGATTTTGCTCATGAATTTATTTAACCATCTGGACAAATCTCACAGCATCCCTTTTTTTGGCAACTATGAATGAATGCGTTTCTGCAGAAGGGCTTGATATATTTATTTTATACTCTTTCACGAGGGCTACAAAATATATAGTGCATGTTGTAGAAAGAAAATGTGCTAGCAACTGAAAACTTTGCTATAAAAAGCTACACTTTTTTCTTTAAAATCCCTTGAAAAATCTTATATTTGATTTTCACAGTACTCCCCCTGATAACACAGAAAGCAAGATAATTCAGCTGTGAAAACAAGGAAAATTTATTTCTCTTAATATACAACAGCTGAATGCTTCACTATTCTCACCAAGAATCTAGCCCTCTCCAGCTACAGTTTTTTGTTTTGTTCTGTTTTAATTAAGTTTCTATTATGGGCATAGTGGGGTAAAGTAAGAGTTCTCCTTTCTTACTGAAGAAAACTTAAAAGTGTAAAAATGCAGAGTGCCTGTATTATACTGGCCTTGAGAAGAAAGAGAAGAGAATAATAATTTTGCCAAATACAACAAACACCCAGTTACCAGAAATTCCAAATCCCAGGTTTAGTGTGAAAGAGACCCATTAATTCAGGGATATCAACGCTGTTGGTGAAATTGAATCCAAAAATGCAGTGAGGTTCCATAGCTCGATCTTCCTTTAGTAGGTAATGCTTTGGGGAATCTCTATGCTTGCTATTTAAGCCTTTCTTAAACAGTGGAAAAGGGTGGAGGAGGTAGAAGCACGTTTTCTAAAACACACATCCTTTCGTTCAGAACCTCAACAACGTGGGTAAACTCTGGCTGTTAAGAGAAAAATAGAAGTAACATTTTCCCAAGAATTGTTAAGCCAACACACTATTAAATATACCACCTAACATTGTTCTTTTCCTCTCCCTTTCCCCCCTTGCAGCTACCACATGTGATGGAAGGAGTCCAAGCTAAACACTCTCACCAGAGCATGCTCCAAGACAGATGAGTGAGCCTCAGGCTTGGCCAATACAATGCACTTCTATTCTCTATTTATTTTTGTAGTTCAAAGACCTGGCAGTTGCCCACTTGATGCCTGCTACAAGGACCAGTGCACTCCTGATTACTTCCCAGCGATTTTTATATCTGTATACCAGCTACACAGATAGACCACGTCTAAGGATAGGGAGGGTTTTTCTTTTCTTTTTCTTTTGGAAAGGAAAAGAAGCCCCAGCTTCCATTTAAACTTTGAAATTTCAGATGACAGACTGCCAACTTACAGACCTTGCTTTAATCAGAGCAGCCACATGAAAAGGCTGTTTCTATTTACTCTGGGTCATTTAGTAAACCAGCGATAAGTAGTCTGTACAAATTTTCAACTTCTCTTACAGTTGAGCCTGTTCTCCTCAAATAGAGTTGAGTCTTGATTGCATTTTCTAAGCAAAACTATTTCCAACCCTGTCATACACGAATTTTATTCTTCCTTCTGTCTACCAATAAATTTACTTTTAAAAGAATGCTTAGGGCTACCTGGAAGTTGTTTTCTGCTGGTTAGCCAATATAAACTTAAATAAGAACTGAGCTGCTATGTTGCTCTAGTCAAAATTTCATCCAAGACTGACTAGCTGGAAAATAATTTAAGCATATTTTATCTTAGTTTTAAAATGTGCATTCAAAAACAATTTTATAGAACATATCAATTAATAAATACAGTACCCAGAAATTCACTAATGTGGGAAAGAAAAAAAATTTAGGATACCAATGTTTTATTTGGTGCATGGGAATCTATTTTCTGTTTTGATTGTTCATCATATTTTGATATCTGTGTAATGAGACTTTGCATCATCCATGATATTATGATAGAATATTATATTTTGTATCAATGAAACAAAAGACATTTTTCTTGTTTGATTATTTAGAATCAAAAATTGTGACACTTCCCACTGCAGACTTTGCACTTCACATTTGACACTTCACTTCACTACTGTAGTAGCCTTTCAACAAACAGTACAATTCCACTTCCTCCCTTACCATCTTCTATAGACTGAACTGTGCTCCCTCCCTTGCACCCATGTTGATATGCTTAAGCCCGCCCATTGCCAATGTGAGTATTTGGAGACTGGGCCTGTATGGAAGTATTAAGTGAAGCCGGGAGCATAGGTAGGACCTTGACTTGATGGGATTTAGAATTAAGTGCCTTCATAAAAGGAGATAAAACAGAACAAGCTCTCATTCTCTCTGTGTCTCTGCCATGTGAACAAACAATTATAACAGAGTTGTAAGCCAGGAGGAGAGCATTCACCAGGAACTGAATGGCTCAGCGTTTGGCACCTTGACTTGAGCATCCCAGACTGCAGAACCCTGGGGAATGAACTTCTGTTCATTGTTTAAGCCATGCAATCCACAACTATTTTGCTGAGCTAAGACACCACCACTCCATCAGTTGTGCTTCTGTAGCTGTGTTTTAATTTTTAATATAACTGCATCAAATAACGATCTTTGATTTTGTTTTGCATAGTTTTTTTTTTAAGGAAATTAGGTCAAAAAACATACCCTTTTACATTTACTTACCCCTTTCTTCCTACTCCACCTTTTACCATTTCTAATATCTTCATTTTTATTTATAGAACCAAGTTTCTACCTAATCTCATCTTCCACCAGCCCAAAGAACATTCATCAGCACTTTGTAACACAAATATACATGCAATGAATTTTCTGGTTTTTCTCATGTGAAAGTATCTTTATTCCATTCTGTTTCTGAAGGACACTTTCCCTGGAAATAGAATTTTGGGTAGATGCCTCTTTCAGTATTTCAATTTCACTAGGCCTACATGATTTCAGATGACAAATTATGCATATCTCTATCATGATTTCCCTTTATATATCGTGTATTTTTTCTCAAAATAATCTCTTCATTTACTTTTTTTTTATTTTCAGCTTGGGTATCAGTTTTCTTGCATTTGTCAGAAGATAATGGATGTTCCTCATTAAATTTTAAAATAAAATGGGCATTATATTTTCTTTTGTTATTTTAATGTATTTATTTTATATTTAAGAGATTTTCCAAACCCAGGTTCACTCCCCAAATGTTCATACTATTGAGATAGAAACAAGCACTCCAGAACTCAATCCAGGTCTCCCACAGTTGGCAGGGATCCAAGAACTTGACCATCACCTGCTGCCCTCCTCCTCCAACATACACCTTAACATAATGCTAGAATTGAGACTGTAGCAGGACTTGAACCGAGGCACTTTGATAGAGCTGCAGGTGTCCCAAGCAGCATTGTAACTCCTAGGTCAACAACTGTGCCCCCACCTCCACCGCATTGTATTTTAAAATATTATTCTCATTGTCTTCTCCTTCTGGGATTCTAATTGCTATGATTGATTGCTTAATATTGTCCCTCAGTTCTCTGAGGCTAAATTTTTTCTCTGTTTTTGTTTTATTGAATAATGTATTTTTCTACTTAAGTTCACTGTCTTTTTTTTTTCTGTCACAAACTGTTAGGTCTTTTGCACTTATTTTAATTTCAGCTGTCATTTTTAGTTCTAGAATATCCATGTTACTCTGCTTCTCAGTTCCCTCTGTCATTTATATTTCTCCACCAAGGTTCCCTGTTCTTTAGAAAGACCACAATTCAAGCTCCAGGAACTTTTTTTATAATAGCTTTCAAACTCTTGGTCTACTATATAAAGCATCTGGACCATCTTGGGGTCTGCTCAGTGCATTTTTTCCCCTTTAATTGTGGATACCGCAGCCAGTGCTGTGGCTCAATAGCTAATCCTCCGCCTGCAGTGCTGGCACCCTGGGTTCTAGTCCCAGTCGGGGCACTGGATTCTGTCCCGGTTTCCCCTCTTCCAGTCCAGCTCTCTGCTCTGGCCCGGGAGTGCAGTGGAGGATGGCCCAAGTGCTTGGGCCCTGCACCCGCATGGGAGACCAGGAGAAGCACGCTTCATGATCAGCCTGGTGCGCCAGCCGATGGCCATTGGAGTGTGAACCATAGGTAAAGGAAGACCTTTCTCTCTGTCTCGCTCTCTCTCACTGCCCATTCTGCCTGTCAAAAAATAAAAATAAAATTGTGGATACTGCTTCTCTTTTGAGGAAAACCTAGTAAATTTTGAGTTAATACTGAACTTTGTAGATATCACAAAGTTGTAAACGTTGTCATAAACGTTCTTGATGCTGTTACTTTTCTCCAAAAAGTATTCTTTTGATTCTTTTACATAGTGAAATTATTGAGTGATAAGCTTCACATTTTAAATGCTCAGTTTACACTTTGCCTCTTTAATTCAATGTGACTCAATCTCCAAACTCTGACTCTCCTGAGGATGCCACTGAGATTTGGATTTAGGCTCTGAAAGAGTACATCTAAGTGTATTTTACTCTACAGCATAGTCCTTCATCAACAGCCATGGCTTTTTTAGAGCCCCAGACAAATTATTTAAGAGGTCTCCCTCCTGTGTCTGGGTCAGAATTCCACAGACTCCCAGGGTGGTTCTACTTTTAATATCTTAGGCTTGTTCTTAAACCCACAGCAGACTGTTTCTAGTAAACATTGTATAAGTTCTCTTTGCAAATGTCCAACTCAGTCTTCAGCCAAAAACTTGCAATGGACCCTCAATCAGTTGTCTGCTACCATTCTGCCTTCACATAGCTTCGTCTCCTACATGGTTTCATCTTCCTGATTGAAATTAAGAAATTATATCCATGCAACGAAATAAAACAACAATTTTTATATAAAATCAATTTATTTGGGGCTAGCATTGTGGAATAGTGGATGGAGCCATTGCCTATACTGCCAGAATCCCATATGGGCAGAGGTTTGTGTCCCAGCGGCTCCACTTAGAATCCAGCTTCCTGTCAATGTCCTGTAAGGGCCAGCAGAGGATAGCGTAGGTATCTGGGGCTCTGCCACCCTTGTGGGAGACTCAGGTAATGCTCCTGGCTCCTGGCTTCGGCCCAGCCCGGCCCTGGCCATTGTGGTCATCTTGTCTCTCCCTCCCTCTATGTGAGTGAGTGAGTATGTGTGTGTGTGTGTGTGTAATTCTGACTTTCAAATAAAAATTATAATTCTTTAAAACTATTTTATTAGCAGGAACTAAGGAATCAAATCATAACTTTCTAATTCTTAGCAAAGTTACATTATTGATATTTTCTACATAATATAAATGCCTTTCTTCCCTATCTGGGGATTTACCTTCTTGAAAAGTCTCCAAATATTGGTGGAGGTTAATGAACAAATGGGATTAAACCTGCTTTACTTTCACCTTGAGGAATGTTTTCCCTGGCAGTAGAGGATGTCTTGCTGCTCTTCACTTGACTGCAAGGTATTGCTGGTCATACCAGAATCCTACACTGTCTTTACTGAACTTTCTTTAGGTGGAGAAATCTCAGGAGAGAGTGGGTGTGAGGGCAGATGAAGAACTCATAGGTACTCTTGGGAGATGGGTCATTCAACTCCTACTGGCCCTGCTGATGATCCTTCCAGGGTCATGGGTAGGAAAGAAGTCTGCAAGGCTGCTCTTCCTGGCCTGCCTCCCTGGGACCAGTAGTATTTCTCTCTCATGATCAAATTGATGAGATGTTTGCCATTTTACTGTACATGTTAGACTAGATCTGAGACTTGGGGAAGCTCTTTCCACCTCTATTTCCAGACTCTGATTCTTTCCTTTAACAGCATAACCAGAGATTTGTTCAAACTGTCATGAAATGAAAGTCTTATTTGAGTCTAAGTCCTTAGTTTTATCTGCTCAGTTTTCTCCACAGATACAACCGAAAGTTCAGCTATTCGGAAAACCATTGGCAGTTCTCCAACATCCTGACTCTGTGAGGACCTCCTCTTTTTCTGAGATTGATGCATTTAACCACTTGGTCATTGGTTCTCTCTATTTATCCCTCTCTCTCACTCACTTCTCTGCCTGTCTCCAGCACCAGTGACCACACATATGGACTGTTACTCTTTTGACTTCCCCTACTAGATTGCCTCCCTCTGAATCACTGATCACTTTCTCTTCTGTATTGAATAATGTAGTTCCCCTCTCAAGTACCTCCTTTAGGGCTGAATAACTTAATCTTCTAATTCTGGAAATCTTGCTTCTGGATGTTTCCCAGCTGAGATACATTAACAAAAACAGCAATTTTTAGTTATGTTAATTGAGCTAACACCTGCATTCTTGCTATTCTGTACATGTTCCTCAAGTTATTCATAAAGCAACTCATTTAGAAAAGAAGAAACCACCAGCTACTAGGAAGCTACTAGTAAACCATCAGTACTAGAAAAGAAATTACAAACCATAACTCTGAGATTTTTTTAAAAAAACATTCGAGTCTAGATCTATTACTTTTCATCATCAAAGCAATAATAATGGTCAGGGAGGCAGCAAGACTTTTGTGGAATTACAGATTATGTCCTGTGCAACTCTAAGTAGCAAAAATTACATTGCAGTCTCTCTGAATGATGCCCCTCAGAATCACGAGGCACACAAGCTACACAAACATATGAGAAGCTTTACTAAGTGGGATCACACTTTTCTGTTAAAAAAAAAAAACTTTCCTATAACATGTTTTTGATAATATAAAACTACACATGGCGTTAGGCAAAACCAACAAATTGATACGAAAATGTAACTCCAGGGCATAACTCTACCATGACTGACAGCTGGAAGTTGGAGTGTGCATAACTCCACGATGACTGACAGTTGTAAGTTGGAGTGTTCTTGCAGAAGCTTTATGATAAGCTTATGGCCTGGTTTTTGGAATTTGGAATGAAATTTCTCTTAGAAATTATACTGTAATTTTGTATTCACCAAAATCTATTAAATCTATAAATATTATATATATATATAATATATACATAAAAATCTATATATTTTAAAATTTGACCTAAGTAAATACTATTTCAGAAATTGATAATAATTTATTTATGTATGGTGCCTAACTCAAAGGTTGGCACACAACCTTATATGTATTACATATATTTTATATATGATATATATATAAACAATAAATAAGTTAATGGATGTACTTATAATACTGCTTATATGGAAACATGTTTAAAATTCTGATTTATGTCTTAGCTAACTTCAGACACTAACGTCGTTACCATATCAGTACTTTGCCATCCCCTATCCTAGCAGCTGAATCTCTATTCTGCCCCTCGCAGGCATCATAGCAAAGGGAGATAAGGTGTAGGGATATTTAGATCCTCAGTTCCTGCAGATGCCTGTGGACAATCACATGGGAAAGGCTAGGGAGGGCTATCTCTAATGGGAGTATCTTCAAAGAAAAGCCTGTTGGAGCTGAGGAAAGGGACAGCGGTCTTGGCTCCACACAGTAACAATCCGCACAGAATGCACTCTCACAGGGTTTGTTGGAAGGTGGCTTCTTTAGTAGTGATATTTCCAACTGACAGGCATGGAGATGCAAATGGAAGATTGATGTTCTTGCCAGCCAAGGTAAATTATGGTCACTTTACTGAACACAGTTATTCTTACTCTTTAAGTGGCCTACAATTGCACACTTTAAGAGTAGATGACATTCTTAGGCTAAATCAGATGAATTCTCAAGCATAGCAGGTCTTTGAGGACAGAGACAAAGGCAAGGAGAATCGGATGTGACAGGTAGGACACAGCATTTAAGACAAATGGCAATAGAACATGGCAACAGAGAGATCCTAACAAGGGGTTTCCACAACATGACTAAAAGTCCAGTACTAGATGATTTTAGGACTACAGACCCTTGGAAAGGGGGATACAAAATAGGCAGGGTTCTTGTATCAGTATCTGCTGAATAGCAGGAATTAATCCCAGGGCAGGCTAACCTCTGGCTTGGAGCTACATGAAAGAATTAAAATGAGACAGTGAAACAGAGTTCCTGACACATACTGGGGAAAATATAAGGACCTGGTTTTATGAATATGGCAGAAGCTCCCAGCAGAACAGCATCATAAAGCTGTAGTAGACAAGATTTGTTCGGGAGAAATATAGTTCTTTTATTTACATAATACACAAGGTCAAGGTGGGTAAGGGAAAGGATGAGCCTAACAAAAGGCTGTCCAGTTGGAAAATTCAGAGACAGACAAGCTGCTCATGGCATCTATAAGCCAGAGCTTCTTAATTTTAATTTTCTTCCTATTTCAATCCAGTATCTTCTTCTTCTTTTTTAAAAGAGTTACAGAGAGGTAGAGAGAGGTAGAGAGAGAGAGAGAGAGAGAGTAAAGGTCTTCCATCTGCTGGTTCGCTCTCCAGAAGGCTGCAATGGCTGGAATTGCACCAATCCAAAGCCAGGAGCCAGGAGCTTCTTCCAGGTCTCCCAAGTGGGTGCTGGGGCCCAAGGACTTGGGCCATCTTCCACTGCTATCCCAGGCCATAGCAGAGAGCTGGATTGGAATGCTCCCCTTTCAGGGTAGGGCTTTAGCCTGCTGTGCTACAGCCTGGCTGCAAGTATCTTCTTTTAATGTTAAATTACCCTCCTGCTTCAAGCCTCTCAGTATGGTAGTTTCTTAACCTCCATTCAAATACAAATTGAATGTTTTGATTTCCCTATCTACAGTCTATGCAAATATCTCTCCATACTATCCCTTTATATGTTAGTCTGTCTGTACAGGTCTTTAATTTTAGGTCTACACATTGAAGTTTATCCAGTACCAATGTAGCACTTTGTACCATTAGACAGAATGTTTTCTGGATACAGGTTTATATTTGTAGACTCTGAAATGATCTCTAATTCTAAGTGACATCCTGATTAAACCAAGCGAATCACCAAGGTCCATGTGGAACTGGGGGTTTATAGCACTTATGAAAAATTCCAATGGCTCAGAAAAAAGTTCTTTAATAGAGTTTGGTATTGAATTCATCAGAGTTAAACTAACCACAAGAGTACATAAATTATTTTTCATTGGGTGTGTTCATAACCAATTAAAATTTAATAATCTGGAAGAAGAGAAATCCCAAACTCAAGAACAGACAAGGACTCTGTTCTGAACAATTGCAAACTCCAGGCAAGAGCATCGCAAGATCTATGCTTGCTTTGAAAAGGAGCTTTACACGAAATAGACATGGCTGGGAGTAGGCTTTTGGCACGGAGAGTTGCACTGCTGTTTGAGGTATCTGCAGGCCATATCAGAATGAGGTTTCGAGTCCCATCTACTGTACAAAAACTGTACAAAAAACCTCTTCTAATTGTTTTATATTTGAGGATTTTTCTAGCAGATTAATATGACTTACAATCTCCCAATCAGATTTCAATAAAATAAAATATAAATGTCATATTTTGACTAAGCCACTAATGAATGGGGAAACTGTAATGTCTGAATAACCTGGGAAGCAATGAGACACAGGAGGAGCCTTCATTTACTTTCTGAAATTCACTGAATTATGCACTTGAGGATGAAAGCTCACAGTGCCACTAACAAATCACTGTGGCTAAAAAGTAAACCAGAATTTGATCAACACTCCAGATACCACCACTTATTCCTAAAAAAATATAGGAAACAAGTTAAACAATACCAAAGGGATACAATTAGAGAATTTGATAGTTAAGGAAATGATACGTCTCAAATGACCTGTTCTTTTTAGCAAGTAAATCTCAAGGAAGAAATAAATTAGAAAATCAGGGCCTAGAAATGACAGGGAAGATTTCATTTGGACTAATTGCGATATATACATTTTACTTGTATCTTGATCCTAAGAAATGTTCTAATAAAATATCTTTGGGAACATCAGACAATTTGAACACTAATTGGATATTTCACAAAAGAAGGGCTATTCTTAACAATTTAAATATTATTGTAGAAATATGGTATGCTTCAATGAGAGTATTTACTAACAACATAAATACTGAACCTCTAAATATGAAAGTATATGATTCTTGAGATTTCTCTTGCAAACAAACTATAAATGGTGGAAATAAGCAAGAGTTATGGGCAAAGTAAGATTAGCAATGAATTGATAAGAATAGTTGGTACTTGGATATTTTTTATTATATTCTCTACTTTGTATATACTTATTTTTCCATAATAAGAAATGAAATTAAAATTGAAAGATAGCTATCTTAGATATCACATTGACTAAATATTTGTTGATCAATATAAAAATGCAATGTATCATTTTCAAATTGCTTTTATATGTCTTTTCTAATTAGTGATTAGTCTATAAATGTATATTTACATGTATATACACAATATATAAACACTCAAAGGTACTACAAAATTTCATCGGAAATGGAATTAAAAGATAGTTTAATTTGGTGCAAGAAAATTTGAAATCTATGCATATGAGAGGTTTTTAAAAAGTTAATGTAAAATGCATATTATGAAAAAACTATGTATGGATTTCAATTTTTTTGCACCAAAGTAAGTTCAGCTTTTAATTTTATTTTCCATGACTTTGGTGAAATACCTCATTTGTGCATGTGTGTGAGTGTATATGTGTATGTTTTGCCACCTTGCTAAATTCAGCTGCTAAATCTGATAATTTGTCTATAAATTAATTTTAGATTTTTCTCTTATAATCTATCTTTTCTCAACTGTTCTTTAAAGTGGTAATGCTAATGGTTAAGATAATCATAAAGTACTTGCTTATGTTGGTAATGAGTAAATATAATTAAATATAACAGAGTCCCTGTCACTAAATGCAAAAGAATTATTTCAATACACATCTCTTTTTTTTATCTTAATTAGTACAATTTATGATGACAAGCTAGATTGCATTATACATGAATGTGTTGAGGAGTTTACTTGATCCTTAAGTCTTTCATGGAAACTAAAGAAAAATCTATCATCTTTCCTGGTGGAGGCCACATCAATCATATTTATTAATACGTAGGACATAAGTAAAAAAGTTAACTATTAAATTATATATATAATTAGATAAAATAATGTATTTAAAGCTAATGAGGCAATGAATCATACAGAATGTCTCATGGTTATATATATATAAAACATATACATATATACACACATACATATATACATATAACATATATACATATATACTGAGATCAATAAAATTCAATAGTTTTAGCAAAAATATTATAAATCAGAAACAGATTTAAAATATAAGGCCCACATAAGTGTCTCTGATGTTTAATTTGGTAGTGAATCAATCTTTATCTCTGTAATAATATTTTCCCCATATATCTAGGGAAAAAAAGAAGGAATTAGTCTTCCAGTGTACTTTATAGTGACAAGGAAGACAGGTTTTCTAGCAGATGGCCTAGGTCTGCTCTTATGAGAGAAATTTGCTTAATATCTCAGTGCTTCAGGTGCTCATATGTAAAATTAGATAATAGTTCATGAACTCAAAGACCTGAATAAAAGATTTACTCTATGTAAAAAGCCTTTAACATAGTGCCAGCAAAGAAGAAATGTGCAATAAATTATCAGATCATTGTTGCTATTATTTTTATTATTAGATGTGTTACTAGAGTCACATCAATAGAGACAGGGGCCTTTAGCTTTAGATCTTCATTCATATATACTGACTGGAGAATATTATATATATGTAGCTCATTTCCATATGTGCATTGATTTAATGCATAAACATTAAGTAGCTACTATATTCCAGGCATTATTATTTGGGGGAGCAAATATGAATAAAATTGTCCCCTGTGCATAAGATGCTTTAGGACATAGATAAAGAAATATAGTGTTCCAAGAAATATGAAAGAAATATACAGAGTTACAATCAATGGCAGAGGAGTGAGCAGTTTGACCTAAGGAGAACGACAGAAAAGCTTAGAAGGAAACAGTATTCTAGAGTGTCCTGTTTCCCTATTCATCACGAACAGAGAAAGCTGTAAGTTTATCACTTCTAAACATTGTTACAAATTGATGAGTATCAACATTATTAATAACTTTGTTTATCTTTCTATCTTATTATTCTAGTACTAGTTATAGGTTTTAAATAATCAGAATAGGTGAATAGAAAAGGAAAGTGAGTAACTGTAGCAATAAATCTATATCATATAATGCTAAATATATTCACATTTGAAGTCTGAGTACATGTGGGAAATAAATAGGCCATAATTGATATATAATAATAAACACAAGGGTTGAGTATTGAGGTGCAGTGGTTTAAGGCACCATTGGGATACCTGAGTCATGCCCTAGCTTTCCATTCAGCTTCCTGCTGATGTGCCTATGAGGCAACAGATTACAATCCAAATACTAAGGTTGCCATCTCCCATGTGGGAGATCTGGATGGAGTTCCTGGCTCCCAGCTTTGCCTGGCATAGCTGTGGATGTCATGGGTATTTGGGGAGTGAACCAGCAGATGTAAGATTCATTATCTCTCTTGCTTTCTCTGCATCTGCCATTATTCCTCTAAAATAAATGAATTCTAGTATTCATTAAAGGTTTTCAAATAAACAGATCTTTTAAAAATGAAGAAAAATTGTAGTAAAAATAATATGCTGAAAAGAAGATACTGTTATTAGTAGTTTTCTATGTACTTTACTTTTTTTTTTTCCTTTTTTCTTTTTCTTTTTGACAGGCAGAGTGGACAGTGAGAGAGAGACAGAGAGAAAGGTCTTCCTTTTGCCGTTGGTTCACCCTCCAATGGCCGCCGCGGTAGGCGCGCTGCGGCTGGCGCACCGCGCTGATCCGATGGCAGGAGCCAGGTGCTTCTCCTGGTCTCCCATGGGGTGCAGGGCCCAAGGACTTGGGCCATCCTCCACTGCACTCCCTGGCCACAGCAGAGAGCTGGCCTGGAAGAGGGGCAACCGGGACAGGATTGGTGCCCCGACCGGGATTAGAACCCGGTGTGCCGGCGCCGCAAGGCGGAGGATTAGCCTAGTGAGCCGTGGCACTGGCTCTATGTACTTTATCTTCTTTAGTATAAATAGGATTATATCAAGCTCAGAAGCTTCTTCATAGCAAAGGGAGCACTCAACAAAGTAAAGAGGCAACTGAAACAACAGGAGAAATATTTTCAAACTATATATATGATAATGGATAAACATCTAGAATATATAAGGAGCTCAAGAAACTCAACAGCATCAAAACAAGCAATCCAGTTAAGAAACGAGCAAAAAACATAAACAGGAATTTTTCGAAGGATAAGATACAAATGGCCAAGAGATACATGAAAACATGCTCAGGATCGCTAGCCATTAGGGAAATACAAATAAAAACCATAATGAAGTTTCACCTTACTCCGGTTAGAATGGCTATCATCCAAAAATCAAAAAATTACAAATGTTGGTAAGTATGTGGAGAAAAAGGTACCCTAATGCACTGTTGGTGGGAATATAAACTAGTACAGCCATTATGGAAGATGTTATGAAGGTTCCTCAGAAATCTGAAAGTAGATCTACCTTATGACCCAGACATCTCACTCCTGGGAATTTACCCAAAGGAAATGAAATCAGCATATGAAGAGTTATTTGTACCTCCATGGTTATTGCAACTCAATTCACAAGAGCTAAGATATGGAATCAACCCAGATGTCCATCATCTGATGACTGGACAAAGAAAATATGTAATATATACACTGTGGAATACTATTCAGCCATAAAAATGAATTAAATCCTGTCTTTTGTAACAAAACGTATGCAACTGGACACCATTATACTTAGTGAAATAAGCCAAATCCAAAAAGACAACTATCATATGTTTTCTCTGATTCGTGGTACCTAATATATGAAGTAACAAAAAAATACCTGAATGTGTAAGAGTGAAATTGACACCTTGTGATCTGATTACAATTTATAACCCTTTATTATATTCTTGTGCAGCAGTGGCCTTTTTCCTTTAACTTTTGGAATACCATGTTTAGTGGACTATTACACCTGTGATTATAAAATAAATTGAAAGTATGTCACTGCAAAAATTAAATAAAAAAAAAAAGGATGGAAGGAGTTAGGAAGGAGGCAGGGAGGAGGAGATGGAAGTATTCTCATACTCTTAGAATTGTAACTTTGAAATGCACGACATTTGTTCATCTTGTATTAATAAAATATTTTTAAAAAATTAACCAGTATCTTTAGTTTATCTTTGACGGATTTTACATTCTATTTATTTATTGAGAAACAGATAGAGATTGCCAGGCCTGGCTGTGCTGAATCTGGCAAACATGAACTCAGTCTAAGTCTCCCATGTGAGGGGCAGGAACTCAATTACGTAAGTCAGCTCCATTGCCTTCCAGGGTGTTCACAGGCAAAGTACCAGTGTCAGAAGCTAGATTTCAGAAACAAACCCATGTTCTCTGATGTAGAAAGCAGGTGACTAAAGTATTAGGCTAACTAGCTCCTCTTTGACAATTTTTATTATTAAATTTAAAATTTATTATTTATCTTTGCTCAAAAATGATTATAAATGAAGCAATTTTTGATAAAATGATACAAAGAAAGCCATATTTAAATACTTGATTTTTTCCCAATAAAAATTTTGAGGATAGGTCTTTGACTTTGGTAATGAATCTGTGCTGAGAAATTAAACTCAAGGCTAGTGCGCCTTGATTCTTTTCAGGTTGCCTGTAAATTGAATGCTATTTTCCTGGGAGGTAAATGGAAATTTATGCTGAAACACTATTGACAGTTTGAGAATAACAGATTGCTTATATTTTTAGAATGTAAAGCCTAAGAGAAATAGAAAGAGACAGACAGAGAGAGAAGATGAGACAAAGAAAGGGAGAAGCAAAACTGAGTTTTATATTTTTTTCTTATATGGAAACAATTTTAGGTAACAATATAACTTTATTAATATTATTCATACATATGAGATAATACAACAATGAGTTAGGAGTGCTATAAACAAGTTAAGTGGCCATAAATTTCTTTTTTTTTAAAGATTTATTTATTTGAAAGAGTTACACAGAGAGAGAGGCAGAGGCAGAGAGAGATGTCTTCTATCCACTGTCTCACTCTCCAATTGGCTGCAATGGCCAGAGCTGCACCCATCCGAAGCCAGGAGCCAGGATCCTCTTCCAGGTCTCCAATGCAGGTACAGGGCCTCAAGGACTTGAACCATCCTCCACTGCCCTCCCAGGCCACAGCAGAGAGCTGGATCAGAAGTGGAGCAGCCAGGACTCGAACTGGCGCCCACATGGGATGCTGGCACTGCAGGTGGTGGTTTTACCCAGTATGCCACAGCGCCCGCCTCATGGACAGCTTCTTTACAAGCATCTGATGTACATAGTATAAGATAATACAAATACCTTGAAAATTACTGGACTATAAGGATATTTGGATAATGTTAAAATGTCAACTATATTGCATGTATAAGTTGCCACAGGAGAAGGCTAGAAAGAAAAAGAAAGGGGGAAAATGGAAATAAAGGAGGAGAAAAAGGGTCAAATCAGAAAGCTGGATGATAGGGAATTTGGAAACTTCAGAAATAAGGGAAAGTAATCCAAAATATCAGCTTGTGCCTGGAGAAAGTTCAAACAAAAAGTATTTTAGTGGCTGGTGTTGTGGTGTAGTGATTTAAGCCGCACTTGCACCACCAGCATCCCATATGGGAGCTGATTCAAGTCCTGCCTGCTCCACCTCTGATCCAGCTCCCTCTTAATGCACTTAGGAAAGCAGCAGCAGATGTCTCAAGTGCTTTGGTCCCTGCACCCTTGTGGAAGACTCAGAAAAAGTTCTTGGTTTCTGGCTTCAACCTGGCTCAGCCCTGGCTGTTGAGGTCACTGGGGAGTGAACTAGCAGATTGAAGATATCTCTCTCTGTCTCTCTGTCTCTCTCTCTCTCTCTCTCTCTCTCCTTCTCTTTGGTTCTCCCTCTCTCTCTCTCTCTCTCTAACTCTACCTTTCAAATAAATAGATAAATCTTTAAAAATTGTTTCAGTAAAAAGTTCTGTATATAAATCTAAGCTCTTCCATCAGTATAAGCAGAAAATTATTCTTAATAACAAATCAGAGGCAAAATTTTGTAAATAAATAAAGTAATAGTTATGAAATATGTGTGCTGAATGTGGATCAAAGTGTAAGTCACTTTCAAGAAGAAATGGATATTTCTTTGAAGTTTTTTTTCAATCAAATAATAAAATAATGTCATTTATTTCTACTGTATGTTTGAAAATTTGATCTATTAAAAGAAACTGACAAGTCCCTATGGGATCTTTATAGTTTTTCAAATTTTAAATGAACCTGAAATCACTAACTGCACCTATAAGTAGAGTTCAGGTAACTCCACAGAAATTTCAGGTAATGGAATTCCAGTCAGCCCAGCATCACACTGTTGCCCATTTCAGATATGACACCTACATGGGACGTTTAGACTCTAATATCTCTGCTCTGTGTGCATATCTAATACTGAAGCCCAAATAAAAATTTTTAAAAAACCCTACTCCTTATCTTGGAGGCTCAGTTTACCATCAGATGATTTTTTTTTTTTTGAATAATGGCAAATTTCACAGCTCGAGTTTCTTTTTATTTTTCTTGCAGAAAATTCATAAAATAAAACCACATTGCTTTAAAGAAGAACACATGGTTAGTTTTTAGAAGTGAAAAATCTCTAGTTTGGCTACCACAGTAATTATTGACAGCCGCTAAATTCTATATACTACATAAGGCATAAATTAGCTGATCACCAACATATGTGCAGCCACAAGGTAACAAATACTAAACCGGGGGTGGAGGGGGAAGAGAAAATGAAATTGGTTAATAGATGATGACAAAAAGATAAGATGTTTAGCTTCATGTTGATTGAGCTTTGCCACATGTCATTTGTTTCTGCCCTCGATGCCAGTTACTCAATATTTTTATGAAAACAGGCATTTTGTGACAGTGGTTTTCATTTCCAGCGGTCTCATTGCAAGGTAAGCTTCTACATTTGAGCAAGAAAGAAGAAAATAACAACAAATGCAAATAGGGCCACATTTGTTCTCAGAGTATAAAACTAGTGTAAGTCACTCTGTCAACATAGATTCAGAGCCAAAGGGGGAAAAAAATAAAAGTAAAATGCCTTGTGTGATTTGTTCCATTATCCAATTTTACTGAGGACTATGGTCCCACAATTAGAAGCTGATGACAGCTAACCATATTTAACTTGAATGTACAGGTTCTTTTTTGCAAATTTGTGGGAAAAACACTGATGAAGATTTTCACATTTCACAGAGTACAATGCCCAAGGACAAAGGGTTTAGTGTTATTAAAAAATAACTTACAGGAAAGTATAAGACAATGAATAACATGCTATCCTTCATACCAAAACAACATGTTAACAGCCTACTGTCAATACAACATCACCACACAATTTCTTTCAATTGGTGATGATGGATTTACATTCATAAATTCTCAACTCTGCTTATCCCTCAGTGATCAGCCACACACAAGAAGCATGATGGACAACTGCGGTCACAGAACTGTGGAAAACTGCCTGTGACTCTACAAACCCAACCACATCACTTCTCACACTTCCTTGAGAGGAAAGAACCAACCAGAGAGCATGGTGGGAAGGGGGCTGTAGAAAAGAAGCATAATGGCAGATATCCGAAAACCTGAATTGTAACTCTTATGGTAACTGTCATTTGTTGCAGATTGCAAAGGATTTTTATGCCCATTTTCTTATTCAAACCTGAATGTCTTTCTCAGTAACCAGGGTTTATAATCACATTTATGTTACAGATATGAAATTGTGACCTGAAGGAATTAATTAGTTAAAAGATTGGAGAGATGTATTTACCTGGTGGCTAAAACCTAGCCTCTGGTCTGAATTCAAGTCCCAAGTCTACTTTGCAAGAAGCTTCATGATCCTCCATTAAGTATTTTATGTTCTATGCATTTGTCTAACCTTACCTATAAAACAGTGATAACAACAGCATCCATTTGATGTAGGCATTGGAAAAATTGCATAATCATTTAAATTTTTTTTCATTTATTAAACTTTTATTTAATGAATATAAATTTCCAAAGTACAGCTTATGGATTACAATGGCTTCCCCCCTCCCATAAGTTCCCTCCCACCCGCAACCCTCCCCTTTCCTGCTCCCATAATCATTTAAATTTTTACCACTGGGCCTAGTCTCAATAAATATTAATCATACATTACTGTTACTTCTGATGTTATTATTCTCCAAATATCCATGCCCATTTCAGTGTATTCTGTCTGAGAAGGTAATAAAGGTTTTCAGTTTAAATGCTTATTTTATGTATAATAATAATAAAATGATACCTCTTGAGGGGGGAATGTTAGGTAGGAAGTCAGTTATGAGCTTATGTGTGTGTAACAGGCCTAAAGAGAAGACATCTATGTCCAGTGTATGCTGCATCTCAAGGTCATCCCAATGGTGTTTTAGGGGCAGCCCAGAGTTCGCATCCTGCCCTGCCCCCTTCTACCTGATAACCTGCCAGGTGGAGGTTCCCACCCCTTCTGCCTGACAATCTTCCACAATCTCCCAGGTGCAGCCCAGTATCTGCACCTCAAACACCCTGCTCCCTTCCTCCTGTCTGATAACATTTGCATCCATAAAGTCCTTTGTGTCAGACCTTCAAGAGAAGTTTTTCTATTTACATCCAAAAAGCCCTTTGTTCCAAGAGGAGCAGAGGTGGGGAAGCAAGACCCATCTCCTTAAAAACCCCCAGCCTCAACGGGACTGCTCGCTCAGACCTCTGTCTCTCAGCTGAGCCACCCGCCTGGCCTGGTCAGGTGTAATCTCTCCACTCAACATGTAACCTCGCTCCTTCTCCCCCCACCCAGTCTCTCAGGCTCTGTCTGGAGAGGTGCCCATCCATCCTTATGGATGTCCCTTCCCTAATAAACCTTGCTATTTTACCTCCCACAAAAGAATAATAATAATAATAATAATAATAATAAAATGGAATTCCAGGTATATGACATTCAGTTGTGAATATTATTCAAAATCAAAAAGGGAGGGTATAGCTTGATATTGTCCTTGATACCTTTCAGTGGGATGTTGGGCCCATTGTTTAACTTTGTTGAATCTCCATTTCTATATTTGTATAATTGGATTAATGCAATCTTCTCTGCTGTACTTACCGAGGTATGAGGACCAAATGAAAAAGCATATTGAGTACCAGAAAGTACTGAACATGCAGAAAGTATATTTATTACTTAGGAGATAATCATAGGTGAAGTCTAATCGCACTATAGAGCTCCTCCAGCTTCAACATCTGCTATCATCTTACTAGTATTCAATTTAATTGTGCCTTAGCATTAAGTTTGAAAACTGCAAAAGGAAATGTCTTTCACAATCGGTAATTTGTGTTTGCAAACAGTTTCCTCTCTCAGGGACTTTAATAGAATTAAAGATACCATTAGGTAACCATTAGCCAAGATACTGATGTATCCTATTCATTCTATCATTTTCAATGTGATCATAAGAGTCAAAGTGAGGAGGCAAAATGGAACCTTTTAACAGCACGTGTGTTTCATTCTATGTTGAGTTAAAAAATCCTGGTCTCTGATTTTTCAAGTAATTTCGCCTTTGACTTTTTTCAGCAAAAGTAGGGTTGAACATGTGTTAAAGTGTAAAACAATACAGCTTTTTGATTAATTCCAGGTTGCCTTGTGATTTGTTAACAAATAAGTCAGCTCCATGTTGATTTGGATCTTTTCAATTGATAAGAGATGAAAAGATATGGCTTCAATTTTCAGTCCCTGCAAAATGAGAGCCTCAATGAGAAAAAAGAAGACCTTGCTATGAGACTGTAATGTTTGGAATATGGATTAAAAAATTCAGAGACAATTTACTGAGAGAAGCAACATTAGAAAACAGCATTGGTTAATTAATATTTATGTTTAAAATTTATTTTCACTTATATTTGTTTTTCCAAATCTTCATGTACTTATTTGAAAGGCAGAGAGAGACAGAGAGAAGGAGAGTTATCTTCTGTCCACTGGAAACCAGGAGCTTCTTCCAGGTCTCCTACATGGCTGCAGGGGCCTATGCACTTAGGCCACCATCCACTGCCTTCCCAGGTACATAAGCAGGGAGCTGGAATGGAAATGGAGCACCCAGGACTGGAATCAGTGCCCATGGGGATGCCAGTGTCACAAGCGGTACCTTTACCCACTAAGCCACAGCACTGACCCCATTGGTTCACTCCCCTAATGCTTATAATATCCTAGGCTGGTACAAGAATCAATCTGGAGTCATGAGCTTTATTCAAGTCTTCCCATTGGTGGCAGGGACACAACTATTTGGGCATTTAACTGTTGCCTCCCAGGCAACATGCATATGAGAAGGAAGCTGGATTGGAAATGGAGGAGTCAGGACTGAAACCAAGCATTCCAGTATGGCATAAGTGTGCTTCAAGTGGTGACTTAACTGTTGTCCTACGAGCTCACCCAACATTAATATTTATCTAACTGCTCCTCTGTAACTCATACCCTCCAGACATTGTGAATACAGAAGCAGGGGAAAAAAACAGAAACGCGGGTCCCCATCAAGTGTACAACCTTCATACACTATGCAAGGTACAGAAAAGACACTCAAAAGCCATGCTATTATGCTTATATGTGGCTGAACATTTTGTAAAATTATTTGACAAGTAGAGTTATAGACAGTGAGAGAGAGTGACAGAGAGAAAGGTCCTACCTCCGTTGGTTCACCTCCCAAATGGCTGCTACACACAGCGCTGTGCCAATCCAAAAGCCAGGAGCCAAGTGCTTCTTCCCGGTCTCCTGTGTGGGTGAAGGGCGCAAGCACCTGGGCCATTATCCACTGCCCTCCCGGGCCACAGCAGAGAGCTGGACTGGAAAAGGAGCAACTGGGACTAGAACCCAGTGCCCATATGGGATGTGGGTGCCGCAGGCAGAGGATTAACCAAGTGAGCCACGGCACTGGCCCCAATGGCTGAACATTTTAAATTCATCCCCTATGTATGTGTTTTCTCAAGGATGTTTATAAAACTCAGTTTTTGAAAGGTGAATAAAACATTGGTTTATTCAAAGATTACTGAAGGAAATATTTTTGTTGATCTCTTAAAGCAGGTAAAATTGAACCAAACTCATTAAGTTTGGATGCCAAGTGCATGCCATGAATGACTCTAAATTCTCTGGGTGAAATGACTACTTTAATATCAGAATAAAGAATTTTGAGCTTCTATACCACATTCTTAGGTGTCTTAGTGTCCTCCATCTTCTCTAAATTCAGCTGATTGTGTGTGTAGGTAGGCACGTTACACTTGTGAGTGTGTGGGCACGTTACACGTGTGTGTGTGGGCACATTACATGTGTGTGTGTGTGGGCACGTTACACATGTGTGTGTGGGCACATTACATGTGTGTGTGTGTGGGCACGTTACACGTGTGTGTGTGTAGGTAGGCACATTACACTTGTGTGTGTGTGGGCACGTTACACTTGTGTGTGTGTGGGCACGTTACACTTGTGTGTGTGTGTGTAGGTAGGCACGTTACACGTTACACTTGCGTTACACTTCACTCAAGTCTGTGAAATTGTTGAGTTCTTGACCTTGGTTTTGTTTACTTGCTCCTAATCTCTACTCACTGTATGTTGCATCTATTGAAGATCACCTCTAGATTCACTCAATTCTAATATGTGTTATAGGTCCCTTAACTTTCTCTCTAGGATTGCTGACTGAAGAGCCCAAATTTCTGATACACATTCACACAGATTTTTGCAATCAAGGAATGGTATTCTTCTTGGATATAAATATCCAAGTATATAAATCAATAAAATAGTCCTCCCTTACACATGGGAAGTACATTCTAAGAGTCATAGTGGATGCCCGAAATCGCAGGAAGTACTAAGCTCTATATGAATTATACACAAACTTCTATAAAAATGTCCTATTTATACATACAGTCCAAAGATTAAAAACAGCTAATACTAACAGAACAACTTTATTATGGTCTTTGAAAAGACAAAACTCTAAAAATAGAATTAGTGGTACATCTCCTCCCTCTCTTATTCCCACTCTTATACTTCACAGCGATCACTTTTCAGTTAAATTTAAACACCTAAGAATAATTGTGTTCAACCAATAGTACTAGAACAAAAAAAAAATACTAGAAGGGATAAAGTATTAAATTGTACATTAACAGTCAGGACAAGGGCTGATCAAATCACTGTTTCTCATAGTGTCCATTTCACTTCAACAGGTTTCCCCTTTGTTGCTCAGTTAGTTGTCGCTGATCAGGGAGAACATATGATATGTGTCCATTTGGGACTGGCTTAATTCACTCAGCATGATGTTTTCCAGATTCCTCCATTTTGTTGCAAATGACCAGATTTCATTGTTTTTGACTGCTGTATAGTATTCTATAGAGTACATGTCCCATAATTTCTTTATCCAGTCTACTGTTGATGGGCATTTGGGTTGGTTCCAGGTCTTAGCTATTGTGAATTGAGCTGAAATAAACATTAAGGTGCAGACAGCTGTTGTGTTTGCCAATTTAATTTCCTTTGGGAAAATTCCAAGGAGTGGGATGGCTGAGTTGTATGGTAGGGTTATATTCAGGTTTCTGAGGAATCCCCAGACTGACTTCCATAGTGGCTTAACCAGTTTGCATTCCCACCAACAGTGGGTTAGTGTCCCCTTTTCCCCACATCCTTTCCAGCATCTGCTGTTGGTAGATTTCTGAATGTGAGCATTCTCACCGGGGTGAGGTGAAACCTCATTGTGGTTTTGATTTGCATTTCCCTGATTGCTAGTGATCTTGCACATATTTTCATGTGTCTGTTGGCCATTTGGATTTCCTCTTTTGAAAAATGTCTGTTGAGATCCTTGGCCCATCTCTTAAGTGGGTTTTTTTGTTGTTGTAGTGTTCCTTGATTTCTTTGTAGATTCTGGTTATTAATCCTTTATCTGTTGTATAGTTTGCAAATATTTTTTTCCCATTCTGTCGGTTGCATCTTCACTTTCCTGACTGTTTCTTCTGCAGTACAGAAACTTCTCAATTTGATGCAATCCCAAATGTTGATTTTGGCTTTGACTACCTGTGCTTCCGGGTTCCTATCAAGGTTGCATATACCAATGCCATCTCACTAGTCCAAGTAATCAATTTCAGTTCACAATTGATCACACTGATAGCTCTAAGAGTCAAAGGGATCACACAAACAAGACTAGTGTCTGCTAATACTAACTGATAGAATCAAAAAGGGAAAAAAACAATCCAACCTGGGAAGCAGGATACACAGCAGACTCATAGAATGGCAGATGTCCTAAATAGCACTCAGACCTCAGAATCAGCCCTTAAGGCATTCGGATCTGGCTCAAGAGCCCATGAGAGTATTTTAGGCATGGAAAGCCAAGACACTCTGGCAAAAAAAAAAAAAAAAAAAAAAAAAAAAAAAAAAAAAAAAAAAAAAAAAAAACGACAGAAAGAAAAGAAAGGAAAAAAAAACCTAAATGAGAGATCCCAGTGGAAAGAATGGGGCCATCAAAGAAAGAAGTACCTTTCTCTGAAGGGAGGAGAGAACTTCCACTTTGACTATGACCCTGTCGAAAGATCAAAATTGGCAAACTCAAAAGGCTTCCATAGCCTTGGCAACTCATGACTAGAGCCTAGGGAGATTACTGATGCCATACAATAGTGTAAAATTGTTAAGTAAACAACAGGAGTCATTTTATTCTTACATCTCAGGTGGGATCTGTCCTTAATGTGTTGTTCAATGTGAAGTAATGCTACAACTAATACTGAAACAGTATTTTACACTTTATGTTCTGTGTGGGTGCAAACTGATAAAATCTTTACTTAATATATACTAAACTCATCTTCTGTATATAAATATATTTGAAAATGAATCTTGGTGTGAATGGAATGGGAGAGGGAGCGGGAGATGGGAGGGGTGGAAGTGGGAGGGAAGTTATGGGGGTGGTGGGAAGCCATTGTAATCCATAAACTGTACTTTGGAAATTTATATTTACTAAATAAATGTTTAAAAAAGTAGAATTAGTGATAGAATATGATCTCCATTAAATTAAGGAATTTTTTTTTCCTCTTGATTAACTTGTTAGGGATTGTTAATTTTATTGATCTTTTCAAAAACCTACTGTTGACTCTAATTTTTTCTATTTTCCTCGTTTCATTTTCATTAAGTGATTTATTAGTGATAGTTGTAGTGACATCATCTCCAACTATAATAGTGGATTTTTGTATTTCTGCTAGATGTTTTATTATTTTTGCTCACATATTTTATGTTCCATTGTTAAATGGAGCATACAATATAAGAATGTTGTGATTTTTGAGAACTAATCTAGTAATCACTATATAATACCATTGTATTCCCTTACATATCTCCTTGATCTGAATTCAGTTTTTTTCTGAAATTAATACAGCTTCTCCAGTTCTATTTTGATTTGTATTAGCTGTTAAATCTTAACTGATTATTTTATGCTTACTCTATTTGTGTTCCTATATTTAAAATAGGCTTCTCATATACATCACATAGTTTTTCTGTTTGGTCCTTTTTCTACTCTGTCAGTCTCAATATTCCAATGGTATAACTATATTGGCTATTTATTGGTATATATCAGCATATATATTGGTTTTATATCTGCAATCATTTTAAATCCAATTATTCATAAACATTAATATGATTAGAATAATATCTATCATACTTTTTTTTTTTGCCATTTCATGCTCATTGACTGTATTCATTTTAAATCTCCCACCTTTTTTTTCTCTACCTTGTCTGGTTTTAACTGATTACTTTATGTGATTCAATTTTCTGTTCTCTCTGTGCCTATCAATGATACTTTAATTTTTCAATGATTGCTTTAGGATTTGCAGAATATACTTACAATTAATTTTAAACAACACTATATAACCTCACAGGTAGTTCATTTAACAGAACACTATGTCTTCCTTCTGATACCTTGTGTTACGACTGGCTTTCCTTTCACTCATGTGTTTTGCCAACTATATTGCTGTTATCATCACTTTGGACTGCCATCTATCAATTTAATTCAGAATAAGAGAAATAAAATGCTTTATTTTTCATTTGTTTCTTTTTTAAATGTGCTTTTCATTATGCAGATCCAAGTTTCATACTTATAGTATTTTTTCTTCTCTATGAAAAATTGTTTTAACATTTACTGTAACTGATATCTACTTAGAACACATGCTCATTCAGTTATTGTTTTTCAAAGAAAGTCTTAATTCTCCTTCAGTCATGAATTTAATTATACATCTTCCTTTCTGGGTAAGAATTTCTCTGTGTGCCTTATTTCAGTCAACATGTAAAATACCCATGTACAGATTGATAGGTTGTTGGAATTTATTTTGCTTAGTGTTCTCTGGGTTTCCTGGATCTGTGTTTTGGTATGTATCATTAATTTTGGAATAATCTCAGTCATTATTGCTTCAAATATTTTTTGCTTTTGTTCTCTTTCTTATGCATCTGATTTTCACATGATGTATAGGATACATCATTTTTAATTTCCAGATGATTTTTTGACATTTTGTTCCTTTTTGTTCATTTTCTATATTGTGAATTTCAAAAGATTCTATGATATGTCTTCAGGCTCCTTATTGTTTTCTTGGCTAAGTCCATACGGATAAGCCAATCAAAGGCATTTTTCATTTTAGTTACAGTGCTTTTTATTTCAACTATTTCCTGTAAGCCCTGTTTCTTGTGTCTGCCTTTTGTTCCAATTTGCATTAATAGCCTCATTTTTGTGATGATTCTATAAAGAATATTTTTGGGTTGCTTAATTTTTTTTATTGAGAATGAGAATTATGATTTACAAATTCTGTGTATGTTGGATTGAAAAGTGGTAGTTTGGACAACCTTTTGTTCTAGCTTGCAATTGTCCTGCGATTTGAATTTAATGAAACTCTCTTTTGTTTATCACAATTTTCCTGCTGCATTTCTTATGACCACAAGGCAATATCCAAGATAGATACTAAACACATGACACATAATTGCTATGAGAAAGCTAATATTTGATAATGGAGTTATGTACAAATTTTCAGGGAAATTTATATCACCATATTATGATTAAATTGAAATAAAACTAATGCCAAAGATACCAGCAGACACAGGTAGACAATATTAGTATCTTAATGTAAGCAAAACAAAATGTATTGCACACTGACAGCTACCCATGAAGGAAACATAGCTACTCTTTCAGAAAAGCTAACCACCCATGCACACCAACTAATACTATTGTTAGGCTTCTAAAAATATCACCTTATCAGGTTATTATCCTCTTTTTATGGATTATACCCTTATCCATTTCAGTATGATGATTTTTATGGAAATAAACATTATTGAAATATGAAGAGCAAGAGTTACACCTGACATGTATAAGAAAATTCTCTCATAGAAAAAGCATTGAAAAACCTAGAAACAGTGACTGTAATAGTCTTTGGGACTTTTTTTTTTACAAATGCAATGGGTATCCTTTATCATTCGCTCTCCTAAGTACCATATAATAAGGTCTAGACAAAAATTACTAGTCGCATATGGAGATTAGAAAACCAAAACCACAAGGTGCTAAGAGATTTATTCAAGGTGTTCAAGTTATTAGTTCAAACGAAGGACTTAAACAGAAGTCTATTTGTATGTATGGAACTCTAACCTGTGTAGTATAGTCTCTGCAGAAGGAAGGAAGGAAGGAAGGAAGGCAGAAGGAAGGAAGTAAGGAAAAAGGAGGGAGGAAGGGAGGGAGACTGGAAGACAAAGAGATAAAGAAATACAAATTACTGAATGTTTCCAATGCAAGCAATACCTGCTGAATGGATTCAATATCACAATTAAAAAGTACTATTGTGGTTCTCATTTATGTTTAAGTTCTCTTTCAGCTAAGTAGATCCCTCTGTTTATGATTACCTGATAAATCTTTGAAATAATAGGTATGTGATATATGATTCATCAGAGAGGAACATCTAAGAATTGATTTTCTACACAAGCTTTGCAGATTTTTAGTAGAGCAAAACATTTAGCACAGCATGTGGTGTTGATGTCATACACATGATTTAGTATTTTCCTGAAGCAAGTCACAGAGGCTTATTTGCACACAAACATTTCTAACAATTCTTAAGATGCATAATGAAATTTTTGATAGAACATTTGTTATAGAAGAATTGTTAAATGACCCTTAAGTGACAAAAACTCTTGCTGAAAGAAATCTTACATGGGTTAAGCCTAAATAATAAAAACCTGATTTAAAATAGCTTTTAGATGAGTAGTGCATGAGTGTTATATTCCAATGCTTTTTATTGAAAGCACTCTTGAAAATGTGAACAGTTACAGAACAAATAAACTCCATGTCCCAGACAAAAAGTCAATGTCTCTAGAAAGGATAGAGGGAGAGTAGACACAAATTTAGCCTAGATCTTTTATATGAGATATTAATTTTACTTTTTATCATTCATTTTACAATTATTTACTTTATCCTATTTCATAAGCCAGATATTATAATATTCACTTGCACTTTTGAACATAAGATTGTAGGGGTTAAAAAAATCAGATCAGGATTTTATATGATATCTACAAGAATAATATATAGTGTCATGTTTTAAAATCTTCACGATGTTAATAATTCCAAGTTTCTTGGTCGATACACATGAGACATAAGATTGCATGCCACCTTTTAGCTTGATTTGATGCCAGATCATCACAAATTAATTGCCTTCTGTTCAAACACTGATCTCCATTTCCTATAAGAAAAATAGAGTTTTTCAGGAACAGAGTCACGCTGATTCATGTATGTATTGTTTGAGGCTGCTTGCATTCTATAGTGAAATTATTTTGATAGAGGTTTTATGGCTCACAGTGTTGAAACAATTAATCATCAAGCTTTTAGGGGAAAAGACACCCTAACTTCCATCCTGTATTTTACTCTCCTTAGACCAGTCTGATCTTTGTTAAACTTTTTCATTATTTATGTTTTACTATATTTTATCATTTCTGATTTTCATTAAGTTATTCATTGTATTTAAAATGTTTTCATCCTTCGTTAAAAACAAATACATAAAGAAATCAGTCTCCTCAAAATAGTAAAGAGGGCATTGTACCTTTCCTTTGTGTCATTATTCTGTACTCACATGACCAATGATTTCATAGTCTTTTTTAAGCACTAATTTTATGTTCAGGCCTTGATAATCACTTTATATATATTCTCAAACTAGAATAAAACAATAATTTTAAAAAGTTATCTATTTCACTCTAGGAAAATAATAAAAAATGCCTAACAACTGAGAAAAAAATTTTTTCCTATTTACATCAGATTACAAGAACATTGTTACAACACATGTCTATTTCACATGAGCAAGAATTACTTTTACATATACATCTGGAACTTAAATGTTCTCATTATCGAGTAGACATCATCTTGTACCTTAATTTCAGTACTGTTAAAGACAGTGCCATTGAGTTGTTGTCCAAAACAAGTTTATGTGATCAAAACTTCCTTTGACCACCACTTACATCTCATTTATTATCTTTAAATCTCATTAATTCTATCTTTCAATGTTCACTTCAACTACTGCCACTGCTTACTCATCAAGAATGACTGACTTTAATAGCACAAGCTATTGTTTGAAACAGTAACTCTCCATTCTACAAGTCCAGCAGCTGTTCCTCTCTTTGGAGGATGTGTTCTTTTTCTACCCTCTTTATCATTACACTTTAAGGTCAATTGGCAGCTATCATTCTCCTTTTAGCCTTGCCTCCCTGTCCACAGTGACTGGATGTGAAATGAGAAATTTTCCCAATCTAAATCTACCACAGACTTCCAAGTCCTTGACTAGCACAGTGAGAGAGAGATCTGGAGGGCAATCATGCAACCTTTTTGACCTAACTTGAGTTCTTCACTGGTGGCAGCGAAAGCTAGGAAGGCACTGGACTAGACACTATTGTGTCTCGATTCCCGTATTTTGGAAAAAGAAGGTCTGCAATGGAAAATGAAGCTGGAAAGGAACCAATTGCAGCAGTAATGTATTCTCGGGTTTCACTCTCTTATGATCCCTGCCTTATTCCTATTTTCCCTAAAGTTTGGTTACTAAGGTCATATGATATTTCATTTTTTTTTTTTTTAGTTTTCAAATGAAAAGATCTCAATGATTATTCTCTTAAATCCATATCAAGAATCTGGCTTAACCCATCCCACATGTTATTGCTAAGGTTGTCTATATGATTTCTCCTTGAAATATATAATACTACTTTAAAATTTAAGAAAATTAAAGTTCCATTCCATGGCTTCTAGGATGTTCATTATTTTACTTTATCTTTAGCTACATTTTTCTTAATGTTTCATAGATTGTAGTTTCCAAAATATCCTGGGATTGGATTAAGATGGCGGGGTAGGGAGGGAGCTTACTGCTCTAGTCTAGGAGGAGATAATTTTACAAAAGTAGAGAAAGTGTAGTCTCAAGGAAGAGTTAGGGAAAAAATGGCAGATGAAACTCCACACAAATTAGAGGGACACTGTGGATCTATGTGGAGGGCATGGATGTACACAACTCAGGACCTCAGCGGCTGAGAGCCTCTGCACCAGCTTTGGAGAGTGAGGTGAGACAGGACTGCAGCAGCCCAAGCCACTGGCAAAACTGTGTTCTGGTGACTGTGGGAGGCTCTGTGCAGGACTGTGAAAACACTGAGGCTGCAGGCAAGGGCTCAGGGTGTGGCTGGGACTTTGGGCAGTCACTGTGGGAGGCGCCACATGCTCAGGACTCCCTGGTTCCCTGGTTAGGGACATAGCTGTGGAATCTGTGCTTACACCAAGGGCTGCACAGATACTGTGTGTGGTTCTTGTGGTAGCATGGACAAATATTATATCCACTAGTGCCGCGGACCGGCTCTCGCGGAGTCTCAGACCGAGGGAGAACGAGGGAACGAAGAGCCAGGAGAGTCAGAAATCGGCGGGGAAATGACAGACAGACACACACACGTTATGTGTATGTTACTGCTGCGATTTATTGTAGTAAGGCTTGGGTTTATATAGTAAAGAACAATGCTGCAGGCAAATGTAAAACTTTTATCACAAAGGTTGACAAAATGAGTTAAAACAATGATGTCATATGAGTGGTTTTATGAGGAACATAGTGGGGGACATTGTTTTTAGACAATTTACGGAGGATGAGAATTGACCTTTGACTCAGTTTCACATACTGAGGATGAGAATTGACCTTTGACTTAGTTTCACTTACTGAGGATGAGAATTGACCTTTGACTTAGTTTCACTTACTGAACTGTTTTAGGGGAATAACTGTCCAAGGTTTTGCTTGCCCTCTAGGTACCTGGAGATAACCTCCGAGTAACCTTAACATTTTTCTGTTACTACAATGGGAACCTAATGATATGTTTTGACTTGCATTCCTGGCTTATGGGAAACTTCTTTTTCTTGATTTTTAGTTTCTGAGAATTATGAGGGTAAGTAGTAAAGTGTAAACACAGCTGGTAGATAATGCATAATGAGTTCATCAGCAGAGCAGAGACAGGTGTCCCCCAAAATTTAGCAAGGACAGTCTTCGGCTTCCATTAATGTGAGTCGGGGGTCATTACAACCGCGGACTGCACAGGAATCGCCTGGGGCTAAACTCCGACAGAGCGCGCACCCCAAAACCCTGTAGCTTTAGACCCCCGACGCAGCAACATCTTGCCACGCGGGTATCACAGCTGTGGGCGTGGCAATTCCTCCCTTTTTATTTTTAAAATGAAGCTCGAAGACTTCCTGCTGGATGCTCTGTAAAGAATCAAATATGCATTTTAGAATTTTAGGAAGAAAAATTATAATTAGCAATACTACTAATGTCACTATCCCTATATAAATGAGGTAGTTTTTTTAATTTATGGGGTTTAAATTTTTGATTTCTGCTTT
The DNA here is from genome assembly GCF_033115175.1 of Lepus europaeus. Classification (NCBI taxonomy): domain Eukaryota; kingdom Metazoa; phylum Chordata; class Mammalia; order Lagomorpha; family Leporidae; genus Lepus; species Lepus europaeus. Next base: position 51,748,008 of record NC_084834.1, on the reverse strand, counting down.
TAAACTAGTAGCTATATCTTGTAAATCCCCTATTTGTAGTCTTGATTGACTAGCAACAGCAATTTTCTTTTGCAAAGCGTTTAAATCATGTGTAACATCATTATCATGTCAGACACCCTGCAAATGAGCTTTTACTTTTTCCCAAGATTTTGAAGAATTATATGGTAGCGGAGTAACACAGATTGACTTAAAGTTACTATGACAACGAGTAGAAAACATTGTTACACTTTTACAGGTTTTTTATCCAGCCACCCCACAGGTTGCACAATAGGTGGATTAGGAACATAAGCCCAATATGAAGTCCCCTTAGTCTTTGGAGTTGAAATCAAGGTAAGAAAAGTCACAAAAAGATAAGAGGTTGTGTGAGGCTTTTCCTGTTCAGCGAGAAGCTTTTTGGCTTTCCGAGCTAGGCGACGGACCATCGTCCAGGTGATTTTTTGCCTCTGCTGGATTATTTTCAATTTTTTTATTTGATGTTTCATGCGTTTTTTTTTTTGCTTCTTCCAGCGTCGCTGCCTGCGGCGCTGTGCCGGGGACCGCCCTGATGAGTCTATTTGGGATCCAGACGGGGCAGTCGGCATCCTGTGGGAAAACACAAGCATAGCCTCGCCCCGAGGTGATTAGCACATCTGGACCTTTCCACATTTCTGTTAACAGGTCTTTTTAAAGGACTTTGGGCAGGGGGGTTTTATAGACCTCCCTGTCCCAGTGTCGTAGGGCCGCTGTAAGGCCCTTTTCATCAGCATTTAAATGATTTAAAACAAACAATGAATGAGACAATATATGATGGGGTGAGAAATAAGAATTAGCAGTTTGAAGGCGTTCCAATTGTAGTTTTAATGTTTGATGAGTTTTTTTAATGATTGCCTGTCCTTGAGGATTATAAGGAATTCCTGTAATATGAGTTATGTGCCATTGGGCACAAAAATTTACAAATGCTTTAGAGATATAAGCTGGTCCATTATCAGTTTTGATTTGAGAAGGAATGTCCATAATTTGAAAACACTGAATTAAATGTTGAATAACATCTTTTACTGCTTCTCCCGTTCTAGCAGAAGCATGCACAAAATGAGAAAAGGTGTCAACAGTCACATGTACATATCCCAACTTACCAAAAGAAGACACATGAGTTACATCCATCTGCCAAATAATGTTAGCTTTTAAACCTCGGGGATTTACACCCATCTTTGGAGGATGATATACGGGGGGACAATGAGTACATTGTTTTACAATCTGTCTTGCCTGTTCTCTAGTAATAGAGAACATTTTTTGCAAAGAGGCTGCATTTTGATGGTGAATATTATGACTTTCTAATGCCTCCTGTACTGTAGCTACAATAGACTGGGTATGCATATCTGCTATGGCATTTCCTTTTGCCAGAGGCCCTGGCAATTTACTATGGCCCCTTATATGTGCTATGTAAAACTTTGCCGTTCTTTCCCTGATTAACTTTTGTAATTGTCTTAATAAAGTAAGAATGGGTGATTTTTCTGATAAGAGAGCTGTCTCTAAGGCTGGAAATAAATTAACCACATATTTAGAATCTGAATAAAGGTTAAATGGTTGTGGAAACTTTGTAAAGGCCAATATGACTGCTTTAATTTCTGCCTGCTGGGCAGAGGTTTTTTCACCACTTTCAACATACACACCGTGCTCTTCAGAATAAACCACAGCACAACCTGAAGATGACCCATCAGTAAAAATATTTTGAGCTTTAGCTAAAGGTTGCGGCGAAAACCAGACTGGAAATACCAATTTTACGTGTCTTGCAAATTTTATGATAGGATGTTTTGGATAATGATATTTTATCTGCCCTGCATAGTTTTGCAGCGCTATGACCCAATCTTCATTATTTTGCATTAGCTCCTCTACTTGACTTTTATTGTAGGGTGTGACAATAGTGGCTGGCTCCTTGCCAAACAATTTTTTAGAGCGAGCTCTACCTTTGGTAATTAGTAAAGCACATAAATAAGGATAATCTGCAAGCATCTTTGCCTGTGTATGAGGCAAGTGAAGCCACTCCAAGACTCCCTCCTGCCATAGGCAAGCTGTAGGCGTATAAGCTGTTGCAAAAATCAAAAGACACCAGGGCACAACATAATCTATCTGATGTACACGTGCCTTAGATAAGGCTTCGTCAACTAATTGTAATGCCTGTAAAGCCTCTGGCGTCAATGTCCTTAGAGACTTAGGATTAGTGTCACCATGCAAGATGGAATATAAGGGACTCAATTTTCCTGTAGTAATCTTTAAATGAGGTCTTAGCCAATTAATGTCTCCTAATAATTTTTGATAATCATTTAATGTTTTTAGCCTATCCCTTCTAATTGATATCTTTTGTGAAACAATATAATCATCTTTTATAATTTGTCCCAAATAATTTAAAGGTCGATCTTTCTGTACCTTATCAGGGGCTATAACCAAGCCATGAGCAGTTAAGGTTTGAATAGTATCATACAACAAATCATCTAGTATAGCAGAATTTTCATGAGCCAATAATATATCATTCATATAATGAATTATATATGCAGTAGCATATTTTTTCCTTATTATTTGTATGGCCTTATCGACAAATTTTTGACACAAAGTAGGAGAATTTTTCATGCCCTGTGGCAAAGTAACCCACTGATACCTTCTATAAGGTTGTTTAAAGTTTGATGAAGGCACACTAAAAGCAAAATGTTCACAGTCTGCCGGATCCAATTTTATAGTAAAGAAACAATCTTGTAGATCTATAACAATAATTTTCCATCCTTTAGGAACAGCAACCGGAGATGGCAGTCCAGGTTGCAAAGCACCCATGTCCTTTATGGCTGCATTGACTGCTCTTAAATCTTGTAAGAGCCTCCATTTACCTGATTTTTTCTTTATAACAAATACTGGTGTATTTCAAGGACTTTTTGATTTTACTAAATGCCCTTTTTTTTTTAGTTGTTCTTGTACTAGCTGCTCAAGAGCCTGTATTTTTTCTTCTGTTAGGGGCCACTGACTCACCCACACAGGTTCTTGAGTCAGCCATTTTATTTTATTTGCTACCAAATTTTCTGCAGTGGCCCATATATAAAATGCTGTTTATTTAAATTTCCAATGTTTTCCCTTCTTACACCGAGGACACAGCCCCGGTGGTCCTTGCTTCTTAGCATCCTCCTTAGGATGTTTGCATTCCCTTTGCATATGCCCTGGTTGACCACAGTTATAACAAACATTTATAGATGATGATTTGGCGCCTCCTCCGTATGTTTTCTTAACATATGTACTGAACTTCTGACCTTTTATAGCTGCAGCATAGGCCATTCCCTGGACTATAGCTGGTGAGGCATCTAAACATGCTTTTACATAATCTTGAATAGTTCCTGTCTTTTTAATAGGCCGAATTAAATCCTGACACAAAAGAATTAGCATTTTCTGTAGCATGACAACTAGCAATGCGTGCCCCATGGTTCCCAAGATTACTTACTCTTAACCGGTAAATTTTCGCCGGCAGGACTGCAGATCCTTCGTAAGAGCCGTTTCTAACTCTGAGGAAAGAAAGAGAAAGATTACCTGTCCTTCAGGTCCCTGTTCGGGCGCCACCTGCCGCGGACCGGCTCTCGCGGAGTCTCAGACCGAGGGAGAACGAGGGAACGAAGAGCCAGGAGAGTCAGAAATCGGCGGGGAAATGACAGACAGACACACACACGTTATGTGTATGTTACTGCTGCGATTTATTGTAGTAAGGCTTGGGTTTATATAGTAAAGAACAATGCTGCAGGCAAATGTAAAACTTTTATCACAAAGGTTGACAAAATGAGTTAAAACAATGATGTCATATGAGTGGTTTTATGAGGAACATAGTGGGGGACATTGTTTTTAGACAATTTACGGAGGATGAGAATTGACCTTTGACTCAGTTTCACATACTGAGGATGAGAATTGACCTTTGACTTAGTTTCACTTACTGAGGATGAGAATTGACCTTTGACTTAGTTTCACTTACTGAACTGTTTTAGGGGAATAACTGTCCAAGGTTTTGCTTGCCCTCTAGGTACCTGGAGATAACCTCCGAGTAACCTTAACATTTTTCTGTTACTACAATGGGAACCTAATGATATGTTTTGACTTGCATTCCTGGCTTATGGGAAACTTCTTTTTCTTAATTTTTAGTTTCTGAGAATTATGAGGGTAAGTAGTAAAGTGTAAACACAGCTGGTAGATAATGCATAATGAGTTCATCAGCAGAGCAGAGACAGGTGTCCCCCAAAATTTAGCAAGGACAGTCTTCGGCTTCCATTAATGTGAGTCGGGGGTCATTACAACCGCGGACTGCACAGGAATCGCCTGGGGCTAAACTCCGACAGAGCGCACACCCCAAAACCCTGTAGCTTTAGACCCCCGACGCAGCAACATCTTGCCACGCGGGTATCACAGCTGTGGGCGTGGCACACTAGAGCTAGTGCCTGAGCACTCATCTCCTTTGACAGGAAGTGAGCTGAGTATAAACCAACAGAACAGAATAAACGTCCCCTCTGATAAATAAAAAAAGAGAGATTTACCATGCCCAACCTGAGTATCACCTTGGACACTCCCTTCACCCTGGATCACTGAACAGAGGTCCCTGGCCACACCCACCACTCCTATCTATGTACTCATTGAAAAAATAGACACTCCCCTAATCCACAGAGGCAAAGTCTAAAGATAATTGCCACCACAGTAAAAAAAAAACAAAACTAAGAAACCAATGAGTATCTCCACAAATGCCGAATAATAAACATACCAATTCAAGAAACAAGAATAAGGAAGAAAACATGACACAACAAAAGAACACAACACTTCAATACTAGATTGTGAAGATGAAGAGATTGAAGAAATTCCAGAAATGGAATTCAAAAAATTGATTATAGGATTACTTAGAAGTAATCAGAAGAAAATGCACAAATAAAATCTGTACATGACATGAAAGAAAATTACTTCCACGGAATCGAAATCATAAAGAGAAATCAAAATGAAATCTTGAAAGTGAAGAATTTAATAGAACAAATAAAAAATGCAGTAGAAAGCCTTAACAACAGAATCAGTTAAGCAGAAGAAAGAGTATCTGACTTAGAAGACAAATTGCAGGAAATGATACAGTCAGATCAAAAACCAGAAGAAGAAATTAGTAAATTAAAAAAAATACTGTTATAAATCAATAGGATACTATCAAATGATCACACATATGGGTCTCAAGAGTTCCTGAAGGTGTGGAAAGAGAGAAAGAATTAGAAGCCCTTTTTAGTGAAATAATAACAGAAAAGTTTCCTCATATGGAGAAGGAAAGGGACATCCAAGTCCAGGAAGCACATAGGAATCCTAATCTGCACCATGACACATTGTAATCAAACTCACCACAGTAAAACATTAAAAAAAAAAAAAAAAAAAAAAAACAAACCTGATAGAGCCTGATAGAGTTCAAAAGGCTTCCATAGCACAGGCAGATAATGTCAAGAGCCTCGGGTGATAACTGACATCATACTTATGAGTGTTAATTGTTTAATTAACAACAAGAGTTACTGTGTACTAACTTCCCTTGCAAAACCTCTTTCCTCAAAGAGTTGTATCATGAGAGTTAACAGTAAAACTCGTTCTCAAAAATTTATTTCATTTTAGTGTATTAAGTGGAAGATATTCTTATGTCTCTTAAGTTTTAGTTATGCCTAAGTGTCCAACTCTATTGTTTTCGTAGGTGCTCCCTTAATTAATGCTAAAACTCAAATCCCAGAAACTGGGCTCGGTGTTGTGGCGCAGCGGGTTAATGCCCTGGCCTGAAGCGCCAGCATCCCTTATGGGTGCCAGTTCTAGTCCTTGCTGTTCCTCTTCTGATCCAGCGATCTGCTATGTATAGCCTGGGATAGCAGTAGCAGATGGCCCAAGTCCTTGGGTTCCTGCGTCCACGTGACAAACCCGGAAGAAGCTAGCTCCTGGCTCCTGGCTCCTGGCTTGGGATAGGCACAGCTCCAGCTGTTGTGGCCATCTGGGGAGTGAACCAGCGGATGGATGGCCTCTCTGTCTCTACCGCTCTCTGTAACTCTGGCTTTCAAATAAATAAAATAAATCTTTAAAAAAAATTCCACAACTTACTTTCTTTTAACGTATTAAGTGGAGACTATTATGCCTCACAAGCTATAGTTATTTCTTTTTTTTTTTTTAAAAGATTTATTTTATTTATTTGAAAGCCAGAGTTACAGAGAGAGGTAGAGACAGAGAGAGGTCTTCCATCCTCTGGTTCACTCCCCAGGTGACTGCAACGGCTAGAGCTGTGCCGATCCCAAGCCAGGAGCTTCTTCCAGGTCTCCCACGTGGGTGCAGGGGCCCAAGGACTCGGGCCATCTTCTACTGCTTTCCCAGGCCACAGCAGAGAGCTGGATCAGAAGAGGAGCAGCCGGGACTAGAACCGACACCCATACGGGATGCTGGCGCTTCAGGGCTTTAACCCCCTGCACCACAGCTCTGGCCCCAAGCTATAGTTATTTCTAAGTACTCGCAAAAGATGTATCATTCTTGGGTGCTTCTTTAAAGTTAATTAAGTTTCTAAAAAAAGGTAAATTAACTTTGAGATGCAATGACTTTGAATAGCCCTTGTCTCCACGATGAGGAACCTTTTTGTTGGTTTGTTTTGTTTCTGCAAATTGTTGAACTCTTTACTTAGTATAAAGTTGTTCTGTGTATAAAGTTAATTGAAAAGGACCTTAGTGGAGAATGGGACTGGAAATGGGAGAGGGAGGAGGAGGAGGGTTGGGAGGGTGGGTATGGTGGGAGGAATCACTATATTCTTAAAGTTGTACTTATGAAATGCATGAAATGTATATTCCTTAAATCAAATGTTTCTTTGAGAGAAAAATAAAAAATTAAAAATATATATACTACACTATTTCATACTACAGTGTGCTTTTCACACTTTTTTTTTAATTGAACAGCACCTAATGTTTTTAATTTTGCCTTCCAATTGTTTCTCATTCTACAAAACTCAGTTCAGTGTCAACTTGTTTAGGAAGACCACCTGGCTGCTCCACTTCTGATCCAGATCTCTGCTATGGCCTGGGAAGATGACCCAAGTCTTGGGCCCCTGCACTCATGTGGGAGACCCAAAAGAAGGTAGGATCAGCCTAGCTCCGGCCATTTGCGGCCATCTGGGGAGTGAACCAGCAGATAGAAGACTTCTCTCTCTCTCTGCCTCTCTATAACTCTGCCTTTCAAATATAAATAAATAAATCTTTGAAAAATTAAAAATAAAACAAAAAAGCTGATAGTTTACAAAATTTTCTGGGGTGTGTGAACTATGGTTCATGGGAATAGTGTAATCGTTTTAGTTGAAACCGTATTCCATTGGTCTAGAATGTGGGATATAATTTGTAATGGAATGTCTACTTATGGATTCATGGTCCTTATTATTACATGGCTTGCTTTGCTCAACTATGCACTCAATCATAGCCTCTGAAAGCCCAGGCTTTATAAATTGTCATAGATACGATTCATACTTTTTCTAAATACTAACTGTAGCTGTGCAAGCAGAGTGTATATGTATAAAAAGGAGTATGTGTGTACCCATTTGAGTATATATATGCAGATGTATATATATACATATATATATACATGTATATATATGTATATATATATAGAGAGAGAGAGAGAAAGAGAGAGAGAGGGAGAGGAAGAGAGATAATATATATGGACTACATACAGACTCTGTATAGGTATAAATAGAAAATATCATAGAACAAGAATATAATATACATTATATATTTTATATTTATCATATATAATTAAAGTTTAGAATAGCTTTAAAATGACAGAAAAATAGAAAAGCTAGAAGGAGAATTCCAAGATATACTGCATCCAGTTTTCCTTATTATTATTTTCATCATTTTTACTGTTTCCATCAAAGAAAGAGGAACTTCACCAATGCCATGGGCCATGGGGCTGGGAAGGGGGCTGCCCTGTGGGTGGAGGGCTTTATTTAACCTCTTGGGGCTGAGATTGTCAGACTGCATTTCCTTCTGCAGTCGTCAGCACAGGGATGCAGGTGAGTGTGACACTTGTGTCAGATCATCGTGCTGCAATTGTTCTTCTGGGCAAGCTGATGGAGGGAGGCCTCCATGGTGTCACAACACAGATGAAGCAACAAGAGCAGTGTGGATTCTTTCAGAATGGTGTTGTCTGAGAGAGTAGGGCCATTGTCCAGCTGTTTGCTGATAAATTTCAGATGCAACAGGTCAGGTGGATGCCCTCTTGGTCTTAGATTTTGGTTTTGACATGCTTGATGGTGTCACTGGGCTTCACCTCAAGGGTGAGGGTCTTGTTCATAAAGATCTGCATCTTTGCATCTGTGGAGCAGATTGACTGCTTTGCTGAAGAGAAAGAGCCAGATTTCCTTATTATCGACAGCCTACATCATATAGTAGATTTGTTACAATTAATGAATATTACTACATTATTATTACCTAAAGATCCATACTTTATTCTGACTCCCTTAATTTGTTTTTAATAATTTTGTCATTTGAAGGTACTTTTTTTTAAAAAAAATATTTATTTGAAAGGCAGAGTTACAGAGAGGCAGAGGCAGAGAAAGAGAGAGAGGTCTTCCATCTGCTGGCTCACTTCCCAGATGGTCTCAATGGCTGGCGCTGGGCCGATCCAAAGCCAGGAGCCAGGAGCTTCTTCTTGGTCTTCCTTGTGGGTTCAGGTGCCCAAGGACTTGAGACATCCTCTACTGCTTTCACTGGGCATAGCAGAGAGCTGGATGGGAAGTAAAACAGCCAAGACTTGAACCAGTGCCCATATGAGATGCCAGCACTGCAGGCAGCAGCTTTACTCACTATGTCATAGCATAGGCCTGACTCCCATAATTTTTACCTTGGGTCCTTTTCTCTTTCCAGATCTTGCCCTAGATACCATATTATAATTTTCACTCATCATTAGGCTTCACTTGGTGTTATAGTTTCCCACAAGGTCCTTGTTTTTAGTGACTGACAATTTTCAGAATTATTCATCAGGAATTTTAAACACTATCCCTTTATTATTTGTCTGATTTTTTTTTTTCATAATTAGACTGGGTTTTGGAACATGGTAGGGAAGTGATATGTTCTTTACATTACTTAATTACATGCTTTTAGCATCACCTATCACTGTTGATGTTGATTTGATTACCTGGATGCAGTGGTATTTATCAGGATGTTCTACAATAAATCATCTTATTTCCTTCCCAATTCCACATAGCATTGTTTGGATGGGAGTGATTTTGTGCAGTCCACATTACAGGAGAGAAGAGTCCATATAAATCACTTAGAACTCTTCAGCACAGGCGATGTGCCTCTTGTTCATTTCCTTATCTACCAATCATTTATCTCTCACAATATGCGAGAGTGGATAATTATGTATGCCATGGAGTATAATCCTTTTTTTTTTTTTTAAATTTAATTTGGTTGCTCAAATATTTTCAGCTTTGACCACTTAAAATTCTTTCAGTTGATTTCTGTCTCTGGAATTTCTAAATAATTAATTTTAGGACTATCTTCTTTTCACATTGCAGGATGCTCCAGTCTTGTCTTACATATTCTCTTCCCCCACCTAGAATCAGCAGTTCTCCAAGGAGCTCAAATGCCTTTGATTGGAGACTACTATTGGAAACTTAAATCAGGGTAGTTGGCATACATTTTGCTACTAAAATGTCATCAAAATTGAAAAAGAAATATATGTGTTTACCAAACCTTGTATATACACTTATCTGTAAATATTTCTGTACATAACCATCTGAACTTTGCATTAAGCTAGACATGGTTTGTTGTGAGATCTCTAAGATATTACCACATGGATCACTTTAATTTTCCTCGCTCACTTATTAGTAAACATCCACCATCTGCCATTCATTTACTTGATTGCACAATCCCGGTTCATACCTACAGTGGTATAAAAATTGTTAGCTCATTCTTTGGTAGACAATAACTTTATAAATTAATTTCTTTTACTATTAGTTTTATAGACTCAACAGATTTCACATGTCACTTAGGTCAGCATCTTTTCCTGTGCCTCTTTCAATGAAGTTTGTAAGTACATTCATCATAAATTAAATTATTTTAACATATTCTGAATTCTATTTTGAGATTCTTCCAATCTCCTGAGTTTTTAAAAACTTTGCATATATTAAAATATATTGTTCATGAGAGTATTTTAGGCATGGAAAGCCAAGACACTCTGGAAAACAAAACAAAACAACACCAAAACCTAAATGAAAGATCTCTACCAGTGAGATTCCAGTGGAAAGAACATGCCATCAAAGAAGGAGGTGCCTTTCTCTGAAGGGAGGATTGAACCTCCACTTTGACTATGGCCTTGTCTAAATAAGATCAGAATTGGCGAACTCAAAAGGCTTCCAAGTCTTGGCAACCCATGACAACAGCCTAGGGTGATTACTGACACCATAAACAAGAGTGTCAAATTGTTAAGTCAATAACAGGAGTCACTGTGCACTTACTCCCCATGTAGGATCTCTGCCCTTAATGTGTTGTACAACATAAATTAATGCTATACCTAGTACTCAAACGGTACTTTACACATTGTGTTTCTGTGTGGTGCAAACTGTTGAAATTTTTACTTAATATAGATCTTCTGTACATAAAGATAATTGAAAATGAATCTTGATGTGAATAGAATGGGAGAGAGAGTGGGAGATGGGAGGGTTGCAGGTGGGAGGGAAGTTATGGGGGGGAAGCCAGTGTAATCCAAAAGCTGTACTTTGGGAATTTATATTTATTAAATAAAATTTTAAAAATATACTGTTCATGCTACGAAATTCAATGGGTTTTGACTTATGCATTGTATCATGCAAAATTGTTTCATTTCCCTAAAAGTCCCTGAGCTTCATTTATTCAAAGGTTCCTGCCTACCTCCAATACCACTTGGAACCACTGATCATTTACTTCATTCTAGCTTTGCCTTTTCCAGTATGTCACATAATTACAATCGTACAGCACATAGTCTTTTAGACTGGCTTATTTCTCTTTCTAACATATATTTAAGGTTTACTCAGGCATGCTCGTTTCTTTCTTCTTACTGCTGAGTGATACTTTCTTGTATGGATGTGCCACCATCTGTGATAGCCTTGTCATTTACGGTTTGGGTGATTATGAATTAACTTACTATAAACATGGATCTGTAGAGTTTCCTTATTGACACGTTCTCAGATTAGTATCTATGAATGTAATTGCTGGATTGTATTGTAAGACTGCACTTACCCTAATGAAACTGCCAGAATGTCTTCCAAAGTGGTTTTATGATTTCTTATTCCAATAGTGAGGTAGAAGTACTCTTTTTAAAATTAATAATAAGTGTACATATATATGGGCTATTGTATGATATTCAATACAGATATACAATGAGTACTGATTAAAATAGGCAAAATAGGATAATTAATAATCCCCTTCTGTGATACTACTTTAGGATTGAAGGTTTGGAAATGCTTTCTTCTATGTGTTCATACTGCATGTACCAGTTCATTGTGACATATATGCCCCTCACTATGCTTGGAACTCACTCTTTCGATAAAACTTTGATTTGGTACCTTTCATCCACTTCATCTCCGTTTCCCCTTCCTCTCCCAGCCTCTAGTAATCGCAATTCTGTGTTCAGATTAAAGTGTTTTCTTTTAGTTTTTAACTTCCACATATGAGAGATACCATGTGGTATTTATCATTCTGTGCCTGACTTATTTCACTTAACATGGTATTCTCCAATTCTATCCATTTTGCTGCAAGTGACAGGATTTCACTATTTTTGTATGCGTGTCTGAATACCTAGTTTGATTCCATACCTTGACTATTGCGAATAGTGATGTAATAAATATGGTGATTTTGTGTCTTTTGTATATATACCCAATAGTGGGATTGCTAGGTCATATGGCAATTCTAGTTTTAGTTTTTTGAGAAATTGTCATACTGTTTTACATAGTGGTTTCATTCACTTACCCTCCAAACAAGAGTGTATAAGAGTTCCCCTTTCTCCACATCTTTGGATATTTTCTGTCTTTTTGATAATAGCCTTTCTAACAGAGGTGACATGATATCATAGTTTTTATTTGCATCTCCTTGATTGCCAGTGATATTGAGCATCTTTTTATGTATTTGATGGTCATTTGTATTTCTTCTTTTGAGAACTTTCTATTCAGATCCCTCATCGATTTGCAAACTGGATCGACTGTTTTTCTCTTGAATTTTTTCCCCGTAAACTCCTGATATGTTCTGGATATTGATCTTTTCTCGATATGTAGCTTATAAAAATTTACTACCATTCTGCCAATTTCCTTCACTATTTCACTATATTGATCACTTCCCTTGCTTTGCAGAAGCTACTGAGTTTGCTATAATTCCATTTATCTAGGTTCTTTTTTTTTTTTTTAACCTGCTCTTTTGGAATCTTACCCAAAAAAATCATCGCCTACATCAGTCTTGACATGTTTCCCCTATATTTTCTTCCAGCAATTTTATAGTTCCAGGTCTTAGACTTAGGTCTTTGATTCATCTGGAGTTGATTTTGGTATATGGTGAAAGTAGGGATCTTATTTCATTCTTGTTCAGATGTATAGCTAGGAGAATTTTTCTGGATATGCATTCCAGCCGTTGATTGATATTGCCGCTGTTTGGAATTTTACTCAGTTTAGTATGTATGTAATGGTAACTCTGCTTTAATCTGAAACTGCTTAAAAATGAATGATATTGGTTACCTTTCCTCTACATTTATTTTCCATTGGTGTATCATTTTGGTAAAGAGTCTGTCCAGAACTTTCGTGCATTTTTAGTTGAGTTGTTGATTTTCTTATCATTGGCCGTTACGAAGTTTTGTGCACTTTAGATACAAGTCATCTATCGGATATTTGTATTGCAAATATTTTCTCTTTGACTGTAGTTTGTCTCTTCATTCTTCCAAGGATGTTAGACTGGACAGACTGCTAGATCTGAGTGGAGACCAGATGTCCCAGAACGTTTCAAGAGCTTTCCTTATCATAACAACTCAAAAACCACAGGGCTGGCAAATGTCCCAGAAAAGGCAGGCACACTGTCAGCCATTAATTAACCTTTGGCTTTTTCTAATATAATTAAGTATTGCAGTTGTGGTTACTACCCACCTCCAGAATCACCCAGACAGATTGAAAAGGACCTTATTAGAAAAGAAAATAGGTGGCGTGTTTCTCCCAAGAAAACCCTACCTTATTGTTCGAATTATTCTTCCTATTTAATGAATATTCCTGCCCCATCATTACAAGATAAAGGCAAAGGAGAAACTTCATCAGATTTCCAGGCAGATGCTCTCTCTCCCTTGCGTCTGCCCATACTCCATGTTGAGAGTGTACATTCACCTAGAATAAACACTGCCAGCTTTCTCAATTCAACCCTGATGTGTTCTAGAATTCTTTGTTGTAGTGGTGTCAAGAACCTGGATACACCTTCCAATAAAATTGTGTCTTACATGGTACAGAATTATTCAATTTTAGTACAGCTAAATTTATTAATTTTTCTTTCATTGGTAGTGCTATTACTATTGTGTCTAAAAATCCTTAACCAAACAAAAAGTCACCTAGATTTTCTTTTTAGATGTTCTCTGATTTTACATTTTATATTAGGTGTAATATCTATTTTATGTTAGCATTTATGAATGTCATTAGGTCTCTATCTATGTCTTTTTTGTATGTGTATGTCCAATTTGTTTAACAGCTTGTCGTTTTTTTGCCTCAAATTCCCATTATAACTTTGTCTAAGATTGCTTGCATCCACTATTGTGGATTTGGTTCTGGCTCTGCTTTGTTCCAATAATCTTATGCTTAGTTTTGCAGATACCACACTCTCAATTTACATAGCTTTACAGAAAGCCTAGAGGTCAGTGTGGATCTTCTAACATTCTTCTTCAGTGTCGTGTCATTTATTACAGTTCTTTTCCCTCTTCACACAAAATTTTGAATCAACTTTTTTGATGTCTACAAAACAGAAGGTAGGGTTTTAATGGAGCTGTATTAATTTCATAGATCAAGTTGGGAAAAATGACATTGTGACAATATTGAGTATTCTAATCTACGGATATGAAATATTTTCCATGATTTAGACCTCCACTGAATGCTTCTGTGAGTTTTATAGTTTTCTACTAGTAAAACATTTTTCTTGCTAGATTTTTACCTATTTCATTGTCAGTTCTACTATAAATGGTATGTTTAAAACTCAGATTTCAATTTTAGTTGCCTCCACATAGAAAACCAATTTTTGTATATCAACTTTCTGTCCTATACCCTTCCTATGCTTGCTTGCTAGTTCTAGGATTTTTGTTGGTGCTGTCATTGGATTCTCAGGATTTTCTAAATAGACAGATATTGTATCTGGGAATAAAACAACTCTATCTCTGCTTTCCTGATTTGCATTCATGCGTCTCCTTTTCTTGTTTTACTGCACCAGCTAGGGCTTCTAGTATGTTTTGAGATGGCATCCTTTCTTTGCTTTTTATCTTTGGTTTTGATTATTCAGGTGGAAAGCACAGCTTGTTCACTATTGAGTATTCAGTGTAAGCTCTTATTGGTATACGTTTTTATTCAAACCTTTTATTCAGTTTTTTTCTGAGACTTATTATTAAGAAATTGTGTTGGATTTTCTTCAGGCAAGCCTTCTAACAAAATTATATGACCATATGACTTGTGTTAAGTCTATCGATGTGCTACATTAAACTGATTGATACTAAACTATTAAACAAATCCGACCTGACTGTGATAAATAATATTTTATGAACAGTTTAGGAATGTGTTTACTAATATTTTATTTGGAATATATGCTTCTATATTAAGAGAAACATTGTTCTGTAATTTTCCGTTTATTTAGTATCTACCTGTTTTGGATCATATTGGTCTCAGGAATGAATTAGGAAGTTTTTCTTGTGCTCCCATTTTCTGAAGTACATTATGGAGAATGGTATAAATTCCTTCTGAAATGCTTCATAAGGTTTACCAGTAGAACAGTCTTGTCCTGATGCTCTTGTGCCCCAGGTTATTCGTTATTGATTTAGTTTAACATATAGGTCTGCTCAGGCTATTTGCTTCTCTTTGTCTGCATTTTGAAATGTGTTTTTTTCAAGGAATTTCTTTATCTAAATTATTAAACTTAAGGATAACAATTGTTCAAATATACCTTTGCAATCCTGTTAATATCCATGAATATCCATGAGCTTAACAGTAATGGTACTGGGTTTTTTGTTTGTTTCTGAGATTGATAATGCATATCTTATTTTGTTTCTTGCTAGTTGGCCAGCATAGAGATTTATCAATTTTAATTTTTCTATAAATAAGCCTTTGGTTTCATTTAATTTCCCTGTTATTTGCTGTTTTAATT
Source organism: Lepus europaeus (assembly GCF_033115175.1). Classification (NCBI taxonomy): domain Eukaryota; kingdom Metazoa; phylum Chordata; class Mammalia; order Lagomorpha; family Leporidae; genus Lepus; species Lepus europaeus. The sequence continues at coordinate 51,732,637 of NC_084834.1, read as the reverse complement.
TTCATCATATCTTGGCTAATTTTTATTATTTCTTCTACCTGATTTAAACTGAAATTGTTATTTTTTATTTATTTTGGAAGCTTAGATTTTTCGATTTTAGAACTTAATTTTGTTCTAATATATGGATTGGCCATTTAAATTCCCCTCTAGTCACTGATTCTGCTGCATCTGGTAGTATTGATATATTATATATTTATTTTCATTTATTTCAGAATATTGTTTTAATTTCTCATGAGATAGTTCCTATCTTCTACTTATCCATTTTTGTTCTTACATAACACCATTAACTGTTTCCCAGACCAAAACATGTCATGATATTATTTAATTATTAAGTGCAGCATGATGCTAGCTATAATGAAATATTGAAAGATATACATAAATAAATTTCCCTTTAAACATTGTGAAAATGCCTATTATTAATCTTAAGCGTCTCCCTTTTTTCTTTTTTTAGCAAAAGTCTTTTTTGTTACCTCTGATTCAAATAAAGACATTAAAACATAAGTCTAAAAAGGGTTCAGTTTTTCATGTAAATTTAAAATGATGCATTTTTAATTTACAGGCTTATTTTACACATATGTAATGAGTGAAATAACATTGTTGTTACTATTTTAGCCTAAATACTTAAAAATTTAATACTATTTCAAGTCTCAGTACCTTCAGAAAAATAATTCTAATATGCATAGTAATTTTATTGATGTAATGCTCTAAATTTATATTCATATTTATTTTCATAAACATGAATTTTTATATCATAATCTCTTTCCTCAAGTTAAAATTTTTAAGGATACATTACATTAATTTTTAAAATATTTTACACACAACATTTTAATATATTCCATTTGTAACATTAGCACATATTTTTGAAAATATTAGCCATTCATCAAAAATTATTGGATTCAATGATATACCAGAAAATTATATGGATATAGAATTAGGTAGACCCTACATTCAAAATGTTATAATCCTGTACAGGATTTGGAAACTTTGGAAAAAGAAATGTGATGTTCAAATATTCTAAAAGAGAGATATTATGAAAGTTTAGAGGAAAAAATGAATTTTTATCCAATTTAAAATTAGTGAAGTCTTTGGGGGGGGGCGGGATTTGGTATGTGAATTGATTCTTCAGAAATAGATAGAATTTAGCCATAAGTTATATGACAATAGAATGCTTTCAAGAGACAGAAGAGAGTGAGGGATTTTAAATATTAACAACACTTGATAATACATCCATCCTTATGGCATTAACACTTCTTTCTAGCCACACATTTTGAGGTTTTCATGAGTTTCTTCACAGTTAGTGTCCAGCTGCATGGTGTACAGCGAGGTACACAGGTTGTTTTAAAGCAGAAAAACCTAACTTTAAACCTCAGTTTTGTCATTTTCCCTTGCACTACATTGTAACAAGTAGTTTAGCTTTTCTTTTCGGAGTCCTCTGTCTCATTTGTAATATGTAAACAAAAATGTGCTCTATGTGAATGGATTAGATGGAAAATGTATCACAGCGAGAGTGAGAATAAAAAGAAAAACAAAAGATATTTGTAGTCTTCCAAACCATGCTAAAAATGGGAATTCCTTGAAATACAGTGATTCTGTGCAAATAGACATAACAGATTCAATTTTCTCAAATACAGGATCAATAATTATACTGTCTAAGGGTTGTTGGGGAGGTAAAATTTATTCAAGAACTAAATACATGCCCCATAAATTATGGCTGCTTTAGGAGTTTGTGCTTAACAAAAAACTGGAAAACGTTACTTTTCTGAACAATGAGAAAATATGATGACAGTTGTCATTTACAAAATGTTCTTGTCAAACATATGCGTTTATAATTCAATAAAGTAAGACTACAGATAGGAAAAACGGAAGTATAACAGTGCCAGTTGTCCAACTGTAAGTAAAAGACGACATCCATGTGGTTAGTGGTAGGTGAAATATAAAGGTGAGCTAGACACTGATATGAATCCAGTAAGAATTAATGATTATAGGCTTTGTTCCAAAGAAAGAATTAGATTTCAATGAAACCACTACACATGGGATTTTGATAGGATGCCAGTTTTTTGATTAAATAAGAAAATCCATGAGTATCGGGTTTAAAGAGAAAATTCATGTCAATATTTTAATGTACTTTAACAGAAATTATTGGAAGAAATTAAAAAAAAACAACCACGCAAAACTCATATTTAGGATTAAGTGGTAAATCTGAAAATCAAGTAAACGTTTCATTAAAATCTGTCTAAGAATATGGACTTTGGCAATCTGAAAAACAGATTTCAGATGTTGAAAATGAGTTCTGTCTTACCAGTAAGCACTGAATTTTCAGTTTGCTCTGATGAGTGCAGAGGCATTTATACAGGCTGTAAGTTACACACACATATCAAAATGTTTCTGTTAGAGAATTCAACTTTCAATGGCTATCCGTCTAGAGAAAAACTAAATTAATAACTATCTGAGCTTCCTTTATCTAGGATCCACACTGATCTAATATTGGAGCTTTAAAATATTCTACAGGAGTTGGTGGTCAGTCTAATAGTTAAGAGGTTGTATCCTATGTTGAAATCATTGGGCTCAACTCGTGGTTCCATCTCTGATTCCAGTTTTCTGCTAATGCAACTCCTAAGTGGCAGTGGTGATGGCTCCATTAATTGGGTTCCTGTCACCCATATGAGATACCTAGATTAGGTTCCTGGCTCCGGGCTGGAGCCACAGATGTTGCAGGTAATTGGGTAGTGAACTAGCAGATGGAGGCTTTCTTCCTCTTGCCTATCATTCTATTTCTGCCTTTTAATAAACAATGTTTAAAAATATACTAGGACTAAAAGTTTTAATGAAATAGAAGAAAGAGACAATACATATTTCTAAAATGTACTATGGATAACAATTTCAGAAAATGGAACAAAAAAGTGGATAAAATAGATGAAATAGTTGAAAAGAAGCCTTAGAACAGTGAATGGGAAATGATTAAATACAAAAGGGTCTAAAGGGATCATAACAAATATTGAAGATCTGAAATTGTTAACTTCAAGGATATGGAGAAAAGTTAGTAAATTAGAAGGAAGAGTATTATATTTACATTGAAGGATAGAAAAAAGTAATGAGAAAATGAAAGGCCCTGGAGATAAAAGGGCCCACTGGATGTGAAGTGCCATACAATATCCATAACCAGCAGTCTGATAACCTGGACTATGTTTGTCAGCCACTTGACATCTGGTATTTCAATTATATAGGGTCTGTGGTATTGTTTCTTCACATATGTTGCTAAGGGTACGTTGGTAGCATAAATAATTTAAGAGGTATGATGCTACTAATATTTTTTAAAGATTTATTTATTGAGTTGAGAGGCAGAGTTACAGACAGAGAGAAGGAGAGACAGAGTTTTCCATCTGCTAGTTCATTTCCCAAATGGCCACAACAGCTGCAGCTGTGCCGATCAGGAGCCAGGAGCCAGAAGCTTCTTCCAGGTCTCGCACGAAGTTGCAGGAGCCCACACATTTGGGCCATCTTCCACTGCTTTCCCAGGCCATCAGCAGGGAGCTGGATTGGAAGTGGAGCAGCCAGAACTCAAACAGGCACCAGTCAGGAACTCTTCAACCCAGGTTTTCCACATGAGTGTCACAGCCCACGCACTTGGGCCATTACCTTCTCCTTTCCCAGGCATATCAGCCGGAAGCTGGATCTAATGCAGAGCCAGGATTCAAACCAGCTCTTAGATATGGGATGCCGGTGTCATCAGTGGTGGCTTAACCTGCTGTACCACAACACTGGCCCCAATGCTATTAATATGGAGAACAGCTTAGAATGTAACAGTTTTTTTTTTTTTTTACAGCATCCTGTAAACACTACCCTCATCAGTTGTATTAGCATCATTAATGCTAATCATTGAAGCCGTAAAATGATAAAATTTACACTAACCTCAGGTTGACTTGATCCTGTCTATAGATGTTATATTTTAGTTGTTCCTAGGGTGTAATCAAATTTATTTTACAATAATGAAGTTATAAAAGTTGTACAAGTGAGCCATCTTTTTAATGGTGTACTTTACACTTATTATTTTATGTAATTCATGGACATTTTTGCCTTAAAATTAGGGGCATTCACACAGCAACATGGAGAATTTGAGGAAACCTCTACAGACAACTCCATGTTATATGTTACTCTTCTTAACTCTTTCACAATAGAGAAAGGAGCTTTAGAGTGAGACATTTCCTTTAGTAGAGGGCAATAGATCATTCCAAGTAAAAAACTTGATCAAAAGTTTCTGCTAGAAAGATCAATTATTTTATTAGACATTACCACTGACAACCATATGCAGCACGTTAGTCCATGCCAAAAGGATGTTTACAGTTACTGTGGCATCAGTTACATGCACTACTCTGAAACAATGGAGTTGTTTAAATCATAAATCAGTGGAACAAATCAAACAAAGTGTTTTGGAGATACGTAGACATAGCTATGAACAAAGCCAAGAATGAGGTCAATATGTGGTTACATCGCTTTCATGATAAAATATTTAATGTCACCCTACACAATCTACTTCAAAGGAATATGCACTCATGCTTTATGCTAGTTATTAAAACAAATAATAAATTACATTCTGGTTGTTTCTTCTTTTCCAATCTAATTTCCAAAGTGAAGTTTGAATTTCTTTAATTTTATAGCTTAAAAGGAACTTATCTTTGCAGACTATAGCTAGAAATGTCTGAAACAAAAGCCTGTAGCTGTGTGTGGCTACGAAACAAAATAACATTTTAGAAAATGAGTTCCATTCTCAAAAATGCTATCCATAAAATATCTTTGAGTGATGATCACATTGCTAATGTGTCTAGAAACCAGAAGTAAATATAATGGAATCCTCCATGTCATCCTTTAGAAAGAACAGATTATTAAAAAGGGGGAAAATGGAGTAACATTTATGCTACCTTGGCTAGGCATAGGGTCTGAACCAGAGAACATTTTCCTCATGAAGAAGTGATTTCTTTTAATATGTAAAGTACTTTCATTTCCTTATTTCCAATTAAAACAAAGAAACCACAGTTCTGCTTGTTAGAGTTCAGTTTCACAGATATAACATATTCTCCATTCCTCTTTTCTAATTGTTCCTGGAAAACAAGGAAGGATGTACACTTTTCTCAGAATTTCTGTCTTAATGTTGAATTGAGTGTTTAAGAAACCTACTCATTCCAGACATAAAAATGCTGCATCATAGATGAGTTCTTGTATGTTCCTGGCAATAGGTAATCTCCAATAGCTAAATATTTTCCTAGAGATTCATGACAATCATCCTATCAATAAAATATTTCATGATTTAAAGTTATAAAGCTGTTTATTCTAATGCCATGGGTAATTCATGGTCCTTATATTCTTGGTAGAGAAAGTGTCATGTAACTAAACATTCAAATTTCAGAAAATAACCTTCCTCAAAGAATGACTAGTGTGGGGCAGGCACTGTGGCACAGTGGGTTAAAATCCTGGTCTGCAGTGCCAGCATCCCATATGGGCACCAGTTCGAAACCTAGCTACTCCACTTCCAATCTAGCTCTCTGCTGTGGCCTGGGAAAGCAGTAGAAGATGGCCCAAGTCCCTGGGTCCCTGCACCCACATGGGAGACTTGGAAGAGGCTCCTGGCTTCTGGCTTCAGATCAGCTCAGCTCTGGCCATTGTGGCCATCTGGGGAGTAAACCGGTGGATGGAAGACCTCTCTCTCTCTCTCTCTCTGCCTCTGCCTCTCTACCCTCTATAGCTCTGCCTTCCAAATAAATAAATAAATATCTAAAACAAACAAACAAAAAAGAATGACTAGTGTTCGTACATTGATGTGAGATTCTACCTCATTAAGCTAATGGATATATTTTAAAATTTTGTTCACGTATTTATTAGTGAGGAAGACAGCCAGAAAAAGGGGACGCTCATTCAGTATTTAGTCCCTGTATCTCATCAAGAACTGGGGATAAATTGAAACTGGAGCAAGAAGCCAAGGACTCAATCTGGCTGTCCCACGTGGGTGGCAGGGACACAATACCTGAGCCATCACAGCTGCCCCCAAAGGTGTGCCTTAGCAGGAGGCTGTAACTGAGCTGGAGCCAGTTATTGAATCAGGGACTCTAATACATGAGGCAGGTGTCCCCACTAGCGTCATCAACACGAGACCAAACACCTGCCCCCATGTTGTATTTGCAATTGAAGAACCACCAACGTCATAATTAAAAGCAACTCTTTTTATATAAGGTTACCTTTTCTAATGTATTTATTTTAAAGGCAGAGATTGATAAAAGAGGGTTCTTCCAGCCCATGGTTCACTCCTCAAATGCCTGCAACAACTAGGACTGGGCCAGGCCAAAACCAGGTGCCAGGAACTCCAAGTAATAGCCCATGAGAATGGTAGAAACCCAAGTAGTTGGGACATCAATCACTGCCTCCTGGGTACATTGGCAGGAAGCTGGATTAGAAGTGGAGTACCCTAGACTCTAACTAGCACTTAGATATGAGGTGGACAATTCCAATTGGCACTTAGCCCACCATGCCACAATGCCTGCCCCAACCCTAGATCTTTTGTACATGTACCTGTTTTATTATACTGCCAAGCATTTTTGAGCTGAATATTTAGTGCTCATGAAAATACTTGAGAGGGCTGACACTGTGGCTCAGCGTGTTAACACCATGGCCTGAACTGCTGGCATCCCATATGGGTGCTGGTTTGTCTCGGCTGCTCCACTTCCGATCCAGCTCTCTGCTATGGCCTGGGAAAGCAGTAGAGGATGGCCCGAATCCTTGGGCCCCTGCACCCGCGTGCAAGACCCAGAAGAAGCTCCTTGGTCTTGGCTTCGGATCGGCACAGCTCTGACCATTGTGGCCAATTGGGGAGTGAACCATCAGATGGAAGACCACTCTCTTTCTCTCTGCCTCTCCTCTCTCTGTGTAACTCTGACTTTCAAATAAATAAATAAATAAATAAATGTTAAAAAAAAAAAAAAACACTTGAGAAAAATTCAACAGGCTTTCTCAGGCAGTAAACTGTGCTGTTCCCATTGGCCAAAACAAGCTAAACAACATCATTCCAATTATCTTTGCTTTAAAACTGATCAGTCAGGTCAGAAAAGTAATTCAGACAGAAATCTAGTGAGCTATGTGTCTGTTTGCATATGGGTTATGTCTGTATGCATATGAGATGTCTGTATGCATATGGGTTATATGTTCGCACATGCTGATATTTGTATCATTATTTAATAAATATTACATGCTTTTGTAGAACTTGATGAAAATATAGAAAGAGAAGATAGAAAATCACTCTCTATTTCATCTGATAACATATATTTATTTCCAACTTTATATAGTTTTTAAAATTCTCAAAAATGTCCTTTCAAGGTACAAGCAGTTTGTTTTCTAATCTTTCTGACCATTTTTGGGGGGAGGGAAAATTGATTTAGATTTACACAACAGCTCCAGATGTAGTACAGAATATCTGTCTATGCCATCGAGTCTTTGCCTCTTTCCTCTAATTTTTTAAAGATTTTTTTTTTTTTTTTTTTTTGTATTTGAAAAGTAGAGTTCCAGAGACGCAGAGGCAGAGAGAGAGAATGGTCTTACATTTGCTGGTTTACCAGAAGGCCACAACGGCAAATGCTGCACCAATCTAAAGCCAGGAGCTTTTTCTGATCTCTGATATGCAATGGGGTTGCAGGGGCCCAAGGACTTTGGCCATCTTCTACTGCTTTTCCAGGCCATAGCAGAGAGCTGGATCAGAAGTGGAGCAGCCAGGTCAAACTGGCGGCCATACAGGAGGCTGGCACTGCAGGCAGCGGCTTTACCTGCTAAGCCACAGTGCCAGCTCCTCCTCTAATTTTTTTTTTTCTTTTTTTGACAGGCAGAGTGGATAGTGAGAGAGAGAGAGACAGAGAGAAAGGTCTTCCTTTGCCGTTGATTCACCCTCCAATGGCCGCCGCGGCCAGCGCACCGCGCTGATCTGATGGCAGGAGCCAGGTGCTTATCCTGGTCTCCCATGGGGTGCAGGGCACAAGCACTTGGGCCATCCTCCACTGCACTCCCTGGCCACAGCAGAGAGCTGGCCTGGAAGAGAGACAACCGGGACAGAATCCGGCGCCCCGACCGGGACTAGAACCCAGTGTGCCGGCACCGCAAGGTGGAGGATTAGCCTAGTGAGCTGCGGCGCCGGCCTATCCTCCTCTAATTTTAACATCTTACCTAACCATGGTACATTTGTCACAAGTGTGAAATTAACATTAATGCAATTCTATTTAATGATATTGCAGATTTTACTCAGAATTCACTATTTGCTATCGTTTTCCACTAATGACCTCTTTGCTTCCCAGTATCCACCACAAGATACTGCATGCAATTTAGCCAGTTGAACTTAAAATTATTTGATTTTGCTTTTATATAGGTCCCTTAAAATATGATGCAGACATGTGCCCAGATGCTGATCACATAGCCAAGAAGGGCTCACGGGAAGATAACAGTCAACAGCTAGTCATAGACTTCTTAAAAAATTATAGTGAAAAAGCTGACTTTCATTAAGGTTATGTGTTAAGCTTACCACTCTGGAATGAATGAATCCCAGTGAAACTAAAGGGGACACATAAAAATTGGTCAGCTGCAAGAGATGTCTGATAGAGCTTTAGAAATATTAACATGGATTAACCTGGAAATGGGAAAGCAACCCTTTAACTACACCAGGGTAAACAGAATGAGGAGAGAAAATGGGTGAAGAAAAGGAGTTCTTTTTTCTGCTAAGTTTAGGGGCTGGCACCGCAGAATCGTGGGTTAAGCCTCTGCCTGCAACAACAGCATCCCCTGTGGACTCCCATTTGACTCCCCACTACTCCGTTTCTGATCCAGCTCCCCGCTAATGCTCCTGGGAAAGCAGCAGCAGCAGGTCCTAGTGCCTCTGCATGTGCCTGCCCTCACATGGGATACCCGGAAGAAGTTCATGCTCTGGCTCCTGGCTTCAGACTGGTCCACCTCTTGCCACTGTGACCATCTGGGGAGTGAACCAGTAGATAGAAGTCTGTCTCTTCCTCTCTCTCTCTCTCTTTCTCTCCCTCGGACCCCCCACCCCCACCCCAACTCTCTGCAACTATGACTTTCAAGTAAATAAATAAATCTTTTTTTTTTTAATATTAGTTTGTGATGTAAGAATTTTGCCCCACAATATTTACAGGTAAGTCTGGGAGACACATTCAACTATAGCAAAGGCACTGTAATATGACTGTAATTGATTACATATATGTAAAATCAATTTCATATACTCAAACATCTTTGCTCCAAAGTCTATCTTTTATACTAAATGTCCTATTTTCACATTGTTTTCTACTTTACTAAGATTAAGGCAATTTGGGATACACAACTCAGAAGCAAAATAATTCCTTTTTCATTCTAATCAAAGAGGAAACATAAATTATAACTGTCTTCCAGATTACAATCAGGATCATGATTTCAGAGTGAAATCCATCAAGAGGATGTGTTTTCATATTTTTTACCATTTTGAGAGCTAGAATGAATCACGTAGAGATCAGTATACAAATCACAAGCTCAATGATTTATCACAAATCAAATTTATCTGCAGTTAATACCTGGTGAAAAAGACTAGACAACATTCCATGAGCATCGTTTATGCCACCTCAACCAAGGTCCTCATTCTTCCCAAAACTAATACAATCTACGCTTCTAGTATGATAATTTGATTCTTTTTGTAATTAATATAATTGGAATTATTCATTTGTACCTGGCTTATTTTTCTCAATATTACCCTAAGATATTCATCTATGCTGTTATATACAGCTGGACTAAATTAATCTTAATTTCTATAAAATACTAATATTTTGTAAATGTTTCCTTATTTTTCCATTTAGTTAGTATGACTAGCTGGGCCATATCAATTTCAGCTAATAAAATACTACTACTGTGGGTATTTTTCTGCATGTGTTTTGTTTTTACATGTGTATGCATTTCTGTAAGGACACACTTATTGATGAGAATTCCTGTTTTACACTGCAACTATGTTCAATTAAATAGAAAAAGCCGAATCTCTTTCTAGAGATTCCTCTCACAAAAGCATACAACTGCCTATTGTTCGACATTTATACCACCATTGGAATTGTTAGTCTTTATAATTTTTTATTCCTTTGGGGCTGTAGGCATGTTATTATATTTCAATAAGCCTTTTCATGATGAGTGGTGGTATTGCAAGTTTTCATAGTTAGTGGTCAATTGGACATGCTTTTAGTGAAATGCTATACAGCAAGTTCTTCAAATATCTTCACCCACATTGAGCCTCTGTTTTCTATTTCCTAATATCTTTTGACATAGTAAATTTTGTAAATATTTCCCTTAAGTTATTTTTTCCTGTATTCTCTTTAAGAAATCTTTCCTGACACCAGGACTATGAATTTATTATTTTATATTAATGTCTAGAACATTTATAATTGTTTTTATATTTCTTTTTTATAGATCTTATTTATTTGAAAGAATTACAGAGAGGGAGAAAGATATATATATGTATATATAATATATATGTGTGTGTATATATATGTATATGTAGATATATGTATATATATATATAGAGAGAGAGAGAGAGAAAGAGAGAGAGAGAGAAAGAGATCTTTCATCCACTGGTTTACTCCCCAAAGTCTCCAATGACTAGGAATGAGCCAGTCCAAAGCACCTGGGCCATGTTTCACTGCTTGTTACAGGCCATTAACAGGAAGCTGAATTGGAAGTAGAGCAGCGGGGATTCGAACCTGTGCCCATATCGGATGCTGGTGTTGCAGGTGTTGGCTTAACCCACTGTACCACAATGACTGCCCCTCTTTTTATATTTAAATGTACAATATTATTGGCATTTGTGTATTTGTGGACTTTTATCCAGTGTTCTTTGCTGTATCAACATTGGTTCAATAGTTTGAGGAGGCTACAGGAGTTACAGGATGGCATGATGAGTTTTAGAGAGAAAGAATTAGAAAAGATACTATAATTAGAGAGCGGTATGCATGAAATATACATATTGCAAGTGTTGAGATTTGAGTACTGTCCAAAACTAGGGAAGGGCCATGGCAGTAAGTTATAATAGTAAAGAAGAGGACTTTGAAGTAGTAATGAAATGCTGAAGAATTTAGAGGATTGGTGTTTGCTTTTTTTTTCCCTTTTTCTTTTTACCTGTATCATCATTGGTTATTCCAGTCTTCACCTTTACTTGTTCCATACTTCTTTGTAATCTATTCTCCTTGACCATCACAGTACAGATATGGATGTAGGTTTATGTATCACCATAAACTAAACATGTTTCCTTTATGTGTTTCAAAATTTAAGCTTATTGTTCACTATTTTTTTCAAATGACCTCATATTCTTTGGTAAGCTTTTCTTTGCTAAAATTTGTCTCTTAATCAAGCCCTTTATCCTCTGGACCCACTCCTTTCCCAGATGTGGTTTTTGTTTTTGTCCAAATTGTGGTCTTCAGCCTTCTTTATTCTCTTTATCCTATATAATAAACTAAAGCTTCTTCATGATTGACTTCTTGTATTTAATTCTATAACCAGCTCTCCTCTGGGGCAGGACTAGTGGGACAGCGAGTTCAGCTGCTCCTTGCAATGTCCACATTTCATATTAAAGTGCTGGTTTGAGTCCCAGCTTCTCTGCCTCCAATCCAGCAGCCTGTTAGTGTGCACCAAGGGAGGTAACAGATGATGACTCAAGTACTTGGCCTCTGCCCACCATGTGAGAGACAAATGGAGTTTTTGGTTTCTGGCTTCAGCATGGCCTAGTCTGGCAGTTGTGGGCATCTCTCTTTTCTCTCTCCCTCTCTCTCTTACTGTCATTATATTTTTCAGGAGGATGAAAATAAACAAATAATTACTAAAAACACTATCATTCTGACTTTCCTACTCCTGTGTCAAATATAGTTACTTAGATTTAATTTTTGAAAGTCAATTAGGGTTAAAACATGTTTAATGATTAGCCAAGTCTCTGATCTCTCCTTGTTCAAGTCTTTCATCAAATATTTCATCACCTGAATAAACTATTATGAGTAAAATTAAGAGCTTATTAAAATGTAAAGATTTAAATGCATTCAATAGGAAACTCATCAGCTAAGATTTGTTGTGTGGAATACATTGGTAATTGTGTTGTTTTTTTTCCTGAAATTTTATCATTGGATTATCGTATCTCAAACAATGATTTAGAGAATTTTGAAGTGAATAAAATCGTAACAAAATAAAAGTAGTTATTGTTTTATATATAGAATAACTTTCAAGAGATTTTACAGATAAAATGAACAATTTTCTAAACAGCCTTTTGTGAGGCAAATCTCCTGTTTATAGATAATATGGTTGTGCACCTTACAGCCTTGGGATGAGGTCTCAGATTGGGTCAGCTGGTAATGATACAAGTAACACCATTTAGTCCCCCTCTCTGCTGTGGCCCGGGAAGGCAGTGGAGGATGGCTCAAGTGCTTGGGCCCTGCACCCACATGAGAGACCAGGAAGAAGCACCTGGCTCCTGGCTTTGGATCAGCACAGCACACCGGCCGTGGCAGCCATTTTGGGGTGAACCAATGGAAGGAAGATCTTTCTCTCTGTCTCTCTCTCACTATCTAACTCTTGCCTGTCAAAAAAAAAAAAAAAAGTAACACCATTTGATTCAAGAAAGCACACAAGCTATATTGCTACATGATGTAGATCTGGTTTCCTCATTTTCAACTCCTGATCTTAAAGCTTTGTTCTTTGGTTATGAGGCAATTTCATTGAAGCCATCATAGAAATGCTTTCAAGCCCTGTTATGCCTAACCTCCTTAATGTCAGCAGTCTATCTGCTTTGATTAACATTAATTGACAGTTCCTATTTTCATAATCTCCAAACACTCTGACAGCTTCGCTGCTTTTCTTTGTTAAGCACACCTGTCCTGACCACTTGCCTAAAATGCCATCATTTATTAAATATAGATCTGTTTTCCATGTCCTGCACCCTTAAAAGAAGGTATTTTCTAGTCTTGAGTTCCCTTCTCACAAACCCATAGAAAGGTTCTCCTGATCCCCACTCCCTTCCCAACTGGAAGAGAGATCTTTCTACTGTAGTTAAAATTCCTTGACTTTATTTGAGGCAATTACGTGGCACATGAAAATTACTGCTCTCTTTCTATTATCATATTTGTGGATATATTTTATCTATATATTTGTCAATATTTTCTATAACCTCATGATAACCCTATTAGGTAAGGCATTTTTATCTCTGCACCAGAAGATAAGTTCTATAAGGTTATGGCTTGTGCCAGTCTTCTTCACTGGATACCAAAGCAATGTCTGGATCTATGATGGATGAATGAATGGCACACATAATAACTTCTACATGGGTTGAATGAATCTAAAATGTAATATAAGGAGGTATGATCTTAAAGTATAGATAGGACTTAGACAAGAGGGCAAATGGACACTCTTCTTTGAGAAGATAACATGAATGGCACAATGTTGTTGGAAGAGGAATAAAAATGACAACCTAAACAAAGTAAAGTGATGTAGTTTTTCTATAGCAGACAATCATTGGAAATAGGTGGGATATTTGTTTGAAATCATACTTGAAGGATGTGTTATGAGGATAGAAACAAGCATTGGGTAGGGAGATTTTACATATCCTACAAAATAGATGGGTAGAAATGTTGTAAACAACTGGTTCAGTATAGAGTGGCTAGAACACATTTGATATAGCTCAGAACGTTTGATGAAACTCCATAAATACAGGTAAGAGAATAAGGGGAAAGGTCTGAGGACATTTTCGGTTTCTAAAATAATCAGGGAGGAGTTACGGGACTGTTACTGCAATAGGGTCTCCATAATGTGCACATTGTAGTGGTCCACAGATACCTAGAGCAATAAGTGATCCTACATATGTCTATGGTGATTTTAGGCAGGGTTTTTTTTTTTTTTTATGGTAGATTGATTACTTTATATTGCAGTAAATCTCTGTTGGTAGCACCTGCTATGAAAGCATGATACTGTCACAGTTTGGAAATAACCTCCAGAAGTGTAGATTGTACACAGGGTAATGAGAACACCTCAAGGACACATAGCCGAGCCTATGGTTACGATTCCTCTCAGTTATGTCCACATTGCCTCTGTCAAAAAAAAAAAAAAAAATCCTGAGAATAAAGCAAAATGGAAGTTTCCAGAGGAAATAAAATTAAAAAAAAAAGTAATTGGAAGTTTCTAAAATTTTATAAAATATATAGAATTTGGACTATTTTTTACCTTGGACCATAGGCTTTTTTTTTTTTTTAATTTTTGACAGGCAGAGTGGACAGTGAGAGAGAGAAAGACAGAGAGAAAGGTCTTCCTTTTCCGTTGGTTCACCCTCCAATGGCCGCCGCGGCCGGAGCACCACGCTGATCCGAAGCCGGGAGCCAGGTGCTTCTCCTGGTCTCCCATGGGGTGCAGGGCACAAGCACTTGGGCCATCCTCCACTGCACTCCCTGGCCACAGCTGAGAGCTAGCCTGGAAGAGGGGCAACCGGGACAGAATCCGGCGCCCCAACTGGGACTAGACCCCGGTGTGCCAGCGCCACAAGGCAGATGATTATTGAGCTGCGGCGCCAGTCCATAGACTTTCCATTGTATTACTTAAAATAACTTCTAATAATATCTATCACTGTACAAAATTACCTATATCCAAAATCAGTTATTCTTACATAGTTCCTTATGCATACACAGGAAAAGGAACCATGGGATCATTCCTAAGTTGGGGTACAGATCATAAATAGATGAAGAGAATCCATTCTGAGTCATGCATTCATTCTCTTAGAAGAGCACACACAGTGATTTCTTTGTAGAGGCTGAACAATTTTAAATATGAGATACACAGTGAATGTGTGAAGATACCTCTGGATAACCTCAGTGTGAAAACTTCACATGAACAGGATTTCTCTGTTTTTTTTTTTTTTTTTTTTTTTTTGCCTACAAGAAAAAATTAACATGTTAGTGGATTGATAGCCCATTTCCTAAACAAAGAAGATTTGATTGTCTTATAAAATTAGCCTGACAGAAGTTTAAGCAAATTTTATATTGAAAACCTTTAAAATAGTAAGATCTTAATTGGTTTTATCTTCAATTCTAGAATCTGGCAACACATTAATCCATAAAGAATAAGTTTTCCTGATATTCATATGTGGCTTATGAAAGCTAGTTAAGCAATCTGAGTTCCTATTTCAGTTTTAATATGACCTTCAATGAAATGTGGCTAATATATGTAAGAAACCAATGAATAACTCACAAATAATATTTTACTTTTTGGATTATCTAGGCTGTGAGTTCAGATGTATAGGTCAGAGAAGCAAAACTAAAGAGTGGCTTAACCAAGCTTTATATTTATTTTTCTTTAAGATGCAAAGCTATGTGGGAAGGGGCTCCTGTTCACAAATTCATCCTGGGCCCAAAGTTCTTAAATGTTGTAACATCAGCTCTCCACAAAATTGACCTCTTTTTCAAGATTCCACACAAGGAGAAGGGAAAGGAAAGGAGACCACAGGATTTCTGTTCAGACTGAGTGGGAAGAGGATCTTAGAATAATTTTTAAAACTCGTGTAAATTAGTGTTGTTCATGATAACCTTGGATATATGACACTATGGAGAAAGGGCAAACAGATGGCAAGACGGTGTCTAAAAGGTGTAACCCCCAAGTTGCAGACGCCATGCCCGATCACATCCCATTGCTAAAATGGATTGCATGCTCACATATACCTTCAGATGAGGCTGTGTTCTCTGGGACTACATGTCTAGCTAAAACTCCTACACAAAGCTCTTTAAAAAGAGGAAAGTAGATATGGGATGCAATTGGTAATGTCTGCTAAACCACAGAAAGGGTCTGTGGCCAATCATCATCAAGTCCCACCTTTAACAAGGAAAGTCTTGTAAAAGTGCAATATTTTCAGGCACTCATGGTTTGTAGGGTTAAGCTGCTGCTGTCTGTAACACTGGCATCCAGTGTGGGTGCCAGTTCAAGTCCTGGCTGCCCCACTTCTGATACAGCTCTCTGCTATGGCCTTGGGGAAGCAGTGGAAGATGACCCAGCTCCTGGACCCACGCACCCACGCACACATGTGGAAGACCTGGAAGGAGCTCTGGGCTTCTGGCTTCCAGCCCTGACTGTTGCGGACATTTGGAGAGTGAACCAGCAGATGGAAGTGTCTGTCTGTCTGTCTGTCTCTCTCTCTCTCTCTCTCTCTCCCTCCCTTCCTCTGTGTTTGTGTGTGTCTCTCCTCTCTCTGTAACTCTGCTTTTCAAATAAATAAAATAAATCTTTAAAAATTAATTATTTTCCTTTACGTTTCTCTTAAAAGAAATTATTTTATTAATGGACATTAAAAACCAATGATTTACTTTTCCACTGTACTTTAAATATAACTGATTTATGATTTGGGAATTTTTTTTAATGTTTCTGCATTTAAGTATGTGTGACCAGGAAAGGAAGTTTTATTTTAGAAATAACTTAATGTTTTGTTCTCTATCTTTTTTCCAGGGATATTTTTGTGGGCCTGTCTGACATAACATGTTCCATGGTAATGTCATTTTCTGGAGGGCTCTTTGCTAAGGAAAGAACTAAAGAGGATACATGATGCTTGAGATCAAGTAAAGGAAATTCATAAAATATTAAGTCGAGGATTTTTTCTCAGTTAGTTAGGAACCAAAATTAGAAGGTAATTTAAAGTTAGGTCTTAGTAATTTCAAAGAATGGAAAATGAAGGTTTTATAAAACCACGTACTAAGGAGTAAAGGAGAGCAAGCATCATAAATCATTATTTTTAGTAAGGAGACTGATTGACACAATTGAATTACTAGTGAAAGTTTTCCTACTTATAGGCTGAGGCCCTCCAGTCTTTATCAGTATGTCTGTCTTTAACGTTGCAATGAAATAAACTGCATTATTAGAACATTAAGAATCTGAGACTACCCTTCCTTTTTTCCTGCCTCTTTGAATTGTGAATAAAGTAATGTTTGAATAATTTTGAAACATTTGACTTAATTGATGATTTGTCAATGGGCTTGGTGATGTCTAGTTGTTCTTTGTGTATTAGGAATTTCCATTCTGGTCACATAGTATTCAGAAAACATTGGTAATTTGTTACTGTAGGCTACAGTGTCAAAATAAGTTAATTAGTTCTATAGAGAGACTATGAAAAATAATGAGAAAGAAAAATACATAGACCTGCTGGAGAATTAATTACGGTCTGTTTAAATATAGGACAGCACCAAGTAATCCAATAATAAAGCACAAACAATAAATACTCATTAATTAGCTGGCCATAAACTGAGGAATTTTATACAAGATATGAGACTAAACACAAAGACCTGTAACTTTAAAAAAAATCTTATAAAACGTCCTTTTTGTATGGTTAGTTTATAAATTACACAATGGCATCGGATGTTCTCTAAAGTTTATTAACTATTACATACATATAGTAACATTTTAAAAAGGCTATTGTTTTCTTTCAAATACCAGTGTGTTTTTTTTCTCCACACAAGTTTCTCTGAAGACTAGCTTCTATGAATTCTAACATTTTGGTAAATTCTAATGCCCTGTATCTGAGTAAGAAAATATTCTCAATGAAGTAAAGTTCTGACATACTATGTATTAATGCTAGTTTGATTCAGCAGTGGTAAGGTGAGGTTAATCAAATCACGTGCATCATTTTTACATTTAAATTATATGTAGGCATTTTGTTTACCTACTATGCTTTCAAATTCTTAGAAATACACTAACAGACCAATTAATAAAAATAATGAATATAGGTGAGAAAACATTTCTTTTTATTTATAGACACTAGCTAACTAGTAAATAAATGCTTCTATGTAACCAACTTATACTTCCCTATTTTGCAAAGTTTGATATTATAATAGTTTCAAAATGTAGTCACTGATAAGCCATTTTAAATTTCTGATAAACAATGGTATTATTTTTATAATACTTTCATTAAATGATTTTTTATTTCAGTGAGAATAAGGAATCCAGTTTCTATCAAAGCTATGGTATCAAAACAACCCTTGTGCAAATTTAATTATCATGGCTGTATTGTTCTCCAAAATGTGTCACTCACTCTAAATAACATATAATAAATAAGCTTGAACTTCATAAATGGAGCCACAATTCTTTTTAAAAATTAATTTGTTTCTATAATGCCAGATTTTTGTTTTGTTTTATATCAAGTAATTTAAGACTCTACAAAATGTTTGCTAAATTTTCTGTGGAGGACACTGCAATTTTGAAGTTTAGGGAATTTTTTAAGAGAGTTAATACATTTATTTTTATTTTTAATCTATTATTATTTTCCATTTTACAATTATTTTATTTTAAAATTTTAGATTTACATTTTATGGGGTGCAATGCAACACTATAATACCTATACATACAGAGCATAAAGCAATAAAAGGGGAAACTACACTTTCTGTTTCCTTATTTTTTCTTTGTTTGGAGCCTACCAGTTCAGCTCCTGTCTTACAATTCTCCTTTGTACACAATTTAAGACACTATTGCGAACTTCAGTGATCTCACTGTGCTGTGGAATACCCGAGCATATCAGTTCCAAATGTTTTGATACATGCCTACCAACCAACCCCCTTCTATCCCCTCGGCCCTCACCCTTTGCAACATCTAGTAAGTGCTATTCTAAGTCCAGACTAACTGTTATTTTTAACTTCTGTATATGAGAGAGAACATATGCTATTTTCTTTCATCATCTGATTCATTTCATTTAACACAGCGTTCTCCAATTCCATCCATTTTTGCAGCAAATGTCAGGATTGCATTCTTTCCTAGGGTTGAACAATATTACATTTGTATGTATTCCACATGTCCTCTATCCTTTCATCAGCCAGTTTGATTCCATACCTGACTGTTGTGAGGAGTAATGCAATGAACAGGGGAATGCAGGTATCTGTTTCGTATGCTGATTTCATTTCCTTCAGATATATACCCAGAAGTGGAAAAACCGAGTCTTATGTCAGATTCAACTTTAGGTTTTTGAGGAGCTGATTCTGAGCTGTTTTTGGGGAGAGTTTTTGCTGGAGTTGTTTCACTTAGAACTCAGGCAAATTTAACTGTCAAGAATCTAAAATATTTACCACCTTACAATATTTTATGATTAAATTCAGACAATTTCGAATATCATTAGTATTATTGCAGAGCCATCTTACTGTGAGTTGACAGATTAATTACGTAGTCTCTGAAAGTATTAAATTTATTTATTTGAGATACAAATATACATATATACTATGACATGTATCATATATAATATATGATCTCTATATAATATCTCTCTCTCTCTCTCTCTCTATATATATATATATATATATATATATATATACACTCTCCATACACACACACACATACACTCACACACCAGGTAACTCCCCAAATACCTGTAACTTCTAGGACTGGACCAGGATCAGAGCCAGAAGAATGGAACAAAATTCAGGTGTCATCCCTGGGTAGCAGGGACCCAATTATTTGAATAATCCTTACTCTTTCACAGGCTCTTCATTGGCAGAAAGGTGGACATGGGGTCATGAGCTGGGGCTGGGAATTGAACCCAGGGACTAAAATAGGGGCTGTGGGTATCTTGCTTTGAGAGTTTTGCCTTGTGGAAAATATGTCCATCATCAGGTTACCTGATTTAAAATGTCACACAAGACATGTTAACTTCCTATAAACCTGAATCATAATACTTCTCATCATTAATAAGAGAAAGAACATGTTGAAAATATATCTTTTCAGGCCAGCACCGCGGCTCATTTGGCTAATCCTCCGCCTGCGGCACCAACACCCCAGGGTTCTAGTCCCGGTTGGGGCACTGGTTCTGTCCCGGTTGCTCCTCTTCCAGTCCAGCTCTCTGCTGTGGCCCGGGAAGGCAGTGGAGGATGGCCCAGGTCCTTGGGCCCTGCACCCTCATGGGAGACCAAGAGGAAGCACCTGGCTCCTGGCTTCAGATTGGCGGAGCGCGCCGGCCATGGTGGCAATTTGGGGGGTGAACCAATGGAAAAAGGAAGACCTTTCTCTCTGTCTCTCTCTCTCTCAGTGTCTAACTCTGCCTGTCAAAAAATTTAATAAAATAAAGAAAATATATCTTTTCAATTTTATAATTAAGGCTAGAACAATATATGGTGAGAAGCCACTCCCCACCATTGTATTGTTGACTTTTTTGAAGATACTAATATGATAATATTACTATAATGAATCTCATTTCAATGAAAGAATAGGAAAATAAATTTCATTCCAACTGACGCTAGTATAAATAGCTACTTCTGATGTAAAACAATATGGGTAGAGTATTTATTTTTCACAAGAAAACTTTTCAATCATATGCTTAGGAATACAGCAGAACAACCTTTTATAAACTGTCTTTCATAAGAAAGGATATCAAACATGGTATGAAGGTGTGTGGCTTAACTGAAGTACTATAGCTAATGGTTTAACTTGCCCAATGGAGTTTTCTGGTCTCCAGAAGCTGTGTTTACTGCCTTTTCCAAATAACAATGGATTTTTAAAACCAGTTCTTCAGTAACATTGCTCTTGTTAAATGGAAAGTTTAATTTTAAGCTTCTCCTGATTTCATTTAGTGGAAAATCTTGTTTGCATAATCCCATAGCTTTGCTTTATTGGAAATATCTTTTGTAAACCCTTATTATGTGAGTTTCCCTCTATTTAGAAGATTGTTTGAAAAATTCAAAATAAATGAAAATGCATGTTTTGACCTTAGGGCTTATACCTTATTTAGGTATGTTACTGGAATTACCTCTAGTTAAACAGTTCCAGACCTTCCCAGACTGAGTAGGAATCAATTAAAGGAAGAGAATGTGTTATGCTATAAAGGGTTTTTTAAGAATTACTCAAAGTGATACTCTCATCCATTTTCATCTATTCAACAGATAATTATTGAATGCCTACTGTTTTTTGGCATAAGACCAGGAATTGGAATTACATAGCTATAATATGATACAATATTCCTAGGATTACATTGGCATTCTATTTTGTGTTATATGCTTTGAAAAAATTTGAATATAGAAATTAAAACTTTGTTTTTACAGCTGTGGTAATTTTATCATAATTTACTCATTTTTCAAAATAATGAAAATCAACAACAATAAACTTTGTCAATAAATACCATAGCATTAACATATCTGATCCCAAATAGAACATGTACTATATCTTCTCTCACATCAAACTCCGTTAATTGATACAAAAAAATAAAAAATGGTAACTATAGAAACTAACACAACAGGAAAAGAATTGAGCAGGAATTATCTGCTGAAGGGAAGTTTTGTTTTTTTCCTTTCTCATTAATATGGAAAGGAAAAAATGAGGTATATAGGAAAAAAATAGACACATATAGGAAGAAATTGGTAACCAAAGGAAAATGCCAAAGAAATCATAACTAAGAAAGAGTAGAAGAGGGCATGACTTGGAAAACAACCTCTCCAGAAAAAGCTCTAAATGGATTTTTCCCATGAATGTATCAAATATTTAATGTGAGGGATGCCTGAAGGGAGATATTGGGTCTGAAAATCAAGGGAAGAGTTCAAGGTCTGAGCTTAGCAGTCGACACTGCCCACTTGCCACCCCACACTCGGTTATCAGTCTTAACCAGCAGTAAGTATCAACTCACAGAAGAAAATAAAAGTCACAGATTTTCAGTAGAGAATGCAACTTTCTATTGTGTGCTTGGTACCCAGAAGCAAGAAATACCTGTGTGGATCAGCATTGCTACAAATACAGTTTTGTCAAACTTAGATTTATGTCATGGTTAGTTTGCTATTTTTGAGATAAAAATGCAAGTTTCTGTGTCTTTTTTCTTCCTCTACAATGAAGACCAACAGACAAGCAACCTAACCTGTAGAGGCAGATAACAGGTTGTCCTAATCATGAAGAAAAGCAAAGTCTGAACAGTGCCTACTAGTGTTTTGAGAAAAGTATGAAGACCATTTTGAGCAACATTTACCAAAATATTATTTTAGAAAAAATCAGAAAGCGGTAAAAACAAACAATACAAAAGCACTTAAAAAAAAAAAAAGGAAACTTCAGGGAAATTTGGGGAAACATCTCAATTGTCTTCACCCCTCCCCAAACCAAAAAACCAAACCATCAGGAGTGTTACTGGGGGACAGCAATTTTCATTAGTCTCATCATACTATTTATTTCTGACCGCAGGCAAGCATCAGTTTGATTTAGTATTATTATGTAATTGATAAAAATGAACTCAAAACAAATTCTTACACATTTTAAGCTATTCTCCACATGGACTGAAATAATTGAAATGTCACAGATATGTCAGATTTATAATTAACATATTATCCTTCTGTTTATTGAAAATCTCCAAATTGGATATTTCAAAGACAGGTTTGGATACCATTTACTGCTGGGTTCCACTCTGTACATGCCTGGTCCTTTTCAGAGTTCTTTACCACGTGGAAATTCTCAACACCTACTCAGTGCCAAAATGAGAAATCACAGCCTAGGTACATCCTTTATGTTTCCTCTCACTCCTGTCCAGCCAGCCCCCCATCAGGTAGCATTGATCCTTTCTACCACAATCATTTACCCCAATACCCTTTCCAAGCTAACTCAACACCTTTTCTCACAGATACCATCACAATGGCTCCTGCTCAGTTTTTTTGTTTGTTTGTTTGTTTGTTTTGACAGGCAGAGTGGATAGTGAGAGAGAGAGACAGAGAGAAAGGTCTTCCTTTTTGCCATTGGTTCACCCTCCAATGGCCACCGCGGCTGGCGCGCTGCGGCCAGCGCACTGCGCTGATCCGATGGCAGGAGCCAGGTGCTTCTCCTGGTCTCCCATGGGGTGCAGGGCACAAGCACTTGGGCCATCCTCCACTGCACTCCCTGGCCACAGCAGAGAGCTGGCCTGGAAGAGGGGCAACCGGGACAGGATCGATGCCCCGACCGGGACTAGAACCCGGTGTGCCAGCGCCGCAAGGCGGAGGATTAGCCTGTTGAGCCACGGCGCCGGCCTCCTGCTCGGTGGTTTTAAGTATCTTTTTCCTAGGTCTCTCCTATTGTGTTCCTATTGCAGCCAAAGTAATTTTTTTTTAGAGTGAAAAATTCCTTGTTTATTTATCTGCATAATTATGTGAAATAAGTTTCCTAAGCCTTGCCCATTTGCTAACAGCTGATGCCCTTCATTTGGCCCACAAATTACTCTCTTCTATAACTTCCTAATCTGATTAATTTCAAAGAATTCTTGCTCTTACTCTACTTTTTAGCCATGAAGGCATTCCATTTTCCATCTTAAACACCTCTATCTTAACTTAAGGAAATTGTATGAGGGGAATGTTTAAAAAGTTCATGGAAAATGCAGTGATAAGAAATTATGCATACGTTTCTGTTCTTTGGCATCAAAATAAACATGGAGGGGGTGACACTTTGGTGAAGCAGTTAAGATGCCTCCTATTTGAGTGCTTGGGGTCAAGCCCTGGCTCTAATCCTGATCCCAGTTTCCTACTATTGAAGACCCTGGGAAACCACAAGCCATAGTCTAAAAAGATTGAATGCTGCCACCTACCTGGAAGACCTGGATTTAATTTCTGGCCCTGGGCTGTGGCCTGGCTCAGCCTGGACACTTGCAAAAATTTGAAGAGAGAAACAGCATATGGGAGCACTCTCACTCCTTTGCTTACCTTCTCTCTTTCTGCCTCTCAAATAAAATACAAATTAAAAAATAAACACTGTAATTCCACTTTTCAATAGCTTTTGGAACTCCCCTTGTAAATATCAATCCAACTTCTTTTTTTTAACTTTTATTTATTAAATATAAATTTCCAAAGTACAACTTTTGGATTATAGCATATTTTTTGCCCTGATAACCTCCCTCCCACCTGCAATCATTCCATCTCCCACTACCTCTCCCATCCCATTCACATCAAGATTCATTTTCAATTATCTTTATATACAGAAGATCAATTTAGTATATACCAAATAAAGATTTCAACAGCTTGCACCCACACAGAAAAACAGAGTATAAAGTACCGTTTGAGTACTATTTATACCGTTAATTCACTTAGTACATCACATTAAGGACAGAATCCTACATGGGGAGTAAGTGCACAGTGACTCCTGTTGTTGATTTAACAATTGACACTCTTATTTATGGCGTCAGTAGTCACCTAAGGCTCTTGTCATGAGTTGCCAAGGCTATGGAAGCCTCTTGAGTTTGCCAACTTTATCAGCCCTTTTCCTGACTGTTGAGGAACAACTAACTACTATATTCCTTTTAGTATTTTTTTGTTCCACTTAATACTACTGTTTTAACTCTTTAATTAACACGCAGTCATTCTTAGGAGTTTAAAGCATCACTGATACTGGTTCTCAGGCCTTCAGACTTGGACAGGGGTTTATGACACCGGCTTTCCTGGGCCTCCTGCTTACCGATGGCAGATCATAGAGCGTCTCATCCGTACAGTCATGTGAGACAGTTCCTTATAATGAATTTCCCTCCCTTCCTCTCTCTCTCTCTCACTTTCTTCTTTATCTAAAATCATAGATCTAAACATAAATATATGCATAGCTATCATGATTCTAATTCAAATTTTTTTAGGGTATGAATTAAATTAAGAGTTGACTTTTTTTTAGTACATCTGAGGACATTTTATAAATGTTTTTATAATATCTAAAACATTCTGTGTTGCTAGGTTGATAAATAAACAGGTAAATCGCTGTTGAATTTTGAACAACGCTTTTTCTGTAGGTATGAAAATTAATTATATCATTTTATCCATTAATCATCTAATATGAAAAATCATATAAATTATAATGTGAATAGTAGACTACCCAAACATTACTGAAAGGAAACTCTCTTGAGCATGATGTATGAACTATGCTTCTCTGGCCACATTCTTACTACTAAAATGTTGTTAAGGAATGTTATACATGTATTCCTGAAGAATGACTTTCTGTAATTATTTTTGTAATGTTTTTGTCATTTTGATATCATAATTTTACTGGTACCATGAAATGAGTTGAGAAATCTTCCTTCTGCTTCCATTTTCTCATGGTGTTTGTATAACATTCTTGTCATTTTTCCCTTAAATATTTGATAGAATTCAGTAGAAAAGTCATCTAAGTTAATTTATGCTTCCTTCCTTACTTTTACCAGTTATTATTCTCAATAAATCTCTCAAAAATCTAATTTTGCTGTAGCATATGCTTCCTAGAGAATGCAACAGACCCAATGAATCTATTTTTAAATAGATAATACTATTATTCAGATTTTCTATTTGTTGTTATATTTCTTTTATAAATATATATATATATAATTTATCACTTTCATATAAATTTTCATATTTCCTGGCTTAATATTGTTAATATGCTTAACAATCCATTAGTTTAATCTATATTAGTACAGTATTTTTATTATTCTTTTCTCTATCAATCTTTCTAGAAGTTTATCAACTTTATCTTTCTAGATGATGAACTTTTGATTTAGCTGAATTTCTTCTTTACATTTTTTTCTTTGTCAATGTTTTGTAAGTAGAGTGTTAGTTTTGTGTTCTAAACTTTTGACACAACTTCACTTTATACTATCAAATTATTAAATGAAAACACAGGGGAAAAATTGTAAGACATTGGCCTGGGGCAAGGACTTCTTGGATAAGACCTCAGAAGCACAGGCAACAAAAGGGAAAATAGACAAATATGATTACAACAAGCTAAGAAGTTTTTTTACAGTAAAGGAAACATTCAAAAAACTGAAGAGGCAACCAACAGAATGGGAGAAAATACTTGAAAACTGCACACCTGATACAGGATTAATACCCAGAATATTCAGGAAGCTCAAAAAATCAACAACAAAGCAAACAATCCAGTTAAGAGAAGGTCTTAGGACATGAACAGGAATTTTTCAAAGGCTAAAATCCAAATGGCCAGCAGGCACATGAAAAAACGTTCAGAATCACTAGCCATCAGGAAAATACAAGTAAGAACCACAAAGAAGTTTCACCTTATGCAGTTAAAATGGCTATAATCCAAACATTTAAAAAAAAAAGACAAATGCCAGAAGGATGTTGGGGGAAGGGTACCCTAATACACTGTTAGTGGGAATATAAACTAGTACAAACATTATGGAAGATGCCATGAAGACTCCTCAGAAATCTGAAAATAGATTTACCATATGACCCAGCTATCCCACTCCTGGGAATTTACCCAATGGAAATTAAATCAGCATATGCGTTATTTGTACCCCCATGTTTATAGCAGCTCAGTTCACAATAGGTAAGAAATGGAATCAACCCAAATGTCCATCAACCAATATATATATGATGGAATACTTCTCAGTCATAAAAAAGAATGAAATACTTTCATATCAAAATGGATGCAACTGGAGACCATTATGCTTAGTGAAATAAGCCAGTCCCAAAAAGACAATTAATATGCATTTTCTCAGAGTTGTTATAACTAATATAGAGAACATAAAAAAGTATATGCATGAAATTGACATCTTGAAATTTGATTATTGTTTATAGCCCTTGTGGATACTGAGGAACAGTGATCTCACTACTTGCTACTTGTTGGATTCTTTTTTAGTGAAAGATTGCACTTGTGATTATAAAGGTAATTCAAAGTATGTCATTGCAAAAATTAAAAGAAAACCAAGAAAAGAAAGGAGAGGGAGGAAGGAGGGTTGGGAATTATTATATTCTTAAAAATGTACATATGAAACACATGAAATCTGTGGCTTTATATTAATTACTTAAAATATTTTCTCTTTCTTTACAAAATACTTGGGAGGCAAAGAAGAGAGATTCACAAAATGAGTTTTCATCCATCTATTAATCCCCCAAATATCTGGTACTGAACTGCCAAGAACTCAATCCAGGTCCATGACGTGGGTGGCTGGAACCCAGTTTCATGAGTCATCATTGCTGCCTCCCAAGGTCTATACATTAGCAGGAAGCTAGAACCAGGGCTATATCTCAAACTCAGGTGACCTGATACGATATATGACTTTTTATCCAGAATCTTAACCAGTAGGCCATATACCTGCCCCCAAATTTGGAGGTTTATAAGTGTTCAAGTATTTGAGCATTTTGTAGTTATAGTTTAGTTTTAATTTTTTATTATTTCTAAAATTACTTGTTCAGTTTTAAAGTTAGTCAGAAAAAATAATTGAATGGTTCTAATGTCTTGAGATGTATTGAGATTTTATTTAAGTCAAAGCATACAATCAATTTTGTTAAAGGTTTTGCATGTATTTGAAAATAATGTGAATCTGTCATTGTTGGGTGTTGTGTTTTCATATTTCCATCAAATTTTTTATATTTGTTTTAGATCATAATGCATGCAGAGAAAATCTTTCCCTCTCCTTTAATGTAAACTATTCATGGACCTCATATTTAATGAAGGGCTCTTGGAAGCAGTATTCAGTTGTGGTTTTTGTAACTTCTTTTAATATTTGGTTTAAACTGCTGTGTCAGATATCCCCCTTGGTTTTTTTTAATGACAATCCATGTCCTTTAATTTATTTTTCCTTTTTTTTCTGTTGAGATTTAATCTAATTATTGATAATTAATACTTTAACTGATATTTTACATTTGTTTTACTAAAACAGTGATGAATTTGAAATTTATGAACATTTTATTATACCTAGTTTCATTTTTATTCCTTTAAACAAGTCAGTGAATAAAGATTATCAATTTCATCACATAGTCAATAAGTGCTACCTATAAATCTTTTTCTAATTATTAATTTTTAAAGAGAAGCCCTTATAATTTGGGATATTTTTGAGAAATAATATGGAGATGGGCTATAGAAGTTAGCTAGGAGCACAGGAAACTTTGAATCATGTGTGGAATTCTACAACATCATTTAATTATCCTTTCTATGCAGGCATTTCAATGAGTTAAATTCTCAAAATTAATCCATTGAGTGAGCAGGAAATTATCTTACCTCACAATTAAAGCTCCTAAGTCACAGGTGCACAAACCTAGTGATGGAACAAGGACATAAGCCTCAGTAATTCTCACTCATTGCCCAAAAGATAGATAAACATTGAAATTTATTCCTTGCCTTTGAATCTCAGTTGGGTCTCATACCCTATTGCCTTTCCAACTCCACATTCTTTCCCAGGTTCCCAAGGCCCACATGGTCACCTGAAAAACCAGTTGCTTGGACACCTGGAAGACCAGATCCAGGAATTCACCTCCTCTTGCTCCCCCTTTCGGCACCCCCATCTGTCGTAAAATATAAAAAGGTCTGGCTGCTGGGGTCAGGCCTTCTGCCACAGTTCCCTCTGTGTGCATGCCGGCAGTTGGTCACCCATCTCTATGAATTTATTTTCTCTTAGCAAATTTGGTCTGGCTGTAGATTTGTACACTGTCTCCTCTCTATTCTGTGCCTCTTTTCTAACATTTTTGGTGCCAAAGAGATCAAATTGTGAATCCCTCCTTTCCAAATAATGTTAAATGTCTCATAAGAATTATCATTATAAATTTAATCTTTAAGAATTCTACATACTATCTCTTTTTATCCACATTTTTAGATTGTTTTCCATAGTTCTTATTATTTCTTTACTGCATGTATTTGATGCTCTTACTTTCAACTACACAAGGAAGTTTTTACAACTCTAGAGTTAATTGTCTTCTTTTCCAGCAAACAAAATATAATCTAATTATGTTAGAACTTATTTTCATTTTTCTCATTATTTCTTCCCTGTGACTTCTACCATTGTTAACACATCTTTTAGGACTTTTTTATTTACTTGGAAGGCAGAATGATAGAGAGGAGGGAGGGAGAGTGGTAATGGGAGGGGAAGGAAGAGGGAGAGGAACTTCTACCCACTGGTTCACTCCCCAGGTGATCACAAGAGCCAGGGCTGGTCTAAGTCAAAGCCAGGAGCACTGAGCTCCATCTGGGTCTCCCACGTGGCAGACAAGGGCCCAAGTACTTGGGTCATCTTCCACTGCCTTTCCAGGTACATTAGCAGGGAGCAGAATCAGAAGCAGAGTTGGCAGGAGTTCAAACTGGCGCTGCTCTATTGGATGCTTGTGTTATAGATGACAACTTAGCTCATTGTGCCACAACACTGCTTCCCGTTGCTAACACATTTTTAATTTCCTTATTTGCTTCTATATTATTAAATAATATTTATATAATTTGAGAATATGCATTTTACCATTTCTGCTACAACCTAGTACATATATTCCTAAACATTTATATTATGTAAAATTGTGTAGGAAATTAACAAAGATTTTTGGAAAGACAGAATTTTGAAGAAATCACTAATAAAGCATGTCATTTTGTGATCGTGCACTGAATAAAATAATAAAGCACAAGTAAACATAATATAGTAAACTATACTATAAAAAAGGCAAACAGAGTTTGTGTTAAGGAGATTAAGGAAAGATTGACTCTACTGAAATAATGAGAAAACAAAACATGAAAAGATAAGAAAGATGGGAGCAGCAAATACTTTTAAGATAGACAATGTGTTCAATAAGAGACAAATCTGGGGAGAGGTTTATGCTGTGTAAATAAACACCACATGCATGCAGATGGTTTATTCAAGGTATAGACCATGGTCAAGTGGAAAAAATGATCCTGTTCTTGTCAACATGCAGGCATTCTCACTATATTCATATTTCTGTTCTTTTTCAGGGTGACAGGTTTTAAGCCAGAGCACCATTTGGATATAACTCTTCATGGGCAGGGCATGGCAAATGGTATAGGTGGGAAATCCATCAACCTTGGCCAGAACCTGGTGCTTGGTACAGAGAAAGCAGAACTGAGAAGTCCAGATAAAAGAGTTCATACTGGAAGGCAGAGGAAATAAGTCCCTGGGATATTATGAAAAGCAGCTTAAGAGCCCAGGAAAGAGAGAAAAGAAGATAAAACTTGCCTTCAGAATCTCATTGTGTTTTAAATATAGTAAATGGAATAGAATTATGTTAACTACAAGTGAATGTATTTCTCTATTCTTCGATATGACCCCATTCTTCTCAATAAGCATTTTACACAACTTCTGAAGTCCTGGGATAGACTACTGCTTTTTTGTTTCTTTACATGCTTTTCTCTACTTCCTGAAACCACACACCCCTGTTACAGAGGAGGGCAGGAAATTCAGGCCCTGGTTAATATCCATGGCCCTGGAGGTTTATATGAGGTAAGCATGTCACATTATCTTGATTGTTCAGTAGTGTTTTCCGTCTTACTCATCCAAGAGGGGAAAATTCTCTTGTTTTCTTAAGTCACAGAGTTAGCATGTGAAGATGAAGCTGCCGTGCATGTCATATTCCCCGCTGCATACAAAGGACCTTGATAGGAACAGAGAGAAATAACTTAGGCTAGGCCAAACAGAGATGGAAAGGAGATACTGAAGGAGTGGGCGAGAAGGAGAAGAGCAGGATAGGGGAAGGAGACAGAGATGCTCTTGAAAGACAATTTATCTTTTCCTCAAAATCCCAAAGCCACCCAAGATCCTACAGTTCTCTGAACTGTGAGCTGTCAGGTGTCATCCAATGAATTGCCTTTTCACATGTATACTAATTTAATGAGTTTCTGCCACTTGAAATCAACAACCTACTGAATGATACCAAGTTCATGAAACCTGATTGGTTGTATATTCAGTATTTGTATTGGATGTTTGTGCACTGACAATATTCGTTAAGATTCTGCTGTCACATTAGAGAAAGAATATTGGAGGAGTAGGGAGACAGGAATAAAGGGAAAAATGATCTAGGTGATATTAGCTAAGGAAAAAAGTAAACTAGTAGGTATGAATTAGTGTCTCCTGATTTAAAAATTCCCATTTCTCCTTCTAAACACATCAGTTCTTAGACTGTTGGGATGGGAAGCTCCCTAGATTTTATTTCTCATCTCATGATCAGCACCTCACTGGCCCCATCACCAACCTGAGACAAATCCACTATAAAGGGTTATTTTACTTTTTGATATCTGCATTTTCATAAAGTACTCCATAATCTAGTTATAACTACATTGTTTCAAGAGGCAACCAAATGAATTATCCCAGAGGATTTAATAGGGAAAATAGTTGAAGTAGTAAGTAATATGATTTTAAAATAAACATCAGAGGCTTTGCTTGGCAGACTAAAATAGGAGAGAAAAATCTTAAGAATAGTAGAAAAGATTGCACAGTATTCAAAAAGTAGTATTATTTATCTAGACCAAAATACTACACTAGTAGGAATATGAACTTGCAGTAAAAGTCAGCTGAGCTTTAATAAAATGCTTAATAAAGTGTCTCTCTGAAGTGTTCAACCCTAAATGATGTAAGAGTTTATCTGTAATTCAAATTAAGCATGAAATCACTAGTTTATGTCCGCCAACCAAATCACAGCCTCCCGACTCATTCCAATGCACTCTCTTGGCTTATTATGGGTGTCTAAACTGCCTCATTATTGCTATCAAAGGGCTGTTCCCTCTGTGGCTACAAACCAAGAGGTTAACTGTTGGGCAATAGCATGAATTGTTAGCTATCATACTTGTAACTGCTTTCTACAGGAAATTCCTATTGTCTATACACCACTGCCATATTTCACTGATTCTCAGACAAACATGATTTCAAGTTTTATCTGAAATTGGGCTGAACCTTAAATTTGCAGTTGACATTGTCGAAGGATTTATGGACTCCATCACTTAAAACAAATGAAAAACCTCACAGAAGAATTCAGTATTTTCCTGGAGGCATCATTAAATGAGGGCAGACCCTCTTTGTTTAGATAAACAAAACCATTTTAGGAATGCTTGAGAAATGGCCATGAACTCACATTTTTGTTTGAAAACCTTCAGTTGACACCTCCCAGTGAAAATCAAAAAATATCATTTCTTGTGATTAGTGAAAATAAATGTCTCGTATACTTTCATCAAGATACTTTTTCTATAATTTCTTTATGTATAAGTAAAAAGTGATACTTGAAGAAAAACATGTATATCTATAAGAACTCCTTATAAATACATATGCAATGATAGCATAAAATGTCTAAATGATAAAGCATGGCATCTTAATTTCATAAAGACTTGTATAACTTACTATTTGATCCATGAAATAAAGGATAAAGGACCATCTTAGAACTGGCATCGTCTATGTCTTAAGTAAACACAGTACAACATCAATTGTTCATGATTTCTTCTTTATTTTCCCCCTTATTCATTATTTACCACATTTTTTTTTTTGACAGGCAGAGTGGATAGTGAGAGAGAGAGACAGACAGAAAGGTCTTCCTTTTTGCCGCTGGTTCACCCTCCAATGGCCGCTGCGGCTGGCACATTGTGCTGATCCGAAGCCAGGAGCCAGGTGCTTCTCCTGGTCTCCCATGTGGGTGCAGGGCCCAAGGAATTGGGCCATCCTCCACTGCACTCCTGGGCCATAGCAGAGAGCTGGCCTGGAAGAGGGGCAACCGGGATAGAATCTGGCGCCCCAACCAGGACTAGAACCCGGTGTGCCGGCGCTGCAAGATGGAGGATTAGCCTATTAAGCCATGACGCCGGCCATTTTTACCACATTTTTTAAAAACTTTTTTTAGAGCAGACCTACAGCATGGAGTTATGACAGTGAAAAAAGGAAAAAATAAATGTATGCATTGATTAAATTATTTTGGTCATTCCAATGGAACATGACCATTCTTTCCTATCACAGATGCCTCAGCATTGGATTCTATGAGGAAATACATCCTTCTACCTGATTAATCCTGCCTTCTTAAGAACACAATGACAAGCATCATTTTATTTGTATTTTGATAGAAAATTTTTTACAGCCTTATATTCCTGGTATTCTTGAATAAGTGGGGCAGGTGTTTTGGTCAGTAGTTAGGATGCTTCTTGGGATACCCACATCCCACATCAGAGAGTCTGAGTTTGAGTCCCGGCTCTGCTCCTGACTCTAGCTTCCTGCCAGTGTGCATTTGAGGGCCAGCAGGTGATGACTGTGCATGAGAGATCTGGGCTGAGTTTCCAGCTCCTGACTTTGTAGGGCCCATCCTCAGCTAGTACAGGCATTTGGGGGAGGGAACCAGTGGTTGGGGATGTCCATAAACACTCTCCTCTCAAATAAATAAAAAGAATTTTAATATTTAAAATAAGATAAACACAAAAAATACAAGAACAGAGTCATTTTGACAATTAAAATTTCTTGACCAACTCCTCTCAATTATACCAGTTTCCCACACTAAGTTGTCAATGCAATCATTAAAGTAACAATACTCAAGGAATGTGCACCCTCCATAAGGAAACATCTGAAGGTTGATGTATAAGACAGGTGGGCATTGGAGATGGTTATTCTCATTAGGGATCTAGGGACCAGTCACACAGATTGGAGTCTGTGAGCTCTTCCTTTTAGTTTTCTTTACCCCAAAATACATTCTACAAAAGAGAGTCCCAAGAGAAGAACTCAACATATGTTACAACATAACACAGGTAAGATAGTGCTACTGAATTTTTCAACTCTCAAAATGTAACAAAAATTCTTTAAAACAACTTAACATTGCAGGGAAAAATAAAGAATTCATGTTCTTAGGGATAAGTAATAATTTTGGAAATTAATTTTTTTCTTCCTGAAGGAATTTTTCACTGGGTATAAGATGCCATTTCCAGATTTACATTTTCAGATTTACAGGTCATGAGTTAATATTAAATGATATGTTGTAATATTAATTGCAACTTATTTTGATTTGTATTTAAAATAAATGTTTATGTTAATTACTCAATAGATGCTTATAGGTAGTTAATTTGCAATGCAAGGAAAGGACAAGATACATTCTCTTCTGAATTCTGAGATATTTTGAACCATTGAAGAAGAAAATTGGCATTCTAGAGAACAAAGTTCATATGACTGTTATTTATGTAAATTCCTATGAAAATAAAAGGTAAGAAATGTCAGGGAAAACAATTGAGAAGTTACGTAGGAGTGAGAAGAAAAATACTCTTTTATTTATAGGTGAACAAATTTCACATATTTCATATATACTGATTTAGGAACATAGTGATACTTCACATCCTACATCTCCATTGATCTGTTATCAAAGGAAAAAGCATGAGAATACAGTATGGCATGAGTGGGAAGACTCCTGGGAAACATGTGTGTTGTGTTTAAGGGATTTGCTGCACCAGGATAAGATGTACATTTTTGACAGGATGTTTTCGTAAGGTAAATAAATTAAAGGGGTAGTATGATAATTAATGAGAAAAGGACAGATGGAAACCTCTATTTATATCTTAATTGCCTAACAGACTTGTCCAGCATAGCGGCTCAGTAGGCTAATCCTCCACCTGCGGAGTCAGCACCCCAGGTTCTAGTCTCGGTCGGGATGCCAGATTCTGTCCCGGTTGCCCCTCTTCCAGGCCAGCTCTCTGCTGTGGCCCGGGAGTGCAGTGGAGGATGACCCAAGTGCTTGGGCCCTGCACCCCATGGGAGACCAGGAGAAGCACCTGGCTCCTGGCTTCGGAGCAGCGCGGTGTGTCAGCTGCAGCCCTGGCCATAGCGGCCACTGGGGAAGGTGAACCAACGGCAAAAGGAAGACCTTTCTCTGTCTCTCTCTCTCACTGTCCACTCTGCCTGTCAAAAATAAATAAATAAATAAATAACTAAATAAATAAAAATGAAGAAAAGCTAAGACTTAAAATGCATCCAGTAAACTGTTTCCTGAAAAAATGGTTACATCAATTTATATTCAATTAAAAAGGGACAAATGATAGGAAAGAATCTTGTTAAAAAGTCCCCTCCTTAAACAGGATGCCAAGGAAATTTTCTGAAACAATTAAGATCCAAACAATTCTGTCACTACCACACAGTTCTATAATCGGTTTTCATTTTGTTAAAACTGCATACACAAGCAAAACTCTGATGCAAAACTTTGAAACAGAAGACTAAGAAAAATAATTTTACATATTATCAGGAACTATAGTATGCTAAGTAAAATACTTATATGTAACCAAAAAGAGTGTTTGTTCAACAATTCAAACAGGGAATATAAGATAGTTTAATTTTAAGATATATCAATGCATCATCAAATTAATAAATTGAAGAAAATATTTTCAAAATTAGTATACAATGAAAAAATAAAATACACTTTAAAGCTGTTTTAACTTTTTTACTAAAAGTTTTTTTCGCTTTATTTCCTCCCATTATGTGCGACTTGGATCTTCCTTTCTTTTTTTCTATTTTTCTTTCTGTCTGTCTGTCTTTCTACATATCTGTGGAATACAATGTGATGTTAGAACATACATATATATTGTGTAATGTCCCATCAGGGTAAATATGTCTATCCTAAATCACTTAACATTTCTGTATGGTGAAAATATCCAAAATATTACATTCTATATTTAATAGAGAAATATACAGTTCATTAATATTTGTCATGTGTATCCACTCACAGGACTATGGTCAGAAATTGTAAGATGAAAAAACGAACCTGTCCTAGGAAAAGCAAAGACAAAAGCAGTTGAAAAATTTGGAAATACAAGGGGATCGATAAATAGGGAATATTATTTGCCCACTATCAAATATGAACAGTAAAATCAGAATTCTCATCAGTCTGTAACTTAAATGTTACAAAGGAGGCCATAAAATTTACTGAGGAAAACATTCATCCTTCACTGTGGCTAAGATTCTTGTAAACTATAACTACACACTAGTAAAACATAAGAACAGCTTTAATGGAAAATAGCAAAAAAAATTTAGAATTTCATCCGTTAATATGATTTAATAATTTTAAAAATTTATACCTTCTTAGCTTGGTAGTTATACTTTTAGAACTATATCGTGAGTATGGGGCTGGCACTGTGGTGTGGTGGGTAAACCCGCTGCCTGCAGTGCTGGCATCTCATATGGGCGCCGGTTCGAGTCCTGGCTGCTCCACTTTCTATCCAGCTCTCTGCTATGGCCTAGGAAAGCAGTAGAAAACTTGGGCCCATGCACTCACTTAGGAGACCTGGAGGGGCTCTTGGCTTTGCATCGGCACAGCTCCAGCCATTGCAGCCAGTTGGGGAGTGAACCAATGGAAAGAAGACCTCTCTCTCTCTCTCTCTCTCTCTCTCTCTCTCTCTCTCTCTCTCTCTCTCCCTCTTCCTCTTCTACTCACTGTGTAACTCTGACTTTCAGATAAATAAATCTTAAAAAAAAGAAATATATCATGAGTAAATAATGTTGTCTGTGATGATGATTTATTTAAAGTTGATGATCACAATTATTGTGAATGAAATTTTTTAAATAAATAAAAGTAAATAAAATGTCAAAAAGGAATTAACTTTTAAAATGATACATTCCTGGGGCCAGTGTTATGCTGTAGCAGGTAAGGCTGCTGCATATGATGCTGGCATTCCATTTGGGCACCAGCTTGAGTCCCAGTTCTCCATTTTTATATAGCTCCCTGCTAATGCAGGGAAGAAGCAGAAGATGGGAAGCAGAATATGGACCAAGTCTTTGGGTCCCTGCGCCCACGTGGGAGACCCAGAAGAAGTCCTGGCTCCTGACTTTAGCCTGGCCCAGTCCCGGCCATTGTAGCCATTTGGGGAGTGAAACAGTAGATGGAAGATCTCATTCTCTTTCTCTCTCTCTCTTTTCCTCTCCCCCATAACTTTGCTTTTCAAATAAATAAAATAAATCTTTTTAACAAATGATACATTTTTGTAGTAGAGTATCTATTATCCATCTATTTTATAATAATAATATTAAATATTCACAATATATTAGGGGATGATATAAGCAAAACGTTAAAACATATTGTATTGGGGCAGCACTGTGGCGTAATGGGTAAAGCTACCACCTGCAGTGCCAGCATCCCATATGGGTGCCAGTTCAAGTCCCGGCTGCTCCACTTCCTATCCAGTTCTCTGCTATGGCCTGGGATAGCAGTAGAAGATGGCCCAAGTCCTTGGGCTTTTGCATCCACGTGGGTGACCTGGAAGAAGCTCCTGGCTCCAGGCTAAGGATCGGCACAGCTCCGGCAGTTGCGGCCAACTGGGGAGTGAACCATTGGATGGAAAACTGCTCTCTCTCTCTCTCTCTGCCTGTCCTCTCTCTGTGTAACTCTGACTTTCAAATAAAAACAATTGTATTAATTGATAAAATGCATACAAAATAACATTGGACATGGATAACACCAAAATATTGAGTGCTTTTGAATTATTATAATATTCTCTGTGGTTTGTTTCCTTTGAATAAATTTTCTACAAGAAAATATCACTGTTATTAGAAGAAAAATGTTATTTACTAAAATAATCTATGTCCTGTATGTCATTAAATATTATTCTATGATATTATGAAACATATGCGCATCTAGAATTTTAAAAAACTGGGCCGGTGCCGCGGCTCAATAGGCTAATCCTCTGCCTTGCGGCGCCGGCACACCGGGTTCTAGTCCCGGTCAGGGCACCAATCCTGTCCCGGTTGCCCCTCTTCCAGGCCAGCTCTCTGCTGTGGCCAGGGAGTGCAGTGGAGGATGGCCCAAGTCCTTGGGCTCTGCACCCCATGGGAGACCAGGATAAGAACCTGGCTGCTCCTGCCATCGGATCAGTGCGGTGCGCCGGCCGCAGCGCGCCTACCGTGGCGGCCATTGGAGGGTGAACCAACGGCAAAAAGGAAGACCTTTCTCTCTGTCTCTCTCTCTCACTGTCCACTCTGCCTGTCAAAAAAAAAAAAAAAAGAATTTTAAAAAACTAAGTGGGCAGCTGGTGTTGTGGCATAGTGGGTAAAGCTACCACCTACAATTCTGGCATCCCATATGGGCAATGGCTCATTTCCTGGCTGTTCCACTTCCCATTCAGGTCCCTATTAATGGCCTAGGAAAGCTGCGGAAGATGGCTCAAGTGCTTGTGCCCCTGCCACCTACATGGGAGACCTCATTGAAGCTGGCGTTAGTCTGGCTCAACCCTGGTTGTTGGGGCCAACTGGGGAAGTTAACCAGAGAATGGAAGATCTCTTTCCATCTCTCCCCTCTGAAACTTTTTCAGATAAATAAATCTTTGAAAGAGTGAAGAGAGAGCGAGATCGAGATCGAGAGAGAGAGAGAGAGAGAGAGAATGAATTAGAGAAAGATCTCCATCCACTGGTTCACTCCCTAAATGCCCACAGCAGGGCTGGGCCATCCCAGGAGCATGGAATTCCATCCATGTCTCCTTGATGCATGGTGGGAACATAAATATTTGAGCAGTCTGCTGCTGTGTCATAGGTTACACATTAGCAGGTAACTGGAATTGGAAGTGGAGCCAGGACTGGGAACCAGGCACTCCAATATGGGGTACAGGAATCCCAAGAGGTGTCTTAACCATTGCATCAAATTATAATCCCCAGTGTGCTTTTATATATAGAATTCTTATTCTTATTCTCCAGTAAGAAGTGAACCTCATAGACTAGGATAGCTAAAAATTGCTACTGAACTGGTTGCATTCTTTTCTTTCAATGTTTCTTTATATCTTAATTGCCTAACAGATTAATTAATTGCAATTAATTAATTGCATATCAGATACTTCTATTGCTATAATAACTGCTGATTAAAGAAGGAGACATTTGTATTTATGTGAATTTCAGTGGGAGGTGGTAAAGACAAATTAGCCTGATAAATCCCATGTCCTTTGATAATGATGACAAACACTAGAGAATCTATTCCACTTCTCCCACTCATCTCCAGTTGTAGAGGGTCCCACTAGGGGACTTGTGACAGGATGCTGAATTTCAAGTGTAATCATTGAAAATGATTGGCAAGAATAAGTTCTATGTGGGATCCCTCCTCTAGTCTTCAAGTTTTCATATAAATTATACATGTCTGGCATGTATACTCAATTTGGACTTCTTAACAAGTTTGGACTGAAATTTGGCTTCAAAGTGGGAATTTAATTGACCTCTAAATAACTCATGTAGCTACAGGGCAGAGACAGAGAGGAGATAAAGTCAAAGATTATAGACGTTAGCCAAAGTGTCAGAAATGTTCAGTCTGTGACACCAGGGACTCAAGTCAAGTTTGCCAAAGTCAGGTAAACTTCTAAATTACATTTGTTTCAATTTACTGAGAGCAATTTCACAATACCAATCCACATTTGCCCAAACTTCATAAAGAACTATGATTTCCTAAACACTATTTAAAGATGTTTTTCTCCAATATGCATTGCAGTTTAGCTTTCCCTGTTTTACTTAATACAAGTTTGTAGTAACTTTTTTTTTTTTTTTCAGTTTCTCAATGCATATGTTCTGGTCACAGAAGAGTTTTTTCTGTTATTTTGGCTTATCACCAAAGTAGCATCAGAAGATTTTTGTTTGCTGTTTGTTTTTTGTTTTTTTTTTCCATATGTCAGTTTCATCAGAACTCTATTCATATTGTTGGAGGGTGGATTTTATACTCAACGTGTTACTGGGTGAATTGACTTTTTAGTAATCCCAGTTACAAAAAAGGTTATTACTAAGCAGAAACAGACTCATTGCATGTCACTCTGTTGTGGCCAGTAAATATTTGCTGCATGACATTCGAGTTGCTGGAATTGGTTTCCTACGTCAAATCATATCTGGCTGAACCTACACTTACCAGAGTTTGTAGGAAACAGGTGTTGAGTCACTGTGGAGGAGAGAATCCTTTCCCCTTTCGTTCAAATAATGAGAACCTTGAGGATCTTGAGGAAAATCACGTCCATCGACACCTGTTCAGAATGCCTTTC
Source organism: Lepus europaeus (assembly GCF_033115175.1). Lineage (NCBI taxonomy): Eukaryota > Metazoa > Chordata > Mammalia > Lagomorpha > Leporidae > Lepus > Lepus europaeus. The sequence continues at coordinate 51,692,992 of NC_084834.1, read as the reverse complement.
CAGGTGCTTTTTAGTCCTCCCAAGATCAAGTCTATATCAGAAGTAATCTTAAAATTAGTTCACTACATTTTGGGAGGATATCTTCAGACATAATGCAATCTCCATGAAAACAAGCTTCTGTTAGGTTGTACTCACATTCTCAACTAAGAAATAGGGTGTATGAAATAGGGTAGTCAGTAAGTGAATATTCTTTAAGGAAATGATACTTACATACTATGCACAGTAGCTATTTGGGTTATTATTTGCAGTGATATTTGTAATAGTCTTTATACTTCATCAAGATCTACAGAGTGGAGTGATGTGGAGTAAGTAAAAACCTAAACATTTATACATTATAGGGAAAGTCCTAAAAATTGTTTTTTTTTTCCCCTGGGATATGGGCACTAAACCTGATTCCAAATGAATTGCAGCTTTTTCTTTTTAGCTTTTGAAGAATGGCTGTTTATTCGTCATCTTGATTTTAGTGGTTTCCCAGGGATGTATGTGTATACACATATAACATAGAGATATTAAATTGTGTATTTTAAATCTATAGAATTTTTACACGAGAAATATACTTTAATAAAACTTTATAAAGTATGGCTGTTAAAAATCGATATTTTGTGCTCCTCTTTGTAAATCCAGTAAAGAAAATTCAACAAGCCTGCGTGCTATTTAGCTAGCAGTATCACAATATCATAGTTAATGCAAGTTAGAAAAACATCTAAACTGTGCCTTAAATGCCTATATTATGCTTTTAACTAGCCAGGAATCAAAGAAACTTAAAAAATCAAATGATGTAGTCAGAATTTTTCCATTAATTGAGAAATTTTCCTACCCAAATTTTAAGTGAGAGATCACTTTCAACTGCCATTTTCTTCAACTTCTGAGATAAGGTTTTGTTTCTTAATTCTATCAGTTATTGTAACAATAAATTTTTCCTTCTAGTGATATTTTTCTCAGATTCAAGTTCAATTTTGAAATACATTTATATTTTTCACACAGTATTAAAACTTGTTATCAAGATTATACTTAAACTTTCAAAGACCAGTGGCATAGATGCTATGAATGGTTGTAGGTATGTAAATTGGTTATGCACTTTTTTCATAAAAACCTGGTAAAAGCATTCAGTGCATTGGTTTACCATTATCCATCCAAGTGATTATTACAAATAAATTATGAAAGTATACAAAGATTAAGCTATATAGATGCTCATTGAAAGTTCATTTATTGCCCATCAACGGATGACTGGATAAAGAAATTATGGGATATGTACTCTATGGAATACTATACAGCAGTAAAAAAAACAAAACAAAACAAAACAAACAATGAAATCCAGTCATTTGCAACAAAATGGAGGAATCTGGAAAATATCATGCTGAGTGAAATAAGTCAGTCCAAAAGGGACAAATATCATATACTCCTATATTTCATATTTAAAGTTGGGAATAAAAAGCAGTAATGGATAATCAGTGCTCATTTCTCGGGTAATGATAGCAGAAGACATCCCTTCAAAGAAAATTTGAACCTGCAGTGCTGGCATCCCAGATGAGCGCTAGTTGCTCCATCTTTTTTTTTTTTTTTTTTGACAGGCAGAGTGGACAGTGAGAGAGAGAGACAGAGAGAAAGGTCTTCCTTTTGCCGTTGGTTCACCCTCCAATGGCCGCCACGGCCAGCACGCTGCGGCCGGTGCACCACGCTGATCCGAAGGCAAGAGTCAGGTGCTTATCCTGGTCTCCCATGCAGGTGCAGGGCCCAAGCACTTGGGCCATCCTCCACAGCACTCCCAGGCCACAGCAGAGAGCTGGCCTGGAAGAGGGGCAACCGGGACAGAATCCGGCGCCCCAACCGGGACTAGAACCCAGTGTGCTGGCACCACAGGCTGAGGATTAGCCTATTGAGCTGCGGCGCCAGCCATGTCCTTAATGTGTTGTCCAACGTGAAGTAATGCTATAACTAGTACTGAAACAGTATTTTACACTTTGTGTTTCTGTGTGGGTGCAAACTGATGCAATCTTTACTTAATATATACTAAATCGATCTTCTGTATATAAAGATAATTGCAAATGAATCTTGATGTGAATGGAATGGGAGAGGGAGTGGGAGATGGTAGGCGTGTGAGTGGGAGGGAAATTATGGGGGGGAGCCATTGTAATCCATAAACTGTACTTTGGAAATTTATATTTACTAAACAAAAAATTAATTTAAAAAAGAAAATTTGAACCTGTTCTGATATCATTTTCTATTTATTTGTTGATTTATTTTATAAAGAGAACAGATTTAATGGAATTCATACATAGTATTCTATAAATGCATTGAAATTTCCCTCTTCCTACCCTATCTCCCTCCCTTCATCGCCCTCCTTTTTCTTTCTTTACTTTTTTCTCTTTTTTTAAATTTTTAGAGTATATCTTTTACATTAGAATCAAAACTTTAATTCTTCACTAAATAAAGAGTTCAAGAAGCATAAAGACCATAGTTCAGCAGAAATATTGGCACTGGCTATAAATAATAATCATATGAAAAATATATCAATTTCACTCATATACTGTAAATTATTTTGAACTTGAAATAACTATGCACTAAAAATATTCAGGACTTACCTGGAGTTGAGGTATAATGTTTAATATATAGTCTCAACTCATTATTCAGAGAAAAGTTGGGGACCAGCACACAAACAAGCCATGGTTGAAAAAGATGCCAATAATAAAGAATATATTATTTCCATCTGTCACACAAAGGGAGCAGAGTACTTAGGCCATTCATGTATTCTGAAGTGAGAAACTCGATAACAGAAGATTGTTAATTGATAATAACCCATCATTTCTGTTCATAATATTCAGTAAATGAATTTTGTTTCCTTTTACATGCTACAAAATTTTTCCAGTTCATGTGACAACTAAAGAGATTCATTATAATTGTGTAGCATCTGGACTCAGATAATGGATTGAAGTCTTGGATTCATCTATTCTGACTTATGGTACCTCAAGCAGCTATAACATCTTCATAAATTTATTTTAAATTTCCCTTGTATAAGTCAGTAAAATATAATTTCTTACTTTATACCTAATTAAAATGAAAAAAAAGAATGATGAGTACTAGTATAATGTTTGAAAAAAAGAATACCAATGTAATTCAAAAACTCATGGAAAATAAACATTGGATGTTCTAAAAATGTAAATTATTTGAGAGCAACAGGGAGGGAGAGGGACAGGGAGGGAGAGGGACAGGGACAGGGACAGGGAGCGGGAGAGGGAGAGGGAGACAGAGAGAGAGTGCTCCCATCTGCTGATTCACTTCTCACATGTGTACAATAGCCAGGGGTCTGAAGCCAGGAGTCTAGAACGCAGTCAAGGTTTCCCAAATAAGAATCAGAGACCCAAGTACTGAGCCATGACCGGCTGCCTCCATGATGTGCAGTAGCAGAAAGCTGGAGTCAGGAGTCAAGCTGGGGATTAAATCCAGGTTTACATATGGGACAGATATCAAAACTCATGTCTGGGTTATTAGTTCAAATATCCACCCATGAGTATTACCTTCTAATTCCATTTTACGTGAACTTTTTGATGTTTCTTCATTTATTCAATAAACTGTAATTATCATTACTATTGTTACAAGTCATACCACCAATATAAATTAGTGAATCTATAAGCAATTTGTACCAGTAATGAGAATTTACCTTTTAAACATTGTCTCCCATACTTTGATAATGTACATTGTAGAGAGTAAAAATATATTTTTCAGAATGAATTAACATTAAGTAGTAGAGCACTAATATTAAATTGCTTTGCAAGTTACAAATTGTACTCTTTCACATATAATAGCTCTAAGTTGTGTTTAGAAAAATGAGTCATGTTATGGTATTTATAAATAACAAAAATGAGTAAATAATAGAGTGATAAAAGTTAAAATGTAATAGGAAATTATCTATCAAATCTTGATTTTATGTTCTGTTATTAATGATCCTAAGTTACTTATATTAAGTTATTTTTAATATTACAATATTAACATGGGAGCCGGCGCCGCGGCTCACTAGGCTAATCCTCCGCCTTGTGGCGCCGGCACACCGGGTTCTAGTCCCGGTCGGGGCACCGATCCTGTCCCGGTTGCCCCTCTTCCAGACCAGCTCTCTGCTGCGGCCCGGGAGTGCAGTGGAGGATGGCCCAAGTGCTTGGGCCCTGCACCCCATGGGAGACCAGGAGAAGCACCTGGCTCCTGCCATCGGATCAGCGCGGTGCGCAGGCCGCGGCGCGCCTACCGCGGCGGCCATTGGAGGGTGAACCAATGGCAAAAGGAAGACCTTTCTCTCTGTCTCTCTCTCACTGTCCACTCTGCCTGTAAAAAAAAAAAAAAAAAATATTAACATGGGTATTTTTAATGTTTGATCCAACTATGTGAGAGGACTTCAAATGAACATTACAAATTTTAGCCTTTCCTTTATAAATGAAAAAATAAAGTTCTAGAGGAAAAATTTTGTTTTATAGTTTCATAAGAATCTTCTAACACACTTTATATTTATAGGTATTGCTTAATTGTCTTCCTTCCTAATACTGTAAGCTCTTTAAGAGCAAGAATATGAATATATTAATTAGTAATATATAATATAAATATATAATATTAAATATGGCAATATATGAGTGTGTTGAATTAGCAGATACAAGATTGATGTGAATGAGTGAATTAATGAATTAACAAGTACATGATCTCTTATTGGTTGATTTGGGAATTTGCATTTATATGATAAATATTATTGACATTGTAAGATGTGGTGGTTAAACTGGAAGATGATAGACATTAAAGTGTGTTTTACACCAGCTAGCCAGGTCTCTATTTAATCTAAAATTACATTTTTTTAATATTTTTTTTTTTTTATTTTTGACAGGCAGAGTGGACAGTGAGAGAGAGAGAGACAGAGAGAAAAGTCTTCCTTTTTGCCGTTGGTTCACCCTCCAATGGCCACTGCGGTAGGCGCGCTGCGGCCGGCGCACCGCACTGATCCGATGGCAGGAGCCAGGTTCTTATCCTGGTCTCCTGTGGGGTACAGGGCCCAAGGACTTGGGCCATCCTCCACTGCACTCCCTGGCCACAGCAAAGAGCTGGCCTGGAAGAGGGGAAACCGGGACAGAATCTGGCTCCCCGACCGGGACTAGAATCCAGTGTGCCAGCGCCGCTAGGCAGAGGATTAGCCTATTGAGCCGCAGTGCTGGCCTAAAATTACATTTATAGATAGAACCTTTAAAGTGAAACTCACTCATCAGAATTTTGATCAAACTGTAATTTCAAATTCACTGTAGAATCAAGCAACAGATTTGTTAACTTAGGTTCATGTTTGAGTGGTCTTGAAACAACCTAGAGCCGATGGCTTGAAAAACTTTGTAATTCTCTAGCTCTTAAATGCTAGAAATTTTACTAGTTCTGTGCTTTTATCATCTCCCAACTCCTCAAATTTTGAATTTTATTTATATAAAGAAAAGAAAAATAAAAAAAAAAACTGCAAGTATCGGATTCCTCCATTTCCATATAAGCATTAGTTATTAAGTAAATGCCAATCTGAGATTGCTAGTACGAACAAGGTCATGTAAACCAAAGCCCTCTTTGTCTCTCTTCCTAGAAATAATCCAGATGGAAAGAGAGTGAAAAAATTAAGAAGCGATTTTCACTCACCATAACCAGAAAACATGTCTATACTATTTATAATGGCTAGTGTGCAAGTTCAAGTAAACACCATCTGTTAAAAAATGTAAGTAGAAGAAAATGGGCCAATGAGAGACAGTACTAAACTCACACATATTTGTGAAGCTGTAGGTCACATTCTGAGAAACAAAAGAGAAGAAATCAGAGGCACATGTATAATCCAAGAAACTCCCTTTGCCTTAGTTTCACAGAAATAGAAGAGTCGGGGGTGAGAGAGACAGAGTTGGAGAGACAGGACAAAATGAAAACTATTCACTCAGCAATATTTACAGGAAGCAGACAACATTGTGGAAGCTAAGAAGAAAGATTTAAAGAAAAACAACTATGTTTGGCTACTACCTTGACTACTCCCCACAATAAGTGCAGTCATTAAAACACCACTTGGGATGCATGCTCCCCTATGAGAGTGCATGGGTTCAAATCATGATTCTGCTTCTGTTTTAGCTTCCTACTAATGTGCACGCCAGGAGGGAGCAGGTGAGGAATCATGTAATTGAGTCCCTGTCACTCACATGGGAGAAGTAGATATAATTCCTGATCCTGCTTTGGGCCTGGCCTAGCACAGCTGTCACAGGCATTTGGAAAGTATACCAGCAGGCGGAAGATTTGTATCTCTATATGTCTATGTCTGTGTCTGTGTCAATGTCAATGTCAATGTCAATGTCTATGTCTATCTCCACTCTATCCCTGTCTGTATCTCTTCTATCTCTATCTCTGTCTGTCAAATGTTTTAAAAAATAAAACAAATAAAATTAGAAATATCTTGTAAACATTGATCCAAAGTTCACAAAAGGTGTTTTAATAGGAAAGTTTTAAAACACTGTACAACACCCAGATATATACACAATAAGGAAAAGAAAATAAATTAGGAAAATAATTCTATCAAATTGAGAACACTAATGTGAAAACATAATATTCTGTATCTGTCTTTTCTTTTTCATGTAAATATTTCACTATCTGTATCATTTTATAGTGTTACTGCAGATAGTTTCTGCATTTTCTTCTGTGATATTACCCCAAAATTGATACTCAGTTCTGTTAATTTTATTCAAAAGTCACTACCAGTATTTTGCCCTAATTTCTGCAATCATTCTTTAGTCAGCTAAAGTTTTTCATCTTTCTTTTTCTCAAGTATTTTAGAAAGTAACGTTCTCTAAAATCCTGTATGCCCAAATTTATATTTAGTTTCACTATTTGAGAGTTTACTTTTTTGGAGAAACCCAAGATAACTGAATAGTGAGAAATGACACTCCCTTCAGAACAACACGAGAAAAACAAAGGAAGGATACAGTTCCCAGAACTGATCAAGAGACATTTTGTAGTAAGTAGCTGAGAGAACAGGGAAGAGCGATGACCAACACAGGGCCTCTGCTGGCCCCTCTGCCAGCTCCTGCAGCCTCTGCACAATCAGCTCCCAGCTCTGGAATGCCATCTTGCCAGGAAAATGTAAGACGTTAGCATGGCTGCTGCCATCAACAGCCCTAACTGCAGCAGAACTCCACAGTTTCCACTGACTTCAATTCCAGCCTAAGGAGCTGACTGTGGTCCAAGCGACTACTTTGCCCTCCTCCCCACTGCCACCAACCCCCAAATTGTCAGAATTTGCTGTGGTAGAGCTGCTGCTGAACTCTATTCTGACTAAAAACAGCAAGCAGTCATGCAGCTAACACAAGTCACCAAGGTCAAAGACAGGATACTTTCTAGGACAGAGAGTAGACCACTATGCCTTGGAATCATGGAAATTCCGGGCATTAGCTATACATACCCATTCTGCATGATCCAGGCTGTACCTCTCAGCTACTTTGGGTTAGTATCAGTTAGTGATTTTAACCCCAGCTGTTCTTCTTCCCATCTTGTTCTATACTAATGTACTTAGGAAAGCATCAGAGAATGGCTCAGATACTTAGGCCCCTAGAACTCTTGTGGGAGACCCAGATGGAGTCCTGGGCTCATGGTTTTGGCCTGGACCAATCCTGGTCACTATGGCTACTTGAGAAGCGAACCAGAACCCCTCTTTCTACCATCTTTCTCTGCCACACTCCCCTTCAAATAAACAAATAAATCTTATTATATGAAAATAATATATGGAAAATTTAAACAGATCCATAACAAGCAATGAGATTGAAGCAGTAATTAAAAGTCTATTGTAAATAAAATTCTGGATCCTGATGGCTTTAATACTGAATTCCACAGAACATTTAAGAAGAAGTACTTCTAAATTATTCTCATGAGGCCAATGTCATCCTGATATAAAAACTGAACAAAGGCACAACATGAAAAAAACAAAAAGTACAGAAAACTATTCTTGATAAACAAAGATGCAAAAATTCTATACAAAATACTACATCAAAAAGGGGAAGTTATCTCAGGTATACAACTTAATAGATGCAAATTAATAGACATTATGAGATATAGCAACAGAATGAATAACAAAAAAATGTTATTATCTCAATAGATATGGAGAAAGCGTTTGATAAGATTAAACACTCCTTTATGATAAAATTCTTCCACTAAATAGGTATGGAAGGGATATACCTCAAAATTATAAAGGCTATATATAACAAAGCAATAGCCAATAACTTACTGAATGGGAAAAAGCTGAAATCATTTCCCCTCAGATCTAGAACAAGACAGGAATGCTCACTTCCCAGACACTTATTGAAAATAGTATTGGAATTATTAGCAAGGAGAACGAGAAGAAAGAAAAAAAAAGATATCACAGTCGGTAAACAGGAAATCAAATATTCACATTTGCACATGACATAATGTTGTCCATAGAGAAACCTAAACATTCCACCAAAAAGTTCTCAGAACTGATAAAGCAAATCAGTAAAGTCACAGGTAACACAATCTGTGGTAGAGCTGCTGAAATTGAGCAGTAGCTTTTTTATACAACAATAGTGAATTAGTGAAAGAGAAAATAATAAAGAAACCCATTCACAATGTACATAAAGAAATTTAGGAATAAATTTAATAAAATAAATGAAGGATCGCTACATGGATTCGAAGAACTAATATCATTTATAGAGTATTCTTACCCTGCCTATCAAGATCCAATAACTTGAAAAAACTATTCTGGATGTTGATTAAAAGGATTGAATTTGTTTTTTTTGTTTTTTATTTTACAGGTAGAGTTATAGACAGTGAGAGAGAGAGACAGAGAGAAAGGTCTTCCTTCTGTTAGTTCACCCCCCAAATGGCCGCCATGGCCGGCATGCTGTGCCAATCCGAAGCCAGGAGCCAGGTGCTTCCTCCTGGTCTCCCATGCAGGTGCAGGGCCCAAGCACTTGGGCCATCCTCCACTGCCCTCCCAGGCCACAGCAGAGAGCTGGGCTGGAAGAGGAGCAACCAGGACTAAAACCTGGCACCCATATGGGATGCCAGCACCACAGGCGGAGGATTAACCTAGTACACCATGGCGCCGGCCCCCAAAAGGATTGAGTTTTATGGCATACAGTGTACCCTTCACATAAATGGACTTGTGATTTCATTCTGGGAATGTTTTCCATAATTAAAAATTGTTCCCAAAGTTTACAATTATGCATACCCAGGAGTATCTCTGGCTATCTTCTATATCTAACTTTTTCCTCCAATTAGGAAATTTTCAAAAACTTTGCTTGGTTACATTTTTTATTCTTAATTATACCATCTGTGACCTTTACTGTGTTTTTTTAAAGATTTATTTATTTATTTGAAAGTCAGAGTTACAGAGAGATGGAAGGAGAGGCAGAGAGAAAGAGGTCTTCCATCCATTGGTTTATTCCCCAACTGGCCTCAACCAAAGCCAGGAGCCAGGAGCTTCCTCAGGGTGTCCCACGTGGGTGCAGGGTCCCAAGGACTTGGATCATCTTCCACTGCTTTCCCAGATCATAGCAGAAACCTGGATCTGAAGTGGAGCAACCAGAACTGGAACCGGCATCCATATGGGATGCCAGTACTGTAGGCTGCGGCTTTACCCGCTATTCCACAGCACCAGCTCCTTTTACTGTGTTTTCTATAGTATCCCTTCTTATTGCATCCTTTATGTTTATTTCTGTGATATGAAAAAAATGTTTCTATGTTTTTCTAGATCATGTTTTACCAACTTCTCATGTCTTTAGGGTGGCTTTAAGCTTTTCTATTTTTATATTAAATTTTTCTTCTGATAATATTTAATTATTTTAACATTTAATTTTAATATGTTCAATGGTAATATTTTTTCATTAGTGTCTCTGAGTTACAAATTGTATGCCTCAACATTCTCAAAATCATTTTTCTTTCAATAGTTTCAATGTGGCACATTAAAAATCGACTATTATTTTTATCTTATTTCAAAGTAGAGAGGCAAACAAAGATAGGAAGATCTTTCTTCTGCTTGTTCATTTCCCAAATAGCTGCATATGTCAGGACTGGGACAGACTAAAGCCAGGAGCCTAGACCTCTATCTGTGTCTCCCATATGAGTGGCAGAGACTCAACTACTACAGTGATCATCTGCTGCCCCAAATATGTGCATTAGCAGGAGGTTGGATCAGAAGCACTGTCCCAGAACTCAAATAAGGCACTACCATATGGGATGATCAGTATCCCAAGAAATGACTTAAACACTTAGCCTCATGCCTGCCCCAATGATTGACTTATTGTTGTACTGTACTACAAATTTAAAGGATGACACAAAATTAAAGATAGTGAACATGTTTTTAAGAAAATTCATATGCATTTTTATAACAAGCCCATGCCATGATTAAATAAAACTGTCAATATCCAAACATTAGTATTATGATTTACAGGAACTGTTAAATACATTGTCAACACAATCAGGTATGATGGTGACACCATGTTAGTCTTCCATTTACTTAAGATTGTATTTGTCCTGGCTGCTCTGCTTTGAATCCAGCTCCCTGCTAATTTACTTGAAAAAGCACTGGGGATGACCCAAGTACTTAGACCACTGCCACTCACATCATTGTAGTTCCTGGTCCTGGCTTCAGTCTCACCCAGTCCTGACTGCTGTGACCGTATAAGGAGTGAACCAGCAATGGGAGATCTCTCTGTCTCTTTCTGTGTGTGTGTTTGTAACGTTGTCTTTCAAATAAATGATTAAATCTCCTAAAAATGTACTTGAATACTAGTCAGATATTAGGCAAGAAAACTAACATCATAAAATTGAAAAGGAAGAGTATATTATAACTAGATTTAAATGATATGATTATCTGGAAAATTCAAGGTAATAAATAATAATACAATAAAACTTCTGAACAAAAAGCTAAACATTTTTGAAAATTAATAGAATATATGTACAAGTAACTACAAGTAGGAAGACAAAATGAAATAAAACTTCATAAACTGGGACAGAGAAAGAAAGAAAGAAAGAGAGAGAGAGAGAGGGAGGGAGGGAGGGAGGAAGAGACAGAGATTCCATCCTCCATTTCACTCCCCAGATGGCCACAAGAGCCAGGTCTGGGCAAGGTGCCAGAAACTCAATCTGGGTCTCTCACATGGGTGGCACTTGAAACAGCATCTGCTCCCCTCCCAGGTCTATTAGCAGGGAGCTGGAATGGAAAGAGAACAGCCAGGTATGGAGTCAACTCTCTGATATGGGATGCCAGTGTTGTAAGCAGTGGCTTAATCACTGCACAGCAATACCAAGCCCTAGAATATTCTATATAATCTCAATTACTGTAACAGTGCTATTACTATAACATAATTAAACAGATAAACCAATGGAATGAAAGCCATGACTTTGGTATCTCATAAAAGATACATTCAACAGGAACTATGAAAAATACTATCAATTCTAAAAGTAGTGTGAAAAACAATGCATAAATGTCTGTGGTTAGATCCATACCTCAAAATGATGAATTCCAAAGGAATCAAAGTTTTAGATGGGAAAGAGGTGGGGTATACATGCACAAGAATAATCAAGGAGAACACTTTCTAACTTAGGTGTGTAGAAGCTATTTATAACTGAAATCTAGTCATCAGAAAAAGCACTTTTGATGTCACTGATTACATTATAAAATAACTCTTGCAATGTAAAGAAGCAACAACAGCAAAAAAAAAAAGTAAAAAACCTACATAAATAAAAGAGAAACATGCAAAAGGCTTATCTTCAGAATATATAAAAATTTGCTGTAAATTCAAAAGAAATAATTCTTAATCATAGCAACAATATGAAGAATGAATAAGTGTGACCACAGAAATAAAGATGATCCTTTTAAAACCCGAGTCACTTTATCCTATCCTCCTGGTCAATCATCTTGAGGAGCATGTAAACCAATGTCCTGAACATGACATAAAAGAGCTATTCTCTCTTTCATTTTCTAATAGCCTTGCTTTATTAATTTTCTTCAAAGACAATTTTTTTTGAAGATTCTTTAGCAAGCAACTGCATCAGTGTCTTTGTATTTGCTATTTCTCCCACCTGAAATGTTCTTCTTCAATATTCACACGGCTTATCACTTCCCTTCCTTTTGGCCCACACTCCTTGATGATATTTATAACTGCAAACCATCATCAGCTACTCTACTCATTCAAACTGTATTTTATATCTGGCATTAATCCCTGTCTCCAACACTTGTTTTATTCATCTGTTTCCTAACCTATATCCACATATCATTAAGAGCAGATTTTATTTACTTAATTTGCTGGCAGTTTTTTAATTCTAGGACAAGGGATGCTGCACACTAGGTATTAAAAAATGTTGGGAGGATGAAAGAATGGACAGATAGTTCACATAAGACAAAAAGGTTTTGAAATATTGGAACTGATGTTTAATTTCACTCAAACAGATACAAATTTTAAAATTTCATTGAACTCATTTAAAATGCATTTTAACATAAAACAAAAACAAAAAAACATCAACAGTATTGGAAATTACAACTCTCATATTGGTAGGCATGCTCATTGGTACTTACCCTGCAGGGGAAATTTTGTCTGCCAAAAGACATTTGGATATTTACAACATCATTCACAGGCTGTACAAAAGTACCAACTTAAAAATTAACCTGCTATAGATCAATTACATTTTGAATCTCGTGTGTAGTTGCGTTGGTACTACCTAATGATTTTGCAGGCCTTATACAGCCCATGGGCTGGACATTCCCCACCGTTGATAGAGAGAACAATTATTGTGAGACCCAATAGATTAGGTGCTGAGAACAGTGAATCTTGCTTCTCCTTTAGGGCTAATACTCCGCCTGCTGCGCCGGCACCCCGGGTTCTAGTCCCGGTTGGGGCACTGGATTCTGTCCCAGTTGCCCTCTTCCAGTCCAGCTCTCTGCTGTGGCCAGGGAATGCAGTGGAGGATGGCCCAAGTGCTCGGGCCCTGCAGCCGCATGGGAGACCAGGAGAAGCGCCTGGCTCCTGGCTTCGGATCAGCGCGGTGCGCCAGCCGCATTGGCCAATGGAGAGCGAACCAATGGAAAAGGAAGACCTTTCTCTCTGTCTCTCTCTCTCTCACTGTCCAGTCTGCCTGTCAATAAATAAATAAAAAATAAACTGTCAATTTTAAAAACTTAGGCATGGTGTCATATTTCTGAGTCTCATTGAAGCAAAATCTGTTGTATATTTATGTCTATTCATTAGTGTATTGGTTTCTTTTCTTTTTCTTTTTCTTTTTTTTTTTTTTTTTTTGACAGGCAGAGTGGGCAGTGAGAGAGAGAGACAGAAAGGTCTTCCTTTTTGCCGTTGGTTCACCCTCAAATGGCCGCTTCAGCCGGGGCATCTCGCTGATCCGAAGCCAGGAGCCAGGTGCTTCTCCTGGTCTCCCATGCGGGTACAGGGCCCAAGCACTTGGGCCATGCTACACTGCCTTCCCGGGCCACAGCAGAGAGCTGGCCTGGAAGAGGGGCAACCGGGATACAATCCGGCGCCCCAACTGGGACTAGAACCCGGTGTGCCGGGGCCGCAAGGCGGAGGATTAGCCTGTTAAGTTATGGCGCCAGCCAGTTTATTGGTTTCTTGAAGATAATTCCTTATGCAATATAGCACCTGGTATATAATGTTCCATATTTAACATTAAAATCACTGGTTTAATCCCAATTCCCTGTGTCTTCCTTTTATTTTATTACCTTCTCAAAGTAACCAAAACATCTCTCAAAAAACTTCATACTTGAAGCTCTATTCTTCCTTAAATATTTCAAATGAATAGATTTATCTGTATTGTTTTAGATTCTAAACTCAAACACAACACAATTGCTAGAATATGTGTATGATTAATTTAATGTTAAATTTTAGAGCAAAGCGTATAATTTTGATAGAATGTAGTTATAAGAGTTATTCTGAAAGCAATCAACATGTAGAAATCTATTAAACTTTGTCATTGATTTCCTTGATTTCTTTGCATATGAGTTCAGGCCCTCTCTCCTCCTGCACCATCTTCCAAAATAGTACCTAAAATATTATCAATCTACAGCTACATTAGTGATTTTAGAATGTTTTTTATCACAAGAGCCAGTTTTTTTTCTCACCATTATTTAAATTCATTGTCCAAACAAAAAAACTTAACAAATGATCCTAGAAATTTAATACAATTATTCTCTACTGTAGAAACTAGATTCATGCCAAGCCACTCCCATGCCAGGACTGTACATGTGTCTCTTTCTTTGATTAGACATATTTTAAATTCTCAAGACATCAGGAAAAAAACATAAACATATAAAGCATATCGTAAAAACAATGTTAAAACCAGTTTTATTTATATAACTTTAGGCATTTATAGAACCACTCATTTCTTTTAATGAGTTGGAAGAACTAAGATTTTACTATACTCAAGATAGAAATAAGGGCCAACTAATCTGATAAAGAAAAAAAGTGAGGTCTTCCTGAGTTTGACTCCCAGATACATGCCACTTAATTCAAACAGATTTAAGAGTCATTTGAACTCAAGTCAAGATGAAAAGTAGAATTTATCAAGAATTGGCCTTCTCATTCTAAGAGCAGAGACCTATCAATGTCTGTCTCTTGGCTACCCTTTTTGTAATAAATGTAGGCTTGATGTATAATGAAAACCAGCTGAGTACTCTAAGGTACAGATGTCTTCTTTTCTTCTTATTCCAACCAAGATTGGTCTTACTCTTCATAATCTCTCACAGCTGCCAAAAATCCATTTTATCTTTGCATGAGGTGAAGTTTCCATTAACAACTATTAGAGTAGCAGAGGTCAGACATTCAGTGTTAGATGTGCTACTAAAAAGAAGTACCAAGCGAACAAAGAGTCTACCAAGAGGGAAAAATAAGCTCAAATCATTGGAATTTATCAAAGTGTTTTGCTCTTTCATATTTTCCTTGCCTTTATTGTTGACAAGATAATTTCAGAAGAAAAGAGAAAGGAAATTTTAAATGTGAATTCATCAGTTATGGTGATTAAAGACAGATTCAGTGAGTTAGGGCTTGTTTCACAAAATTTTGTCAGTTGGATTTATGTTGTCTTCAGGTTATTATCTGCATTGATGCTATCTCAGGATGTAAACAAAGTAATTTCAACACTTGGTAATGTTGGAAGAATCTGTGGTTCAACTAATAACACATATATCAAAGAAGGAAACGACAACCTTCACTTTTAATGAATACAAAATTAAAATATTTGTGGGTGACATAACTCATAGTAGATACATTTTTTAAAATTATCATTCCATTAATAGCATGCATAAGTAGATGTTGTTTCATTCAATTTTATTTGTTTATTCTTCCATTCATTCCTGTACATTCCATCCCATCCATGTATTATGTATCAAATCTACCAAATCAGAATGCCTGGAAAAATATGAAGGATGAAATTCAGTGACTAAATTCCACTAGATTATGATACCTGAACAAGTCTCAAAAAATATAATCTTGAAAGCATTTCTCAAATTTTGATTGGGCAGTTATAATGTGTTTTATGAGACATGAAGAAAAATGGAAATATGAACATGAAGAATTACTTTGGGCAGTGGGTTGCAGAAACACTCACTATACAATCTGCTTAGATGATTTCTTACAATTATTTTATAGCCATATTAAGCTCACTGCATTCTTTTCTCACTAAAACTTCTGACTTCTGTATTCACTTTCATGGTAAATCAATGAATAATCAATCATTAATCATTAATTATTGAGTGACTGATTTTCC
Organism: Lepus europaeus; assembly: GCF_033115175.1. Taxonomy (NCBI): domain Eukaryota; kingdom Metazoa; phylum Chordata; class Mammalia; order Lagomorpha; family Leporidae; genus Lepus; species Lepus europaeus. The sequence continues at coordinate 51,677,227 of NC_084834.1, read as the reverse complement.
CATGTTAAGCAACAGGGATTCCACCAAAATCTTAGTAAGTTTTGTAATGATCAGACCAGAACTTAAAGATATATGTTTGTTTATTTTTATTTTTATTTTTTTGGATGGAATGCAGCAGAGAGAGGGGTCTTCCAATTGCTGGGTCGCTTCCTCAAGTGTCTGTAAGAGCCAGGGCTGGGCCAGGACAAAGCCAGAAGCCTGGAGTTTCACCCAGGTCTCCCACATGGGTAGTGGGGCCCAAGCACTTGGACCATCTTCCACTGCTTTTCCCATGCCATTAGCAAGGAGCTGGATCAGAAGTGGAGCAGCTGGGAGAGGAACCCGTGCCCATATAGAATTCTGGCACCTCAGGTAGTGGCTTTACTCACTACACCACAACGCCAGAATTTAAAGATTATTAAGCTATAATTTTGCATCTTTACTACAGTCTACTTCCAATTCCATTCAAATTCTATTGTATACAATTTGTTCGAATTTCATATATTTTCTAGAAAATTCCATATTCATTATACATGACTTAAGGTAAATATATGTGTCCAATCGGTCATTTAAAACACTGGTCCACAGAACCACATCCTGTTTTCCAGTATTTGAAGTACAACCATAAGTATAATTTAGTATAAGTAAAGTTAAAAACACAACATGTGGATTTCCCTGTTTTATGGAAAATTTAAACTGCAGAAAAGTCCTCTTTATAGCAAATAATTAATTTGTTTTATTGTTATTTTGGTCTATGGTTCACTATATTAACAAGTGAGAACATCTTGGGAAATTGGAGACAAGATACTTGTTTCTGGGCATGCTCCTGACTCCGGCTTCCTGACAATGAAGGTGTTGGGAGAGTTGGCAGCAACAGTGCAAGTGATTGGGTACCTGCTACCCACATGGGAACCCTGGGTTTGTTGTGGGAAGAGGTTCCTGGCTAGTCTTACTGAAGCTTCTTCCCTCTACACAAAAACAATTCAAAGGTGGAGGCACTATGGCATAGTAGGCTGAGCCTCTGCATTAGGCGCCAGCATCCCATATGGGCACCAGTTCAAGTCCTAGCTGTTCCTCTTTCGATCTAGCTCTTGGCAATGGCCTAGGAAAGCAGTAGAAGATGGCCCCAGTCCTTGGGCCCCTGCACCCATGTGGGAGACCCAGAAGAAGCTCTTGGCTCCTGGCTTCAGACTGGCCCAACTCTGGCCGTTGTGGCCATTTGAGGAGTGAACCAGCAGATGGAAGACTTTGCTCTCTATCTCTTCCTCGCTCTGTCTGTAACTCTGCCTCTCAAATAAATGAATCCTAAAAAAAAAAAAAAAAAAAAAAAAAAAGATATACAGGAGAGCAGATTTATTTGGAACAAAACAAAAGTGCAAGCTCAAGAACCAAGTCTTGAATGAACAAAAAATGCAAAATGGTCCAAAACAAAGAAAAATTCCTCTTCAAGGAAATACTTCTAACAATGAAATAACCCCTCACAAAGGAAAAAGCTCTGAGAAAGGAAAAAGCTCTCAAGAAAATGCCTTGATTAATAAGAATCTTATCAACAAGGTTAGGTCTACTTTTCACATCCTCCAGAGGCGTTAGGGGTGATGACCAAGGTAGAGCCCAGTGGAACATTCAAATATGCTATGGCTGGAGCCTGAGCACCTCTTAGTTTTGTTCCCATTTTAGGAAATCCCAGAAATGTCATTGTGGCATAGTGGGTAAATCTGCAACCTGCCATGCAGGCATTCTATATGGATGCCAGTTCAAGTCCCCACTGTTCCACTTCTGATCCAGCTCCCTGCTAGTGTGCCTGGGAAAGCAGGGGAAGATGTCCCAGGTGCTTGTGTCCCTGTATCCATGTGAGAGACCCAGATGAAGTTTGTGGCTCCTGGCTTTGTCCTGGCCCAGTGCTGGCTGTTGCAGTCATTTGGGGAATGAATGGAACATCTTTGTCTGTCTGTCTCTCTCTAACTCTTTCAAATAAATAAATAAATCTTTTAATAAATACATAAGTGTCACATCATGAGGTACAAGATGGGAGTGAGCACTCCTCCATGACAATTCTATCATTATAACATTATAATGATAGGACATGGTGGCTGGAAGGTGGGGAGAAAACATCCTGCAGCCATACTGGATATTTCCAGTTAGCACTGGTTGCAAAGTTCTCAACCTTGCTAATCTGCAGTTTCTTCTGCTCCAAAAGGTGCAAAGGGCTGGTGTGGCCCGGCCTGTGAAGAGGAGTGTTAGGAAGTGTCATAGTACCTATTAAAATGCCATGTGATATTTCATGATAGTTTCCATTGTCATAACCAGCTTCTCAACCAATGCTTTATCTTTGGCCTTGTTCAGGCTAAATGATTATCTCTCCCAATAGCAACTCTGTGTTCTCACGTATGTGTATACAGTGTTGCAGTAAGTCATGATTACTCACACTGTTACAAAAGTACGGATCAAGAATGGAAACATCTTTTTTTTATAATGGAATCCCTCACCTAGCAGCATGTGGTGGATTATAAACACAAAGCGCTTGTGATTTATAAGTGGGCAAACCTTTCTTCAACTCATCTTTCAACCATGTGTTATCTGTGTAGCCTAGGACATGCACTTTTATTTTCTAAACTCACTGGCTGTGCGAATACATTTTGTAACATTTCCAAGGTATTTTTTTTCCAGAGATTATTTAATTAGTGTCTGTATTTCTCAGACCACTTTATACCTCCAGCAGGCAAATGTCTAAATTAATATATATATTTGTTAAATACAAGAAGTTAATGTCTATGTTCTCAATTACAATTATCATTGAATCAGTTAAAAAGAAAATTTGAGCAATTAGTGCTATGCATGAAATAGCATTTTTTGGCCTGATTAATAAGATGGATAATTGTACATATTTACTAAATATTTAATTAAAATAGATATAAAATGACACAATAAGTAATTGCCCAGTTCTTGAAAAATTATATTTCTTGATTCATATTGCTTGTAATTGCTTTATGGTTCTTCATTTTAAAATAATTTTGAGATATAAATTAATATGATAAGTAATACTATATTTATTATAATAAATATAATTGTGATGAGTTGTTACTATACAGTGCCACTCAATATGAGTTTTGTTTGACATCCAGATTAACATCACATTCTCCAAATATTTACTTTGAATTTTCTATCAAATCTTATTGCATCATACATTCATCTGTTGACCCTCTAAGTATAGTTCCCTATATCTCCTACATAGTATTTAATACTATTACATTTTAAGAAACTTAACTTTCAAGTAACTTGATGAAATATTGAGAATATTTAAGGTTACAAGGACATTTGAACTATTCAATTTGTGATTGGAACTGCTAAGAAGAAATCTCATTAAATATATTTTTAATTTTAATAATTTGAGTAATTTCATACTATAGGCACCAATTAAGAAAATTATGACTGTAAATAACATAAAAATCTATCTCAGCTATGATGAACAATGAGGAAAATTCACCATGTCACATAACAATAATTCCCAGCACTGGGTGGCCAGTATGACTAATTTAGCGACTTAATATTATCATCAAGGGTAAGTTTCTATGAATGTCTTCAGTCTGTCATTATGATAGTGTGGCCTTGCCCTCAGGCTGGTATACCTGATCTTGGGGTGACTGCCACCATTTTTGGAAGTGACAAAGTCCATATATACACTCCTCCATCCTATTAAAAGGAGTATTCCTTTCTATACTCCTATTCCTAACAAGAAGTCTCTTCAAAACTCCCCAGAAGAAAACACTTTAGTATCTTGACCTCTAATCACTGACATCAAGAATGGCAAACCATGCATAGCTTAGACTGAGAAGAATTTATGTAAAAATCATGTGAGAAATGACAAGCAACTAAAAACTGAAGCTACATGGATGATACACAAATGGCTGCTGGATAGACAATAGTCAGTCCCTCCCACCAGCAGTAAACTACATGTCTCCATACTCACCTTCTATGTACAATATAACATAAGATTTAATGCAATGCCTGCTCTGATGCTTGAATACCATTCAAAATATCCTACAAAGTTGTCATTACAGATCTATTGGATACTTCCTGTGTAATAAAGGGTGGAGTGCCATGCATTTCTCTATATCTGAAAAATGAAGAACTGTGATTTGCAGCTCCAAGAAGACCACATGCAGTGGTCAAAAGTTGGGTCCCAAAGGTAAGGTTTACAGCAAAGAAAAAATAATGTCCGTCTTTATTTCTTTATTTGTAATTTTACTCTTTCTTTAATACATAAGAAGCATCATATATAATGTATGAATTTGTAAGTATAAAAATTCCTTCTCTCTTTCTCTATCTCTCTCTCCCTCCCTCCCTCCCTCTCTCCATGTGTGTTTGTGTTGGTGGAGTAGTGTCTCTTTGTCTCTGTTACTCTGACTTACAAATAAATAAATAAATAAATAAATTCAAAGATTCTGTGCAGGATAATGCAGTTATATTTGTAATGTAAGTTGCATTCTGGCTCTAATATAGAAGACAAATTTTGACAGAGGATGGATTATACAGATCACCCAAGAGTGTGTTTTATGTCACATGGACCATGAATTAGAATTGTCTGAAACTAGGCAGTAGCAGAAAGGTTAAAATAAAAGACAGATTAGATAAATATTTAACTATAAAATTGACAAGATTTTGTGATAGATATTGGAGCAGGGAGAATGATTTAAAATAATGAACCAAGAAGGCTTAACATTAAGAATTAACATTAATTGGGGCTGGGACTGTGGCATAGCAGGTAAAGTCACCGCCTGCAGTGCTGGCATCCCATATGGGCACCGGTTCAAGATTTGGCCTCTTCATTTCTGATCCAGCCCTCTGCTATTGCCTGGGAAAGCAGTAGAAGATGGCCCAAGTCCTCGGGCCCCTGCACCTGCGTGGGAGACCTTGAGGAAGCTCCTTGTTCCTGGCTTCGGATCTGTGCAGATCTGGCCTTTGCAGACATTGGGGGAGTGAACCAGCAGATGGAAGAGCGCTCTCTCTTTCTCTCTGTAACTTTAAAATAATAAATAAATATTCTTTTAAAAATTGAATTAACATTAACATTCTCTGACTTGCAAACAATCCTTCAGTGGCACTATCGTTCATCAGATCAGGATGTCCATGAGGAAGAGGGCTGGTCAGCTTCCATAGATCAGGCATGCACTCAGCACTGAAATGATGAAACCGGGCAAATTTAACTGCTTGACTGAAAGTACCCTATCCACTTTCAACTATTTGAAATATAAGGATTTCTTCATGTCCCACTACCTTGTTAGTGAAAACATGCCAGAAGCCTTCCTACTACATCCTCAACATTGACTCTCTTGTCTTTATTATATCACTCAGATTGCTATGACATCCATAAAAGCTTGTGGCACAGGTTTGTCTGGATAACCAGATTGTGAGCCTCTTATAGACTTAATACTTACAGATTCATGTTTGAAACTCCCTATTGCCAAGAATACCCCTATGTTTAATAAGCACTCGATAAATGTTTTCTGAATTGAACCAAGAAATAATATTCTTTGTTGAATTCTTTTAAAATGAAAACAATAGATGCTTTTGGTCCCACTGTTGAGTTGAAGGTAAGGTCATTTCTAGCCAGCAGGCTATGGCTGACTTTAATTAAACATTTTATACCATTCATCTGCAGCTGGGCAACATGTCTTTTAAAACACAGGAAACATTAATCTGCAGATGAATAATATAAAATCTTTTTGCAATATTTTCCTCAGTTACAAGTAGATTATATACTAACCACAATATTTCTGTTCCATTCTAGAATCATAGAAGAATGCACACTATCAAGAGACACCTACAGTGAGAGTAATAATGTGCATATGGCCCATTATAGTAACCTTATGCTAGTTTCAAAAACTTGAGAAAATAAAAAATAAAGAGAATGTTATGACTTTAACAATACAAGCATGTGCATTAAGTCAAATCTTTAAAGGAAAAATTTCACATGTGGGAAACATAAGTGAGCATTATGTTTCCCTCTGTGGTAACATCTTATCTGCCTTCATTTGGTTGACCTGTATCATAGCACTGTGGGTGTCCACTACTGCTCACTAGGTGGAATAATAGGAAGAAAGGAAGGGAGGAAATGTATTAACCAGGAAACAATCTATATCAAAGCAGAGGAACAGGGATGGTGCAGTTCATACCATGATCTTTGTAAAAGTATACATTGTACAGATTGTTAGATCACTTCAAAAACACAGTTAAGTCCAACAAGAATCAAGTAGCAATTGTAAGAAAGTTGAAGTTTTAAGAACTGAGACCAAGTGTGGAATAATTTGGTAGCTTGAAAATGATCCATGTTGTTCATCTCAAATATCTAATCTCATTGCCAGGTAAGAGGTAGTGATGAAGATATATTGGAGAGTTAAACATACCATGAGAAATTTACATTGAATATTCCTTTACTTCATCTCCTTACTCTCACTTGTCTGGTGACTCTTTCATGGGAACAACTTTCCTATTCTCTATTTTCTAGATTCGTATTAGGTGATCAGCATTGAATTAAGTTTTTGAGGATAATTTTAAGCCAGGCAATGAAGAGTTTTCCAAATTTATGATACTAAAGACCACAGAATCCTATATAACTGAGATCTCTTTTTTTTTTCTAAAAGATTCTTCTTTTATCTACCAGAAGTTTTCAAATTTATCTTTGTTATATCCTAGGCTCTTTTCTCATTCTTGGTTAAGGAATCTTAGCCAAATTAAGTGACTTGATCAGCTCTTGTGCTGACTGTTGATGTACAATGTAATACTTTATCCATTTTAGTATTTTTTCTTTGTTTTGTTCTAGTACTATTGGTTGAACTCTGTAATTAACACAGAATTATTCTTAGATGTTTAAATTTTAACTGAAAAGTGATCCCTGTGAAATATAAGAGTGGGAATAAGAGAGGGAGGAGATGTATAATTTGGGGCATGCTCAATCAGACTTGCCCCAAATGCTGGAGTTAGAAATGTGCCAGGGGATTCCAATACAATCCCATCAAGGTGGCAGGTACCAATCTCACTAGTCCAAGTGATCAATTTCAGTTCACAATTGATCACACTGATAGGTCTAAGAGTCAAAGGGATCACACAAACAAGACTAGTGTCTGCTAATACTAACTGATAGAATAAAAAAGGGAGAGAACGATCCAACATGGGAAGCGGGATACACAGCAGACTCATAGAATGGCAGATGTCCTAAATAGCACTCTGGCCTCAGAATCAGCCCTTAAGGCATTCAGATCTGGCTCAAGAGCCCATGAGAGTATTTTAGGCATGGAAAGCCAAGACACTCTGGGGAAAAAAAAAAGAAGACCTAAAGAAAGATCTCTGTGAGAGAGATCCCAATGGAAAGAATGGGGCCATCAAAGAAGGAGGTACCTTTCTCTGAAGGGAGGAGAGAACTTCCACTTTGACTATGACCCTGTCAGAATAAGATTGAAGTCAGCAAACCCTAAAGGCTTCCATAGCCTTGGCAACTCATGACTAGAGTCTAGAGAGATTACTGATGTCATAAACAAGAGTGTCAATTTGTTAAGTCAACAACAGGAGTCACTGTGTACTTACGCCTCATGTGGGATCTCTGTCCTTAATGTGTTGTCCAATGTGAAGTAATGCTATAACTAGTACTGAAACAGTATTTTACACTTTGTGTTTCTGTGTGGGTACTAACTGATGAAATCTTTACTTATTATATATTTAATCAATCTTCTGTATATAAAGATAATTGAAAATGAATCTTGATGTGAATGGAATGGGAGAGGGAGTGGGAAATGGGAGGGGTGCAAGTAGGAGGGAAATTATGAGGGTGGGGGAAAAGCCATTGTAATCCATAAACTGTACTTTGGGAATTTATATTTAAGAAACAAAAAAATTCACTATATACTTCCCTTCAAAATTGAAATTTATACATAAATTACTACTTAAATTTGGCAGATTTGAACTTTAATTTTAATAATTCAATATTGAATTCATCCCTTCCATATTTAGTCAAAACTTATACTTATTCCTATTCCTTACTAAACCAGTTCCAAGTTTTCAATACATAAGCACCAAAATTCACCTTGATTTTATCTATGTATCTTTCTCTGTGAGATTCAGAACACCATCATTTCTCATCTGCACTGTCTGAAAGAGCCTCTGGCGGTGAGTGTGTGATGTGGAAGTAGTTGGCCCTTCAGGACTCTGACATCCCACAGCGGAGCTCCTGGTGTAAGTTGCACTTCCTCTGCTTCTGATTTCAGCTTTCTGATAACGCACATCCTGGGAGGCAGCAGATGAAGACTCAAGCGCTCAGATCCCTGCCACTCATGTGGGAAACCTAGATTGAATTCCAGGGTACTGCCTTCAACCTAGTCCAGAGTTGGCTTTTGTAGGAGTCTGGTAGGGAATCGGCAGATGGAAGATCTGTCTCTGTCTGTTTGTCATCTGTCTCTCTCTCAAATAAAATGAAAATGAATAAACAAAATGAAACCTCCAAATTGTCTCCTAGCTTCTTCTTTCACACAACCACATCCACCTATCCAATTTCCTTAAAACAGCAATGAGGAAATACGAAAATGATATGTTGTATGGGTTCATTTTTAAAATCCATAAGTGTCTTTGCATCTCTTTGCATTTAAAATTATATCAAATCAGACACTAGTAAAAAATTCTCTGCCTCATCACTGAGTTTCTATCACACTGGCACTGGGCTTGTGTTAGTTCGGAATATATTCTACACTTATTTTGGATAATCTTTTCCCAATATGCTTTTGAATATGCTATTTTTCCTGCCTAGAATGTGCTCTTCCAACTCTTTTCTTTACCAACAACTCCTTGCTTTTAAAGTTACCATTAAGAGATCATTTTCTTGTTGACAGGTTTTAGGTAGATGTTATGGAAAAATATTGGTAATTTCCACTATCATTTTCATCTCAGTGACCTAATTTATTTTACTCTGTAACAATCATCTTATATGTTAATTATGTATTTGTTTGTTTAATGTCAGTCTTGTTTGCTAAATTGTGAGCTCCAGGAAGGTGGAGACTTCTATTGTCCTGTTCCTTTAGTATCTTAGAACTTTCACACTGCCTTGAACATTATTGAGACGAATAAACAGGTGTAGAAAAATGAGCTAATCTTATATACTCTTAATATGACCAAGAGTTACTAATTTTTAATTACTTCATGAAATATCATACTTAATGTCAATCACAGAACATTGTTAGGGAATGTTTGCAAAATGTCTCATTTTCACTTAATTATCTGTATTTTCCTTTAGGTATGGCTGATTAGGAAGAATATTTTGCTTTTATTTCCTCGCTCCCCATGCGTTCAAGAAGGCACTGAAAATCATACTGTGGCACTAAAAATATATATCTTTTTTTAAAAAAAATCTAATGCTGTGTTAATTATACACCAATCACTTTCAGCAATAAGTGTTGAAAGCCCACACATGATGCACAAACATTTTTACTCCCAGATCTTACATGAAAAGTACAGAGAACAGCAACAGAAAAGGTTATACAATGAAAATGTTCCTGATAGCTCAGGTATAATTAGTCCTTTTATTCCTAGGCTAAACAGCTTGTATTATTGCCATATGACCCTAGAACATGAGTGAAAAATTTCCGTGACAGAAAGCCCAAAGTAGGCTTATGGTGACAATCTCTATGGTGAACTGACCATGCAGAAACTTACTATTTATGTCACTAGTCCTAGTTAAACTACCCCACCTCAAGGCTCAAGGAAAAAAAAAGGTGCTAATCATATATTTTTGTTGTTATTCCTAAACAATTCTGAAAAATAAAATTCACTGATTCTATGGTTTGATGTGTTCAAGTTCAGTATGTCTGAAAAGAAGCATCACAAACCATCCAGATGAGCTAATGTCCATCATATGTAAGTGCCAAAGAACTTAGAAAATGCATAATATTTTGAAGATAATTATCTTGTACATTATCACTTTTAAATTTTACACCACTAAGGGGAAAGCACTGCCTTTTCTGTTATATTACAGGAGTGAATGTTGAACTCAGAATGGCCAGGAGAGTTTCTAACATAATTAGCAAATAGGAGCATTAAACTTATATGAGTATCTTTAGATATTAAGTCCAGTTTTTCTTTTCTTGTTTAATCAAATCTGGCTCTGAAGCAATATAAGTACCCCACACTTATTTGAAAATTTAAAATAGTTGATATGGGTTGGTGTTGTGGTATAGTGGGTGAAGCTGCCACCTGTAGTGCCAGATGGGCACCAGTTCGAGTCCTGGCTTTTCCATTTCCAATCCAGCTCTCTGCTATGACCTGGGAAAGCAGTAGAAGATGGCCCTAGTCCTTGGGCCCCTGCACCCATGTGGGAGACCCAGAAGAAGCTCCTGGCTCCTGGCTTCAGATCGGCGTAGCTCCAGCCATTGCGGTCAATTGAGGAGTGAACCAGTAGATGGAAGACCTCTCTCTGTCTCTCCTTCTCTCTCTGTGTAACTCTGACTTCCACTTAAATAAATCTTTAAAAAATAAATGAAATAGTTGATAACATCAACGTTTATAAACACTGTGCATATTTTTATGTACTCTCAATACCTTATTCCAATTTGTCCTGCATATCCTCAAACTGTTCATAAATTCTTTTTTTCTTTACCCCTTATATTAATTGTAAATAATTTCATGCCATCCATCGGTTCATGATACTCATATATGCCCAAGTATTGTTATCTTACAGGTTTTTGTTTTTCTCTTGAAGAACACATTAAATGGAGTGGGTTAAATTGCCTTATCTAATAAACTCTCAGCTGAGAAAATGGATTGAATGTATCCCAGGTTGTGGAACAAGAAATGAATCAGATTTAGAAGATCTTGCAAAAGTACTTGAATTAAGCTAGTGTGTGTTTGTTGGCCTCTCTTTTATTGATTTCTTCTACTTTATTCATATACTCCTTAGCAGGCTTTCCTTTGCATAGCTTTGGCTCTTGAATAGTTTTACACACAAAACCTTTTTGAGTTATTCCCAGATTATTTAGCTCCAGAAAACCAACAATGAATGTTTGCATTTAATTTAATTTGAATAACCTTTAAAATAAGAAACGATCGTACTAGGAAGAGACATCCTGTAGTGGTAAAGGGAAGAAATTCTGGAGCAAATCTATTTGGTTTCAATACAGATTACTTTTAGGAGTGCACATTACTAAGAATTACTTGATATATTTATTCTTTAGATGCCAATCTGTAAAATGGGAACAATAAAGTATTTTCTTTACAAGGTTTTTACAAATATAAAATAATTCAATGGATTAATATTTGTAAATAGTTAAAATAATGTCTGGTATGTAATGAGACATTTATTAGTGTTTGTTTAAAATTAACATGAATACTTGAACTATTTTTCTTACTAAAGTTAACATAACATATTTTTTATCCATTCCTTTACTTTTACTGTCATTATATTATAGCAGACACTCTTACAGACATCATAGTGTCGTGTCCATATTCTCTTGTCATTTTTTTTAAATCTACTGTGAAAGTATCTCTTAAATATAGGCCATTCTCATTTAAAGTAACCGTTGATATAGGGGGACCATTATGCCCCATATGGGTAATCATTTGTCAACTAATGTCTTTATTCTTTTTTTTTTAAATCTGACTCTTGTTCCTTTTCTGGATTCTATTATGCATTTTATATGATGCTGTTTTTCTCCTATTATAGCATATCAACTGAAATTACTGTGAAATCTTTGAGGCTTCTCCAAGATTTTAAAAATAAATTTATAATTAAACTGGGTTGATTTTATACAGCACTATACAACTTGGATGATTTGCATAACAAACTTTTCTGTGTAATTCTTGAAGACTTCTTATATCAGTTAAATATAAGAAAAGTGAAAGCTTTGCTTACTTTTATTTATTCCTTCTCTAATTATCTTTCTCTCTCTTTCTCCCTCTCTCTCTCTCTCTCTCTCTCTCTCTCTCTCTCTCTCTCTCTATATATATATATATATATATATATATATACCAGCATTTCTGACCAATACAGTTTTCATTCTCTCTGAAGAATTTTTATTATTTTTTTAAATATTTATTTTTATTTATTTTAAAGAGTTATAGACAGAGGTAGAGACAGAGAGAGAGGTCTTTCGTCTGCTGGTTCACTCCCCAATTGGCCACAACAGCCAGAGCTGTGTCGATCCAAAGCCAGGAGCCAGGAACCAGGAGCTTCCTCCAGGTCTCCCACATGGGTTCAGGGGGCCAAGGACTTGGGCCATCTTCTACTGCTTTCCCAGGCCACAGCAGAGAGCTGGATCGGAAGCGGATCAGCCAGGACTAGAACCGGCGCCCATATGGGATGCCAGCACTTCAGGCCAGGGCGTTAACCCGCTGCAGTGCTGGCTCCTCTCTGAAGAATTTTTAGAATTTCTTGGAAAGTAATTCTACTGTTGACAAATTCACTTAGTCTTGTTTAAGAAACTCTTCATTTCTCCTTTACTTTTGAAAGGTGGTTTTCAAGATGAAGAACTTTATATATATTTACTATATTTAACATCTTGCTCAATTCTCCTCTCATTTACATGGCTTCTGAAGATAAATTTAATACAATTCTTATCTCTGTAGTAATATTCCCTCCTTTCAGCTCCTGCATTTTCCAATATTTTCTCATTTCCTTGGATTTTCTTTGGATGAATATGACATATATGATATACTTACATGTAGAGTTTAGGTATCTATCCTGTTTGGTGTTCTCTGAGCTTTCTATATTTATGAGGAGTGTCTGTCATTATTTTTGGAAAATTGTAAGACTTTATTCAAATATTTATTCTGTTCCTTTCTGTATTTCTTATATTCTTTTTCCTTTTGGGATTCTCATTACACATATATTTTATCTTCTTTAATTGCTCTACAGTTTTTGCAGGTTGCTCTGTTTTTTTCCTTCTTTTTGTTTTCTGTTTGCATTCCCATTTCAGATGTTTCTATTTACATATATTTGAGTTTACTTTTGTTTTCTCATGTCTAATCTACTGAGGAGTCTAACAAAGATGTTTTTCATTTATTTTCCTTTCTTTAAAGATGTACTTATTTGTTTATTTAACAAAATTACAGAGAGAGAAGGAGAGACAGAGACAAATCTTCCATTTGCAGGTTAACTCATGAAATGGCTACAAAAGCCAGGACTGGGCCAGGTTGAACCAGGAACCAGGAACTTCTTCCAGGTCTCCCACATTGGTGGCAGGGGCCCAAGCACTGGAGCCATCTTCTGTTGCTGTTCCAGGGGCACATTCCCAAAAAGCTGTATCAGAAGTAGAGCAGCAAGAACAGGAACCTGCACCTGCTCGGCGCCGTCCTCGTCCAGCAAGAGACAGAGACCGAACACTTTGCACGGGGTTCCTTTATTGCTCGGCAAGCAGGAGATCCAGCTTCGATCTCTTCTGGGCAGGAACTTCCCTTACACCCGCGTAGCAAGGGTTTATATGCACAATACACGTCACAAATCAGGTGATAGGCTAGAAGCGCGGGGATAGGACAATCTCGTGGCAAGGCGGGAAGGAGCGAGCTAGAGCGGGAAATCTAAGGCGGGAAGGAGCGAGCAAGAGCGGGAACTCCCTGAGATGAGGAAGAACCCGGAAGCAGGGAGTCGGCGCCATCTTAGGGGCACGGTTCCTCCGGTCTGGTTCCCTACATCTCCCTCCTTTTGTTTTTGCACAAATCACATCCCCGACGGCCCTGGCTCATGAGGGCCGGGAGAATATTTACTAGGCAGAGAGTAGAGGTGCATACCCAGCGTGCTTGTGATCCGTTAGTTACGGAACTTCAAGGGCCTGGCCACAACCCCTGATGTCTCCGTTAGGGATCAGTTTTTATTCCCTTTTGCTGGGGCAGGCTGGGAATTGAACCTGCATGCATATGCATATGCTCTCCCAGGACCCCCGGAACCCCCGGGTGGACTCCTGCTGCAGTACCTTTGGTCTCGCATACCCAGTTTTCGCTCCCCGTCAGGGATGGGTGATACAGCCCAATGAATGAGAGGGGGAACAAGACAACTCGAGGAAGGTGTGTGCCTGATGGAGGCATTGTCCATATGTGAGGCGTGAGTAGGGATGGGGGGACGAGGGTTTTAATCGCTGGTATGGACCCGGTCATAAGTCATGCGAGCCAGCATGGCATATGCATCCGGATCACGGTGATGGAGAGCAGCATACGCTGCCGCGCGGAACTGATGTCTGACGCTCTCCAACTTGTTGTTGATGAAGGAGCTCACCCAGCGAAGTACACAGGGACGTCTCGTTGTTTTGTTGCAATTTGTCGTCCTGTGAGAGCGTGGTAATCTCGGTTATCTCGGGGGAGATGTCGTCCGTAGGTGATAGAGGTGTATCTTGCGGCGGCGGGGCTGTTTTTCTGACCAATCTTTCCGGTATCCAGAGAGGTTCTCTTCCAGATTCCTGTGGGAAGACACAGACCGCGCCTCGGTTCCAGCATAATACCGGATCCGGGCCGTACCACTTTCCCGTGAGGACATCTTTCCAACGGACATAGCCTCGTGAAGATGGCTCCTTTAACATGTGTCTCTCAGCGGGGGACATAGAATGATCTGTCAAATTCAAAAAGTTTATAGTAAACAGTGCAAGGGAGAGGCGCATTCGAGGGGTTTTGCCCGTGGCAATTCCCTCCTTTTGTTTTAAGAGAAAAGCCTTGAGGGTTCGATGAGCCCTTTCAATTATGGCCTGTCCCTGAGGGTTATAAGGGATTCCAGTTTTATGTTGTACCTGCATACGGGTGCAGAAATCTTGGAATGATTTACTTGTGTATGCAGGACCATTATCTGTTTTTAAAGTTTTTGGTTTGCCCCAGGCTGCCCATGCAGCAAGGCAGTGATTAATGACATGGGTGGTACGCTCACCCGTCTCCAGAGAAGCAAAAATTACTTGGGAACAGGTGTCAACTGACACATGAACATACTTTAAGGTCCCAAACTCGGATATGTGGGTGACATCCATCTGCCAGATATGTCCTGGTAGTAATCCTCGGGGATTAACCCCCACCGAAGGCACAGGGGTTAAAGTAGGGCATGCGGCACAATGGCGAACAATATCGCGAGCGGCAGCACGAGAAAGACCGAATTTGGCGGCAAGGGTTTTTGCGTTTACATGGAACTCTGAATGAAACTGGATAGCCTGCTCTTCTGGGGAAGAAAATTGGAGTATCCAAATGGGGCGTGTGGCTTGATCAGCTATAGCATTGCCTGTGGTCATGGGTCCAGGTAAGGAAGAATGAGCTCTAATATGAGTAATAAAGAAAGGAGCAGACCGATTCCAAATAGATTTTTGCAGGGTGAGGAAAACTGTCGCTACGGAGGATGAAGAATTGACTAGTCCTGCGGCCTCAAGGATAGACACAGAATTAACCACATAGCGTGAATCAGACACAATATTGACAGGTCCGGGGAAATCAGAGAAGACTTGGTTAACTATAAGAAGTTCAGTTACCTGGGGGGAGTTAGTAGCGAATTGGAATGTTTTTGGCACAGATCCTGAAACAACATATGCACCGACTCCTGTTTTAGAACCGTCGGTATACACTACTGGGGCTCCCTGTAAGGGCTTTTGGGATGTGGACTTTGGAAAAATAACTGGGTGAGACTGAACAAAGGTTAGCAAAGGATCAGAGGGTGTTCTGTTTGTAATAGTTGCGGAAGTGGAGCAGACTAAAACCGCCCAAGCATCAGTACAAGCGATTAGCACACGTACCTGTTCCATGGAATAGGGGACAACAATGGTGGATGGTTCGCGTCCAAAATGTTGGATAGCCCTCTGAATGGCTAGGAGAGTTATCTCCGCCACTGCCACGGGATAGTAACTAATAGATCTAGTAGATGACATTGAGGGATGGATCCAGAGGAGAGGCCCATCCTGCCATAGGACCGCGGTGGGCTGTTTAAGGGTGTCGAGGACCCAAAGAGTAAGGTCTCCCGCAGGGTCCCAACGTTTTAGGGCAGCTTTACTAAGGGCATCGTTGACAATTGACAGTGCTTGTTTGGCCTCAGAGGTGAAGGTTCGGGGGGAAGCAAGATCCGGGTCTCCTTTAAGTATATTAAAGAGGGGCTGCAATGCAGCATTAGGAATGTTAAGGTAGGGCCTAATCCAATTGATATCCCCTAAAAGTTTTTGTAAGTCATTTAGAGTGGAGATAGCATTGATTTTTATTTGAATTTTTTGAGGTCTAATTTGAGTAGGGGCGACTATAGCCCCAAGATAAGAAACTACAGACGACAATTGCACCTTATTAGGTGCAATATGCAGCCCTGCCCCTTCCAGCACTTGTTGGAGTGTACTGTATAAGGCCAGGAGCCTCTCTGCTGTGGGGGCTGCACACAGTAGGTCGTCCATATAATGTAGGCACCTGCAGTCGGAATATCGGTCTCTAAGAGGTTTTAGTACTTGGGCTACATAGACTTGACACATGGTGGGGCTATTAGTCATACCCTGAGGCAAGACTGTCCACTCCCAACGCTTGTCCGGTTGTTCCTGGTTCTGGGTGGGGACAGTAAAAGCAAAACGTGGGGTATCCTTTTTGTCCAATGGAATGGAAAAGAAACAATCCTTAAGATCTATTACAATAACAGGCCATTGGTTGGGAAGTGCCGAAAGCAGAGGAAGACCACGTTGCACAGGGCCCATAGGCTGCATCTGTGCGTTGACTGCCCTAAGATCATGTAAGAGTCTCCATTGACCTAATTTTTTGCGGATGGCAAAAATAGGCGTATTCCATGGAGAGGTGGATGGGATCAAATGACCAGCGTTGACCTGCTCCAAGACCAGAGTGTTGACTGCCTCCAGTTTCTCCTGAGATAGGGGCCACTGTGGAACCCAGACGGGTACGTCCGTTAGCCACGAGATGGGTAAAGGCTCCACTGGTTTAGGAGGCGAAACAGTGACCCCTAGGAAAAACCCAGGCCAACTTTACTTGGTCTTTGTTTTGGTTCAATGGGGGAAGGGTGGCCCTGGAGCTGGACACCGAGTCCCTTGCCTGGGACGTAACCCATATTTTGTAGCATAGATCGTACTGCAGGGGAAGTGGTGACCAAAGCAACATCCGTTTCGGCCAGGACGTCTCTCCCCCAAAGGGAAATGGGTAGAGGTAAAATGAATGGAGAAAACTGTCCTCTATGACCCTCGCTATCCTGCCATGACAACAAGGCTGCACTGATTTTTGGGAAATGAGCAAAACCAAGTCCTTGCAAGGTTTGTTCCGCCACATTTGTAGGCCATGTACTAGGCCAGTCCTTTGTTGCTATAATGGATTTGTCGGCTCCTGTGTCTAAAAGTCCCTTAATGTCCTTGCCATTAATCTGCAACACTAAAGTGGGACGTTCATTTAAAAGCATATGTAAGCCGGTAAAATTAATGCCAGAGGACCCAAAGTTACCAGCGCCGCGAACGTGGTTTTTAGCTGGGATTAAAGAGTGAAGACTGGGCAGTAATAACATTTGTGCGATACGGTCTCCAGGATTGATTACTAAAGGTCCCTGAGGGGCCTGAACCATGATCTTTACTTTACCAGTGAAATCAGAGTCAACTACCCCGGGGATCACAGCTAGCCCTCGGAGGGCGGCGGAGGACCGACCCAACACTAATCCAACCGAATCCGGGGGCAGAGGACCGGAGCAGTCGCTCTCCACTAATTGTACCCCCATCTCCGGAGTTAAGAGGAGAGGGGAGGTGGCGCGGAGGTCCAGGCCTGCGGACCCGTGAGTGGCACGGGCTGAGGGTGCACTGGGTGTAGCGCAGACACGGGAGGTGGAACCTGAGAGTAGATTTGATTTTGGGGGCTCCTCGCTGGGTTGGGGAGCCCCCTCTGGCCGTTTTTTGGCCCCTGGGCGCTACCTGTAAGTGGGTTGCCATCGATATCGAAAGCAGAACGGCATACCTCTGCCCTATGAGGGCCCTTGCGGCAACGGCGACAAGGCTCTATGCCTGAAGGCTGTGCCGTGGAATACCCATGGCTGAGATTGGGGCAATCGCGTTTTCTGTGACCCGGTTGATGACATTGGAAGCAAAGTCCTGAAGATATGGGGGGTCGGGTCGATTTAGATTTTGGACTGTTTTCTTTGACTTTTGCCAGCATCGCAGCTAGGCCCGCATTAGTAAGTGGCCCACCGGTATCTCTGCAGTATTTTAACCAGGAGTCCAGAGATTTATGTCTATATTGTCGAAGAATGTTTTTGCACTCTTTATTAGCCTGCTCAAAAATAATTTGTTTGACCAGTGGCTGAACGTCAACCTCGGAAGGGAAAATACGCGACGCAGCCTCAAGTATGCGAGCGACAAAATCAGCGAAGGGTTCGGCCGTGCCCTGAACGATCTTGGTGAGGTGGCTAGCTGAGTCACTTGGATTGGACGCCTGCCTCCACGCACGTTGGGCACAGTTGGAAATTTGCCTGTATACTTGTCTAGGGAATTGGGTCTGGTCAGCCTGATAAGGTCCACGCCCTAAAAGCATATCAGCATTCCACGTAGGGTGGCCGTCCTCAGCATTTTCATCTGCCTGGTCATGACAGCACTCTGTATTCATAGATTGCCACAAAAGAAAGCCGCCTGGACTTAAACAGGCCCGAGCCAATTGGGTCCAGTCGCTAGGTGTTAAAATGGACTGGCCGACTGATTCAAGGAGTGACAATGTGAATGGGGCTGTGGGTCCATAGTCATGGACCGCAGCCTTAAGTTGTTTTAATACTGTCATGTCCAATGGTTCGTGCCGGGCCTCTCGCGTGCCCAAAGCCAAAACAGGGTAAGCCTGAGCGGGGGCAGCGGGAGCGCCAGTTCGCAACTGTTTCCAGGCTTGTTGATGAAACTGTCTGCCTGAAAAAGGTGGCACATTTGGGACGTTTAATGGCCATGGCGGCACGGGTGTTAGATGGGGCTGAGGCACGCCTACATGACCGCCAGTAGGAGGCGCTGCGTCTTTAATCTGATGGGCGGGCACGACATCGATAGGAGGAGCCGTAGGCACTAGAGGGCGTAAACAGGCATCTTTTAACTTTTGCCGCAGCTGCGCATACGTAGGAGGCGGGGATTTAGGATCGCCGTCCCCTTCCCCCTCAGACTCAGAGGAGGCGGAGCCACATTCGGAGCCTGAGGCCAGTGAGGAAGTCTGGCATCCCGTGTCCTTAAATTGTATGAGGTCCCGGGCGCCGTCCGAGCTCTGAGAACGAACTTCCTCGAGAGCCTCGCGAACCGCCGTAAGAGTCGGGCGGTCCGCTCCCACCGACCTCTCCTCTTGGAGGCACGCCCGCAGTAGTTCCCATAAGGGGAGAACAACGGGGTCGATATCGGGTTCCTGGGGATCGTTAACTGTGCGCCGGAGATCCTTTCCTAATTTCTCCCAAGACTCAAGAGTTATTTGGCCCTCGTGGGTAAGCCACGGCGCAAAGAAATCAACACTTCCAAGGAACCTGACAAGTGTGGTCTTAGAAACCTTAATCCCTTTGCTACGCAATAATGCTTTTAACGGATTAAGCAACATTGAATGGCTAGATGAATTTCCCATTTTCAGTTTAAAGCGGGAAGACACGTCCGCTATCTTATTTTCAGTTTAAAGCGGGGGAACAAGTCTGCTATTCTTTCAGTTTAAAACGGGGAAACAAGTCTGCTATTCTTTCAGTTTAAAGCGGGGAAACACGTCCGCTATCTTAGGGTGCGTCCACCCTCCAACCACGAGATATACCTCACTCGCGGGGCCCAGACGGTAAGACTGACCTCGCTTACCTTCTACTTACCGGGCAACGTAGAGGAAGCTCCCCGTACGGGCCACCAGCTGCTCGGCGCCGTCCTCGTCCAGCAAGAGACAGAGACCGAACACTTTGCACGGGGTTCCTTTATTGCTCGGCAAGCAGGAGATCCAGCTTCGATCTCTTCTGGGCAGGAACTTCCCTTACACCCGCGTAGCAAGGGTTTATATGCACAATACACGTCACAAATCAGGTGATAGGCTAGAAGCGCGGGGATAGGACAATCTCGTGGCAAGGCGGGAAGGAGCGAGCTAGAGCGGGAAATCTAAGGCGGGAAGGAGCGAGCAAGAGCGGGAACTCCCTGAGATGAGGAAGAACCCGGAAGCAGGGAGTCGGCGCCATCTTAGGGGCACGGTTCCTCCGGTCTGGTTCCCTACATGCACCCTTATGGAATGTCTGAATCACAGGTGGTAGATCAACCTGCTGTGCCACAACACTGGCCCTGTTCTTCATTTTTGCCAGAATATTTTTTATAAACATTTATTTATTTATTTGAAAGTCAGAGTTACACAGAGAGAGAGAGAGAGAGAGAGAGAGAGAGAGAGGTCCTCCATCTGCTGTTTCACTCCCCAATTGACCGCAAAAGTCGGAGCTGCACCGATCCAAAGCCCGGAGCCAGGAGCTTCTTCTGGGTCACCCACATGGGTGAAGGGGCCCAAGGACTTGGGCCATCTTCTACAGATTTCCCAGGCCATAGCAGAGAGCTGGATCAGAAGTGGAGCGGCCGGGACTCGAACCTCCACCCACATGGGATGCTGACACTGCAGGCGGCAACTTTACCTGCTAAGCCACAGCATCGGCCCCCAGAATATTTTCATTTCTAGCATTTCCTTTTTTTTTTTTTTAAATTTCCATTCCTGTGCTTATGTTGCCCATCTCTTTTTACATGTTGTTCATCTTTTCCATTAGAGTTCTTACAACACTAATCAGTTATTGTGATGATTCCAATATATCTGCCATATCTGATTTTGGATGGTTGTTTTATCCTTTCAGAATGTGTAAATATATATATTTACACATTTACCAGATGGATAGGTCTTTCTGTGTAAGGTTTTATGGATATATCTGCTAAGTATTAGATTGTGTTTACTGTTTCCTCTTCTTGTAGATTTGGGGCTAAAATGTCCTCTGCTTTTCTTTTTTGTTGTTGTTGTTTTTGTTTTTGTTGTGTCTACCATGCTGTTCCTGGATTTTCCTAGAGACTCCTAACATAGTATTTGAGGGTAATAGTACCCTGTGGCTCTTTCTTATGATACAGGAACACTTTTGAAGTGGCTATAAAGCTTGGGAGAAGGGAAGCATCCAGCAGTCTTACAATTAGGTCTTGGTTTTTTAGTGATCCTGAGTTTGACACTATCTTCCCTTCACAGTGAAGGCAAGATGAGGCTGCTGGTATCTCCCTTCCCAAATTTGTTAGGCTTAAAAATTCCAAGTCCTTAGGATGTAGTAAATATTTTCCCTCGAGTAAACTTTATTAATGACAACAGGGGACTCTTGAATTATTGCAAAATCATTACATTTGCCCTCTCTTGCTGGAAGTGCAAGATATGATTTTACTCAGATGTTCCTTATCAGAACCTGTTGGGACTCATAGAAACTCAGGAAAGCATGGGTGTGCCCGTAAGGCCAGGCTAGCTTAGATTTAGCATTCATGCAGCTTCCAGCAACTTAGCAACTATAGTTTCATGTGTGCTTCCCAATACTGGTTTCAGCCATGAGCTTCTGTTCCTTTGCTGCCTCTTAACACTCCTGTAAGCAGTGAGCACCCCCCCCCCCCCCAGGAAACTCTCACTAGCTGTGGTGGGAGTTTGCCCTGTGAGCTCCATTATGTAAGGAATAAGAGTAGATTGTTCCATTTTTCTCTTGCTATGAGGACGGAAATGATGACTTCTAAATTCTTCACATTTCAAATCAGAAACCAGAATTTCAGGTACTGCTTTAAATTATATGCCTGCAGCAATAGTACACTGTTCTCCGCCACCAAAGGCCCTCTAGTCAAGCCAAACAAGAGATATGATAAGCTGGAATTGAAGCAATGTAGAATTGACTATGAAAGAAGCAAAGGATAAATACATCCTGGCTGACTGACTATTAAATGCTCTGTATATAACAGTAAATTTATGGAGAGGACTTCATTTGCCTACGTTCTTTAAACAATGGTTAGGTTTTCTTAGTTTCCATTAGCTTCTTCCTACAATGTGAGTTCTCCTGTGGCCTTTATTTCTAGTCGTCTTACCTATTGTTCGCTCTATGGGCCAATTTCCATCATTGGGAGTAAACAGAACTTCAGAATGATTTAGGAACCAGGTAGATACAGTAACTTGCCATGTTCTTCTCTGCCTTTGAAGAGAAGATCTGCTAGATCTGCTAGGATGAAGCAGGTTTTTGTCTTCACAATGAATTAGACATCTTCCAATATTTCCATGAATATTTCCATACATTTCCATGTGTTTTTTGTTAATTCCAAGTTGTAAATAACAATTTGTTAAGACAAATTTCTATTTTAGGGTCTTCAGTGGAGTGACTGGTCGCCACGCAAAGAGAATGGGGAGAAAAAATTTGAGCTAAGACCATGCCTGTCATAACCTCCTTTAGGGTATTAAATCTCTTATAGAGAATCACAGGACATTTTAATAAGTGGACAGGAACCATCAAAGTTCACTTTGTGCTTTTTGGCCAAGCAGATTTAGTGATACCTGAAGAAAAACAATCCTAAACAAACTGGACACAAATTTGAGTCATTATTTTAATACTGAAAACCAGTTTCTCAGCCAGCAAATAAGAACTAAAATATTTTGCCGGTGTTGTGGCTCACTTGGCTGATCCTCTGCCTGTGGCGCTGGCACCCCGGGTTCTAGTCCCAGTTGGGGGGCCGGATTCTGTCCCAGTTGCTCCTCTTCCAGTCCAGCTCTATGCTGTGACCCGGCAGTACAGTGGAGGATGGCCCAAGGTCTTGGGCCCTGCACCCGCATGGGAGACCAGGAGGAAGCACCTGGCTCCTGGCTTCGGATCAGCGCAGTATGCCAGCCGTGGCAGCCATTTGGAGGATGAACCAACGGAAAAAGGAAGACCATTCTCTCTGTCTGTCTCTCTCTCTCTCACTAACTCTGCCTGTCCAAAAAAAAAAAAAAGAAATAAAATCTTTTAATATGAACATTATTAATAGGCTGACTCATAGCCAGTATTCATTTCTACTAGATGATACATAAGGCAATTTGCGTTTTATATATATATATATATATATATATACACACTATATACATATATATGTATATATATATATAACAAAACTCATTTTTCAAATTTAAAATTTTATCTTATTTGGGACTAACTATATATTCTAATTATGTTTTACTTCTATAGCTTTCCTTTCCCCCTTATTCCATAATAGTGCCACAGCTGGCCAAATACATCTTTTTTTTTTTTTTTTTTTTTTTTTTTTTTGACAGGCAGAGTGCATAGTGAGAGAGAGAGAGACAGACAGAAAGGTCTTCCTTTTTGCCATTGGTTCACCCTCCAATGGCCGCTGCGGCTGGCGCATCGTGTTGATCCGAAGCCAGGAGCCAGGTGCTTCTCCTGGTCTCCCATGCAGGTGCAGGGCCCAAGGACCTGGGCCATCCTCCACTACCTTCCCGGGCCATAGCAGAGAGCTGGACTGGAAGAGGAGCAACCGGGACAGAAATCAGGCCCTGACCAGGACTAGAACCCAGTGTGCCGGTGCTGCAAGGTGGAGGATTAGCCTGTGAAGCCGTGGCGCCGGCCCAAATACATCTTTTGACATGAACAATATTCAGCTGGGAGTAGGCATTTGGTGCAGTAGATAAGTTTCCACACGAATGCCCACAGGCCATGCTGGAGGTCCTAGTTTCAAATCTGAGATCTGCTCCCAAGTCCAGCTTCCTACTAATTCAGCCTTTGAGTGGCAGACCTAAGTAATTGGGTCCTTGTACCCGAATGGGAGATCTGGATTAAGTTATAGGTTCTTAGCTTACACCTTGTCCATCCCTACCTGTGAGGGGTTATTTGCGGAGTAATTCAGTTAATGGGATGTCTGTCTCTTCACCTCTCTCTCTCCCTCTCTCTCTGCCTCTCTGTCCTTCAAGTAAACTTAAAAAAAAAAAAAAAAACATTCTGTTGATAGCAACAGTCATAATCATTTACATCTCTTTTTTTTTAAAGATTGATTTAATTATTTTAGGGTTACAGACAGAGCGAGAGAGAAACAGAAAAAAATCATACATCTGCTGCGTCACTCCCCAAATGGCCGCAAGGACTGGCGTGTGGCTGATCTAAAGCCAGAAGCTTCTTCTGGTTCTCCCACATGGATGCAGGCACCCAAGCAGTTGAGCCATCTTCTACTGCTTTCCCAGACCATAAGGGGAGAGCTGGATCAGAAGAGCATCAGCTGGGACAGGAACTAGCACCCATATGGGATGCCGGAGCCACAGGCAAAGCCTTAGTCTACTAGCCACAGCACCAGTCTATATCTCTATTTTTTAAAGATTTATTATTTATTTGAAAGGCAGAGTTACAGAGAGGCAGAGGCAGAGAGAGAAGTCTTCCATCCACTGCTTCTCTTCCTAAATGGCCACAGTGTCAGAGTTGGGCTGATCCTAAGCCAGAAGCCTGGAGCTTATTCTGGGTCTCATGTGGGAACAGAGGCCCAAGGATTTAGACCATCTTCTGCTACTTTCCCAAGTGTATTAGCAGGGAGCTGGATCAGAAGTGGAGCATCTGGGACTCAAACCAGTGCCCATATGCCACAGCACTAGCTGCTTTATCTCTATTTTTTAATTTTTTTTTTTTTGAGAGAGAAGATCCCTGGTTCATTGATATATTTAATTCACTGGTTAGTTCCACGTAATTTTACAATATAAATATTGATTCTTATCTAATACACAAGGGTACTCAATCTAAAAATAATTTCTCCTGTAAAAGATCCTTAAATTTCAAATAACCACATAATAGAATTACATACAAATCAGCCAGCACCATGGCTCACTAGGCTAATCCTCTGCCTGTGGTGCCTGCACCCTGGGTTCTAGTCCTGGTTGGGGGGCCGGATTCTGTCCCAGTTGCTCCTCTTCCAGTCCAGCTCTATGCTGTGGCCCGGGAGTGCAGTGGAGGATGGCCCAAGGTCTTGGGCCCTGCACCTGCATGGGAGACCAGGAGAAGCACCTGGCTCCTGGCTTCGGATTGGCGCAGCGCCGGCCATAGCAGTCATTTGGGGGATGAATCAACGGAAGGAAGACCTTTCTGTCTCTCTCTTTCACTGTCTAACTCTGCCTGTAAAAAAAAAAAAAAAAAAAAAAGAATTACATACAAATCAGTTATATGTAACAAGTAATCTGTATCTACATGTTCTGCCATGAAATAATCCTAACAAATCATTTCAAATCCATTTCTGTCCCTGTTGGATAATTCATCAGCGTACCATACTGGTGGGCCATTTCTAAAGACATTTTTGAGTGCATGCTTAAAATATACACCATTTTTCCATCACTCCTTTTCTGATGTCCTACACTGCTCTGTGTGTGACAACCCCTGACCAACTCTCCGTTCTCTGTGATCAGACCGCTCAACTCCTTCTCTTTATTCTTCGGGTGAGACTTCTATCCTCAGAGGGTCTTTTGTATGACGATTCTTTTGTTTGGAGTCTTGCTTGCTAACTTTGTCCTTAGTTAGTTCCTACTCATCTTTCACGGAAGCATTTCTTGTTCCATCTGCTGTCTCCAAGCATCAGGTCATATCTCCTTTGAGAGACACTGTCAGTTCCCTCTCCCTTTCCTCCACGGAGCCCAGTCCTGGTGACTATTGTTCCATGACAAGAACATGCACCAAACAGATGTATTTGATCCTTGCCTGAGATTCAACTGAGAAAGGCATACATGTGCCGAGAAATATATTCCTGGCACATTTTTATGAGTGGACATGTACAGGCATACATTAAGAGGGAAAGAGAAAGACTGAGAGAAAGAGCAATGTAGCACTGACATTTTCCTAATTAATGCCATTTTTTGAAGAAGTTAAAATATAAGCTAGCGTTTGACCTGAAATACAGATGGTATTTTTCCTTGCTATTGACGTATGATACTGTGATTATGCATGCTGTTTTGTATTTGTTTTAAAAGTTTTACAGCTGATACTTATTATTCACATATTTCATACTAATAAATTCTCCTATTTATTAAAATGCATTTATAGCCCCCAAATCAATACTCAGTGAACTTTCATGTCATTAGGGACATGTGCGGAGCTACAAACAACTTTAGAGATTGAACAAGAACAACCTTGTCCTTTTTCTTTCAGATCTCATCCCGAGATTCAAAAAGCACAAAAATAGTAAGGGAAGCACAGTGGAGTGCAAGCAACTCTTGTCCTGGGTCCAGCAGGAGGGAGTCTGAGAATCAGTTCCAAGACGTGTGCGGGGGCCTATAGCAAGGTCCTTAATAATCTAATCTTGTTTTGTCTTTTGTAAAATAAAGAAAAAAGATACATCAGACTGAGTTGCTATGTTTGAGATTATACTTTTTGTAAACTCTGTGTTTTTATCTATATCATTTACATATTTATCTATACTTATTTGCCATAGGAGTAATTAGTAAGTATTTGCTAATTTGATGTCCCTGGTAACTTTCTAAATCATAAGTAATGTTAGTAATCAAACTTGATTTTATACTTAAGATGAAATTCAAGTAAAAATCAGTGGATTTCTGAAAAGAGTACATGGGTCACAAGTTGAAAATTGGTGGTTTTAACAAAGGCTTTCCAATTAAAACTGAAGAACTGTGTACATAAAGACAATAATTTTCTGAAGTTACATAGATATTCATTTACAGAACTACATCTAAAACTCAGATATGCTAGTGTTTCACAATGCTGAACTTTCCAAGTTTTATGAAAATTCTCTTTGTGTCTTTCTTCTTATATTTCTCTGTATCTGCCCTCAGGAATGTAACATGCAAAATAAAACATTTAACAAAGAGAAAGGAGATAGAGCAGAAGGATCAGTATTTGAGCAAAAACTGTGCATAATGAGGGATCCTTGGTTTCTTCTTCCCTGAATGTTTTGTTATCTGTTTTACAAATGGGGATTAAGAGCATCTGCCTTGAAGTTTCTGTTGTGAGGATCAAATGAGGAATGATTTTACAATTTAACCCAGTTCTCTAGATGGTCCTACAGGAAGTTCAGGATAAATTGATTTCCTATATATGACACTGACTGAAACACAGAAAACAGGATCAATTTTGGATTTGTATAGAATTTAAATTCTTGTAATTTTTGTGTGAGGTTATCAGACTTGACAAGATTTTGTACAAAAGAAATGGGCATTGTGAGTCAGAATACTAAACTTTGCTATCTGCTTTGCTTTGCTTGCTTTCTTGCTTGCTTTCTTTCCCTTTCTCTCTCTTTCTTTCTTTCTTCCTTTATTTATTTATTTATTTATTTAATTTTCCTTCCTTCCTTCCTTTTTCTCCTTCTTTCTGTCTGTTTGTCTGTCTTTTTTTTTTATTTTATTTGAAAAGGAGTGAGAGATTTCCCTTCTGATGCCTTTCATTGGCCAAGACTGAGATAAAGCCAGGAGACAGAAATTGAATTCAGGCCGGCGCCGCGGCTCACTAGGCTAATCCTCCACCTTGCGGCGCCGGCACACCGGGTTCTAGTCCCGGTCGGGGCACCGATCCTGTCCTGGTTGCCCCTCTTCCAGGCCAGCTCTCTGCTGTGGCTAGGGAGTGCAGTGGAGGATGGCCCAAGTCCTTGGGTCCTGCACCCCATGGGAGACCAGGAGAAGCACCTGGCTCCTGCCATCGGAACAGCGCGGTGCGCAGGCCGCAGCGCGCTACCGCGGCGGCCATTGGAGGGTGAACCAACGGCAAAAGGAAGACCTTTCTCTCTGTTTCTCTCTCACTGTCCACTCTGCCTGTCAAAAAAAAAAAAAAAAAAAAAAAAAAAAAGAAATTGAATTCAGGTGGATGACAGGATCCAATCAGCTGAGCCAGCACCTGTGCCTTCCAGCGTATCCATGAGCAGGATGCTGGAGTATGGAGTCAGGGCCAGTTCTCAAACTCAGATATTTCAATACAAGACATGGATATCTGAACCACCAGGCTAAACAACCATGTCTGGTTGTTTTGTCTTACTTATAGTATGCTACCTTCTATCGGAAAATCAATAATCACTGGCCTTTTTTTTTTTCTATTTTCCAAAGTTATTACAAAAGAAACTAGTGAAAATCTAAAATTGACTTTTGACCAATTCTCTGCAGATGTTCTTGGAATAAGAAATCATACAACATAGTCTGTTACTCACAAACCTTCACACCACTAATCTCATGCTGAATACCTCACTGTGTGAAAATGAACACAATGCCTGCCAGCCTCCCTTGCAGCTAGTGTCAAGCTCATATCAAAATTCTAGCCACTGAGACTGAATACAAGAGTTATAGGATAATTTCTAGGACGTCACCTTAACAGAGAGCTGATGATACAAGTCTTTTGCCTTTTCTCCTCTGCTTCCTCCATTCTCATTGAAAGCAGAACTGAGTCATACTTAGCTTTATAGCCCCTCACACACTGTAATCATGTCAGACACCAAACTCTAAAAGGCCTCACACTTGATTCACTGCTCTGCTGTAGGCTTCTTGAAATTCTCAATAATTTTTACATTTGAACTTGTGTTTTGTGACTGAGGCTCTGTGGGAAAACAAAGCATGTAACTGAGCAGAGGGCTACATGCAATATTTGTTTCAGAAATTCCTTGCTTCCTCATGTATAGCATTTTCTGTGCACTATGAGGTCAGAATTACAGATTATGTAATTAGTGTAGGAACTGAGAAAGATACAAAATATATTACATTGCATTCAACTGAATCTTTAAGGAATTCTGCCATTTCTCAAAGTCTGCTTGATTCTAAGAACTTGTTTCAAATTCAAGAAGGCAGTGGTATTCTGGGAAACCAAAAGTGTTAGGGAACTATGTAGTACCTAACCTTATTTGGTTTACCTCTCTGTGTTATTAGCCAACTACTTAGCTGAAAATGGTAATATGCAAGTAAAAAAAGATAAGGCAACCCATAGCTGTTTCAGTGTTCCCCTGCTCAACATTAAGGTGATGGTAGGTGGTATAGGTAGACTGTGAAGAAAGCAGCGAATAAAGACATTTGAGTCAGTTTTATGAATGCTTCTACTCTCCTGGATGAATGAATCATGGCATATGAAATACATAATTTTGGTAAGTCAAATATATAAACAAAGCTCATGTAATACAAAAGGTGAATGGGAAAAGTTCATATTCATAATTTAAACTTTTAACTGTGCTTAGCAGAGCATTAATAGCAAACAAACAAGAACCCACTTTAACAAACTAACTGTAGAGGAAAGAACCTTATATTTTAGTAGCATTTACTGCATATTTTTTCTGCTTTTTGTAAAAGGAATTCAATATTTTCATTTGACACTGTGTACTGGCAATGATATAGCTGGCTCTGCATGGAGGTGATGGCTGGAAATCCTTCTTGGTCCATGAGATGGAGAGCCAAATCCTAAGAATGGCAGAAAGGAAAGCTGGAAGCAGGCTGACTTCCATATGACTGCCAAGACTTATCCACCAGCCCTGGGCTGCTTCATGTCCAGATTTCTCAGAATGAGAAATAAACTTCTATCATGTTTAACCAACCATTTAGGGAGTGCTCTGTTATTCACAGCCCCACCTAATCCTAAATCATACAAGCACTGAACTGAAGCAAATGAGTATCAATAGGAGCAGATCTCACAGTCACACAGTTTTCATTACAGTTACTGCCCTAAAGATGAAAAAAGTCTTGAGAAGATGCCGGCGCCGGCGCCACGGCTCACTAGGCTAATCCTCCGCCTTGCGGCGCCGGCACACCGGGTTCTAGTCCCGGTCGGGGCACCGATCCTGTCCCGGTTGCCCCTCTTCCAGGCCAGCTCTCTGCTGTGGCCAGGGAGTGCAGTGGAGGATGGCCCAAGTCCTTGGGCCCTGCACCCCATGGGAGACCAGGAGAAGCACCTGGCTCCTGCCATCGGAACAGCGCGGTGCGCAGGCCGCAGCGCGCTACCGCGGCGGCCATTGGAGGGTGAACCAACGGCAAAAGGAAGACCTTTCTCTCTGTCTCTCTCTCACTGTCCACTCTGCCTGTCAAAAATTAAAAAAAAAAAAAAAAAAAAAAAAGTCTTGAGAAGAAAAACAGTCCCAGAGGAGAGTGAGCAAGTTTATGATGAGTCCTAACCTCCTAAATGATTAACTATCCTGAATACATGCATGCTCTGTGTGCTCATTGATTTGTTGATTTAGTCACAAAATCTAAGTGGCTCTAGACAAACTGATCTACTGGGACCTTTGTGCTTTAGTAAATTAGTGTTGGCCCCTTATCCTCAGGAAAATTTTCTGTATTACCTGAATACACTTAAAATTTAGAGAAAACCACACCGAAAATGAAGTGATACCTACAGTATTGTCATGGTGCTAAAAGATTATGTAGTAAAGAGGTGGACAGAACAACATTTGGTGACCCATGTGAAGCACAATATAGTATGTTAGTGGAGTGATACAAGAACATATCACGGGAGTAATGGCTTATAAACAGGGTGGCCTGAAAAATCCTACAGTCTGTTACACTGTGGGGTCATTGAGATACTATAGAAATAGAAACAAAAGAAACAGAATTTTCAGACTAAAATCAGCAATAATATGGTACAATGTTTGTAAACTTCTATGTTCATATTTATATAAGCATTCTTGTATTGCTTTGCCTATTTGTTTCACATAAATCCAATGGAGATAGACTATTAATTGACCTCAGTATAGGAAGTAGGGGACGTTAAAATTGAAAGATTTAGCAAAGATAAGATATTTGGTGGCCAATAGAAATAAAAAAAAAGAAATAAAAATAAGCTAAATATTTGGGATGTTACTTTATTCACCAGTAAACATTCTTTCAGTACAATGAAACAAACAATAATACTGAGTGAAGTGAAGAGGTTCTGCATTAGTATTAGTATTCCCTAGTCCTTTAAAAAAAGAAGGGACACCTAGGAAATGGCATTATGGTTTAGTGGGCTAAGCCTCTGCCTGCAGTGCCAGCACCCCATATCAGTGCTGGTTCGTGTCCTGGCTGTTTGACTTCTGATCCAGCTCCCTGCTAATGTGCCTGGGAAGGCTCTGGGGAATGGCAAGTGCTTGGGCTCTTGCACCCATATGGGAGCTGGAAGAAGCTCCTGGCTCCTGGCTTCAGATTGGCCTAGCTCTGGCTGTTGCAGCCATCTGGGGAGTGGATCAGTGGATGGAAGATCTTTTTCTCTCTCTGCCTCTGCCTCTGCCTCTCTGTAACTCTGCCTTTCAAATAAAAAAAATAATTTTAAAATGGACATGATACCAAAACTTTCAAGGAAGATAAATGTCAACTACTAAAGGAGAAATTGAGTTGAACCAGATCAATTAGGCATGTGAACTCAATAACTCAGGTAACAGATGATATTGGGTTGGTGAATAATTACAATGTAAATAACATTCTGGGAACTCAATGTGATAGAATATATTTTTAAAGGGATTTAAATTTTGGGAAATAAATATCATATATTGATGGTTATACCTTCTCTCCTAGAAATACATTGTAAACACTAAACTTGAGTGATAAAAATTGTTCCCTTAGGAAATAATTAATCAATAATGAGCAGCATAGCTCTGAAATACAAATTTTTCCTTGGGTTAAACCCTCAATGATATATTTATAGTCTTGTCAGAAATGGATTACCCAAAATGAAGTTCAGGTACATGTACATGTATGTAAGTCATGACTTTATTTTGCCAAAAACCTAATGATAATATTTATTCTCCACGAATCAATCAAGACATGAATTAATCTAATATAAATACAATTCAGTGACAAAGCTCACTGCTTTGGTCATAATTTCTCGAAATCTTAGTATGTCCCAGGCTATGGTTGCAGTTCCTATATATTGTCTCTTTTCTTTTATCTCCTGATCTGTGGCAACTAATACAGTACCATAAATATATATGGTATGGGAATGAAATTGACATTTTCAGCTTTGATGATTATTTAAAGTCCTTGTCTCTACTGTTGAGGAACAGTGCTTTTTTTTTTCTTCATACTATTTGTAAAGCTCATTGCTTAGTGTAGGATCGATTTTACTGAGCATAAAGTAAACTGGAAGAAAGGTGGGATTATGGGTGGGAGGGAGGGAGGGGGGAAGAAGCATCATGTTCCCAAATCTGTATATATTAAATGCATGAAGTTGTATTCCTTGAACAAAATAAATAAAATAGAAAGAATTAGGGGACGGAATTTGAGAAGAAGGAAAAGGAAGGATAGGAGTGTGGACAGGTGTGGGGGAGTATAGGATGGGAAGCATTGCTATTTTCCTAAATCTGTATACATGAAGTACATGACATTTGCACACCTTAAAATAAAATTTTAAAAAATTACAGGGGTCAATAGTACCATAGTTTAACAAGCCAAAATGTGACACCTCAGTTATGTGAGTTTCACAAGGTCACATAGCTGAGGCATTGGTTTAAATAAGTCTTCAATAGCCTTGATAGAAAGAAAAGCGGAAAAGTAGAAAGACAAGCTTTAGAAACAGACATTCAGGCAGACTAAGCAGCATTAATTGTCTGTAGAAGAGTTTGTTATGTCTTACATGGATCAAGTTTGTAAAGATTAAAAAGGCCTTCCTATTTCATGTGCAACTTTAATCAAGTTTCAATATGTACTACTGACCCTAGCCACCAGTGAGTTCTACATGAAGCCAATGGAAAAAAGAGATCATAAAGACAGATGTAGCCATTGGATCCATGCACAATTATTGCCTTATGTTCTTTTATATGATCCTTGTAAAAATAGGTCAGCTTAGCAGTCTTACTCAGATGAAAATGTAATAAATGTTTACACAATTCATCACTTAGAGAATCTAAATTTAATTTCCTCCTTGGACTTCTGTCTGTAATAAAAATATGGAAGAAACAGCATGTATTATTTACCTCTCGAAAATGACAAGTTACAAAGTAGGATCCTTGATAGGAAGGCTACAGATTTCTATAGCTTGCCCAAATCACTGCAGATGTCATCATCATTAATGCAGATGGATGTGACCACATGACTGATGTTGGCTATTCATTAAGCTTCTCAATTTGAAGAGGTCATCAAAATCACCCAGTTTGTCATTATGTGACTAGGTATAGAAGCACTCTTATTAAAATTCTGTTTAACTGACAGCAAGTTTTGGAGAGTGAATATAACTTCAACATTTTTTGAAGGAAGATAATGTTAAAATCAGGAGTTTCACTGTGAAGTCTTAGATTACTTCAAGCATCAATGACTGACGACATGTTATGATGGATTTTTAAGGGTCCCCTGCCTTTCAGGAGTACATATCTAGGTCTTGTTTACTGAAATTTCAAAGTTTCTTTTTATTTATTTATTTGAAAGGCAGAAGGCAGAATTATGAAGGGAGAGACAGAGACAGAGACAGAGTGAGAGAAAGGTCTTCCATCTGCTAGTTCACTCTCCAAACGGCTGCAATGGCTGGAGCTGGGCTTGTCCAAAGCCGGGAGCCAGGAGCTTCTTCCAGGTTTCCCACATGAGTGCAGAGGCCCAAGCACTTGGCCCATTCCCCAGTGCCTTCCCAGGCACATAAGCAGGGAGCTGGATCAGAAGTGGAGCAGCCTGGTCTTGAACTGGCACCCATATGGGATGCCAGCACTGCAGGTGGCAGCTTCACATGCTACACCACAGAGGTGGCCCCTCAAGGTTTAATTTTCATTTTTTTTTTTATTTTGATTTACCTTTGTCCTATAAGAATGACACTTGAATGCTTTTTGCAAATGTAAGTAATTGTATTAAAATACCCTTTTTAGAAGAGCTGAGGACAGGAGGCAATAGTTTTGAGTATTTCCATAAACAGGTAAGAGCACAGAGTGCTTGCAGAACAGAAAACAGTTCTTATAAAGGAGCAAAGGCTCTTTGGAATAATGCTGACAGTGGAGTTGGTCCATTTCAGCTTTTAGTGTCTGACTTCTTTTCATAAAACAACACTGATTTCTGCAGGTATTCATAGTTTTTTATTGTATTTTAGTAAAGTTAATATTCTAAAACCATGGAGGAACTGACAAATGAGTATATACAAGGGAGACTGTGAGTGTTCCTGAAGAAAATATATTTTTCTGATACTTAGACATATTTTTGTGGTAAATACTCATATTATTAGTTAAAATTTATGTGTATGCTTTAAGCGCTAGCAGAGACTCACTTAGAAAGAAAGTACATTTTGGTTTTATGGTGGATATGAAAAGGAGAAAATAAGAATTGTTCTTGGAACTGGGAAATCATTGGAGCTGAAGTTCAAGTTAGGATTACCACACTCTCAAAGTGTGATTCAAGTGTGAATCAAGTTATGATTACCACACTCTCAAAAAGGCAAACAGCAAAGAAAACAACAGGAAAATAAACAAAAAGAAGAAAATATCATTGTTTTTCACGTTTAGTGTAACTACATATTAGGTTTTTCTTTTTCTGTGGTATTTACTTAAGATTTTCATTAATATTCTGTTGCAAAAGTGGAATATTCTCTAGGCATAAAATGAATTTTGTATTTTTCAAAAGAAAGAGCTTTTGTATTTTTCAAAGAAAAGCTTATTCTTATGTCTTATCTTGTTGAAACAATTATGTAAATATGAGTTTATGTTACAGGATATTAATCTTGGCATTATTATCACCCTTAAACTTAAAAAAGCAAAAACATAAATTTATAATTTCCAACTACTTTATCTCAGAGAATTTAAATTAAATGATTTCCAAAAATACTGCTTTAATATTATTGAAATTTAGGGACAGCACTGCAGCAAAGGCTCAGGGGGTAGGACCTCTCTGCAACCCAAGCATCCTGTACTATATAACCAGTTCTAGTCCTGGTGCTCCACTTGCTGTCCAGGTCCCTGCTAATGCGCCTAGGAAAGCAGCAGAAGATGACACAAGTAGGTCCCTGCCACCTATCTGGAAGACCCAGATAGGGTTCCTGGCTCCTGTCTTTGGCCTGGCCAAACCTGGCCATGGTGGTCATTTGGGGAATGAGTGAGTAGATGGAAGATATTTCTCTCTCACGCTCGCACTCTTTAAATGTTTTCAAATAAATACATACATCTAAAGAATGATTTTTTAAAATATTAAGATTTTTGAATGCAAATGTCAGAAAAAAATGACAATTTAACTTCTGAAAGACTGATTGACTAATTTGTTTAGAACTGTTATAGTTTCTGAATTAAGGAACCGTCTGATCCTGCTTCATAGCAAATGTTATGGTTTCATTATTGTTTGAATTTTAATCAATTTATTGCACAAATATATATTTATTATACAAATATGCCAGGGCAAGGTATTAGAGATGTTAGTAAATAAAATAAATAAAATTTATTGCAATATATATATGATGCATTAATTTTGAACCTATGCTATAATTACTATATCTAGCACAAGGACCTAATACATCTCTAAAAGATTTATTTATTTGAAAGGCAGAGTATAGACTTTCTACTGGCATAGACCGCCACCCTTTATATGCAGAAGTGCATGTAAGTATATGTATACATATGTATAAGTGGGCTTAATGTGGATACAGATATACACATAGATGAAGGAAAGTCCTTAGGGGCCAGCGCTGGGGCTTAGTGGGTAAAGCTACCGCTTGCAGTGCCAGCATCTGTATGGATGTTGGTTCTATTCCTGGCTGCTCCACTCCCCATCCAGCTCTCTGCTACAACCTGGGAAAGCAGCAGAAGATGGCCCAAGTCCTTGGGTCCCTGCACCCACATAGGAGACCGGAAGAAAGTTCTGGCTTTGGATTGGCCCAGCTCTAGCTGTTGCAGCCATTTGGGGAGTGAACCAGTGGGATGGAAGATTTGTCTCTCTCTCTCTCTCTGCCTCTGCTTCTCTTTAACTCTGCCTTTCAAATAAACAAATAAATCTTCAAAAAAAAAAAATGAAAGTGCTTAGATTTGGATCTAGCCTACAGTGAGATATGAATAAATTCTGGTTATTATCTATCATTTACCTTTGGACTAAGAAGATATCTCTCAGTAGTAGAATTCAAATTTGCACTTAAACTCTAGCTTTCAAGCCTGTTTAGCCAATTTTCTATAGACAGGTGCAGGAGGATGGCAGAGACGCTGCCAGGTCCAAGTGCCGTCTCCAAGTATCATTTCTAAACCATCATCTTCCAAGTGTCCATGTCTCCTACTCTAACGTCTCCTACCCTAACGTCTGCTCGCGGTGGAATGAGAGCTCACAAGAATCACTCCTACTTTTTCCACACGTTTCAGTCCTCTTGTGACGGAGTGTGCTTTGATTTGCCTACAAATCTATTCCTTCTCTTATTATCTCTTCATCTCTCTAGCTACCTCACTCTTTATATCTTCCACTTGTATCTCTATCTATGTCATTATTTTTCTCTCTCAGGATTTATTATTGCTTTCTAAGGAGCTATTCTTTCTACAACAGCCTTTCATATAGTTTAAATGAAAAGGAGAACAGATACTGATACACTTATATTTGAGGGTTATTCAAGGTGCTTTGCATATCAGAGTCTTATAGTTATATTCCTACTCACATTTGTTTTTGTTCAGACTTAATCCTCATTTCAAAACTTCCAAAATATAGCAAATTGTTAAAGGGAGTTAGCAAGATTTCACTACCTGTAAATATTATTTTACTTCTCATATCTTCAAATAACATTGTGAAAACATATTACCCAATGATGGGAATTATTATTTGGTATAGTTCATTTTACCATAACCTTGACTGTAGACTAAGTATCTTTAGCAACTGGTTAGATTAATTTTAACAGATTAAAATCAGGAAATCATTACGTGGCCTGTTAACTTCAATATCAAAAGAATGATTCAGTTGACTCAGCCGTTGTTCAAGTGTACTGCCTAAAACCTAGGAGTTGCTGCCAATCCTGATGCCCTCTTGTTTATATGGGGCCCTTGGCCCTAGGAACACATTGCTATTTAATTCTCAGGATTAGCACAGTGCTTTCTAGACATCAGGGTTTCTGTAAATGGGAAAGGACACATAATATGCCAATAAAAAAAAGAAAAGAAAAATTTAAAGGGCAACATTTCATAAGCAACCAACCAATGTGACAATCCTCCATTTTTAAATGCCTTATAAAACAAGGAAACTTATAGTTTACAAATGAATGTTAATGTTGTTAGAACAGATTCTCTGATTACTTATTATTGAGTGTATTGATTTCATACATGAAAACTTGCTTCATGTCTGAAGTTCTGTCAAATAAGAGAGACATGAATACAAATAATTACTCGAATGACATTTATTATCAATACCTATTGAGTACTTATCTTGTTAGGCACTGAGGAAACAGTTTCTATAATACTTGTATTCAGTAAACTTACAATCTACTGAACTGGGAGTAAGTTTAGATTGTCGGCTGAGAGTTTCGAAGTTTATATGAGAACCTTAATTAAAAAAATCAATAATCACTTTCCCTATCCACTCAGGAACAGTAATTTTCCTTTCAGAACAACAATAGTATCCTTATCCAGACACCAATAATTAGTCATGATGGTGACCTTGGCTACTCAGCCAACTAGAGACATTCTTACCTGGAAAAATTAATTGCATAAATTAAGGGAAGGACAAAGAAGGTTAAAGGTATTATTCCTGGCAAGCATTTCTAGTTTAGTCCACAATACATGTGGAAACTTTCTTTGCGACCACCCCCAAATATGCAAATTATGCAGTTCAAGGTGTGAAATTGGCCATGTGTACGGTTCAAAATTAAACACATTTCTGACCAATGCCCTTGTTTTATATCTCTAGTATTTGTCAGAATTAAATGTAAATGAAGAAAAAAGATTGAAAATTCTTTTGTCTCATTTTTCTGGTTTCATTATAATCTCCCTTTGTACTCTGATGCTACATTTTAAAAATTGAAAACATTTACTGTCAGTGAAACTGGTTGTCAGACTATAAGACTGATAGAGAAAAAATTGCCGATAAGTTATATAATTTTAGGAAAATGTCATAAAGATATAGTTTTGTTTGGCTTCTAGACCTACATATATCATACACTTTCTCTAAAATTAGAAAGAAAAAACTGTTGTTCTATTCACAAGGCAACTCAGTGTTAGCCAGGCAGGGTAGAACTAAATGTAAGTCATCAGATCTCATCTATCAAGTAGAATTTTATTTCATTTCACAATTTAACCATGTAACTGCTGAGTTTAATTTCATAAGAAGAAATAAGTTGAGTTTCTGTCTTGACCATAGGAGTGAGGAAAGCAGGAAAAGAGCAAAAGAGGAAGTTTCTTTTTTGTGTAACCCTCTCACTTGAGTGTGTTTTTTCTTAGTCTCTAGGCATTAATTACACACCACGCTGGTCTGCCCTCTTTCACAGATGTCTTAAATTTTCTCCCTTTCTGCTGACTATTGCATCCTTATCAGTTTCAAAAGACAAAATTTGTTTGGTTACAGATTTAATTAGCTTTTTAATCAGAATTCATGAATACAATTCTACAAAGTAAAACAAGGGCTCCCCCTGGGCAGTGGTAGAACTGCAGTTTTTGTCAAATGGGAACAAGGAACTAGAATGGAAAAGTGATTGAATAACCTCAGATATTTCACGTTATTGTGGCTGTTAATTGTGAGGGTTAAAGCAGATGGGCCTTTTTTGGGTGCAGACATAAGTAGACTGGAATTTCACTTTCAGAAGCTGATCTCCTTTTGGATCTACCTGTCTAATGTTTCAGTTTGATGCCCTGGCATTTAACGTGAGTGATTCCAATTCAGATTGGTCTGACCTGTTGAGGCTTAGTGCAGGGGTTCAGGCTGAAACAATGACCTCCCACAATTTTTGTTTAATATCAGAATATAAACAAAGTAGAACTCAAGTCCCCTTGATCCACGGGTTATTAGTAACTGTCTTAAATGATTTAACATTTGAGAACATTTGTGTAACAGAATGCTAACCAAGTCTAACATAGAGATTATTGGTGAGATGGAACAAAGGTTTTGGAATCACTTGGACTTGAATCTGAATCCTGATTCTACAACTTCCTGAATTGTGTTAACTTCCAGTGTGCTTATCTTCCCAAACCTCTACTTCTTCTTATGGACAGTAAGAATGCATCATCACCATGGAGACCTCAAAAGATATCACATATAAATAAAATCCATCAAATGTGACTAAAAATCCCAATGGCTCTTAGCAGTTTGTAAAATTTCCACTATCTACTATTTTACACTGTCTTGGAATGAGTTGAAGATGTTCACATAAATACTGATTTGTAAACATACACATTATTAAAATATTCAAGGATCTCTCACAAAACACAACATTTTCAGGTTCAGCTTTAACCATCGGTTACAAATACCAAGAGTCTCTTGTTCTTCTGGCTAGTGGAATGTACTTGGCAAACACAGCAGATCAGCAATGAACCTGCAGGTCCTACTATACTTCTCTCTCTCTGATCATCAATTTTCTCTGTTTCTTCTCATCCTATTTCCTGAATAAAAATTTTAAACTTTATATGCTTTTTTTTTTTAAGTCCCTTTCCCTTTGATTTGATTTGATTTGATTTGAAATCCTAGAGCCTGGCCAAGATTTTTTCTTGAGTATGCCACAGTCCTTAAATCTACACAAAAATGCAAAGTGGGATCTGCTGTCCTATAATTAGGCCAGCTATTTAGCCCTGCCTGGTAAATCCAATTTCTGGATTTGGGCCCTGTGAGTCCATCTTGCTGCAGTCGCTAACTTAACATCAGTTTACACAGGTATGTGCACATTCTCCATATGCATTTGCAGGTAAGAGTCACCGCAGACTAAAATGGAATTTGGCAGGTGGCACAGTGGGATAATTTAATACATTATGCTTGTCTTGCCATATTATTAATTTTAAAAGGAGGAAGCTATCAGCATAGTTAATAGCAAATATAAAAAAATGGGTATTTTAAGGACTACACAATAGTTAAACACATTGACAAACCGTTACTCTTTAGGAATAGAATGGTCTGCTATTTGGTTTTATTTCTCCAACGCTAAAACCAGACATCATTCATATCATAATTTAATACATAGGCTGCCATAATTCAGTTTTGCCATAATTCATTTGAACATGTTGGAGATTAACAGTACATCAGAAAATTTTAGGCTGGGAGTAGATGAGAGATAATGATTTGCAGAAAAAGAGTCAGAAACCATGGGAAACCAGCTAATATTATTATGATCATTCACATAAGCATTAATCATTATCTCAAACTCAGATCTTCTCAATAATAATCTGTTAATCTTTATCTCCAAGCACTCACTTGAGTGGAACTGTGAAGATTATCTTTTTTATTTTCTGTGATTTAGGCAATGGAAGGTGAATAGCAAATTTTTGCACAGACAACAAAGCCCACATTTTAAGGGCTTGCTTTGTGTTGGTTTGTTACATATAACTATATTTTGTTTTTAAATATTTAGTGTTTAGATACTGAAAACTTTGCATAAAGACCCACAAAATAAATTTATCTTAATTTTAAAGAAGACACTGTATAAATCCGTTAGTCTACCATTACACAATATCATAACCTCGAGGCTTATAGCAAACAGAAATTCATTTCTCAGAGTTCTGAAGGCTGAGATCCAAAATCAAGGCACCTGCTGGTTTAGTGTCTGTTAAGAAACTGTTTCCTGGCCGGTGGTGCCATGGCTCACTTGGCTAATCCTCTGCCTGAGGCGCCAGCACCCCGGGGTTCCAGTCCCAGTCGGGGTGCCGGATCCTGTCCCGGTTGGTTTGTTCCTCTTCCAGTCCAGCGCTCTGCTGTGGCCCGGGAAGGCAGTGGAGGATGGCCCAAGTGCTTGGGCCCTGTACCCACAGGGGAGACCAGGAGGAAGCACGTGGCTCCTGGCTTCGGATCTGTGCAGTGTATCTGCCATAGTGGCCATTTGGTGGGTGAACCAACGGAAGGAAGACCTTTCTCTCTGTCTCTCTCTTTCACTGTCTAACTCTGCCTGTCAAAAAAAAAAAAAAAAAAAAAGAAACTGTTTCCAGGTTCACAGAAAGGACAGCTCCTTACTGTGCCCTTTCATGGCAGAGAGGGTAAGTAAGCTCTCTGCAGTCTCTTTTATAAGGGCTCTAATCCTATTCAGAAGGGCTCCAGTCTAAAGACCTAATTATTTCACAAAGCCTTCACCTTCTAATACCATTGTTTTGGGGGTTAACATTTCAACAGATGGCATATTAATTCAAACCATAGCATTGCTCAATGATCTTTCACTAATAAAATCATTCTTGGGTTTATGAAAAGAAATGCTCATCAGACACAATATGAAATAGTAATTTAGTAATTGTTCTAACAAAAGCAAAAAACGAATTTGAAAATATTCAGGGATACTGCCTGGAATTGAATGAATTATCTAGGCTTGCCCAGGTCCATAATTGAAACCAAGAAGTCTATGCCATGAATAGTTTCACCTAGAGTGCCCAGCTGCCTATGGATAACCAGAGAAGCAAACCAGATGTGGCACATGGCCTCATACATCTGTCACTTTGCAGTATTCCAGCTGGAATTCATTTCTGGCAGGTTCCACCTTTTGCTGTCCCTCACTTCCTGCTGGAAGCTTACCCCAGTCTTTGGCATTTACTATGGAGCTGAAACTTGTCTCCACGCAATGCTCACTTCCTTAACTCTGGGTTTTGTTTAGGTCTGATTCAACACTCTTTACACAATGACAGCCTCCCCCACTTCATGCAGCCGTGTAACCAGATGGAATCCATTTTCCAGACATTCTCATTGACCTGGAATTGAAAGAACAGACACCTCCACCCTTACCCCTCCCCAACCCACCAATGGCCCAGAGCCCTCACCACCTTCCCTATGTTCTCACAGTCAGCCACTTTGGCTGATATCTTTGGGACGAACCCAAATAAACAGAACCCATCCAGGGGCTCCAAATCTGGTCAACAGATGGGGCCTGATTCTGTACCAAATGAGAACCACTTAGGACATTTTCTCGCCTCTGTTTTTTCCTAGGTTCTTCTCTCTCTGCAGAACAACTGTGCCTTTCCTTGCAGCTTTGTTATCACAGAATCCATAATATTCATAGACACAAGGAGAAGCACATAAAGATTAAGGCACATCTGTCTATCAAAAATCCCACTCTACATAATTTTAGAAAGAACACACCCAGAGATTAACACAAACAGAATTCATGACTTAAAATGTGCTAGTTACTGTACCTGTTGCAGCATATATATTGTACCTATGGTAATCTTCACAGTGCTTAAGGGTAAGGGATATTTTACTCATTCTCCAATTGTATAAATTATCTACTTCAGACATTTAAAAATATCTTACTTATCAAATGCCATTTACATATAAATGTGATTGTCAAGTGTATTTTTGACTACTGCATTATCTCATGTATTGGACATATCATTATACAGACAAACTGTATCACATTTTCCTTCATTTCTGAATATAATAACGGATGCACAATTAATAAAATAATTACTTATTATGTCTATGCTTCAAATTATACCTAAATATCCAACTGACAAAGTATTTCCTACTTCTAAAATATTCTGGGTTATAATTTTTATTATATATCCACTTTCATCCTGGATTTTAGTATTTAATGAATCTAAAATTTTTGGAAGTTCTCTTTTTAAAAAAAATCAAAAGAACATGTGTAAGCTCACACAAAAATTCAAAC
Source organism: Lepus europaeus (assembly GCF_033115175.1). Taxonomy (NCBI): domain Eukaryota; kingdom Metazoa; phylum Chordata; class Mammalia; order Lagomorpha; family Leporidae; genus Lepus; species Lepus europaeus. The sequence continues at coordinate 51,634,722 of NC_084834.1, read as the reverse complement.
ATTTGGAACTTTTCAAAGTTCAGGTAGAATTTGATCATTTTCTCCATAATCTAAACCAGATGATGACATTAGGACATATGAAAATGATGTATAGTATAGTGTCAAAGAGGTTGAAAGGATAAACAAATCATTATGATTCAATCCAAGGAAAGCTGGCAATATATTAAGTACCATTTACTATTTAAATATAAAAATATTATTGTAACATATTACAAAAATAAGTGAAATTCACTAGAACACTCATAAATAAATGCCTAAATAATTTCATACCTCTTAAATTTGTTAATCTAACAGTCACAGAAACACATCTTGCAAATAAATTTATATATATATATATATTTATGCTTAAAACACACTTATTGACCTATTTATACATAGTTATGGGGTATAATGAGATAATTTTTAAAAGATTTATCTATTTGCTTATTTGAAAGACAAAACTACAGAGAGAGAGGGAAACAGAGAGAGATCTTCCCTCTTCATTCACTCCCAAAATTGCTGTAACAGTTGGGACTGGGCCAGGCCAATGCCAAGAGTCAGGAGCTTCTTACAGGACTCCCACGTGGATAAAGGGGCCTAAGCACTTGGACCATTTTCCCAGCCACATTAGCAGTGAGCTGGATTGGAAGTGGAGCAGCCTAGACTTAACTGTCAACTATATTGGATGGCACTGTTGCAAGTGGTGGCTTAACATGCTAAGCCACAGTGCTGGCTCCAATAAGGTGATTTGATACTCATATAAAAGATGTATAATGATCTAATTGAGAATATTCCGCCTCATCAATGATTAATCATCTCTATGTATTGAAACCTTCAAACTCTTCTATTTCCTTTGAAATATATCCTAGATAGTGACTATACTAGAATACAGAACTAAATCCTTCAATCTGACTCTATTTTCGTGCCCCTTATCTAAGCTAGCTCCATCCCCCAACCTCCTACCATTCCCAGTTCCTAGAGACTCATATTCTACTTGCTTCTTTTTTATACTGATTTTTAACCTTCCAGAAATGAATAATAATATAGTGCCTGGCTTACTTCACTTAATATGATGTCTATCAATTCCATCCATATTGATGTGAATGACAAATTTTTACTCTTGTTATGGCTGCATAATATTCCACTGTGTAGACAGACCATTTTTTTTTCATTCTCCCCTTGATGAACATTTTGGCTATTCCATATCCTGGTTATTATAGATAACGCAGCAAAATGTGTGAGTGGGAGAAACTCTTTGATTCAGTGATTTCATTTTCTTTGAATATAAAACCAGTAGTAGTGTTTCTGGGTAATTTGGTAGTTGCATTTTTAGTTGTCTTAAGGTATCTTTATATTGTTATAGTAGCTGTATGAATTTACATTCCCACCAACAGTATACAAATTCATCTTTCTCTGCCAACCTATCCATCATTCATTATTTTCTGTTTTTATGTCATTATAAATGGGGTAAAATAATATATTATTGTGATTTTAATTTCAATTTTATTGATGATTGGCAATACTGAGAATTTTACCATATCCTTGATCACCATTCGTATATTTTTGAGAGATGTCTATGTAAATCTATTGACCATTTTCAGTTACATTATTTGTATTTTTCCTATTGATTTATTTGTATTCCTTATACATTCTTGGTATTAATCTCCTGTTGGATAAATAGATGTCATATTTGGTTGCATCTTGTGGTTGTCTCTATACACTTTCATTTTTAAGACATATTTATTTGAAAGGCACAGAGAGGGAGAGAGAGACAGAGACAGAGAGAAAGAAAAAGAGAATCTTCTATCCTCAAATGGCTAAAAAAGTCAAGGTTGGGCTGAGCTAAAGCCAGGATCCAGAAACTCCATCCTGGTCCCTCATATGGGTGGCAGGGACCCAAACACTTGGGCGAACATCAGCTGCCATCTCAGTCTCATTAACAAGGAGCTGAACAGTTAAGAATTTATGGGATGTTGACATCAGAAGCAGAGGCTTTACTTGCTGTGCCACAACGCTGGCCCCTTTACATACATTCTTTTGTTTTCCTTGTGGTGCAGACTTCTCTTTAGTTTGATACACTCTCATTTGTCTGTTTTATTTTTCTTGCCTATGACTGTGGGGTTTTATGTAAAATATCTTCACGTATGCCACATTTAAGAAGGAACAGCTGGGGCTGGTGCTCTGGCGTAGCGTGTAAAGCTGCTGTCTGCAGTGCTGGCAGCCCATATAGGCGCCAGTTCAAGTCCTGGCTGCTCCACTTCATAGCCAGCTCTGTGCTATTCAGAAAGTAGTAGAAGATGGCCCAAGTCCTTGGGCCCCTATGCCCACGTGGGAGACCTGGAAGAAGCTCCTGGCTCCTGGCTTCAGATTGGCGCAGCTCTGGCCGTTGCGGCCAATTGGGGAGTGAACCAGCAGATGGAAGACCTCTCTCTTTCTCTCTCCCTCTGTCTCTCTCCGACTCTGCATCTCTGTAGCTCTGCCTTTCAAAAATTCAGGGTTGAGAACTAGCCCTCTGGTTAACACAAAATGTGTCCATTAATGCAATACACAGTTGTTTAAAAGTCCTCTGTTCATTGGTCTATAGTCAGATTTGGTAAAGGTCCAGCAAACTGGGTCATTTAATTTTATAGTCTTGATCAGTTTCAAAAACTTAACCAGTTTTTGTAAATAACTGTATTTAGGTATAATAGCTTTGATGAGAAAATAACTATAAAGAGAAAATTCTCTTTTATTGTATTTATTCCAATTTTTAACACTTCAGGATACTCAAAATACTACTAATAAATATTGAAAAGAGCATAAATCATTTCAGGCATGGAAAGCCATGACACTGTGTCAAAGAATGACCTACATTAAAGATCACTGTGAGTGAGATCCCGGTGGAAAGAAGGGGCCATCAAAGAAGGAGGTACCTTTCTCTGAAGGGAAGAGAGAACTTCCACTTTGACTATGGCCTTGTATAAATAATGTCAGAGTTGGTGAACTCAGGAGGCTTCCATAGGCTTGGCAGCTCATGACAAAAGCCTCCTGTGATCACTTATGTCATAAACAAGAGTCTCAATTGTTAAATCAACGATAGGAGTCACTCTGCACTTGCTCCCCATGTAGGACCTCTTTCCTTAATGAGTTGTACAATGAGAATAAACAGAAAAACTTGTATTCAAACAGTGCTTTGTACTTTGTGGATCTGTGTGGGTTCATACTGTTAAAATCTTTACTTAGTATAGAGTTGATCTTCTGTATATAAAGATAATTAAAAATGAATCTTAATGATTAGTGGGATTGGAGATGGAGTAGGAGGCGGGATGGTTTGGGGTTGGGAGGGCGGGTATGGGGGGGAGAACCACCATAATCCAAAAGTTGTGCTTATGAAACATATTTATCAAATAAAATTTTCAGTATTGTTGGAATGAAAGATAAATATTACAAGACTTTACAATTACAAGTCATTTTTTTTATTTGACAGGTAGAGTTATAGACAGTGAGAGAGAGACAGAGAGAAAAGTCTTCCTTCCATTGGTTCACTCCCCTAATGGCCGCTACAGCTGGCACTGTGCTGATCTGAAACCAGGAGCCAGGTGCTTCCTCCTGGTCTCCCATGCGGGTGCAGGGACCTGAGCACCTGGGCCATCCCCTACTACCCTCCCCGACCAAAGCAGAGAGCTGGACTGGAAGAGGAGCAACCGGAACTAGTACGTGGCACCCTAACCAGGACTAGAACCTGGGGTGCCGACTCCGCAGGCAGAGGACTAGCCAAATGAGCCATGGCGCCAGCCACAATTACAAGTTATGAGCTAACCTATAGTGCTCAGAGGTTGAGTAGTAGAAGTACTCAGTAGTAGTAGTAGTAGAAGCCGACTTGCACTAAATTCTCTAATTTTCCATTATAAGAATCAAAAGAACAAGTCTTGAAGTGAATGGCTTTAGAATTTGAGTAACAAGTATGCTGGTAAAGTTTGTTATTGTTAACAATTAAGGAAAAAACCCAGAGTTTCATGAAAAACTTAATGGCACAAAATTTAGGTTGAAAAGAGGATCTTGGCTCAGGCAGCAATGGGAATTTTACAGAAACTCATTCCCTCCTCATTCTCTATGGAATAAAAATGGAGAAAACTGACAAGCATAATGCTGAGAAACTATCTAAATTAAATACATAAAATACATACATTTAAAAAATTTGTGTGTTATTCTAAAGCAGTAAGACTGGCAACTAGGAAGTATAAAGCAGATTTGTTTAATAATTTTCATGAGAAATTGTTTGAAAAATTTTAATATAGACTACTTATATAAAACAGAGGTTAAAAGAATAAAATTCCATCATTGGAACTTAAAATTTTACATTATTTTAAAAGCTCATTACAATTATTCTGATACTCTAACAATGTCTTCTAGTCAACAATTTGAACCATCTTTTCTGAATCAATATTGTAGGACCATTTGGTTATAAAGCCTGTTAAATTTATTTTATTTTAATTTATTTTTTGACAGGCAGAGTGGACAGTGAGAGAGAGAGAGAGACAGAGAGAAAGGTCTTCCTTTACCATTGGTTCACCCTCCAATGGCCGCCACGGCTGGCGCGCTGTGGCGGGCGCACCGCGCTGATCCTAAGCCAGGAGCCAGGTGCTTCTCTTGGTCTCCCATGGGGTGCAGGGCCCAAGCACTTGGGCCATCCTCCACTGCACTCCCTGGCCACAGCAGAGAGCTGGCCTGCAAGAGGGGCAACCAGGACAGAATCCGGCGCCCCGACCGGGACTAGAACCTGGTGTGCCGGTGCTGCTAGGCAGAGGATTAGCCTGTAGAGCCACGGCGCCGGCCAGCCCATTAAATTTATAACATTCAGACTAGTTAAAACTAAGATGCATATTTGTAGAATATGAGTGAGTTGCTAGAAGTACTGTGATATTATAATAGGGGTGTTCAAAGCTGAGTTTTGAAACTGAGTTAACAAACCATAAATACAGGGGCTGGTGTTGCGCCTTTGCAGGTAAAGCTGCCATCTGTAACACCAGCATCTCATATAGGCACCAGCTCAAGTCCTGGCTGCTCCACTTCTGATCCAGCTTCCTACTAATGTGCCTGAGAAAGCAGGGGAAGACAGCACAAAACCTTGTGCCCTTGTACCCATGTGAGAGACCCAGAAGAAATTCCAGGCTCCTGGCTTCAATCGGGCCCAGCCCTGGTCTTTATGACCATTCAGAGAGTGGACCAGCAGATGAAGGATCTCTCTCTCTTTCTTTCCCTCTCTTCAACTGTGGCTTTCAAATGCATTTTTAAAAAAATCTTTGAAAAATAAATCATAGGCTGGCGCTGTGGCTTAACAGGCTAATCCTCCGCCTTGCGGCACCGGCACACCGGGTTCTAGTCCCGGTTGGGGCGCCGGATTCTATCCTGGTTGCCCCTCTTCCACGCCAGCTCTCTGCTATGGCCCGGGAAGGCAGTGGAGGATGGCCCAGGTCCTTGGGCCCTGCACCCACATGGGAGACCAGGAGAAGCACCTGGCTCCTGGCTTCGGATCAGCGCTGTGTGCCGGCCGCAGCGGCCATTGGAGGGTGAACCAACGGCAAAGGAAGACCTTTCTCTCTGTCTCTCTCTCTCACTATGAACTCTGCCTATCAAAAAAAAAAAATCATAAATATTTGGCAGATTACTCTGTTCAGCTGCTATGCTATTTTAAGTAGTTATTACACTTTTAGTAAACCGACTTTTTTAAGATTTATTTATTTATTTGAAAGGCAGAATTACAGAGAGGCAGAGGCAGACATATTTATCAAATAAAATTTTCAGTATTGTTGGAATGAAAGATAAATATTACAAGACTTTACAATTACAAGTCATTTTTTTTATTTGGCAGGTAGAGTTATAGACAGTGAGAGAGAGACAGAGAGAAAAGTCTTCCTTCCACTGGTTCACTCCCCATAGGGCCAGGAGCTATTTCCAGGTCTCCCATGTGGGTGCAGGGACCCAAGGGCTTGGGCCATTTTCCACTGTTTTCCCAAGCCAAGGCAGAGTGCTGTATTGGAAGTAGAGCGGCTGAGTCTCAAACAATCTCAAAGGAGATGCCGGCACTGGGGGCAGCGGCTTTACCCCTTATACTACAGCACAGGCTCCAGTAAACTGACTCTTTAAAGGCAATGTATTAATGTTGTCACTTATAAAAGACAAAAAAGGTGTTAATTTTAAGTGTCAATTCAAACAAAGGACAGCAATAGTATATTTACACATGCATATGTTTGACTATTGTGCAAAAATAACTGAATTCCCTGCTCAATAGATCCTGTTATTTCAGAGCCTTCCTTATACTGATTCCATTTCTATCATCCTATAGTTTCTACCTACAGTTTCAGGTTACCTTTTGTGTCCCAATTGCCCTCTTTATCATCCAGATTCCTCAATGTTGAATATTCTTGTGAGTTTCCTTTAATTTTAAAGAAAATAATACTTGAATGTGTTCTGATAAATTAAACAGTAGGGCAATAATATTATCTTTATAATTCTCTAAACTATAATTCTATTATTATATAGGTTATTCGTGTTTATTAAAAACTAAAATTCCTACATTTTATCAAATCAACATATTCTATCTCATTTTCTCCTATCTTAAAGGAGATTATGGTATTTTTAAAGATGTATTTATCATTTGAAAAGCATTTTACAGAGAGAGGGAGGAAGGCTGGGAGTTAGAAGGAGAGGGGGATGGAGACAAATGGAGAGAGAGCTTCCATCTGTTGGCTTATATCCGAAAAGCCCCCAGCGATCAGGGCTGAGCAAGGCTGAAACCAGGATTCAGGAACTGCACCTTTCACATGGGTGGCAGAGGCCCAAGTACTTGGACCACCATCTGCTGCTTCTCAGGCACATGAGCAGGAAGCTGGATTGTATCAGAAGCAGGTCTGGGCTCAATCTCAGGCACTCTAATCTGAGATGTGGGTCTCCCTAGCAGCAGTTTAACCTGCTTCACCACAGTGCTGACTCCAGATTTTGATGTTTTTAATCCTAAATTCTGTTTCTTCTTGTACATTTGTTCTTTCATGCTAGGCTATTAAACATGATGAGATTATACTCTTTCTTCATGTGGCCCATCTACAATGCTGTTATAACTACTTTAATAATGCCTTAAAGAATCCTGGGTGCATCCTCATAAGCTCTGGATTTGAAACACTATAACTTTATGTGTCTACCAATTTTGAGTACTGGGCCCCACTATTCATACTTCTTCTAAGGGACTAATAAAATTATTCCTTAATAATTCATTCTTGATCAGATAATCATTAAGATTACCAGGGTGCTCTCTGTAGTTTCTTCATAATTTTGAAAATCTAATTTGTCTTCCCTTCTTTTGAATGTTGAATAAATAAAACTCTAATAATGTAGGAATCATTCTTGAAATACTAATATCTTTAATATCTGAAAACTCTCCTCTTAAGTAAAAACAGATTTTTGAATGCCAAGCATAGTATCAAATAGCATAATAATTTTAAGAACATATTACATTTAAAGAAATACACATACATATAATTTAGTTATTTTTCTATATTTTGCCTTATTTCATATATATTTCTTTTTTCTTTCTATTTAATTTCAAATGAACTTCTCAAAGCAGCTCAAATAATAAGACTAGATTTTCTGTTGTTGGGTGGTACATTACTTTAAATGTAAACATCAGGAATTTTGATATTTATGTGAAGACATGGAGTGGAATTCAGTAAGTTCGTTTCTAAGGCAAGTGTCCTTAGGAACAAATGAATCTTTAGATTTTGATTAAGAGATCAAAGGGAGAAGTGAGTAAATTTTGGCTACCTGTTCTGTCTTCGTTCATAAGATTCTACAAAAAAGAAAAAATATGTATTGTAACAACTAGAATTCTAAGTAAATATAACAGCTTTAATAATTTATTGGTTATCATTATTTGGGGGGGGCTAGTTATGTTTGGTTTTTGTCCATTTTATGGCAGTGCTCACACTGAATAATGAGGCAAACTACACACCCAATACTTCTTTGAAAATATCACTATCTTAGAACAAAAGACATTCTCGTGTTGGTGAAAAACTCTAATCTTAATGAAGGGAACTCCTATTTACTCCTTCAAGATTTAGAGCAACAGGTTTGAATCCTGGATCTTCCACTTTGTATCCAGCTTCATGCTAATATGAATTCTAGGAGGCAGCAGGTGATAGATTAAATACTTGGGTCCCTGTCATCCATGTGAGATACCCAGACTGTTTCTGGCTCCTGGATCTCATATGGCCCAGCAAAGACTGTTGTGGCCATTTGGGAAGTGAAGCAGCAGACAGATGATCTCTCTTTCAATCTGTCTTTCTCTGCCTTTCAAATAAAATTAAATATATATATGTATATACGTATACATACATAAATATTATATATATATATATATATATATATATATATATATATATATATATATATAAATAAAGATTTTGAGAACTGGCATTGTGGTGCAGTAGCCTAAACTGCTACTTGTGCTGCTAGCATCTTATATTGCACATCAATTTGATCCCTTCTGCTCAGCTTTCAATCCAGCTCCCTGCTAATGCACCTGGGAAAGCAGCAGAAAATGACTCAAGTACCTGGGACCCTGTTACCCAAATAGGAAACACAAATTGAGATCCAGGCACCTGGCTTGGCCCAGCTCCAGCCATTGGAGCCATTTGGAGAGTGAATCAACAGATGAAAGATTTGTCTCCCACTCTTTCCCTTTCAAATCAATAGATACGTTATTTTTAAAAGATATTTCAGAAGATATCTAAACAATTTAAGAGTCTTCTTGATTTAAGTAATTTTATTATTCTTGTTAAGCTTATAAATCACGCTATAATTTATGTTAATGTGTCTGTCATAAGATTGAAAATGAATATATAGTCAACCCTTACTTACAACCATTTGTTTTACCTAGTAACCAACAACACAGAAAATGCATATAAATTGCCAATTTAAATTATTTGGGAATGATATGAAATGCACAGATTTTTACTTGTTAGGGATATTTGTGTTTTAAATTGTATAGAATTAAATTTTTTGCAAATGAGCATATATTTTGAGAAATATTTAATTACATAATCATTATATAAACAAGATGCCCACTATTTCCTTAGGTTGTACTATTAGTTCTCAAAACTTAGAAATTCAGGTAATAATTGGGGGGGGTACTTTGACCTTAGAATCCAAGCATTTATTTCTGTTAAAAATAATATGCACTTTGGTCATATTTGTTATCATAAATAAAAAGGTATAACTTTAGTTTGTGTTACTTAAAATATTCTATATTGAAGTAGTACTAATCCACCGCTTCAGATGTCTACATGCCACATCAGAGTACCTGGGTGCAAGGCACAATCCTGCCGAATTCCAGCTTCCTGCCAAAGGACACCCTGGGAAACTCACGTAATTGGTTCCTGCCACTTTCATGGGCAACCTCTATTGAGTTCCTAGCTTTCAGCTTTGGCTCCTTCCAGGGAAGACTGTGGGTATTAGGAGTGAACCAGCAGTGGGAACTCACTCTCTCCCCCAACCCACTCCCATCTCAAATTGAACAAATATTTTCATAAACTTAGGAATAAAATGCTCTCTAAAGAAGAATATTCATATATAGACTCCATTTATACTCCTACATGTTTTAATTTTATTAATTTCTGACGGTCTACTCCTGTGAGTATTGGATTTACAAAGGAAAAATATTCCCCAGTTGGCAACAAAATGAAAATGAAGAGTCAGGTGTGAACAAAACTACACTGCTTGAATTTCTCCTGCTGAAGAAAGGTGGGCATGTCTTTAAAATATTTGTATCTAGATGGTGTCTCTGTATTGATATCTATGACATTACTATGCTTTATTTTATGTAGTTTCTCTTGATAAATCTTTCATTATGCTGACTATTCCTTTTGCTATGCCTCATCTTCTTTTAGTATTATCCATCGAATTTTGCATAGCATGTATAAGGTCTACGAACAATACATTGTTCAGTGAACTTAGTTTCATATCTTCTAATTGTTTCCCATTAAATATCTCACCATATTTCTAATATTTACAATAGAAGTTTGGATGTTTTCATTTGCTTGAGAAAGGGTATGATGTTTAAGTTAGACAAGGAGAATTACTCAGGACATCATTTAGACTGTATTATGACTGTAAGTAAAATTTTTCTATAAACTTGAAACTGATGAAATATATTTTAGGGTTCCTATCACAGAAAAATAATTGTATGTGAGTTGATAGATGTGTCAATTAGCTTCATGCACTCATTCTATAGTGTATACCTGTGTTAAAACATCATATTGTGCCTGCATCACATAAAATATAAGTAATAATCAAAGGTCAAAAAGAATTCTGTGATTTTAGTCATCTCTGTCAATCCTTGGTCAACTTGTCTTGCCTAATTTTACTTCATATTATGTGTAGTCTTTGCAGCTTTTTCACATAAGTGGGTGATAAGCATTGCAACTGTTATGCTGGAAATTATTTAATTTTGTTCTCTTCTGCAAACTGCTGAAGTTTGGTTTGGCCAGAAGGTGGTTTACTTGGGAATCAGTTTAATCATTTAATGGCTTGTTTATGAACTCTGTTTTGCTGGGTCTAGGATTTCCTCTAAGCCTAGTTTAAACTTAATAGAGGCATGCCCTTTCTTGGATACCCTGAATATTCCTCAGGGTTTTTCTATTTACACTGAAGAGGATTTGAACATATTCAGACCATGGAAGCCTAGGTAATGTTTAGTTTTGTACCTTTATGAGAATTGTGCTTGGCTTCACGAAGTTTAATACTACTACATGTGCAAATTCATATTCAGCCAAAAACTTCAGGACCCCATACATGTTTTAGGATCTACTTTGAGGCACTAAGAAAGATGTGTTAATGTAAAAAGAACAACACAAATTAAACGAAAAATGAGGCAAGAAAACAAATTTAAGTAATGGTGTAGCTTGAGCAGAAGCATGGTAAAATCCCTGATGTCTTACAAAATGTTTGTAGGGAAAATACCCAGTGAAAACAGTAATTTCTCTCTCTGCCATGGAAATAAAATGGGGAGAGTTGCAAAGAAATCAGTGATTTACAAACAGATAATGCATCTTAAGGAAGCCTGAGATGGTACAGAAGATGAAGCCCACAGTAGCAAACTGACCACATAAATTTGTGTGGAAAAAAATTCATCTTGTTGGTGCCTTCATTGAAGAGAACTAATAACTAAGATAAGAAACAACAGAAAACACTATAGATATTCTAGTTCATTACACTGTACAATACCAAATGAAAAATTAAAGCAGAGCAAAGATTTCCCTTATTGGTTGGCACCAAGATTAACATCAGACAAGAGCAAAATGTACAAGGAGCATTTTATTTTTTTTTTCTTTTTGTGTTTTTCATTGTATTTGAAGGCAGAGAGAGACAGAGAAAGCAATAGAGACAGAGATCTTCCATTCATATCCAAAATGTTCACAACAGGTATAAAACAGCCATATCAAAGTCAGGAGTTAAGAATTCAATCCAGATCCCTCATGTGGATGACAGACACCCAAGTACTTGGCCATCAACAACTACCTTCCCAGGTTTGCACTAGCAGAATATAAGAATTGGAAGTCAAGCCAGGACTTGGGCTCAAGAACTTTGTTATGGGAATATGAGCATCCAAATGGGCATATTAACCGCTGCATCAAATGCCATCATATAATGGAAATTTTACACAAACAGGATCAAGATCCTGATGCATTTCTTCAAATAACTGTATCAGTAGGAAAAAAAAAATTGCATTACCAATATAATCCTGACGACAAAGCAATGGCTACCAAGGGGTGGATGTGGCCCAACCAAAGCAGAAGCAGACCAGTCAAGAGCAAAGGTCACAGGAACAGTGTGTGAGAAACAGTATGCAGGATGCTCAAAAACAAAGAATGATAACATCTGCTCTACTGGGAAGGTGTCTGAGAAAGTTAACCAAAACTTTGGCAGAAAACTTCCTGGGAAACCTTCATCAGAAAATCCTTCTCCACCATTATAATGTCTTGGCTCATGCCTCTCAAAAACAAGAAGATTTTTGTGAGTTTCCATAGGAAATCACTGAGCATCCACCTTCAGTCCTGATTTGGCCATTCTTACTTTTTGTTTCTTTATCATAAGAAACATCTAAAGTACATATTTTTTTTTTCATTTAGTAAGGTATGAAAAAAGAACACATGGACATAACTAAATTGGTAAGATCATTAGTTCTTAGGGATGGGCAAAATGGTTGTTATCATTGCTTACAAAAGTATCTTAAACTTGATGGAGATTCTGCTGAGAAACAAAGTTTTATTTTTTATTTTTATTTTTATTAAAATTTTCCATGGATATTCTGAAGTCCCTCTACAAGAGAGGACATCACTGTAGATACCATGGCCATGAAAAAGAGAATCAGATATTTGATAACCTTCATAAAATGGATCAATTATTTGAAAGATACAATTTTTCAAGACTAATATCAGAAGAAATAGAAAAATAAGAATAGAACCATTATCCTTACTGAAATAAGCCAGTATCCAAAAGACAAATACCATATGTTTTCTCTGACATGTGGTAGTTAATATAGAATACAAAAAAGTATGTAAGAATGGAATGGACATCTTAAGATTTGGTTATTGCTTTTAGCCCTTATATATACTCCTGTGGAACAGTGGTCTTTCTACCTTTTACTTGTTGAATATTATGCTTAGTGGTATATTAAACCTGTATTTATAAAGTAAATTGAAATTATGTTATTGCAAAAATCAAAGAAAAAAGAAAGATGCAAAGAAGGTAATTGAAGGAGGGAAGGAAGTAAGATTATCTTCTTAGAACTCTATATATGAAACGTGTTTTTTATGTTAGTAAAATTTTAAAAGAAAAAATATAAAAATTCCAGTGTTTCATGAAATAATATTTTAAAATAATTTTTCATTCCCTAGGGAAAAAAGAATATTCTATTACATAAATTTTATTAATAGTTTTATAAGAAGGAAATCACCAGGCCTCAGTTAAACTGGTGAATTCTATAAAATATTTAAGATATGAACTAAACCAATTTTCTATAATCTATTTCCTAAGTCACAAATGAAAGGAATACTTTCTAATAAATTCCAGATAGCCCGTGTCATCCTTATACTAAAGTTAAACAAACTGTCACTGAAATAATAAAAAATCTTTAATGAAATATTGAAAATACAATCTAAAATACATAAAATGCATTACATACTACTAGAAAGTGAGATTGTTAATTATTTAATGTTTTTTGAACAATAAAATTCAATTAATATAATCATCATTCTACTAATAAAATAAAATCACATGTTTATATCAGCAATAAAGATAATCATTTGATAAAATCTGTCAACTCTTCACAATAAAATTCTCATAAATTAAGGATAAAATGGAACTTTCTCTACTTGAAGAAAAATCTATAAAACCTGTAGTGAACATTCTGCTTCATGGTGAGCAACTAGAGGCTTTCCCACTAAGGTAAGAAACAAAGCAACATTGGCATCCCCCATCACTCATTTTTATTACTGTATTGGAAGACCAAGTTAATGCAGTAAGACAAGAAAAAGGAAACAGAAATGCATACTATTTGGAAAGGAAAAATAAAATTATGTGCATATATCACAATTTTATCAAAGGCATAAAATCCAAAAAATGTGACAAATAAAACTTGTGGAACTCATATATGTTTATAACAAGATTTCAGTTAATATAGAGAAATTAAAAGTTTTCCTCTATGTTAGCAATGACTAAGTGGAATTTGACAATAAAAACAGAATACTGGGCCAGGAATTTGGTCAGTGGTTAAGGCATAACTTGTGATGCCCACATCCTATATTAGGGTGCCTAGCTTCATGTTCTGGCTCCACTTCCAACTTGTATTCTGCTACTGCTCACCGTGAAAAGGCAACAAGTGATGTCTGAAGTAATTGATTTCCTACCCACAAAATGAGACACACAGCCGGAATTCATAGCTCCATGCTTCCTCTTAGGTCAGCCTTGGATGTTGAGGACATTTAGGGAGTGAATCAAAGGATGGGAGATTTGCTGTATGTCTTTCAACTAAAACAAAAATAATTTAAATCTAAAAAGACATAATGCTGGCCAATGGGGTGTCAATTTTGTTTATTTTTTTAAAAAAAACAGCTCCTCGTTTTGCTAATTTTTTGTAATTTTTTTGGATTCAATCCTGTTGATTTCTTCTCTGATTTTAATTATTTCTCTTCTCCTACTAGATTTGGGTCTGGTTTGCTGCAGATTTTCTAGATCCTTGAGATGAATTGAAATCTCATCTATTTGGTACCTTTCCAATTTATTGATGTAGGCACCTATTGATATAAAATTTCCTCTTAACACTACTTTTGCTGTATCCCATAAGTTTTCGTATGTTGTGCGGTCACCCTCGTTTACTTCCAGAAAATTTTTGATTTCTCTTTTGATTTCTTCTATGACCCAGTGTTCATTCAGAAGCATGTTGCTCAATCTCCACGTGTTTGCATATGCTCTAGGGATTCCTGAGTTGCTAATTTCCAACTTCATTCCTTTATGGTCTGAGAAGCTGCATCATATGATTCTAATTCTTTTGAATTTGCTGAGACTTGCTTTATGGCCTAGTATGTGGTCAATCCTAGAGAAGGTTCCCTGTGCTGCTGAGAAGAATGTAAATTCTTTATGTGTAGGATGAAAAGTTCTGTAGATATCTGTTAGATCCATTTGGGCTATAGTGTCATTTAAATCTACTGTCTCCTTGTTGATCTTCTGTCCTGTTGATCTGTCTATCTCTGAGAGTGGAGTATTGAAGTCCCCCAGCACTATTGTATTGGGGTCTAAGTCTCCCTTTAAGTCCCTTAACAAATCTTTTAAATAAACTGGTGCCCTGTAATTAGGTGCATATATATTGATAATCGTTATATCTTCCTGTTGAATGGATCCCTTAATCATTATATAGTGCCCCTCTTTGTCTCTCCTAACAGCTTTTGTGGTAAAGTTTATGTTGTCCGATATTAAGATGGCTACGCCCACTCTTTTTTTCATTTCTGTTGTCATGGTATATCTTTTTCCAGCCTTTCACTTTCAGTCTGTATGCATCTTTGTTGGAAAGATGTGTTTCTTGTAAGCAGCAAATAGATGGGTTTTGTTCCTTAACTCAATCAGCCAATCGGTGTCTTTTAACTGGACAGTTCAGGCCATTAACATTCAATGTGACTATTGAGAAGGAGTAACTTTGCCCTGCCATTTGCCAAAGATATTTTCTAACATATGCTTAGAGCTTCCTGTGATCTTTTGCTGTGAGGTTTCCTTCCTTTACCTTCTTTCATATTGATGACCGTGTTTCTGTGTTTCTGTGTATAACACATCTTTAAGCATCTTTTGCAGGGCTGGACGAGTGGCAACAAATTCTTTCAATTTCTGTTTGCTGTGAAAGGTCTTTCTTTCACCTTCATTCACAAATGAGAGCTTTGCAGGATATAATATTCTGAGCTGGCAGTTTTTCTCTCTTAGTACCTGGGCTATGTCTCGCCATTCCCTTCTAGCTTATAGGGTTTCTGATGAGAAGTCTGCTGTGAGTCTAATTGGAGATCCTCTGAAAGTAATCTGATGTTTCTCTCTTGCACATTTTAGATTTTTTTTTTTTTTTTTTTTTTTACGTTTCACTGTGGTGAGTTTGGTTACTACGTGTCGTGGTGAGGATCTATTTTGGTCATGATTACTAGGGGTTCTATGAGCTTCCTGTACTAGGATGTCTCTGTCCTTCTCCAAACCCAGGAAGTTCTCTGCAAGTATCTCACTAAAAAAGCCTTCTAATCCTTTCTCCCTCTCCATGTCTTCAGGAACTCCTAGAACCCGAATGTTGAATTTTTAATAGTATCCCGTAGATTCCCAACGATATTTTTTTAGATTTTTAATTTCCTCTTCTTTTCTTTGGTTTGACTGTATACTTTCCTGTGCTCCGTCTTCTATGTCCGATAGTCTCTCTTCTGTTTCACTGACTCTGTTTTTAAGGCTCTCTAATGTGTTTGTCATTTGATCTATTGAGTTCTTCATTTCATTTTTATTTCTCTTCACTATCACACTTTCCTGTTCTACTAGTTTCTGCGTTTCATTTTGATTCCTCCTTAAGATTTCATTTTCTCGAAGGAGATTTTCTATCCTGTCCAGTAAGGAATTCCGTAGCTCAAGCATTTGTTTTTGAAAACTTCTAATTGTTCTTATCATAATTTTTTGAAATCCGTATCTTGTATTTCTTCCATCTCATCATCTTCATAATCTTGGCTTGGGGTGTCTTGTTTATTTGGGGGTGTCATAATGTCTTCCTTGTTATTTCCTCGGTTTCTGCGTTTGTTGCTTGTCATTGTGCAGATATTCTTTGGATTCTTCTTCCCTCACTGTGTTGTTTTTTTCTTGTTATACTATGACTGTATTAAGTGGACTGTCTGCTTTTGATGGAGCCTTAGAGGCTTGAGATGGGTGTGGCCTGAGAACTCTTTTTGGTTCCTCAGGGTTAAGGGTGTGCCAAAAGTGACACTCCCAGGTTAGGGGTGGTAAATCTCTCTCTCTTTCTTTCTTTTTTTTTGATTCAAAAGGGAAGTAATTCCACACAGCTGAGTGGAATTGGAGGTAGTTAGCAGGTGAATGATATACCCAAGGAGCCAGGGATTGGAAGCTCTTTCCCAAGGACCACACAGGGAATCTGTGCTGCTCTCAGTGTGGGCTCAAATTCTCGTGCAGTCTCCCACTGGGTTGCCAAGGTTACCGAATTGTAGCATCTCTGGAGAGTACTCACGTGAATTCTGTGAGTTCTCTCCCCCACCGTCTCTTTTTTCACAGTCTCAGTTCATTAGCACCACACATTCACTAGGTCCTAATCTCCTGTTATTTCACCCCCTCCCCCAGAGTCAGGTTTTTCTGCTAGGCTCAGGGCCGGTGCAGACCTGAGGTCGCCCCACTTATGACGTATGTCCAAAATGGCGCCTGCTCTTTTGTCTTGCTCGCCTTTGAGAGGTGAGTGGAGAGAGAAACTGGTGTCCGTATCAGTCACTTTTTTTTTCCTCTCTCTTCTAGATAGCCTGGTGAACTATTCCCCATGGAGTTTTAAGCCTCGTTCCCTCTAGTCTCCTCTTTCTGCTTGCCCGCCGGTGTCTCAAGCTATTGAAGTTCGGCTCACCTCGCGTTCCAGCGCTGGTGTGTTGATTCGGCCACTGGTGTCCCAAACCCTGGGTTCCCATGCTCTCCACGCAGGTCCACTGTGAATCATTAGTTCCGGATGAGTTTCCTCTGCTGTTTCTTCCCCTACTCTTCCTTGAACCTGCAGTATCTCCACTTTTATTAAACTGTCTCTTCCCGGACTATCAGTGTGCTTCCTTCCTATTCCAGCATCTTGCTACTCTCCTCTTCTCAAGTTGTTTCATAGATTCAATGCAACACCGATCAAATCGCAGCAAATTATTTTACAGATGATCACAAACTGTTTCTAAAGTTCATATGGAGTGGCAGGAAGCCTAGAATAGCCAGCACAATATCAAAGATAAAGTCAAACGACTGACCCTACATGATGTAGAAATGTAGATTTACTACCAAAAACTACAGCAATGAGATAATGACACTATTGATGAAAAAATAAGCCAATGGAACACAACAGAGAACCCAGAAACATGCCCACTTAAATATAATCAACTAATCTTTAATAGAGGAGCAAGGGTAACAGAATGGACAGAAAGCAGACTTTTCAACAGAGGATGTTAGAGTATATGGACATACACAGGTGGACGGAAACGAATCTGGACATAGATACCACATCTTGCACATTAATGATCTCAAAATGATATAGAGCTATATACTGATAACATAGGGAAACTATAGATAACTCTTTGGAGATGGCATAAAAGGCAAGATCCATGAAAAAAGAGTCATTAGATTTTACTTCATTGAAATTAAAAAGCTCTGCTCTATGAAAGACATTGTCATGAGAATGAGTAGACAGATAATATTCAGGGATTAAGTATTTGCAAATCATTTCTGAAAAAGAATTGGTGTCCAAAATATATGCAGTAAAACTCTTACAACTCAACTATAAGAAAACAAACAACTAAATTTAAAATTGGGCAAAATATCTGGACAAAAATTTTGCTAGAAAACATCACTAGTATTAATGTACAATGATGCAACTATTTTCTTTCTTTTTTTTAAAGATTTATTTTATTTATTTGAAAGAGTTACAGAGAGAGGTAGAGGCAAAGAGAGAGTCTTCCATCTGCTGGTTCACTCTTCAGATGGCTGCAATGGCTGCAGCTGCATCGATCCAAAGCCAGGAGCTGGGAGCTTTTTCCAGGTCTCCCACGTGGGTGCAGGGGTCCATGCACTTGGGTCATCTTCTACTGCTATCCCAGGCCATAGCAGAGAGCTGTATTGGAAGAGGAGCAGCCAGGACTAGAACCAGCGCCCACATGGAATGCTAGCACTTCAGGCCAGGGCTTTAACCCGCTGTGCCACAGCGCCGGTCCCAGATACAACTATTTTCAAATGCAATTTGAAATTTCTTTACAAAATCAAATATACTTTTAAGATCATCTCATAAAATATATTAATATTATACACATTTATAGTAAAGTCCCTACAGTTGAAAGATACCAGCAGGGGTTGGTGTTGTGCATAGTGTGGAAAGCTGCTGCCTGTGACAACCAGCATCACATATGGGTGCCAGTCCATGTCCTGGCTGCTCCAATTCTGATCCAGCTTACTTCTAATGGCCTGGGAAAAGCAATGGAAGAAGGTTCAAGTGCTTGGTTTTCTGCCATCCACCTGGGAGACCTGGAATATTCTCCTGGTTTCTGGCTTCAGCCTGGCCATTGTGGCCATCTAGGGAGTGAACTAGTGAATGGAAGATCTCTCTTTCTCTGTCTCTACCCCTCTCTCTGCAACTGTTTCAAACAAATAAATAAATCTCTTAAAAAAAACCAACCAAATAACTTCTTTAACATTTCCTAAATGTATATTACTGCTAGATTTATTTTATATCTACTTGTATGTATATTCATACACACATATAAACATACATATATACAGACTATATAATTAGGTATTTATACCTACTTATCTATCTTCAGACTATTATTCTACATAATATTTTTGTAAAACAACAGATTTTAATATAATAGTGGTAAAAATAAATTTATGGGAATTTATTATATATTTTACTTTCTGTATGTATATTTTACATTCTTCATTGTTTATAACTACTGAGTTATTTAAATTACTTTTCAACAAGCATAAATATAAGGAATTCATAGACATAAGTAACAGCAACACATCAAAGATTGAATTTACTGCCATTTTCTGACTCATGGTGTCAGGCCAATTTCATTGCCAAAAGAAGCATCTATAGTTATTCTATGGAGTCAAGAGTGTGTGCTCCTTTCTAATCCACCACACACATACACACACACACACACGCACACACACCATTTACCACATTGTATGTGACTGGCAGGGAAGCTGATCTTTGTCTCACATCTTGTCAAAATCCTATCAAGCATCTCGGGTGGACGTGCCTGCTTTTATATAAACCTGCTTCCTCCCTCTAACTGTGCACTGACATATGCCTACTTCTTCTGACTTGACCTTCTGCCATTCACTTTCAGCTTGGTTTGCATGCCTGGCACATAAATTGCTCTTTCAATTCAGTCCTTGTTTCCTGTCAATTTCTTTCCATTCCATTTGCAAATTTTGCTGATGACCTCAGACTGTGCACTTGGATTTCACACCCTGTTTGCTTCTTTCCTGTTGCCCCAGAGTCATTAGCTTTGGAGCACATCATCTCTCTCTCTCTGGACAGTATCTGTGCTTTCTAACCTCATAGGATTGTGACTGTGCTTTCCAACTATTCAATGTCTCCAGAGTCCTTCCACTTGGACTCTTCATCTTGGCATTCACAGATCTGCCTCAGCTGGCTCTGTGACAGTTTCCAATACTTAACAGACAGAAGGGAAGGCTTCCACTTCCTATAACACAATTGTGTAATTCAAGTAAAATACTTCCTGCAAAGTCGCAGCTCTTCTGTTCCATGCGGTGCTGTCTTATTTTGAATGCCACCTTATAAATGATCCCTTCCCTTAACATCTATTTCTATATATTTTAACTCTTAATTTATTTTTATTTTATTTGAATATAAGAGAGACAGAGATCTCTCTGCTGGCTCACTCTCCAAATCCCCACAACATCCCAGGCTCAGCCAAGGTTGAAGTGAAGAGCTGGGAACTCAATCCAGGTCTCCTAGGTGGATGTCAGAGACATGAGTACTTGAACCATCGCATGTTGCATTCCAGGGTATGCATTAGCAGGAGGCTTGAATCAGAACCGGAGGCAGTGCTTGAATCCAACACTTTGTTAGGGAATGCAGGCATATAACTACTGTGCCATATACTCATCCCACTCAACATCTATTTAAAATGCAAGCTCTCTTTCCTGATACAACACTTTCTGTTTTTATCTATTATTCATTTTTTAATCTCTGAAGCATGTATAACTTTTAATATATTTTACTATAATATATTTAAATATTTCCCTTTTTGGCGTCATCCTTGCTCTGAATTTTAGCTCCATGAATGTAGGGCTTTGTTTTTTTTTGTTGTTGTTGTTTTTTTTTGCAATGACATATACCATCAATCTACAAGTGTGTTCAGACTAGGATGCATGTGATATAGAAAAGGATAAATGTGTGAACATGACAGAATCTAGGATGAGGCAAATTGGTGTTAAGAATGCTGCAACCAACAATTTCTGTGTTGTAGACAGCCACAGAAGTTTAGTACACCAAGACTAGCTCATTTAGCTGTCCCTAAAGTGTCCCTGAGAATTTTTTACTCTGGGCATCCATGTCTGCTGTAATCTTAGTGAGCATTTACTAGCAATGCATCTTAGTATGTTTATGTTTATTATAATGTATCTGACACAATCATAAAAATTAATTGAGCACCTTTTGTATTTAATGTATATAACTCATCAAAATTATTGAAAATAAAAGACAGTATTACTTATTCTTTTCATTAATTATTCATGAAAAGAGTGTCATGTTACTTAATGATTCCAAACATACATCTCCTGAAAGGGGAAATTTAATTTTCATCAGTAAATTATCCTGCCATTTATAAAATTAGTTTTTCTAAAAATAAGTCTTTCAATCAGTGCTGTGGCATAGCAGGTTAAGCCTCTACCTGCAATGCCCACATCCCATAAAGGCGCTGGTTCTAGTCCCAGCTGCTGCTCTTCCAATCCAGCTCTCTGCTATGGCCTGGGAAAGCAGTAGAGGATGGCCCAAGTCCTTGGGCCCCTGCACCACGAGAAGCTCCTGGCTGCTGGCTTTGGATCAGTGAAGCTCCGGCTGTTGTGGCCAATTGGGGAGAGAACCGACGGATGGAAGACCTTTCTCTCTGTCTCTCCCTCTCATTGTCTATAATTCTACCTCTCAGATAAATAAATAAAAAAAAATCTTTAAAAATAAATAATTTTTTTAAATTTTTACTTTTTCCTGAGTTTTGTCTTGATAATCCCTACTTGTTTTTCCATTGGGAAAACATCCTAATGGCCTCCATATCTCCTTCCATTCTTTTTAGTGTTATTAACCCATTTCTTTACATACTTATTTATGTCTCCATGAATGCTAAAACATTTATTGATTAAAAAACAGGTTAATTAAATTGTTCATAGTTCTCTCTTCACACTGAGTTCCAAATCTGTATAACTAAACATTTGCTAGGAATCTTTAAGCAAACCTTATATAACCAAGCCTTACTCATGAAACCCTTTCTAATCATTATCACAGTCTATCAGCATGTTTATCAATGAACTAGGGCTCTATCCAAAGTTAGAAATAAGAGAAATGGGTGACTGGGTTCCTGTAATAAGTGAATAAAACAAAGTTGAGAATATTTATGGCAAAGATAGAATCTACTAGTAGAGATGATAAATCTTAGTAAATTGAGACAATCTAAAAAACAATCTCAGAGAGAACAGTTATATAAACAAGGTAGTCTTCTGTGGGATATAGTAGGGCAATGAGTTCACCAAATATCTTTTCTGTACCCAATCTGATTTCAGTGTCAACACTAAGTACCATTCCAGCTTCATTATTTCTTATACCTACAGTAAATTTCCTATGCATTAGGACTCCATTAAAACACTTACCAGGAGCTGACATTTTTATACAGTGGTTTAACCTGCCGCATGGGATACCTACATCCAATATAGGAGTGCCAGTTTGATTCCAAACTATTCATCTTGGGATCTAGTTTTCTGTTAATGTGCCTGTGAAGGCAACAGACGATAGTCCAAGGGGCTGGGTTCCTGCCACTCATATGGGAAGTGCAGATGGATTTCCTGGCCCCTGGCTACAGAATGGCCCAGCCCCAGCTGCTGAGATTTGAAGAGTGAACCAGTGGATGGCAAATCAATCTCTCTCTCTTTCCCCCTCTCTCTCTCTCTCTCCACCCCCCCACTGTGTGTGTGTGTGTGTGTCTATGTATGTGACTCTCCCACTCTCTGTGCCACTCTGCATTTAAAATAAACAAATAAACTGTATGAAATCTGGTAAGTCTGAAAATAATCTGGTATTTTATAATTCAGTAAAGTAGTTAGTCCTGGATCAATATATTCTTACAAGAACTATAGAAATACACCTTTCACCCTTGGTTCCCTGTAACACAGAGTGTTGTGTGAGCTAGAGTGCTGGGGTCCTTCATACCCTGTTGGATCTGATCAGGCCTGTGGGGCTTGGACTTCCTTGCTAAAGTGCAGGGATGTCTATGGGGCTCATAAGAGGGAGACATGCAAGAGCTTATGTCTTCTGGAGCAATGTGGATAGCAACAGTGATTCTTTTCTTAAACTATTGCCACATTGTCATAGCCTGTGCTCTACTGTCTAGAAAGAGGGAAGAATGTGATCTCAATTTCTGAAACAAAGCAGTCATGAGTTCTCCGAGTAGTGCTCCTGACTGAGCCCCCAATCTATGGTAACTGAGTTATTCTCTAGTGAGGGTTGTCCACATAAGGTTCAGATTGGCTCTGTTGGAGGTCTACTTGTCTTTCCTTCCCTGGAAGCATGGGTTTTTCCCAGATTTGGGCCCAGGGATTCAGTTGTTACTTGGCTTTATTCTTCTCCATATGCTATGATCACTGGTCTCTGTGCCCTACTGGGTTCCGTCTATTATCTTATTCAGTTCTGTTGCTCTTCACACACTTACTTCCTGATCCTACTGTTCACTGAATGCTTTGATTCTTCTTTATGGAGGAGATGTTTGACACTGGCAACAAAGAAATCTGCACCAAATAGAGATGTTTGTATGCTCTGAATTGAGCAATATCCTACATGCCCACTCCCTATCTTCACTTGGCCACTTGGGACATTGATTGTTTCCACTAGAAACCATGAACACTGGGACTCCAAATCAGCATGCCCATTTCCTGACTTGCCCACCACAACACAGAATTGTGTGTGTATAGGGATTGTGAGCGCACTCTAGACAATATGCATGTTTGGGACGGTGCTGTTGACCAGCACACTCCCAATGCCAATGAAGCCAGGGTCCTGCAGAGCAGGCCTCACCAAGCGCTGCTCAGAGCTCTGGCCACTCCTGGGGACAGCAAACAGGGTTTCTGCATCTGGACAAGAGCAACAGCAACTTGGTGGTCTTGTCCCTCCTACAGATAGTTGCTAAGGTATCCATGCTCTACCTATTGCAGGACCAGCACTGTATTTAACACTGGCTACCTCTATTTAGCCATCTTGAATCTCTGGTTAAACAGCCATTCTTGAGGAATAAAAGCTTGGCTTGTAAGGTCAGAGCTCCTGACTCGTGTCAGCTGGCCACAGCACACAATTCTGATTATATCAGAGCTACCAACAGATCATAGTCAGGAAGACTCATCTCATAACATAGGCCAACCAACAGTGAGGCTACAAGAGCAACAAAAGCAAAACTTATGTGGAATAACTCATCCCCATGTCACAGTCCCTGGTGGTGTTGGATCAGAGCCAAATAAACAAACAATATAAACAACTGTGAAGTTGACTTCAGATTTGTACTTCTTTATTCTAGCAACAGGCAAGCACATGCAAACTGCCTTTACTCTCATGGCTGCTGGCAAGTGCATGTAGAAGATCTACCTTTTCACTCTCTCAGAAGTAGGTGAGCACACACAGAAAAGGTCCACTCAAAAGAATGACTACATGGCTGGCACCGTGGCTCAACAGGCTAATCCTCCACCTTGCGGCACTGGCACACCGGGTTCTAGTCCCAGTCGGGGCACCGGATTCTGTCCCGGTTGCCCCTCTTCCAGGCCAGCTCTCTCCTGTGGCCAAGAAGTGCAGTAGAGGATGGCCCAAGTACTTGGGCCCTGCCCCGCATGGGAGATCAGAATAAGCACCTGGCTCCTGCCATCAGATCAGCGTGGTGCGCTGGCCGCGGTGGCCATTGGAGGGTGAACCAATGGCAAAGGAAGACCTTTCTCTCTGTCTCTCTCTCACTGTCCACTCTGCCTGTCAAAAAAAAAAAAAGAATGACTACATGAATACTCAAAGAAATATAAGCAAAAACATATATAAATTTAAAAAAAAAACTCCAGAAATCAATGCATGATATGGATGGGAAATTCAGGGAAGTATTAGATATCTTGGAAGAGAACAAACAGAAATATTGAAAATGAAGAACTCAAATAAAGCAAATTAAAACCATAGTTGAAATCACAAGAACAGACTTGATCAAGGAAAGACAATATGACATTAAAAACAGATCTTTTTTTAAATATTCTACTCAGGAGAAAAAGAAGAAAGATTAAAAGAAATAATTAATAAGGACTCTTTGAGAAACCATTAAGCAAAATGATATTTATGTGTGGAAGTCCTTGAAAAAGAATATGAACATCCAAGTATAGGATACCCATAGGACCCCCAATAGATATAACCAAAAAAGAATCTCACCTTGACATATTATTATACTCAAATTTACAAAAGTACAACAGAAAGTGAGAATTACAAATTTGCAAGAAAGAAAAACATGGGGTCATTTTTAGAAGGAAAGTCATTATGTTCACATCAGATTTCCAATAGAAACTTTCCAGGCCAAGAAGGCTTAGAAAGATATATTACAAGTTCAGAAAGAAAAAAGCAACAACAACTTCCAATCGCTTTGTTTTATCCAGAGATGCTATCCTTCAGTAAATAAAAACCAAAGAAACTGGCCAATACCCAACCAGGCTTACAAGTGTTACATAAGGAAACATAAGTGTTACATACAGAAACAAACAAACAAAAAAAAGTAACCACCATGATGAAAATTTGGGAATGTGTAAAAGCCTACTAGGAAAAGAACAAAGGATACACAAATTGAATGAAGCGATTTTAAAGGAAAAGTGACAGAAGCAAGTCATTACTTATCAATAATAACTTTGAATGTCAATGGGCTAAATTGCCCTATTAAAAGTTACAGACTGGGGCCAGTGCTGTGGTGTTGTGAGTAAGGCCATTGCCTGCGATGCGAGTATCCCATATGGGCACCGGTTGGAGTCCAGGCTGCACCACTTCCAATCCAGTTCTTTACGGTGGCCTAGGAAAGCAGTAGAGGATGGCCCAGATCCTTGGGTCCCTGCACACACATTGGAGACCTGGAGGAATCTCCTTGCTCCCAGCTTCGGATTGGCCCGGCTCTAACCATTGTGGCCATCTGGGAAGTGACCCAGTGAACGGAAAACCTCTCTCTCCCTCACCCTCTGCCTCTGCTTCTCTGTAACTCTTCCTTTCAAATAAATAAATAAATCTTCTAAAAAAAGTACAGACTGGTGAACTGATTAAAAACATGACCAAATAATATGCTAACTACAAGAAATTCGCCTCATAAGTAATGATACATAGGCTACAAATATAAGCAAGGAAAATATATTCCCCAAAAACAGAAACCAAAAGTGAACAGGAGTTATAGCTATATCAGACAAAAGAGATTTTAGGAAAAATTGTAAAAAGAGATACTATATAATGATTAAGGAATACATTTCTCAAGAAGAAAATACAATGAGATATAATCTTCCTCCTGTTAGAATCACTTTTGTCGAAAAGAGGAAAAATAGGAACTCTTCATAAGATAACATAGAAAAAGAAACACTTATACTCTGTTGTTGGGAATGCAAATTGGCCCAACCATTATGGAAGACAGATAGATATTACTAAAAAATTAAAATTAGATCTACCATATGACATAGTTATCCTAGTACTGGTAATATACCCAAATGATATATGGGATTTAGGAAATGGGTTTAGCATATGAAAGGGAGGTTTGCACTTTCATGTGTATTTCAGTATGATTAACAATTTCTAAGGTATGAACTCAAACTAGATGTCCTACAGTGGATAAAGAGTGTAGAAACAGTGGTGTGTGATATATAACCCACATGTAATGGAATATCACTTAGTCACAAACAAGAATAAAATCCTGAAATCTGAAGAAAAAACTAGATATCATCATATTAAGAGAAACAAGCCAGTCACAGAAAGGAAAACATTGCATGTTTCTCTCATATATGGAAGTTTTTTTTAAAAAAATGTATGGGTATGTGCATATTTATATTCAATATGAATCTAGAACTGCGATTACTAGTGACTGGAAAGTATAGGGAAATGGGAGAGATAGGATAGACTTCAAAACACAATAGGGTACAGGTAATAACCTCTTGTGTTCCACAGTAGGATAATTATAGTCTGCTATAAGAGAAATGGAAGCAGTAATTGCTGAGTATGATTAGTTTGTGTTGTGCATATCTGTAGAAATATCGCACTGTACCACATAAAAATGTGCAGGCATTTTATGTAAATCCAAATTGAAAATAAATTAATTTAGAAAGAGCAACATTGCCTCTGGAAATACTGCATTTATAACTTTTTGTTCAAAACTTTGACATGAGATTGTCTGAAATATTTGTGTGTTGCAGTGGATTCGTTCTGAGATGAGGAGTGTGGTGAGGGCAAGAGGTACGGAGTCACCACACAGACCCCGAGAGTCAGGTGAAAGCGGGCCAGAGGCGAGCAGCCCACAAACTCGTTTATTTCAGTTGGTACTATAGCTTATATAGCCAAGACAGCCAATCCGGTCAAGGGGCGGTTTATGCCCTAACCAATCACAGCCTATTGCCAGGCAGGCTCCGTTTGCCATGTGGTTTCCAAAACCATCCAATCACAGCCTGTTGCCAGGCAGGCTCCATTGCCAGGTGGGTTTCAAAGCCATTCCTGAGTAACTGATGCTTGCTTGTCAGTGGCCATCTTGGCATAGCCTTCTCATTCCACCACATTTGTGTATATGCATGTCTCCCTGAGTAGATAAAATATATCCTTGTGGATGCCTTTGTAATGAATAAGAAGACTGTAATGCTCTTTGAACAACAGTTCTACACATTTCATCTACATGTGCCTTAGCTTCTACCCCTGCCATTGCTACTAATGTGGTAAGGTGAAATAGCTTCCTAACCACTTCAATAGTGCTGTGAAAAGCAGAACTATTTTAAGGCAGACTGTAAAATTAAAGGCTTATATTTAACTGTCTAAAGTCTGATTTCCTAATTTGTGAAAAAAAAAGTAGAAATAATTGAATTGATTTTTTAATGGGCCAAAATAATATTGTAGAAAACTTAACATCATAAATTAAGAGTTTCTATATAAACTGTTATACATTATACCTTTTGGCTTTTCACTTATTTTCTACTCAGAAAATTCTAAATGAAATAGATTCATTTTTGAGATATAAATGTATATTTCATATTTCCATGTCATAAATATGATTAAAGACCGGATTTTCTGAAATAAATCATAATTCTCATTATGCTATATTTTTTCGGCTAAAGAAAGGGAACAGGAGCTTTCTTATTTTAAGAAGGTTAAATGCAGTTCCACCTCAGAACTAAAGAACCATAGTAACAAACAGCTTCTAACATAGCATATATTTTATGTACCTTTAATTAATGTGTATTTACTAAAGAATTAACTAGCATGAAATGGATGCCTAGTGGGAAAATCCTTCCTTAGAGCTTATATTTTATTTATATCTCTCTTTTGTCACTTCTAATATTCCCGTATGAGTGATAAATTATTCATAGAACCATCTATTATCTCCCTCAGAATTCTTCAAACAACACTGCCTACCCAGTGGAATTTATCTTCATTTGCTACTCCTTTTCTTGTTGTTAGCCAGTTAAGCAGCCTGTTCTTCCATTGCATTTATCATTTGAGACAATGTAAATGAGTGAGATGAAGCACATAACAAAATTACATATTGTTTTTAGATATTTAGTTATGTATTTGAAAGGCAGAGCAGTTAGCTGGCGCCACAGCTCACTAGACTAATCCTCTGCGGCGCCATCAGCCTGGGTTCTAGTCCCGGTTGGGGCGCCGGATTCTGTCCAGGTTGCCCCTCTTCCAGGCCAGCTCTCTGCTGTGGCCTGGGAGGGAAGTGGAGGATGGCCCAAGTGCTTGGGTCTCCCACATGGGAGACAGGGAGGAAGCACCTGGCTTCTGGCTTCAGATAGGTGCAGTGCTGGCCAGGGGCCATTTGAGGGGTGAACCAGCAGAAATAGGAAGACCTTTCTCTCTCTCTTTCTCTAACTCTGCCTGTCCAAAAAAAAAGAAAGAAAGAAGGAAAGAAAGAGCAAAAAAGGCAGAGATGGGGAAGACAAAGAACTATCTTTCATTTTGTTAGTTCACATCCTAAATATTGACAACAGTCAGAGCTGGACCAGACCACAGCCAGGAACCAGTAACTCTATCCTGTTCTCTGTGGGTATTTGGAACACAAGTACATGGGGAAGAAAAAAAAAAAAGTATATGGGCCATAATCCTCTGCCTCCTGGGCTCATTAGCAGGAAACTGGATCCAAAACACAGAGTAGCTGGCGCTTGAACCAGGCACTGCAATATGGAATGTGGGCATCCCAAGTGGAAATTCAACCTGCTGCGCCATAACAACTTACCTCCAAATTACAGTTTTAAAGAAATGAAATGTTCTTTCAGGACAAGAATGATTCTTTGAAGGTGATTCTGAGGGGGCTTCAGTGTTAGCTAAACTATGCCTTCTCTACTGACTCCAGCTTCTTGGTATTGTAGACCTTCAGAGGCAGAAGTGTCTCGGTTTCCACCACCTGGACTGAGTTTCTGACTCCCAACTTAGGCTCCATGCAGAGTCAGTTGTGGACATTTTGGGAGTGAATTAGCTCACAGGAACTCTTTCTTTTCTTCTCGCTTTCTCTCTCTCTTTTGCTCTCTCTTTGCCTCTAATATATAAATAAAATCTTAAAAGTAAAATATCTAAAACAAATAAAAACTTAGTGTTCAAATGTGCTTTCCCAAACTGAGTATCATAGTTGTTATAAAGGATATGTAAAATACATACTACTCTCACAATCAAACTGTAAAATTTTGATTCTAAGTTGAATACTACTTTATTATCTAATTTACTAAATAGAAATATATTTGATCATATGTAATTATTACCAAGTGCAACATTATATCTCATTTTTCAAATTGGATTTGAATGTATGTATTGTGCAGGTTGACTATGGAAAAAATAAATGAATTATAAGACATGCAGTTTGCAACATCCAACCAGTTTATGCTCAGTTGAATACGAGGTCAGTAGACCATAAAAATGTAAGCAAAAGGTATAACGAACAAGTGGAAATTTTAAATATTGAAGTTCAAAATTAAATTTTTACTTTTTGGCTGTTTCTTGCTGCATTTGTCTTTAAATAAAAATGGGATATTTTCATTAAGTTACTTAAATATGTAGTTTATTTGGGAGCACAATATGTCACTTCTAGTTCATTTTGTTTATTTTCTTTAAGTTTAGGGGAAAAAAAATCATTCCACAACCTAAACTGTCGTATACTAAAGAAGTAAAGAATACTTTCAAAACATCAAATGGCTGTTTGTTATTCTCACTTTTTCTTACTTTATATTACAACTTTAATTTTCCCCTGAAACCAGGAATACATACTTTTCCATGGATTGTAAGGTCTGAATCATTATTTCTTCCCCTTCGCATATTCTGTTTGGAGGTTCAGGTCCATCACAAATATTAGCATTATCATCTGGATCTGATCAAATGTAATAGATACGAAGTTCTGGCAAATAACCTACTTTTTGCCTATTAGTAAATAATACTGAGTCTTCTTTACACAAATCACTAAAACCGTGTAACACCCAGTAAAACAATGGTCTTTAAAAGCTTGCCCAGGCTTGTGTGTAAAGTTTTACTTTCATAGTTTAATCCAGTCTGATTATTTTCATTGTTTTTTACCATAATAGCTATGAGATTACCTACTGACATGAAATATTTTAAACATCCATAATTAAAACCTAAGGGGAAAAAGACAATAAAACTTCAAACCCAATTTAAAGCTTTGCAGTAATATTTTTCTGCCAAAAAAAGCAGATAAGACTTTCACACGGTGCGGAAAACTGCAGGTAATTAATTCCCATGGCAGAAAAGTGAAGGGAAAGCACATTCCATATTTTCAGGGCAAAGTGTAAAAGGAGTTTGCAGTAGGTCCTGTTGGGTT
This sequence comes from Lepus europaeus, assembly GCF_033115175.1. Classification (NCBI taxonomy): domain Eukaryota; kingdom Metazoa; phylum Chordata; class Mammalia; order Lagomorpha; family Leporidae; genus Lepus; species Lepus europaeus. The sequence continues at coordinate 51,604,159 of NC_084834.1, read as the reverse complement.
TCAGCCTTAACCTATAAAGGACACACAGAGTAGACTGGATGGTGTACTATGTAAGTAAAAATTCTTTAATAGAAATGTTCCTGGCAGCAAATCATCCACAAGAGGAAAAGCACTAAGTTATACAACAAAAGGGCTTAGGACAATGTCTGAATTATTCACTAATTTCACTTTTAGCCCAAGCACAAGCTTTGCTGCTTCCGTATGGCTGTCCTAAGTCACCCACAAGAAAACCCATGCTTACAGTGTCCCTGGCCTTTATGCACTCAGCATTATTATGGGTAATAATATGTGTAAATACCAGAAATTTCTTCCTTTTAATAGATGTAATTAGGATTTCCCCTCTTTTCCTTTAGTCACTGAACTCAAGGGGTAATCTGTAGTTCATCATTAATCCAGGGGAAAAAATGTGTGAGCTCATGAATCCTGGACATTGTAAAATGAGGCTGGGGATGGAGTAAGTAGAAGACAGAGGTCTGCACACTATTAATGAGGAAAATGTGTAATTTTCCTGAGATTTGCCAACACTTGATGGCTTCAAGCCTTTTGTAAGTGTTTGATACTTCAGGAGGGACTTCAACAAACTGTACACTAGGGGAACTACAGCAGATTCGAGTGTCACATACAAGGCATTTACATAATACTGACTCTGTAAATTCTTCAGAAGTAGCATTCAGCTGAGCACGCTTTGAATATCATGATTATGACCAGATGTAGATAAAGTATATTTTAGTCATTAATATCTATAAATTTAAACATAATAGAGACAAAACTCACCTTGACCAAGGCATTGTCTCACATATTTAAAGTTAATGAAAGCAAAGGTTGGATGAAAAAACGTACAATATTAATCTTCCTTGAGGGCAAAATCCACAAAATGGTTTACAGACATCTGTGTAAAATTTCTGAGTATGATAATCTCAGAAAAGACTTAAACACTATCATATAACTATTCCTATTTCTTTCCCTGCACTTCATAAAATGTTAAGTATTCCAGAATTTTAGGGCCTATGCCAAGTAAGAACAAAGGTGCTGCAGCTGCAGGTGCCTTGCACACATATATGAAATGCCATTGAAATCAATGAGAGATGTCCCTGGGTGCCAAGAGATTCCTCGCCAGGCCACATCATCTGGATAAGAAAAAGGGAAAGGAATGAAGGAATGCGGGTTATTTTCCAGGTAGTATTTTTGAAATGAATCTCAACAAACCTTCAGGGTTCTACAGGGACATGACTCCAGTCACGGGGTGAGAAACAAAAATGTTAGGCCCATGAAAGCAGTGTTCTGAGTGATCCCCGAAATGCTTCAGTCCGAACAGGTTTGCTTCCATCTATTTTGCATTCTGGAAACTCCTCTAACTGGAGCACCTACTTCACTGCCAAGGCTCTTCTGATGTGAATTAGAAGATGCAGATGTCAAAGGGACATACGTGAAAAGGAAGGCAAATTTTGTGTAGCCTGATTGTTTTTGGCACTAAACTATCAGGGTACTCTAAGGAATCTGCTGCTGTCTTGTTCATGAGTATACTCAGCACACACTGCCAGGTTAAAAACAAAAGCAAAACTGAATTTAATATCGTTTTTCACACGCAATTGTGCGGATTAGAATTTGGCCCTCCAAGAAAGTGTCAGGGATTTCTTTTTATTAAATTATTTATTTGAGAGACAGACATATAGAGAGAGTCCCTTATTTTCCCTGATTGGTGACAACTAACTGAGCACCAAAGGGGAAACTTGTTGAAGTGAAATGGACACTATAAGAAACAATGACCTGATCAGCTCTTGTCCTGACTGTTGATGTACAATGTAATACTTTATCCTTTTTAGTATTTTTTGTTGTTGTTGTTGTTCTAATACTAGTGGTTGAACTCTGTAATTAACACACAATTATTCTTAGGTGTTTAAATTTTAACTGAAAAGTGATCCCTGTGAAATATAAGAGTGGAAAAAAGAGAGGGAGGAGATGTACAATTTGGGGCATGCTCAATCGGACTTGCCCCAAATGCTGGAGTTAGAAATGTGCCAGGGGATTCCAATACAATCCCATCAAGGTGCCATGTACCAATGCCATCTCACTAGTCCAAGTGATCATCTTCAGTTCACAACTGATCAAACTGATAGGTCTAAGAGTCAAAGGGATCACACAAACAAGACTAGTGTCTGCTAATACTAACTGATAGAATCAAAAAGGGAGAGAATGATCCAACATGGGAAGCGGGATACACAGCAGACTCATAGAATGGCAGATGTCCTAAATAACACTCTGGCCTCAGAATCAGCCCCTAAGGCATTCGGATCTGGCTCAAGAGCCCATGAGAGTATTTTAGGCATGGAAAGCCAAGACACTCTGGGGAAAAAAAAAAAAAAAAAAAAAAAAAAAAACCTAAATGAAAGATCTCTGTGAGAGAGATCCCAATGGAAAGAATGGGGCCATCAAAGAAGGAGGTACCTTTCTCTGAAGGGAGGAGAGAACTTCCACTTTGACTATGACCCTATCGGAATAAGATCAAAGTCGGCGAACCCTAAAGGCTTCCGTAGCCTTGGCAACTCATGACTAGAGCCTAGGGAGATTACTGATGCCATAAACAAGAGTGTCAAATTGTTAAGTCAACAACAGGAGTCACTGTGTACTTACGTCTCATGTGGGATCTTCTTTAATGTGTTGTCTAATGTGAATTGATGCTATAACTAGTACTAAAACAGTATTTTTCACTTTGTGTTTCTGTGTGGGTGCAAACTGATAAAATCTTTACTTAGTATATACTGAATTGATCTTCTGTATATAAAGATAATTGAAAATGAAAAAAATAAAAACCTGGTGTTTATTGGAAATTGCATAGAAAATTAATTAATTTTTAAAAAATATCATGTAGGATCTCTGTCCTTAATGTGTTGGACATTGTGATTTAATGCTATAACTAATACTCTAACTGTATTTTTCACTTTGTGTTGCTATGTGGGGGCAAACTGTTGAAATCTTTTCTTAATATATACTCAACTGGTCTTCCGAATATAAAGAGAATTGAAAATGAATCTTGATGTGAATGGAAGGGGAGAGGGTACAGGAAAGGGGAGGGTTGCACATGGGAGGGAAGTTATGGGGGGGGGAGCCTTTGTAATCCATAAGTTGTACTTTGGAAATTTATATTCATTAAATAAAAGTTAAAAAAAAAAAAAAAGAAGAGGAGACAGGAACTCGATGCCTGCCCTGGAACATCTCTTAATGTCAAGTGCATTCAATAGTTTTCCGAGCTGTGGGCTTCCATTTTTGTTGTAATTTTTTTGTTGTTATTCAATCCATATGCAGAGCCATGGCATGGTTGTCATACTAAACGATCATGAGGGTAAAATAAGAGTGACATTTGAATAGAAATGTATTTTAAAATTAAACAATCAATGGCCAACTGTGACAATTACTGCTATGGATATATTTCAAATTGATTCCTTTGATGTTGATACTTAGTCACATACATATCAATGCTGTGTTCTATCCAACAGGGTTCACACAACAGCAGAGGGAGAGGAGGGGAGAAAAAGAGGATGAGAGAAGAGCAATTGATTTAGCTTGATGACCAACTGTAAAAACTCAAATCCACAACTCCCCTCCAATAGGTACAACTGACCTGTGTACTCTGATTTCGGCAGTTCTACTATGTAAAACAGCAGGCTGAGCCTTGATACACAAAAGTACACCGCCATTTTAGATAACACGGAACAGAAATCATTGTGCTAAATATGCCTTGGAAGCATCACAAGCCTCGCCCAGCTTCCAGAATGTTATAGGCCATATCTGTAGCCGTATCTACCACATACACAGATACATACATACAAGAGATGTTGAGTGTTTTGAATCATTCACCTTCACTTGACTCAATTTCTGGAAAATGTATAATAAAGAGATGACCTCATGTTTCCAAAAAATGTAATTCCTAACATTCCTTCTTTCTAGAGGCTAATAATCACACCAAATATAGAAACATTTTCCCCATATCAAATTATTGTCAGTGATAAAATATTGAATGCAAAGAAACACGACTTCAACAGTTTTTTACAAACCTAAAAAATAACAATTTCATTAAATTTGTGGACAGTAGTTCTTAATACACAGGCTGACTTGTTTTAGCCATATTCACCCCACCTTATTTATTTGATTCATTTACTTTGTTGTCATGCCATTAAAGCATAGCAAAATAAAGTTTCTTGCATAATGAAAGTATTTTAGAGTGTTGAGTTCAATTTCAGATTCAGATTAATTTGAGATAATTACATAAGTTGTTGACAAATAAACATTCAAGACATTTTTATGAAGGACAATCTTGGCAAACCACAATAGCCTTTAAACTTTGCTTTAAATTAAAATTCTAGCAGTTTATTATGTTACTTTGTGCCAGAATAAGGCAGTAAATTGCTCTCATATTCAAAAGAATGTTTCCATTTAAAATTTATATTTACAAGTCTAATAAGATGTTGGAACTCATTCTATTCACAGAAAATCTACTAGCTTGCACAACTTAACTTTATTAGAAAATCTACTCACATTGTTTCTTGAATCAATTTCATTTAGTGAATTGTTTTTTGAAATGATGAAATTTTGGAGATAAAATTACATATAATGATAGAATTTTATGGCTACTGAACTGCATAATATGGACAGGTAGGTTATCATAAAATAGTATGCTTAATGATTTAACAATTAAATCAGTTTTGAAATTCATATTAATTCCGGATCAGGTTAATTCACTTGCTTGCAATATGTTATTCATGCTCACTTTAGAAAAAAGTTATAGAAGGTATTAAGAGAATTATATTAAATTCATTAATATCAGGCGGCATATGATTTCACCTATAAGATATCCCTCATTATATATAAGAAATGTTATCAACAGTGAATGTATTTTTGCCCATATAAGTTGTTAAATTATAAACTAGTTCCTGCTTTATGAAGAGTCACAAAATTTTATGAGATATAACCGAATTAAAAAAAAATTAAATGCCTATGGATCATTCTGACAACTGAATTTCTTAATGAATATTATCTACTTGAACATAAACAACCTGCATACATGTGCTTAAATGATTTGAATTCTGAGTACTCTGGGTTATATGCATTCTTTCCAAGGATATATTCAGTACTATACATAATTCTAAATCAGAAATAAAAGATGAACATAACCACATTGGCTATATTGGGGAAAATTAATTTCTGTGAGACCTATAAAGACCTGACTTTTATTTATGATGAGTCACATAAGTGAAACAGAAAAGTTCTTTCTTGAGAGTTAAAATTTGAACCCCTCCAGAGGATTGATCACAGGCAGTCCTGTTAAATTCTTTACAGTACTTACTATTTACTGGGTAACCTTGAGAGGAGCAAGTATTTACAAACCATTTAAAATCCTCTATGTGCATTTAAAAGAAACACTACATAAAGTGTTTCCCACTGTACAGAAATGTTTTTATGAACACAAAGAACACTCACATACAAACACACACAGAGACACACACAGACACACAAACAGAGGCACACACATACACCAACATAATGGAAACAAGTTTCTCCTGTTTGGGAACTAGCAGAGATATGTTATTGAAACTGAATTGAAAATGAAAATGTAATGTCTGATATTTTGTCATGAGTAAGTCACCATGGATGATTTAGAATGAAATAAAAGAGATAAAGGATGCTTAAAACATGTATATAATTAAACTATGGAGAAATATAGACAAATCTCTACAATTCATGAGCATTATGTATGTGTGAACATATGAAAAACTACAATCAATGATATATGATTAACAATATAGGAAAATAATATTTTCTCTAATTGACAGATGAGAAGACATATCGGATGGTAGCTAGCTTGTTCCTGATCATATAAGCAGATGTAGGTAGAAAACACATGATTTCTAATCAAATATGATTTCAAATACCTGCACTGCTTCATAGTATGATTCTGTGAATTATATAAATTTTGAGAAATACCATAGTGTCCAGCATATGGTAGACATTGAATGGTAATTATATTTTAGGTTTTGTTAACAATTAACACTGAGGTGTAGCGAGTAAAGCCGCTGCCTACAATGCCAGCATCCCATATGGACGCTGGTTTGAGTCCCAGCTGCTCCACTTCTGATCCAGCTCTCTGCTCTAGCCTGGGAAAGCAGTAGAAGATGGCCCAAGTCCTTGGGCCCCTGCACCCACGTGGGACATCTGGAAGAAGCTCCTGGCTCCTGGCTTCAGATTGGTGCAGCTCCAGCCATTGCAGCCAATTGGGGAGTGAACCAGTGGATGAAAGGCTCGCGCTCTCTCTCTCTCTCTCTCTCTCTCTCTCTCTCTCTCTCTCTCTCTCTTTCTGCCTCTCCTTCTCTCTGTGTAACTCTCACTTTCAAATAAATAAATAAATCTTTAAAAATAAATAAAATTTCCCATATTTAAAAAAATAATTAATGCTTACTTTTTAGAAGGTCCAGGACAGGATGTGAAATGAGTTTGCATATTTCCCATGTTCACTTCACAAATACATTGCAAGACACAGTGGATTCTTTGCAAATAACTGTATTCTCTTCCATGTCCTGCAGTATGAAACAATGGGACTTGGTGTTGTGTGCATGTGTGTGTGCATGTATGTGCAAAATTTTGTGATCAGCCCAAGGAGACATTACAGCTGATATAATAATTTATGGCTTCTTGCCTAACATTTTATAAGAATGAAATTGCACTTCAATGTACTTTAATCTATGGAGACACACAAAGATTTCAGAAAACAGTTATGAAAACAGAAACTTTTGAATGATTTTTTTTTTCAGTTTAGTATATATTCAGTAAAGATTTCAACAGTTTGCCCTCACATAGCAAGACAAAGTGAAAAATACAGTTAGAGTATTTGTTATAGCATTAAATCACAATGTCCAACACATTAAGGACAGAGATCCTACATGATATTTTTTTAAAATTGATTAATTTTCTATGCCATTTCCAATTTAACACCAAGTTTTTTTTCTCATTTTCAATTATCTTTATATACATAAGATAGATTCAGCTTATATTAAGTAAAGATTTCATCAGTTTGAACCCACACAGAAACACAAGGTGTAAAAATACTGTTTCAGTACTAGTTATAGCATTACTTCACATTGGACAACACATTAAGGACAGATCCCACATGAGACGTAAGTACACAGTGACTCCTGTTGTTGACTTAACAATTTGACACTGTTGTTTATGGCGTCAGTAATCTCCCTAGGCTCTAGTCATGAGTTGCCAAGGCTACGGAAGCCTTTAGGGTTCGCCGACTTTGATCTTATTCCGATAGGGTCACAGTCAAAGTGGAAGTTCTCTCCTCCCTTCAGAGAAAGGTACCTCCTTCTTTGATGGCCCCGTTCTTTCCATTGGGATCTCTCTCACAGAGATCTTTCATTTAGGTCTTTTTTTTTTTTTCCCAGAGTGTCTTGGCTTTCCATGCCTAAAATACTCTCATGGGCTCTTGAGCCAGATCCGAATGCCTTAGGGGCTGATTCTGAGGCCAGAGTGTTATTTAGGACATCTGCCATTCTATGAGTCTGCTGTGTATCCCGCTTCCCATGATGGATCGTTCTCTCCCTTTTGGTTCTATTAGTTAGTATTAGCAGACACTAGTCTTGTTTGTGTGATCCCTTTGACTCTTAGACCTATCAGTGTGATCCATTGTGAACTGAAGATGATCACTTGGACTAGTGAGATGGCATTGGTACATGGCACCTTGATGGGATTGTATTGGAATCCCCTGGCACATTTCTAACTCCAGCATTTGGGGCAAGTCCGATTGAGCATGCCCCAAATTGTACATCTCCTCCCTCTCTTTTTTCCACTCTTATATTTCACAGGGATCACTTTTCAGTTAAAATTTAAACACCGAAGAATAATTGTGTGTTAATTACAGAGTTCAACCACTAGTACTAGCACTTAAAAAATACTAAAATGGATAAAGTATTACATTGTACATCAACAGTCAGGACAGAGCTGATCAAGTTACTGTTTCTCATAGTGTCCATTTCACTTCAACAGGTACAGAAACAGATGGCTAGACCAATGGAACAGAATAAAAACACCAGAAATCAATCCAAACATCTACAGTCAACTTATATTTGATCAAGGATCCAAAACCAATCCCTGGACTAAGGACAGCCTATTCAATAAATCGTGCTGGGAAAACTGGATTTCCACGTGCAGAAGCATGAAGCAAGACCCCTACCTTTCACCTTACACAAAAATTCACTCAAGATGGATTAAAGACTTAAATCTATGACCCGACACCATCAAATTATTAGAAAGCATTGGAGAAACCCTGCAAGATATAGATGCTGGCAAAGCCTTCTTGGAAAATACCCCAGGAGAACAGGCAGTCAAAGCCAAAATTAACTATTGGGATTGCATCAAATTGAGAAGTTTCTGTACTTCAAAAGAAACAGTCAGGAAAGCGAATAGGAAACTGACAGAATGGGAAAAATATTTGAAAACTATGCAACAGATAAAGGGTTGATAACCAGAACCTACAAAGAAATCAAGAAACTCCACAACATCAAAACAAACAGCCCACTTAAGAGATGGGCCAAGGACCTCAATAGACATTTTTCAAGAGAGGAAATCCAAATGGCCAACAGACATATGAAAAAATGTTCAAGATCACTAGCCATCAGGAAATGCAAATCAAAACCACAATGAGGTTTCACCTCACCCCAGTTAAAATGGCTCACATTCAGAAATCTACCAACAACAGATCCTGGCAAGGATGTGGAGAAAAAGGGACACTAACCCACTGTTGGTGGGAATGCAAACTGGTTAAGCCACTATGGAAGTCAGTCTGGAGATTCCTCAGAAACCTGAATATAACCCTACCATACAACCCAGCTCCTTGGAATTTACCCAAAGGAAATTAAATTGGCAAACAAAAAGCCATCTGCACATTAATGTTTATTGCAGCTCAATTCACAATAGCTAAGACCTGGAACCAACCCAAATGTCCATCAACAGTAGACTGGATAAAGAAATTATGGGACATGTACTCTATAGAATACTATACAGCAGTCAAAAACAATGAAATCTGGTCATTTGCAACAAGATGGAGTAATCTGGAAAACAGCATGCTGAGTGAATTAAGCCAGTCCCAAAGAGAAAAATATCATTTGTTTTCCCCGATCGGCGACAAATAACTGAGCACCCAAGGGGAAACCTGTTGAAACTTTTGAATTATATCAAATAAAAAAGATATGTAGGCCACTCTGTACTTGTGCCTGAGTATCTTTGCTCATTTTGGCAATAGAGAAGATGAATAAGATTACTTTCTATATTTAAATGTTTACTTTATTTATTCTCTAGTAGTTATAAGTTATCCTGGCAGACAGATATTGATTGAATTACTATATAAAACAGCAAGTATAAAACAACCAGTCAGTGCCTTTCTAATTACTCCTATCCTATACACAGAATAAGACAAATGTAACATTATTCTTCATTGGGTTCTCAAGCAAAGTTCTACTTGGTGCTGCTACTTGTTTTTTACCAACCCTCAGCCAGCAAAAGGGTACTTTTCAGATTCTGGCTTATTTATTGTCACACAAATTACAAGGCTATTTTAAATTTACGTTTTTATTTCCATGTTATTTGAAAAGTGGAGATAGAGACCTTCCATCTGTTGGTTCACTCTCCTAATGCCCACAACAACCAGGCAGGTTCAGCCACAACCAGGAGCCAGGAAATCTGTCTGGATATCCCACACAAGTGGCAAGAACCCAGGTACCTGGACCATCATCCACTGCCTTCTAATTACCTCAGTAGGAAATTGGTTGGGAAGTGAAGAGAAGTTGGGACTAGAACCAGGTACTCTACAGGAACCAGGCATCTCAGGCAGCAACTTGACTACTGTGTCATATGCCTACTGCGTGATTACTTTCTGAAGAGATGTAACTCCTAGGAAAGCGACCAAATCAAGACAGATCATTTTGCAAAATAGAAAAGTCTATCAGAGGGGCCAGTTCTGTGGCTTAGTGGGTAAAGCAGCTGCCTATAGTGCTCGCATCCCAAATAGATGCTGGTTCAAGACCAGGTTGCTCCACTTCTGATCCAGCTCTCTGCTATGGCCTGGGAAAGCAGTGGAAGATGGCCCAAGTGCTTAGGCCCCCGTACTCATGTGGGAGACCAGGAAGAAGCTCCTGGCTCCTGCCTTTGGATCGGCCCAGCTCTAGCCATTGCAGCCATTTGGGGAGTGAACCAGTAGATGAAAGATTTTCTCTCTCTCTCTCTCTCTATCTCTCTCTCTCTGTCTCCCTATAATTCTGCCTTTCAAATAAATAAATAAATCTTAAAAAAAGTCTATCAGTTCTCAATTGGCAGACACAAAGGCAAGAAAGGAAGCTTTCCTTCACAATCAGAATAGTTGAAGAGAAAAATTTGCTCCCAAAGAAATTGTGAACTTTAGAAAATGAAATAATAAAATGAGATAGTTTCCAGTACTTTCATCATTAAGTAAAGAATAAAATAGAAAATTATCTATAAATCTCAGGCTTGCTCATATTCTTTATGTTTGAGGCTCTAGTCTAAGTGATTTACGCTTTTAATCAAACTAATAACTTGAACTTTATATGTATTTATCTTCATTTCACAGATGAGGAATTCAGGCAGGCTACGTCGTGTTACACACATGCTCCTTCATTTCCATTTCTTCAAGAGATGCAATTTATTCCTCTCACTGGACTTTGAGATGCACTCAGTGCTTTTCTTACGACTAACACCGTTGAAGTGCAGTGGACGCCTGTGAGACTGTCTCATATGAGGTGCTGCTGCTTCTCTCCTTGCCCCTCTGTCAGATCTCTTCCTCTGAGGGAAGATAGCTGTCTCATGGTGAGGACTCTAAGCAGGCCTGGGAAGAGTCCACCTGATGTCTGAGGCCTTCAATCAAGAGACAGCAAAGAATTGAGTCTTGCAGCCAACAGCTGTGAGTGTGCCCTTAAAAGTGCATCCTCTGGCCGCAGCCAAGCCTTCTAACAAGCACAACCTTGTCTGGGACCTTGTTTCAACGGTACTGGTAACCTGGAAGTGAGTCAGATGCTTCCGAATTCCAGAACCACAGAGAATAGGAAATGATATCATTTTAATTTAAGAAACTAATTTTGAGAAAATTTTATTAGCAATAAATAGTGATTTACTTGTCTTGGGGGGGTATCGAAATTTCACCCAAAAAGCCTCACTTCTCATCTGAGGCCCTTCAAATAAGATGATGATGATAATGGTAATCACTGCTGGGATTCTGTCATGGTCTAAGAACTCTCTTCACACCTAGAACACCACCATTTGCTACATGTTTTCTCATTTTATTCAGGCTCAGATGGGTTAAGTTCCAAACCACCATGCTAAAACAATAAATAAAACAAATACTATCCAGGTGCAGAATGTGAAGAATGAATGGCACACAATTTGATTATATCAGGGAAAGGAGAAAGGTTTGATGCTATTATTTGAATACTATCAGACAGTCATTACCTAACTACAGAACAATCTGAAAATTAGGTTAAATGTTATTTGACATTGTTCTATAACACAGTTTTTTGCAAATATTATCAGACTCATAATGGTACTACTACTACTAATAACACAAATAGATGGAGACGTACTAAATGAAAGACTGAAAATGAAATGTTATCTTATTTGATATAGTCTTGTCAGAGACCAGTAATGTACAGAACCAAATAGTAAATATTTTTGGTTTTGTGAACCAATAAAATATTTGTTTTAAACAGAAACTTAATCACTGTAATGCAAAAATAGCCATAAACAACATGTAAGTGAAGGGTCATGGATTTGTTTTAACAAACGTAGGTGATAGGCGGCTTTTGCTTGTGAGTCATACTTTATTGACCCCTTGTCCAATATACAAAGTTAATTCAAAATAACAGACATTTTTGTGGTAGATCTTAGTTGATAGATTACTTAACATATATTATTGCTATCCCTACACTTAACAGTACTCCTCAGAAATGGAAATGAGGCCATAAAGAGACAATGCCAACATTTAACAAGCAGGGTTCAGTCACAGAGAATAAAAATAGACAAGATGAGAACTGAGATGCCCAAGGGGGAAACAAATGAGAACCAAGTGAGATAGGTCTAAAGAATTACTAAAAGTTATCGGGAAAGAGCAAGTACAGTCAAAGAGCTAAAACTATAGTGGGAAGATTATCTCAGCTGTTTATGTTACATTAAAAAGGTGAGTTTTCAGATATGCATTAAAAACAACATCACTTCTGATTATTCACAGTAATTATATTTTTAAAACTGCTGAAAACACTGAATCAGTGAATATGAAACTAATGCTCGTATGAAAAATACAGGATTAGGTTTCTGCTGGCCACAAAGTTTGTCAATCTATCAATAATATTGCCTTATCCGCATATAGGTGTCCTTCTTAAATTCACTTTATTTACTGTATGTTTCTTGAAAATAAGCAATTGCATGGTCTTGGATGACTTAAAGCCCTGAGCTTTCAAAGCCCTATGTGACAAGAATCTTGTAAAACAAATGAATCTTTTCAATGCTGCAGAGCTGTCCTTATATCCACCACTTTTCCTGTTGAACACATAGTAGGTATACTTAAATTCTCCTGCAGCCTCCTGTAGAATGTGCCTCGCCTGCCAGTTTAACATTTCTCAGGCCTTATAGACTATTGAAAAGTGTGAGCCAGCCTGTGCTAGCCAAGAAGGGTTTAGCATTTTCCTGACCCAGGGTGATAGGCCTGTAAATTTCTTTCTTCTGGATGGCCCCACAACAGTGCTGTCCACTATGTTTTACTATCAATCTCATGAATCCATATCCAAAGTTTGTGGTTTTTTTCATCTTTTCCATGGCCTTCTCCCACATTATACATGTTACGCTGGCACTTCTGCAACAGCCTTATGCACAGATCGGCAAATTGCCTCTCCCCTTTTCTGGATGCAATTTATTAACATTGAACTCACAGTCAACAGCACTTCAGCTCATGTCTGAATGATACCTATCTAACGTACTGGTTCTGCATGAGGCTCTGACTTTGTGAGTTTAGCAACATAGGATCATTTTCAGTACTATGCTTAGGGATCATTTTAAACAGTGAAATAACCAACAAAAGCATACAAATGATTCTAAACTACGTGGCATAAAACTAACTCAGAGAAGGCTGTGTGCTTACATATGGAAGCTGAAACAAGACATGGGATTACCTTGTTGGACCTCATCTGGGAACATTTGCATCAGCTGGCTGAAAACTTTTATTGCTGTGCACATGTTCTAAGGTGACTGTAAAAGCCCCAGGGGAATACTGATTTTTGGAACTACAAATAAATTTTACTAAGTAGGTAAATTCATACATAGGAAATCCACGAATAATAAGGGTCATCTGTAAACAATGAAAGAAGAGTAAATGATAAAATACATGAACTGGCCGGTGCCGCGGCTCACTAGGCTAATCCTCCGCCTTGCGGCGCCGGCACACCGGGTTCTAGTCCCGGTCAGGGCACCGATCCTGTCCTGGTTGCCCCTCTTCCAGGCCAGCTCTCTGCTGTGGCCCAGGAAGGCAGTGGAGGATGGCCCAAGTGCTTGGGCCCTGCACCCCATGGGAGACCAGGAGAAGCACCTGGCTCCTGCCATCAGATCAGTGCCGTGCACCGGCTGCAGCGCGCCTACTGCGGCGGCCATTGGAGGGTGAACCAAAGGAAGACCTTTCTGTCTCTCTCTCTCACTGTCCACTCTGCCTGTCAAAAATTTAAAAAAAAAAAAAAAGAACACATGAACTTTGATTCACTTATCAAATATTTTATAAGGATTTGTTATGTGATTAAAAACATCAATTTTAGGAGAGCTGAAAATCCAATAGGACAGAAAGTATGCATAAAAAACATGTATGCAGGTTCCAGCAGAGAAATAAACAATTATATGTTTGCCACTATTAATACTTTGGTGTCTGTAGGAGTTCAAACTGTAACTTGTAACTTTTATATTATGGTAGAAATGCATAGAAAAAAGAAGATAAAATACTTGTAATTAACAAGAAGAAAAGCTTCGTGTATCGGGCCTGAGTTACGGCACAGTGGTTTAGGACCCTGATTGTGACAACAGGATCCTATATGAGAATGCTCTTTGGAGTCCTGCCTACTCTGCTTTTGATCCATCTCCATGCTAAAGTGCCTGGGAAGGCAGCTGAAGATGGAACAAGGACCACTTTCACCCATGTGGGAGACCTGGATGGAGTTCCTGACTTCTACTATCAGTTTGAGCCAGTACTGGCTGTTTCCACCATCTGGGGAGTGAATCAGCCTATGGCAGATCTCTCACTCCCTCATTCTCCCTTTCCTCCTTTTCTCCCTCTTTCTCTGATCCTTTGCCTATCAAAAACATAAATCTATTTTAAAGGAAGTTTCATGTATCTTTTGTTATCCTTAGCAGATGCACTTTGATGGGGGTCAGTCCTTCTTTACCCCTATTCTTTAAACCAACACACAAACATGAATGTGATAGTAAATTAATTTTAAATTAAATAATTTATTTGGGGGCCAGCACTGGTGCAATAGGTTAATACTCTGCCTGCAAAGCCAGCATCCCATATGAGAACCAGGTCTAGTCCTGGCTACTCCTCTTCCACTCCAGCTCTCTGCTGTGACCTGAGAAAGCAGTGGAAGTTGGCCCAAGCACTCTGGTCCCTGCACTCAAGTGGGAGACCTGGAAGAAGCTCCTGATTCCTGGCTTCGGGTCACCTCAGCTCCAGCCATTGTGGCCATCTGGGGAGTGAATCAGTGGATAGAAGACCTCTCTATCTCCATCTCTCCCTCTCACTATTTGTAATTCCACCTCTCAAATAAATAAAATCTTTTAAAAATCTATTTAATGCTATAACTAGTACTCAAACAGTATTTCACACTTTATGTTCTGTGTGGGTGCAAACTGATGAAATCTTTCCTTAATATATACTAAATCGATCTTTTGTATATAAAGATAATTGAAAATGAATCTTGAAGTGAATAGAATGGGAGAGGTGAACGGTAGATGGGAGGGGTGCGGGAGGGAGGGAAGTTATGGGGGGGGGAAACCAATTGTCATCCATAAACTGTACTTTGGAAATTATATTTTCTAAATAAAAGTTTGAAAAAAAATCTATTTAACTAAATAAATTATAATTAAATAATGAGTATATGAGCTTATATTTGAATGCTTTAATTAAATAAGCTTTGAATTGGTGATAATTAAATAAGTGATATAAAATAAATAAACCTGGGGCCAGTACTGTGGCACAGTAGATTAATCCTCCACCTAAGGCACTGGCATCCTATATGGGCTCCAGTTCGAATCCCAGTTGCTCCTCTTCTGATCCAGCTCTCTGCTATTGGCCAGGGACAGCAGTGGAAGAAGGACCAGGAAGCAGTGGCCCATTGGAACCCCTGCACCTGCGTGGGAAGCCCAGAGGAGGCTCCTGGTTCTTGGCTTCGGAAACAGCTCAGCTCTGACCATTGCATCCATTTGGGGAGTAAACCAGCAGATGGAAGACCTTTCTCTCCCTCTCACTGTCTGTAACTCTACCTCTCAAATAAATAAAATATTTTTTAAAAAGTTAGCAAGCTGTTAAGGGGAGTTAGCAAAATTTCAATATCTGTAAATATTTTTTACTTCTCATATCTTCAAATAACATTGTGAAAACATATTACCCAATGATGGGAATTATTATTTGGTATAGTTCATTTTATCATAACCTTGACTGTAGACTAAGTATCTTTAGCAAGTGGTTAGAAGATTAATTTTAACAGATTAAAATTAGGAAATCATTACGTGGCCTGTTAACCTCAATATCAAAAGAATAATTCAGTTGACTCAGCCGTGATTCAAGTGTACCGCCTAAAACCTAGGAGTTGCTGCCAATCCTGACGCCCTCTTGTTTATATGGGGCCCTTGGCCTTAGGAACACGTTGCTATTTAATTCTCAGGATTAGCACAGTGCTTTTCAGACAGCAGGGTTTCTGTAAATGGGAAAGGACACATGCTATGCCAACAAAAAAGAAAAAAAAGGAAAATAAAAAATTCCCCATGCCCCTCTTCAAATAGTATTTATAAAAATAACTGTACTTTGGGGCTGGTGCTGTGGTGCAGTAGGTTAATCCTTTGCCTGAGGCTCTGGCATCCCATATGAGCGCCATTTCTAATCCTGGCTGCTCCTCTTCCAATCAAGCTCTCTGCTGTGGCCTGGGAAAGCTGAAGAGGATGGTCCAAGTGCTTGGGCCCCTGCACCTGCGTGGGAGACCCAGAAGAAGCTCCTGGCTCCTGGCTTCAGATTGTCACAGCTCTGGCGTCGCAACCATTTGGGGAGAGAACCAGTGCAAGGAAGATTTTTCTCACTGTCTCTCCCTCTCACTGTCTGTAACTTTATCTCTCAAATAAATAAAATCTTTAAATAAATAAACTTTGTTAATACGTTTTCTCTGCCTTCTTTTAATATAATAGCAAGGCAATGAATCTATTACAACAATGAGAATTAGAACATGCCTATAAAAATGGAAAAATTGATTTCATATTGTTACGGTCTTGTTTGTTTTATTTTTCTCCCTAATATAATGATACTTTGAAAAGTGGCATGCAGTAATAAAGTAAGCTTAAATGTAATAGTTACTCTATTTTTCTACATTACATGGGCTATTATTTAAGACTAGCATATATAATTTTTTCAGCAGCTAATTATATGCTGAAATCATGCAAAGTATGAAGTGATGAGCTCATTAGGGTAGGAATTTAAATATGATAAGGTTTATACAACCAACTTTCCACTTAGGTGACAGATGTACAATAGGCCTTCAATAAGTTTTCACAGAATTTAATAAAAAAGTAGCCATTGAAAACAAAGTATTCTATGTTTTTAAAAATTTATTAAAAATATGTTACTGAATTTTTTTAGTTGCCCATTTGATCTGCAGTAGAACAATGAAATCAAATACTAAACCAAGTAGTGAATACAAATGAAGAAAGCATGTCTTCACATAGAATTAAAGGAAGTTCTGCAATTTAAAAAAATCTGCCTTCTGTCCACAAGCTTTGGACCATCTGCTTGGTGATAATTTTTAAGGAAACAAAATTATTTTGGAGATTTTGTTGATAAAATTCAGTGATATTGCAACATATTTTGTGTGTAAGAGGACGTTAAGTTCAGAGTTCCATCTTACAACATTTGTCGCCTTGCTCTGTCAATTCCATGGAAGCAATGTTTCAGGATAAAATAATTAGAATAACCCAAGAAATACGGTGTATTGGTGAAGTGCTAGTATAGACATGCTGTAGAGTTTAGGCTGAGAATCACAATAAGACTTTCACTCACAAGCAGAACAAAACCAGTACAGAGCAACAAATCTACATTTAATAGCTTCCATATATTTAATACCTACTAAATATGAAACTGATAGTACAGTCCCTTGTATTTTAATTAGAAATTTACAACCTCAGTCATTAAAACACACACACACACACACAACTAGAGAAATATATACATGTACCTATAGAGAGATACTATATATATTTTGGAGGCAGAGGGAGAAAGAGGTGTAGTAAATTTTTCTCATATCATTGTACTATATAGAACAGACAACTTCTCAGGACTGACTTTTAAGAGGAATATAAAATTTTACTCATCAAACTGAAGAATGAAAGTAGCTACACTTAGTTGCATTGCATTGCAAAAATTATATTTTCTGTTAGTGTAATAGTAGTGTTAGTGTAATAGAAAGAGTACATAGCTTTCATTGATGCTTATACTTTAGTAGCTCTAATTTCATATGCATTTTCAAAAAAGACAGAATAAATTATGGTATATCTATATATCTATATGTATAATAAAATATTATACAATAATAATGAACTAATCACATGGTTAATACATAATGACTTTAACAGCAATTATGTTTTTTGAAAATATCAAACATAAAAGCATATTTAGTATATATGAGTATACTTGCTGTTTCTATTTCAAACCTACAAACCAACTTGATAGTAATAAAGTTAGAACAGTTACCCTTGATGGTGTGCTAAGGAAATTATGTTTTAGATATCAACAGGGGTGATATATAATTTTTTTTTATTTTTTTGACAGGCAGAGTGGACAGTGAGAGAGAGAGACAGAGAGAAAGGTCTTCCTTTTTGCCGTTGGTTCACCCTCCAATGGCCGCCGTGGCTGGCGCGCTGCAGCCGGTGCACCGCGCTGATCCAATGGCAGGAGCCAGGTGCTTCTCCTGGTCTCCCATGGGGTGCAGGGCCCAAGCACTTGGGCCATCCTTCACTGCACTCCCTGGCCACAGCAGAGAGCTGGCCTGGAAGAGGGGCAACCGGGACAGAATCGGTGCCCCGACCGGGACTAGAACCCGGTGTGCCGGCGCCGCAAGGCAGAGGATTAGCCTGTTGAGCCGCGGCCCCGGCAAATGAAATTATGTTTTAGATATCAACAGGGGTGATATATAAAGGATTCTCTTAAATAATGCCAGAGATATTTTATGTGTTGATCGTGTTATAGTTTTAAGATTAGTGTTCTTAAACCCTAATGGGATTTTGCTTAAAGTACTTAAAACATAGCAAGCATTAATTTTTTATTTGAAAGGTGGGGAGAGGGAAGGCAAGAGAAGAGTGGAGAGTAGAGAGGAGAGAGAAGGAATATCTCCTGTTCACTAATTCATATCTCAAACGCCTGCAAAACCAGAGCTAGGTCAAGTCAAACCCAAAAGCTCAGAATTTAATCTCGGTTTCCCACATGTGTGGCAGGGATCCAAATACTTGAACTATCATTTGCCTCCTTCGAGGAAATTAGCAGGAAGCTAATTTCCAAATAGCTCTATTTCCAAAAAGGGCAAGACTCAAACCCAGGCAGAAAGATGAGGGATTGTTAACCATTGCATCAAACACCCATCCCTTACACATGTAATATTAACTGTATTAGAAAAATTCATTTCAGAAGTACAGATTCTAGTTCGCTGAAGCCAGAGGCCTTGCGCTTGTCTCTACCATGTGGAGAAACAGAACAACCAAAGAAGAACCACATTTGGAAGAGACCGACTAAGCGGAAACCCTGTAGTGAAGAGGGGACAGAACTCTAAATAGCACAGAGAAACAGAAAGACAGAAAGCTAGCACAGAGAGATGAACAAGCACCCTGCAGCCCCAGCCACAGGCCTCCAGCCCCAGGAAGTGCACCTCACAGGTCAAAGGTGAGCAGGAAAGCTCACTGACCCCTCTCCGTTGCTGCAGACCAGTAGCTCTAGCTACAAGGTGACTCCATAGTCCTGTTTTACAGACAGAAGGAAGACGGGTCTGAGCAACTGGTGCTTGCTCTAAGAAAAGGAATCCATAGTGCCTCCCCATGCACCAGTGATGCAGACCCAAGCTGTTACAGCAGAGCCCTGCTGGACTTCCTCCTGTTTTAGGGTCCTGGAGGCGGCCCAGTCACCTCCAGAAGCGCCCAGAGCCAGAGCACATAGCAGGCCTCTCTGCATCCTGCAGCTGTGAGATTGCTGGGCCCACGGCCCACAGCCACGTTTGCTCATTCTGAGTAACTGGAGGAAGTTCCCCTATGCTTCTTGGGGTTCAGTGTCAGCAACAGCCTATATACCAAGCCCAGATGGCCTAACCTAGTGAAGTTCCCAGTGGTGTTTCTTAGGGCAGGGCATTGGGTAGCCAGGGCACAAGCTCCATTGTCACATTGGATGTCCGGTGGGACTCACAGATAGTCTACTCTATGTCCCATGGCTCTGGGACTGTACGTGTTAGTGCTATAATCCTTAGAGTAACTGGAACACCCCCATGAGACCTGGAAGATTCTGTGCTCTCTGTTCTAGGCCCCTGTCTGCCAATTGGCAGTTCCCATTCAACCTGCACTGATACAGTGGAACCTGGGTAAGTACCCTCCACCCCACTTCCTATAGTTTTGGAACTGTGATTGTCTGCTCCATAAGTCCCAGGACACCTGTGCTCTCTCCTTCCACAGCTTCAGTCCTGAAGCTGCTAGTGAACAATTTCCAGCATTGGGACCTGGTTAAAGTACCCTCCAAGAGTCATGGGACAGGGGGAGCTGTATTCCACAGAGTCACACAGCTTTCCCTTGGGATATAGGGAAGACTGCATCTATATTCTACTATTCCACACTCAGGTCTTCCAGTGCACATCCTTAGCATAACAATTGGTTATCCCATGATGCCTAGGGAAGTGTGCCATCATATTCTAACCTCTGACATCAGGACTGCAATTCCTATAAATCCCAGAACACCTATGCTCACCACGTGGGCCTGAGGGAAATACCTGCACTGAACTGCTCCAGTCAGTGCTTAATCCACGGCATAACCTGTATTCATCTTGGGAACACTGGGCAAATTCCCCACAACATCCCCCTGTGATGGGAACTCCAGTTACTGGTGCTAAAACGTCAACATCACCCATGGCCACCCAGCAGAACCAGGGAATGTCCCATCCACACCTTATAGTGTTAAATATCATACCATTGGACTTTGCATTTAACATATCTAAAATATGTAATGGATATATTTTTCCAGAGGATATATCTCCTCTGTAAAAACAGAAGAAAATTACCCTATAGTGACTTCTACTTCAGAAATTATCTTTCCTATTATGAAACTTCAGATCATTATATAATCATTTTATTGTTTTTAGATTAAAAATGAAAGTTAGGTATTTCCCTACTGATGATTTTATTTACCATGTATCATGGAGAAGAGAAAACTCTCCTAGAAAAAACAACATGGTTTCAAGGTAAGCTCCCAAGCTTATGTAGACATGTAATTTGATACTGTTCATAATAGTCATGTAATCTCTATGAAAGGTACGTTATTTCATCTAAAAGTGTCTTTGTTCTCAAGTATATTGTTAATACTGAAAATAGTAAATGTGTACAGTTTCATGGCTGAGTCATGAATTGGCTTGAATTTTAGTGAGGAAGTTAGAGCAGTGGTCACGAAGAAATGATAGGAGGGTGCAAGACACAGGAGAGGAAGAAAGAAAAACCAAGACATAGACCTATGAACTCAAGATTTATAGAAATAGAGAAAATCATCTTTAGCAATAAGCTCTAAATCTGTACCTGAAGGAATTAAAAAGAGAATATTAATAGTAAATATTTGTAAAATAGAAGTAAAACACAAATAACATGGAAATAACATTTTCTAAATCTCTTAAAGTACATAGGAAATATAAATATCTATGTATATATGGAATGGCATAAAATAGACTTTAGGTATATGTAAATATGACACTATTTTAGATTACATGGTTCATACTAAGTGAATTCAAAATATCTTGGTGAGTACTAAAAAGTGAATAACAATATTGACAGTATTAAAATTTTAATATGAAGGATCCCAAGACAACATTTAAAGAAATATGGCATTTCCTTTGAAACCTGTTCTTATTTTTCCAGTCTACACTTTGCCACCAACAGTATCAAGTTTACCTTGCAAAATCCAATGTGGATTTAATTAGGGTACCAAAAAAATCAATCATTCTAGGATTCTACGCCACACTTTTCTGTGGTATTTTCTGACATGTTGTGTCCCCAGATAGTAGAGAAAAGGATTTACAAGGAAAACAAATATGGACTGGGACAGTCCTGTGCAAAGCAGGAGGGAGCAGATGTTCAAGATTATAGAGAAATTATAATAATCCAGGGACAGCCGCTGAGCCTTTTCAACATAAACATGAAAGACTCAGCGCAGAGTTGTTAGCATGGATCCCCTGTCTCTGAGGACCCATGCTTTTCTATGTTTCTGCTCAAATATCCTAACACAAGATTCCATTCTCCAAATCAACCCCTGGTCAAAGAAAGCTAGCACTGGAGCTCAAACTATAACATCTGAATTATAGTCTGAAAGAAAGAGACATACAGAAGGGGCAAAGTGTCTATTTTACTTTAGGGTCTACTTTCACATCAATTTTCTCTCTTTTTCTCTGTCCCTCTCTCTCATGAGGTTTGGGTATGTGATATGTGTCTGTAATGTTATTTAAGAACTTTCAGGGATCCATTTATTTTATATTTATATAGTTTCCAAACATGATTTAAATGCTTTAAAATTTATTTTAAGGACAGGGGGACAGAGAGACACAGAGAGAAAGGTCTACTACCCACTGGTTCACTCCCCAAATGCCAGTAATAATCAGGGCTGGAGCAGGCCATTTGCTTGCCAGTCCAGGTGTCTAACATGACTCAGTCCAGGTGTCTAACATGAGGGGCAGGGACACAACAATTTGAGCCATAACCATTGCCACTCAAAGTGTGTAAACAGAAAACTTCAATTGGAAATGAAAACTGGTCTTGAGCTAAACTGGCATTCTGATATGGGATGCCAGCATTCCAAGCAGCATCGTAACTGCTATGCCAAGTGCTTGCCCCTCCAAAATCTTTGGTGAACACAGATAGATACACATTAATCCATGTTCACATGAGAAATTTTCTGTAATATATGTATACAAAAATAAAACTACTACCGTTATATATACCACTCTTCTTACCAAATTATACCAGTTCATTCTTCTGACAAGGATATAAGATTATCATCAAGTATTTTGCTTACCAATAAAAAGCAATATCATTTATATTAGAATTTTGGTAACTATATTAAGTTGAGTTTTGATCATATGTTAATCATTTATTTTTATTAATTCTCTTGGTGAGTTACATTTTTGTCCACTTTCCCATTAACTAGGTTTTCCAATTGTCTAAAGGATCTCTCTAAGATTATTTCATATAGATACAAACACTTTGTAATATATGTTTTCATTTTGTGCTCACTTAAAATGTAGCACATAGCTGTAACAATTTGATACATTGGCTTTCTAAAACCTAAAGGAAATTATGACTTACATTCAACAAAACTGAGATGTCAAATTTTTAAGTATCACGTACAGAAAACAATTCAAAGACTTAGAAAGATCAAACAGTTGGAGTGCTCGAAACAAATCAAGTCTTATTTAAAATGCATTTTGAAGTAATATGCTATGTAGTTTTATGCCTCAGACACATGATCTTCATTTTTAAGATCTATGAATGATGAGAATGAGTTCTTTTATATATGTAGACCTTAGTACTTATCTCAACATAAAACTATATATCTACTAAAATGGTTACCATGTATCTCCCTTATAGAATAAATGTTGAAATACTTCCTAAGTAAGCCACAGAAGAGTAGGAAGACTTAAATATAGACACTGGATATTATCTTTTCTTTCTTTTTCTTTCTTTTTTTTGTGACAGCCAGAGTTAGACAGTGAGAGAGAGAAAGGTTTTCCCTCCATTGGTTCACTCCCCAAATGGCTGCTACAGCTGGCGCACTGCACGGATCCAAAGCCAGGAGCCAGGTGCTTCCTCCTGGTCTCCCATGCTGGTGCAGGGCCCAAGCACTTGGGCCATCCTCCACTGCCCTCCTGGGCCACAGCAGTAAGCTGGACTGGAAGAGGAGCAACTGGGACAGAGTCAGAATCCAATGCTCTCTCTCTCATAGAGATCTTTCATGTAGGTCATTTTTTGCCAGAGTGTCTTGGCTTTTCATGCCTGAAATACTCTCATGGGCTTTTTAGCCAGATCCGGATGCCTCAAGAGCTGATTCTTTTTTTCTTTTTTTTTAATTTTCTTTTCTTTTTGACAGGCAGACTGGATAGTGAGAGAGAGAGACAGAGAGAAAGGTCTTCCTTTTGCCGTTGGTTCACCCTCCAATGGCTGCCGCGGCAGGTGCGCTGCAGCCGGGGCACATCTTTCTAACAAAGATGCATACAGACTGAAAGTGAAAGGCTGGAAAAAGATATACCATGCCAACAGAAATGAAAAAAGAGTGGTCGTAGCCAACTTAATATCAGATAACATAAATTTTACCACAAAAACTATTAGGAGAGACAAAGAGGGGCACTATATAATGATTAAGGGATCCATTCAACAGGAAGATATAATGATTACCAATGTACATGCACTTAATTACAGGGCACCAATTTATTTAAAAGACTTGTTAAGGGAATTAAAGGGAGACTTAGACACCAATACAACAGTACTGGGGGATTTCAATACTCCACTCTCAGAGATAGACAGATCAACAGGACAGAAGATCAACAAGGAGACAGTAGATTTAAATGACACTATAGCTAAATAGACCTAACAGATATCTACAGAACTTTTCATCCTATACAGAAAGCATTTACATTCTTCTCAGCAGTACATGGAACCTTCTCTAGGATTGACCACATACTAGGCCATAAAGCAAGTCTCAGCAAATTCAAAAAAATTAGAATCATACCATGTAGCTTCTCAGACCACAAAGGAATGAAGTTGGAAATTAGCAACTCGGGAATCCCTAGAGCACGTGCAAACACATGGAGGTTGAACAACATGCTCCTGAATGAACAATGGGTCATAGAAGAAATTAAAAGAGAAATCAAAAATTTTCTGGAAGTAAACGAGGATAACAGCAAAACATACCAAAACTTATGGGATACAGCAAAAGCAGTGTTAAGAGGAAATTTTATATCAATAGGTGCCTACATCAATAAATTGGAAAGGCACCAAATAAATGAGCTTTCAATTCATCTCAAGGATGAATTGAATCTCAATGACTTGATCAGCCCTTGTCCTGACTGTTGATATACAATGTAAATCTTTATCCCTTTTAGTATTTTTTGTTGTTGTTATAGTACTATTGGTTGAACTCTGTAATTAACACACAATTATTCTTAGATGTTTAAATTTTAACTGAAAAGTGATCCCTGTGAAATATAAGAGTGGGAATAAGGGAGGGAGGAGATGTACAATTTGAGACATGCTCAATCAAACATGCCCCAAATGGTAGAGTTAGAAATGTGCCAGGGGATTCCAATACAATCCCATCAAGGTAGCAGGTACCAATGCCATCTCACTAGTCCAAGTGATCAATTTCAGTTCACAGTTTATCACACTGATAGGTCTAAGAGTCAAAGGGATCACACAAACAAGACTAGTGTCTGCTAATTCTAACTGATAGAATCAAAAAGGGAGCAAAAGATC
The DNA here is from genome assembly GCF_033115175.1 of Lepus europaeus. Lineage (NCBI taxonomy): Eukaryota > Metazoa > Chordata > Mammalia > Lagomorpha > Leporidae > Lepus > Lepus europaeus. The sequence continues at coordinate 51,579,112 of NC_084834.1, read as the reverse complement.
CAACATGGGAAGCGGGATACACAGCAGACTCATAGAAGGGCAGATGTCCTAAATAGCACTCTGGCCTCAGAATCAGCCCTTAAGGCATTTGGGTCTGGCTCAAGAGCCCATGAGAGTATTTTAGGCATGGAAAGCCAAGACACTCTGGGGAAAAAAAAAAAAAAAAGAAAAAAGAGGACCTAAATGAAAGATCTCTGCGAGTGAGATCCCAGTAGAAAGAACAGGGCCATCAAAGAAGGAAGTACTTTTCTCTGAAGGGAGGAGAGAACTTCCACTTTGACTATGAACTTTTCTGAATAAGATCGAAGTCAGCGAACTCAAAAGGCTTCCATAGCCTTGGCAACTCATGACTAGAGCCTAGGGAGATAATTGACGCCATAAATAAGAGTGTCAAATTGTTAAGTCAACAACAGGAGTCACTGTGTACTGAACTCTCATGTGGGATTTCTGTCCTTAATGTGTTGTCCAATGTGAATTAATGCTATAACTAGTACTGAAACAGTATTTTACACTTTGTGTTTCTGTGTGAGTGCAAACTGATGAAATCTTTACTTAGTATATACTGAATTGATCTTCTGTATATAAAGATAATTGAAAATGAATCTTGATGTGACTGGAATGAGAGACGAAGCGAGAGACGGGAGGGAGGGAAATTATGGGGGGGGGGAGCCAATGTAATCCATAAATTGTACTTTGGAAATTTATATTTACTAAATAAAAAAATACTCAATCTGAACACATTTGTAAAAATAGAAATCTTGATCCAAATGGATGCTTATAAAGGGTTTAACTGCTGCTTCAGTACTGTGTTGACATTTTATCTATGGTAACAACAATATTCTGTTGATATTCTGGGGATATGGTGAATGGAGTGGGCATGTTTAGAAAGTCTGCAGAATGAGACTCTCAGGTTTCAATGAACAGAGTGCCAGACAGAGAGAAATATGCCTTCCCAATGAGTTCATGATACATGCAGGCTAAAGCCATAGGTGACTGATTCTATGGGAGTTCATGTTGATCATGTTTCTTTAGATACATGTGTGAAGTTATGGGACAGCAGATATGACTGTAGCAATGCACATATTACCAATCCCCAGGGCACTGGGGTATTTAAAACAAATGTTAATGGCTATAAAGGGAGATGTAGACTCCAATACAATAATAACTGGGGACTTCCACACCTCACTTTAATCAATGGACAGATCAACTAGACAAAAAATTTGAAAAAAGAAACATGAGGCATCAAATGATCTAACAATGCATTTGAAGGAACTAGAAAAACAAACCAAACACAAAATTAGTAGGAAGATAGAAATAATTAAAATTAGAGAAGAAGCAAATTAAAACAAAAAAGACATAAAAGATTAGTTAAGAGCTACTTTTTTATAAGAAAATAAACAAAGAGAAAATTGACACATCATTGGTTACAGTAACAAAAAGTGGTGTTAGAAGACCCAAAGTAATATATCAGAGGTGAAAAAGATGATATTATAATGGATACCACAGGAAAAAAAAAGAATAATCAGGAATTACTACAAAGAGCTATCCTACAACAAGCTGGAAACTTTAAAAGAAATGGATATATTTCTGGACATATATCATCTACCAAAATTGAGTCATGAAGACATAGAAGACCTAAGTAGACCAATAAAACAGATGGACTCTGAATCAGTAATGAAGACTCTCTCAAAAAAGAGAAGTCCATGAATGAATGGCTTCACTGCTGAATTCTACCAAACTTTTAAAGAAGAACTGATTCCAATTTTTTTCAAATTATTCAAAACAGATAAAAGGGAGGAGATCTTCCAAAACTTCTATGAGGCCAGTATCACCTTAATTATTAAACCAGGAAAAGACACAACAGAGAAAGAGAACTATAAACCAATATCCCTGACGAGCATAGATGCAAAAATTCTCAACAAAATACTAGCTAATTGAATCCAATGACACATCAGAAAGATCATTCACTGTGACCAACTGGCATTTATCCCTGATATACAGGGATAAATGTGATATATTATATTAACATATTGAAGAATAAATAGTATATATTAATCTCAATAATGCAGATAAAACATTTGATAAAATACAACAACCTCTCTGGATAAAACTCTTAAGCAAACTGAGTATAGAAGGAACATTCTTCAAGACAATCTTGGCTATATATTATATAACCACAGCAAGCATCATATTGAATGAGGTTATTTTGGAAGCATTTCCACTATGATCTGGATCTAGACAAGGATGTCCACCTTTACCAATGCTATTCACTATTTCTGTTATTTCAGCCAGAGCTACTAGGCAAGAAAAAAAAATCAAAGAGATGCAAAATAGAAAGGAAGGAATCAAATTATTCTTGCTTGCATATGACATGATCCTACATAAAAGGAAATCAAAGGACTTTTAAGGAACTACTGGAATCCATAAGAGATTTTGGTAAATTTGCAGGACATAAAACCAATACACAAAATTCAATACCCTTAGTATACACACAAAAAATATGCAATGCTGAAAAAGAACTTGTAAGTTCAGTATTCACAATGCCTAAAAAAATTTAAATTCCTTGAAATAAAACTAACCAAGGATTTACAATATCTCTACAATGAAAATTATAAAATATTAAAGAATTAGAAAATGCCAAAAATGAATAAATCTTCCAAAGTCATGTATTAGAAGAATCAATATCATAAAAATGTCCATACTATCAAAAGAAATTTAGGATTCAATGCTATTCTAATCAAAATACCAATGACATCTTCTCAGATCTAGAACAAAACAATCCTAAAATTCACATGGAAACCCAAGAGATCTCATATAGTTGAAGCAATCTTAAACTACAAAAACAAAGCAGGAGGCATCACAATACCAGATTTCAAGACATACTACAGCCCAGTGATAACCAAATCAGCTTGGTACTGGCACAAAAGTAGACTTGTAGACCAATGGAACAGAATAGATATCCCAGAAATTAATCCATATAGCTACAACCAACTAATCTGGCAAACAAGGTAAATTCTCTCCTTGGAGAAAGGATAGTCACTTCAACAATTGGTGTTGGGAAAACTGGATGTACATATGCACAGATATGAAACAAGACCCCTACCATGCACTTTATTCAAAAATCAATACACTATGCATCAAGGATCTAAATCTATGACCTGATTCCATCAAATTACTAGAGAAAAACACTGTAAAACATTAGCATAAGCAAAGACTTCTTGGAAAATACTCCAGAATCAGAGGCAATAAAAGACAAAATAATTGGGTTTACATCACTATAAGAAGTTCATACACTGCAAAGGATACACTTAACAGAGTATAGAGACAATCAAAAGAATCAGAGGGAATATTTAAAATCCTTGAAACTGATAAGAATTAATATCCAGGATCTATAAAGTGCTCAAAAAATTCAATAATAATACAATCAATCCATTTAAGAAATGGGCAAAGGACATGAACAGGCATTTTTCAAGAGAGGAAATTCAAATGGCCAACAGACACATGAAAACATGCTTAGAATCACTAGCCATCATGAAAATGATAGTAAAAACCACAGTGACACAGTGAGATTACATCTAACTCCACTTGGCTATCATCCAAAAATCAAAAATTAATAAATGCTGGTGAAGATGTGGGGAACTAGGTACCATAATCCACTGTTGGTGGGAATGTAAACTATTACAACCATCATGGAATACAGTATAGAAATTTGTTGGAAATCTGAAAATAGATCTACCATATGACCCATCCATTCCTGAGATTTTACCCAAACAACATGAAATCAGTGTAAAATGAGTTATTTGTACCCCCAAGTTTTTTGCAGCTCAATTCACAAATATTCATTATCTGATGACTAAAGAAAATGTAATATATATATATATATATATATGCACACATATATATATATATGTTTTTATATATATATAGAATACAACTCAAAAAAACAGAATGAGATCATGTATTTTGCAACAAAATGGATGCAATTAGAGGCCATATTACTTAGTGAAATAAGTTAGACCCAAAATGACAAAATATCTTGTTTTTTCTGATTTTTGGTAGTCAATAAAGAATACAAAAAATATATAGCAATGAGGGGCTGGTGCTGTGGCGCAGTGGGTTAAAGCCCTGGCCTGAAGCACCAGCATCCCATATGGGTGCTGGTTCTAGTCCCAACTGCTCCCCTTCCCAACCAGCTCTCTGCTAAGGCCTGGGAAAGCAGTAGAAGATGGCCCAAGTCCTTGGGCCCCTGCACCCACATGGAAGACCTAGAAGAAGCACCCGGCTCCTGGCTTTGAATCAGTGCAGCTCCGGCCATTGCAGCCATCTGGGGAGTGAACCAGCAGATGGAAGACCTATCTCTGTCTCTATCTCTCTCTGTAACTCTGTCTTTCAAATAAATAAAATAAAACCTTAAAATATATATATCAAGTGGATGTCTTGTGATGTGATTGTTGCTTTTAGCCCTTGTTTATACTCCTGTGGAACTGTTATCTTTCTATGTTTTACTAACTCTATTGGTTAGTGATGCATTAAGCCTGAGACTACAGAGTGGATTGAAATTATGTTTTCAAAAAATTTACAGAAAAAACAGCAGGAAAGGAAGGAAGAAGGGTTATTGAATAGGGGAGAAAGGGAGGAAGGAAGTTTGATTATCTTCTTAGAACTATACCTATGAAACACATGAAATTTGTTCCCTTTATAGTAACAAAAATTCAGAGAGAGAAAAATGCCAAATAAATATAGAGTTTTAAAAGAAAAATAAATAATATCTAAAAAATTTTAGTTTAGGAAATTTGCTGGAAAATTTTCGAAAAATAGAGATGGAAAATATTGATTACTATTAGAATTTTCACTAGCATTATCAGGCATAAACATATCTTCACCCAGCCACCATCACCCATGCAGACCAATGTCATGGTGGGCATGTGCTCAGCATTCTCTAGTTTTATGTGGGATATTCTATGCCAATACTGGGAAGCTTTGATTTCTGAAACCAAAGGACAGGCTAGGAACACTTATGCTTTCTTGATCCTTTGGAAATTACACCTTCTTTATAATAGTAAGCAAAAATATCTATGAAGTCTAGGAAAACATGATATCATTTTAATTGACTCATTATGCATTTCTATGAATACAGGATTTGAATGAAATTTTCAATACAATTTTGGTGTGAATACTTAATGAATATTCTGACTCTCTGACCAAGAGCTGTAAATATTAAAACTTTTTAAGCTTTGTTTTCTGTGTCTGTATTAATTTGAGATGCTTATACCAGCCTCAAAAAAATCTTGGAGTGAATCAGTAATTTCCAAAAAGAAAATGACAAAATGTTCAACTCAGTGCTCAATAAATTTCACAATCATTATGAGTTGTGATTTTAAAATAGATTACAATTTTCATATATTGGGACCTGCTACTTCCCTGGGTGTTCATTTGCCAGGAAGCTGGATCCTATATGGAGGTAGAACATGAATCCAGGCACCCCTCAGATGTGGGAAACCCCAGCAAAAGTTTAATTTTATGTATCAAAATTCCTATCCCCAAAATAGCTTTATTTTAACAACTAAACAAAATATTCTTTTAGGGTAGAAAATTTTCCTTAATGATTTATCAGAAAAAGAAAGAAACAGAATTTTTCAGTGACTCATTCTTGTTTTCATTCTTTTTTTTTGCTTTTTCCTTCTCATTCCACTGTTGCTCAAGTTTCAGATTTCTCTTGAGCTTTATCACAACCAATTTAGTTTTCCCAACAAATTCTTTTGGCACAGAAGCCAAGTAAATACTCCTACAGCCTACTCACTGTTCTTTCATATAATAACACAATTCGTGGCTTGCCACTTTTGTGGGTCTAATTCAGTAAACATTTTATTATGTTTACAATATCCATGAATTTTTACCTTTATGAGTATCAAATGATGATTGCATCCACAGCCAGGACTTAACATATGGAAATTTAAATGAAGAATTCAATGACATCGATAGACCTTTAATGCAAGTTCCTCACTTGTTTTCAGATAACTCAACTACTCTCTGACAATTAAACTATGTATCCATTCCCCAGTTTTCACATATAAATAATGCCCAAGAAGTTATCTAGTATATTATAAGCAAAATTGCAATTAGAAAAAATCTATATAACATATATTTGTGTATATGTTATATATTTTCAAAGCTTAGAATATTGTGTGTGTATACACACACACACACACATACACACTCACATACACACATATATTCTAAGTTTACACTCTAATGTTAATCTGTGTGACAAGAAAAGTTCAGTTTTATGCTTAATTCTGGTAAGAAAGACCTGGAACTAAAACAAAGTAGAACCTCAATGTGTTAATCAAGTTTGCTTTGGGCTTATTACTTTCTTAATAAGATTTAATCTTAGTAACACCTTAAAATGTATCTGTTAAATTGACAGCAACAGCAGAGTTCCCATTTCCTCTTTCAGTAGACCAATTCTCAGTGCTCCCTTTTATTCTTCAGTTACCTCTTTAACTCTATGATAGTCGGTGTACAATATCCTTAACTCCTTGGCTATCTAATTATTGCATGAAAGTATTACTTAGTTCACATCAATTTTATAGACCAAGAAAAAAGTTGTATTCTATCAGTATTTCCTGGCCACAGGAATTATCATGTTCTCTACTAAGGTATTACTCTGGGATAGCTGGGATCAGAGGTGCCATAAAGAGCAGAATGGGGCTAGGGCAGTGACATAGCGGGTAGAGCTACTGCCTGTGGTGCCAGCATCCCACATGGGCGCTGGTTCGAGTCCCAGCTGCTCTACTTCTGATCCAGCTCTTTGCAATGGCCTGGGGAAGCAGTAGAAGATGGCCAAAGTCCTTGGGCCCCTGCACCCATATAAGAGACCTGGAATAAGTTCCTGGCTCCTGGCTTTGGACTGGCTCAGTTCCAGCCATTGTGGCCATTTTGAGAGTAGACCAGTGGATGGAAGACTTCTCTCTGTCTCTCTGCTTCTGCCTCTCTATAACGTTCTGACTTTCAAATAAAGAAATAAAGAAATAAATAAACGAACAGCATAGTGATTCATTATAATGTGGGAAATCAGAGAAAATTGTCATAATCCAGAATCCACTTAGCTATCAATTTTATAATTTTCAATAATAATCAGGAGCATTAAGAAATATCCTGCCAAAATCCATAGAGTTTTACACTACAGAGTGAAAATTGATATAAATAGATTTAAACCTATCAAACTTTTTGGGGATTGTAAGATAGAATTTGGAATATTGCAAAATAATAAAAATCTGTTACAAATATACAATAAATTTTATTTTTGGAGGCTGAGGAAAGGAATACTGACCTAAATAATTTTAGAAATGAGTACAATGTGTAAGTCCAAAGGAATATACATAATATATCAAGGTGTGTATGCTAGTTGATAATGTAATATCCCTTGAAGGATACAGGGTAACAATTCCAAAATCACATTAATATATATTTGCATTCTATTACTAACTAAACACATAACATATGGAGGAGTCAAATTTCTCACTGTTAGAATGAGAAATTAGATTTGGAAAGTAAGGAAACTAGAATGATGCATGAGGTAATGTTGTAGAAGTACAGACATCAGTACGAACTCATATTCAGTTAATGTAAATACAGATGATTTCACATTGAAATATCTATTGATGCACTATATTCATGGGTGTGTATACACACATTCATTTCCTTGCTTTGTCACTTGATAAGGTCTAAAAAGAATGATTCATGGCAGAAAGCAGCACACCGAGTACATGTGTCCCGGCTTTTTTTAACACTCTGCAAGTACAGGAACTAGGGCTCCTGGGAAAAATGGTTGATTCAGGAATAGAGAAGAAAATGCACATGATGAACCTGGAACATCATGTAGTGTTAGAAAATAAGGTAGTTCTCAGAGAAAAAAAAAGCAAACTTAAGAACTCTTATTATGACTGGCATTGTGGCATAGCTCGTAAAGCCACATGAACACCAGTCAGTCCTATTCCTGGCTGCTCCACTCCCAATCCAGCTCAGTGTTAGTGACCTGGGAAAAGCAGGGGAAGATGGCCTGAGTGTTTAAGATCTTGTACCCACATGGGAGACCCTAATAAAGCTCCTGGCTCCTGGCTTCAGACTGTCCCAGTCCTGGCCATTGCAGCCATTTGGGGAGTGAACCAGTAGATGGAAGATCTCTCTGTCCCTCTTTCTCTCTCTCTGTAATTCTGATTTTCAAATAAATAAAAAAATCTTTGAAAGAGAATTCATATATATGAAAGAATATCAAAGGGTCACAAAATCCAACCTTTCAAGTGTCTAAATGGCCAAAGATGGAATATATTGGGCAACAAAATAAGTATTACTGGCCCAATGTATAAAATAAATATCCAGATTCCAATTTTAACATAAATTTTGTATAAAAGAAAACAGGGAGAATAAGAAACAGATATAGGCCAAAGAATTCCAAATAATTTATTAACTTATTTTACCAGCAAAGAGGTAGAACATAAATCTCTATTTCTCAAACAGGGGCTGCATATAGTGATTTATTTACCAAAAGCACAGTATGAAAAGGGGGATACAAGAGGAAATCTAAAATGAAGAAATCTGGTAAACATGTCCTCAACCAGGTCATCACAATTAGTAACAATGGTGACAAATCACATTAAAAGTATGAATATTTGATATGACACAATGAAAGACATTTTGATCTTTCCTCCCCTGAAATCAAATACCAGTGTAAGCATGATAGAACACAGAAGAACCCCAGTAGAGAGACATTCTGCAAAATAGCTGACTGGTATTCCTCTAAACTGATCACACACACAGAGAGAGGAAGACCAAATGAGGTAAGTTGGATAAGATCTTGGAACAGAAAAAACACATTGGGTAAAAACTAAGAAGTTTGAATAAAGTATAGATTTTTTTGGTTCTTTGTCTGTGAGAAATGTATTTATTGTAAGATGCCCACAATACAGAAAATAGAATGTGACAACTAAGGGAACTCTGTTTTATATTTCTAAAATAAAAAAGCCCATAGTATCATAAATTAGAAACTTTAAGAGAATTGTATTGACATTATGCTGACTTGTCAGGCAATTTACAAATAAACCTCCACATGGCCAGCACCCACGGCTCACTAGGCTAATCCCCAGCCTTGCGGCACTGGCACCCTGGGTTCTAGTCCCGGTCAGGGCGCCGGATTCTGTCCCGGTTGCCCCTCTTCCAGGCCAGCTCTCTGCTGTGGCCAGGGAGTGCAGTGGAGGATGGCCCAAGTCCTTGGGCCCTGCACCCCATGGGAGACCAGGAGAAGCACCTGGCTCCTGCCATTGGATTAGCGAGGTGCGCCGGCCACAGTGCACCGGCCCCGGCAGCCATTAGAGGGTGAACCAACGGCAAAAAGGAAGACCTTTCTCTCTCTCTCTCTCTCTCACTGTCCACTCTGCCTGCCAAAACAAAAACAAACAAAAAAACAAAACAAAACAAAACAAAAAAAACAAATAAATCTCCACACTCAATGTGGACAATTAAGATTCTGTTTATTTTATTTTTATTTTATTAAATTTATAGAAAGAGAACATATTTCATGTATTTCATACATACAGTTTTAAGCCCATAATGAAACTTCCTTTTCTCTCTCCTCCTTCCTTTCATCTTTCCTCTCTTCCTTTCTTCCTTTTTTCTTTTTTTCCCTCCTTTTAATTTTTAATCACATACTTTCAAGTTAGTTTATAGTAACAGCCATGATCCACAACTAAACAAATAATTCAACAAGTAGTAAGTAGAAAGAAATGTTCCTTGGAGTATAGACAAGGCCTATAAACAATAATCAAATCTCAAGTTATCAATGTCATTTTTGTAATCCATATTATTGGTTACAAATCAAAGAAAATATACAGTATTTCTCTTTTAATGACTGGCTGATTTCACTAAGTATAACAATCTCTAGTTGCATGATTTCTTTCTTTTTTTGTGGATGAATGGTACTCCATTATGTGTATTTTCTTTATCTACTCAACAGTTGATAGACATCTGGGATGATTTCATATCTTAGCTTTTGGCATTTTTTGAGAAGAATGTCTGTAATACATATTTGGAGGCTGTTTTAAGAGATATTATAGATGTGTATCTAGAAGTTATTTTTTTCTAAAAAGTGATTTATTTCCAAGTTACATTTAAATATATGGCTTCAATTTTTAAAATGTTGTGTATTTTATTGAGTGATTTCATATACAATCTCTCTTATAATTGAGATAAGACACCATGATTCAAAACTACAATGGCAAAATTGAAGCTCAAATAGATTAAAAGTTCATAATGGGTGCTATAATAGGGTTAGCACATGGTTGAGGCAGAACACAGAAATTACCTTTTAGGTTCAGTGATTGTATTTTTGATTTTTTAATGCATCTATTAGGTCTTTTAGCCTTTTTTAGAAAATATTTTTATTTATTTATTTGAGAGGCAGTTAGAAAGAGAGATAGGGAGAGAGACAGAGAAGTCTTCTGTCCACTGGTTCACTCCCCAAATGGCCACAATGGTTAGAGTGGAGCCAATCTGAAGCCAGGAGCCAGGAGCTTCTTCCAGGTCTTCCATGTGGGTGCAGGGACCCAAGCCCTTGGACCATTTCCACTGCCTTCCCAGGCCATAAGCAGGGAGTTAAATCAGGAAAGGAGCAGTCAGGACATGAACTTGTGCCCATACGGACGCCTGCGCCACATGCAGTCTTAGCTCACTACGCCACAGCTACAGCCCTTGGTTCTTTAGCCTTTTGAAGGAGAATGACATGATAGAAATCTGTAATTGACATTAGCTAACTCTAAAAGAGAACAGGGTTAAATAACATTTAGCTGTATGAAAGCATAAAATATAATTGCATACATCCTCTCTGCTTCCCTTCAGTGTTAGTGGATAATGTTTAATTAAACTATAAAAGAATGGAACTTTTCCATAGTTTTCATGTCAGCACTACAAATATAACAGAGGCCAACACATCGAGTAACCTGTCTATGAACCACAAGGCCAGGATCCAACTAGGAGAAGTGCTGGTGTCCTAAATTTCTCTCTATAATGCAAATACTTCAGGCCCTCTCAGGACATCTCTGCTGCTCCACACTCACAGTAGTGACCTAATGGCTCCTAGTATCTTGACTTCTGCCTTAGCCTAACAAAAAGAAGTACGTGGCTTCTATTAAAATAAAACTTCATGGGGTCCGCGCTGTGGTGTAGTGAGTAAAGCCTCTGCCTGCAGTGTCGGCATCCCATATAGGTGCTGGTTTCAGTCCTGGCTGCTCCACTTCTGATCCAGCTGTGTTTTGGCCTGGGAAAGCAATAGAAGATGGCTCAAGGCCTTAGGCCCCTGCACTTGTGTGGGAGACCTGGAAGAAGCTCCTGGCTCCTGGCTTTGGATCAGCGCAGCCCAGGCCATTGCAGCCAATTGGGGAGTGAACCAGCAGATGGAAGATTCTCTCTCTCTCTCTCTCTGCCTCTCCTTCTCTCTCTGTGTGTAACTCTGACATTCAAATAAATAAATAAATCTAAATCTTAAAAAAAAATAGATCTTCACATTTCTTTGGGAATGGCGACATAATTGTCTTTTCTCTTCTCTTGTTATTATTACAGTTTTTCTGCCTGCCTGGTGTTTATTCAGCTTCTGAAGTTTCCTTTGAGAAAGGAACCTTGCATCCTTGCTCTATTGATTAGGAGTAGCTGATCATTGTGGGGAAATTAGTTACATGATGGACCCCAGGGGAAGTAAGGTGGGCGGAATCCAAAGTTGTTTACCACTAAAACTGATTGGTTGCGCAACATCAGGGGAGGTAACAAAACTAGTAACAAGTGTATAGACATATGGCTAGTCCTATAGAAAGCCCCCCGTAAGGTGAATTTTTAAGTGGTTGGCTGGTCCTTAGCCCTGCCCCAATGACTCTGCAGTTTTGTACTATAAAAGGTTCTGTTTCTCAGGAAGTAAATGAGTCCTTGCTAGACTTGGCTCCCCGCTGCGTCTGATTGTCTCCGGGATCGGGAGGCTGGGGAACGGACGAGCTGCGCACTCACCTTTCCTCGGACCCAGTCCATCCTTGTACGGGTGGACTAAGACCCAGCATCTGGCGCCCAATGTGGGGCCCGAACAGTTACATTTCGGCCGAGGCTAAGCGGTCTCTCAGGGTGAGTGAAACCTTTATTATGGGTAATTCTATTTTTAAGGCAGTCTGGGATACAGAAGAGACAGAGGAAGATATCGACAGTAGGAAAGATGAGGAAACACAGACAGTGGAGGTTAGAACAAAAGTAAAATTTCCCCCCCCCTGCCTACATTTCGGAGGAGTCCAGGCCCCCGCCATATGCGCCTGGGAGCGAGGAGGGAGCGTCATTCTGTGTGGCCCCACAGAGGGACCTGTGTGACCTAAATCCCAATGGCCAGCCCTCCACTGAAAGACAGGGGCTTGGGGAGGTAACCTATGCGAAAGCTTGTCCGGTGGACATAAAGCAGTGTAAGGAATTGAACTCTGGGCCTGGGAACTCGCTGCCTCAGGCCTACCCTGTTAATTTAGCTCCGGGGGCTAATAGGCCCTTGGAATGGTACCCGTGGGAGGCCAAGGACCTCAAAGAACTCCGCAAGGCAGTAGCAGAGGATGGCCCAAACTCCCCCTGGGCCCAAACATTGCTACAAGATATAGCCTATCATCCATGCGTCCCCAAGGACTGGTTGGACGTGGCCAAAGCAGTCCTCACGAGTTCACAGTTCATAAAGTGGTGCGCCTTCTTTAAGGAGGAGTGCCGGGTGAGAGCCGAAGCTAACCGAGCAGCCCAGCCAGCTATCCCTATTACATACACTATGCTGGCTGGGACGGGGGAAGGATTCTCTACGGGGATCCAGCAAGCTGTGCTACCTGCTCCGTACCGTGAACAAGTGAGGCAGGCAGGACTTAATGCCTGGTACAAGCTGGATGAGGGGCCCACTGAATCTCCCATCGCAGGGGTGCGACAAAAGCCAGGAGAGTCATTGCCAGATTTTGTAGCTAGGGTCGAACACAGTCTCCATCGTAAGTTGCTGGCTGGGGACCTTTGGGATCAGTTTGTTAAAATGCTTGTTTGGGAAGGAATGAATGCTGATCATCGGAAGGCCTGCACTGGCCTGAGGGAGGCTCATAAATCCCCAGAGGCAGTTAAAACTAAGGTGGAACTTTCTGGTGTGGCGGCAACCCCTAAAAGCCCAACACTGCCTCAACGCACTGCGCCTCCAATTCCGCCCATGTGGCCACCCCTTTATGGTTATTCCCCTCCCTTGAATCGCCCGCCGCCATCTTGTAAACAGCGTGCCTACTCAACCCCACAGCCAGTCCTGCTAGGCCCCGGCGTGCACAGTCTTCCCTGTAAATGGGGGACCATGGCTTTCTCTGCACTCTCTTCCAGTCAGTGTAGCCTATTGCACCCTTGCAGGCCACAGCCAGATACTCTAGGGAGACTAGTTCTTGGGCTGCTTTTTTCCTCTCCATTTACAATTCAATGCTGTCCTCACTAGGAGGGAGAAGAAAAAATGCCTTTGGCTACCACTGGCCTTACCTAAAGGAACAAAAACCTTCATCCATTAACCCTTTCCAACCTAATGAGTCTTTATTTGAAGTTAATAAGACTTTTTCTCCAGCACTATGGAAGTCTCTCATTCCCTGCCGCTTTGTTTCAGATGTGTTTCCCTGTCCTAAGCAATGGGCTCCTATGCTGATGACCAGCTCTTTTCTGTGCAGCTGTAGTTAACTTATCTGAGAGTTTGCACGTGTCTTGAAGGTTTCGTGTTTTATTGGATTTGTCTGTCTTTAATGTTTGAGTGATTACCTAACTCTGATCAGATCTACCCCACAGCTTTGGTTATACGTACTAGTTCTTGGCTGAGCGATTGGACTCTCTAACAGTTTAAATTCTCAAATGGAGTCTAACAACTTTGGGACTTCCAGTAGGATCCCTGGAACTCTCAAAGGATGGGACTCTAAATTTGTTAAAGTAACAACTGTATGAGTCTATTCAAATTATGCAGTGTATTAAAATATTGTAAATGATGTCGGACCTATGTTGTATTCATGTTTTTGCTTTCCAGCTAAGGTGGTCTTATAAGTTTTTATGCTTTAAACTTGTTTCTTTTACAGATCTACTTTTGCAAAAACTATAGTGTCTCTTTTTAACAGTGTCTGCTTAATGGGTTACTCTGCCATTTCTCTTTTTAGCTCTGTTAAGTAGTTCTAAGTTATGTAATCATTTTGTGTACTAACTCTTATGTTCAAGGTGTTTATTTCTGGTTTATTCAATAACAAAAAACATAAAATTCATGTTCTGTCAAGGTAATCTATTGTGTACTCTACTGTCTCTGTTAAGTTCAAATTGATGAAAAGCATTGCTAAATACTTTTATGATTAGATCTGGTCTAAAAGTGTTAAGATCATCCTGTCTAATAAAGGGCTATCATTTCAGGAATTCTATTCTAACCAGATACTCTAAGTTCTCTTGGCACCTTTAACAAACTTTCTAAAAATCAAAGTTCTAAATTCTCTAAACTTTTGGTATCTTCAAAAGGGCCCCTGGAGATATCAAAAGATATATCTCTCATCTTACAGAGATAATAACCAATTGGGATGTTTAAAAGTGCTGTCAAGATGTAAAATGATTCAACACTCTACTAAAATTCCTCACAACCCACAGGAACAGGCTAATGTGAAAAAAAAAAAAATCAATGCCTCAAAAAACAGTTATTAAAACAAAAAGGGGGAGTGGCTACCCCCCATCTACAGTTACATAAGGCCTTGTTTACTATCAATATTTTAGATTTTTCGAAAGGGTCAAGGGAGTCAAGGTTCCAAAAACATTGGGGACATTTAACCGCTAAACCTCAGATGCTCGTTAGATGGAGAGACCCTCTCACCCGACTCTGGAGAGGGCCTGACCCACTGATTCAGTTGGGAAGAGGATTTGGCTGTGTGTTCCCCATAGGGGAGTTGACTCCAATTTGAATACCGGCCAGAAATATCAGGCCTATGCCCGATGCAAGTAACAACCCACCCAGGGAGCGGTTTGCCCCTGAGGGAGATCCCCTTGTCTTTCCTCTTCCAGAAACGGACAGAGATCC
Source organism: Lepus europaeus (assembly GCF_033115175.1). Taxonomy (NCBI): domain Eukaryota; kingdom Metazoa; phylum Chordata; class Mammalia; order Lagomorpha; family Leporidae; genus Lepus; species Lepus europaeus. The sequence continues at coordinate 51,564,003 of NC_084834.1, read as the reverse complement.
AGAGGAGGTGATGATGCGGACGCTACTCTTCACTGTGATCCTGACAAGAAGTGCCCAGCCCAGTGACGGGGGATTCAATGACCCAAACGTGATCATCAAAACACTTCAGGAGAACCTAAAAAGACGAAGAGAACTCCAAGAAAGCCCCCTTTGGACGGGCCTTAATGGACTCTTTCCCTACCTCTTCTCTCTTCCTGGACTGCTTCTTACCCTGCTTTTAATCCTTGCTATTGGCCCATGCATAATGAATAGCCTTATACAGTTTATACAACAGCACATAGAGGCAACAAGGGTAAGACAGGTTGAGGTTCATTACTAGAGGCTGCCAGCCACAGAGGGCTATGATCCCCTGAACTGGAGAAGTGTCCCCGGTGCTCTCCACATTGCCAACGACGGGTAAGATTCCGGATGGACCGGAACAACCTAAGACAGGCGGTGGAGAAAGCTCACCACGCTCCCATAATAACAAGTCACGCGACACCCCAAGATGGGTAAAGCACCCAGCGTCCTGCACCAACCTAAGACAGGGCTCATGGCCAAGCTGCCTGGGTTACCAATGACGGGTAAGGGCAAGGACGGCCAGGGGCAACCTAAGACAGGGACCGCGTGCTAAAACAAAAAAGGGGGAATATGTGGGGAAATTAGTTACATGATGGACCCCAGGGGAAGTAAGGTGGGCGGAAACCAAAGTTGTTTACCACTAAAACTGATTGGTTGCGCAACATCAGGGGAGGTAACAAAACTAGTAACAAGTGTATAGACATATGGCTAGTCCTATAGAAAGCCCCCCGTAAGGTGAATTTTTAAGTGGTTGGCTGGTCCTTAGCCCTGCCCCAATGACTCTGCAGTTTTGTACTATAAAAGGTTCTGTTTCTCAGGAAGTAAATGAGTCCTTGCTAGACTTGGCTCCCCGCTGCGTCTGATTGTCTCCGGGATCGGGAGGCTGGGGAACGGACGAGCTGCGCACTCACCTTTCCTCGGACCCAGTCCATCCTTGTACGGGTGGACTAAGACCCAGCAATCATGGGCTCAAGCTGGAAGAACAGGAGATCATCATGCTGAGTGAAATAAGCTAGACTCAGAGGACAAATATGACTTGTTTTCTCTCATTTGTGAAGTTTATATACAAAGAGCATAAAAATTGTGTGATGTCATATCATTTGATATATATTTACAGATATTGCTTCACCAAATCATACCATTTAAATGACAACATACCCTTCTTTTCCACACATTATGGCACTTGTCATAAATCCCTTACTTTTTGATGTAAATTTCTCTCTTTTCAAGATAAAATAGGATAAATGTGCATTTATATAACATCTACATTTGAAGTGAGTGTTGCAAAACATTAAAATTGTTAAATTTAAAACTAAAAAAAAAATACTGATAATTACATTAAAAAGATTCAGGGTATGCTATGTGAACCCTTCCCCAATCTCCGGGAATCATTTCACGAATGGACATACAATAACAGTTAATATGACGATGTTCAATCCTAGGAATTAAATGGCAAAGGGAAAGAAAAGACCTCACTTCACATTGCATTGATTTTCCCAGTTTTATTGAGGGAAATTTTATAAAACGGATGCAATGTCAGTACACAATGAGAAGAGTTTTAATAAATGCAACCATCACTCAAAATGTAGTAATGATATTTCCACCCCTCTTTAGAGTTGTCTCATACCTTTGTATAGTTAGTTCTTTCCCTAATTACAGTCCTGGGCAATTACCAGTCTGCTATCAAAAATTTGCCTTTTCTAGACATTTTATATAATTAGAATTAGATCTCGGTGAGTGAGATCCCAGTGGAAAGAACGGGGCCATCAAAGAAGGAGGTACCCTTCTCCGAAGGGAGGAGAGAACTTCCACTTTGACTATGACCCTATCGGAATAAGATCGAAGTCAGCGAACTCTAAAGGCTTCCATAGCCCTGGCAACTCATGACTAGAGCCTAGGGAGATTACTGACGCCATGAACAGGAGTGTCAAATTGTTAAGTCAGCAACAGGAGTCACTGTGTACTTACACCCCATGTGGGATCTGTCCCTAATGTGTCGTCTAAAGCCAAGTGATGCTATAACTAGTACTGAAACAGTATTTTTATACTTTGCGTTTTGGTGTGGGCACAAACTGATGAGGTCTTTACTAATTATATACTGAAGTGATCTTCTGTATATAAAGAGAATTGGAAATGAAAAAAAAAAAAAACAAAAAACAACCTGGTGTTAAAATGGAAATGGCATAGAAAATTAATTAATTTGAAAAAAAAATTATGTAGGATCTCTGTCTTTAATGTGCTGTACATTGCTATTTAATGCTATAATTAGTAATCCAATGGTAGTTTTTTCACTTTATGTTGCTATATGGGCAAAATGTTGAAATCTTTACCTAATATATACTAAACTGATCTTCTGTATACAAAGAGAATTGAAAATGAATCTTTACATGAATGGAAGGGGAAAGGGAGCGGGAAAGGGGAGGGTTGCAGGCGGGAGGGAAGTTATGGGAGGGGGGAAGCCATTGTAACCCATAAGCTATACTTTGGAAATTTATATTCATTAAATAAAAGTTTAATAAAAAATGTATTATCTCCTTTTTAATGGTCTTGTTCAAAAAAAAAGAATTAGCAACCTCTATTATTTTTAATATGACTTTTTGAGATTAATGCTGCAGGTTTTCTGTTTATCTCTTGAGATTCATCCATGTTTTAGCTTGTATCAGTTTGTTCCTTTTATTGCTGGTATTCTATATTACATGAATATTGCACATTTGTTTACTCATGTAGGAGTTGATAGACATTTAGATTATTTCTAGTCTTAGACTACTATAAATAATGCTGCTATGACTCGTTTATCTACAAATCTTCAGGTGGACATACATTTCCATTTTCCTTAGATTCTGTGGAGTAGAATTAATGGGTCATCTGGAAAGCTTACGTCTGACATTTTAAAAAACTGCTAGACTATATTCTAAAGTGGCTGTACCTTTTTCCATTACTCCCAGCAATGTACTAAGTTTCTAGTTTCTCCACATTCTTGTCAACATTTTGTATTGCTTATTCTTTTTATTAAAACCATTATAGTGCATGGCAAATGAAATCTCATCATGGTTAACTGACACATCTCTAATATTTAAGTATACGAGTATCTCTCTTATTAGCCATCCATGTATTCTCTAGTAAAATCTATCTTTAATGACTAAAAAAGGTTTATTTCCCTCATTATTGTGTTGTGTTTTTCACATTCAATTTTTTCCCCTTCTATGGCTGGCCTTTTCATATTCTTAATATCTATTGAATTGTAAAAATTCTTAATTATGATAGAGTCAATCACTTCTTTTTCTTTATGGATTTGGTCTTTAATACCATATCTAAGAGTCTCTGACTTGCCCAACTTCATGAAGATTTTTTCTCAAGTTTTATTTTGAATTTATATTCTTAGCTTTTACATTTAGGTCAGACGGCTTGTTAACTTTTGTAGAAGTCAGGTGTAAAGGTCTAGGTTCATTTTTTATGTGAATATCCAATTATTCCAGTAGCTTTTGTTTAAATTGATATTTTCCCCATTGACCTGTCTTGAAGAATTTGCTGAAAATCAATTAACTGTGAATATAAGATTTATTTTTGGACTCTCAATTTTGTTTCATTAACTTCCATGTCTATCTTTATGCCAGTACCACACTCTCTTTGTTACTTGGCTTCATAAATTTTGAAATTGGGTAGTGTCACTCCTCCAACTCTATTCTTACTTTCAAATACTGTTGTGCCTTTCACATACACTTCAGATTCCTATATAAGTTTTATGGCAAACTCACAAATTTCTACAAAATAAGCCTCCCAGAATTTGGATTAGGTTTTCAAGGAATTTATAGGCTAATCTAGAGTAAAATGTCAGTCTAGATATATTTTTCTTCCAATTTATGAAAACAGACTGTCTCCCCATTTAGATATTTCATTTCTTCTTGCAATGCTCTGTAAATTTACCATACAAATCTTACCCCTCAGTGTTAAATGCTTTCCTAAGTATTTTCATTCTTTCAAAACTATTATTAATGGCCTATGTTTTCTTATTTTCATTTTATTATTCCTTGCCAGACTTTAGGAATACAAATGTTTTACATTGATCTTAAATGCTCCAAACTAGGTAAATTGATTGATTAGTTTTAAGAGATTGTGTATGTCCATGCATGTTTCTTGGATTACCTACCTATGAGATCATATCATCTACATGTATATAGAGTTCTTTTTTGTCCTTATCTGGATGCTTTTAATTCTTCATTCTGTCTCCCTTTGTCTCTCTGCCTTCCTTGTGCCTGCCTGCCTACACCTTATTACAAGGTCGAGAACTACTTCTACTCATATATTGAATAAAATTAGCAATGTGTCACTCTTTATTCTAATTCATGAGAGATCAAATGCCTTTTTTATTAGTATTAGGTATTAACTTTGGTTTTTTATACCTATTCTTTTTCAAATTGAGAAAATGTATTCCATTCAGTGTTCTATACAGTGTTCGATTTTGTTAGATGACTCTTCTGTCGCAATTGACATAATTATCTGTGTAGTTTCCCTTCTCTTGCTAGGATAACAGTTACATTAATGTATTTTAGTATGTTAAGTCTGTGATTGGGTCATGGTGTATAATCCTTTTAAAATATTTCCACATTCAGTGTGCAAATATTTTGACTGTTTTTTGTGTTTATGTTAATAGAGGATTTTAGCCTGTGGCTTACTTTCCTTGTGATATCTTTTTAAAAGAAATATTTATTTTCATGTTATTTGAAATGCAGAGACAGAGCAAGAACAAGAGAGAGAGATCTTCCATCTGTTGGTTCATTGTCTAAAAGATTGGGACAACCAGAGCTGTGCCAGGCTGAAGCCAGGGGCCAGAATTCCATCCAGGTCTTATATATGGGTTGGCAGGGAATCAAGTACCTGAACTATCAGCTGCTGGCTCCCAGGAGGCACATTAGCAGAGTGTGGGGTAGCCTGGACACCAACCAAGCACTCTGATTCGGAATGCAGGTGTCCCAAGAGGAGATAAGCAGCTGTGCCAAAGCCAACCATCCTCCCTTTTGATATGTTTGTTTGGCTTTGGTATTTGGATAGTAATGACCTTATACAATGAATACAGCAGTGTTCCTTCTTCCCATATTTTTCCAAAGAATTTCTGAATTGAATGGTTTTAAATTAAATACTTGGGATAATTAACTAGTACATTTCTATGAATATATTTTTAACTACTAAGTCATTTCTTTAGTAACTTATTTACATTCTCATTTTTTAGTCATGTTTGATCATTTGTCTTCTTAATTATAATAAATGTAATCATATAGCTACTTGCATCTCTATCTCAATTTCTTGAAATTAAGGGCATTTTCAAGAATACCCTAAACCTTATGAGGGATATTTGTGAATTTTGTTTATAATACAATAAAATATAATTAAAAGCATTTGGAACATTTATCTCAATTATATGTAAATATTATGGAGTTAATGATTTTATTTACTTGGAAACATAAAAGATGATTAAAATATTGAGAAAATATTTTGAGTATACCTCTTTGTATAATAATACAATATAGAGTTATTTGTGACTGATATTTTAAAATGTAACATAAGGTTTTCCAGCTTCATTTATATTTTAGGGAGTATAGCTACTTCATTGCATTTAATTGCTCAGTAATATTCCACAGTTTGGTGCTATTATTTTAATATAGAAGCTGTAGGTGCAAACAGGCCTGAAATTTAATCCACTTGTGGTATTTAGGAAGCGGTCCTAGTGGAAGGGCCTTAGATCATTGGAGACATGTGCTCGGCAGTTAATTCTCCAACAGCTAGACTTGGACCAGTCCTGTTCTTTCTGCTTCCTGGTACCTACTATGCATGTTCCTCTCATATGCTTTCCCATTGCCATCTTTAAGGTCCCACATCAATAAAGACACCCAGGTCTGGACTTGAACCCCCAGAACCATGAGCTAAATAAACCTTTTCCCTATAAAGTTCCTTGACTCAGGTATTTCACTTTAGTAATGAACAGTTGGCATACATATGCATATGACACATTTATCTAGTCAATGAAGTACCACTCATCTCCACATTCTGGCTACTTTTAGGAATTATACTGCTATTAACATTCATGTACAAGTTTTTGTGTGGACACATCTTCTCACTTCTCATGAGCATACACACACATGTATATATATCAATAGAATTGCTAGGTCATATGGTAATTCTATAAAACATTTTGAGGAATTGTCAAAATGTTTTTTATGTGGTTTCACTATTTTATATTCCAATTTGCAGTGAATGATGGTTCCATTTCTCCACATCTGATGAAAAATTGTTTTTCTAAGTTTCTGGTTATAGCCACCCTAATGGGTATGAAATAATACCTCATTGTGGGTTTGATTTGCATTACCTTAGTGGGCAATGAATCCCTGCTCTCTTTCATGTGCTTATTTGACATTCAATATCAAATTGCCCTCAAAACCATTTGTAGACAATACCTATTCTTTTCCCATTGAATTGTCCTGGTGAGTTGTCAAGTCAGTTGAATAGCACTTACTCTGTCTTACAGTCTTGAAGAGTGACTTTTCACCATGAGTTCATTGTTCTAGTGTAAATTAAATAATTTATTAATATTTGCTTTATGAATGAATCTTATTCCTAGTGTATTTTACTTCTTGATTTACTATCTTTATAAATGTATAGGTCAATTTGTGTTAAATTTAAGCAGTAAAATCCTTAAATTACCATTTTTCTTGGTAAATCAGCAAAAACTGAATTCATAGAGGCTGGCATTTGTTTTGATTTTTGGAACTTTCGGCTATAGCTGTATGTGACATAAAACAAAAATATAAACTGCTGTAAATATCAGGCATAACTCAATTTAGCAAATACCTATTAAAATCCATACTATTAAAATGAAAACACTTGGGTACATTAATATTTCTGACAACAATTTATCATATTTCCTAGTGCTCACTGTTAGAAAACTTAAGCTTCAATTGGAAAATTCGTGGACTCATTATCCTGCTCCTCGATGTTAAATAGAAAATTCATCAGCTTTCCCTACAGCTGGTATACAGGTAAGCGCGCTGATACACAATAAACAATCCCACTAGTTAGAATCTTTAAATTCTTAGTAGGCAAATTGAGGAAATTAAGCATTGGACCTAATCCCTGTGCATGGCTCTGGCAGTAGGAAAAAATATCCAGCATTAACGAATGTCAGAATTAGCTAGTCTCATGTCTGTGCTGCCATCGTATCCACGAAGAGCCCACAGATGCTGTTTCCCTTAAAGCTTGGCTACTGAGTAGCAGGATGGCAGTGGTATTTCCATCATGCTAGATCTGAAAGGGTGTTTATGGCATATTTCCTGAAAGTTCAGGTTTAAACCTTCCCTCTAGGAAGTTCAACCATTCTGTAAACTATTCAAATACTCTAAATTCCTTTTCTACAAAGCTTTTTTTTTTTCCTGATGTCAACTGAAAACTTGATTAATACTGTATATCACTTTACAGTATATTAATATTAAGGGACATTGTCAGTTTATTAGAAATTTGATCAAAATAGAATGAATGAAAAATACTATTTAATTGACTAAGATATCACAGAAATTTTAAAGGAAAGAACATCCTGAGATCCACTGTCTTGCTAAAACATTCATAGATTACACACAAGGCATTTTGACAGCATAACAGACTGTGTTTTAAAAAGTCAGGCATTTAGACACACATGATATGAGACATTTGCATTTACAAGTGAGTATGTACTTTGAGCTTTGGGTTAGGGATGCTGTTATCTTGTGTAGGCTCATGAAATAAAATTCAGACTTGAACTTTGTATTCCTTAAACAATATTTTATTTATTTTTTTCTATTTTTTAACTTTTTAAACTTTTATTTAGTTAAATATATAATATGTATAAGTATTATATATTTATAATAATAAATATTTATAATAATAAATATAAATTGCCAAAGTACACTTTATGGATTATAATGGCTCCCCCCACACACATAACTTCCCTCCCACTCACACCCCTCCCATCTACCACTCCCTCTCCCATTCCATTCACATCAAGATTCATTTTCAATTATCTTCATATACAGAAGATCGATTCAGTATATATTAAGTAAAGATTTCATCAGTTTGCACCCACACAGAAACACAAAGTGTAAAATACTGTCTCAGTACTAGTTATAGCATTATTTCACATTGGACAACACATTAAGGACAGAGATCCCACATGAGAAGTAAGTACACAGTGACTCCTGTTGTTGACTTAACAATTTGACACTCTTGTTTATGGCGTTAGTAATCTCATTAGGCTCTAGTCATGAGTTGCCAAGGCTATGGAAGCCTTTTGAGTTCGCCGACTTTGATCTTATTCAGAAAAGTTCATAGTCAAAGTGGAAGTTCTCTCCTCCCTTCAGAGAAAAGTACCTCTTTCTTTGATGGCCCTGTTCTTTCCACTGGGATCTCACTCGCAGAGATCTTTCATTTAGGTGTTTTTGTTTTGTTTTGTTTTGTTTTGTTTTGTTTTGTTTTGTTTTGTTTTTCCAGAGTGTCTTGGCTTTCCATGCCTAAAATACTCTCATGGGCTCTTCAGCCAGATCCAAATGTCTTAAGGGCTGATTCTGAGGCCAGAGTGCTATTTAGGACATCTGCCATTCTATGAGTCTGCTGTGTCTCCCGCTTCCCATGATGGATCGTTCTCTCCCTTTTTTATTCTATCAGTTAGTATTAGCAGACATTAGTCTTGTTTGTGTGATCCCTTTGACTCTTAGACCTATCAGTGAGATCAATTGTGAACTGAAATTGATCACTTGAACTACTGAGATGGCATTGGTACATGCCACCTTGATGAGATTGTATTGGAATCCCCTGGCACGTTTCTAACTCCACCATTTGGGGCAAGTCCGATTGAGCATGTCTCAAATTGTACATCTCCTCCCTTTCTTATCACCACTCTTATATTTAACAGGGATCACTTTTCAGTTAAATTTAAACACCTAAGAATAATTGTGTGTTAATTACAGAGTTCAACCTATAGTATTATCTAGAACAAAAAAAAATACTAAAAGGGATAAAGTATTTATTTTTTTATTTTTGACATGCAGAGTGGGCAGTGAGAAAGAGAGAGACAGAGAGAAAGGTCTTCCTTTACCATTGGTTCACCCTCCAATGGCCATTGCGGCCAGCACGCTGCGGCTGGCACACCGCACTGATCTGATGGCAGGAGCCAGGTGCTTATCCTGGTCTCCCATGGGGTGCTGGGCCCAAGGACTTGGGCCATCCTCCACTACACTCCCGGGCCACAGCAGAGAGCTGGACTGGAAGAGGGGCAACTAGGACAGAATCCAGTACCCTGATTGGGATTAGAACCCGGTGTGCCGGTGCCACAAGGTGGAGCATTAGCCTATTGAGCCGCGGCACTGGCCTGAAAAGGAATAAAGTATTAAGTTGTTCATCAACAGTCAGGACTAGGGCTGATCAAGTCACTGTTTCTCATACTGTCCATTTCATTTCAACAGGTTTCCTTTTTGGTACTCGTTTAGTTGTCACCGATTAGGGAGAGCATATGATATTTGTCCCTCTGGGACTGGCTTATTTCACTCAGCATGATGTGTTCCAGATTCCTCCATTTTTTTGTAAATGACCAGATTTCATTGTTTTTTTATTTAAACCATATTTTAATACTTAAGCAGTGAATTAGGTGAGTGTAAACAAATTTAAGTGTTCTAAATTGTAATCAGGACTACATCAAATTACATAGTCAAAATACACAAAATATTCTTTTATCATTCATATTTAAAGACCTTAAATTACAGAAATCAAATTTTACTTAGGAAAATTTAAACTTCGTTCATTCATTCATTCATTCATGCATTCCACAAATATTTATCAAATGACTAACAGGTATGGTCAATATATTGTTTTTGTAGTTATTTGTTACAGTTTATCTTCTTTTGTATTCCTTTGCATTTTCTATTTGCAGACATAAATGAATAATAGAATTTTTATTTTAAAGTTATTATACTCCATACTCCATTCTGTGTTCTCTGCAATGTGGGTATACGTAATGATTTGTTTGGCAGCATATATGGATACCTCCAAAGGTTACTGGGAAAATGAGATTTTAAAATACAATGGTTTAAGTGCACAAATTTTTGATACCCATGTGAAAACTATATAATATACATTTTCTATGAACTTATGAAATACTCTTGTGCATGAAAAGTCAAACAGATTCACTGACCTCTAAAATGTTCTTTTATGTTCAGAGACTTTATCAAGTTTAGCTCTCATATTCAATAAATGTAAACATTATATATTTCTTCTCTTTTACTGCTTGCCACACAGACATAAAGGATGAAATAGCAACCAAGGTCACTGATGGAAACAGTGATAAACTATCTTGGACTCTGAATATCATGTTGTTGGCAGTCTTAAGCTCCTTGTTTTCCACACTGAAACTCCAGCTAAACATCAGAATGAAATACACATAGAACTGCAATATCTTACTTAGTATTGGGACAATCATTACATTGGAGGCTTCACAATATGAATTATTTCACATGTCCTGCTGATGAGATGGCTTAGTGCTCTTTAAAGATAACAATTAAAAGCTTTTAGCGGTGCCTCAGTCTGTTTTCTTTTCCTCAAATCCCTCAGCTTCCCTACATTAGTTTCTTAATGCCTGTGGATTCCGGTCTGGACTATTGATGTCCCTCTTAATTATTTATTACTTCACCAATGTGCTTAGCAAGAATTATGGTTATAATTGCAACAACTTTTAGTGATGACTACAATATTGGTGACTATGGTGATATCTCCTAGGTACTGTAATTTTTTAATAGATCACTTCGAGGGAAGGGGTACATTGTTATGACTGTTGCCAGTCATAAGTCCTTTCACACTGGGTTTTAAGTATTCTCAAAAAGTTTTGTACAAATATTTTTTCAAAAATATTGTTTGTAGGATTCCTAAACAGACAACTCTACCAACTTGTGAGAAAGAAATAAATAGAATGTGAGTTGAAGAAAAAATGGATCTTATTGAAGACTATGGCTGCAGAATGAAAATAGATTTTATTCTTGAGTATTCTTAAAAAGAATGAGGGTGTATAGTTTAACCAAAGACTCTTCTAATTTATGAATATTTCATTTCACATACCTTCACTAATACAACAAATAATTACTGTCTGACTAAAGAATCATATTGTTAGAGATAAGTGGTCGATAAAATAGACACTATTCTGATCGTACAAATATATGCAGTTAAGAAGGAATTAAAGACATTAGAATACAGACCTATGACAGCACTATACCAAATAAATAATGAGTCTAGAGGCAATAATGACTAAAACTTCAAGAAGAATCAATGGAGACTTTCATAAGAAAATCTTATTTAAACCCAAATGAGAAATTGGCATTGTCTATGTAACAAGTGATCAGGAGTACAAAACATAGGGCTCATTAGGAATGGAAGCACAAAAATAAAAGTTTATTGCATTGCAAGAACTTAAAGTCCTATGTAATTCCCTGCGTATGGGAGTACTAAGGAAAGAACAGGAATGCCAAGAGAGATCAGCCAGGCCCAGGTCATCAGGAGCTGAGTAAGACATCTTAAGAAGTTTTGACTTTATGCTGAGAGTTAGGAAAACATTACATTGTTTTTCTAGGTACACTTTCATGAGATTTGTTTATTTGAAAGATCCCTGGGACTAGTGTTGAACATTCATTGAAGAAAAACATTGCATGAGATGGGGACACCAGTTTGAAGCATGGTTTAGTATGCAGTATCACCAAGCATTTGCAGAGGTCAATGATATAAGAGTGAAACTATATGTGATATGCACACTTTGAATTAGAACTTTCTGTATATTATAAAATCATTCTACAGTAGAACAGATAAAATACGTTCAACTCATGAATGTGCTCCAGGCAAACAATAGTGTTGACAAGTCAGCTACAGCTGTTAAGCAGGGGGCCTGGAAATCTTTCCTCTCCACCAAGGTGAAAAGGGCAAAGGTTCTGCAATTAGAGAATCAGGAAGGAATACAAAATTGGAAAGGAAATTTTCAAATTCAAATTTCATCCAGGGTCAATCAAGTGGTATACATTAATTATTTCAGATGATATAAAAATAGCATAAGCTAACGATAAGTAGTTCACTGACACTGTGGTTGACAGTAGGGATTCAAAGTAAGTGATGGGGCTCCAAAACCAAGGTCTTTAAGCAGCAATACTATGGGAAACTCTGGACATTACTATGATTATAAATACTGACAGCGAAGTAGTAAAAAATACATTTGTGTGAATTGCAAATAAAATACAATAGGTGATCATATTCTAAAGAAAAACAAAGAAACTTAAAATATACGATTAGATGGGCTGGCACTGTGGCATAATGAGTAAAGCTGCCACCTGCAATGCCATCATCCCATATGGGTGCCAGTTTAAATCCCAGTCGCTCCACTTCTGATCCAGCTCTCTGCTATGGCCTGGGAAAGCAGTAGAGGATGGCATGAGTCCCTGGGCCCCTGCACCCACATGGGAAACCCAGAGGAAGCTCCTGGATCCTGCCTTCAGATTTGTGCAGCTCTGACCATTGCAGCCAATTGGGAATGAAACAGGAGATGGAAGACTGCTCTGCCTCTCATTCTCTCTCTCTCTCTCTCTCTCTCTCTCTCTCTCTGCCTCTCCTTTCTCTGTGTAACTCTGACTTTCAAATATATATATATATATATATATATATATATATATATGAATGATTAGAGATTTACAAATGCAGTGGCCCTAAAGAGTTAAGAGGGGCCGGTGCCGCGGCTCAATAGGCTAATCCTCTGCCTGCTGCGCCGGCACCCCGGGTTCTAGTCCCGGTCGGGGCACCGGATTCTGTCCTCGTTGCTCCTCTTCCAGTCCAGCTCTCTGCTGTGGCCAGGGAGGGCAGTGGAGGATGGCCCAAGTACTTGGGCCCTGCACCCCATGGGAGACCAGGAGAAGCACCTGGCTCCTCCCTTCGGATCAGTGCGGTGCGCAGGCCGCGACGGCCATTGGAGGGTGAACCAATGGCAAAGGAAGACCTTTCTGTCTCTCTCTCTCACTGTCCACTCTGCCTATCAAAAAAAAAAAAAAAAGTTACTAGGGTCCTTATGCACAATCAAGCAATAGGATAGATTGTAGGTCTTTGAACTTGGGAAGGACTTAAATACTATCCAACTTGCACTGATATTATCCACAGCATTACCTTAAGTCTTTCATCTCCTACTGTTAATCTTCATCAAGTAGGATTCAGTGTGCTCCCATGTGCATATGTTATAGTGCTAGCAAATGGAATAAATAGTTCATCTTCCAGAATTATCTATCATTTATGGCTTAACTTTTTTTTTCTTCCAACATATTATTTGCAGGGACATAGCCATAATAATTCTTTCAAGATATTTTATTCTACTTCTCTTTCCTTAAATGGGACTACTATATATTCTTATTGGATAGCTTTCTTGATAAGATTTTGCAAATGCTCCAACTAGAACAGAATGTGGTTGCCAGGATCTGTGTGGTTGGAATGACAGAAGCACATTTATTTTTTGAGGGACTTATTGGATAGAAGTCAAATACTATATTGAATTGGCTCTAACAGGTTTCTCTTATGCACCCTAGAAGACATTCTGCTCTTTTGGCAAATATGAGGTGCTAACTGCACTCTCTTGGGATGGAGATACATCCTGTCAAAGCAGAAGGATGAACATGATAACCTAATGGGTATGTTTCCAACCATGACTACTGTGATCTGAGACCAATAGGCAGACCATACTATTTTAAACATTTCATTTTAAAATAATTACATTTAAATTGTCCTAAAATATATCCAGCAAAATATATCTTTAGTTTAACACATGCTACAGTGTTCTAAGTGAATTCTTCTAGTTAGATTTTACTTAATCCTAAAGTTTTCAGAAACAAACTTGGAAACGCGAATGTGTTTCAAGGAGAATGTCAAAGCTACTTCAACTTGGGAAGGATAATGTTTTCTCAGGAACTATATCAATGTATTAAATTTTATTTTCATATATTTTCTCCTAACTTAATTAATGCCTTCATTTAAAATCACAAACAAAATCTAACTTTTCTTATAAAGTTTAATATGACAAAAAAACTTGTTAATGTACCATAATATCAATTTCTACCATGTATTAATTGATGCATTAAATAAATTTGCAATCAAAATCAGTCTCTTTCGAACTATGTATCAGAATAAAGTACATATCTTTGTATAAATTTTTATAATATACACATATATGAAATGAACAGTTAAAACTCAATATAGCTGGGTGATCTTCTATGTTCATTTAGTAGTTAATTTTCCTATTCCTTCTCACTATGCTTTGAAGCACATAAAATTCATATTTGTTCTATAGTAATTTCACTACTTCATCATATGGATTCTTTTGGCTCCCCTAATGAAATTAGGTGAAATGCAGGTGAAATCCTGAATGGCAAATTTTTAAAAATAAATAATAAGTTCAGGAAAGAATAGTACAAAAGTCGACACAAGTAATCATTGTCTTCTTCCTCCTTCCAAATTGTTGGTCATTTGTTTACCAAAAAATGCATTTGTCTTTAGTATATCCCTACTTACTTGATTCCTCCTTGAATCCCATTTTTATTGGGTTTTTGTGCTATTTTTCATTGTATTTATCAAATTATAATTCACCCAGATCCTGTGCAAATAGACCACATATCAAATACAGTGAATAAATAAAATGGAAGAAAGAAACAAAAATTAAGTTTCTTTTAATGTCTATTATACATCTTTAACTATGGCAGTCAGTTTACCGGAATCTTTTTGGTCTTCACCCCAATTCTGAATACCTCAGTGTTATCACACAGATTTTGTTTGCCATTTCATATATTCAAGCTACCTCCCTTTCCTAAATATTTTTACTTATCCTGTTATATAGATTTGTTGAAATATCATCATAAAACTTGTGTATTCCTAAGTATGTGTCCATTGCCAAAAGTTTATTCCTGTCTGCTCTTCCAAACTTAATTAGAATCATTCTCTTAGCTGTCTAGATTATTTAGTTTTCCAAACTCTATTAACTTGGAGGAATTTTCACACTTCTCTCTATCTGAGCTAACAGGGCCATGGGACTTGTTCAGGATATTCCTTCTCATCTGTTTATCTACGTGCTGTCATTTGGCTCACCACCTTCAGTCACCATTTGGAATACCCTCATTCAATATTAGAGTACCTGATTTGAATCCTGGCTATTCTACTTCCAACTAATGCACATGCCAGGAGGCTGAGGACGGTGGCTAATGTATTGAGGCCATTCCATCCACAAGGGAGACCCATCTAGAGCTTCTGACTCCTGGCTTCAGCTGGGCTCAACTCCAGGCGTTACATGCATTTGGGGCATGAACCAGCAAAAGGAAGATCTCAGTCTCACTGCTTTTAATATAAAATATAAATAATTTTTAAAATCAATTTAGAAAAAGAAGCAGTAATCTATAATGGTTAACAGCCCATACAAGTCTGTGTGGTCAGTAATTCTTTGCCTCAGTTTTCCAAAATACTAGTGCCACCTGCACGTTCCACCTGTCTCTACAGGCCTTTCTCTTCCAAGACAGGCTTTCCTCCATGATTCTGTTAGGTAATCCAGCTTCCATTTTATAGAATTCAATACATCTTCTAAACAATTAATTATGCTTTTGACAGTTTTATGGTTCTCTCTACATTGTAAGACTTGTGCACCCTTTAGTGATCATAGTTTTGATCATAGTGATCAAAGACAGAATGGATTAGAAGACCTAATCAGTAAAATAATAGCAGAAAAATTCTCAAATTTGGAAAAGATGGGGATAAATAAAAAGATAACTACCTAATTAACAAGTATTTAATAAAGAATGAATAAAAAATAAGTTGTCATTCTGAATAATTCAAATTATACTTCAGGGCATCAGATTGCTAAGTGACCTCTGCATGTGTAACTCACAAATATAGCTATGATTAAAAAGAAAAAGCATGAAAAATGTGTTTCAGCTTCTGTACAATCATTCATAAGTGCTTCCATTTAAGGATGATCTGTGTATCCACATGGGACAGTCAGATATAAGTTTTCATTAGACAACCTGTAGAAACAAGAGAGACCATGGCGCAGCAGGGATGGGACAATCATACAGCAGAAAGTGGGACACCACTGGCAACTCCTGCAGCCACTAGCTGGTGGGGACACCGCCTTCTTGGAGTGAGGTGAGTGGAATCTGTTGTAGCTCATGCCACAGGTGATACTGCCTGAGGGAGAACCCTGCAGTCATCACAGACTTTGAGTATGGTCTGAAGTACTGTGGGCGTCAGGGTGCACATTTTACCCTGAGAAGGGAGAGCACATTCCCTGTGCACCCCGCCCCCAAGCACTCAGTGACCAGCAAGGAGGAGGTGCCATCTTAATAGGGTGAGTAGAAGCTGCTGCGGCCCACACATAACTGGGGGATTTACTGGATGGATAAATACATGGTCCCTACTCACTTCCAGTCTGACCTGGAGGATTGGTGGAAGGCAAAGTGCCTACCTAGGTCCGTGACTTCAGGATACATTGCTCCCTTCCCCTTACTCTGTCAAGGGGCTGGGCTCAACTTGCCAAGGCAGAGCAGCGACTGACTGCAGGCAGGAAGGCAGGCAGCTGGCTCCAGGAATACCACGGCTTTCTCCATGGACAGGGAAGCTCTTTGGGCTGAGAGTGGATCCCCGGCTCCATGTGACTGTAGGAACCCTATGACTGTGTGATAGGGTATGCGGTACAGCTGTGTCCTGGGCAATCACTGAGTCTAGATTCAGAGGTTCAGGGTTCCCTCATTGCTAGCATGGGTCATCCCGAAGGGCTCCATGCTCACATTGAGCTCACAGATCATTTGTGCAGTTCATGAACTTGATTGGGTATGGTAAGCAGGCATTGTGAGCTCACCCTGGTTAGTCTGTTCACCTTGGCAGACAGGGGCTTAGGCTGTGAGTACACAGCCAATGCTTTCATATCGTTCCTTGTGCTGGTGATATTTGGGTGTCACTCTGGATTCTTGCCCCACCTTCCAGCACTGGCCAGAACTGGCCCAGCAAACATCTCAAGGAGCAGACACTCCAAAAAGCCATAAATAGATATTTCAAAGATAAAAGCTCTCTGGGGCCAGCGCTGTGGCATAGCTGGTAAAGCCACTACCTGTGCGCAGCACTAGCATCCCATATGGGCACCCGTTCTAGTCCCAGCTTTCTCCATTTCTGATCGGGCTCACTGCTATGCCTTGGGAAAGCAGTGAAAGATGACCCAAGTGCTTGGGCCACTGCACCCAAGTGGAAGACCTGGAAGAAGCTCCTGGCTTGGATGGGTGTAACTCCGACCATTGTACCCAATTGGGGAGTGGACCAGTGGAGGGAAGACCTCTCTCTCTCTCTCTGCCTCTCCTCTCTGTGTAACACTTTTAAAATAAATAAATAAATTTCAAAAAAATAAAAAATAAAAAAAATGCTCTCAGAGGAGAAATCCAAATGTTTCCACATATACTTAAAAATAAATGTGGAAATACAAGAAACATGAACAAGAAAGACAGTATAACTTCCCAAAAGGACCATAAAAACATTTCAATATTAGATGTGAATACAAAGAAATTGAGGAAATGTCTGAAAAGGAATTCAAAAGAATGATCATAAGATTATTCAAAAAACAAAGAGAAGCAAATGCATGAGTTAAAGAAATCCATATGGGGCCAGCACTGTGGCACAGTAGGTTAATACTCCACCTGTGGTGCTGGCATCCCATATGGATGCTGGTTCCAGTCCTGGCTGCTCCTCTTCCAATCCAGCTCTCTGCTGTGTCCTAGGAGAGCAGTAGAAGATGGCCCAAGTTCTTGGGCACCTGCACCCGCAAGGGAGACTCAGAGGAAACTCCTGGTTCCTGGCTTTGGATCAATGCAGCTCTGGCCATTGCAGCCATTTGGGGGAATGAACCAATGGATGGAAGACCTTTCTCTCTGTCTCTCTCTCTCTCTCTCACTGTCTGTAACTCTACCTCTCAAATAAATAAATAAAATCTTTTAAATAAAGAAAGAAATCCATAGATGAAATGGATGAGAAACTCTGTTGGCACATAGGAATATGGAAGAAAAATCAAACTGAAATATAAGAAATGACAAATTTGATAATCAAGAGAACATAGTGGAAAGCCTTAACTATAGACTTGTGAGGTAGAAGAAAGAATATCTGAGCTAGAAGGCATCTTAGGAAATATCTTAGTCAGATAAAAAAAACTAATAATATATGAAAAAAGATAAGATTATGGGACACCATTAAATGTACAAACATGTGTTTTAGGAGTTTCTGAAGATTTCAAAAGACAGAATGGATTAGAAGATCAAATCAGTGAAATAATAGCAGAAAAATTCCCAAATTTGGAGAAAGATAGGGATACCCCAGTACAGGAAGCACATAGAACTCCTTACTGATATAATCAGTAAAGATCTTCACCATGACACATTGTAATCAAAGTTTCAAAAGTAAAACATGAAGATTCTAAAATGTGGAGAGAAATGTCAGATTAATGTCAAAGGATCTCCTATAGGCTAGGAGATAATGAAGACACATAGTCCAAATCCTACAAGAAAACAAACAAAACAAACGCTGTCAACATAGAATCTGTACCCAGAGAAGCTCCCAATTATAAATGAAAGTGAAATAAAGATGTTACAAAATAAGCAGAAATTAAAAGAATTTGTAACCACTTGGCCCAGCCTGACAATTGGTACTTAAGCATGTGCTACACACACAAACAGAGAAAAACAGCACAATGAAAGAATGTGAAGACAAAAACTCTACTTGTAAAAATTCAAAGAAAATCCAAAACAAATAATAGGAATATTTATGGAAAAGTGCAGAACAAACTCATCACTGATAAGCTTGAATATAAATAGTGTAACTATCGCAATTCAAATATTCAGACTAACTGGATTAAAACAAAAACCATCAACTTGCTGCCTACAAGAAACACACCCCACCAACAAACATATAGACTAAAACTGAAAGAATGGAAAAAGATATCCATGCTAACAGAAATCAATAACAAGCAATAGTAGCTATCCTAATATTATACAAGATAGACTTTAACACAAAAACTGTTCAGAGAGACAAAGAAGGACATTATGTAATGATTAAGATATCAATCCAATAGGAAATGTGAAGATAGTAAATGTACATGCACCCAATGCTAGCGACATGACTATTGAAAAATGTTAATGGATCTAATCAGACACATAGACTCCAATATAATAATAATATGGATTTCAACACCCCATTTTCTTCAATGGGCAGATCAACTAGACAAAAATAGTAATAAAGAAATAACAAAGAAAGAAATATAGACCAGTATCCCTAGTGAAAATGGATACAAAAGTACTCAACAAAATACTTGTAAATTCAATCCAACAATGCATGAAAAAGGTCATTCATCAGGACCAAGTAGGATTTACTCCTGTTATGCTGGTTGGTTCAACATATATAAATCAATAAAAATGATACATAATATTAACGTTGAAAAATAAAAAAATATCTGATCACCTCAATAAATGCAGAGAAAGCATTAGTTAAAGCATAACATCCTGCCATGGTATTTTTTACTTAAGCAGATTTGGTATAGAAAGTACACATAGCCGGCGCCGTGGCTCACTGGGCTAATCCTCTGCCTTGCGGCGCCAGCACACTGAGTTCTAGTCCCAGTCGGGGCACCGGATTCTGTCCCGGATGCCCTCTTCCAGGCCAGCTCTCTGCTGTGGCCAGGGAGTGCAGTGGAGGATGGCCCAAGTGCTTGGGCCCTGCACCTCATGGGAGACCAGGATGAGCACCTGGCTGCTGCCTTTGGATTAGCACGATGCGCCAACCACAGCAGCCATTGGAAGGTGAACCAATGGCAAAGGAAGACCTTTCTCTCTGTCTCTCTCTCTCTCACTGTCCACTCTGCCTGTCAAAAAACAAACAAACAAACAAAAAAAGAAAGCACAGGTATCAACACAATCAAAACAACACATGACAAACCTGTAGCCAGAATCATATTGAATGGGGAAATATTGGAATATTTCTACTAAGATGCAGAGATATGGATGCCCTCTCTCACAACTATTCAATATACTTCTTGAAGTTTTAGCCAGAGCAATTAGATAATAAAAATATCAATGGAATACAAACAGGGAAAGAAAAAGTCAAATTATCCCTGTGTGCAGTGACATGAGCCTATCCAGAGGGGAATCAAAATACTCCACTAAGAGATTATCAACACTCCTAAGAGAGTTTGCAACTTGCAGGAAACAGAGTCAACACACAAAAATCAATAACATTTGTATATACAAAAATGCCATTACTGAGAAAGAACTTTTAAGACCAGTGCCATTTACAATAGCTACAAAAAATGTATATCACTTGGGATAAATTTAACAAATAATTTCATTATAGAGGACATGCAATGTGAAAAACCTCTGTAATGAAAATTATAAAACACTAAGAAAAGAAACAATAGAAGCACAAAAATATGGAAAAATTGTCCATGTTCAAGGATTGAAAGAATTAACATAACCAAAATGTCCATTTTTCTCAAAGCAATTTACAGATTCAATGTGATCCAAATCAAAATACTGAAGATGTGGAAAAAGATATGGAAAAAGAATCTAAAATTCATATGGAATCACAAGAGACCCCAAATAGGAAAAGTAATCCTAGACAAAAAAAATCTCAATACCAGATTTCAAGACCTATTATAGAGCAGTTATATATTCTTGTACTAGAATGAGAATAGATATGTGATCAATGGAACAGATTAGAAACCCCAAAAATGAATCTACACATCTACAACCAGTTCATCTTTGACAAATTATTTAAAATCAGCCCCTCAAGAAAGGACAGTCTCTTCAACAAATGATGCTGGGAAAATTAGAAGTCTACATGGAAATGTATAAAAGAAGACACGCACCTTGCATCCTATACAAAAATCAACTCACAGTGGATCAGGGATCTAAACCTAAGCACTCATACTATCAAATTACTAGAGGAAAACATAGGGGGAAATGCAAGACATGGCATAGACAAAGGTAAATACTTCTTGATTTAAGACTCCAGAAGCACAGGCAAGAAAGGCAAAAATAGATAAATGGGATTGTACCAAAATAAGACACTACTGCAGCAGCAAAGGAAACACTCAACAAAGAGGAAACTGAAAGAATGGGAGTATGTATTTGAAAATGACATCTAAAGGAAATTAATATCCAGGATATATAAGGAGCTCAAGAAACTCAACAACAACAAAACAATCAATCAAGTTAAGCAATGGAGCAAGGATATGAACAGGCATTTTTCAAGAGATATCATACAAATGGCCAACAGACACATGAACACATGCTCAGGATGACTAGTATTCAGGGAAATGCAAATGAAAACCACCATGAGGTTTCACCTAACCCAAATAGAATGGCTATCATCCAAAAATAAAAAAATAACAAATATTGGCGAGGATGTAGAGGAGAAAGGCACCCTAATATCCTGTTGGTGGGATTGTAACCTAGTGAAACAATTATGGAAGACAGTATGGAGATTCCTGAGATCTGAAAATAGATCCAGCCATTCCACTCCTGGGAATTTATCCAAAGGAAATGAAAGCAGCATGTGAAAGAGTTATCTGTATCCTATGTTTATACCAGCTCACCTCACAATAGCTGTGTGTGGCATAGTAGGTTAAGCCTGCAATGCCAGCATCCCATATGGGCCCCGGTTTGAGTCCTGGCTGCTACACTTCCAATCCAGCTCTCTGCTGTGGCCTGGGAAAGCAGTAGAGGATGGCCCAAGTTCTTTGGCCCCTACACCCATGTGGGGGGCTAGGAAGAAGCTCCTGGCTTCAGTCCAGCCCAGCTCTTTCTGTTGTGGCCATTTGGGCTTAAACCAGCAGATGGAACCCTCTCCCTCTCTCTCCCTCTGCCACTGCTTCTGTCACTTTGCTTTTCAAATAAACAAATATATCTTTAAATACACACACACACACACACACACAGTGGATTACTACTGAGTCATAAAAGAATGAAATCTAGTTTTTCACAAAAAATTGATCCATCTGGAGACCAGCATGCTTAGTGAAATCAGTCTTTCCCCAAAGACAAAAATATGATTTCTCTGATTTGTGGTAACTAATAAACTGAGTACAAAAATATTGTGACTGATTTTGACATTATATTTTGAATTCTGATGTTTTATACTGCTTGCCTATACTCCTGAGGTACAGTGGTTTTTCTGCTTACTACTTGTTGAATGTTTTATTTTGTAGAGGGTTAAGATTGTGATTATAAAGTAAATTGAATGCATTTCATTGCAAAAATTAAAAGAAAAATTAATAATACAAGGAGGGAGGGTATAATAAATGGAGGTAGGGTATCATAGAAGGTATTATGCTCTTAAAAGTGAACATATGAAATACTTGAAAGTTATTCCCTTTATATAAACAATAAATCTTTAAAGGATTATTTGAAAGTACATTTTAGGGGACCAGATCCATGGCTCACTTGGTTAATCCTCCACCTGCAGTGCCAGCATCCCATATGGGTGCCAGGTTCTAGTCCCGGTTGCTCCACTTCCAGTCCAGCTCTCTGCTGTGGCCCAGGAGGTCAATGGAGGATGGCCCAACTGCTTGGGCCCCTGCACCCGCATGGGAGACCAGGAGGAAGCAACTGGCCCCTGGCTTCGGATCGGCACAGCACACCAGCTGTAGCAGCCATTTGGGGGGTGAACCAGCGGATGGAAGATCGTTCTCTCTGTTTCCCTCTCTCATTGTCTAACTCTGCCTAATTAAAAAGTACGTTTTAAATATTTTGTTGAATTGTTACTTGGTACCTCCAAGTAGTATGCATCAAATGAAGCATATGTAACTTCCTTTCTGGTTTATTTTAAATGGTGACATAACCAAGTACAGCAAATACCTTTGAAGAAACAAAATGGGATGTCAGTGCTTCCACTATACTAGCTTACATTATCGAGCCATGGATTGTACTTCATCTTCTGGTCTATTTTGGTGTTTTAGGAGGATATTATTAAAATGGGATAAATTATCAAGCTGTTGATTAATGTCTTGAATTTTAATTATTGTGTGCTGTATCTTTGTTCAATTAAATAACAAAATACCACATAATTAATTAAGGGAGATGTTGATAGAGTTGGAAATGAGGAAATAATATGTTGGAAAATAAAAGTTGACCACATATAGTTCACCTTCTCACATATTATCCAGGTTATATTCAAATAGTTTGTTTGTTTAACATGTTTTTATTTCCAGAAGTACCAAATGCAGTTATTTTTGAGCCAAGAAATTGAAAAACAGGAATGGAGTACCTACTACCATCAATTATAGGTCTATAATTCAAACCTCTGCCTTTAGATTAGAGACTGAGCTAAATCAAATTTATTTTTCAAAGTGAAAATTTCTAAGAATATAAATGTAACTGTGTAAAATGGGAAACACGTTTCTGTGATGTAAAGGAAAACATCATAATAACAGCTGAACACTGAATGAGGGTGTTAATGTTCATATAGCACATCTTATTATATCACTGATATAAATAACTTCATCTTAAATAATACGATTATAATGCTTAGCAAATGCAATGCCTTTCACCAGGAAGTCAATCACTATACATACTTTTATGTTATAATTTTGATCATCACATATATAAACACCTGGCTAGAAATCATAAACTATTCCATTTTGGAGTTTGGTAGGACATAACATTTGAAATATTCAAGAGAAAATGTGTCTAAATGTAAACTATAAAACACATAAAATTCACCTTTATCATTAAACAATGCAGCATGTATCCTCCAGTTAGCTACTTTGCATATTTTGATTCATCCATTCACTCATTTACTCTTCAATTCCTTCTATTATAAACATGTCACCTCTGACTTCTGCTGTCCTTTAGTTTCGTAGGACTATTGGTACCTTATCAGAATGAGCCCTCATATCTGTTACCTACATGCAGCTAAAGAAGCAGTGCTGCCTGAGGGTTCATAACGTGGCCTCTGGAACCAGATTGCTTGGGTCGACTACTAACTCTGTTACTCACTACAGAAATATCTTGTGATCATCAAACTTATGGAGAATTAATTTGATGTTTTTTTCTCAAAGTGCAATTGATTTCAAGGTCAATATTGTACCTGTAAGCTTTAAGTAAATAATATGGAAATCTCCATGGAAAAATATGCCATCACTGACGTCTTCAACAGTTTAGAGCATCCAGCTTTCATCATCATTGTTATAGTATAAAACATATTTCCTTTGGGCACTTCTTAAACACAGAAGGTTACAAAAGCACACACATATACACAGTAAAATTTTAAAAAAATTGTGCTATACCAATATACATATCAAATTTTTAGGGAAATTTTTATCAATGTTTATCATTTATAATTTTCAGCTAATATAGGGAGATATTTAATTTTTGTATCTTGGATTTCCATCTACTAGAGAGTTAACATATCTTGATGTATACTTTTGCATGTTACTATACAGAAATAATATACATTAACAGATAAATTACATTGTATTTCAACAGCAATAATTGGCTTAAAAACCAGCATCATAGATATACTTCTATTTATATTTGATTCATTCATATTATTGATCCAAAAATTTCACTTTAAATAATATTTCTTTTTTTTTATTTGACAGATAGAGTCATAGACAGTGAGAGAGAGAGAGACAGAAAGAAAGGTCTTCCTTCCATTGGTTCACTCCCCAAATGGCCGCCATGGCTGGCACTGCACCAATCTGAAGTCAGGAGCCAGGTGCTTCCTCCTGGTCTCCCATGCGGGTGCAGGGGCCCAAGCAGTTGGGCCATCCTCCACTGCCCTCCCAGGACACAGCAGAGAGCTGGACTGGAAGAGGAGCAACCAGGACTAGAACCCGACACCCATATGGGATGCCGGTGCCACAGGCGGAGGATTAACTAAGTGAGCCATGGCGCTGTCCCTAAATAATATTTCATAGGTTACTGGACACAAGAAATAAATGGCTCTTTTTCTTATCCATACAACGTAGTAAAATATTTAGAAAATGGACAGTTATTATAATTTTAAAAACAGACCATTTGGTGTAAAAATGTATCAAAAACTTTATTCCATATAATCTGAGTCTGCACTATACTGTCAAAAAATGAACTACTATCATTGGGCAGTGAGATTTATTTCTCATACTGTAAGTTGTCAGGCATAAAACTTGGAATGCACTCTTTGGTTATGTTATTTATACACTGTCTTTCTTGTATTGCTTATGAAAAGATAGCATAAAATATTGTCAATGGCATGGTGACCTTTATCTAGGGAACTGTATTGCTGTTCAGTTGCTCTCCACGGTTTCCCACAAGGTGACTGTTAAAGGGTCTTCCAGAGATAACATCACAGTTGTAAGGGATTGGAAATAAAGAAAGAAACATTCTAAAATTGAGTAGTAAATTCTACTGCCTTCAGAAACAACAAGAATTTGAGGAGCTCAAAACCAAATTATTCTTATCACTGGGAACATTAGAATATATGCAACTTAGTTTGTTTTCCTGTACTCTTGCCCTGTCAATTCTAATTGTCTCCCAACTGACTTTTCAAAACAAAGAAAATCAATATTTCCCTCAATCATATGATCAATATTTAAATATCTTAAAGTAATTCTTTGGTGTCCCATTTTTTGAGTTAATTTAGGGCAATATCTGTATTCCCATTCCCAAAAGACCACTTGATTTTTGAACAAAAGATTCCTATAAAACCTGGTCTCCAAATGTCAGGTAAGTGGACATCAGCAGTGGTCCAACACTACAACCCTTTCCCCCTCCTTAGGCTCAGAGCTCAGGCTAAACCTGCTAGAACGGCATTGAGGTTTCCAAAGCCACACGCAGTTCCAGACCATTACATCCTGTGTGATAAATGATCAGCTGCTGACTTGAGTCACTTTGAAGGAATTCTCTAAATGCCTTCTCTCTGGTATAACTAAGAATCATGTGTCCTACTCTTGTCTTCTCAGAATCTGGCCCACTCCATGGAAAATCTGAGTAATGCGCAACAGAAGTCTGGAAAAAAATAACTCTGCACCAAAACCAAACAGTGGCAGTGTTAGCAGAAGAGTTCATGGTTCTTTCTGTAAAAGCGTGATATAGAGGAGAGCTCTTCTGAAGTTTCGTGTGCTGTTGAGTCAAAGTCAACCATAACCACTAGAACAGGACATGCTCTTCTCTCTAGTACCTATTTTTTTATTAAAGGTTGTTTTATTTTTATTTGAAAGACAGTTACACAGAGAGAGGAGAGACACACACAGAGAGAGAGAGAGAGAGAGAGAGAGAGGTCTTCCATCTAATGGTTACCTCCCCAACTGGCCACAACAGCTGGAGCTATATCGATCCAAAGCCAGGAGCCAGGAGCTTCTTCCAGGTCTCCCAAGAGGGTGCAGGGACCCAAGGACTTGGGCCATCTTCTACTGCTTTCCCAGGCCTTGGCAGAGAGCTAGATTGGAAGTGGGGCAGCCGGGACTCAAACTGGCACCTATATGGGATGTCGACACTGCAGGCAGCGGCTTTACCCCCATGCCACAGCACTGACCCCTCTTGTACTTATTTATTTATTTATTTATTTATTTATTTATTTTTTGACAGGAAGAGTGGACAGTGGGAGAGAGAGAGAGACAGAGAGAAAGGTCTTCTTTTTTTCTGTTGGTTCACCCTCCAATGGCACCACGCTGATCCCTAGCCAGGAGCCAGGTGCTTATCCTGGTCTCCCATGGGGTGCAGGGCCCAATCACTTGGGCCGTCCTCCACTGCACTCCCAGGCCACAGCAGAGAGCTGGCCTGGAAGAGGGGCAACCAGGACAGAATCCCGCCAGGACTAGAACCCGGTGTGCCGACGCTGCAAGGCGGAGGATTAGCCTGTTGAGCCACGGCGCCGGCCTTCTTGTACTTAATTTTACCATGAGTAAATTTTGAGGAAACACAGGAAACACCCTTCACAAGTGGATCATTCTTGTTAGGCTCTCATCCACTCCCAAGGAATTCTATAGTTATTATGAAATAGGATGAATAAATTCCAAAGGACCCTGACATAATGTCCTGGGCCTTCTATGAGATACCTGGACTCTATTCAAATTATATTCCCATTCTCACATTCATAAACTACAAGCCTAGTGTTTTCACTGATACTAAAGTAAGGTCTAAAATTACAAACATACTGTTTCCCATTAATACAAACCTGTGGTTTTCTTCTCTATTCCTTGGTCAGATAAAAATTATGAAGCATGTAACCGTGAAGGTACTGGCTTCCTACTTTTCATGCAATCTTATCCTGGAGATGATTTCATGGAATATCTATGTCAACTCTGAAGTAAATGCTTTCCTTTTTAAAAATATGTCATGGGACTGGTGCTGTGACATAGCAGGTGAAGCTATGCAGTGCTGGCATCCCATATGGGCACCAATTCGATCCCGGCTGCTCCATTTCTGATCTGGCTCTCTGTTGTGGCCAGAGAAAAGTAGTGGAGGATAGCCCAAGTGCTTGGGCCCCTGCACCCATGTGGGAGACTCCCCAAGGTGGCTCCTGGCTCCTGGCTTCAGATCTGCCCAGCTCTGGTTGTTATGGCCACTTGGAGAGTAACCAGCAGACAGAGCACCACTCTCTCTATCTCTCCCTCTATCTGTAACTCTGCCTCTTAAATAAATAAATAAATAAATCTTTAAAGTATGTCATATCCCTGATCAATTCTCTCCATGGAATAGTTCAAACTAGTCACCATTAATTATCATGAATAAAATAGTATTTTAATCTCATAGAACTGTATCTGAAAATATAAAACACAAAAGTAAAAATACACAATTTTAAACACTGACCACTAACTTTCATCCCCCTAAAATATCTATTCTACCCTCCCAATCATGACTTTCTATTATCCCTTATACAATTCTTTATCTCTTTATTTGCATATTGGCAATCTTAACTGAATGAAAATTCTACCTTCTGACAGCATCAAATAAATTTATGGTATCATATGGCATTTTTATTACATAATTTAATATTCAGTACTCATAATCTGTTTTATCAATATACTTTGGTTGTTCTATGGTATATCTGATTAATTTATTTTAACATAATAAAGATCATGATAACTGGGCCCCCTGTATATGTTGTTGAGCAAGCAACATTGAAGCTATTTGACTGGAAACTGAAAGTGTTGATTTCTTAATGGACAATAGAATATGTACCTGGATTTACAATAATTTAAAACAATAATCCTTTGGCTCTAAGTTACTAAGTAGTCCTTAAATTGAAAATTTGCCAATGGGCTCCAAGATCCTCTGAGGATGCAAAAATTTGAAGGTACTCAAGTTCCTTAGATAAAATAGCCTAGTATTTGTGTATAACTTATGCACATCCTTCCATATACTTCAAGTCATCTCTAAATCCCTTGTAATACTTAATAAAATGTATATGCGATTCAAATGCAAACTGTTATTATACTATCTCTCTCTTAGAGAATGACAATAAAAAAATACCTGCACATGTTCAGGATAGGCGAAACCATCATAGACCTAAATGTACAGTACAAGTCATTGGTTGATTGAATAGACAAACGTAGAAACCATCAGTATAAGAAATAAACAGTAATTGATTTATTTATACAAAAAGAAAAAAGAATGTTTGCCAGTGTAGCTATAATTGTGGTGTAGCAGGTAAAGCTGTCACCTAGAACACCAGTACCCCATATGGTCTCTGGTTCATATACCAGCTCGTCCACTTCCAATTCAGCTCCCTGAAAATGGCATGGGCAAATCTGTGGAAGATGGCTCAAGTGCTTCAGCACCTGCCACCCATGTCTTAGACTCAGATGAAGCAACTGGCTCCTGGCTTTGGGGAGTGATGCACCAGATGGAAAACCTCGCACTTTCTCTGTGACTCTGGCTTTCAAGTAAATCTGTAACTCTACTTCTCAAATAAACAAATAAAATTTTACAAAAAAAACAAAAAGCAATGGAAACAAATTGATCTAAACAACCCTTTTTAAAATACTCTTTCATGGATATTTAATGAAGGGAAAAATCTATAAAATGAGAACCATAGATTTTGGAAAGTTATTTAGGATAGTTATATAGGATACCCAATCACTTCTACCACATTCTCTTGCTCAAACAATCTTTGAAGATCTAAATAGCTATTAAAGCAACAATAACAAAAACATGTAACCAGGTCACATAATGAAAGAGATAAATAATCATTTTTTGAAGATGATATAAAATTGTCAACAAAATATTAAAAGATATTTAATACCCTTAATCATTAGGAAAATTCAAATCAAAACCCTGATGAGATATCACCTCACATGTACTAGAATGCCTATTATTAAAAATAACAACCAGAGTTGGTGCTGGTGCAGAACGAAGTGGGTAAAGCTGCTGCCTGTGATGCCAGCATCCCAAGTGAACACCAGTTCAAGTCTGGCTGCTATACTTCTGTTCAAGCTCCCTGCTAATATGCCTGGGAAAGAAGCAGCAGATGGCCTGAACTTCTGAGCACTTGCCACCCATGTGGGAGACTCCGATGGACTCCAGGCTCTTACCCCAGCACCAGCAGTTGTGATAATTTGGAAAGTGAACCAGCAAGTTGGAAAATGCCTCTGTCTTTCTCTATTTCTGTCTTTCTCATGTAACTATGGCTTTTTTTTAAGATTTATTTATTTATTTGAAAGTCAGAGTTACACAGAGAGAGAAGGAGAGACAAAGAGAGAAAGAGGCCTTCCATCTGCTGGTTCACTCCCTAGTTGGCCACAAATGCTGGTGCTACACCTATTCGAAGCTAGGAGCCAGGAACTTCCTCCGGTTCTCCCACATGGATACAGGGACCTAAACACTTTACTGTTTCCCAGGCCATTGCAGAGAACTGGATTGGAAGCGGAGCAGCCAGGATTCGAACCTGTGATCCTATGGGATGCCAGCACTGCCGGTGGTGGCTTTACCTGCTATGCCACAGTGCCAGCTCCAAGTGACTATGCCTTTTAATCAAATAAATATACCTTAAATTTTTTAAAAACATATTAGCAAGGATATAGAAGAAGCCAAATGCTTGAATACTGTTCATCAGAACTTAAAATTATATAGCTCTTAGGAAAACATTAGGATGGTCCCTTGAAAGAGCAAAAATACAATTGCCCTATGATTCAGTAATCCCACTTTGTGCATATATCCAGAGTTGGAAGCAAAATCTCAATATGATTTTGCAAGCTCATAATTGAAGCAGTTTCATTCACAATAGCCTAGAGTGCAACTCAAGTGCACATCCTCAGTTGAAGGGATAAACAAAATATATATGCAACAGAATATTATTCAGTTTTTTGAAGGCTGAGATCCTGGAGTCAGCGCTATGACATAGTAGGCCAAACCTCCTCCTACAGTGCCAGCATCCCACATGGGTACCAGCTCAACTCCCAGAACTTCTTCTTCTAATCCAGCTCACCATTTATGGCCTGGGAAAGCAGTATCAGATGGTCCAAATGCTTGGCCACTGTACCTGCATGCAAGACCTGGAAGAAGCTCCTGGCTCATGGCTTCAGATTACCCCAGCTACAACTGTTGCAGCCATTTGGGGAGTGAACCAGTGGATGGAAGAACTTTCTGTCTCTCTCTCTTGCTGTAACTCTAAATCTCAGGTAAATAAATAGAAATCTTAAAAACAAAAGAGGCTGGGATCCTGTCACCTAGTACAATGTGAATGAACTTCAAAGCTACAGTACTAATTGAAATAAGTACTTACAAGCAGAAATACACATAAATACTATATGATTCCACTTATGGGGCTATCTAGTTTAGTCAACTTTATAGGAAAAAAAAAGGTAGAATAGCAGTTGCCTTGGGTTGAGAGAAGGAGTAAGTGGAGACTTCTTTTTAAATGGATTGTTCATTTATTTTAATTTGTGAATGAATGAGGAAGGGAGGGAGTGGTGAGAGAGCAAAAGAGAAAGAGAGAGAGAGAGAGAAAGAGAGAGAAGAGAGAGAGAGAGAATGCAAATATCATCTTAGCTATTGTGAATTGAGCTGCAATAAACATTAAGGTGCAGACAGGTTTATTGTTTGCCAATTTAATTTCCTTTGGGTAAATTCCAAGGAGTGGGATGGCTGGGTTGTATGGTAGGGTTATATTCAGGTTTCTGAGGAATCTCCAGACTGACTTCCATAGTGGCTTAACCAGTTTGCATTCCCACCAACAGTGGGTTAGTGTCCCTTCTTCCTCACATCCTGTCCAGCATCCATTGTTGGTAGATTTCTGAATATGAGCCATTCTGACTGGGGTGAAGTGGAACCTCATTGTGGTTTTGATTTGCATTTCCCTGATTGCTAGTGATCTTGAACATTTCTTCATGTGTCTGTTGGCCATTTGGATTTCTTCTTTCGAAAAATGTCTATTGAGGTCCTTGGCCCATCTCTTAAGTGGGTTGTTTGTTTTGTTGTTGTGGATTTTCTTGATTTCTTTGTAGATTCTTGTTATCAACCCTTTATCTGTTGCATAGTTTGCAAATATTTTTTTCCCATTCTGTCGGTTTCCTATTCACTTTCCTGACTGTTTCTTTGGCAGTACAGAAAATTCTCAATTTGATGCAATCCCAATAGTTAATTTTGGCTTTGAATGCCTGTGTTTCTGGGGTCTTTTCCAAGAAGTCTTTGCCTGTACCTATATCTTGCAGGGTTTCTCCAATGCTTTCTAATAATTTGATGGTGTCAGGTCGTAGATTTAAATCTTTAATCCATGTTGAGTGAATTTTTGAGTAAGGTGAAAGGTAGGGGTCTTGTTTCATGATTCTGCACGTGGACATCCAATTTTCCCAGCACCATTTATTGAATAGACTGTCCTTACTCCAGGGAATGGTTTTAGATCCTTGAACAAATATGAGTTGGCTGTAGATGTTTGGATTGATTTCTGGTGTTTCTATTCTGTTCCATTGGTCTATCCACCTGTTTCTGTACCAGTACCATACTGTTTTGATAACTACTGCCCTGTAGTTTGTCCTGAAATCTGGTATTGTGATGCCTCCGGCTTTGTTTTTGTTGTACAAGATTGCTTTAGCTATTCAAGGTCTCCTGTGTCTCCATATGAATTTCAGCATCATTTTTTCCAGATCTGAGAAGAATGTCTTCGGTATCTTGATTGGTATTGGATTGAATCTGTAAAATGCTTTTGGGAGAATGGACATTTTAATGAAATTGATTCTTCCAATCCATGAGCATGGAAGATTTTCAATTTTTTGGTATCCTCTTCTATTTCTTTCTCTAAGGTTTTGTAATTTTCATCGTAGAGATCTTTAACATCCTTGGTTATGTTTATTCCAAGGTATTTGATTGTTTTTGTAGCTATTGTGAATGGGATTGATCTTAGAAGTTCTTCCTCAGCCATGACATTGCCTGTGTATACAAAGGCTGTTGATTTCTGTGCATTGATTTTATATCCTGCTACTTTGCCAAACTCTTCTATGAGTTCCAATAGTCTCTTAGTAGAGTTCTTTGGATCCCCTAAGTAAAGAATCATATCATCTGCAAAGAGGGATAGTTTGAGTTCTTCCTTCCCAATTTGTATTCCTTTAATTTCTTTTTCTTGCCTAATAGCTCTGGCTAAAACTTTGAGGACTATCTTATGGGACATGTACTCTATAGAATAATATACAGCAGTCAAAAACAATGAAATCTGTCATTTGCAACAAGATGGAAGAATCTGGAAAACATTATGCTGAGTGAATTAAGCCAGTCCCAAAGGGAGAAATATCATATGTTCTCCCTGATCAGCAACAACTAACTGAGCACCAGAGGGGAAACATGTTGAAGTGAAATGGACACTATGAGAAACAGTGACTTGATCAGCTCTTGTCCTGACTGTTGATGTACAATGTAATACTTTATCCATTTTAGTATTTTTGTTTCATTTTGTTCTAGTACTATTGGTTGAACTCTGTAATTAACACATAATTATTCTTAGGTGTTTAAATTTTAACTGAAAAGTGATCCCTGTTAAATATAAGAGTGGGAAAAAGAGAGGGAGGAGATGTACAATTTGGGACATGCTCAATCAGACTTGCCCCAAATGGTAGAGTTAGAAATGTGCTAGGGGATTCCAATTCAATCCCATCAAGGTGGCATGTATCAATGCCATCTCACTAGTCCAAGTGATCAATTTCAGTTCACAATTGATCTCACTGATAGGTCTAAGAGTCAAAGGGATCACACAAACAAGACTAGTGTCTGCTAATACCAACTGGTAGAATAAAAAAGGGAGAGAACGATCCATCATGGGAAGCGGGATACACAGCAGACTCATAGAATGGCAGATGTCCTAAATAGCACTCTGGCCTCAGAATCAGCCCTTAAGGCATTCGGATCTGGCTGAAGAGCCCATGAGAGTATTTTCGACATGGAAAGCAGAGACACCCTGGAAAAAAAAAAAAAAGACCTAAATGAAAGAGCTCTGCGAGTGAGTTCCCAGTAGAAAGAACGGGGCCATCAAAGGAGGAGGTACCTTTCTCTGAAGGGAGGAGAGAACTTCCACTTTGACTATGACCCTGTCAGAATAAGATCAAAGTCGGCAAACCCTAAAGGCTTCCATAGCCTTGGCAACTCATGACTAGAGCCTAGGGAGATAACTGATGCCATAAATAAGAGTGTCAAATTGTTAAGTCAACAACAGGAATCACTGTGTACTCACTTCTCAAGTGGGATTTGTCCTTAATATATTGTCCAATGTGAAGTAATGGTATAACTAGTACTGAAACAGTATTTTTCACTTTTTGTTTCTGTGTGGGTGTAAACTGATGAAATCCTTACTTAATATATACTAAATCCATCTTCTGTATATAAAGATAATTGAAAATGAATCTTGATGTGACTGGAATGAGAGACAAAGTGAGAGACGGGAGGGGTGCGAGTGGGAGGGAAATTATGGGGGGGGGGCAATATAATCCATAAAGTGTACTTTGGAAATTTATATTTACTAAATAAATAATAAAAAAAAGAATGCAAATTTGCTGGTTCATGCCTTCACTCCCAAAATGTCTACAACAACCTAAACTGGGCTAAGCCCAAGTCAGGAACCAGCTCAATTTGATATCACACATAGGAGGCATTCTCAACCATTTGGGCCATCACCTGCCATCTCTCAGGGTGCACAATATCATGAATCCAGAATCAAAGGCAACAGTCTAAATATATGATATGGGAATCAGAAGCAATGCCTTAACTGCTGTCCCAAATGCTTGCCTTTTGTGGTTGTTTATTGTTTATTTATAGCTTCAATTTTACAAGCTACAAAATTATTGAAGGGGAAATGGCAGAGGCTCAGAGCAGGAACGTCAGCACCAGCTCATTGTGGACCAGCTGACAAACTGGACAACTTGTAAGGGATAAATTTCTGTATATACACAACCTATTTAAATTGAACCAGGAAGACATAGAAATAATAAACATACCAAACAAGATAGAAATGAATCAGTAATAAAGATGTTACCAACAAAGAAAAACCCAGGACCAGATGGCTTCACTGCTGAATTCTTCCAAATATTTAAAGAACTAACTCTAATTCTTCTCAAGTTATTCAAAACAATTGAAAGGGAGGGAATACTCCTAAATTCCTTCTATGAAGCCATCATCACCTTAATTGCTAAACCTAAAAAAGATACAGAGAAACCGAGAAAGAGATCTAACAGACCAGTCTCTCTGATGAACACAGGTACAAAAACCCTCAACAAAACACTAGCCAATGAATTCAAGAACACATCAGAAAGATTCACCCAGACCAAATGAGATTTATCTCTGGTATTCAGGCACAGTTCAACATTCACAAATCAATCAATGTGACACATCATATTAACAAATTGAAGAACCAAAACTATGTGATTAGCTCAATAGATACAGAGAAGTCATTTGACAAAATACAACACCCTTTCATTATGAAAACCTTAAGCAAATTGGATATAGAAGGAAGATTCCTCAACACAATAAGGGAATTTTTGACAAACACATGGCCAGCATTTTATTGAACAGGGAAAAGCTTGAAGCATTCCCACTGAGAACCAGATGAGGATGCCCACTCTCACCATTGCTATTCAATACAGTCCTGAAAGTTCTAGCCAAAGCCACTAGGGAAGAAAAAGTAATCAAACGAGAAGAAATTGAGTGAGTGGAATTCAAACTATCCCTCTTTGCAGATTGACGTGATCCTATACACAAGGGATCCTAAAGACTCCAACAAGAGACTATTGGAATTCACAGAAAAGTTTAGAAACAAAATCAACACACAAAAATCAACATCCTTTGCATAAACAGAAAATGCCATAGCAAAAAAAGAGCTTCTAAGATCAATCCCATTCACAATAGCTAACAAAAAATCAAATACCTTGGAATAATTTTAATCAAGTATGTCAAAGATCTCTACATTGAGAATTACAAAATATTAAAAAAGAAATAGAAGATATAAAACATGGAAAAAGCTTCCCATTTCATGAATTAGAAGAATCAATATCATCAAAATGTCCATGCTACCAACAGTAATTTAGAGTTAGCCCAATACTAATCAAAATATGAAAGACATTCTTCTCTTATATAGAAATAATGATGTTGAAATTCATATGGAAACACAGGAGACCTTGAATAGCTAAAGAAACTTTATACAAAAATCAAGCTAGAAGCATCACAATACCTGATTTTAAGACATAAACAAAACAGCCTGGTACTAGAATATTAACAGAAGGATAGACCAATGGAAGAGAATAGAAATACCATAAATCAATTCAAGCATCTACAACAAACTTTTTTTTTGGCAAAGGAGCTAAAACCAATCCCTGGAGCAAGGACAGTCTCTTCAACAAATGGTGCTGGGAAAACTGGATCTCCACATGCAGAAGCATGAAGCAAGACCCTCTACTTTACATCTTTCACCAAAATCCATGCAACGTGGATTAAAGACCTAAATCTATTCCCCAATACCATCAAATTATTAGAAAAAATTGGGAAAATGCTGCAAGACATTGGCATAGACAAAGACTTCTTTGAAAAGACCCTAGAGGCACAGGTCATCAAAGCCAAAATCTACAAATGAGATTACATCAAATTGAGAGTCTTCTGCACTGCAAAAGAAACCATCAGCAAGGTGAAGAGACAACCAATAGAATGGGAGAACATATTTGTAAACTATACAGCTGATAAGGGATGAATAACCAGAATACACAAAGAGATCAAGAAACTCAACAACAAAACAAACAATCCAGTTAAGAAATAGGCAAAGGACTTAGACATTTTTCAAAAGACGAAATCCAAATGGCCAATAGACACATGAAAAAATGTTGTGGATCACTAGCTATCAGAGAAATGCAGATCAAAACCACAATAAGGTATCACCTCACCACAGTTATAATGGATTTCATAAGACATCAACAAACAACAAATGTTAACAAGGATGTGGGGAAAAGGTACCCTAATCCACTGTTGGTGGGAATGTAAACTGCTAAAGCCACTATGGAAGACAGTGTGGAGATACCTCAGAGGTCTGAATATAGACCTATCATATGATCCATCCATCCCACTCCTGGGAATCTACCCAATGGAAATGAAATCAGCATATGAAAGAGCTAACCATACCTCCATGTTTGTTGCAGCTCAATGCACATTAGCAAAGACATGGAATCAACACAAATGACCATCAAATGAAGACTGGATAAAAAAATTATGGGATATGTACACCATGGAATACTACACATCAGTAAAAAAAATGTCTGGGCATTTGCTACAATATGGATAAAACTGGAAAACATAGTACTAGTGAAATAAGCCAGTCTCAAACAATTCTTTATGTTCTCCCTGACATATGATAATAGATCAACTAAAAGGCAACATGTATAAATTAAATTGACACTATGAGAACCCTAATTCTGAATAGCCCTTCTGTTGACTATTGAATAATATTTTTTTATCCTATATTTTTGGTTATCCTTTCCTTTCCTTTCCTCTAGAGTATTTTCCTTACCTTTTCTCTTTCATACAAATCACTAAACACTATACATAGAATTAATCATATATATATATATATATCAAATTAATTGAAAATAAATCTTAGTAAAAAATAAGAATGATAATAAAAAAGGGAATAGGAAGGGGATTGGGAGAGTGGGTGGGAGGGTGGGCACAGTGGGAAGAATTGCCAAGATGCTAAAGCTACAATCTTGAAAACATGAAGGGCGTAACTGCAAAGCAATACAGTCCTACATAAGGGTACAGCTAAACACAATGCCATAGGACCCCATAGTCCCTTAAGTTAGCTGATAAAAGTAGCAGCTTAAGTGTTACAAAGACAAATGAATGGGATTAAATATTAAAGTGACCATATAAATAGAACCAAGTGTATGGAAATAATAACAAACAGAATTAAAAAGGAGAGCAGCCTCCACCATGGAAAGCAGTCCATACAGCAGACTCAGAAGGACAATTGCTTTAGGTAGCACTCTGACCTCAGAACCAGCCCAAAGGCACTCTGGTCAGGCTAGAAGTCCAGGAGGAGATATCAGACATGGAAGATTAAGACACTCCAGCAAAAGACATCCTACACAAAGGACCCCTATGTGTGAGACCTCAGAGGAAAAAAGGGGCCACCAAAGAAAGATGTACTTTTCTCTGAAGGGAGGAGAGTACTTCTACTTTGCTTATGGCTGTGTTGAGCTAGTGGATCCAAAAGGCTTCCATGTCAAGAGGCTTGGGCGATTACTGATGTCATACATAAGAGTGTTATTTGTTAAAAAAAAACCAACAAGAGTCACTGTACACTAACTTCCACTGTAGGACTTATGTCTGCAAAGAATTGTGCCATGAAAGTTAATAGTAAAACTTTTATCAAGAACCAGCTCCTTTTAGTATATTAAAATGATGTTATTGTGTCTCATAAGTTTAGTTATGTCCAAGAGCTCACAAAAGAACTAACAACCTTGGATGGTTCTTTAAAGACAATTAAGTTTCTTTTGCTTTTTTTTTTTTTTTTTTTGGACAGGCAGAGTGAACAGTGAGAGAAAGGGAGACAGAGAGAAAGGTCTTCTTTTACCATTGGTTTACCCTCCAATGGCCGCTGCAGCCGGCACACCGCGCTGATCTGAAGCCAGGAGCCAGGTGCTTCTCCTGGTCTCCCATGCGGGTGCAGGGCCCAATCACTTGGGCCATCCTCCACTGCACTCCTGGGCCACAGCAGAGAGCTGGCCTGGAAGAGCGGCAACCGGGACAGAACCCGGCGCCCCAACTGGGACTAGAACCCAGTGTGCGGGCGCTGCAGGCGGAGGATTAGCCTAGTAAGCCACAGCGCCGGCCGACAATTAAGTTTCTAAAAGGAAAGAAGGGTGAGGAATGAAAGGAAAAGGGGGGGGGGTGGGACTAAATCACTTTGAGAAGCAATGACATAGATCAGCCCTTGTACAGACAGTTGAGGGACACTTAGTTTTTTTTTTTTTTTCAATCCTCCATTTGTTCTTTCTTTATCTTTCTTTCTTTTTATTTCTCTTTCTCAGATAAGAGAGCAGGAAGTGTGTGGGGGGAGAATGGGTGGGAAGGCGGGCATGGTTGGAAGAATTACTATGTACATATTGTATTTATGAGACACACATATTAAAAATAAATTTAAAAAGAAACATAAAAAACATTTTCTCATTAGAGAGTGGAGTATGATATCTTTTCTTTTCAAGTCTATGCTCTGCTTTTAGGCAAAGTGGGAAGGTAAAGAGCTTTCTGTATCTGCTTCATAATTGGCTTCTGCTCAATAATCCTTTCTAAGAGGGGGCTTTGAAAAGTTCAGACAAAACATACATTACCAAAAAATGCTAGCATTTCCAAAAACAATTTTTCACCAATAATATATCTATTAATTTCATTATCCACAAATTGTTTAAATACACTTAGAGTTGGGGATGATGTAAAAAAAAGTTATTGAGACTGATTGCACAAAAATATGGATAAACTTACTACTGAATTTCATTTTTAGGAATGGTTAAAGTGGAAAATATGTTAATATCTTTTATCATAATTAAAGGAAGATTAAGTTACCCTTGGAATAATTTGTAAATATGTTTGTTTAGAGACAATCATTAGAATGTAAGGACTTTGCTTCTCTTGCTTAGCACAGAAATATTGAATTTTTCTATGTTTACTTTTATTGCTAGGAAAGGATTCTATAGCAGCATCAGTGGAACAGTTACAATGCTCTCATGAATACTTTTTTACCTGAGCTGTATTTTTCATCCATTCATTTTTCTTAAGATTTATTTACTTATTTGAAAGTCATAGTTACACAGAGAGAGAACGAGAGGCAGAGAAAGAGAGTGAGAGAGAGAGGTCTTCCATCCACTGGTTCACTCCCCAGTTGGCTGCAACGGCCAGAGCTGTGCTGATGCGAAGCCAGGAGCCAGGAGCTTCTTCCGGGTCTCCCACATGGGTGCAGGGTCCCAAGGACTTGAGCCATTTTCCACTGCTTTCCCAGGCCATAGCAGAGAGCTGGATTGCAAGTGGAGCAGCAGGGATATGAACCATTGCCCATATGGGATGCCGGCACTACAGGCAGCGACTTTACCCTCTATGCCATAGCTCTGACTCCCTTCCATTCACTTTTAACCCACTTGAGTTCTTTAATCTAAGTTGTGGTTGTTATAGACAGCATATAGTAGATTCTTCGCTCTGTTTTTGTTCAGCCTGACAATCTGAATTTCATTGAGAATGTGCTTACCATTCACATATAACCAAACTATCAACTATCCACCAGATTTGTATTTTCTATTTTTCAGTTTGCTGTCTATGTCTTCTGTTGCTTTATTGACCAATTGATAATTTTTATTATATAGTTTGAATTACTTTCTTATTGCTTGGTCTAAGGATTAAATATATATAGTTTAACTTGTTATTCAACTACTTTAAAGCATATACATAAAAATTATTTGAAAGGCAGAGTTATAGGGATAAAGGGACAGATACACACAGACCTTCCATCTGTGGTTCACTACACAAGTTTCCACAACAGCAGTGTTAGGCCAGGCCAAAGTCAGGAGCCTGGAATCCCATCAGGGTCTCACATGTGGGTTGCAAGGGCCCAAGAACTTGGACCAATAACTGCTGGTTTTCTAGGTGCATTAGCAGGGAGCCCAATGGGTGGAGGAGCAGTCAGAACTCAAACTAGCACTGCTTAATCCAGTGTACCAAAGATTGGCACTTTAAGATATAGACACATCTAAATATTTTAAGGAGTGCAACTTGATGTGATCCTATATTTATGTATACATCATGAAATGATCATGATAATCATCCTAACTAAAATGCCCATCACTTCATACAGTTATCGTTTTTGTTGTTTTGGTGATGAGAACACTTCAGAGATACCTTCTTAATTAACTTGAAGTTCATAATATAATATTAACAAGATTCAACATACTGTACATTAGATTCCAGAATTTATTCATGTGGTATATCAAACTTCGAAGCTTCTGATCATTGCCTTAAGTTTTCACAATCTACTTCAGATTCATACTGATTTAACTCTTGTAAAAATATAAAATTTGCTGCAATATAACTCCATGCCCTTCTTCTTATTAGTTCTTATAGTCATCTAGGTTTTATCTATGTATGTCTCATTTTTTTCTTCATTAATTTAGATATATTGCCCCACTATGTATTCTCTTCATTTTTTTTTCAGAATAGAAGTCAACTATTAAGTGCAATGATGCTCATCTATACTCGCTGAATGAGTTTCCCCTTTGCTTTCAAGAGTTTCTCTTTTACTTAGCTTCTTAAGAGTCATTCTTATTTATGCTTAGTCTACTGGTTAGCCAGTGTATGGATAGAGGTTGTTCTCAAAGCCCTAGAGGACGTCTTTTATCCTCTGAAGTTGAAAATATGTGGATAGTAGAGTGTGTTCAAGTTTGTCCTGTCTTTTACATTGCATCAGACCCTTCTGTGTATCCTCTAAATGAGTGTATAAATTCAGGGCTCATTGAAATATATGACCAGGTCTGTCCCTAAAAGTAACAACTGAGTTTTCACAGAGCTCTAGCCAATCATATACTACCAGTATAAGCTCAGGTTAGCAGAACCATTTGTCTTTTCCATTCAAATAGTACTACATCCACTGACAATCCTGCTGGACATGAGTGTGGTGTACGTTTATCCAAGTTATCTTTGCAACTACTTTGATGCTGGTACTCAATATTTTTCCAACTCTGGCAGAAACTTCACAGTGACTTAAATGGGAAAGGGTTGGGTTAGACAGCCTTTGGAAAAATGGCATTGATTTCTTCTGTCATTCATCATTAGTCATTAAAACAAAAAATAACAAATGAGTCTCAAGATTTTAAATAAGTATAATCAATTTCCAAAGTTCTGAAGTGATTGATTTTGTAAGTTTTTTACAGTTTTAGAATTTCTTTTGGGAATAAAGGATTTATCACTTCCTATCGGGCCATAGTAAATAATGACATGGCCCTGCCTGCCAAAATTATACATATGCATTTTGGATCATTACTTGCCATGCATTAGACAAGTAGAAATATACATATTTTCTTTGGCTTACATCTGCCTTTTGAAAGAAATAAATATTCACATAATTCTTAAAATACACACAGACGAGGTTTGCAGGTATTAACCTGTATTTTTGTGGTATAGCATTTGGGTACTCAACTGGTTAGAATTTCTCCTTCACAGGACAATTTGACATTGTTGGGTGACACTGGTTGCTTATTAAGCTCCAATGCAGGAGTGCTATTTGTTTCAGGTGGTTCGAGGACCGGGAGGGTGTTTAAAGTCTTTCACAGCACAAGATAGCCCCCACAACAAAGAATTGTCCAGTCTCTCCCATACAGAGTGTTGCTGCTCAGAAACTCTGATCTTGATTACATCTATATAGTTCATATGTATCCTCCTTCAAAAACCTATATACATACATTCCCTTAAACTGTCCTTGATATTGAAAGAATAAGAATTATTCTTTACTTCCTACTACCATTCAGCATATAAATCGATATTGCTATTATCTTCTGTCACATTTAATAAAATAACTTATCTACATGTTTATGTGTTCTCTTCTATAAAATGGATGAGTTTCTTGAGGAAAAGAGTTTCTTAATCACATCTACATCCTTAGCAACTAGCAAGTGACCTAGTATAGAGTAAGCCCTCCATAAATACT
Source organism: Lepus europaeus (assembly GCF_033115175.1). Classification (NCBI taxonomy): domain Eukaryota; kingdom Metazoa; phylum Chordata; class Mammalia; order Lagomorpha; family Leporidae; genus Lepus; species Lepus europaeus. Next base: position 51,521,721 of record NC_084834.1, on the reverse strand, counting down.
TGTCAAATAGAGACATGGCAGATGGACAGATAGACGAGGGGAAGGAAAGAAAGAGCCAATTCAATTGGAATTATAGCACTATAACGGATGTGGGTTGCTCAAAGGAAGAAAAAACAAGTTTTGGAAAATTCACTTTGCTAAAAGCTGCAACAACCAAATATCAGTCACTAATTTTTGCTTATTTATATCCATCTTAAACAGTACTCAGGGAATATAGCACTTACTCAAAACTTAGAAAAAGCACTATTTAAATAAAGTAATTTTATAAAATATAATAGTTTTTAATCAAGTTAATAATTTATAAGTAACAGGTTGCTTTAGATAAGACATAAGTTATCAGTATCTATAAGTTGTGCCTTTGTATATAGCCAAATATGAAAACTGTACAGAGTATCTTTCTGCTTTAGTTGCATGTTCCACTTTCACCCTACTCTTTATTATAAATATACAAATATCTGTTTATTAACCTACCTTTAACTTGCACAATTTGAATATGATTTCTTATTTCCTATATTTCCTATATCATACACATATATAAACAGAATAAACTTGAAAGAAAAGGAAACAGAGACATATCCCAATTAAACCCCTCTTCTCGGTTTTTAATTCCATTGTCTCATTGTATATATTTTATCATTTATTATTTGCATTGTTACAATTGCCTACTCCTCTGCCTATTTCCAAATTTGCCATCACTCAATCTGCAGTCCAGATTAATTAACCTGAAATGTAAATGTGAGTAGAATCAACCATCGATTATAATTAGTAATTATTTATCACTACCGAGAGAAAAAGTTGCAGTGTTAACTATATTTTTGAGTTGTTTAGTGTGTTAAAGCACCACCTTTCAAGTTACTATAGGTAGTTGATAATTATTTATTCTGGACAGCTAATAATTAACATATCTCTTCAAATACTGGAAAATTATTAGCTGTTACCAAGAAATGACAATGTCCTGATAAATTATAAGATGTAAAAAAGAAATAAATTTTTGAGAAGTGTATTAGAGCTACAATAAAAATGGAATAAAATCAGAGGGCATGACAAAAACACCACAAGATCCTTATGCAAAAGTTTAAAGTATGCTTTCCACTTGAATGATCATATAATGCTTTAATAGTATAGTTGTATGTGAAAGTACATAGTCAGGCATGTGGCCAATTTACAGAGCTGTCGTTTATTACTTAATTGAGTACATGCCTGTTAGCTCAAACTGTGGTCATCATATAGACACAGATAGAAAATGCACGATGAAACACAATCATCTCATCCTAGCTTTAATATCTCTTAGTTTTTATTGTGATACTGCAAATAAACCAATGCTAAATAATATGCAAGTTATATTTCTAGTTTAAAAATCAAAATAAATTGGGAATATTGTTATGTATGTGTTTTACATATATTCTTAATGTTATTTCTATAACAACAAATTTCATGTATTTCATAGATACAATTCTGAAAATTTAAACATACTTCATTCTCTCCCTCATTCTGATCTCTTTAGTTTCTTTTTTTTTAAAAAAAATAATAACAGACTTTCAATTTATTTTACAGTCACAAGCTTAATGCACCACAAAAATAATGTTCGACAAGTAAAAAGTAGAATGACCACTGTTCAACTAGAATATATATATAAGAGCCATAAAAATCATCAAATCATAGGGTATCAGTTTCATTCTTATATATCGTAGGCTTTTTGTAGTCTATATTAACTACATCAGAGAAAACATGAGATATTTTTCTCTTAGGAACTAGGTTATTTCACTAAGCATTATGGTCTCCAGTGGCATTCATTTTATTGCAGAAGACAGAATTTCATTCTTTTTCATGGATGAGCAGTATTACACAATGTACATATATCACATTTTCTTGACCAAGTCATCAGTTGATGATCATCTGTATTGAGTCCATTGTAAATTGAGCTGCTATGAACATGGGGTCAAAAATAACTTTTTTATGCATGAATTTCATTTCCTTTGGTAAATTACCAGGAGAAGGAAGGCTGAATCATATGGTAGGTCTATTTTCAGATCTCCTAGGAACCTCAATACTGTCTTTCATCAGCAGCGTATTAGGGTGGCTTTTTACCCACATGCTCACCTGCATTTATTGTTTAATGATTTTTGGATTATAGCCATTCTAACTAGGGTAAGGTGAAGCATCATTATGGTTTTTATTTATATTTCCATGATTTCTAATGATCCTGGTCATTTTTTTCACGTGTTTGAAGTTCATTTGCATTTAATCCTTTGAAAAATGCCTGTTTGTGACGCCTATGGATTGGAAGAATAAATGTAATCAAAATGTCCATGCTATCCAAAGCAATTTACAGATTCAATGTGATCCCAAACAAAATAGCAATGACATTTGTCTCAGATCTTAAAAAAAAAAAAAAAATCCCAAAATTCATTTGGAAACAAAGAAATCCTAATGGCTACAACGATCTTAAAAAGAAAAACAAAGCTGAAAAAATACCAGATTTCAAGACAAGGCAGCTATAATCAAAACAGTCTGGTACTGGCATAAAAATAGGCCAATGGAATAGAATGGAAATCTAGAAATTAATCCATGCATCTACAAACAAATCCATCTTTGACAAAGCTAAAATCACTCCTTGGAGAAAGGACAGTCACTTCAACAAATGGTATTGGGAAATTGTATATCCATGTAGAAGTACGAAACAAGACCCGTTCCTTAAACCTTATGCAAAATCAAATAACAATGGGCCAATGCTCTGGCATAGCAGGTAGGGCCACGACCTGCAGTGCCGGCATCCCATGTGTATGGTGATTCAAGTCCCAGCTGCTCCACTTCGGATCCAGCTCTCTGCTATGGCCTGGAAAAGCAGTGGAGGATGGCCCAAGACCTTGGGCCTCTGCACCCACATGGGAGACCCTGAAGAAACTCCTGGCTCCTGGCTTTAAATTGGCACAGATCCAGCCATTGCGACGAATTAGGGAGTGAACCAGTGGATGGGAGACCTCTCTCTCTCTCTCTCTCTCTGCCTCTCCTCTGTGTAACTCTGACTTTCAAATAAATATATATATAAATCTTTAAAAAAGGTTCAAAATCTATGACTAGATACAGTTAAATTACTTAGATAAAAACACTGAGGAAACTGCAAACCATTGAAATAGGCAAAGATTTATTGGATAAGACCCTAGGATCCCAAGCAATAAAAATAAAAATAGACAAATGGGATTACATCAAGCTAAGAAGCTTCTGCACAGCAAAGTAAACTCTGACCAAAGTGAAGAGGCAAGCAACAGAATAGGAGAAAATATTTGCATACAGTGCATCTGACAAAGGATTAATATTAAGGATATATATGGAGCTCAAGGAACTCAAGAACAAAACAAAAAATGCGGTTAAGAAATGAGCAAAAGATATATCTAACAGTCTTAAGGATAACATTGCTATAACTTAAAAGAGTACTTCAGATTTTTGGAAAAAATGGAATTAAGAGATAACTTTATTTTGGTGTTAAAACGTTCTGAGATCTCTGCATAGTTCTCCATAATATGCATTTCCATGAATTTTTTGAGACCCAATATGTAGTCAAAACAACATGTAAACTTTTTTGAATTAAGGAAAATTCAATAAATATTAAACATAAATTTTAGAAAGCAAATTTTAGAGAAACAAATCCTTTCTCAGTTCCTTTACTCTCTCTCACATACTCTTCTAATGGCTAATGTAAATAGAGTTGTCTTCATATATTCAAGCTAAAGGAAATGTAGAATTCGGAAACCATTAGTACATGAGGGCCAGCATAACCTCAAGAAAACAGGCATCTTTGTATAACCATACAATGTAGTTCCTTATATGTATCTTTCAAATATAGTACTAGTACTAAACAAGCAGAGGGAAAGACTGGCTAATTTGAATTATCACCCTAATTTTTATTTAACTATAATTATTTATGATGTAAGAAGTAATCTTATAGAACATGTTTGAAAAATTTCCACTTTTTTCTCTATTATTATCTCTCGTTCCCTGCATTTCTATCTCGACTCTTCAGATTTCCAAATAGCTTAAATAATTGGAAGAAAACAAGTTTCAAAAGGATGTCATAGATATGCTCTTAAGTGCTTAAAATTGTGGAATAAAATGCCAGTAAACTTAGTCTACTTTTCTACTATAGATATTGAGACATTTTTATCTTGTAAAACTATTAAAAGTGAAAAATGGAATGGAAGAGGAGTAGGAGGTGGGATGGGGGTAGGCGTGGGAGTGGGAGGCTGGGAATGGGTGGAAGAAACACTATATTCCTAAAAGCTGCACATGTGAAATTTGTATTCATTAAATAAAAACCTTAAAATAAAAAAAGAAAAGAAAAAAGTAGGTTTAGAGCTGGTGCTATGGTGTAGCAAGTAAAGCTGCCACCTGCAGTGCTGGCATCCATATGGGCGCTGGTTTGACTCCCAATTGCTCTGCTTCTGATCAGCTCTCTGCTATAGCCTGGGAAAGCAGTGGAAGATGGCCAAGTCCTTGGGCCCCTGAACCCATGTGGGAAAACTAGAAGAACCTTCTGGCTCCCGCTTTGGATATGCTTAGCTCTGGCTGTTGTGGCCATATGGTGAGAGAACCAGCAAATGGAAGATCTCTCTCTCTCTCTCTCTCTCTTTCTGCATCTGCCTCTTTGTAGCTCTTTCTTTCAAATAAATAAATAAATAAATAAATATTTTTATTTCTTTTTTTAACTTTTATTTAATAAATATAAATTTCCAAGGTACAGCTTTTGGATTACAGTGGCTCCCCCCCCCCATAACTTCCCTCCCACCTGCAACCCTCCCATCTCCTACTCCCTTTCCCATTCCAATAACATCAAGATTCATTTTCAATTATCTTTATATACAGAAGATCAATTTACTATATAATCAGTAAATATTTCAACAGTTTGCATTCACACAGAAACACAAAGTATAAAGTATTGTTTGAGTATTAGTTATAGCATTAATTCACATTGTACAACACATTAAGGACAAAGATCCTACACGGGGAGTATGTGCTCAGTGAGTCCTGTTGTTGACTTAACAATTGACACTCTTGTTTATGGTGTCAGTAATCACCCCAGGCTCTTGTCATGAGTTGCCAAGGCTATGGAAGCTGGGCAACCATATTTCTTCAGGTAATACTGTAAAAAAGACCATATTGACATGGTTAATTCTCAGGACCCTCAGATATTTAGGGATGGACTAAGTAGCTGGCATCACTGCTTCCAAAAGTGTCTTGAAGTAAAATTTTTTTTAAATATGTTTAACCATCTGTAGCTCTTCCTATCCATCAATCACTGTTTATTTTTCTTTGTGTTACTTACTACTCCTTTATCTTCATTAAAAAAAAGACATGGATGAAAGTAGATGATAAACTGAGGCCTTTTATGGGAGATGTTTGGGAGCAATTTCTGACCTTTATGCCAAGGTTACTTTTGCTCTTGTTCTTTATATTTCATTTGTGGCTGCATTTCTGTGTTTCCTTGTTAAAATTAAAGTTATTAAAATAGATGTAGGGTCAGAATGATCCAACTTAATAGATGCTATCCTGCATTGACATTGAATTGGTGCAGCCATTAAATATTTTATCTGTCCAGAGTAACAGGGTTTATATAGAGAAATGTATAGTTAAAAGATTTCTTTAACAAATATAGCTTATGGACCAAGTAGAGTAGCTGATGCAGGTTTTTAGAATTGTGGCTGTGTATATATAAACAACTTTTCCTTCAAATCTACTATTGCATATTAATCATGTGATTGTTGACTTTGCTAATATTCACACTGTCTTCAAAGTCTGTGAGGAAGCTAGAGAAGTTTCTTGAGTGTGCATTAGTATTTTTATCTACACTTCTCCCTCAATTGAGTGGGTTCAGTTGTGCTGTCCAAGATACAAGAAATTTTTCATCAGCTATATATTTATTTTTATTTATTCATTTGAGTGGACTACAAGTGAGGGACAGAAAGAAAGTGAGAGAGAGAGTGAAAGTGAAAGTGAGGAAGTGTCTAGCTCTAGTTCACTCCCTAAATTCTGGTAAAAGTCAGAAGTAGTCAGGGCCAAAGCTGGGAACTTGGAAGTAAATGCAGGTCTTCCTCACGGGCACCATGAATGCAGCTTCTTGAGCCGTCATCCTGCCCGCCCCCAGGCATTAATAGGACCAGAGGGAGGTATCATATCAAGGTACTCCAATCTGGGATACAAGTATCTTAATCTGCATTTTAACTGCTAGGACATATGCTCACCAATGTTTTATTTATTTAAGTAAAGATAACTAAGATATTTTATCTTATTTATGTCAAATGTTGAGTCATTACAGATCTTCCTACAAGACCTATTAATTTTCTGCCTCTCAAAAATGTATATTTAAATAGGTCTGCCAAAATTATCCATGTAGCAAATGTCACAAGTGAAAAATATACACTGATTTTTCTCCAAAAGCTAGTCAATCTCTCTCCTGGTTAACTTTCCACTCTCCTTACTAGAAATGGCTTCTTGCTTTGCAAATAGTTAATAATATATCCATCAGAGCCCATGCATAAAACTACGACATAGTCTTTATCTATAGTGAAAGAAAGAAGAAAGAAAGAAAAGAGGAAGGATGGAGAAGAAGGAAGGAAGAAGACAGAAGATGGAAGATGGAACATGGGAGAAGGAAGGAAGGGAGGGAGGAAGTGTGGGAGGGAGGAAAGAGAGAGGGGGGGGGTGCTGCCAAATATCCTGGACATGATGCTTAAAATCTTAGGTGAATGAAAGCAATAAGTTCATGCATATGCTGTTCTATTGAAATTCTATGTGTGAATTAGAGAGAAGGGAGTCTGCATGGAGTGGGAAGCTTCTCTGGAGTTTGCTATCCACACCAAATTAAAAATAGACATAAAAATGCAATTCCCTGCATACACTAGTACAAATCGCTTACTTCACATAGCTTTAAGTAAGAGTACAAGCTCATAAATCAGTACACATCATTGGAACATATTCAATTAAAGGAATGACATCTTAATCTTGCAAAGACTCAGATTTTTTTTTTCTAAACATTCCACAGAAGACTGAATTTTTTAGATGTGATTATATATAAGGTGATGAATCATATATAACCTCATTCTTGGCACAATGCAATAAGTGTGTATCTGGATTTTCAAAAGCATACGGCTGTTTTTTGTTTCTGCCTTTGAATTTGGATTTTAGTGTTTTTACCAGTTCGTTCTTATCCAGCAGTTAAAATTTTCATTTTTCTGGTACAGAAAATAAACAGAATGGCCTTATTCAACTATGCCTCAATTTTGATTTGGTAGGGATGAAAGTAAGATATATTTTCTATAAGCTTTTATAATATCAGTTGCATATTTCTCTTGATGGTGAGTTGCATTGTTTCAAAAAGTCAAAAAAATTGGGAATTATAAATTTAATTAAATAACATTTATAAATTTTAATATTTAAAATAAATACATTTTATAACAGTTACACCTTTTTAAAAATATTTATTTTTATTTATCTGAAAGGCAGAGTGACAGAGAGAGAGAGAGGGTCATATTCCATCTGCTGGTTCACTCCCTAAATGACCGCAATGGCTGGAGCTGGGCCAGGCTGAAGCCAGAGCCTGGACCTCCATCTGAGCTTACCACTTAGGTAGCAGGGCTCCAGATAGTTGAGCCTTATCTACTGCCTTCCCAGGTAAATTACTAGAGAGCTGTACTGTAAACAAAGCAGCCTAGACTCCAACTGGCACTCCTATATAGGATGCCAGCATTGCACCTTGGCTTAATCTGCTGCATCACAACTCTAGCTCCTAGTTAATAAGTTAAAACTGATAGTTATAGAAACTGAAGTTGAATCACAATATATTTAAAAATACAAATTTCTCTCCAGCAGTGATTATTTCTTCACAAATCAAGGACAAAGTAAATAGCTACAGTTTTCAAATGTGGTGAAAGTATATTAAAACTTTGGTCACTCCCTTTTAATTCTTTCCCCTGAAATATTCTGAATTGTTCTGTTATAGTAGCACCATTTGTTGATGGAAATGTGTTCTCTCATCAGTGTGTTCCCCTTAAATATATGCATGTGTGTCTCAGCAGTGTATTGTCTTAATATGGATAACATTGATTGACATCACTTTGAATTCATATTTATTTTGCTGATACTTTTAAAAGCAAAAAAAAAAAAATATTGTAGGAATTGGAATCTGAGAAAAGCCAAAGAGTATTACAAGAAACATGGGGCAAAAATAAGTACCTTTAAACCAATAGCTGGGTACCACAGAAAAACAGTATAAAATAGACACAGATGGTTGTGAAAAATGACATAACCAATACTTCTTTATTGTGTCAAATCCAGCAATTAAATGTTCTCTACAACAAAGCTTCCTTCCTACCTCAGAATTGTTGATAATTTTGAATTTTGAACAGAGGTCAATTACTAACTCACATTAACTTTTACATAGGGAATAAATTTTGTGATTACTAAATCCGATACAGTATATTCAGTAACTGTAGTGATAAATACAAATACAGAGTTTCTGCCCTTTAGAATCTTCCAGTACTTCAGGAGGTAAAGATATTAGGTAAATAGTACTAGGGCATGCTTATTGAAAAAATCCTGTGGAACAATGTGTGTGTTCAAGAACACCTTATGTTAGCTAAAGAGGTTAGTGATGATATTTGAACTAAAGTATAAAACAATTAGCTAGGTTAAAAGAGGACAAATAAGGGGAAAAGAGAATGTTCAAAGGCATGGGAGCTAGAGAGATTTGCTTTCTTTATAATATGAAAACATCCAAATAGCAAAACTTGAATGTGAAATAGGAAAAGGTAAGAAAGGATAGTGGAGGGGCAGCAGGGATATGAAGGACCGCTTCAACTTAAGATTTTAAAATGCAATCTAGTTTGTAAATATTACACTAGCTGGAAGAAAAAGGATGGGATCATAAGTACAAAGAAGGGAGAAAATGAAAAGACAGCAATCAGTCCAAGGGATGTGTGTTGTAGGTGGAATCCTGAGAACATGATTGCTGTCAAGCACACCAGGAATATGGAAAAAAAAGTGGCTTCTGGGTTTTAGACTTGAACTCTTGAGCCAATAATAGTGACATGGCAATTAATGGTAAAGACCATAGGAAAAAGGTACTGTTATATTCAGTTCTAAACATGCAGTCTTTGGGCCACTGACCAATCACCATGTTTAATCAACATACACATCCAAAGTTCATAAAACAGGTAGTAATCATAGTGATCACAGACAAAGCATTAGCTGCCAGGGGCTTGACAAGAAAAGGTATTTTTGGAAGAAGAGCTACTTCATTCACAATTCAGGATTGCCCAGGGCTATCTCACAGGTGAGATATAATTATACACTTGTCTAACTAGGCAGTTTATAATTTAAAAACTATATTCAGTTTGATCACCTCATATCATCTGTCCCTCGACAGGTCCCTTATGGAGGCAGTTTTAGGTCCACCTTCTGTATATCAAAGAGCAGTTTCCCAGTGTGTAGCTAGGAGTCAAAGTCTAAAGGTGGGAGAATTATTACCGCACTTAAATTCTAAAAGTTTGAAATCTGTGGCCTCAGTGACAGAGTGGGATTCCAAGTATATTCTAATGTGATGATATATAAAAAGAAGATACTATTATTTTGATGATTAAAAATAGTTGTTGTTGGCCGGCGCCGTGACTCACTTGGCTAATCCTCTGCCTGAGGCGCCGGCACCCCTGTTTCTAGTCCCAGTTGGGGTGCTGGTTCTGTCCCAGTTGCTCCTCTTCCAGTCCAGCTTTCTGCTGTGGCCTGGAAGGGCAGTGGAGGATGGCCCAAGTGCTTGAGCCCTGCACCCGCATGGGAGACCAGGAGGAAGCACCTGGCACCTGGCTCCTGGCTTCAGATCGGTGCAGCGTGCCGGCCATAGCAGCCATCTGGGGAGTGAACCAACGGAAAAGGAAGACCTTTCTCTCTCTCACTGTCTAACTCTGCCTGTCCAAAAAAAAAAAAAAAAAAAAAAAAAGGTGTTATTTTTAAGAGATTTGAAATTGTTAATTTTAAAGAATTCTAACATTAATTTCCAAATATTAATTATTTTTAAAGATATATTTATTTGATAGAGTTACGGATGAGAGAGAGAGAGAAAGACTGATCTTCCATTCACCAGTTCACACTTCAAACGACCACAATGGGTGATGCTGGCCTTGGCCAAAACCAGGAGCAAGGAGCTACTTCCAGATACCCCAGGTGGGTATAGGGGTATTTACTTAGGCTATATTCTGCTGCTTTGCCCCTGCACATTAGCAGGGAGCAGGATTGGAAGTGGAACAGCTGGGACTTGAACAGGCACCCATATGGCATGCCAGTGTCCCAGGCTGTAGTTTTATCTGCTGTCCACAATGTAAGCCCCTCATTGATTAATTTTAAAATTAAAAAAAATTTAAACCTATGATTGATTTGGTCTACCTTAAAACATTATGCAATATCACAGTTTAGTAACATGATTTCTTTACATTTATGTGCTGTTGCTATTTTTAGATTAATTGTGATTAACATATAAAGGCATAAATACTTATTGCAATATAACATTTCAAAATTGGCACATATTTTAACAATATTTCAAAATTGTCTGTCACAGTATGCTATTCATCATAAGCCATGTATCTTACTGATGATTCCTCTATTTCCTCTTATTTAATATTCTCATATATAATTTAATATGTGTATTATATTTTTGCTTCTCTACTTTAAATTCATGAACAATAATAAAAATAATAATTTTACTTTATTATTTTTATTTTATTTATTATTTTTAAGAATATTTATAAGAAGTGAAGCAGGCTCAACTTCAACCATTGCCCAAATGCCCTAACCCAATGTGCCACACTCCAGGCTCCTCACACATTGTTTTTAAAGACATATTTGATCTGCAACAAATAATCATGTCTAAATAATCATGTCTATCTAATTTTGAAAACATAATCAAAAACATAGATTCAGACTTATTTCAAACCATACAAAATCTAATATTTTTCTTAAATTGAGATTTAATGGCTGCAGAGAATTGGTACACAGACATTTCAATTTCTACACAATTCTTAACATATGTACTAAAAATCTAAAAGGCTAGAATTCTCATTCCTTTCAAAAGCTATTCCTGAGAAAATAGATTTCTGCAAGATGGTAGAATGGGGAATGGTGTACTATGCTAGGATAGGGATAAATATTAAAAAAAAAAAGTAGGAAGTACACTCACATGGGAGAAGTAGAAAGAAAACCACACAGGAAATTCTACAAAAGGAATAGGAATACCTTGGACTTGTGTGGAAGGTGCAAAATATGTAACACAAAGTGGCAGCTTGAGATGTGATCAGACTGCAGCAAACTGTGGTGATAAAAACCAAAGGGAGAGGATAGCGTGAGTCCAGCCTGGAGTCTTAAAGGCTAGAGGTTACTCACAGACCTAGTGGAAGTAAAAGGGGCACATTTATCTCATCTCATCCTACCCCCAACAGTGCCTGCCACTCTGCTGAGAGAGGGTGGCTGCCATTTTGGGCTCTGGCAACAGCTGTGGAAGCCTTTGTGGAGCACACAGCAACTGGGAGACAGTACACCATCTTGGCAGCACTGGTGGCAGTGGTGTGGAGAAAAGCAACATTCAGCCATTGGCTTTTATGTGTGCATATGATCCAGAGATTCGAGCAGAGGGAAAAATCCATAGTCCCACTGACTTTGAACCTGGCTATAGGACTGACAGGTAGCTGGGCACCCATGTAGGGCTGTGAGGTACCATCAGACTCCCAACATAATACAGGCTTCAGGGCTCAAGCCACCTAGGTCGAGCTGGCTCAGGGAACATCTGCCTCTCTATGGACCAGACAGGCTGGCAAGGAGAGCAGATCACGGCACCTAGAGACTGTTGGAGTCTTCTGTGCTGAGACTATGGGTACTTGGAGGCTGCATGAGATGATGCAGGGTGTAGCTGGGTCTCTGAGAAATCACTGAGTGCAGCTTCACATGCTTGGAGTTCCTTGGTTGCCTGGGTGGACCACTGAAGCAGGAGCTATGCTCAGAGTAAGGACTATGCAGATCATTTGTGCAGTCCATGCAGTGGTGCAAATGAGTATTGAACCTACATTGGGACTAACACACAGGTATTTCTCAGCTTGGAGGAGATGAGGTGCACATAAGATCACACCAACAGAGGAGACCACACCCCCTCCCTTCTGTTAAAATGAGATGTAACACGACCAACTTGGGTGCTACCCTGGATATTTGCCCAACTCTAGTGCATTGACCAGAGCTCCCTGGCCATAACCAGCACACACATCTTGGTATTCACTGAAAGTGCAGGCATTCCACTATGCGACAGAGATATAATTCAAAGATAAAATCCACCAGATGAAAAAAACAAGTAACTCCACAAATGACTAAAAATAAATACAAAAATTAAAAAAAAACAAGAATAAGGAAGACATTATGACCCCCCCAAAAGGAATACACAATATTTCAATATTAGAATGTGAAAATGAACAGATTGATCAAATGCTGGAAATGGAACCCAAAAGATTAATCATAGGATTACTCAAAAGAAATCAGAAGCAAATCTACAAGCTAAATAAAACCATATATGACATGAATAAAATTTTTTCCATGAAATAAGATTTTAAATGGAAATGAAAATGAAATATTAGAAATGAAGAATATAATACATCAAATAAAAACTGTATTGGAAAGCATTAACAACAAACTTTGTGAGGTAGAAGAAAGAATAACTGAGCCAGAAGGCAAATCTTTCAGACAAAAAAAAAAAAAGAAAAAATTAGAAACCATAAAAAAGTGGTGCTCAAGATTTATACCATACCATCGAATGACCCAACAAAATAAGAGTCTTAGGAGTTCCTGCAGATGTGGAAAGAGAGAATGGACTGCAAGTTCTATTTTATGAAATAATTACAGAAAACTTCCCCAATTTTGAAAAAGAAAGGGATGTACAAATATAGGAAGCACATAGAACTTCTAATAGACATTACCAGAAAAGATCTTCACCAAGACACATTGAATTCAAACTTTTCAACAGTAAAACACAAATAAAGGATTCTAAAGTGTGCACAAGAGAAATGTAAAATTAATTTCAGAAGATCACCAATTAGACTCATAGCCAACGTCTCATCAGAAACTCACAGGCAAGTAAAGAATGGCAAGACATAGTCCAATTTTTAAGAGAGAGAGAAAAAAAAACTGTCAACCCAGGATACTGTACCATGCCAAGCTCTCATTTATGAATGAAGGTAAAATAAAGACCTTTCATAACAAACAGAAATTAAAATAATTTGTCACCACTCATCCAGCCTTACAAAAGATGTTTAAGGATGTGCTATACACAGAAACACAGAAAGATAGCAATCATAAAATAATGTGGAGGCAGAAAATCTCTGAATAAAAGTACAAAAAATCCAAAGTAAACAAAAAGAATATTTATGAAACAATGGTGGGTCCAAGTCATTACTTATCAACAATCACTTTGAATGTAAATGGCCTCAACTCTCCAAATAAACTCTGAATGTATTAAAAAACAAGACCCATCTTTTGTTCTGCCTACAAAAACACATTTCATCAACAAAGAAACATGCAGAATGAAAGTAAAAGGATGGAAAAAGATACTCCTTGCAAATGGAAAGCAAAACAGGGCAGGTATAGCCATGCTAATACCAAAAAATATAGACTTTAACTTTAACAGAAAAAAATTTTGCAAGACATGAAGAAGGGCACTATGTAATGATTAAGGGATCAATTCAACACGAAGATGTCACTACAATAAATGTATATGCACCCAATTGCATACATTTAATTATTAATACATTTAAATAGCACCTGGTTATTTTACAGAAATGTTAATGGATCTAAAGGGACAAATAGACCTGATACAATAGTAAAGGGAGACTTCAACACCTCAGTTTCAGTAATGGACAAATCAACTTGACAGAAAACCAACAAAAAACAAACAGAGCTAATCAACACTATGGACAAAATGGACCCAAACAATGTCTACAGAACTTTTCTCACCACAGTTGCAGAATACACAGTATTCTAATCAGTAGATGGAAGTTTCTCTAGGATAGACCATCTACTAGGCCATAAAATAAGTCTCAGCAAACAAAAAATCAAAATCATACCATGCACCTTTTTTGAATACAATGGAATAAAGCTGGAAATCAACAACTCAAGAATCTCTAGATTTTATGCAAATGCATGAGATGCAAGAACATGCTCCTGAAAGAACAATGGGTCATATAAGAAATCAAAAGAGAAATTAAAAAATCTGGAAATGAATGAGGATGGTGATATATCATATCAAAACTTATGGGATACAACAAAAAACATGTTAGAAGGGAATTTTATAGTAACTGGTTTCTATATGAAATAATGGAAAAGTATCAAATAAATGAGCTATTAATATATCTTAAGGACCTAAAAAAAGGAAAACAAAGCAAACCCCAAATTAGTAAGAGGAAAGAAGTAATTAAAATTAGAGAAGAAATAAACAAAATTGAAATAAAAAACAATACAGAAAATTAGTGAAACTAAGAACTGGTTTCTTGAAAAAAAAAATAAACAAAATTGATACATCATTGGCTCAACTAATAAAATAAAGAAGGGACAAGACCAAAATCAGTAAAATCAGAGATAAAAAGTGAAAAGTAGCAACAGATATCACAGAGAGCTGTTTGTCAACAAATTGAGAAACCTAGAAGAAATTAATTGATTATTAGACACATATAATCTACCAAAATTGAGTCATGAAGACACAGAAAACCTAACTAAACAAATAACTGAGACAAAAATTGAATCAGTAATAAAGACCCTCCCAAGAACAACAACAACAAAAGAAAGCCCAGGACCAGACAGATTGCTACTGAATTCTACCAGACATTTAAAGAACCACTAATGCCAATTCTTTGCAAGCTATAAAAAGAATTGAAAGGGAGTAAATCTTCCCAAACTCCTTCTATGAATCCTGCATCATCTTAATTCCTAAGCCAGAAAAAGATTTAACAGAGAAAGAGAACTAGAGACCAGTATCTCTGGTGAACAAAGAAGCAAAAATCCTCAACAAAATATTAGCTGATTGAATTCAATAGGATATTAGAAAGAGTTATCCCTGGTATGCAGGGATGGTTCAACATTTGCAAATCAATGAATATGATACATCATATTAACAAACTGCAGAACAAGAACTACATGGTTATCTCAATAGATACAGAGAAAACATTTGATAAAATACAACAGCCATTTATGATGAAAACTTTAAGATAATTGGGTTTAGAAGGAACAGTCCTCAAGACAATAAAGGTAATTTAGGACAAACCCACAGCCAGCATTCTACTGAATGATGAAAGCCTGGAAGCATTCCCACCAAGATCTGTAAACAGAGAAGAATGCCCACTCTCACCATTGCTATTTAATATAGTTCTGGAAGTTTTAGCCAGAGCCATTACAAAGAAAAAAATGAAAAGCATACAAATTGCCATGGTTGAGAAACAACTTCTAAAATCAATCCCATTCACAATAGCTATAAAAAACTGTACCTTGGAATAAATTTAACCAAAATGTTAAAGTCCCAATTAAAATTACAAAGCAGAAGAAGATATAAAAATAATGAAAAATCTTCCATGCTCATGGATTGGAAGAATAAATATAATCAAATTGTCCATATTACCGAAAGCAAATTTACATATTCAATGCCACTGCAATCAAAACACCAATAACATCTTCTTAGATCTAGAAAAAAATGATGCTAAAATTCATATGGAAACACAAGAGACCCCAAACAACTCAAGCAATCTTATACACAAAAAAACAAACCTTGAGGCATCACAATACCTCATTTTACGACATACTACAGTGCAGTTATAACCTAACCAGCTTGGTACTGTTACAAAAAATAGACTTGTAGTCCAATGGAATAGAATAGAAACCACAGAAAGCAATATGCATCTGCAACCAACTTATCTTTGACAAAGAAGCTAAAATATCTCCCTTTAGCAAGGATAGTCTCTTCAACAAATGCTGCTGGGAAAATTGAATCTCCATATGCAGAAGTATGAAACTAGACCTCTACTTTACACCTTACACAAAAATTGATTAAAAATTTATCAAAGACCTCAATCCATGATTTGTTATGATCAAATCATCAGAGAACATTGGGAAACTCTGCCAGACATTAGCATAGACAAAGACTTCTTGGTAAAGAACCCAGAAGGACAGGCAATCAAAACCAAAAATTGACAAATGTGTTTACTTCAAACTGTAAAACCTCTGCACTGCAAAAGAAATATTCAGTAAAGTAAACAGGCAACTGACAGAATGGGAAAAAATATTTGCAAACCACACAACTGATAAAGGGTTAATATCCAGATTCTATAAAGACGTTAAGAAATTCAACAACCAAAAAACAACAATCCATTTAAGAAATGGGCAAAGGACTTGAAGAGGTATTTTTCAAGAAAAGAAATTCAAATGGACAACAGACACTTGAAAAAATGCTAAGCATCACTTGCCATCAATGAAATACAAATCAAAAACACAATGATATGTCACCTTATGCCTGTTAGAATGGCTGTCATACAGAAATCAACAAACAAGAAATGCTGGTAGGGATGTGGAGAAGAAGGTACCCTAATCCACTGTTGATGGAAATGTAAACTGGTACAGTCACTGTGATCGACAGTATGGAGGTAGCTCATAAATCTGAATATAGACCTACCATATGACCCAGCCATTCCTTTCTTTGGTATTTACCCAAACCCAAAGAAATCAGCATATGAAAGATTTATATATACCCCCATGTTCATTTCAGGTAAATTCACAATAGCTAAGATATGGAATCAACCAAGATGTCTATCAACTGTTGACTGGATAAAGAAAGTATGACATATACATACACAATGGAGTACTACTCAGAGGTAAAATAATAATGGAATTCTATCTTTTTCAACAAAATGAATGCAGCTGGAAACCATTATAATTGGTGAAAAAAGCCAGTCCCCAAAAGATAGATATTATATGTTTTCCCTATTACAAGGTACCTAAAATGTAATATATTTTAGCTAAATAGACATTTTGAGATTTAACGATTGTTTATAGCATTGTGTCTTCTTTAGAGGACCAATTTTTTTTTCTCTTCATACTAATTGTTGAACTATTTTCCTTAGTGTAGGGTTAACTTTATGATCAGTAAGTAAACAGAAAGTAAATCTTTGCCAGCATTAAGAGTAGGAATGGCATAGGGAGGATGAAAAAGTGTTGGAGCATGGGTGGGAGGGATATTATGGTGGGAAGTATCACTATATTCCTAAATTTTTATATATGAAATGCATAAAACTTGTATAAATTATAAAAAAAAGTTTAAAAGAATATTTATAAAATGGATCAAGTATTCTTGAATTTAATTATGAATATATTGATTACTGTTGCAATTAATTAAAAGGCACAGGAAGGGAGAGGGGGAGGTAAAAGGAGAGAAGGATTGGGGTGGTTAGAGAGAGAACGTTGCTATTGGTTGGTTCACAATCCAAATGGCTGCAACAGTCAGGCTAAAAAGGTGAAAACCAGGAGACAGGACCCAGGAATTGAGTGTGGTCTCACACATGGGTTACAGGAATCCAAGTACCTGACTCAACAACACTGCTTTGCAGGCAGTTGTGGCAGCAGGAAACTGACTACTAGCTAGAACTGGGGCAATATGAGATTCCAGTGTCTTGATAGGCTAAACACACGCAACTATATATTTTTTTATTTTATCAATATTCTACTTCATATTATTCTGTATTGTTGGGTTTTTGTGTTTGACAATAAAAATGTATTGAAATATTCTTTAAAATGAAGAACTTTATCACTAAATAGAACTACTTGATTTTTTACATAAATAATGGATGAAGAAAAAGTTGTAGCTAACATTTAACCTTGATGGAACATTAAATTATATGATAACATTTTGTTTAAAACTGATTCTAACTTTAAGCCAGTTTGATTCCTAATTTTATCAGATATTTGACCGGTTATATGGTATCCAGATGAAATGATATTCAGGACATGTTTGAGAAAGTGTTTAATGGATGAGATTAGCATTTGAGATGATGAGTTCAATAAAATTGATTGCATTCTACAATGTAACTGAACATTATCCAATTCATTGAGGAGCTGAATAAAACAAAAGGCTGAGGAAGACAGAGTTTACCTATTATTTCCTGCATGATTGTTTGAACTGGGACATCACATCTAAATATACCATGACCTCAAATAGGAACTGATATCTACAACTTCCTTGGTACTTGGGCCTTGAATTGCACCACGGGCTGTTTTAAAGCCTCGGCTGGTGCCACAGCTCACTAGGCTAATCCTCTGCCTGTGGTGCCAGCACCCGGGGTTCTAGTCTCGGTTGGGGTGCCGGTTCTGTCCTAGTTGCTCCTCTTCCAGGCCAGCTCTCTGCTGTGGCCTGGGAGTGCAGTGGAGGATGGCCCAAGTGCTTGGGCCCTGCACGTGCATGGAAGACCAGGAGGAAGCACCTGGCTCCTGGCTTCGGATAGGCCAGGAGATAGGAGCTTCTTCCAGGTCTCCCTTGAAGGTGCAGGGGCACAAGGCCTTGGGCCATCTTCCAGGCCATAACAGAGAACTGGATTGGAAGTGGAGCAGCAGGGACTCGAATCAGTGCCTATATGGGATACCGGCACTGCAGGAAGCGGCTTTACCTACTATGGGACAGCACCCGCCTCTCCTCCAAAATTTTAAAGAAGAACTAATTTAAATTATTCTCAAACTATTCAAAACAAAATAATTGAAAGGCAGAGGATCATCCCAACTTCCTTTATGAGACCAACAACGCCTTAATTCCAAGAAAAGACTATTGTAAAAGAAAGAAAATTATAGACTAAAATCCCTGATTAACACAGATGTAAAATCGCTCAAAAAATACTAGCTAATCAAATATAGCAACAGATCAGAAATATCATTTACCTGGAGCAAGTGAGATTTATTCTTGGTAAGCAGGAATGATTCAACATATGAAAATAAATAAATATTATATATCACAGTAACACATTGAATAATAAAAAACATATGAATCTCAATAGATGCAAAAATCATTTGATAACATACAACATCATTTCATGATAAAACTCTTAAGCAAATTGGGCATATAAGGGACATTCCTCAACACAATCAAGGCACTATAGGACAAACCCTCTGCTAGCATCCTATGGAATAGGGAAATGTTGGAAGTATTTTCACTTAGATCCAGAACCAGACAAGGATGCCTACTTTCATCATTGCTATTAAATATAATTCTGTATAGTGACTCTTGTTGTTAATTGACCTCTGTCCTTAAAGAGTTGTATTGTAATTATGTCTAAGTGTTTGCAAAAGATGTATCATTCTTGGGGGCTTCTTTAATGTTAATTAAGTTTCTAAAAAAAAAAGAAGTGAAATTAACTTCAAGATGCAATGACTTTCAACAGCCTTGTATGGACTGTTGAAGAATAGTTTTTGTGTGCCTGTCTGCACATTTTTGAACTCTTGGTATAGAGTTGGTCTTCTGTGTATAAAGTTAATTAAAAATGGATCTTAGTGGAGAATGGGACTGGGAATAGGAGAGGGAGGAGGAGGAGTGGTGGGAGTTTGGGTGGAAGTGAAGGTATGGTGGGAAGAATCACTATAATTTTAAAGTTGTACCTATGAAATGCAAATTTTTGTATTGTTGAAATACAAGATTTCTTTGGGGAAGTAAGAAATATCAATGACCAATAGCTAATTTTGTGCATATATAATATGTATATATACTATATGTGTATATGTATATATGTTTGTGTATATGTATATATGTTTGTATATATAAATTCTGGATGTTTTAACAAGAGCCATTAGGGAAGTACAAGAAATCAAATGGATACAAAAGGGAAATGAGTAAGTTAATTTATGTGCACTTGTAAATGACAAGATTCTGTATGGAGAGAAACAAAAGACTCCACTAAGGGACTATTGAAGCTCATAAGAGAGTTTGGTAAAGTTGCATGATATACAATCAAAACACAAAAACCACAATACCATTTGTATACAGAATGAATGCCATGGCTGAGAAGGAACTTGTAAGATCAGTCTGATTCCTAGTAACTACAAAAAAATTTAAATACCTTGAAATAAACTTAACATAGGAGGTGAAAGATCTCTACAACAAAAATTATAAAACATTAAAGGATGATATAGAAGAAGACACAAAAAGAAAACATCTTCCATGTCCGAGTGTTGGAAGAATTAATATCATAAAAATGTCCATACTGTTCAAGTCAAGTCATTGCTTCTCAAAGTGTCAATTTCACTTCTAAAGATTTCCTTTTAGGTGCTCTATTAGTTATCCCAGATCTGGGAGAACATATGACTTGAACAGAGCTTGTCATGACAGTCGAGGAACAGTTTTTTTCTTTTTTTTTTTCTTAATGGAGAATGGGAGAGGGAGGAGGAGGTAAGGTGGAAATGGGATGAGGGGGTGGATATAATGGGAAGAATTACTACATTCTTAAAGTTGTGCTTATGAAATTTATACTCATTAAATAAAAGGTTTCTTTGGGGTAAAAAAATGTTCATACTGTCCATAGCAATTTACAGATTCAGTGCAAATCCAATCAAAACACCAATGATATTCCTCTCAGATCTAGAATAAACAATGCTAAAAATCATATGGAAACTCAAGAGACACATCATAGCCAAAACACTTTTAAATAACAAAAACACAGCCAGACAAATCACAATACCATAATTGAAAAATATACTACAAGGCAATCAAAACAGCTTGTACTGGCACATACAGACCAACAGAAGAGAATAGAAACCCCAGTAATTAACCCACGCATCTAAAACCAACTTATCTTTTAAAAATGTGCTGAAATTAATCCCTGGAGAAAATGACAGTCTTCAATAAATGTTGATGGGAAAATTGGATATATGTTTGTAGAGATATAAAACAAGTCCCCTTCTTCACAACTTACACAAACATGAACTAAAAAAGGATTAAAGATCTGAATCTATGACTTGATATCATCAAAGTACTAGAGGCAAACATCCAGGGAACTCTGAAGATATTAGTGTAGGAAAAGATTATTTGGCAAAGATCCCAGAAGCATAGGCAACAAAGGCAAAAATAGACAAATGGGATACATCAGTGAATAGGCTCTGATGAGGCAACAAACAGAATCAGAGAAACATCTGCAAACTATGCAAGTGATAAAAGATTAATATCCAGGGTATACGGAGAGCTCAGGAAACTGAAAAACAACAAAACAAACAACACTGTTAAGAAATGGGCAAAGAACATGAATAGGCATTTTTCCAAGGAAGAAATACAAATGCCCAACAGATACGTCAAAAAAAGGCTCAGGACGGACCGAGCACTGTGGCATAGCAGGTAAAGCTGCTGCCTGCAGTGTTAGAATCCTATATGGGCACTGGTTCCAGTCCCAGCTGCTGCATTTCCAATCCAGCTCTCTGCTATGGCCATGGAAAGCAGTAGAGGATGGCCCAAGTACTTGGGTCCCTGCACCCACGTGGAAAACCCAGAAGAAGCTTCTGGCTTTGGATGGGTGCAGCTCTGGCTGTTGTTGCCAATTGAGGAGTGAACCAGTGGATGGAAAACCTCTCTCTCTCTCTCTCCTTTTCTCTCTGACTTTCAAATAAATAAATAAATAAATAAATAAATAAATAAATCTGTTTTTAAAAAAAGAAAAAAAGTCTCAGGATCACTAGCCATCAGGGAAATGTAAACAAAAACCACAATGAAGTTTTATCTCACCTCAGTTAGAATGGCTATCATCCAATAACCAAAAATCAAGATGAACAGTATACCTAATCCTCTTTCGTTAGGAATGTAAGCTAGTACAGCCTTTGGGAAGACAATATGGAGATTGCTCAGAGATCTGAAAACAGATATACTATATGACCCAGCCATCCTATTCCTAAATTTCCTCAAAGGGAATGAAATCAGCACATAAGAGTTATTTGTACAACCATGTTTTAATAGCTCAATTACAATAGCTAAGATATTGAATCAACCCAGATTTTCATCAACTGATGACTGAATTAAAAAAATGTATTATATATACACTACAGAATATTACTCAGTACAAGAAAGAGTGAAATCCTATCTTTTGAAATGAAATGGAAGCAACTGGAAAGTATTATGCTTATTGAAATAAGCTCATTTCCAAAAGAAAATTATCATACATTTTCTCTGATATGTGGCAGTTAATATAGAACACATAAAAATATATAGGAAGAAAATGTACATTTTGTTATATGATTGTCTTTTTTAGCCTTTTTTTATACTCCTGTGGAACTGTGGTCTTCCTACTTTATACTTGTTGGATATTATGACTATATGATTAGTGGTTCATTAAGCCTGTGAATATAGAGCAGATAAAAATTACATTTTTGTGGGAACCATTGTTGTGGGATGGAGGGTTAAAGTGCTGCCTGAAATGCTGGCATCACATTCGGGTGCCATTTCGAGACCTGGCTGATCCAGCTCCCTGCTAATGGCCTGGGGTAAGCAGCAGAAAATGGCCCAAGTGTTTATGCCCCTGCCTCCCACACAGGAGACCTGGGGGAAGTCCCTGGCTGCCGGATTGGGCCTTGTCCAGCCCTGGGCATTTCAGTCACCTTGGGTGTGAAGTAGCAGATACAAGATTGATATTATACTCTCTCTCCTTCCCACTGAAATAAATAATCTTTCTTTTTCTATTCTTTTTTTTTCTTTTTCTTTTTCTTTTCTTTTTTTTTTTTTTGGACAGGCAGAGTTAGACAGTGAGAGAGAGAGAGAAAGAGAGACAGAGAGAAAGGTCTTCTATTTCCGTCTGTTCACTCTCCAAATGGCCGTTACGGCCGGCGCATGGCGGCCGGCACACTGCGCCAATCCAAAGCCAGGAGCCAGGTGCTTCCTCCTGGTCTCCCATGTGGGTACAGGGCCCAAGCACTTGGGCCATCCTCCACTGCACTCCCAGGCCACAGCAGAGAGCTGGATTGGAAGAGGAGCAACCAGGACAGAATCCGGCACCCCAACTGGTATTAGAACCCCGGGGTGCCGGCGCCGCAGGTAGAGGATTAGGCTAGTGAGTCAGCGCCGGCCAGAAATAAATAATCTTTAAAAAATAAAAACATAAATTATGTCTTTGCAAAAAGTGATGAAGAAGGTGGAAGCTGTAGGTAGGGGTGGGGATTTGGGGGAGTGGGGAGTGAAGGAAGTGTGATTGTGTCTTGGAACTGTACCTATGGAATGCATAAAATTTGTTCTCTCTATATTAATAAATATTTAAAATATTCAGTTAATTTAGAGTAATTTATCATTTATTAGAAAAGCAGTTTCTTCATTTCAAACTTGCATTATAATGAATTAAGTGAAAGACTCACTTTGAGAATTTCAGAATGGGCATGTTGGCTTTTAGTCAATGTCAAATCCTTCCAAACAATGTAACCCTGCTCTTCAACCTCAAATAACATTCTTAAATTTTAACGTACATGTATAGATAGCACACTGTTGCCTTATGAGTTAATATTTGAATTATGTAGTTATTAATCATGTTAGTACTTATGTACTATTTAATTTTATTTATGTACTACTTAATTGTTATTTAGAACAATTAAATGTTTATTAATATCAAAAGCTAATAAGCACAGATCATTTGTTATGCCACATACTTTGACACACCTGTAATGGATAGAGTCAGTGCCTCATTTTGCAAATGAAAAAAATAAAATACCAAGGCCATGATATAAATCAAAATTACCGTAAGACCTGCTGATTGCTAAATTTTTTATGAAATCCTAAAACCTTAATTATATCATATATTTTCACTTTTGAGTACTGTAAACTCATGATACAAATCACACATTTTTGGAAAACTCATATTCTGTATTACAGCTGAATATATTTCAAATGTAAAGTATTTCAAAATAATTTTAAAAAGTGTATTAATCAAGGAGACAAAAAATAATTTGCAGTGTATTTATAATAAGATAGGTCCTTTCTCAGAACCTGAATTTTGAGTAATAATGGATGATTACAAATTAAGTAAATATTTTAAAGCAAACTAATAAATTTTCAAAATTAGTTCTATACTATGGAAAGAAAAATATGCCTCATTACTTCCTGGAATACTGGGTTTGAATTTCAAGCTAACACACTCTGAGTATCAAATGTGCTCTCCAAGAAGAGCTGGGCCCAACCTATGTTCTTTCCCTACAATCCCTTTTCTTTTCTTTCAAATTTTATTTAATAAATATAAATTTCCAAAGTACAACTTTTGGATTATAGTAGCTTTTCCCCCCATAACCTCCCTCCTACCTGCAACCATCTCATCTCCCATACCCTCTCCCATCCCATTCTTCATCAAGATTCATTTTTAATTATCTTTATATACAGAAGATCAACATAGTATATACTAAATAAAGAGTTCAACAGTTTGCACCCACACAGAAACACAAAGGATAAAGTACTGTTTGAATAGTAGTTTTACCATTAATTCACATAGTACAACACATTAAGGACAGAGATCCTACATAGGGAGTAGTTGCACAGTGACTCCTGATTGTTTGTTTGTTTGTTTTTGATTTAACAATTGACACTCTTATTTATGGCATCAGTAATCATCTGAGGCTCTTGTCATGAGCTGCCAAGGCTATGGAAGCCTCTTGAGTTCATAAATTCTGATCTTATTTAGACAAGGACATAGTCAAAGTGGAGGCTCTCTCCTCCCTTCAGAGAAAGGTACCTCCATCTTTGATGGCCCCGTTCTTTCCTCTGGGATCTCGCTCACAGAGATCTTTCATTTAGGTCATTTTTTTTTTTTTTTGCCAGAGTGTCTTGGCTTTCCTTTGAAATACTCTCATGGGCTTTTTATCCAGATCTTAATGCCTTAATGGCTGATTCGGAGGCCAGAGTGCTGTCTAGGACATCTGCCATTCTATGGCTCTGCTGTGTATCCCACTTCCCATATTGGATTGTTCTTTCCTTTTTAATTATATCAGTTATTATTAGCAGACACTAGTCTTGTTTATGTGATCCCTTTGACTCTTAATCCTATCATTATGATCAATTATGAACTGAAACTGATCACTTTTATTACTAGGATGGTATTGGTACATGTCACCTTGATGTGACTGAATTGGAATTCCCTCGTACGTTTCTAACTCTACAATTAGGGGTAAATCTGTTTGAGCAAGTGCCGAACTGTACATCTCCTTCTTCTCTTATTCCCACTCTTATATTTCACAGGGATCACTTTTCAGTTAAATTTACACACCAAAGAATAATTGTGTGTTAATCAAAGAGTTCAACCAATGGCATTAAGTAGAACAAAAAATACTAAAAGGAATAAAGTAGTAAGTTGTTCCTCTACAGTCAGGACAGGGGCTGATCAAGTCATTGTTTCTCATAGTGTATATTTTACTTCTACAGGTTTCCTTTTAGGTGCTTAGTTAGTTGTCACAGATCAGGGAGAACATATGATATTTGTCCCTTTAGGTCTGGCTTATTTCACTCAGCAAGATGTTTTCCAGATTCCTCCATTTTGTTGCAAATGACTGGATTTCATTGCTTTTTACTGCTGTATAGTATTCTATAGAGTACATATCCCATAATTTCTTCATCCAGTCTTCTATTGATGGGCATTTAGGTTGATTCAATGTCTTAGCTATTGTGAATTGAGCTGCAATAAACATTGAGATGCAGACAGCTCTTTTATTTTCCAATTTAACTACACTTTTGGTGTGAATGCAAACTGGTAAAGCCACTATGGAAGTCAGTTTGTAGATTTCTCAGAAACCTGAATATAGCCCTACCACATGACCCAGCCATCCCACTCCTTAGAATTTACCCTCACAATCCATTTTTACCCTTCCCTGACCTTGTGAAGAATCTCAGCTGTCACAGGTGTGATCATATCAGCTCTTATTTTAGGGTTCATCTATACAGCCTCCATAAAGGCTTAACCATTCTGTAACCATTCCTTAGTTCTAGAAATGTAAACATCAGTGCATTCTTATTGTTTTTCAATTCAGTTATATATATATATATATATATATATATATATATATATATATATCTGTTACCTATATTCCCATTAAACTGAGGTCTTTTGCTTTGTACTTGTGAACTTCTTATTCAGTGAAGTAATAAGCCTTTTTACTGTAATGTAAATTTAAAATGTTATCTCAAAAATGAAAAAGAAGAAAGGAGGATGAGAGAGAGAGGAGGAAAGGCAGAAGGAGAAAGGGAATCTTACGCTCTTAGAATTGTATCTATAAACATATTGAATCTGATTAAAATTTGAAAATTAAAAAAAAATGAAGCAACAAAGGGACAGGTAGCATGTCCCTGGGCCATCTGGGCAAGGCCTTTTAGGGTTGTGGATACCTAGAACCCTGTGGGCTCTGGGTAATCATGTCTTGTTGGCACTGCAGGCTCTCCTTGAAGCGTGGCCCCTTTTATCCTATTCCAAAGATGGTAATGTTCACACTTGTATTAAATAAAATTGTGGGTAGGGCTTTGTGTTAGGGGATGAGTTGTTGACTAAAATGCCTGCATCCCACATCAAAGAATGAGTTTGATGCACTGCTGCAACTCATGACTCCAGCTTCCAGCTGATACAGATCCTAGGAGTGATGTTATGTGATTGGGTTCCTGTCTCCCCAGTGTGAGACCTGGGCTGAGTTCCTGGCTCCTACCTTCTGCCCCAACCAACAGCCATTGTGAGGATGTGAGGAATAAACCAGTGGACTGGATTCCATCCTCTTGGTCCATCCCTCAAAAAAACAGTTAAATATAGTTGTATTTCTTTTTCTTTCTTTACTGGCCTAGCCTATATTTCCTAGTGAGAATAAGTGATTGGACACACTGATCATGATAGCATAACAATACTTCTAGCAACCAATTCTTCTTCTATGAACTTCAGTTCACATATCAGGAGAAATCTCTTCTCTTCCCTTTCTTGTAACCATGGCTTTTAAAGGAGGTTGCTCTTTTTGCCACCAGTGTAAGGATGTATACATGACTCATGTCACCGTAGGAAATTTAAATAAAGCTAGGTTAAGAGATTAAATCCCATTATAGTAGAGAACTATTGAGATATTAGTGGGAGTAATTTGGAAGCCATTAAGTCCATTCCTATGGACAACATCTAAGAAAACTGCCAATATTCAAAGAAAATCAGGAAAGGGAGGTGGCAAATCCTAAACCATGTTCCTGATCATTTTAGGACTGAGCCAAGTCACAATTCAATGATTTTTTCCAAGGTATAATAATCTTTAAACATATCCTCTGGAATTGCTCAGATTCCCAGATAATGTGGACTTCATCAAAAAACTATGAGAGCTGCAGAAGTAGTCATAAACTTATTACAGAAAGTGTCCCTCTCCACTTTACTGGGGGACATCACTAATTTTTCACTAGTCTGAAAGCAGCTTGCTTCTTAATACTGGAACAGATTTTCAATCTCCAACCTGTGAGTGCGGGGGATGCCTGTGAGTACTAGGAGCCATATGGTGCTTCTCTGCAGTCATATGGAAAAGCAGCTGGGGCTGCCTAAAGATTTATGATCAATTATCTATGCTCAAAGGCCACAAACCCATCAAACAATGGCTTTTTCTAGACTGCTGTGTAAGGGAAATAATCAGCCATTGTAGAGTTCCTTTGTCAATAGAAAAAGGTATTCAATCAAATAAACACAGTTCTTCATTTACAATAAAAGTAATAAGCATGTTGCTAGAAGTTTTAGTTTTCTAATATTAAACACATCCATTAACAAAAGCACACAACCCTTCTCCCCACATATACAAACACTGCCAAATATTCTTGAATGATTTAGGTAAACTCTTATCATTTATATATGCAAATATCTGTTTTAATACTTTTTTCCTATATTTTCATGATTATTTTATTCTAAGTGGGACAAGCTGTGAAATATTTTACTTATCTCATTCTCATTTGTATCTTGTTATTACTCAATCCTTCATTGCTAATTCTAATTTGCTAGTTAATTGCCTTGAAGAAAACACTGTAGTCTGTCCAGTTTCTCTTTAATGTAAAGACGTCTGTTTATTGGATTTTGTGTGTGTGTTTTAAATGTGCCTAATTGGCATGTATACTAGTACACATCCCCCTTCGTCCCCAGGAATAATTTGAGAAAGAATCTCTATAAACTATTTTTAGCAGTTTCAGTAAATGTCTTATTTATTAGTACTTCATTGCGAAAGTGTTTTTCCTAGAACAAATGTAGTATTTTAAGAAAAAAGAATTATAATAATTACTTCCACCTATATTGCTCAGAAGGGAGCATGTATAAAAGGATGATTTAAAATGACACTAATACTGAATTAGAATTGGGGTCATTAATCTTCTAATTTTCTAATTTCTTCAGGATGAATATTTGAGATTAAAAAATCAATCTTTATCTGCTATATTGCCTAGAACATCACATTTGAATTTTTTACCATCAAGGGTTTAAATGTATTAACATAAACCTTATAATACAAACTATATTCAAGAGTCTGATTTTTACATTATATATTTATGACATGCAATCATACTAAGTATCCAGGCATATTAATATACTACAATAAACCCCAGATAATTGTTTTTATATTGTAAATAAAGTTTTGCTTGTTTTACTTTTATAATGATATTTACTGGGATCTTTAATTATGATTTACTAAGAAGCTCAAATCAATTATAATATCCATGGTTTTTTAATAAAATTTCTTTAATTATTTTGCCTTGCCTAATTCAACAAATAAAGGAATAGAACTCACACAACCTTAAGTTTATTTATATATGAATGTCTCAATAACATTATAAAGAAAATGGATACTTATAATATTTATTTTATAAGTAATTTAGCAACCTATTTACTGTCATAAGAATCAAACATTGAATTTTGCTAAATTCTCTCTAATTAATATAATTTTTAGTTGTATAATGCCAGTGATCACATTTTGAGCTTATAAAACTATATTCCATTTTTATTCACATTCACAAATAACTTTCTGGGAAATCATTAATATGTAAAATAAAGTTATTTTTACTAAATTAGCTTATAAAATCATTAATATCAATGTAACAGTGCTGACCTATTTTCTATAAGTGGTAAAAATACTGAGATGTGAGAATTTTTTAGAAAACTATGCACAGGTGTTAAATACTACTAATGCTGTTAATACATTGTCAAGATTATGAAAATATTTGACAATTCAGTCAATATTTTCTTTCAAATTTTATTTAACATTTCAAGGAGTTTTCTAGTATGTTTCATTTCTATATAAGGAAAACATATCTGTATAATTTTATATTAGCCTGGGTTTGACACAGAAAAATAAGTGAACTGAATTAGAGTTCTCTCCACTGTTTGATTTATTTCTTCTCTTGCTTGTGGATTGTTAAACTGGGAAAATGGTAAGGTTGGGAAGAAAAGAAAAAATGTGAAAGCATGGATACTAGAAAATTACTGATAGAACAATTAATCTGTTAAGACATACAGGCTCTCTATCAAATCCCAGGGTATCCCTAAGTACATCTGTTATTATCAAAAGAACCCCTTAGCTGTTGAAAACTGGTACTACATTGAATTATAATGTCATAATTCTTTTCTAAGAAAGTTCATGCTCAGGGTGACAAAATAAATTTAGTGAGTAATGCTGTCCTCTATGCTAAATTTATCATAATGTACCTATATGTGTGTAATAATGTCACATGTAACTAGTATTTTGAATATTGACTAAGATTTGCAAAATATTTTGAATTTCCCATCCCACAAAACTAATCATTAAGTATTTATAATTTATCTAGTAAGAAAATATAATTTGTACTTGTCTTTAGATTTTAAGAGTACTAAGGTTCTATTTTGTTCACTTGTAAGATTTACCTTGGAAAAGCTCTGGTGTGTAATTTCTCTTCCTTCTTTTGCCTTCATTGACAGATTCACAATGAAGGAATTTAAAAACTGATTCAGGACCTAGTGCATACTGATACTACAAAAATAATGTCTCAAATTATAATGACTAAGTTCATACATTTTTAAAACTCCAAAATATAATTAGGAGAGATGAAAATGATATTTGAATCTCATATCTATTTACGTTCTTTCAGTAAAATCAGATATAATGAGCTCCCCATAGTCATTAAAAAATATGAGGGGTGATTTAATTGTTTTGGGGGTTCCCAACCTGATAATTATCCCAGAACTACAACTCAGAAATAGTATGTCTATCAGGTACCTTAGCAAGTGAACCTATAAAGTCTACAGAGTGAAATGATATAGATCACCAGGCAATAAATAGTCACTGGACCTCGGGAATTTTAGAATTCCCACTTCTTCAATGAAGCAATATGGACTCTACAAGAATATTGGAAGAAAAATTTTAATGACCTAGAATACAGATGACAAACTGGGGGATTATATTAGTAAATATTCACTGGACTCATGGGTTTTAAAAGTTCTTGTTTTTTGAGTATATGAACACTTCATATGGCTGAAAATTATAGAAAGATGATGTTAGAAGTTGCATACCCTTGGCCCGCGGGATTGAGCTGAAGAATGCATTAAGTTTGCCCTTCATTGAGTGAGTAGACAGCACTGATTCTACACTTTGTTGACAGCATTTAAGATTTTCAGTTCTACTCTGAGAATTCATTCTATAACTTCTGATAAAAAGGAGAAAATCTGGGGACATGAGGATTCCATTCACATAGTGGAAATCCATTAAACTTAAAAGACAGCCACATCTCTCACAGGGTGTATATTTCCATCTTATCAACCAGACCTCTCCTTCGTTCAGACAAGTTACATTTCTTCTTTTCTTTATTTACTTCATGAGTGTGCTTTAAAAATTTTTATTGAAATAAAGGTGGCCAGCGCCGTGGCTTAACAGGCTAATCCTCCACCTTGCGGCACACGGGGTTCTAGTCCCGGTTGGGGCGCCGGATTCTATCCCGGCCAGCTCTCTGCTATGGCCCGGGAAGGCAGTGGAGGATGGCCCAAGTCCTTGGGCCCTGCACCCGCATGGGAGACAGGGAGAAGTGCCTGGCTCCTGGCTTCGGATCAGCGCGGTGCGCCGGCCGCAGCGGCCATTGGAGGGTGAACCAACGGCAAAAAGGAAGAGCTTTCTCTCTGTCTCTCTCTCTCACTATCCACTCTGATTGTCAAAAAAAAAAAAAAAGAAAGAAAGAAAAGAAAACAAATAAAGGTAACAGAGTTCATGTATTTTATAATTTTTTTAAAGATTTATTTACTTGAAAGTCAGAGTTACAGAGAGAGAAGGAGAGGCAGAGAGAGAGAGAGGTCTTCCATCTGATGGTTCACTCCCCAGATGGCCACAATGGCTGGAGCTGCGCCGATCTGAAGCCAGGAGCCAAGCCAGAAGCTTCTTCTGGGTCTCCCATGTGCGTGCAGGGGCCCAAGGTTCTGGGCCATCTTCCACTGTTTGTCCAGACCACAGAAGAGAGCTAGATTGGAAGTGGAGCAGCCGGGTCTCAAACCAGCACCCATATGGGATGCCAGTACTGTGAGGTGGTGGATTTACCCGCTACGCCACAGTGCAGGCCACCATAGACAATTCTAAGACAACCATAATTGCCTCCTTTCCTCCCTCCCTCAAACAACCCACCTCCCTTCATTTTTTTTTCCTTTGATTTTTACAATAACATATTCTTTATATTTCATATATACAATTTTTTAAATTCTTTTTATTTTTTGGCAGGCAGACTTAAAGAGAGAGACAGAAAGAGAGAGAGAGAAAGGTCTTCCTTCCATTGGTTCACCCCACAAATGGCCGCTATGCCCGGCATGCTGAACCAATCCAAATCAGGAGCCAGGTACTTCCTCCTGGTCTCCCATGCAGGTGCAGGGCCCAAGGACTTGGGCCATCCTCCACTGCCCTCCCGGGCCACAGCAGAGAGCTGGACTGGAAGGGGAGCAACCGGGTCAGAATCTGGTGCTCCAAGTAGGACTAGAACCCAGGGTGCCGGCACTGCAGGCGGAGGATTAGCCTAGTGAGCTGTGGCACCGGCCTCATATATAAAGTTTTAAGAGCATAAATTTTCCACCCTACCACCTCTTCCCTCCATCCTCTTTCTTTTCTTATTTTCTTTCGACTTTTACAATGCCATAATTTCAATTTCCTTTATGATAACAAGCTTATTCTTTCACCAAATAAAGAACTCAGCAAATATTAAGCAGAAAAACCACTTTTCCCCAAAAGTGTAGACAATGGCTGTAAACAACAATCAAATCTCAAAATGTCAATTTTGCTCATATACATTACATTTATTTTTACTATGTATATTAGTCACTACCATTCAGAGAACAAAAGATACTTGACTTTTTGGAGACTCATTTATTTCACTAAGCATAATGGTCTTCAGTTGCATACATCTGGTTGTGAAAGAGGATTTTTTTTTTTTTTTGACAACTGAGTAGTGAGTAGTATACCACCATGTATATCATGGCATTGTTTGAAAGCCTCCCTGGCCATTAACAGACTAGGTTTGATACCTATTATGTTTCTCTCTCTGCATTCAAGCCAACTGTCATTATTGCAAAGTTGTTTACATGTCAATAGTCAACATTTGACAAAACACAAAAACTCAAGTGCAGAGATGTTGCTTGGCGGGTTCCCCAGGACCTAGTATAGAGCCTGGTCTAAATAATATCCATTAAATGAATGTCATGTGGTTGGTAGTTATCACTTATTTGCATGATATTTCTGTTGATTTACTCAGAATAAAAGATAGAAAATAAAATTATAAAATAATATAAAATATAAACTAAATAAGAAATATAACAATAAAACTCATAATTATTAAAGTAAGAAATAAAAGATTAAAAAGATCACTATATGTTGCTTTTATTCAGACCATATCACAGTTCATAATCTTTAATTTTAGAGGCTCTTTTTTTTTTTTTTTTTTGACAGGCAGAGTGGACAGTGAGAGTGAGAGAGACAGAGAGAAAGGTCTTCCTTTTGCCGTTGGTTCACCCTCCAATGGCCGCCGCGGTAGCGCGCTGTGGCCGGCGCACCGTGCTGTTCCAATGGCAGGAGCCAGGTGCTTCTCCTGGTCTCCCATGGGGTGCAGAGCCCAAGCACTTGGGCCATCCTCTACTGCACTCCCTGGCCACAGCAGAGAGCTAGCCTGGAAGAGGGGCAACCGGGACAGGATCGGTGCCCCGACCGGGACTAGAACCCGGTGTGCCGGCGCCGCAAGGCAGAGGATTAGCCTGTTGAGCCACAGCGCCGGCCTAGAGGCTCTTTTTTTTTAAGATTATTTCTTTTAAAAGTGCACAATTAGTTATAGCATTAAATAATAGTGTACAACACATGAAAGACAGAAATCCTACATAATATTTTTTTAAATTAATTAATTTTCTATGCCATTTCCAATTTAACACCAGCTTTTTTTTTCATTTCCAATTATCTTTATATACAGAAGATCAATTCAGTATATATTAGTAAAGATCTCATCAGTTTGTACCCACACAGAAACACAAAGTGTAAAAATACTGTTTCAGTACTAGTTATAGCATCACTGCACATTAGACAACACATTAAGGACAGATCCCACATGGGATGTAAGTACACAGTGACTTCTGTTGCTGACTTAACAATTTGACACTCCTGTTCATGGCGTCAGTAATCTCCCTAGGCTCTAGTCATGAGTTGCCAGGGCTATGGAAGCCTTTAGAGTTCACTGACTTTGATCTTATTCCGATAGGGTCATAGTCAAAGTGGAAGTTCTCTCCTCCCTTTAGAGAAAGGTACCTTCTTCTTTGATGGCCCCGTTCTTTCCACTGGGATCTCACTCACAGAGATCTTTCATTTAGGTCTTCTTCTTCTTTTTTTTTTTTTTTTTTCTTTTCCATGGTATCTTGGCTTTCCATGCCTACAATACTCTCATGGCCTCTTCAGCCAGATCCGAATGCCTTAAGGGCTGATTCTGAGGCCAGAGTGCTATTTAGGACGTCTGCCATTCTATGAGTCTGCTGTGTATCCCACTTCCCATGTTGGATGGTTCTCTCCCTTTTTGATTCTATCAGTTAGTATTAGCAGACACTTGTCTTGTTTGTGTGATCCCTTTGACTCTTATACCTATCAGAGCCATCAATTGTGAACTGAAATTGATCACTTGGACTAGTGAGATGGCATTAATTAATTAATTAATTTAAAAAAATATTATGTAGGATCTCTGTCTTTAATGTGCTGTACACTGTTATTTAATGCTATAACTAGTACCCCAACAGTATTTTTTTCACTTTGTGTTGCTATATGGGGGCAAACTGTTGAAATCTTTACCTAATATATACTAAACTGATCTTCTGTATATAAAGAGAATTGAAAATGAATCTTGAAGTGAATGGAAGGGGAGAGAGAGCAGAAAAGGGGAGGGTTGCGGGTGGAAGGGAAGTTATGGGAGGGGAGAAACCATTGTAACCCATAAGCTGTACTTTGGAAATTTATATTAATTAAATAAAAGTTTAATAAATGAAAAAACAAAAAGTGCACAATTATAACACAGACATTAATCAACTGGTATTTCCAGTCTTTGTGGATTTGTAAATTTTTTTATCATAGATCACCAGTTAAGAATTTTGTTTATTTCATTGATCTTTACATCACTGAGGCAGTACTTTGAAAAACCATTATAGGCTTATCGCACAGTGGTTTTGTAAGTGTTAAATAAATATTTTTTCATATTACTCCTATTTTTCATTAAATTTTCCAAGGCAACTCAAAAATGACTACCAGAATTTGCGTTTGTTTGCTTGTTTATTTATTGGAGACAACTCGTTTTACTCACATCATTATCAAATTCATCATACACCAACTTCATTCATGTTATTAGCTTAATTTCATATATTTGCAGAGAAATACATTATTAGTAGAGTCATGCTAATTCATTTGTTTTTCTATATCTTTTCCTATATGGAATTTGTAAAAAGCAAAGAACATTTATTCATAAATAAATATGGAATCACAAAAATTTCACGTAGTCTCAGGGAAATAAGAAAACTAATTAGGGGACATAAATTAAGAAACAGAAATGAAAAATTCAAGGCCTAAAATATAATTATATTAAATGTAAATTGTGTAAATAAACTAGTAAGATGTATATTGGCAAACTGGACTAAAAAAGTCACCAACTATATTGTGTCTATAAGAAATTCATTACAAATTCAATAACAATTCAATAAAATATGAATGAAAGTAGATTTTTTTGTACTTTCATCTATATTTGTACTTCTCCATTGAAAACAAACACAGTAACATTTTTCTAACTTTTGTTATTGATGTGTTGTGAGTTGAAAACTACCCAGAATTATCTATTACCAGGCAATTATACATATTTTAGTTATTTAAATTAAGCTCTTCTAGTTTCATGTATTGCATATATACAGATTTAGGAATGTAGTTATACTTCCAGCCCACCCTCCCTTCCACCGACACTCCAACCATTCTTCCTCATCCTTCTCTTAATCCCACTCAATTCTGTACTTGGGATACCTTGGATAATATTATTGTATCTTCTTATCTCTAAAAATGTGAGTGAATGAAAAAGAAGAATGAAAACATTATTTTTAAAAGAAAGCAGTAATGATTCTGTTAATATCAGATTAAAAATATTTTAGGGCAAACAATTCAGAGAAAATAAAAATTGTTATATGATTTAAAGTTAATCATCAAGTAGACATAATGAATCTAAATCTGTTGTCCCAAATAGCAAAACTTCAAAATATGCATAATAGAAACTACAGGGTGGAAAGTAGAAATTGATAAACATATGATCATGGATTAAAATTATATCTCTTCTCTCAGCAACTGATATAACTACTAGACAGAAAATCAGAAAATATAGAAAAATTAAACAACACAGTCAGATAACAGGACTTAATTGAAATACATAAACATCCAATAACTAGCTACTTCCTTTACCAGAACCCATAATAGGCCATATCCTAATCCAAAAAGAAATCTTAATACATTTAAAATCAGTGAAACCATATAGTTTTTGTTATCTGATTATAGTGGAACGAAATTAAAATACATAATAGAAAGATAATTCAAAAATCTGAATATATATGATAACTAAATAATATACATCTTAAAAATTCACACATCAAGAGGAAATCTCAAGGACAAAGAAAACTACAAATAATCAGAATGGAATAAAAAAAGAAATATAAAATATAAAGGTATTAAGACCAGTTAAGCTGGAGCTAAAATGTAAAGATACAATAATAAATGCTTACACTAGAAAGTTTAAAAAATATCTAAGCTCCAACCTAAGAGCTGAAAGCAGAGCACAATAAACTCAAATTAAAAATTTGAAAAAAAAAATTAAAATGAGCACAGAAATCAATAAAATAGAAAAAAAATCAAAAGTATAAATCATTGAAGCAAAAACTTTCTCTATAAATCAATAATATTGATAAACTTTTAGTAATACTAACAATGACAAAAAACTAGCAAAATTCAACTGAAATGAAATGAATAAAAAAATAGCTATAATGTTAAAGAAATTGTATGCATTATTAATAAGATATTAAAAAATTATCTGGGCCCATAATAGTTACACTGCTCAAAATAAGATATTCAAAGAAAAATTGACATCAACTTTATACAATCTCCAGAAGAAAATAAAGAAATAGAAAACAACTTTAAGTGCATAAAACAAGGCTAACCTTATCGCCAAAACAACATATCAAAGAATTGGAGGAAAAATATAAATCAAAATCTTTCATGATCTAGATGCAAAAATTCTCAATAAGGAAAAAGAATAAGCCATAACCTAATGAGCCTTCTATTCAAAATTGTTCAATATTCAAAGCTCAATCAGTGTAAACCACTACTTTAAGAAGATATAAAAAGTTCATTATCATGCCATTTGTCACAGAAAAAGTGTTTGACAAAATTCACTACCCATTGATATACTATCTCAGCTAATCAGACTATCAGTAGAACTTGATAAACAGAATCTAAAAACAAAGAAATCTACAGTTAACATCATATTTAATAGTGAAAGACTCAATGCTTTCTAAGACCAAAGCCAAGGCAAAAATACTTTAACACTGCTATTCAGCATAGTACTGATATTTCTAGTTATTGTCAGAAAGAATTAAAAAGCATAAACACTCTGAAGGAAGAAATAAAACTCTATATTGCTGTCTACATAGAAAAACCCAAAAGCGTATACTAAATGATCAAACAAAACAGCATCTAGAACTATTATTACTGTTAAGTAAATTTGACAAGTTTATAGAATACAAGATCAGTTTACAAAAATGTATTGCATACCTATATATAACAACAAACACACAAAATCCAGCATTTACACATGCTATTCATAATTCACCAAAATATACAATAACTAGGTGTGTTTAACAAACTATTAGAACTTTTATGCTTAAAATTATAAAATGCTTATGAAAGAAATGTTTAAACATCCATGTCAACTAAAGGATATACTATATTCATGTTTTGGAACACTCAACTGAATACAGATGCCAATTCTCAAACTCATATAACTGATTAATTCCATTTCTACCAAATATCCAAGGAAGATTATTTTTTAATATTTATTCATTTGAAAGGCAAAGTAACAAAGAGAGAGAGGGAGAGACACACAGAGAGGGAGATCTTTCATGTGCTGTTGTATTTTCTAGCTACAACAGGCAGGTCAGGGTTAGGCTAAAGCCAGGAGTGAGGAATTGCATCTGGGTCTCCCGCATGGGTGGCAGTTTCCAAATCACTGGATTTGGAAATACTCTGTTGACTCCCGGGTGAATTAGTAGGAAGCTGGATTGAATGAGAAGCAGCTGGGACACTAACTGACAGTCCAATATTTAGGAGGCTCAGCATTGCAAGTGCCAGCTTAACCCACTGTAGCTCCACAGGTTGCCCTCCTAAGGGAGATTTTTTTCATAGACTCAGATAAGTTTATAATGAAATGTATTTGAAAGTCACAGGTTCTATAATATTTGGAAAAAAAACTTGGAAAAAGAAAAACGAAGAGGAACAATTGGTTAGTCTCAAATTAAAACCTACCATATAGCTGCAGTAATCAAGATAGGGTGGTATTGGTGTAATAAAAGATAGATCAATGGGACAAAAGAGAGCCCCCAGACAGATCACACCAATGCCTTTAAACTGAATTTTTTACAAAGATTCCAAAGGAGCTTGATTAAAGATAACATTTTCACTAAGTGATATTAGAGCTGTGGAAGCCCATATGCAAAAAATTAATCTTTCAGAACTTCTATTAAATATATTGAAAATGGATCACAAACAATATGAAAAACAAAAGTTCTAAAACTTTTAGAGAAAATCATTAAGGAAACTATTTGGGAGCTTGGATAGGCAATGAGTTTTTAGACTCAAAACCAAATGTGTGCCCTCTAAAAAGAAATACTAATAAATTAGAACTCATCAAAACAAGCACTTTCATTCCACATATGAAAATGATGAATAAATAATCTGGAAAGAACTATTCATAAATCACTTTACTGATAAAGGACTTGTATCTGGAACATATAAAAACTCTCCAAGCTATCCTGAAAAAAAAGTAAAAGAATAAAAAATCATGAGCAGACATTTCACTGAAGAGTATGTACAGATGGCATACAAGCCCATGAAAAGATGTTCAACATATTTATCCTTTAGGGAAATACAAGTGAAAATGACAATGAGCATGGTTAAAATAAAATATAAAAATAAAGTACGTAAGTACAAATGCTGGTAATGATGTAGAAAAACTGGATGATTCACATGTTTCTGCTTGGAATGTAAAACCATATAAATACTGGTAGTTTCTTACAAAATCAAACTTGCACTTATGCACAGCCTACCAACTGCATTGTCAGGCATTTATCCCAGAAAAATTAAAGTGCATGTTCACACGGTGTCTGCACATGAATGTTCATAGAAGTTTTATTTGTGATAACCACAAAGTGGAATTTCTTCAGCTCACAAATTGTTGAACTGGTAAAGTTGTAACACTAAGCAACAAAAGATGTAAGTTATTGCTATAGACAGAAACTTGGATGGATCAAAATCTGTGGAATTTTACTGGGTGAGAATATCAAAAGGTTTAATACTCTTTGATTCTTTTATATAATATTCTTGAAGAGACAAACATGAAAATGGAGAACAACTTAACAGTTCTGAGGGGAGGTAGCTGTGGCTACCACAAAGAGGCCACAAGTCATTTTTAAGGTAGATATACTTTGTGTTGACTGTAGTGGTGGGTACCTAAACATATAAGTGTGATGATATTGCTTAGAACTAGATATACAGGCTACAGTGTGTATTCACATACATGTACAAATTACCATAGTAAAATTGGGCAAATCTGAATAGGGTACAGGGGTTGTATCACCCCTCATGTCCTGATGGTGATATTATATTATAGTTTTGTATGCTCTCATCACTGGAAGCACCCAGGGGCAGAGTTCACAGTTGATCCATTACTTTACTTCTAACAACTGCCTGTGAATTCACAATGATTTCATAATCAAAATGTCGAAAATAAAAATAACTTTTGGCAAAATCCTGTTTAGGATTTCAGAAATATTTTCAGTGACTAAATTGATAGCTCTCATCTTTTTCTTCTCTTTAATAAGAGAGACATAAATCTAAAATGAATTCTCTAGAATGCTATCTTGATTCTATGGCAAGAACAGTTTCGCATGGCTGTGTACTTCAGTAAAACCTCACTCCCCTGGCCTCAACAGTTCTGGCCACCAAAACACAAAAAAGGGAGTTCTTGTAATCCACATGGTTTTGGAAGGACTGCCTTCTTTGTCCTCAAACATTCCCTGCCTCACCATTGAATTCTGTTCAAGAGAAAAGTCCCGGGAAGGATGGTTGTAACTAGAAGTGAGAAGCTATCTCCCCACAGAGGTTAAAGTGGAACTAAGTTATTTAGACCTTGTATCCCTATCCACTTGCACTCTAATAGCACAGGCTTACAGGTCATCTTTCTTCCCCTACTCTTTCATTATCACTCACCCCTCTTTGACCTCATCAAGTCTTCATTACACTCTTGGCAGCTTATCACCAATTTTCAGCAAAATCCACTATCCTCTCTGAATGCTAGATTATCTCCCTTTTCTTACCCAAAGTAGGTGGATGGAAATGGTCATCCCTCCAGATAGTATGCTGCAAATCTCA
The DNA here is from genome assembly GCF_033115175.1 of Lepus europaeus. Lineage (NCBI taxonomy): Eukaryota > Metazoa > Chordata > Mammalia > Lagomorpha > Leporidae > Lepus > Lepus europaeus. Next base: position 51,481,503 of record NC_084834.1, on the reverse strand, counting down.
CAACCACCTCAAGTGTATATGTGCAACTGTGGGGGAGAGGGAAGAGGCAGGCATTCCTCCCAGAATGGTACTGTTACCACAAGCCTGGATGTAGAACACTGTATATATACTCCAGGCTCTATGATTGTCACTTACATGTCTTTGTTTTCTGTGTCTCTTAAGTACTCAAATTCCCTGCAGTCGAAAAGAAAGCATCATGTTTCTGTACTGAGAGAGTTTTTTAATATATTTTTCTCAGACTGTAACTTGTCTGAATAAAATGTAGTCGTGAATTCCAATCAATACGTAAAATCTCAACTTAAAATCTTTTACATTTCTGTACTTACAGAAGCATATCATATTCTTCCCTTTTCTTAATGTCCTTTAATAATTTATCAGTGTCATAATTGTTTCTACATGTAAATGTTACAAATGATTTTGAACAGTATTCAACAGTATTGAACAGTGTTCAAAATCATTTGTAACATTTACATGTAGAAACAATTATGGCACTGATAAATTATTGAAGGACATTAAGAAAAGAACAGTATTGAAAAGGAAATAGTTTATTACATCTTAAGATAGTATTAACTTCATATGTTTTGTGAAATCTACAAAAATGTGATATTTAATCACATTATATTATACAAAATGAAAATTATCATTTTGAATTTGCAGAGTAGATGAAACGGAGGCTAATTTATTTGACAATTTTGCTATAAAAGTTGACATTGCCAAGTGTTGTAGAAAAAGCTATAAAATCATGGTACTAAACCTAATACTACTATACAGGGTATGTTTTTCTCCAAGCCATCTGGAAGGCAGCTAATGCCCTGAAGCATGAGAATCCAGTGCCCTTTAAAGTTTTATCCCTGTTAGTTGTAGGCCTTTAAAACTCTGCCTGGCTTCCAAATTTGACATGTCAATATTCACATCAGACTTAAAGAATATAGTATGGTAGACGAGTCAAAGCTAGAAATCCCAATATTCAGAATTTCTCATGTTCCTTAACTATAATATATGTCAAGAAAAAAAAAAAAAAAACAGAATGGGGCCGGTGCTTTGGCATATTAGGCTAAGCCTCTCTCTGCAGACCTAGCAACCCATATGGGCACAAGTTCATGTCCTGGCTCCTCCTCTTCCAATCCAGCTTTTTACTATGGTTGAGAAGGCAGCAACAGACAGCCCAAGTGCTATCTGGAAGACCTGGAAGAAGCTCCTGACTCCTGGCTTCATATTTACCCAGCTCTGGCCATGGTAGCCATCTGGAGAGTGAACCAGTGGATGGAAGACCTTTCCCTCTGTCTCTCCCTCTCTCTCTCTGTAACTCTAACTCTCAAATAAATAAAATCTTAAAATAAAAAGAAAGAAAGAACAGAGCAACATTAAATAAATTCTAATTCAATATTTTAGTAGAGTATGTAACTGGAGTATCCCATATACAAAAGCTATATCCATGCATAGTGTTTTCATAATATTCATTTTCAAATTTTTAGAGGATTCCATTCATGCATGGATTTCACTTTTCACACCAAAATAACTTATCTTTTAATTCTCCTTACACATGTTTTTGAGGTACCCTCAAGTAGTGGATGGCACAGAGTAAATGACTGCTAAATGTAGAAAACTCAGGCTATATAACAGGTATTATTTCTATAAATTATGATTCAAAGATAATTCAAATGCATAAGATACCCATAGCCAAAAGTAACATCAATAAACTGGGGTCAAGATATACTACTCTTCTAAGTGTTCCTTAAAAGGTAAATCATTTCAGCTGAAAATTTGGAATCACAGTGAGTCCAGACTTTATCATATATTTTAAGTAAAATATGGTATTTTCATCCCTCTACATCTGAAGTATCCAAATCTGTGCAAAGCTAATGAAAGAAAGAGACTGAGAATCTTGGCTCAACCTGAATCCATGTAAGCAGGAGGCAGAAAGAAATTGATCAGACTTGAATGAGGATTCAGCCCCTGGTTACATGTGCTTAAATGTGGAACACTGAGACGCAAGAAGGATCAACAATGGTAGCTGAGCCTTTACGTGTTACCTGATAATTGGGCCTATTTATAAAAGATGAGATATAAATGGGCTCATCTTTGATCACTGAAAATAATACATTCATTCTTGGAAAGTCTGTTGGAAGGAAGAAACACAGGTATCAATAGAAGCATCCTTGGTGGGAGGAAAAGAGTCTGTTGTCTCTCACCAATGCTAAATGTGATTCAGATACTACATATTCACTGTCTTTAATACATGGGGGATTTAGGGCATGACTTCTCCCATGGCAAATACTTACTTTGAATATTAATGTAAATATGGATATATTTCAGCACATGAGATTTCAATAAATAGTTGAACTCTGCTTTCTTTATATTAATAAAAATAAAAAATAAAGAAATGAAAGGGAGTTTGTTTTACATTAGGCTGTAGCAAAGGTCATTCTGAGAAACTTTCTTAGAGTAAATGCAAAGCATCCTTATTAGGGCTACGTTAATAAAGATATTTTAAGCTGTAGGCTGTTAAGGACAAAGGATTGGATCTGAATTTACCTTTTGAACCACATAAGCACTTACTGGATATGTCACTTTAGTCATTGTTTAATTATTGCTATACTTCATATCCCCTTTTCTGGAATAATAATGATTTGCAATTAACAATATATGTATATAAGTCATAAGGTACTTAAGTTTTCAAATAAGAAATCCACCATTACTATTATTATTACAACTATTACCACCACAAGCCACCATTATTGCCAATTCGAATTCTACCACCTCTAGTGCCACTACACTTCCACTGGATACCTCCCTGAATCCTTCCAAGGATGTTGGACTTAAGAATCTGTAACTAGAAGATATAAAAGAATGGACAGGTCTTCCATGTTCATAGATTAGAAGAATCAGTGTCATCAAAATGTCCATTCTTCCTAAAGCAATTTACAGATTCAATGCAATACCAATCAAAATGCCAAGGACGTTCTCAGATATAGAAAAAATGATGGTGAAATTCATATGGAGGCACAGGAGACGTCGAATAGCTAGAGCAGTCCTATACAACAGGGACAAAGCTTGAGACATCATAATATTAAATTTCTAGACATACTACAAGGCAGTTAAAATCAAAACAGCCTAGTACTAGTACAAAAACATGGATAGACCAATAGAACAGAATAGGAACACCAGAAATCAATCCAAGCATCTACAGGCAACTTATATTTGACCAAGGAGCTGGAACCAATCCTGGACAGGGACCATGTCTTCAACAAATGGTGCTGGAAGACCTGGATTACCACATGCAGGTGTATGAAGCAGGACTTCTACCTTACACCTGACATGCAAATCCATTCAAAATGGATTAAAGACATAAATCTATGACCTGATGCCATCAATGCTAGAGAACATTGGGGAAACCTGCAAGACATTAGTACAGGCAAAGTATTCTTAGAAAAGACAAGGAGATATAGGCAATCAAAGCCAAAATCAGCAAATGGGATTATATCAAATTGAGAAGCTTCTGTACTGCAAAAGAAACACCCAGGAAAGTGAAGAGGCAACCAACAGAATGAGAGAAATTATTTGCAAACAATGCAGCTAACAAAGAATTAATAAACAGAATATATAAAGAGATTAGGAAACTCCACAACAACAAAACAAACAACCCAGTTAAAAGATGGGTCAAGGTCTTAAACAGACATTTTTTCAAAAGAGGAAATCCAAATGACCAACAGACACATGAAACAATGTTCAGGATCACTAGCCATTAGGGAAATGCAAATCAAAACCACAATGAGGTTTCACCTCACCCCAGCTGGAATGGCTTTCATACAGCAATCCGCAAACAACAAATGCTAGGGAGGATGTGGAGAAAAATGTACCCTAATCCACTGTTGGTGGGAATGTAAACTGGTAAAACCACTAAGGAAATCAGTTTGGAGATACCTCAGAAGTCTGAATATAGACCTACCATTTGACCCAGCCATCCCACTCTTGGGAATTTATCCAAAGGAAATGAAATCAGTAAATAAAAGTTATCTGCATCCACATGTTTATTGCAGCTCCATCCACAATAGCTAAGACATGGAATCAATCTAAATGCCTATCAATTGAAGACTGGGTAAAGAAATTATGGGATATGTACTCTATGGAATACTACAAAGTTGTAAAAAAAAATGAAATCAAGTCATTTGCAACAAAATGGATGAATCTGGAAAACATCATACTTAGCGAAATAAGCCAGTCCCAAAAGGACAAATTCCATACGTTCTCCCTCATCTGTGATAATTATTAGAGCACCTAAAAGGCAATCTGTATAAGTCAAATTGACACTTTGAGAAGCAATGATTTGAACAGCCCTTGTCTTGACTATTGAGGAACAGTTTTTTGTTGTTTTTGTTTTTTTTCTTAATGGAGAATGGGACTGGAAATAGGAGAGGGAGAAGGAGGTGGGGTTGGAGCGGGGGTGGGAGAGTGGGTATGATGGGAAGAATCACTATATTCCTAAAGTTGTACTTATGAAATTTTTACTCATTAAATAAATGGTTTCTTTGGAAAACACATCTGTAATTACCAAAATCATGTTAGATGGCTCAGCATTTATATTATTTTCTTACTATTATGTAACGAAACAAACTGCCTATCCAACAATTTTTAGATGAGTTTTTTTTTTTCTGTTTTTGGAATCTTTGTCCCTTTATATTAAATCTTTTTCAGATATTTACAGTGTCATTGGTCAAGTTTGCTTACTCAGTTTTTCCCAAACCATTATCTTCTAAAGAATAGACTATTACATCCCTGTCTTGATCTCCAAAATAGGCATATGGTTAAGTTTAGCAAAGTGCCTTGTACATGTGGTCCTCGAATTGACAAAGGATTACTCACGTGGTCAAACCAACAAAACAAATTTTATTGTTAACTTCATTTTGAATTGATAAGGTTTATTTCCATAAAATTCCAGTAGTTAGTGACTTGCTTTTCCTGGACCCTAAAATAAAAATAATTATATGTGATCCTCATGTCCTCAGTCATTAATTTCTTTTCTTGGACAAGGGAAATTTACATTCCCTTCCATACTGCACCTCTACCCCTTGAAATTAACAACTCATTTATTTAACTGTCTCCCTTGTGGAGCTTGTACCTTTGAGTTCAGTGAATACCACATTCATTTTGGTATCTCCAGTGTTTAATGCATAAATGAAACTGCAAATGAGTGTATAAGAATTCTGATTTAAAGAATCAGACCTATTGTTTCACCTCTTAATCCACATATTTTGCTGTAAAATTTCCAGCCACAAAGTCCTTTCCAAGGCTTTATTAAAATGATAGAACACGAGATAAAAATAATCCACAATTTACTTCTGTAATTGTATATTAAATATATAAAACATGAATACTGTTCTTTTAAAATAATTTTAAAGATCATTTATAATGCTGTAAGGCTATGTTTACTAGCACAAATAATTTTCTAGGAATATTAAAAAGGCAAAATTCAACATCTTATGTATAGTGCTACATTAAAAATATATTTTGTCAAATGCACTTTCCCTAGTTCCAACTGTTGTTCTTTGACAAATTAATTTTTTAAAAATAATTTTCTTAATACCAGATCAAAAACACATATTACAAATGCATAAAGTTTCCACTACTATGGAGGTCTCTAAAAAAGTAATGATTGTATTAGAATGCTCCAAGCCTGAGTTATTTTTTGTTTAACTGTGTCCCAGCATTTACAGATGGGAGAAAATTTAGATTTTAACAGCCATCTGTTGATTAAATTCTCTAGCTTGGTATTTGTTGGCACTTGTTTCAGGTTAAATCCTGTCAATTTTGTATCTAATTTTAGCAAAGTAATTTCATAAAACTGTGCCCATGTAATATGTAACTATCGTGTTAATCAAGGAAAAAGTTTCATTTTCAGTAATATTAGGGCTAAAGAATGTTCAGAATTTATCTTATTTTTAATGATGAAATTATGGGTTTTCTATATTTTAATACTGAGTTCATGTCTACACGATACTAAACTAATCATCTAGTAGCATTAATTTGATGAATTCGGAAAATATGTATTGACTTTCAAAAAAGGTAAAAATTATTTTTGACACTCTTGCAAGAGTGTCAAATTGTTAAGTCAACAACAGGAGTCACTGTGTACTTATGTCTCATGTGGGATCTGTCCTTAATGTGTTGTCCAATGTAAAGTAATGCTATAACTAGTACTGAAACAGTATTTTTACACTTTGTGTTTCTGTGTGGGTGCAAACTGATGAAATCTTTACTTAGCATATACTGAATCGATCTGTATATAAAGATAATTGAAAATGAAAAAAAAAACTGGTGTTAAATTGGAAATTGCATACAAAAGTAATCAATTTTTTAAAAATATCATGTAGGATCTCTGTCTTTAATGTGCTGTACACTGTTATTTAATGTTATAACTAGTACCCCAACAGTATTTTTTCACTTTGTGTTGCTATGTGGGGAAAACTGTTGAAATCTTTACTTAATATATACTAAACTGATCTTCTGTATATAAGGAGAATTGAAAATGAATCTTGATGTGAATGGAAGGGGAGAGGGAGCAGGAAAGGGGAGGGTTGCAGGTGGGAGGGAAGTTATGGGGTGGGGGAAGCCATTGTAATCCATAAGCTGTACTTTGGAAATTTATATTCATTAAATAAAAGTTAAAAAAAAGGTAAAAAGTTAGCCGGCGCCGCAGCTCACTAGGCTAATCCTCCGCCTTGCGGCGCCGGCACACCGGGTTCTAGTCCCAGTCGGGGCACCGGATTCTGTCCCGGTTGCCCCTCTTCCAGGCTAGCTCTCTGCTGTGGCCCAGGAGTGTAGTGGAGGATGGCCCAAGTGCTTGGGCCCTGCACCCCATGGAATACCAGGATAAGTACCTGGCTCCTGCCATCGGATCAGCGTGGTGGGCTGGCTGCAGCACGCCAACCGCGGCGGCCATTGGAGGGTGAACCAACGGCAAAAGGAAGACCTTTCTCTGTCTCTCTCTCACTGTCCACTCTGCTTGTCAAAAAATAAAAAAAATAAAAAAGGTAAAAATTTATCTTTATCTTATAACAAAACCACAATGAAATAAAACTACATTGTCTTTAATAGTTTCTCAAATGTTCCTCCAAAATTTAGGGGCACATCACTTAGGAGGCAACTTAAATTTATTTTCATTTTAAAATATTGCAAATGTTTAATGGTTTTACGTATATAAGTTCAAAACTAACCATATGATTTTCTATACTTTTTCACTGTTTGTCTTTTTTTTTCCTCCTGAATGTGATGGGTTTTGTTAGTATAATAAAAATATCTAATGAAGCTGGCATAAAATGTCTTTGGAAGGCATTTACAAATGTTTCCCAAATGGCAATTTTTGGAAGCTTCAGTTTGTTAGACCCTTTAAAAACCTACTTTGATCTACAGAATAGATTGATTAACTTAGAGATTATCTTCTATACAAAGATACTTTGAAATTTCATGGAAATTTAATTAATGTATAAGTTTATGTCAGCGTAAAAAAAACTGCAAAAGATGCATACTTTCTTCATAATAAGCCTTTTCTATGAAGTTTTGAAGTACAATGCAATTGTACTTTTTAAATTCTCTGCCTTACTCTCAAAGAAAATATAGAATTCATTAGGATTAATAACTTCAGAATCTCGAGATGGATAGCCCTATGAATACAATTTTAATGAGATATAGTTTCAAATATTAACCAGGCAAACATAAGCTCTTATTTGTGTTCTATACTGAGGCAGTGACTAATCCATCTTTTCTATTCGCAGAAGAAATTTTTGTAAAATTTTAAATACTTCCTAAATAATTCAATAATTCTTTATTAATTTAAGACATTAGAAGTAATAAAATTCTTTTCCCACTGCCACATAGCTTATGTCTTCAAAGCAGTGAGTTATTTTCTAATTTAATAAAGCCAGCATTCTTTACCTCACCTTTAGAGGGAACTTCTCATCTATGTTGTTTGTACCCATGTTGCACCTCCTCCTTGTAAATTCATCTAAACTCTTCAGCCATATACATTTTCTTTCTCCTCTTAACTCATTTCATTATGACAAGTATTAATGTCTTTGGAATCACAGGCCCCCGTGATCTGAGTTCATAATTATCGTGTGACTTTTAAACACTTTGTCTTCCCCCTTTCCTTTCATGATGAAATTGGAAACTCCTCAAAACCACAGACTTCATAGTAGAACCAGCAATGAACAAAGCACCAAATAATGTTTAAAAACAGTTTCTGAATTCAATTATGGTTTCAATGTGTTTATGAAAATTAATTTTGCATTATAATAATAAGTATGTGGAGAAAAGGTATTTAGACTCTAACAGGGATTGGCATTGGTAGTCACATTTCTGGCAAACATCAGGCTGCCAGTATAGGATAAAACTGGTGGCCAAGATCCCTCAGACTGAAATGCTCAGTATTTTTTCCAAGGGTAAACCTATGGTGAATTAAACCTCTGAAATCTACTAAAACAAGAATAACTAAAACATGTAAATTATACTTTTTCTTCTTGTCAACTAAATAGGCATGGTTTTATAAGCACAGTATAATCCAAAAAGCAGATGCAATTTTTCCTTATGATATGAAATGGAGCCAACTGACTGGCCTACTACTTTTCTCCTGACTTTTTCCCTATCGTTATTGGAAGTGGCAGGTCAAAAGACCCAAGAATTAAAATATCGGGACATGGCAATGGATGCAAAGAATGAAGTTCTAATCAATCAGCTGAATAACAAAGAATAATGAAGAAAGGAAACGAGGTACATGTAAGGGAAGAATACAGGCATAAAAAATATGATGTCACCAGAAAGTCCAGTATGAAATAAGAAACACAATGCAAAAAAGAATATATCCCTAAATAGCCCTTCAATGTTTAAATGTTGAAATCGATGCATTTTTTTCATGACTGGCATATTCCAGGTATTACGAAAAAAATTTTGAAAACCAAAAATTTAGTTTGCAGCAAAACAGAATCATACATTTAATGTGCTTTTTCCAAATATAGAAGTTTCTTTATGTAAACTAGTTTTATGTGTTAAATAGATCAGTTCCATGTGTACAAATTTACTTCTGTCACTTAATGATCCTCTCTACCAATAGCTAGGTATCTTTGTCACAACACTCGAGAGATACCATATTTTGCTAGTGTGATGGCCTGGATTACTATACTTGTTGAACCTACAGACTTTTGGATGGAATTATGTTTTTTAGCTTTTATATGGGAGAGATGGTTTCTCATTCATTTCTGAATCCTCAGCCCATAGCTTAGTGCCTGCTCCCTCAGAATGCTATTTGTCATCTTTATATACAGGAATGTTATATTCAAATGGGTTGAACATATAGCTTTATACTCAGAAAAGCCTTCTAAGTCCACTACTGACATATGTTTACTGTGTGATACAATTTAAGTGGCATCAATTTTAGCATCTTTGTTTCTTACTTTTAAAGGTTAAAAATGAAATTTATATACAGCACATCATTCCAAATCTGGAACATATTAGATATTAAATAAAAGGAATCTACTGTAATTAAGAGTATCAAAAATATAAGGGAATTGAAGATAAATTAAATATCTCACAGTAAAAAAAACACACACACACAAAAAAATGTGGATTGTCCTCTGAGTCACAAAAGAAAGGTTGTAAAATAGGTTATTTGTTGGACATTAAAGCTTGCTTTTGCTTCCCAAACCTACAGTGTCTAAGCAGAATCATATTGATGACTGAAAAATGTCCTTCATATAAGTTTATTACATTAATTAACAGAGAAATATGCTCCTACAGAAAGTTTGAGTTATCAGTGTGAGACTTATAAACTTTGGATATCAGATTATTTCCTAGATTTAATCCAGAACAAGACATCTCAGTTTAGGTAATCCAGCACCAGTAAAAATATCATAACTTGAGCAGATATTCAAGAACTTGTGGGAACATCATTGTGGTGTAACAAAGTAAGCCACTGCTTGCAACTATAGCATTCCATTTGGGGCTGGTTCCAGTTACGGCTGTTGCACTTCCAATCCAGCACCCTGCTAATGCTCCTGGGAAAGCAGCAAAAGATGGTCAATTTCTTGGGCCCCCGAACCCACGTGAAAGCCCAGGATGAAGCTCCTGGCTCCTGGCTTTGGCCTGGCCAGCCCAAGCTGCTGTAGCCATTTGGGGAGTAAAACAGTAAATTAAAGATATTTTACTCCCTGCCTCTCTCTCTGTAACTCTGACTTCTAACTAAATAAATCTTTTTAAAAAAAAAGAACTTAAGACTGAAAACAATGTAATAAGAATAAGAAAAAAATACTTCATAATATTTCTAGACTATGTACTATAATAGAAATCAGTATTCCCACTGTGTCTCATAAGAAATCTGGGGCACTTTTGTTTTAATTTTGATTTTATTATATAGCTGAATTCACTGTGGAAGTCATGATTACATTTAAATGTTGGAGCAGAATAGCCATTGTTTCTTGTGTCTTGTAACAGGGGAAAAAACCAAAATATGGAAGCCTTCAATATGTACTACAGACTTTTTTAAGGCTTAGTAATAACAATGGCAACTACAGCAATAAGAATATCATCTGAAATATTGAGATTTTGCCATATACCACATACACTGCTCTGTGGTCTTTTCCTATATTAACTTGTCTATCATCTTCAAGATGCTAAGTTAAGTACTTTGTTATTATTTAAATTTGATATGCGAATAAACAAGTAATGGAGAGGTTACAGAATACTCTAATGTGTAACATTTAATAAATTAATGTGTTTGAAAAGATTTGGGAGGCCAGTGCTGTGGCACACTATGTTAATCCTCTGCCTGTGGCACCGGCATCCCATACGGGCACTGGGTTCTAGTCCCGGTTGCTCCTCTTCCAGTCCAGCTCTCTGCTTTGGCCTGGGAGGGCAGTGGAGGATGGCCCAATTGCTTGGGCCCCTGCACCTGCATGGGTGACCAGAAGAAGCACCTGGCTCCTGGCTTCGGATCGGTGTAGCTCTGGCTGTTGCGGCCATTTCGGGGGTGAACCATTGGATAAAAGATCTTTCTCTCTCTCTCTCTCTCTCTCTCTCGCTGTCTGTAACTCTACCTGTCAAATAAATAAATAAAAAATCTAAAAAAAAGAAAAGAAAAGATTTGTAATTTGAGTGTATCTGATGAGACTGGGATTGATACTTTGGTGTTACTTGGGAGAAATAACACTGCTCAAGGTAGAATCATGTATTCATTTATACTTAAAATTATTTCTAATAATAAGACCATGTTAGATTTTAATTCTGTTCATATTTTATGCCACATCATCAAAACTGCAACATACACTTATCTTCATTAAAAGAAGACACCTAGTATCTCCTTCTAGCTTCTCATTCAGGATGCACTTGTTACTGAGACTTACACAGCACAGCATGTGAATCAGGCACCTGCCAGAGAAGCTGCCTGAGATGGGATTTATAACCCCTTATACGGCTGTCTCTCAACCAGGGCCACTGGACCAGATCAATGCTGATTACTAGGGACTTTCTAGTGTCTACATTTATCATAATCCAGATAATTATGCAGTAAACTCAGGGAGAGTAAGACATAGTTTTCTCTTTGAACTCTTCACTAGGAACTTACATATTACAAAATCGATCCCTTCCATACTTAAGGCCTATAAGTCTGATTTTTTTACACTACATATTTCTTCATGGATTGAGAAGATAGGAATATTTCTCTCAGATCATAATTTTCCACCGAGCAAGGTTATGTGCCCTCCCCTCCAACTCAGACTATCATTATTACCAAGTAGGAAAGAGTCATCAGGTTCCCTCCATAGTAGGTCCCTCTTCACCCATGACTGCTTGATCCATGTCCACTCTTCAGGACTGACCACTTCTTCCACTTATTTCTGATTATTGAAGAGCTTCTTGGCAAAGTCATTGCATCTACCCTCTAATACCCTAAGGCTCCTTGGTCTTTTTGGCTGTTGACAACGTTGATTCTCCTATCTGTAATATAATTTTGAGTGTGCCACAAGTGGATAGAACTTAATACATTAAAATGTAAAGTCTAAAGATGCTACTCAAAATATGTGTTTACTAAATCATTACTCATTTTAGTTTCACTCTTTATGGCTGATCAATCTAAATACCTAGCATAAGCTAAAGACTTAATGGCAGGGGCCGGCACCATGGCTCACTTGATTAATCCTCTGCCTGTAGCATCAGCATCCCATATGAGCATCAGGTTCTAGTTCCAGCTGCTCCTTTTCCAGTCCAGCTCTCTGCTGTTGCCCGGGAGGGCAGTGGAGGATGGCCCAGGTGCTTGGGCCCCTGCACCCACATGGGAGACCAGGAAGAACCACCTGGCTCCTGACTTCGGATCGGCGGCCATTTGGGGAGTGAACCAACAGAAGGAAGACCTTTCTCTCTGTCTCTCTCTCTCACTCTCTATAATTCTACCTATCAAATAATAAAAAAAAGACTTAGTGGTTTCCTATACTTCACTCTTCCTTCACAACATCCAACTCATCAAGTTCTGCTCATTCCATTTCCATTAGATAAATCTTGATACATACTCTGTCCTCATGTTCACTATTATCACTTTGTTGAGACAATCATCTTACCGGAACATCACTGATCATTTCCCAACTATAATTCCAAATTGTTTTGATAATCTCATGTACATTTTTCAATTTTGAAATCTTTAAAATTATAAGTATTTACTATTATTATTTTGAAAGCATCAACATTGTATGTCCAGTTTCTTACAATCTAAGAAGCACCTGTAAGCCAATACTTAAGTTGACACTAAAAATTCATAATAAAGTTGTAGATCATGCCCGTCTGGATAGTAATGGAGAAATAGGCAAGATAATCAAGTACTAGTGTAAGAGAAAATAAGGGAAAAAAAAACAAGGAATGTGTGGGAATATGTGTAAAAGTTTAATACAGATTTTTACAAGGATATATACCAAGAAGTTCCTGAAAATACAAGACCCCCTCACTTGCTTGAGCTTGTGTTTCAAGGCCCTGGGAAAAGATTTCAGAAATGGGTTTGCATGATCATATGTTGCTGTAAAATTTGCAGAAGTAAGATATTTTAACCACAGTTGTAAAGACCACTGTCTTTTTCCACTCAGCATTTCCTTAGACACATATCCTTTCATCTAAGGTAGCACCGCGGTGGCCACAGACATTTTTGGGCATCGGGTAAAAGGAAGTTGAATTGGAAATACATTTAGTTTTGGTTTAGCAGGGTATATTTTTGTGGTTCCTGGTTATTTCACCGTATAGTTATGCTCTTGTGAGCCATCATGTAATAGTGATGACTGCAAGGAATGCTTCTCTCCTTCACTGGGCCAACTCACCCATCATTGTGATATGAAAGACAGGGCCAGAGCTTGTTTGATATATGTCCTGAATCTAGCAACTTAAACTTGACTTAATATAAATTGCATAAAATTTTTCCCAAATTTGATATGGACCAGAAAAATCTGCAAGACGTTAACAAAATCAAGCTGTGAATCAGGAAACTTCAAAAAATAACAATAATGATTTTAAGATATTCTAATTATTTTTTATTCTTATTATAGAACATTATCAGATTATTGACCTAGGAAGAGGAAATCAAGGGACTGAATATTATTTTTTTAAATCATGGAACTCTATGAAGCAGTTAGTAAAGTTATTTTTAATGTATTTGGGAATATTATATTTATAGTATTTGATATCCTTCACATTTTTATTTCCATTATAAAAAACTCTAATTTCTCCCAAAGAAGTAATAGAAGAAAAGCAGAGAATCCACAGGATCATTTTAATAATGCTGCTTTGGAGCCTGTATTGTGGCACACTGGGTTAAACTACTGCTTGCAACACCGACATCCCATGCACCACAAGTTTGAGGCCCAGCTGCTCCACTTCCAATTCTGCTGTCTGCTGATTCACCTGGGAAAGCAGAGGTACTCTATACGTTGTGTGTGTGCGTGGTTGTAAATTGTTGAAGTCTATGCTTAGCATGGAGTTGGTCCTCTGTATATAAAGTCGAACTAAAAATGAACCATAATGAAGAAGGAGATGGGAGAGGGAGAGGGAGGTGGGATGGCAGTTGAGGGGGGAAGGGTGGGTATGGGGGAAAGAACCACTGTATTCCTAAAGTTGTATCTATGAAAAAAATGCATTCATTAAATAAAAACTTAAAAAAAAAAAAACACAGAGGAAGATGGCTCAAGTGTGTGGGCTCTTGACATCCAACCTTAGCGTTGCAGTTATTTGGGCAGTAAACCAGCAGATAAAAGATTTCTACCTCTGTCTCTACCTCTCTCTAACTCTGTCTTAAAAACAAATGCACTTTTTAAAATGCTCCTTAGACATTTGTCAATGGAAAGAGACAAAAGATGGAATCAGTGAGGGACAGTGACAGAAAAGGACATTGAGGATGTTGTTAGTTGAAGTCATAATTTTTTGAGAAATAGTCCTGTTTACAAAAAAATTACAGAGTGTTATTAAGGGTACAATGAGGACATAAAAGCAAAAATAAAAATAAATAATAATAATGATGTGGCTCCATCTTGGAATGAGGAATGCACAAAGACTCAAATTTATTACGAGTCAGGGGTGAGGAGCCAGAACTTAGGTTTTATGATTTTCAACATAAGCTAGGAACTATGTTTTAATTCCTGTCAGGTATCGGTTAAATAGCAAATAAGGCATGGTTTGAGCTAATGGATTGTAAGGAATAACAATATTTGAGTCTCAGGGCAGTTTAATGTAAATAATGGGGATAGAAAAAGAGCAGTGAATGGCTAAGAATAAAACATTTCAATCATCAGAGTTGGCAAATTCCAAATACTGAAATTCTTGAAGACAATGATAAGAGTTAAACAATGGGCAACATTTGCTTAACTCAAACTTGATGATATGCCAAGCAGATATAATATGAGAATAGAGGCTACTCCATTAATGACAGCTACTCTTTCCAATGGCCTAGTTTCATATCCCATTTGGAAAAAATGCATTTATTAAAAAGCATTTTAAATTTTGTATTTCTTTAGTGAGGAAATACTTTAGGGCAATGTTTTATTTATTTATTTATTTATTTATTTTGGTCTGATTAAACAGGCAAATGGTTCTGTTTCATTAATATTATATCAACAAATTTCAAGTTTTTTTTAGCTCTGTACATGTATTTATTGAAATTAATATTTTGGAGCTTCCATTATAATCACTAGATGAAAATGCCCTCTACTATGTCTCAAATCTAAAATCAATGAGACTTGCCTCATATATGCAAAAATTATGCACTATGCAAATCAGTCTTCCCAAATCCAGGTATGAGAGATTGTGCCTGAACTACATGATGGTTATGTTTAAGTCTGAATGAACAAGAACACTAATGGAGACACAGAGAGGCTACAATAATTCTGAAAACTCCAAACTATTGCTTCATGTTTACTTTTACAAGGACACTTCAAACAATTGTTGATAAATGAAATTAAAACATATTTATAGTGGTATAAAAAAGACTTTAGAAACCCATACATATAAAGAGTCTGCAAGGAAGTTTGTGGAAATGCATATGATAAGAAGCCATTATGTGTTTATTTAAAATTCTGCACCAAAATAATTTTATAATTCATTTTTTCAAAGAACTTTTTGAAGTATTCTCAGTTAGTAATTTCCATAGAGTTTTATGTATGTTTGAGCTGTTTCAAAAATCTTAATTTTCCCGCACACTTAAGCTCTTTCAGCATAATAATGAAAATCATATAGAGAAAAAGTTTTTCCAAATAGTAAACTCATGCTATAAAAATGTAATACATTTTTAACTTCCAGATTCAGATCAGATAGAAATGTTCTAATGTTGAAAGATTTTAACTTAAATGTGAACAAAAATTATGAGAACAGTATATTAAACAACCTCAGCTTCGGTTTGAAAATAATTTGAATGACAGGCATTAACTCTGGATTTCCTTATTACATTTCCTATCACTTGTCTTAATACGAGCTTTCTCATGATGTGAATTCTGTCTTTCAAGTATTATTAAATATGATTTAATTTCTAGTATGTTGCCATGGTGAAGAAGCCTTTGCTGTCTGCCCCTATGAATGCTAAGCTGAAAGGGTTGTATTGCTGCCTTCTTATTCTTGATTTTATTTTAAAGTCTGTGACTTGAAATAAAATCTTCCTAAGGGAAGTATGATATATGATTTGGTTAGGAATCAGAACACTTTGAAATGGCTCCTGTGCCAATGAAAGAAACCATCTGTCTGTGAAATATCTGTGAATGAAGGCTGACAGTAAATATCAGGGAAGTGAGTGTTACATGGCAACAGATTGCCACACACAGTTACCATACATGCAGAAATTTCCTTCAATATACACATGCATATGGACATCTAATTTTGCTGATGAATAGCAATGATTGCTTGGCAGACCTAACCCATCATCAAATGCTTTTTGGCATCTGAGTCAGGATGTCTGCTATATAACCTGTTAAAATGAACTAATGGGGATGTGGAGAAATTGAGCCTGCTAGACCACTTTATGGAAGGAGTTGTCCAGATCAATAGCATCTCAAGAAGCTATTTCTTTTTCTTTTTCTATATTTGTGTTTATCATTGACACAAAGCAACTATACATACTTAAAAGATACAGTACAGTCCAGCATTCCAATACATGGATAAAAATTTGTAATGATTAGATAGGGTAACCAGCATATCTATCACCTCAGACACATATTTTTTGAGGATTTATTTAATTACTTTAAAGGCAGAGTTACAGAGAGGCAGAGGCAGAGACAGAGAATGATATCTTCCATCTGCTGGTTCACTGCCTAGATGGCTGCAGATGGAGCCGGGCTGATCCAAAGCCAGGAGCCAGGAGCTTCTTCTAGGTCTTCCAGGCAGGTAAAGGGGCCCAAAGACTGGGGCCATCTTTTACTGCTTTCCCAGGCCATAGCAGAGAGCTAGATCAGAAGTGGAGCAGGCAGAGTTCTAACCAGTGGGATTCTGGCACCACAGGGAGGAGCTTAACCTACTATACCACAGTGCTGGCCCCTAAATTTTTTTTTTTTTATTTTGATGAAGTTCAATGTAGTGATGTCTCCTTCAGTTGGGCTTTAAGTGCAAAGTTAATGAAACTTTCCCTAGACTATGATCACATAACTTCCTTATTTTTTCTGAACAATTTATAATCCTATGTTTTGAATCTGAACTATTTGGAGTTATGTATGAGGTGTGAATCATAACTCTAAGGTTTTTTGTGGGGTCTTTGCTTTTGCTTGAAGATTTCTAATGTTCCGTGTCATTTGTTTAATAGGCAATATTTCCTCCATTTGACTTGCTTTCGTACATTTTTCAACACTCAGATAAACATAGTTGTATGGACCCATTTCTTGGTTCTCTGTTCTAGTCCATTGATTTATATGTATACCACTCTTTCAGGACAAACCAACTGGATTAGTGTAGCTATATTATAAATCTTAGGCTTAATTTTATGCGTATAAAATTATCTAAAAAACTGATCTCTGTAAAAAATAAGGATGAGAAAGGAAGAGGGAGGAGAAAGAAGGGCAGGTGTAGGTGTGTGAGTGGAAGGGAGTTTGGGGGGTTGAATCCTCACGTTCCAAGTCTATGTATATTAAATGCATGAAGTTGCATTCCTTAAATAAAATAAAATAATATAAAAAACTGATTCTACCTACATTCTCCCTTAACAAAAAATTGTTTAAGACATTGCTATTCATTGCCTTTCCTTATAAATATCAGAATACTTTTATCTATAACTTCAAAAAATACTGTAGTTTTGTGACCTTTGTCAATTCACTTAATAGTTCTAGGAGGTTTTCTTTGAAGAAACTTTGAGATAATCTATGTATTCATATATTTGTAAAAATCAAAATAATTATATCTCTTTATATTTTCTTTACCAAATTATATGCAGTTATATCACATTACCCTTTATTGCACTAGCCAGAATTTCCAGCTTCTGATAGTCAATTATATGTTTCAGCTTGACAGAGCTAAAAACTGTATACATAACTCATAAAATATTATTTTTGGCTGTGTCTCGAGTGAATTTCTGGAAGAAATCAGCATCTACATTGATAAACTAAGAAAAGAAGATTGCCTTCACCAATGCAGGGGCCATCAGTCAATGCTTTGAGGACCTGACTAGAACAAGACGTGGTAGGAAAGCAGTGGATTCGCTTTCCTTGAGATGAATCATCCATCTTCTGCTCTCAGATGTCAGTGTTCCTGCTTCTTCAGCCCCAGACTAAGACAAGAACTGACACCATTAGGTCCCTGGAGTCTCAGGCCTTTGGATGGAGACTGAATTATACCACTGGCTTTGCTGATTCTCCAGCTTAGAGAAATATCATGGGACTTCTCATAATTGTATGAGATAATGACATATATGCACATGATTCTACTTCAAAATATCTATGGAAAAAACTGAATTAAAAATGTGCAGGGTAGGCATTTGATGCAGCTGTTAAGTTGAATGCTCATATTCCATAACAGATTGCCTGGATTCTAATCACAATTCTGTAATATATTCCTGTTGTTTGCTAATGTAAGAACTAATCTCAATTCTTTGCAAGCTATTCAAAAAAATTGAAAGGGAAGGAATCCTCCCAAACTCCTTCAATGAGGCCTGCATAACCTTAATTCCTAAACCAGAAAACAATAAAAGAAAGAAAGAGAACTGCAAATGAATATCCATGAAGAACATAGATACAAAAATCCTTAACTAATACTAGCTAATAAAATCAAACAACACATCAGAAAGATCATTCACCTGGACAAGTGGGATTTATCCCTTGTAGGCAGGGATGGATCAACATTCCTATATCAATAAATGTGATACATCACATTAATAAACTGAAGAATAAAATCCATATAATTACCTCAATAGATGCAGAGAAAATATTGATAAAATACATCTATTCACGATGAAAACGTTAAGCCAACTGAGTACAGAAGGAACGTTCCTCAATACATTCAAAGCAGTTTATGATAAACTCATGGCCAGCATCCCATTATTGAATGGAGAAAAGTTGGAAACATCCCCACTAAGATCAAGAATCACACATGGATGCCCTGTCTCACCAGTACTATTCAATAGAGTCCTGGAAGTTTTAGCCAGAGGCAATAGGGAAGAAAAAGAAATAAAAGGAATACAAATTGGGAAGGAAGAAGTAAAACTATCCCAATTTGCAGATGACATGATTCTATATAGAGAGAATCCAAAAGACTCAACTAAGAGACTTTTAGAACTCAAAAAAGAGGTGACATGGTGGGATATAAAATTAACATCCCAAAATCAATAGCCTTTGTATACATAGAAAATACCATGTCTGAGGAAGAACTTCTAAAATCCATCCCATTCACAATAGCTACAAATAAATCAGATACCTTGGAATAAATTTAACCAAGGACATAAAGGATCTCTATAATGAAAACTACAAAATATTAAAGAAAGAAATAGAAGAAGACACACACAAAAACGGAAAAATCCTCCATGTTCATGGATTGGAAGTATCAATATCATCAAAAATGTTCATTCTGCCAAAAGTAATTTACAGATGCAATGTGATCCCAATCAAAATATCAAGGACATTTTTTCTCATAACTAAAAACAAAAATACCATAAAACATGATCCTGAAATTCATATGGAAACAAAGTAGACCCCAAATAGCTAAAGCAATCTTATACAACAAAATCTAAGCTAAAGACATCACATTGCCAGATTTTAAAACATACTACCAGGCAGTTATAAACAAAAGAGCTTGATACTGGCACCAAAATACACATGTAGACTGATGGAACAGAAATCAATCCATGCACCTACAACTAACTAATCCTCGACAAAGAAGCTAAAACCTATCCCTGGAGAAAGGGCAGACTCTTCAAAAAGTGATGCTGGGAAGAGGATCTTTACATGCAGAAGTATGAAACAAGACCCCAACCTTAAGCCATAAAAAAAAAATCAAATGTATTAAGGATCTGAATCTACAACCTGGTACCATAATTACTAGAAGAGAACATTAGAGAAACTCTGAAAAACATTGGCATAGGCAAATTCTTGTTGGAAAAGACACCAGAACCACAGACAATCATAGCCAAAATAGACAAATGTGATTGCAAGAAGCAGAGAAGCTTCTATACAGCAAAAGAAACACTCAGCAAAATGAAGTGGCAACTAACAGAATGTGAGAATATATTTACAAACTATGAAAATGATATGGATTAATATCCAGAAACTACAGAGAACTTAAAAAACTCAATAACAACAAATATTTTAGTTAAGAAATAGGAAAAGGACTTCAACAGACATTCTGCGAAAGAGGAAATTCAAATGGCCAACAGACACATGAAAAAATGCTCAGGATTATTAGCCATCAGCTAGAATGGCTCTCATACAGAAATCAACAAACAATAAATGCTGGTGAGAATATGTGGAAAAGGCACCCTAATCGACTGTTGGTGGGAATGTACACTAGTATAGCCTTTGTGGAAGCCAGTATGGAAATACCTCAAAACATTGAAAATAGATCTAATATATGACCTAGCCATTCCACTTCTGGGAATTTACCCAAGGGAAATGAAATCAGCTTATGAAAGAGTTATCTGTATCCCCATCTTCATGAAGTTCAGTTCACAATAGCTATGATAGGGAATCAGCTCAGATGTCTATCAACTGATGATAGGATAAAGAAATTATGGCATATAGACACTATGGAATACTACTCAGTGGTTAAAAAGAAGCATGGAATCAATCCTGTCTTTTGCAACAAAATAGATGCAACTAGAAGCCATTATACTTAGTGAAATAAGCCAGTCCCAAAATGACAAATACCATATGTTTTTCCTGATCTTAGGTAACTAATAGAGTACCTAAAATGTAATATATAAGACCATGTCTAACGTACTTGGGCCTCATTCCTGTGTAATCATAACCTCTACTCTACCACCAATGGCTCTACTCCCAACCTGTGTGTACTGATGGTCCTCTTCCCCACTTAATGCTGTATAATTGTTCAAACCTGGTAAATGCCACTCTTAGGATCATTGGTTACTATCCTCACTCTGTCTTTTATGACCTTGTCTAAATATGATCAGAGTCGGCAAACTTGGAAGGCTTCCATAGCCTTGGCAACTCATGACGACAGCCTAGGATGGTTACTGGCACCATAAACTAGAGTGTCAATTTGTTGGGTCAACAACAGGAGCCACTGTGCACTTGCTCCTCATGTGGGATCTCTGTCCTTAATGTGCTGTACATTGTGATTTAATGCTATAACTAGTACTCAAACAGTATGTTTCAGTTTGTGTTTCTATGTGGGTGCAAACTGTTGAAATCTTTATACTAAATTGATCTTCTGTATATAAAGAGAATTGAAAATGAATCTTGATGCAAATGGAAGGGGAGAGGGAGCGGGAGAGGGGAGGGTTGTGGGTGGGAGGGAAGTTACGGGGGGGGGGAAGCCATTGTAATCCATAAGCTGTACACTGGAAATTTATATTCATTAAATAAAAGTTAAAAAAAATGTAATATATAAGAGTGAAATTGATATTTTCATATTTGTTGGTTGTTTATAGCCCTATCTCTACTGCTGTTTGTATCTTCATATGATTTGTTGAGCTCTTTACTTAGTGCTAGTTAATCCTATGAGTATAAAGTAAATTGAAAATAGATCTTTGTAAAAACTGAGTCAGAACGGGAAAGAGAGGAGGAAGAAGGGTGGGCAGGACCATGGGTGGGAAGGAGGGTAAGGTGGCAATAATCACTATTTTCCTAAATCTGTATGAATGAAATACATGAAATTTGTAATCTTAAATAAAATTTTAAAAATACATTAAAAATAAATAAAATAAAATTTAAGTTTATTTGCATATGTCCTTTGACCTTCCTCATTGACCTTAATTTTTTACATTTTATCACATAATACTTAAAATATATGAAAGAGTAAATTGTTTTGGATATTTTCTATGAATATATGTGAAAATATAAGTTCTTTTTTCTTCATTGCCTCATATCTAGGACATAATATATTGTTTGTGCCTATCAAGCATAATAAATATCTTTCAAATGAATCAGTGAAAGTATTTCATAAGTGCAAATGACAAATGCTAAGTTGGTGAGCAATTAATAAAAAAACTGAATAGAATGGTGATATTCTAAATTCAAATTAAGTATTTTTTCTGCAAACTTGCATTTAAATTTATTTAAATCTTATAATTTTGGCTACAATAGATTGAATTTTTCTGTCCCCACAAATTTTCTGTGTTGAAACCTAATTCCCAATGTGATAGTTTTTGGAAGTAGGCTTTGGGGAGGTGATTAGGTAATTTATGTGAAGCCCAGATGCATAGGATCAGTACTATTTTAAAAGTATCCTGTGAATTCTTATGGTCCTTCTACCACTTGAGGATACAAGCAAGTGATGGATGTGGAAGTTGTACTCATCAAATATCAAATCTGCTGTCACTTAATCATGTGCTTCTCAGCCTCCATATTTTAAGAGATAAAATTTTGATGTTTGCAAGCTAGCCAATATGACATTGACACTGAGAAATAAAAAAACTATGATCTTTTTACAGAACTGTATCTTACATGGGTGTCATACTCTTATCCACGATTAGGTATGGATCTCAAGAATGTTTCTTTTATTTTTTATTACAAAGTACAATAAAAACTCATAAAATAAGTGATTGAATTTTAGCAAGTTATATAAGTTGCTTTAACTTAGAAATTCTTAACAAGATGATTGGATTGCATTCTCTTTGTACACTGCCACTATCTCCCGTTCTGGGTATGTAGAGCCAAGATAACTGACACAAAAGGCAACTTATTTTATGATGAGGTGCATCAGCCACTCTTGATGCTCGCATTTAAATGATCTCTGCTACTTAATTATTTCTACACCTTTTATTGTTCATTCTCTAGGAAAATATGTAATGTCAACATTTTTAAATATAGATAGTTGTTTGGCTTTTTCTTCTACAGATATAGCATCTGACATAGTTTTAAGAAATTCCTGTGGTTTTAGAAACTACTATTATGTTTGAATCACAATATAACACTGGAAATGAAAATCAAAATAAAATATATATTATAAAATAATGTATAATCAGCAATGTTGTTCATGTGTTATGGCCAATAGGCATTTGAATAAAGGCTCAATATCATTAATCTTCATAGAATTGCAACTCAAAACCACAATGCAGTATAATTTCACCCAGGTTAGAATGGCTATTATCAATAATAAAAAAGAATAACAAATGCTAGCAAGGATATAGTGTAAGATTGACTCCTAAACAGTTCTGGTGGGAATATAAACTAATAGTGTCTCTATGTAAAATAGTGTGGATGTCCTAAAATAAAAATAGATTTATCTTATTATCCAGCAATCATATATATATATATATATATGCACATATACATATATATGTACATATATACAAAATAAATGAAAACATATCAGAGAAACCTGCCTCTCCATATTTAATGTAATACCACTTAAAATAGCCAGGATATACCATGAGCCAAGGTGTACATTAATATATGTACATGCTGAGAAATACACTATAGACACAGTGGAAAATTATTTATCTATAAAAAAGAATGAAATACTGTCATTTACTGTAAAATGGAACGATCTGGGTGACATTATGTTACAAGAAATAAGCCAGACACAGAAAGACAGATACTGTGCGTTTTCCCTCATAAGTGTAATCTAAGAAAACTCAGAAGCAACATAGAATAGTGATTACTAGAGGCTAGGCAGGGTGGGTGAGTATTGTGGGGAGAATAGAAGGAGGTTAGATTGAATAAATAAGTTCTAGTGATCCACAGCCCAGTGAGGTAGCCATAATCCACAATCAGCTATTATATGCTTTTTATGTGGCTAGAGACGAGAATGAGGGTTCTAAGCATTTAGTGATGACACAAAGAGGAAAAAGTTCTGATTTGATCAGCACACATGGTGGATATGTGTTGAGATGTCACACTACGCTCCATGAATAATGTGTAGTTGTTAATTATTAATCTGATTTTTAATTTTAAATGATATTTGATCTTCACACATTGAATACAAATATCAAATTATCACATCATTCTCCACAGCTACGCACAATATAATTAAGTTTAAAAAGAAATTATTATTTTATATATCTATCACTCATTACATAAAGATGGAAGATTTTCTTGCTTTATAAAAGACAAGACAGGTGGATCTTTGACCTACTATTTAAGACACCTGCATCCTTTACTGAAGGGCCAAGGTTTATGTTCTAGCTCTGCTCCTGATTCTGGCTTTTTGCTAATGTACACATGGGAAGCAATAGGTGATGGTTCAAGTGGCTGGGGCCCTGGCATTGATGTACGCATGTGCGAGACCCAGCGTGAGTTCTCATTTCCCAGGTTTCTACATGTCCAGCTCCGGTTATTGTGGGCATTTGGGGGGGGGGGGTAATCAGCAGATGAAAGGCTCTCTCACTCTATCAGAGTTTGCCCGTCTCTCTCTCTCTCAATAAATAAATAAATAAACATTTTTTTAGTAAGGTAGTCTATTGACTCTTATTATATCCAAAGCTAGTGTAATTCGAAAATAAACTAACAATGTTTAGTTTTATGTCACACTTTGGGCCAGATATTTTTCCTAAACATTAGGCAGGTGTGATTATTCCCAGCACTGTCAATAGCAACTCGCACATTAGTTAGAGGACTTGGGTAGAAATCAGTCAGTCTGGTCCAGAGCACAAGCTTTTATCCACTGTACCCTGTGACTATATGGTTATCACACACTTCAGGGAGATATGGTCAAGTATAAATATCAACTATTATTTTAACTATAATAAAATTAAAATAATGTATTTGATTAGATGTGATAATGTTAAGCTGAGGTAGTCTCCTCTTGTTATACTATGGACTTTTCAATTGATACTGTGCGTGTGTTTGTGTGTGTGCTTTCTGCTAGTGTACTGACAAACCACAATTCTACAATGCAGGGGAAAATAATGAAGAAGGAAAAACAATCAAAACTGTGATCTAAGTTTTGTAGAAGTTTTTCAGGGTGAGTTATATCAAGAGAGTAATAATACATTAATGTATAATTTTCATCCTCTGTTGCCCTATAACTAAATAATTTATAATAAAAGCAATATTTCATACATTCAAAGCAGAAACTTTTTTCTGATGTCTATTCTAACACTTTAATATCATGTGCTTCTCATTGAAGTCATATGACACTGACACTTCTACTTAGTGTTTTTTGAAGTTTATAAGACAATCAGCCTGTTTTGACATAATATGTTGCTTCTAGTATTCACAAGTCTTCTTGTGTTAGTGCAAAGGAAAATTTAGTTACTGAAGCTTATGCTATATCTCTGTGGACATTATGTTTATATCCTGACAATTTTATATAATCTAGCACTATAAAATTGTGCTGTTGCTGAAAAGTGATTGCTTTGAAAGATTCTATATCAATGAATAAATTGGCCAAAGATTCTAGCTATGCGATTTTTCCAATTCTAAGTAAATTTTCCCACTAAAAATTGTCAGTGTAAGCTAATGAAAATTATTCAGTTTCTTCTGCATGAGGAAACTTCAAAAAGTTCATGGAATTTATATGAATTTTTTTTTAATTACAGACAGTAAGAGGGAGAAGAGACAGAAAGGTCTTCCATCCCTGGTTCACTCCCCAGATGGCTGCAGTGGCCAGAGCTGTGCCGATCCAAAGTGAGAAGCCAGGACTTCTTCCAGGTCTGCCATGTATATTCAGGGGTCCAAGCAATTGGACCATCCTCTAGTGCTTTCCAGGCCATAGCAGAGTGCTGGATTGGAAGAGGAGCAGCTAGGTCTAGAACCAGCACCCATGTGGGATGCTGGCACTGCAGGCGGAAGATTAACCTACTGTGCAACAGCACTGGTCCCATGAATTGTCCTTTAATTCCATTTCCCCAAGAATATTTTTAAGTAAGTATAATTGTCCCTATTTCAAATATATTATCTTCATCTAAATTGTCTACCAGTTAGCTCAGTGGTAAGATTTTTCAGAAAGTTAAATAGAAATGAGTGGATTTATTCCTGGGGTATTTTAAACATTTATGGAGGTGAGGAAGGTATTGTACTGATGTTGTGAGGGAAGTAGGTAGATGCATGCGATACATTCAACAGTCTTACACACTGGGAAGTTATTTAAAAACTAATCTGCATTTCAAATGCCCTGCTGAATATTCCTCTAGGTGGGAAATATATGATCAGATGTTTCAGCCTAGAAACTATTTAATTTCACATAAAAATGCAAATAATTACTTGCATTTTATTCTGTACAGAGATGACTAGTATTAAGTCAATAGAAGATAGAATTTGGTTTGGAAATATGTCAATATTATTTTCCATTTTGAGAAAATCATTTAACCTTGTCAAGATTATTTGAAATGCCATTCTCAAGTTTGCACCAGCCTATTTTTATGGCTGTCCCATTTACCCTAACTCCTCATTAAGAGAATGTGTACAAGCATGCATCTCATTCATTACCCTTTTCAGAGGAGGCAAGTTGACACATTATTAGGTTAAACATAGTTAATTTATGAAATTTTACTTCCTCATTAGTAATTCTCTCTATAGGAATTGAGGCATTAAGTAGTAGTTTTGCTTTTTAGATTTGAAATTGGAATAAAATTTTGTATGCCAATCTGTTTTTAGCAAATTCTTTATTAGAAAATATTTGATATAAACTGAAAAGGATACTTCTTTTCTAATAATCTTGAGGATTTTAGCTGATGCAATGTAAGCATGTTTTCCATGTTCACATCTTTAGCTGAATAGAAACCACTTTTCTCAGGATAACAAGCTACTGGAAAATGACAAATTTTATATATGAAAATATGGTAAACAGGCTTGGATTGTGCAGAATACATTAATGGTAACATCCATTGAAGAAGTTTGAGTATAATTTATTGAAAATAATTTATTCTTTCATAAAAATTTCCCCTTACAGAAACACTGTTTTCTCCCTAAAATTAAAATTATCAATAAAGAATCATTGATAACTGTTAATTATATTTTGAGAGGCAAGTTTCATTTCTATAATTTCTCAGCTCCTTTTATGTACACATGAATGTAAGTCCTAAGTATTTACATTGAAAATTCAAAGGAAATAACCGTATATGTTTTCTTATATACAGAGAGGATATATTTTTCTTTAAAATTAGACTTAAGGATTGTTCAGAAATACAAAATTGTTTATCTTCAACAGACTCTCATAATGACATCTGGCCCTAAAATTAGGTGTATAAAATTTCTTATTTCACATTTGTCAGTTGTGTAAAAATATAAAGCTATTCATATTCAATTTTAAAGTTCATAGGAATGTTTGGTTAAAAATGAAAAGATGGTATAAATCTTTGACACAGACATGCACAGATGTTTTCAGTGGGTATACTGACATTATTAATGGCAATGAGACTTTCTTGAAAGGGGAGGGTTTCCTGTGCAGTAGTCATTACTGTTGTTTTATAGTGGTTATTTTTAGGTACTAGGTCCATACAGATAACCAGTAGGGATTTCAAGAAATTAAGCTCTGAAAAGATAACTACTTTTAACTGAATTCTATTTAAGCTTTTTTTTTTCATTTGTTTTAATAAGTGAATGCAAATACAGATAGTAACAAATGAAATTTTTACAGATTTAAGGTGTGTGATATTTCTATTCTATTCTTGAATAAATGGACCAAACAACATAGATAGATGAGAGAGAGAGAGAGAGAGAGAGAGAGAGAGAGAGAGAGAGAGAGAGAGAAACATAAAGGAAGGAAGAACTTTCTCTAAATTCTATTATTTTCTGGACAGAGGGTGGGTAACATCCTTTATTTTTGTTTTACATCTCTCTAGCTCATATGGCTTATATAGAGCCATTCTCTCCCTCACAAATGCAGACGCAGATTAACACACATACAAGAGACCATACTATACATATTATTGTGAATATTTTTATGTAAATTTAGTTATAAAATTTCTACATCTCTACAAGCTATGAACAGATTATCTTTAATTCACAGTAAAATTCAATTGATCACAAAACATAATAATACAGTTTATCATTTCCAAACTGACATAATTTAGAATCTCCCCATAATAGGAAATTTCCGCTATGAAAAGAGAAAATATCTGAAGCTCTCTTATGAGTGATAATTGCTTGTGTTTCTATAAGCCAGAACTGAATGACATCTTCTGCATGAAGTATTGGGTAAAGGCATCAAAATAACTAAATTAGTTCCAGAGTAACAACAAATCTGAACATACATTAAAGAAATGTCAAGATGATATTAAAACAACAAAGTTATTCCTAAGTTAATTTAAGTGTATCTTAAGACAAGAGAAACAGCCTTAAAGGATTACAACAAAACTCAGCAATCAGCAGTATAAAATCATAATATCAGGTATTTGAAAAAAATGAGCAGACATGAAGGAAGCGGGGAAATATGACAAACAGAAACATAAAAATCTCTAAGGTGATGAAATTAACAGACAGAAATATTAAAGTAACTACTATGTTTACATTACATACTTTCAATTAGGCAGACAAAATATGAATGTGGGGTTGCAGCTGCAGCACAGCAGATTAAAGCCCTGGCCTGCAGCACTGACATCCCATATGGATGTCAGTTCAGGTTCCAGCTGCTCTACTTCAAATCCAGTTCCCTGCTAATGCACCTGGGAAAGCAGCAGAGGATGGCCCAAAACCTAGCACCCCTGTACACATGTGAAAAACTTGGAAGAAGCTCCTGGCTCCTGCCTTCAGATCAGCTCAGCTCTGGCCATTGTGGCCATATACGAGTGAACCAGTGGATAGAAGACCTCTCTATGTCTCTACCTCTGTCTTTCAAATAAATAAAATAGCCCTTACGGAGAAACCCGAGCTCTACGGAACCCGAGCTGAGATCCTTACAGCCAGTACAAAGTCAGAAGTCTCAGACCTCAAGGAGTTTTGACAGCTGGAACAAAATGCTGAAAGGTGGAGACTGAATTTGACATGTGGGCTATATTTTGCACACATGATTTAAAGGAATGAGAAAGAGACTTAGAAAAAAAACTGCAGAGGAAACTCTTCCGGATCTAGTGGATGTGACACAGAAGACCTACGGGGAGAGCAAGGCTGCCCATTGCTGCACCTAGCCACGCTGTGGGAGCAGAGCTGGAGAGTGAAGCAGCGAGAGCGGAACCGCGAGAGCAGGGAACTGAGGGAGCCAAGCTGCAGAATTTGAGCCCCAGTGCTGGAAGGAGAGGTAACCCGAGACATTGGCGGGGAAGGTCAGAACGTCGTCTGAGATCCTACTGGGGAAAGTGCACCAGGCTGACGGGAGGAGAGAGAAAAAAAAGCAAATAAATAGGGGGAACCAGCAGGGTCACTAGCCTCTCTCTCCACTCACCTTACAAAGCTGAGCAAGACAAAGAGCAGGCACCATTTTACATATGTAACACAAACTCCATAAACTAGGCAACCCAGTGAGCTGTGTGGAATTTCTTCCCAACTGAGTCTAAAAAAAAAAAAAAGAGAGAGAGAGAGAGAGAGAGAGCAAGAGAGCAAGCCAGAAAGCCAGAGAGCAATCTGGGTGAACCACCTTGGGCACACCCTTAACCCTGAAGAACCAAACAAAGCTCTCTGGCCACACCCATCATAGCCTCTAAGTATCCATCAAAAGGAGACAGTCCACATAATCTAGAGGCATAGTATAACAAAAAACACCACAGCAAAGGAAACAAAGAACACCTCCAAAATGCCAAACAAATGTACAAACCAAGGTAACAAGAGCAAGGAAGACACTATGATGCCCCCAAATGAAAAAGACACCCCAGTTCAAGATTATGAAGATGATGAGATCGAAGAAATGCAAGAAGAGGATCTCAAGAAAATGGTAAGATAATTAAGAAGTTCTCAAAAACAAATTCTTGAACTACAGAAATCCTTAATGGACAAGATAGAAAATCTCTCTCGTGAAAATGAAATATTAAGGAGGAATCAAAATGAAATGAAACAACTAGTAGAACAAGAAACTGTGATAGGGATGAGAAAACATAATGAAATGAAGAATTCAAAAGATCAAATGACAAACACATTAGAGAGAAATAAAAACAGAATGGGTGAAGCAGAAGAGAGAATATTGGACTTAGAAGACAGAGAACAGGAAAGGAAATAGGCAAACCAAAGAAAAGAAGAAGAAATTAGAAATCTAAAAAATATTGTCAGGAATCTACAGGATACTATTAAAAAACCCAACATTCGGGTTCTAGGAGTTCCTGAAGGCATGGAGAGGGAGAAAGGATTAGAAGGCCTTTTCAGGGAGATACTAGCAGAAAATTCCCCAGGTTTGGAGAAGGACAGAGAGATCTTAGTACAGGAAGCTCAAAGAACCCCTAATAAACATGATCAAAAGAGATCCTCACCAAAACACATTGTAATTAAACTCACCACAGTGAAATATAAAGAAAAGATCTTAAAATGTGCAAGAGAGAAATGTCAGACCACCCTCAGAGGATCCCCAATTAGACTCACAGCAGACTTCTCATCAGAAACCCTACAAGCAAGGAGGGAATGGCGAGATATAGCCCAGGTACTAAGAGAGAAAAACTGCCAGCCCAGAATATTATATCCTGCAAAGCTCTCATTTGTGAATGAAGGTGAAATAAAGACCTTTCATAGCAAACAGAAATTGAAAGAATTTGTTGCCACTCATACAGCCTTTGTATACACAGGCAATGCCATGGCTGAGGAAGAACTAAGATCAATCCCATTCACAATAGCTAGAAAAACAATCAAATACCTTGCAATAAACTTAACCAAGGACATTAAAGATCTGTACGATGAAAATTACAAAAACTTAAAGAAAGAAATAGAAGAGGATACCAAAAAATGGAAAAATCTTCCATGCTCATGGATTAGAAGAATCAACATCATCAAAATGTCCATTCTCCCAAAAGCAATTTACAGATTCAATGCAATACCAATCAAAATACCAAAGGCATTCTTCTCAGATCTAGAAAAAATGATGCTGAAATTCATATAGACACAGGAGACCTCAAATAGATAAAGCAATCTTGTACAACAAAAACAAAGCTGGAGGCATCACAATACCAGATTTCAGGATATATTACAGGGCAGTTGTTATCAAAACAGCATGGTACTGGTACAGAAACAGATGGATAGACCAGGCCGGCGCTGTGGCTTAACAGGCTAATGCTCCGCCTTGCGGCGCCGGCACACCGGGTTCTAGTCCCGGTTGGCGCACCAGATTCTATCCCGGTTGCCCCTCTTCCACGCCAGCTCTCTGCTATGGCCCGGGAAGGCAGTGGAGGATGGCCCAAGTGTTTGGGCCCTGCAACCGCATGGGAGACCAGGAGAAGCACCTGGCTCCTGGCTTCGATCAGCAAGACCCGCTGGCCACAGCGGCCATTGGAGGATGAAGCAACGGCAAAAAGGAAGACATTTTTCTCTGTCTCTCTCTCTTACTATCCACTCTGCCTGTCAAAAAAATTAAAAAAAAGATGGATAGACCAATGGAACAGAATAGAAACACGAGAAATCAATCCAAACATCTACATCCAACTTATATTTGATCAAGGATCCAAAACCAATCCCTGGAGTAAGGACAGTCTATTCAATAAATGGTGCTGGGAAAATTGGATGTCCACATGAAGAATCATGAAGCAAAACCCCTACATTTCACCTTACACAAAAATTCACTCAACATGGATTAAAGATTTAAATCTATGACCCGACACCATCAAATTATTAGAGAGCATTGGAGAAACCCTGCAAGATATAGGTACCAGCAAAGACTTCTTGGAAAATACCCCAGGAGAACAGGCAGTCAAAGCCAAAATTAACTATTGGGATTGCATCAAATTGAGAAGTTTCTGTACTTCAAAAGAAACAGTCAGGAAAGTGAATAGGAAACCGACAGAATGGGAAAAAAATTTGCAAACTATGCAACAGATAAAGGGTTGATAACCAGAATCTACAAAGAAATCAAGAAACTCAACAACAACAAAACAAACAACCCACTTAAGAGATGGGCCGAAGACCTCTACAGACATCTTTCCAAAGAGGAAATCCAAATGGCCAACAGGCACATGAAAAAATGTTCAAGATCTCTAGCAATCAGAGAAATGCAAATCAAAACCACAATGAGGTTTCACCTCACCCAGGTTTGAAGGCTCACATTCAGAAATCTACGAACAATAGATGCTGGAGAGGATGTGGGGAAAAAAGGACACTAACCCACTGTTGGTGGGAATGCAAACTGGTTAAGCCACTATGGAAGTCAGTCTGGAGATTCCTCAGAAACCTAAACATAACCCTACCATACAACCCAGCCATCCCACTCCTTGGAATTTACCCAAAGGAAATTAAATTGGCAAACAAAAAAGTTGTCTGCACATTAATGTTTATTGCAGCTCAATTCACAATAGCTAAGAACTGGAACCAAACGAAATGCCCATCATCAGTAGACTGGATAAAGAAATTATGGGACATGTACTCTATAGAATATTATACAGCAGTAAAAAACAATGAAACCCAGTCATTTGCAACAAGATGGATGAATCTGGAAAACATCATGCTGAGTGAATTAAGCCAGTCCCAAAGAGACAAATATCATTTGTTTTCCCTGATCGGTGACAACTGAGCACCAAAGAGGAAACCTGTGGAAGTGAAATGGACACCATGAGAAACAGTAACTTGATCAGCTCTTATCCTGACTGTTGTTATACAATGTCATACTTTATCCATTTTAGTATTTTTTTGTTCTAGTACTAGTGGTTGAACTCTGTAATTAACACACAATTATTCTTAGGTGTTTAAATTTTAACTGAAAAGTGATCCCTGTTAAATATAAGAATGAGAAAAAGAGAGGGAGGAGATGTAAAATTGGGGACATGCTCAATCAGACTTGCCCCAAATAATGGAGTTATAAACGTGCCAGGGTATTCCAATACAATCACATCAAGGTGGCATGTACCAATAACATCTCACTAGTCCAAGTGATCAATTTCAGTTCACAATTGATCACACTGATAGATCTAAGAGTCAAAGGGATTACACAAACAAGACTAGTGTCTGCTAATACTAACTGACAGAATCAAAAAAGAAGAGAACGATCCAATATGGGAATTGGGAGACACAGCAGACTCATAGAATGGCAGATGTCCTAAATAGCACTCTGTCCTCAGAATCAGCCCTTAAGGCATTTGGATCTGGCTGAAGAGCCTATGAGATTATTTTAGGCACGGAAAGCCAAGACACTCTGAAAAAAAAAAAAAAAAAAAAAAAAAAAAGAGGAGGAGGAGGAGGAGGAGGAGGAGGAGGAGAAGACCTAAATGAAAGATCTCAGCAAGTGTGATCCCAGTGGAAAGTACGGGGCCATCAAAGAAGCAAGTACCTTTCTCTGAAGTGAGGAGAGAACTTCCACTTTGAATATGACCCTATCGGAATAAGATCGAAGTCGGCAAACCTTAAAGGCTTCCATAGCTTCGGCAACTCATGACTAGAGCCTAGGGAGATTACTGACGCCATAAACAAGAGTGTTAATGTTAAATCAACATCAAGAGTCACTGTGTACTTACGTCCCTTGAGGGATCTGTCCTTATTGGGTTGTCCTGTGTGAAGTAATGATAGCTAGTACTGAAACAGTATTTTTACACTTTGTGTTTCTGTGTGGGTGCAAACTGATGAAATCTTTACTTAGTATATACTGAATTGATCTTCTTTATATAAAGATAATTGAAAAAAAAAAAAACCTTGGGGTTAAATTGGAAATTACATAGAAAATTAATCATTTAAAAAAAATATCATGTAGGATCTCTGTCATTAATGTTCTGTACACTGTTATTTAATGTTATAACTAGTACTCACACAGTATTTTAAACTTTGTGTTGCTATGTGAGGGCAAACTGTTGAAATCTTTACTTTATATATACTAATCTGATCTTCTGTATATAAAGAGAATTGAAAATGAATCTTGTGAATGGAAGGGGAGAGCGAGCGGGAAAGGGGAGGGTTGCAGGTAGGAGGGAAGTTATGTGGGGGGGGGGAGCCATTGTAATCCATAAGCTGTACTTTGGAAATTTATATTAATTAAATAAAAGATAAAAAGAAGAAAAGAAAAAAAAATAAAATAAATCTTTCAAAAAAAGAAAAACATGAATGTGATGGAAAAATGAAAGAAACCACAATTACATCATGATCACATTCATAAAAACCTATGGAAGATAAAATCTTTAAAAACAAAAATGAAAAATATACAAAAGTTGGCACCACTGGAATATACACTGCTGATGGAAATGTTAAATATCCCTACTGCTTTGGGAAACATTTTGATAGTTTCTTATTTAAATAAGTACATCTGTGCAAGCCAGGCATTCAACATCAGGGTGTTTGCTTAAGAAAATCAGCATGACCAGAGATTTCTACAAGAAAATTTATAGTGAATTTATTGGAAATAGTCAAAAGTATAAATAACCCAAATGTCCATCAACAGGTGAACTAGTATACATATTGTGGTTTGTTACATGATGGAATACCACTGAAATAAAAAGGGAATAAACTGTTGCTACATGCCACAGCATGAATAATTCTCAAAATGATTATGCTTAAAAAAATAGTACATAGTGTAAAAGTAAGTCAATTAGAGAAGCAGGGATTATCAAGGACAAGGGAAAACACTTTGTGGTTACAAATATTTTAATTCTTTATAAGGATTTTGTGTTTGTAATTTGGATATAAATTTGTTAAAGATTGCCAAAGGGTATTATTTAAATATGTGAAGCTTGTTATGTGTCAAGTTTAGATCAATAAAACTGTTTTACATGTTACCAAAGAGATATTTTCTCACACCCAAATATACTGGTTTAAATTACATAAACATTACTTATAGTAACAGAGAGGGTTAGGATATAACTTGTTTGAACATTCTCATATTCACGGTGAAAGTGTTACACAGTACAGATACTTTGATCAACAATTTGATAATATTCTAGAAATACAAACACATTCATGGTGAGACCCAGCAATGTCTCCCTTAAACTTTTTTATGTAACTTATAAATTAAAATTTGTATAAACAATAAGATCCTTATTCCAATGTTCCAAGCAACATTATTTAAATTATCACAAAACTAGAAGCAATTAACAAGTGTATGTAAAAATAATTATGGTATTATCAACTCAATGAGACACTATTCAGCAGTTAAAAGGAATGAACTGTGAATATATGCAACATTCTTCATGAATCTCTAAAGTATTTGTGTTTGGTGAAGGAATTCAGACACAAGAAATGACAGATTTTCTGATTCCATTTATGTGACATTTTGGAAGTGTCAAAACTGTAGTACAAAGATCAGATCAGCGGTTTTATGGGCTGGGTTGGGATTAGGATAGTAGTTGGTCTACAGAGTGTATGGAGTGATGAAATGTTCTACATTTATACTTTGGTGGTACTGTATGCGTTTGTCAAAATTTTGAATCATACTCTGAAAATGGTAAATTTTATTCCAAATACACACCCTCAAAAAGATGATTTTAAAGACAGTAAAAAGATTCTAAAGATCTCTATGATGTTATCTCTAAATTTCAGAGGAGAAGAACAAGAAAAAATTACAGTATAATACAGCCAGTTAAAAATTAATTTTTGGGAGGGTGGATATTTTTGCAGTGATTAAGATGTGAACAGAATGTTTACATTTCATATAACAATGTCTGAGTCCATGTCCTAAGCCCTACTCCATTTCCAGCTTCCCACTAACGTGCACCATGGAAGGTAGTAAAATGTTGGTTCAAGTACTTGGGCTCCTGGTGCCCACATGGGAACTCAAGATGGAGTTCCCAGATCCTGGTTGTAGTGTGATTCAGCCTTGGCTGTTGCAGGCATTTGGAAAGTGAACCAGTAGATTATCTCCATTTCTTTGTCTTTCTCTGATTTTCAAATGAATAACTTTTTAAAAAATATTTAAATTAAATTGTTAAGGGCTTTTAAAAATATCTTGCATAAATTTTAGTAATAGATGTACCCAAAAATGTCTTCATTTTTATCTGTAGCTGCATTTTCATCATTTTCAGGCATAAATATGCATGTATTTAAAATGGCTGAAGAACATTAAATTAGATTTGAGTGGCAGAAAAACAAAGATGCACACATACGTGCAGAGATACAGAAAGAGATACAGAGAGAGAAAGCTTCCTCATCAGCTGGTTCACTCCTGAAACACCTGCGATGGTAGAGGCCAAAGCAGGAGCCAGAAACTCAATCCAGGGATTGTCCACTATGTGAATGGTAGGGACCCAACCACTTGAGTCATTAACACTGCTTCTGAGGGTGCATATTAGTTGAAAGCTGGGATCATGTAATACAACACGGGCTATGAGTGTTCTAACAAGCATCTTAACCTCTCAGCTAAATGCGTATATCTCAGGATAATATTTAAAAGAAAAATATGTCTTTCTGAGTAAATAACCAAAAAAATGAATTAGAAAATCTCAGCAAGAGCTGTTTATTACATGAGATGAAATGAACTCACAGCAGGTAACATCAAGTCTTAGGTACTCCAACTTCCTAATAAAAATCAAATTCTGCAGGGTATGTAGGGTCAGTTTAGGAAGAAAAAAAGATTATTTGGTATGTATTTTGGCTGAATGTTGGTATCATTCTAGAATAACACTACTTATAAAACTGCTTGGCAGTATTTATAAGGAAAAATTCCTGCCATTTAAAATTATGCTATATATTTCTTTGAAAAATTCTTAGAATGTTATACAACTTGTCTTTCAGAAATTGCCCAACAGATGCTTTCTATTTATATTTTGTCCAAGTATAATATTTCATTCATTCTTAATTAAATGTTTATATGACTCAAATTTAAGCTAGCTTGAAATTATGGGTTTTATTTGAATTCTGAGAGCAGGCAATGCCCTGTCCCACCATGGTATAATGTAAGAGGCAAATTATTTCAAAATCTTTTCTACTGAAACAAACCCCTCCGTTCTGCCCAGAGCATTTTATTAGCACTTGTCAAGTACTATGCTTAGCAATTAAAAGTCTTCATTTTTGTTGGCATTATTAAGAGCTATAATGATTATGTTAAACCTGTCTGCAACAAAAGGTTATTTTTATATGCCATGTTGGACACTAAAGCAATGAAAATTCTAGAACTTTAGACAAAATATCCACACAATGAAGTACTGAGTCTCTTAATATTCAAAACCTTACACTCTGAGATACTAACTTGAGGAAATTTGTGAATACTCATTATTTAATTGATTCATGACAATGTAATTGAACTGTGCTCATATATATGGACGTTTTGGAGAATTTTATGGGAATTGTGATGTAAAAAATAAAAACAAATATTGGAAATATCCATGAAAGTCTTTATTGCAACCTTGGTGAGAAACTTCAGTTTCTTAAGTGGTCTCTCAAATTTTAGTCCATACATGTATGCAATCATTTCTTTTTGAATATTTTTTGGAAGATACTTATGAACATTCTTGAACTATCAATATATGCTATAGGGTTTTGAAGCAGGGTCATGGGTGGTATACATACAGTGAATATTTTAGCTCTCTATTAGAACTGAAAATGTTTTTCTCTATCTGTCAAGAGAAGGAAAATCATAGTGAAACAAAATATAAGAATGACAAAAATCAATATCACTAAGAGGATGTAGTATAATCCATTCTACAAACATTAAAGCTACAGATTTAGCATATCGCAACATTGGGAAAAGAATAATTTTAATTACCAAGCACATATGTCATTATGTATTTCTTTTTATATGACTTGATCTGTCATTTCAGCCTTTGTTTTAAACAGAATATTATTATAATTATTCAAAACAGGTAATATTTTTAAAAGTATTTATATGCCAATCCTGATGTATGAAGGAGATATTTAGGACTACTGTTTAGGACAAGGAAAATAACTATATATATATATATATATATATATATATATATATATGTATATATATATGTGTTTGTATATAATACACACACATATACACTCACACAAATATACACTTACACGTTGTGTTTGATAGAAACTTACAAGCTAATGACTTTCACATAAAGTGGAAAGACTCCAATAGTTCTGTGTGGCAGAAGTAAACTGTACATGCTGCTGAAATGGTGAAGGAAAATATAAGTGACAGATCATTAAAAGGGCTAAGTGCTAAACTTAACATAGTTTATAACAGTATAAAGGTCATTTATAGAACTCTAAACAATAAATGAACAAAGATGCTGAAATTAGAATACACAGCTTCTTTGGTAGTCAGAAAGTATCAAAATGAAAGCATATTTGACTTGATTTGATATTTAATATTATATTTTGTTTTATCATATAAAGTGAATCTTTGCAGACAAGTTAGGGTTTCTATCAAATCAAACTGAAATAGACAAAATGCTGTTTTTTGTTAGCAGTCTTAAAAATAGAAGGATTTTTTTAACTTTCCATTTATTTATTTTATTTGACAAGGAAATATAGAGAGGGAGACAGAGAGAGTGAGTTCCTCCATCCACTCATCCACTAGATCACTGTCCACATGCCAGCAATAATCGGTGGGGATCGGGAGTGCCAGGACAAATCCAGGAATCAGAAACACCAGGTCTCCCACACTAGTGGCAACACCCAACTATTTGAGCTATTTCCATGCAGTGGAGGCACTAACAGGTATTTGGAATCAGGAATGGAGCCTGGATTTGAACCCAGGCACTCCAATATGAGATGCTAGTGTCTCAAATAGTGTCTTAACAGCTACACCGAATGTCCACTTCTTAAATGGAAATTTTATTCAAAAGGTTTTTGAAAAAAAGATACAGATGACCACCAAAAATGTTTCTAGTTATAACAAAATAAAAAGAGATTATGGGGAAGTGGTCTAGATACAGAAGGTGGACTAGAGAAAATCTAGACCTAAAGAAATGTGCAGTTTTCTCAAAATACATAGTTTTCCAAAAGTAACTTAAGCATCGTTTTCCCAAGTTGATGGCAGAAAAATAGTCTATGAATCACCCTTAATATTGATTATTCTGCCTTATTATTGGAATACCTTCTTAAGTCCTTACTAGTACCTCAAATTATAGTTCCTAAAATATCATTTTCTTTATAAAATATATGATTTATTGCTACCGGGTTTTTTTTTTGAAACTTATTAAACTTTTATTTAATGAATATAAATTTCCAAAGTATAGCTTATGGGTTACAATGGCTTCCCCCCTCCCATAACTTCCCTCCCGCCCGCAACCCTCCCCTTTCCCGCTCCCTTTCCCCTTCCATTCATGTAAAGATTCATTTTCAATTCTCTTTGTATACAGAAGATCAGTTTAGTATATATTAGGTAAAGATTTCAACATTTTGCCCATATAGCAACATAAAGTGAAAAAACTACCATTGGATTACTAATTATAGCATTAAATAGCAATGTACAGCACATTAAAGACAGAGATCCTACATAATTTTTTTTTCAAATTAATTAATTTTCTATGCCATTTCCATTTTAACACCAGGTTGTTTTTTTTTTTTTCATTTCCAATTCTCTTTATATACAGAAGATCACTTCAGTATATAATTAGCAAAGACCTCATCAGTCTGCGCCCACACAGAAACGCAAAGTATAAAAATACTGTTTCAGTACCAGTCATAGCATCACTTGGCTTTAGACGACACATTAGGGACAGATCCCACATGGGGTGTAAGTACACAGTGACTCCTGTTGCTGACTTAACAATTTGACACTCCTGTTCATGGCGTCAGTAATCTCCCTAGGCTCTAGTCATGAGTTGCCAGGGCTATGGAAGCCTTTAGAGTTCGCTGACTTTGATCTTATTCCGATAGGGTCATAGTCAAAGTGGAAGTTCTCTCCTCCCTTCGGAGAAGGGTACCTCCTTCTTTGATGGCCCCGTTCTTTCCACTGGGATCTCACTCACAGAGGTCATTTTTTAAATTCATTTTCAGGACTTCTATAATAGAAATGGGAGATTAGAATAGTCCAAATATCTTGAAATCAGACTTTCAGAATAACTTTCTTCATGCCAGTAGCACATTTTTTTTTTCCATTACATTCTTTTAAAGTCAGAGTTTTATCATGTTCTTCTATAAGATACACACTTAATTTTATAAAAATCTATTAGCTTAAAAGTAAACAGCAATCTAGCATTATTGTAAGTTTTCTACTTAAAATTATGTCATACTTCCAAGTTATTTTATCACTAAATTCAAAACAAAGCAATACAAAAACATAAAACTAAAACTGGCAATAAAGGACAGTGG
The DNA here is from genome assembly GCF_033115175.1 of Lepus europaeus. Taxonomy (NCBI): domain Eukaryota; kingdom Metazoa; phylum Chordata; class Mammalia; order Lagomorpha; family Leporidae; genus Lepus; species Lepus europaeus. The sequence continues at coordinate 51,441,196 of NC_084834.1, read as the reverse complement.
GATGGAGCAGGTACTGAGATTACCAAACTGAACAGTAGCCTGAGCCATTTGGGAAGGAGAACGGAAAAAATAATGGTGATGTGAGCAAAAATATCAAGAATTGCATCGTGTTGGAAATTGCCCTGATGAGTTATTGTTAACAGCAAATGTCTCCAAAATTTAGAGGCTTACAACAATGGAAATCATTTCTTGTCACTTCTGTTTTCTGTGGAAAAAGTTTGGCTGGGGGTTCTGGCTCTGGGCCTCTCAAACAGCTATCAGATGGGGGCTAAGGCTGGGACAGCAAAGGGGACTCTGGAGCAGCTTGGGCCTGCCCTGGCACCTCCTTCTCCTTCTGTCATCTCCAGGCTTCTCCACTGGTCTCTCTGTGGGAGCCAAGTGGAGTATTTATCGCTGGAGCCTCAACAGGGTAGTCAAAATCCTCATATGAAAGTTTACAGTTCCGGTTTACCTGTCCTGGTGAACAAGGTGGCAGAAGCATGTTTTTTATAACTTGCTCTAAGTCAACAAACACCACTCTCACTGTATTTCATGGGTATAAACAGTCACAAAAGTTACTATGTATGAAGAGTAGATGGGAAGGAATTTGAAAATGAGATTATCTTTAAGAAAATGTAATTTTACTAAAGAATTATTCATTCTTCATCTTATTAAAACTGCTACCAATTTATGAAACATTGTATTTGATTCAAAAAGTAACAACGTTGTGATAAAGAAAAATGGTGTCAAAGAACCACAAACAAGTTATAATTTTTTTAGTGAAGAATTCTTAGATACTCCTTGAGTAATATACTGATTATCTTGCCTTGTCTAATATTTTCATAGTTTCAGTTGATATTCTGCTGTTACAAAAATGTTAACTATAAATTATTGAAGAAACTTTAAGTTACAGCTACAGAACAAATTTTACATGCATTCTTTCTCATCGAGTCCTTTCAAGATAAGTAATATTTTCAAAGATTAGGATGTGCAGGGCAAGCATTTGGCTTCGTGATTAAGTTGTATCCTATACTGGAGTGCCTGGGTGCAAGTTCCAGCTCTATTATGGATTCCAGCCTCACGCTCATGTGTGCCCAGAATGGCAGCAGGTAATGACTCAAGTGGGTGTGTCCCTGCTATGTGTGCATAACAGGATTGAGTGACTCAGAGATGGAGTATCCTTTCTCTCTCTCTCTTTCTCCACTGTCAAATAAATCAGATCATAAATAATGTTATATATTTAGAGAGTAAAATCAGGCAATTGTGAAATCCCTAAAGACACAAAGATGAGAAATAGCAGAACTGAGAATCAAATTTAAGTAGCTTTTGGCTCCAAAGTCTAACATCTATTTCAGGGTTCCCAAAATGTATAGAGAGTTGATTTTTAGATGCTGCATAAACACAGATTCTGATGACACTGATTTAGAAAATATAAGTATGATTTGCTTTCTACTTTGTTTTTGCATTCTATCTGAATAGCAAAGGAGAGAGCTCCATTTTGGAAATGGCCTCTGTTGGGTATCTCTCTAACGCTTGACAACCTCCCTTTCCAGGAACAAAATAGAGGGCCTCAGGCCAGAGCCTTTCATGGGCAACAACATTTTTTTTAAAATTTTATTTATTTATTTTTTGGAAAGGCAGAGTTAGACAGTGAGAGAGAGAGACAGAGAGAAAGGTGTTCCTTTTCCACGGGTTCACCCCCCAAATGGCCACTACAGCCTGCACACTGCGCTGATCCAAAGCCAGGAGACAGGTGCTTCCTCGTGGTCTCCCATGCGGGTGCAGGGCCCAAGCACTTGGGCCATCCTCCACTGCCCTCCCGGGCCACAGCAGAGAGCTGGCCTGGAAGAGGGGCAACCGGGACAGAATCCAGCACCCCAACGGGGACTAGGCGGAGGATTAGCCTAGTGAGCCGTTGGTGTTCACAACAAAAAATGGCCAGGTTTTACAATCACCACTACCATTTATGAGATCCAGTCTTCTGAGTCCCTTATTTAAGAATGTGAAAAATTAGAAACTGTTTTATAGAAATCAAAATCTGAGTAAAGACTTATTATAATATTTCACCATGTTAAAAAAGTTGTGTCTTAAATTTGACATTCTTTCTATTACACTTTAACACAACAACAATAATGCCAAAATACTGAGAAGTTAGAAAAGTAAAAATAAATTACATCTCAACATGGCAAAAATATCTCAGGATAATTTACAGATAATTCTAAGCAAATGTTGTTCACTATTTATATTCTACCTTTACTTCATTCCCCTAGCAGAAAATATATGAGATGCCATAACATATATGAATGGAATTTAAATATTCTAAATATATATATATGTACATATATATATATATATATATATATACCTACAGGATGTACTGTACATATTTTGTATAGAGAATTTTAAAAATACTCTCCTGCTGTACATCCTGAAATGTTTACTGGTTATCAAGGTAGGACAGTCTTAAATATATAGAACATAGGTGGTCAATAAATTATTGCCCTAAGCCATCTGAACAGCTTCAAAAAATCCACCGTGAAAGACCAGATGGCTCAGCAGATTGGCAATTTATGAGCTAACTTTAATTTTTCATTGGACAAAATGACTAAAGGTCATTGTCATCCCCCATCTGCCATGCGGCCTGTGAATAATGAAGTGGTGGACTTAGTTTGTTACCATAGACAGGTGCCTACCCTAGAAGAGATGTGACTCTCTCCAATTGGAAATAATTTCTTTATGTCTCCTTGATAAATGGTGAAGGCTGGGTTTCCTGACTCTAGCTTAAAATGTCTCCAGCTTAGAATTATTAGAAAGTGAAGGACTAATAAAAGTAATCTCTAAATCTTGATTCAAAAATTATTTATTTCCTCCTCCCCATATTTTAATGACATTTACCATAATATGTCCTCAGAATAAGAAGTTATAATTAAATCTTCAAAATTTGAATGTTATAGAAAATTCAGTTAAGTAATTATGTATAAACGTTGGAATTATAATTAGAAAACATTAAGTAATGATGTGTTTTTTATAAATCAACATTTTCAATTTAAAATTGTATTTCTAGGTAATCATATACATGGATAACTGAGATTTTAATATGTGGTAAATGAAAAGGGAAGAACGCATTCTGTATGCTTAAGAGTGAAGGAAAGGGAGATTTATTTTATATAGAAATGTTTATAAACAATCTTTCATCAAACTTCATTTAAGTATGTATGCCAACACATACATTTTATATAAGAAAGATAATAAAGCCTAAATATCAATAATTGGAAAGAATTTGGCTAACGTTTGAGTAAGTGTCGACAATTTGTGGTAAGTATTTACGTGTTATTCATTTGGACTTATAAGTACAGTGATTAAAGTTTGCACACACTGAGGCACTTCACTCCATGTATATCTTGCCAAAACTGAGGTTCGCCTTCTACCTCTTGCTCTCGTCTATCTTTTCTCTGTTCTGGTCTCTCCACTTCTCAATTACAAATGTGTGTGTGTGTGTGTATAAAGTGGGGTTCTGGTGATTTGGTAGAACATCTTAGGGGTGCCAGAGTTATTATATTGAAGGTACATTGAGTCACAGCTATGAAATCATTCTGTCATAAGCCTTCTAAATTCCATAAAGGGAAATCATTAGTACCCTTTTACAAATATGCTAATCATTCCTTTTAACAGAGCAAAAAGAGGCCATAGAAATTATGACATTGGCAAGAAAATGGATCAAGTTAAAATTTATAACATTATCATCTTTATTGTACTTATTTCCACAGTTACTTTCAGTGGATCATAACTCTAGTAGACTTCACTTGCAATAGTATATTTTTAAAAATTAAAACAATTTCAATTTTGAAGGTACTTGGCATAAAGTAGTACATAATAATCTAACTGATACTCAGGAAAAAATTAATAGAGATTTTACAATGTTTTAGGATTTTAAAGAATATGCTAATTGAGTCAATATATATTTACAAAATGTATATCATGATTCAATTTATAAAATAATTACTTTGATATACAAAATATTTAATGAATATGATTACAATTATATCACTGCCAATTTCCAAATCTGCTGCTTTTTCTCCCTTCAGCTCTAGATACTTAAACCATTTTATATGTTGAAACAATCAATTCTATCCCAGGCAGGTCAATGTGGTGTTCTAGACCAGTTTGTGGATCACTGTAATCGTCCCCTGCTACTTTTTCATAATTAACCTGCTAGTTCAGTCTGATGAAATGATATTTATTTGTTCTTGTAACCATAATTCTTAACTCTGACCTTAGCAGTAGTGATAATCTTCCTATTTAAATCAAGCTGTTTTAGTCAATGTTTGGATTTCCTAATGAACATGATTGTTCTAAGTATCTGATAATCCTTATACTTCCTGCTATCAGCAGAGAAATTTCTGTGATATCAGTCATCTCTCTGATGGATTTTGAAATATTGCATTTTAATGAACATCCTTAATATTATTGGTTGGACTCTTAATTTCAGTTGTTTACTTTATATGTCATATTTTTCTAGAAGTAAGAACTTTTACACCTACCATGCTTTCCCTATTTTCTACAATGGTCAAATCTCTTTTGTTACCTTGTACCTTCCTTTTATTAACTGAGCTTCTTGGCACTCTCAGTTTTGAAACCGGAAATGTTCACTATACTGATAAGTGCAAGATGCTTTAACATTTACTTTACTCACATATTCACACTATATTAACTTAAAAATTGTAGATAAGATACTTTAAAAAGTAGGATATATGATAGAGATGAGAAACATAGGTAGAAACTGATCCAAAAGGAGAGTAATGTTACAATAATGATTTGGATACTCTTTCAGAAACTAAGGAACTTCACAATAGCCTTCCTTAGAGACTGAATATTCCACGACTCTTTTTCTTTACTTGGTTTATTGTTTCCTGTTGGCTGCAATATGGATGTGAAGACCTGAGGAAGAGCAGCTATTTTTGTCCGTGAAATGATGTTGAGTATGGAAGTCATCAAATTTGCTGTAAAAAGACAGAATGACCCAGAGTCCTAAGGTCCTTGTGGGTAGAAATATGATATCAGCTTTGACCTCCAGACCTAAATTCTGAGACAATAAATAAAGTTATCTCTTATTTAGCCACAGATATTGAGTCTTTTTGATTCTAAATGATTTCCCTTTGTAGAACTTTCAGTAGAGAAGTTTATAATCTCTATGTATATCAAGATAGTAGATAATGTCATATATGGGTGAAGCTCCAATAGTCAAAAACAATACAACACTATTTGATTTTTAGGACATGGAAGAAAATTATCAAGAACAGCCCTAACACTCATAAGCCAATATGTACATAGAGGAAGAAATAGATTGATTTTTATTTTTATTTTTTAATTTTATTTTTAACATTTTTAACTTTTATTTAAGAAATACAAATTTCTAAAGTACAACTTTTGGATTATAGCAGTTTTTTCCCCTCATAACCTCCCTCCCACCCGCAACCATCCCTTCTCCCACTCCCACCCCATTCTTCATCAAGATTCATTTTCAATTACCTTTATATACAGAAGATCAATTTAGTATATACTAAGTAAAGATTTCAACAGTTTGCACCCACACAGAAACACAAAGGATAAAGTACTGTTTGAGTACTAGTTATAGCATTAATTCACATAGTACAACACATTAAGGTCAGAGATCCTACATGGGAAGTAAGTGCAAAAGTGACTCCTGTTGTTGATTTAACAATTGACACCCTTAGTTATGGCGTCAGTAATCACCCAAGGCTCTTGTCATGAGCTGCCAAGGCTATGGAAGCCTCTTGAATTCACCAACTCCAATCTTATTTAGACAATGCCATAGTCAAAGTGGAAGTTCTCTCCTCCCTTTAGAGAAAGGTACCTCCATCTTTGATGGCCCATTCTTTCCGCTGGGATCTCACTCACAGAGATCTTTCATTTATGTCTTTTTTTTTTTTTTTTTTTTTTTTTTTTTTGCCAGAGTGTCTTGGCTTTCCATGCCTGAAATACTTTCATGGGCTTTTTAGCTGGATCCGAATGCCTTAAGGGCTGATTCTGAGGCCAGAGTGCTGTCTAGGACCTCTGCCATTCTGTGGGTCTGCTGTGCATCCCGCTTCCCATGTTGGATCTTTCTCTCCTTTTTAATTCTGTCAGTTAGTATTAGCAGACACTAGTCTTGCTTATGTGATCCCTTTGACTCTTAATCCTATCATTATGACCAATTATGAACTGAAACTGATCACTTTGACTAGTGAGATGGCATTGGTACATGCCACCTCGATGGGATTGAATTGGAATCCCCTGGCACATTTCTAACTCTACCATTAGGGGTAAGTCTGATTGAGCATGTGTCAAACATGCTGTACATCTCCTCCCTCTCTTATTTCCACTCTTATATTTCACAGGGATCACTTTTCAGTTAAATTTAAACACCTAAGAATAATTGTGTGTTAACTAAAGAGTTCAACTAATGGTATTAAGTAGAACAAAAAAAATACTAAAAGGAATAAAGTAGTAAGTTGTTCCTCGACAGGACAAGGGCTGATCAAGTGATTGTTTCTCATAGTGTCAAATACTTATTTATTTATTTGAAAATTAGAGTTACAGAGAGAAAGGGAGAGAAGGAGAGAGAGACCAAGATCTTCCATCTACTGATTCACTCCCCAGACAGCCCCAATGGCCAGGGCAGGGCCAGGATGAAGCCAGGAGTCAGGAGCCTCATCTGGGTTTCCCACATGGATGACAGGGTCCCAAATACCTGGGCCATCCTTTGCTGCACTTCCCAGGCCACCAGCAAGGAGTTTGATCAAAACTGGTGCAGCCAGGACATGAAGGAACACCCATATGGGATGTCAGTGTTGCAAGAGGTGGCTTTACCTGCTATGCTGCAACACCGGCCCCTAATTTGATGTTTAACTGTCGGAGAACTGAAAGCATTTCTGTAAATATTGTGACACTCCGGAGATTCAGTTCTTCTTACACTAAAGTCAGATGAAAGGGGCAACAAGGGTCATATAAAGAAATGTGGGCATGGGTCCTTTAAAATCAGCTTGGTGAATGCCATGACTGAGAAATTTGAAGCTAAAAATCTGTTACTAACTTCCTGAAGTTGCAGAGTTGAGGAAAAGGGTGCTGCCCATCCACAGAAGGTGTGAGCAGAAGACATTTGAGGGCTCCTTGGGAGAATAACTTTATTGATTTATCTTAAAAGAAACGCGAAGTTAAGGAGTGTTAAAACCCCAGAGGTAAGTTAAAATGTGTGGCTTGAATCTGCCTTCATCCAGATTTTAAAGGTTTTGTTCTAAATTAAGTAGTAGGAAAAAAAAAAAAAACACAGTCACATCACATGAATTGTTGTTAGGACACTTCAATGCGCAGTTTTGTCAGAAACCCTGAATGTGCTCTAACAAAGAGTGAAAACTAAATATTGCCAAATAGCACCTAGGCTGGGTCGCACTACCAGTAAAGTCAGACCTGACTATTGCTTCCCTTCCCTCTCTAAGTCCCAGTCTGGAGAACCTAAAGCAACATCAGTGGAGCTGGAGGGAGAAGAGGAAGTAGAGCCACAGAAGATAAGGGAAGAGATGCCGAAGTCAATCAGTATCACCACTTCTACTGTGAAGCCAAGTTAAGCTTAGAAAGAGGCTTTATTGTAAACACTGTTGAGGTTGTTCTTGCCAGTTTTATACCAAATTTAGCAAACTTGTATCTAGAATGGATATTATCTAACTGGGAAAAAAATAGGAAATCTAACAAACTAGTCAAGAAATTGGAAAGAACTCACACAAAGAAGAATTTAAAGAGCCAAATACTCTGATATGAACTCTGTGTTTGAAAAACAAAAGAAATCTTTTTTTACGTTGTACTGTTCTATTATTTTGACATAAGAGGTAAAAAATACAGGTAACATATTTAAGGGCATACTTTGGCTGTCTTGTCCATAATATAGTGCAGGACTGCTTGGATGGAGGCAGCCAAGAAAATTTCATTCATGGAAGTGATCAAAGTGTCTAGTGGCACAGAGAAGTCAGGCACGATGGAGGAATGTGGATAGATTCAGTTTGTACTTTAGAATTCCTACTGAAGACTTCTAGATGCAGAGACATACTTATTACTCTCTGTTTCAGCATCACCAGTGTAATCAGCTTCTCTTGGGGAAACACTCCAGATGTCCATCACTTTCGTATCTTCTCATTCAAACGTACGTGGACATAAAGAACTGTGTACATCGCATCCAGTTAAGCAGTCATTCCTGTTGATCCGAGCACCCTGGGCACATCCCCATTCCAACGTGATTCTTAGACATGACGTTCTTACTACATTAAAAAAAGTCATCTAAGTTTCATTTTACATATTTTAGTGAAGTGTTTTCTTAATACTTGAGAAAACGAGTTCATAGATACAACATGAATGGTGGAACTAGAAATTATATTGCTTATATTTGCTATTTCATGGAGACTTAGAAATGGATAAAATGTAAAAAAAAAGGAGATAATTTTCAAAATTTGCTATTGTAAATGCCATATGGAGTAAAGTCATGTTTGAAGAAAGTTGTTGCCCAGAATTTATAAAATAGTTTTGTTTAAACAATGTGATCTTTAAAAACACTGTGTGATGCTGTAATGTTAAATCTCTGATGACAAGCTGAGCCATCAAGGATATGGAAAGTAAGCTTCAGGAAACCTCCCAAGTCTACTCTAAAATAGCAAAATGGCCAAATTGCTTAAAACATAGTCAACATCTTTGAATAATCTTTTTCATGGAATATGCAAAGCTGTTCAACATTTTCTTTTTCATTTCAAGGACATGTGAGCCAACTGTTATGTATGATGTATCTTGTAGGGATTTTGAGACCAGCATGACTTATGCTCATAATATTTGGATGTTTTGTATTTTTCTTGGACTTATCTACACATTTGTGTCTGTGCCAGCATAAGAAGGGAAAGAAAAGAATTTGATCCTCATTCTCAAATATTTAAAGCTATAACTGTTCATGTTCTTTGCTTTCTTGTTGCTGGATAGAATATCTATTATTCTCCTTGAATGGCCTTGATGAACTTATGACTTTAGCAGCCTCAGTGCTATAAGGTGAGGAGTACACATCTAATAGCATCAAGATGGCATGAAAACAAGCTTTTGAGTGACAATGGCAAGAAGCTAACAAACCATTCTTTTGTCTAGACACTCTCTTCCTCCAAAAAAACTTCAGAGTAAACAAATTCAAGACTGCAGCTGCATTGGACTTACATAAAGACAAGATGGGTAAACAAAAGTTGACTTTCTTCCTCTTAGAGTAGGCAGAGATACTGACAAACATATTTCCCACACTTTGTGTACTATATTTCATCTGCCAGAAGAAAGACCTAATCACCAACATGCATATGTCTCTGTGTGACATGAGAATAATTGCTATGTTTCTACAGTCAGGTCTTTCCCCTTCAATAATACAAGCACAAAATTTACAAAGTTTTAATTCACTAATATTAGCCAAGGGTTGTCCTTGCATCAACCCTACTTTATATTTTTCTGACATCACTGCATTGGGAAGGAAAGAATAAGAGAATTAAATTAGGAAGACAAAAATTCTGACTAGTATTTATTTTATTCTATTTTTCCATGACATTGTCAAAATGATTTACATATACTTCACAGAAGAAGAGCCAAAAATTAAGATAACTAAAGCTCAATGGTATAAAAATTCTAAGAATAAAAAGATGTGGCCCTCTCTAATGATTAAAGTTTCCAACTTTAATGTAACTTTTATAATTGGAGACATTAAAATCAAGTGATATGTGCATCTACAAGTGTACTTTTGAAAGTTCATGGAGGGGCTGGCACTGTGGCGAAGTTAATCCTCCAGCGCTAGCATCCCATATAGGTGCCAGTTCTAGCCCCTGCTGCTCCTCTTCCGATCCAGCTCTCTGCTATGGCCTGGGAAAGCAGAAGATGGCCCAAGAGCTTGGGCCTTGGTACCCCTGTGGGAGACTCAGAAGAAGCTCCTGCCTCCTGTCTTCTGCCTGGCCTGGCTCCAGCCATTGCAGCCATTTCAGGAGTGAAGAGACAGAAGAAAGACATTTCTGTCTCTCCCTCTGTCTATAACTCTGACTCTCATATAAATTAATAAAATCTTTAAAAAATTAAATGAGAAAGATGCTTTTTGTGCCCACATCTTAGGCTGTTCATGCCATCACTGACATCAGTACCGACTACAGGGGGACAATTAAGAACATGCCAGCAGCATCTCATCTCAAGGCAGCTCTGAAGCTGTCTGTTTCTCTGCTTCTGGCTTTTACTTGTGGACAAATTTTCTTCATTATACTAGTAGATGCAACCCAAAAAGGAAGCATGGGAAGTGAGAGGAACACCAGTGAGGATGACCTTCAATGTATGAAGGGTGGATAAATGCTCCAAGTTCCAGTCCTAGGATGGGTAATGCAGACACATTCCATGCACTTCTCAGGTTCCTGCAAACACCTCCTTGCTGCCTATGAAAGTGACCTTGATGACATTTATTGGACTTCCTTACTCCCCTATCTTACTTCCCCAATTCCCTCACTGTCTTCTCCAACCACATTTCAAAGAGCACACTGACATCCAAGTCCTGATTGTAGTGTCTGCATTTGTGAACACTGAATTGAGGCAATTATGAATTTTAAAAATCTACAACACAGGGTGAGATACAATATACATAGTCAATTTTAAAACAATAATTTTACAATATGTATCATTTGTGAATGTTAGCACTGTGAGGATCATAATTGTCATATGAGTATTCAATAGAGAATAGCATTTCTACAAGGAAATATGGAAGCAGACTATGTAAAAAAGGGACAGAGAGGTAATCAATATTCCACAAAACTCACATTTAGAACCTCTGCAGTCAATCTGTTATATAATTTTCCAAAATATTTTTCATATAGATATTATATGCCTTTTTGTATTTTATAGATAATCTTTGTGCAAAATTTCAACAGCCAAGTTTTAATACAGTTGAATAAAAGAATGACAGTATATTGTCACCTGTAGGAAAGCAAAGATAATCCCTCTTTCTCTCACTGTACATGCATTTTCCCCATCTGTTTGCAAAGCAAGTTCTCCATAACCATTCCAATGACAGTTTCATATAGCAGGTCCCAGAAATTGCAATGTCTGCCAATAGATTGGCAAAAGTTAAGAAATATATCCCGTTGTAACTCAAAAGCTCCCAGTCAAAACGTTCTTTTTCATTTTATTTTTTTTAATATTTGGAAGGTTGAGAAGAATAGAAAATCATACACAAGAATTGTGTGCTGTCCACATGACTTCCCAGACAGAAATTTAACTTCTAAGGTTAATTTAAAACATCCTCCTCAACTTTGAATATTTTTTGTAGCTAAGAACTGTAAACCATCAATATTACCTAGGTTCTGATACCATATTATGGTGAGATTATAACATTTTCTAAGAATTTCACAATACTTTCCCATCATTAACATGAAGTAATTCCAAATTATAATGGGGCTCTATATGAGCTACAAATCATTTGATGTCCCATGTGTCATCATAATTGAAACTGCAAAAATTAAAATACAGTTAGAAAGATGTTTGTCATCTACCTCTTCAGCACATGTTTATGTTACATTGTTTCTAATATCCTCTGATTCTTGGAAGGATGAATGTTAAGCAGATTGATGAATGGATGGAAAGGATAGGGTAGGCATAAGTTTCAAAATTATTTTTGCACCAAAATAAATTAACTCTTTATCTCTACTTTACATGAATCTTTTGAAGTACCCTTATGTATATGTATGTGTGTAAACATGTGTGTACATATATATGTGTGTGTGTGTGTGTGTGTAAGGGAGCTGTTAGGGACAGGATTGTTTCTTATCCCAAATCCATGTGTTGAAATTCCAACCTCAGTCTGAATATATTTGTACCTAGGGCATTTGGAGTTAATGAGACCGTGATACCTCAGATAGGTGGACACCTGAAAATCAAGGATGAAACCCTCACTAAACACTGAAGTTGTAGCACCATGATCTTGACCATCCCATCTTCCAGATGGTGAGAAATGAGTTCCTGCTTTAACAACACAAGGCGACTGAGGTAGGCTCTTACAAATATCTGTACTCATATGGGTCATATGAATGGCATTCCTAAAGTTGGGTTTAAATAATGAGAAAGAATATTTGAAGGCAAATAAAAAAAGAAACCATGGTTAAGAACCTAGAGTTATAGGGATTTTCATATGAAGAGCATTAAAACAAAATTATCTTCCTATATAATTATTATATTTAATTACAAAAAGTATTAATGTCTGATGCCACTGTAGAGCCAAATGCAAATTATTCTGATGAAAGAGTTTGAATATTAGAGGGAAGAAAAGTCTATAATAAATTAAATGATTGGATATTAAAGGGGAGAAAAGCTTGTGCCACATTTTCTGTCTCCTGATTCTCTGGGGAAAAATAACCTTCTCAAATAGGGACAGTTCAGAAGTTTCAGGCAGTCCTAAGCATTAATGAATGCATTGCATCCAAGCAACAAAGAAGTTTATAGCTGAAAGTCTCTTAATGAATTAAAAATATTTTTCACTTAGAACTCTCAAAGGAAACCTGACAATGAAATTAAAAAAAAAATGACTTCTTTCAGTCATTCTGTGTCTATTTCATTTCAATTAGCATAGTATCTTCCAAGTTTGTCCATGTAGTTGCAAATGGCAGGGTTTCCTTATTTTTATAGCCCAATAATAATCCATCATATATACTAACATATGTATATGAATATATCTGTATATGTATTATGAATATAATCACATTTTTTGATAGGCAAAGTGGACAGTGAGAGAGAGAGAGACAGAGAGAAAGGTCTTCCTTTACTGTTGGTTCACCCTCCAATAGCCACCGCGGCCGGCACACTTCGGCCCGCGCACCGCGCCAATCCAAAGCCAGGAGCCAGCTGCTTCTCCTGGTCTCCCATGCAGGTGCAGGGCCCAAGGACCGGGGCCATCCTCCACTGCACTCCCTGGCCACAGCAGACAGCTGGCCTGGAAGAGGGGCAACCAGGACAGAATCCAGCACCCCGAGAGGGTCTAGAACCCAGGGTGCCGGCACCGCAGGTGGAGGATTAGCCTATTGAGCCGCAGCGCCAGCCACATTTTTTTTTTCCCTGAGGAAACTGAATAATAGCTGGTTTCTGAGGAAACTGGTAATAGCTGTACCAATTTATTTTCCAATAGTATGCGAGCATTGTAATGACATAAATCCATACTAAAGTATGACTCATAAAGATGTACCCCCTTAGAAATCCATAAGATTTGAAATCAAATATTGAAGTGCAGGTTTATTGAGGATAGCATATTTTTGAATGGTTGCAAAGGTGGAGAAATTTTTCAATGATGCTTAGTGACTTTCTGAACTCGAATACTTAAAATTTAAGATTTCATGAATTGCAAAGACATTTCCAAAATCAACCAAGTAGTCAGCTAATTAAGTAATCAACTATTTGCTCAATAGCATCATTTCAAACAAAGAAGCTTTTTACTCATTTCCTTACTGGACACACACATACACACAGACACTCATACACGAAGAAACAACTCAAATTCGTCTTTAATTATATTACCATAGCCCTATAACATCATTCTTTATAACTGCCATATAGTGGTTAGAAAAAAATCTTCATAGAACATCCATCCTCAAAAAAAAAAAAAAAAATCGGGGGGGATTAAGAATTATCACATTGGCTGAAATTCTATCTCAGTTTAGGAATGCATTTCAGCTCCTTCAGTGTTTCAATTCTTGCCCATATTTATTGCCTCTCAGAATTTGACACTTCATAAATCTGCTGTCACATGACTTGGGTCTACTTCAGGTATTACAAAAGCTTGAACTCAAGATGGCCCTTCACAGACCTGGAGTGAAGGTCACCGACTCATGTAGCATTGAGGAGTTTGAAACTGTAATTCCAGTTACACTGAACTCTTACAGTCACCAGGTAAAAAATAACTTATATAGGGTTGGAATAAGGAGTGCCTTCTATCTTACTGTAATTTAGTGATACAAAATAACATCAAAATGAAGTGGAGAAAAGAAAGGTAGAGGCGTATCAAGAACTACTGCCATTTTGAATGCCAGCCCAAACTGTTTTCCTCACAGATGTTTCTGCAAGAATTTTCGCTAAGTGTTCTGTAACTTTAAGAAGTGCTTTAGTAGATGTCTGTTTATACTCACCTCTGAAGAGCTCATTTATCCATGCATATTAGAATATTTCTCTGATGTTTCCCTTTGGTTTCATGCCATGTGATTTTAACAAAATAAAACCATCTAATAATGAGGTCTCTTTCATACATCGAGAACTAAAGGCTCCTCAATGAATAATGAACCCTTCTTATAGCAAATTTTGAGCATTAGAAATACTGTTATGATAGGTTTCCTGTGGTTGTTTTATGCTTTATAGCCCGTACGTATCATTTTTAAAGGATTTAAATTACTTTGAATAACAGAAGTATTGGCTGTTCTTAAAGAAATCAAACACACTAAGCTGCTATTTTCAACTTCATTTTATTATTTTACAGCTCATATTGCTTTTTATCCGGAGTAGTACATGCCAAAAATTTCAAAAGCACTTTTGGCAGATATGTAAATAATGTGGAAAGCAAATATCCAATTAGTAAATTTTGGCAGATCGTCATTTGGATCCGCATGAGAAGAGAAGAATGGTTTAATATGCTTGACCAGTTCATTACTGCCGACGTCGCCCTGCCCACACATGGCACGCACTCCAGGTTTTATTTGAGAGGCCCCGAACCAGGGACGTCAGTTACTGAAGACTAAATTCTCAGATAACGAGAAAGTGGTTTTATTTCTCTCAATCTGCTACTTTCTAAAAATAAATTGAATGAACTTCTGTTCATTTACTTTTCTCTCTGCAAGTAATGTTATTTTTTAAATTGTATATCACTACAAAAGATGAAAAATTCTTGCAATTGCGATGATCTCATACAAAAGAGAAAGCTGAGGACAGGAGTCTGGCCACTTGTGCTCAGTGCATTTTTTTCCTAACAATCCTGCTCCCTGATTTCATTCATCCCTTCAAGCAGTCACTGCTGGCTGATTCAGGTGCTCAGGGAAAAAGCACCATCTTTCAGACATGGGCTGGGACAAGGTAACCCAGTCCAATTCAGTTTTCTGTCATGGTAGAAATGATGAGACCTGGAACATTCTCTGCCATGAAAGGCAAAACAAAACAAAAATACCATACTTGATCTTTGAAAGGAAAGAAAGTAAAGCCCAAAGTGAATTTACAAAGCAATGTTCCATTATTGAAACTAACTCTTAAAATCCCAGTTCCTATGTTAAAAGACAGAACATTCATAAATTTAGCATCCATTGCAGCCTCGAAGTGTATTATTTCCCTTTATGCTGAATGAATAGCTTCAAAATGTTAACCATTGATGGCATTTTTCATTGCCATCAGAAGTAATTACTTTGAGTGCTCCTGGCTACCTTTTAGAAGAGAGTGCGGCAGACACTGTGAGAGGGAGAAGTGAGACTTTGCAGAAGCCCTTTCTGCCTGTGTCTTCAGTAGACCATCACATGGGAGGGAGCGGCTCTTTGGTCATTTGATTACTTCAGACTACAGAATCGCCTCTTCATTAAGCCCTTACCCTTCAAACCGCAATGACTAACTTGGGGACAGCAAATGGACAAAAACTCTTCTTTCTATAACCCATCATTGTAGTGGGATCTCGGCTCACATGTTATTTCTAACTTATTGCGTCCCAAACCTCACGTATTTTTATAGAGTACACTGCCTCTTATATTGTAAGGCATTTCCTGAGATTATAGAATTACACAAATACACACACCACACACACACATATACAAATACAAACAACAAATTTATGCACATACTTATATACACATATAATAAGGTGCATTTCTATTGTCTAAGCCTATATGCATTTTTACCATTTTGTATCACCTAAGTCAAACAATTTTTATGTGTTTTTCCTTCTAAAGTTGTAACCATTAATGAATAAGGAACAGTTTTAATTATACATGTGTTTATTGCATTCCTACTATGTATCAAATTCTGGTTTTTAGCTTTATTGAAATTCATCTGCATTTATTAAATTCATGTGTTTTAACTATAAAACACAATTATTTAAATGAGTTTATAGAGTGATACAACCATCATCACAATCCAGTTCTCAGATAGTTCCATCCCTCAGAACATCTCCTATTTACAGTCTTCTTTTTTTCTATGCTCAGCCCTGGGAAAGCACTAACCAACTTTCTCTCTCTTGTTTGAACATGTCATATAAATGAAATCGTACATACAAGGTCCCTTTACATCTGACCTCTTAATATTGTGTGTCTCAGGTCCATCCTTGTGATGATATATATATATATATATATATATAGTCACAAACTTCTTCATATTACTGTGTTCTATGCCACTGTATAGATAAAGCACATTTTGTTTTCACATTTACTGGATAATCATTTGGTCTGGTTCCAGTTAGGGCCCTTATGAATGATGGTACATCCATATACACAACTACATGTGGACATATGTTGTTTTCCTTTCACTTTTGAACATATCTTAGAGTGGAATTATTGTGTAAATTTATATCAGACTTTTTATGAAACTGCCAAACTGCTTTTCTAAATGAATGTACCATTTTACAATGACCAAATTTGTATGTCAGTTCCAATTATGCCACATCCCCACTAACACTTGTTCTGTGTGTCGTTTTGGTGACCACTGTTCTAGTTGGTGAAGTGGTACCTCAGTGTGACTTTGGAATACATTTCCCTAATGCTTCATGATGTTAAGCATCTGTTCTTGTGCTTACTAGCCATTCATTTATCTTTAGTGAAATGTCTATTCAAATCTCAAAACACTGTTTTACATCAGGAGAACAGAACAAGATAAATAAATACCGTATACTCATGAAACCCACATTCTAATAGTAGGGAGAAAGACAATTAAAATTACAACACTGTCAAATGCTATTATGCCATGTGGCCATATGGAGAAAGGCAAAACAATATAATGAGCACAAGGAGTACTGGCAGAATGGGTTTGATATTTTAAAGAAGCTTGGCAAGGCAATTTTCACTGATAAGTACATTACAAAAGGTACTGAAAAAAGTGAAGGCAAAGGGGCTGGTGTGCTGTGGCATAGCGGGTAAAGCCACTGCCTGCAGTGTCAGCATTCCTTGGGCCCCTGCACCTGCATGAGAATCCCAGAAAAAGCTCCTGGCTCCTGGCTTCAGATCGGCATAGCTCCAGCCATTGCGGTCAGTTGGGGAGTAAACCAGCGATGGAAGATCTCTTTCTCTTTCTTTCTTTCTCTCTCTCTCTTTCTCTGCCTCTCATGCTATCTCTGTGTAACTCTGACTTTCAAATAAACAAATAAATCTTTAAAAAAAAAGAAAAGTGAAGGCAGGTTACACATGTACCTCTGGTAGATAGATGCACATGTTGTATATGTAGATGTAAATGGATAAGTAACCAGGATCATATGTTCATTAAAGTTCCATGACTATGTATTTCAACGGGAGGAACTGGAAGTTTTTTTTTTTTCTTCTTGTCAACATAATATTATTCAGAGGAAGCTACAGTCACCGTCACAAATATTCTTATTCATGACATTTAATGGTTTGTGAGTGATTTTTGTAATTGATTCAAAAACATAGTCAAGTATTGTAATATTTATATTACATGCATTACATTGTTCATGAGGTAACTGAATTTTCCCAAGTTAATGCTATTGTAGGCATTCAACATGTTGTTTTGTAATCTTGTGGCATGAAATATGATAGTGTATCATTTGCTTGACAGGGATCCGTATTATTTTACTATAGGAAAATGACCTTTCAGTAACAGAGTTCGAAATGGTCTTGCTCTCACCACAGCATCCTGATGAAGGACATACAAGACATGGTAAGAATGCCAACATAAAGGTTTCATTTTAGAGAACATTACACCTGACGATTGTGACTGTTAGGAGTATATCAAATAGCTTCTGTTGTACGCTATACTAAGGGCAACATCTTTACAAGGGAAGTTCAGAACTAAACTTGAACTTAACATTGGCATGTAAGTAAAACATATCCAAGTAGGGTTATTAAGAGATACTAGACTCTGCAACATAGAAGCTAAAGAGGAGCATGAACCCTGGACCAGAAATATTTCCAGCTCATTATCCCCACCAATAAGTGTTCTTTAGTCCTGGTAACTTAACATCTTAATCGTGAATTTGAATCATCTGTCTTTTAGTTGCTATCTGTGACGTTTGGGGATATGTTGTTTGTTTCCTATGGTTCTCTTGCTGTTAGTTAACTTGTTTGTTTTTGAGACACAGGGTGCTTATATAGAAGAAAGTACATTTCTGTGACCATGTATGTGGTCACTCAACCTCTGGAAAGATTTTGGCCGAGTTGTCTGGTGGTCACGCAGTGACTCCTACCATGTGTAAGCACTCTGTTTTGGTTTCCCCTACCCTTAGGCCTCCACAGATGGGTATCATTGACTGGGAATGCTGCACGAAACTCTGCTGTTTGGTATAAATGTCTCACAATAAGAAGATCTGGTTATAATTAGCTATACAGACCCAGTTACTGCCCATGTGCAGGAACTTTGGAGCTATCATGACCAAAAGTGTTATCCACACTGAGCACGTCCTATTTCACGTATGGGAGGCATAAGGATCACAGAAATAGAGACAGCAAATATTTCATGAGTAAGACTAGGAAAATCTTGAAATGAACTTTCAGGAAAAGATATCATGGACCAAAAAAAAAAAGATATCATGGACCAAATACACACACACACACACACACATACACTCGTGGACATTAGGGGGAAAACTCTGAAACTCACTGGTGTTATGCCAAGTGCTAAATTGTGTAACCTCGAAAACATGGACTTGGCTCCTGGCCTAATGAAGCTTGTAATCCAGTATGTAAGACAAACAATAACCAATCCAAGAGCAAAAACATTAATGCTACCTATGTCACCGCCTTTGAGGAGATTAATTGGTATATATATATGGAAAGGAATATAAAGAGATTTGATTATGAAGACAGTAAAATCCTCAGCCATGGACCTCTTAATAATCACACATAACTGGTAAAGAGTGAAGAACATCATTTAATGCAGAAAGTATTATATATTCTAAGGTCCTGAGGAATAACAGCCCTGGATTTGTGCATAGACCAAAAAGGCCACTGTGACTAAGAGAAAATGTTGATAGAAAGTAGATAGAAATTAACATTAAGAATTAAATAATGGTTAGGTCATGTACAATGATGAGTTAATGATTAAAAAAATTGGGATTTTATTTGAAATTCAATGAGAAATAGCTTGATGATTTTAAACTAGGACTAACATGACTTTCTTTGCCTTTAAAAAAAAAAGCAAGATCACTCTAGCTGCTGGGTAAGCAGTGCATTAGATACAGGTGAAGATAGATAGGAAGAGATGATCTGGTAGCTGAAATATTGGCTCAGATGACAGATAATAATAGTGTGGACTGGAGTGAAAATGAAAACAAATGGAAGGAATTGACACGTGTTTTAGAAGGCAAAGGAAACAAAAGCATTTGGAGATGAATGCATTGGGGGTGTAAAAGGCAGTGGGAAGTGACACTTCCAGATTCCTGGCCCACATCCTTGATACTGCAGTGACTGCAGTGAGATGAGTCTGAAGGAATAATACATTTTTAAGGGAAAACACAGAGGGATCATTTTGAGTATATTAGATACCTGATACTCATGGAAACTGCTGTCAAGTTATCAGTTAGATGTAATGGATATGGATATCATAAATAGAGAAAATAATTGGAAAATTATCATACATATGCAATATTTTGAAGATTTAAGACTGTGTGCCATTGCCTTGAGTAAGGGTATGTAAAAGTTGCATACAGGAGGAAAAATTGCAAGAGGAAAATGAAAAATGACTAATGATATGAAAGAAAACACAAGAATATGATTCTATATGAGTAATATATTAGAGGATTTTCCTAGAATAACATACGGAGTTATTTTCAAACACTTCTGAAAAACCGAAGTAGACACAGAGGATTAGAAAGTCTACATTTGTGTTAGTGATGTAGAAATCATTGGTGTTTAAAAATTATTTTCTTATTTATTTGAAAGTCAGAGTTACCGAGAGAGAAAGGAGAGACAGAAAGATCTTCCATCTACTGGTTCACTCTCCAAATGGCCACATGGCTGGAGCTGGAACAGGCTGAAGCTAGAAGCCAGGTTCTTCTTCCAGGTCTACCATGTCACTGCAGGGGCCCAAGCACTTGGGCCATGGTCTGCTGCTTTCCCAGGAACATTAGCAGGGAGCTGGATTGGAAGCAGAGCAGTAGAAACTTAAACCTTGAACCATCACCTATATGGGATGCCAGAACTGCAGATAGCAGCTTAACCCACTGTGTCACAAACCCAGCCCCATCACTGGTGTTGTAACAAGAGTACCGTCAGTGACTGGTGGGTTCAGAAACTGAATGGAATGAATATTAGAGCCAGTAGGAAATAAGGTAGTATAGGCAAAGAATTCAGTCAGGGAGCTCTATGAATAAAAGTAGCTTTGGCTAGGTCAAAGTAGAAGGGGATTTTGAAACATTAGAGGTAGTAAGTCATTTTACAATGGTGATAGAAAATACTCAATAAGAATATGCAGATGAAGATTCAGAAAGGAGGAGGGCATTAGACAAAAAAAAAATCTTGTTAGAAGAATTCAGTCTGGCATTTAATCAGCCAGACTAAGCCTTGAAAATATTTCATTCACATGGAATTTTGAGGCTGGGTGAAGAACAAGACAGGGAAATAGTTGTACTAAAATAGTTTGCATAACAGGAGTATGAAGAAAATTAGTCCATGATTGTACTAGATGCCACAGATGGGACTCTTGCAAAGTTCATTATTTTGCTCCTGTCTGTTTACAAGAAATTCTAAGAAAAAAATAAATAAATCATGTAAAGGTGTTTGCTTTGTGCCTATAAATATGCTGCATGCTGTGAAGAAAAAGACACTGCATATGAATAGTATCAGGAAATGCTGTCAGGCTTTGTAGAAGTCCTAAGAAAGGAATATTAGAGAGGAAAGAGAATGACAAGAGTGCAGGGGGAGAGTAGGGATATGGGTAGAAGCCCACATCACCAGGGTGTATTCACAGCTCTGTCCTGCTTTTCTCGTGCAACCTGGTGGTCTTTTTATCTTCATCCTGACTTTCTACCTTTCTAATTGTTCCCATTTACCAAACAAAGTGTAAAAAAAAACTAAGTGATGAATCTTGCATTCCCCACAACCCCATCATTAAAAAGGTCTTACTAAAATGAGAAGCAGGAAAGGTCATGAAGGCACTTCGAAAACTTCAGAGAACATGGAATTACAATATAAGCTTCATGTCCTATCAGGGTAAACGTATCTGTCTTCTCAAGCACTTAGCATTCCTCTTTAGTGAAAACATAAAAAAAATTATCTTCCAAGTATGTGTACAATTTTTCTGTGTTAGTTAAAATTCTTTAAAAATTATTAAATAAATAAATAAATACTTTGTGGAAAAAAGGTTTGAAATTCACATGTAGGTTTTTCATGACACACATTTTCTACGAATATTTGCAGGCCCCCCAAAAGCATAGATTTCAAAATTTTTTTTGCATAAATATACTTAGCTTTTAACTTCATTTTTCCACAAAATTTTTGAAGTACCTTATAAGTTATGATGTTTCTTGATGATTTTGTGCTTATAGAACACTTGGAAAAATTAAGCAAATCATGCATTTTCAGAAATGGATAAGCCTAGACCACTTTCTTTTGAGGGGAAAAAAAATCTTATAATGATATTTTAAAGCATGTAGAAGTGAATCTCTTTTTAACATAATAATAAAACTAGAATTACTTACAGAAAATCTTGAATCACCTCCTAATTCAAATGATTAACTTGAATTTTGAAGAGTGGAAAACTTACAGGATGTTTTACCCAGGAGATAACCAGTGGGCATTGGTTTGTGCCTGGCTTCAAGTTCCAGTACAAAAGCCTTTCTTGTGGGAGTTTGGTTGTCTTTTTGAATTCAACCAATGCCAGGAAATGGACTGACATGAAGAAATAGTGTTTAGGTTTTTTTTTGTTGTTCTTTTTTTTTTTGGTTTTGTTTTGTTTCCTCACTGAAATCTTACATTATAATAAAATGAAAACTGCTCTGTCTCAGAAAAGAGTATAGAAATGTTGAGTTCACATATTCAAAATAGTTGTTACAATGAATTTCTAAATGAAAAAATAAAATATAATTTGCCCAATAACACATACACCAAGCTATCAGATTTCATGGTCCCCAAATCTCTCAAACTCTGCACTACATCCAACCATGGGAGATTTTTGATTTCTCCAGGTTGTTTTGATGTAGGTAATATGAAACAGTTAATAGAGTTTCTCATGTTTTCTAACTTTGGAAAGCAAAGGAGGCTAGGAATATAGCCCATCTTATCATCAGGCAATCCTGAAATGTCTTCCATTCACTGCAATTTGTAATTCTGCTTATTTAGAGAGGAGCAAATTTGAGTTTTCTTTTTGTGGTCTAAAGCCCTCCTACTTTGTTCTGGGACCCCATTAGCTGAGAAATTACAGCCTGAAAGTGTCTGTGGCTTTCTTTGGATACCCAAGAAGAATAAGTCTCCTAAGTAAGTGACAATAAAATTTCAATTACAAAATCATTTTGCAAATAAGTTCTGAAGTTATGTCCCCAAGCAACCTTAGGAGAGGTCACAATGTTTCTTTAGGTGTTGGGTTTTAGAAAAGGGGTATAATTTGAGGTCCCTCCTGCTTTCTCTTTTTCAAGAAAAATAAGGTCATCTCCTGGTTTTGTAACCACAATCAGCTTTATATTCAGTTCCTTCCTGAACTTTCACCGTCTATTGGAAGAGTATTTTGAAAAGGTTTGAATCATATTTTACATTGGAAAAAGTTGTACATTTTGAAAATTATTTCCTTTACAGGTTTAACATTATTTTATTTCATTATAATCTAATAAGGATTACACAATATATATTATATAACAATGTTTTATTTTGCTTTAAATTCATTATTTTTGTAGCTATTATTTTCCTAGTTTTGATTAAGGATAAAATTAATGTAGCTATTATTCAAGTCTCATAGACACACAGTTGAAATTTTCTCCAAAAGTATCTAAAAGTTAGTCTAAGTTCATCAAGTAAATTGTCAAGGATAAGCTCAGATAGGCATGTATTACTCTAAGAAAACCCAAAAAGCAAAATGTGAATAGTTATATGAAACATCTCTGAAATAACATTAGTTTCAATAAGTTATATATGAAGGCTCTAACATTTAGAAAAGTTTTTTTTTTTAACTTTTGAGATTATTTATAACTCTTGTCTCTACTGTTGAGAAATAGTGCTTTTTTCTTATTACAATTTGTTGAATTCTTTACTTAGAAGGTTAAGCTTATGGTTATAAAATAAACTGGAAGTATGTCATTGTAAAAAAAAAATTAAAAGAGACAATAATAAAGAAAGGAAGAGGGAACGTAGGGGCATGGGAGGGAAGCAGGACGGGAAGTATCACTATGTGCCTAAATATGAATATATGAATATATGAAATACATGAAATTTGTTTAACTTATATAAATAAAAAAATCTTGCATTCTAACAAAAACTTTTTTTACAAGAAGAAACCCAAGATTTTAAAGGTATAATGTGTATATCAAACAAAGCAGTTATTTTCCTACAAAAAGTGAGAGGGAAATAGGTAAGCACCTCTGGTCAAGAGACCATGTTGGATAAGTATCTGCTAACCTGGATTAATGTTGCTTCACTTCTATATAGAAAATCACTTATGTTTTCTGGGAAAGAAATTTTTAAAGAGAAAACAAACAAGTTTGAGCTAGAAGATATTCTGTCTTTTCCAAGTCTGATCATTATATTAATCTGAGAAATAATGATAATTTTTGTAATTATCCTATTTCAGTCTCCTTTTTTCATTTTTAACCACATATTATTATTTCATTTTAATTGTGTTTATTTGTCATGCATTCCTGAAAAAAAAAATGTGTTGTGAGCCTTATTCCGTTAATCACATCAGTGGAAGGGATGTCTAATGGCTGTGTAGTGTAGCTGGGTTTTTGGGCAATCACTCAATCTGACTCCAGAAGCCCAGAGCTCCCTGAATTCTGGAGTGGGACCTTGAAGATGTCAGCATTCATATTATAGAGCACAGAGATCATTTGAGTGATTCCTGGGCTTGAGTGGGTTGTGTTCATAGGCACTGTGAGATCATTCTAGGCAGTTCATTCACCCTTGCCCAGAGAAAGGCTGAAGCTGTGGACACACTGCCATTGTTGACAGTCCCCTCTCCTGTTATGGATAGCAGAGATCCACCAAACACAACATGGGTGTCTCTTTTGGTCCCTCTCCCACCTCCAATTGTTGGCCAGAGTTCCCTTTCTCCACCCAACACACAATTCTGAATATCTGCTCAAAATCACAGCATTCCACTAAGCCATAAAGGCATGTCCCAAGAAAAAAGCCTTCAGAAGAGATACCAACAAGTGTTTTTTAGATCCATAAAAATAACTTTAGGTATACAAGAAACATGAACGTGGAAGACAATATGACTCAGCCAAAGGAACACAATCATACTTCACAACTTAGACTGCGAAGATGAGGAGATAATGAAATGCTGAAAAAGGAATTCAAAAGAATGACTTTAAGATTACCCAAAAACACACAGTAGCAATTACACAAGTTTAAGAAATCTGTACATGACATGTTGCTAAGAGATTGAAATATTAAAGAAGAATAAAACTGAAATATTGGAAATGAAGAATTCAATATGTAAAATAAAAAACACAGCAAAAAGACTTTACAACAGATTCAATGAGGCAGAAGAAAGAATGGCCAAGCTAGACGACAAATCTTCTGAAATATCTCTGTCAGAGGAATGAAGAAAGAAGAAAGAAGAAAGAGGAGGAGGGAGGAGGGAGTTGGAAGGAAGGAGGAAGAATGGGGGAGGAGGAGGAGAGGAAGAAGAGGAGGAGACATAATCAGGAAAATTAAAAACAATATTCAAGATTTATGGGATAACATCTAAAGACCAAATATATGTGTCTTAATTATTACTAAAAGTGTGAAAAGCACAATGATTTAGAAAAAGTATTTATAGTAAGCAGAAAACATCCTTAATTTTGAAAACTATATGGACATGTAAGTACAAGAAGCATATACAACCCCAAAACAGACATGATCAGAGAAGAGCTTCACCACCACACATTATATTTGAATTTCAAAGGTAAAATACTAAGAACCAAAAATCTGCAAGAGAGAAATGCCATCTTACCTTTAAAGGATCTACAATCGATTGCCAGAAGATTTTTAATTAGAAACCCTATAGGCGACCATTTTTAATTAGAAAACCCGTAGGCGACTATGCTGTGGTGTAATGGGCTAAGCCTCTGCCTGCAGGGCTGGCATCCCAAATGAGTGCTGGTTTGCATCCAGGCTGCTCCTCTTCTGATCAAGTTCTTTGCCTATGGCCTGAGAAAGCAGTATAAAATGGCCCAAGTGCTTAAGTCCCTGCACCTGTGTGGGAGACCCAGCTGAAGCTCCTGGCTCCTGGCTTTGGATCAGGATGGGCTCAGCTCTGGCCATTGTAATCGTTAGGGGAGTGAACCTACAGACTGAAGACCTCTCTTTCTGACTCTCCCTCAATCTGTAACTCTGCCTCTCAAATAAATAAATAAATCTTTAAAAAAAAGGAACATTTATATATTTCAACCAATTCAGTTAATTGATTATGTAAAGTGAAAAAAACTAGGATCCCTGAATACTGTACTTATTTTTAAATGAAGGTCAAATAAGAACAACCAAGACAAAGAAAAATGGAAAGAATCTGTCAACAGCTCTCCAGCCTTTCACATAATACTTAAGGATGTACTACACACAGAAACAGAGAAAGATTACTGGGATCAGCAAATAGTGGAAAGGCACAAAACTTCCTAGTAATAGTAGAAAGATATCCATAATAAACAATAGGGATATTTATGGAAAAATGGCAGGACCCAGTCATTACCTACCAGTAATAACCTTGAACGAACATTTGCTAAATTCTCCAATTAAAATATACAGACTATCCTAATGAATTTTTTAAAAAAAGACTCATTTATATTCTGCCTACAAGCAACAAACCTTGCCAACAAAGATACCCACAGGCTGAAAGTGAAAGAAACGAAAAAGGTGCTCCATATAAATGGAAATCAAAACAAGCAATAGCTAGATTCTCATGGGATAAGATAGACATTAAGACAAAAACTTTTAAAAGACATAAAGAAGGGCATTATGTAATGATTAAGGGATTAATTCAGGGGCCGATGCTGTGGCACAGCGGGTTAATGCCCTGGCCTGAAGCATCTGCATCCCATATGGGTGCTGGGTTCTAGTCTCAGTTCCTCTTATTCCAATCCAGCTCTCTGCTATGGCCTGGAATAGCAGTAGAAGATGGCCCAAGTCCTTGGGCCCCTGCACCCACATGGGGAACCCAGAAGAAGCTCCTGGCTCCTGGCTTCAGATCAGTGCAATTCTGGCCATTGTGGCCATCTGAGGAGTGAACCAACAGATGGAAGACCTCTCCCTCTCTCTCTCACTGCCTCTCCTCTCTCTGTGTAACTCTGTCTCTCAAGGAGAAGATAAATAAATCTTAAAAAAATAAAAAATAAAGAAAAAACAAACAAAAAAGGGATCAATTCAATAGGAATATATGACTATAGTTAATGTGTATGCATTCAATGCTAGGGTACAAATCTACTGCTAACAAATATTAATTGATTAAAAGTAAGACATACACTCTGATACAATAATAGTGGAAGACTTCAATACTACAATTATATCAATGGACAGATTAATTAGACAAAAATCAACAAGAAAAAGAACTAATCTAGGCTATTGAATAGATGGATCTAATCAATATCTACAGAAATTTCATCCCACAGCTGACGAATACACATTCTTTTTTTTTATTTTCTCTTTTTTTAATTTTTTTTTTATTTCATAAATGTGAATTTACAAAGTGCAACTTTTGTATTGTTGTGGCTTCCCCCCCCAACCTCTCTCCCTCCCGTGGCCCTCCCCTCTCCCTGTCCCTCTCCCACCCCGCCCTTTATCAAGTTTCATTTTCAATTACCTTCATATACTGAAGATCAACTTAGTATATACTAAGCAAGGATTTCAACAGGCTGCACTCACACAACCGCACAAGGTATAGGGTATTGTTCAACTAGTAGTGTTTTTAAGTTTCATAGTAAAACACATTAAGGACAGAGATCCTACGTGGGGAGCATGTATCCAGTGTCTCCCGTTGTTGATTTAACAATTGGCACTCTTATTTATGACGTCAGCAATCACCCGAGACTCTTGCTATGAGCTGTCTAGGCTACGGAAGCCCCTTGAGTTCACCGACTCTGAACTTGTTTAGTCAAGGCCATATCACAGTGGAGGTTCCTTCCTCCCTTCAGAGAAAGGCGCCTCTCTCCTTGATGGCCTGTTCCTTCTGCTGGGGTCTTGTTCACCAGGGTCTTTCATTTAGATTGTTTTTTGCCACTGTGTCATGGCTTTCCATGCCTGTGAGACTCTCATGGACCTTTTAGCCAGATCCGATTGTCCCAAGGGTTGATTCTGAGGTAGGAGTGCTGTTTTGGGCTTTTGCCATTCTATGAGTCCGCTGTGTGTCCTGCTTCCCCCGCAGGATCATTCTCTCCCTTTTAATTCTATCCTTCATTATTTGCTTATACTGGTCTTATTTGTGAAATCTCTTCAACACATACCCTATCTTTTTGATTGGTTGTGTATTTATACTTATCACTTTACCAAGTGCACTGGCATTGGTGCCTGCCTCCTTGGTAAGATTGAGTTGAAATCCCCTGGCACATTTCTAGTTCCACCATTGGAGGTAAGTCCAAGTGAGCATGTGCTGACTTATATATCTCCTCCCTCTCTTATTCCCACTCCTATGTTTAACAGAGATCACTTTTTTGTTAATCTTAAACGCCTAATAATGTGCATTGATTACAGAGTTCAACCAGTGGTCTTATGTAGAACAAACAGAGCAACAACAACAACACCACCAACAACACAAATACTAAAAGGAATAAAATAGTAAGTTGTTCCTCAACAGTCTAGACAAAGGCTGGTCATGTCATTGAATACACATTCTTTTTCATCAGTGCATGGAACAATTTCTAGGATACACTATATGCTAGGCCATAAAACAATTCTGAAGAAATCCAAAAAAAGTGAAATCATACCCGTTATCTTTTCTATCACAATGGAATAAATCTGGAAATTAACAGCATATGGAACTCAAGAAATTATAAAATACATGGAGACTGAACAACACACTCCTGAATGAATAGTGTGTCATGGAAGAAATCAAAATGGAAATAAGAAATTCATTGAAACAAATGAAGGTGATCACAGAACATATCAAAACTTATGAGATATAGCAAATGAGTATTAAGAGGAAAGTTTTACAGCAATTGTTGCTTACATGAAGAAATTGCAAAGATATCAAATAAATTATCTTACAGTGCATCTCAAGAACTAGAAACTGAAATTAATATTAGGAAAGAAATAATAAAAATTATAGAAGACACTTTTTAAAAATGAAACAAAAACATACAAGTGATCACTGAATTTGAAGAGAAACCTTTGGCCCAACTAATCAAAAAGGGGGGGGGCTCAAATTAATAAAATCAGAGATAAATAAAGGAGATGTTACAAATGATACCATAGAAATACAAAGAATAGAAACTAATGCTGATGTAGCGGGAAAGCCCCCACCTGTGGCATTGGCTTCCCGTATGGGCACTGGTTTGAGTCCTGGTTGCTATACCTCCAGTCCAGATCCCTACTGTTATACCTGGGGAAGCAGTGGAGGATGGCCCAGGTGCTTGGGCCCCTGCACTCACATGGGAAGCCTAGAAGAAGCTCCTGGCTTCAGATCAACCCTGTTCTCTGTGGAGATTTTGGGAGTGAACCAGCAGATGGAAGATCTCTCTCTTTTTCCTTATTTCTTTGTAATTCTTCCTTTCAAATAAATAATTCTTTTAACAAAAGAAATACAACAAAAATCAGGAATCTTTACAGTTATAATCCCACCCATAAATATGAAGAAATAGATATATTTCTAAACATATATAATTTACCAAAGTTGATTTACAAATACATAGGAAACCTAAATAGATCAATAACCAAGATGGATATTGAAATAGTAAGAAAGAACCTCCCAACAAAGAAAATTCCAGGATTGGAAGTCTTCATTGATGAATTGTATCAAACTAATCCAAATTCATCTTAAACTATTCAAAACAATTGAAAAACAAGGAATACTCCCAAACAGATTAAGCATGTATCACCTTCATTCATAATCCAGAAAAAATACAACAAAGAAAGATAACTATGGACCAATACCCTTTACTATCCCAGATGAAAAAATCTCAACAAAATACTAGCTAATTGAAACAAACAACACATAAAAAAAGATTTGCCACATGGACCAAATGTAATGCAGGGATATTTCAACATACACAAATCAATAAATGTGATACAATATCTACAAAACATTAAATACTTTGGGATAAATTTAACCAAGGATGTGAAAGATCTTGCCACTCAAAATTAGAAAGCATTAATGAAAGAAATAGAAGAAGACACACATAATAATGAAAAAATTCTTCCATATTCATGGATTGAATTAGTCTCTTGAAAATGCCCATGCTAGTATAAAAGCAATTTATAGTTTCAATACAATCCCAATCAAAATATCAAGAACATTCTTTTCAGATCTAGAAAAAATCCAAAAATTCACATGGAAACCTAAGAGACCCTGAATAACTAAAGCAATCTTAAATAATAAAAACAAAGCTAGAGGCATCATGTTTCACGTAATATTCCAAGGCAGTTACAATCAAAACAGCCTGATACTTACACAAAAATAGTTACATGGACCAATGGAACAGATAAGAGACTCTAGAAATTAATCCACACATTTATAAACAACTAACCTTTGACCAAGCTAAAATAATCTCCTGGGAAAAGGACAGTCTCTTCAACAAATGGTGTTTGGGAAATTGTGTTTCCACATGTAGAAGTACGAAACAAGACCCATGTATTACACTCTATACAAAAATAAGCTCACAATGAATCAAGGATATATACCTAACGCCTGAAACCCTCAAATTGTAGAGGAAAACATAAGTGAAACACTTCAAGACATGACATCAACAAAGATTTCATGAATAAGACCCAAGAAGCACTGGCAATAAAAGAAAAAATAGACAAATGGGTTATATCAAGCTAAGAAGATTTTGTACTGCCAAGGAAATACTCACCATAGTGAAGAGGCAACTAGCATAATGGGAGACAATATCTGCAAACTATGCATCTGATAAATTTAATATCTAGGATATATTAGGAGTTCAAGAAACTCAGCAATAATACAATCCAGTTAAGAAATGGGCAAATAGCATGAACAGCCATTGTTCAAAGGATAAAATACAAATAGCCAATACACACATGAAAAAATACTCAGATTCACTAGGCATTAGAGGAATACAAATAAAAACCACCATGAGGTTTCATCTAACCCTAGTGAGAATGTCTACCATCCAAAAATCAAAAATAACAACTATTGGTGTGGATATGGATAAATACACTGTTGACATGAATATAAACACAACCATTGTGGAAAACAATATGGAGAATCGTCAGAAATTTGAATATAGATCTATCATATACACAGATAGCAACTCCACTCCTAGGAATATATAAAGGAAATTAAATCAATATGCAATAGACTTATCTGTTCCCCCATGTTTATAGCAGTTCACTTCAAAATAAGATTTGAAATCAACCCACATGTGAGTAGGAAGGAGGGTAGAATGGGAAGAATTTCTATGCTCCTAAATTTGCATAAATAAAATACATGAAGTTTGTGTACTTTAAATAAAATATTTATACATAAAATAAAAATAAAACACAAAAAACCTGTATGTTCATCAACAGATGACTGAATAAAAAAATGTGGCATATATACATAATGGAATACTACTAAGACATAAAGTAGAATGAAATCATGTCTTTTGTGACAAAATGGATGCAACTGAGACCATTATGCTTAGTGAAATAAGTCAGACCTCAAAAGACAAATATGTGTTTTCTCTGATTTGTTTGTAGCTAAAATAGAGAGTACAAAAAGAAAATTTTTAATGTTATTGAACTAAACTGACATCTTATGATCTGATTGTTGTCTATAATCCTTGTCATATCCCTGTGGAACAGTGATTTATCTTTTACTTGTAGAGCTCATTGTTTAGAGGAGCATTGAGCCTGTAACTATAGAGTACAACAGAAGTATGTTATTGTAAAAAATTTTCTTCATATCCTTTACTTAGTGTAGGGCTAACCTTATGATCACTAAGTAAACTGAAAATAGACCTTTGTAAAAATTAAGAGTGTGAATAAGAGTGGGAGGAGGAAGAAGGGTTGGAATGTGGGTAGAAGGGAGGTCAGAGTAGGGAGCATCATCTTGTTCCTTAATCTATATATATGAAATACATGAAACTTATACTACTTAAATAAAATTTTTAAAAATTAAAAAAAAAACACAAAAAAGGAAAGAAGGAGAAGGAGTAGGGAGGGAGGGATAGAGGAATTAAACGATTGTTGCACTCTCTGAATCATATCTTTGAAATGTGAAATCTTTAATGAATGTATTAATAATAAAAGTGCAACAAAGAAGAAAATATAAAATGAAAGCTCTTATTTAAATTTTCTATTATTCTAATTTCCTATGGGCTTGATCAACACTTAACATGCATGTTGGTCTTGTTGGTTTTGTGACCTGTCAGGATATATCCCTGTTCTTTTCTCAAAAGAAAAAGCCCTATATATGTTCTAGATATTCATTTATGGTGGCTTTTAGACATTGCAAATATTTTTCCATCATGTAAACTGTATTATGTTTGACCATAATTTTTCTATGATGAGTATAATAAATACTTGGAAAATAAATTCAATTGCATTTATCTATGGTTCGTGTCTTGAAATGGTCTTAAAAATACTTAATTCTCCTAGATCACAAATATAATCCTTTGTATATTTTCTAAAAACTTCATTGTATTACCTTTTATAATAATTATCTGTGATTCATTGGAGTCCACTGTGCATATCAATACATTCATCAATGAACATTCCAATAATTTTCATTTGCAATAGGTTACCATGCTTGGTTCAGATACATGACTAAAATATTGCTTCAGAAGGTAAATGCTATTCTTTTTTGTCTCTTATCATACTCAGTACTCTAAACACTTCTCATGTAGTACTGTGCAACTATTTATTGTATTAGTACTCATGTCACAGGGTAGAGAAAAGTCATAATAGGTGCTGGGCACAGTGAGTTTAAACAGTGGAGACATCGTAAGTCATGGGCAGATTTTGCTTCTCTTTTACTCTATAGATTGCTTGCTCTTGCTGCTGCTACCAAGAAGAAAAGTGCAGAAATTAATCAGGCCACTCGTTCCTTATCACTCTTCCCCAGAAGGGTCTGATTTTCTGATATTATGAGGGCCTGCAGCACTGGGGGTGGCCAATGTTTTCTGTGGACAGACAGTGATGACTGGCTTAGGTCATCCCAGGAGACAAGCTGCTGCAGAACATAGATGGCTTTCCTTCTACTCCTTGTGCTCACTCTTTTCCTGATCCCTTCAACTGCCCCGCCCCATGCTATGGCCATTAGCTGGACTGAAAAACAGCAGAGAGTGCCTGAAGTCTTCCCAGGTGTTTTCTCCAGAGTTATTAGTTCCCGGAATCCATGGTTCTCTTTTTGTTCCACTGCTTCCCCAGGGTTAATATAATGTGAGGGGAAAAGAGCCAGTGCTAATTCACTTATAGAGAGGAAAATTTTCTTTCAAAGTCTTCCAGTGGAAAACTTGTTCTATTTTCATACATATTGATTGCTTAAGAGACTAAGCAATCTTGCCTAATTATAATTTAGTCACGCTTCCCTCATTCCACATCATGAAGACACAGTGATGAAGACACACATGATCAAATACCTGAACTATTTTTTACTCTTCTATATGTAACTCTGTCTGATGAACTTTATGTGAAGAGAAAATATTAAGAATAAATTCCTGCCAAAGTTTTAGTTTCTCATTTTTATGGTGCTATAATGATGCTTTTATAAAAATAGCCTTCTTTTAAGTACAATTTAGAGTTCCATAAAATATCATCACTATTTAAATATGAGAAGTATAATGACAAGTGAAATATTTGAAAAGGTATTATTTAAGGTGTAAATCTAAAACAGAGTTTGCCCAATAATAAGAAGAATGACTTAAATAGAAGTGAAAAAAAGAAATTTCTCTTTTCCATTAAATAAGTTTCAGGGTGAACAGTGGGAGGATCTACTAAACTACAAGGTTCTAAGTCTCAATACTGCTTTCCACTCTCAAAGGGACTCATGATATAATTTCTATCGAATCTCCAAATAAAAGGGGAGAGGTAAAAGAAGGACCCTTCTACACTGACTCAGAGCCTTTTATGGAGTTTCCTGGGAAATCTAACACAAAATTTCCAAAAAATTCTCAGTGACAAGATTGTCTCATCACATGAGTGTATTTAGCTGGAAGGAAAGTAAAATATTTTATTCTATGGGGTTAAAACTAAACAATAAGCTTTTGGGGCACAAATACATATAAAAGTGGGAGAATGAATTCTGTTATAGAAAGGTAGTTAGTTATTTTTGCCACAGGCACTGTAAGTGGTGCCACAATCATCAAATATTTTTTAAAAGTGTGTAAAAGTGAGTATATTTACATTATGTGATTTTAATGAAAATATTGCAGTCACAGTGACCATCTGATCACAGATGTTTCAAAGATAATCCCATGAACTTGAAATGGCTTTATGCAACTTTAGAACATAGACATTATCAATAACCAGACAATTGGTTAAGTGACCTAACTGATTGCACCTGCTTGACTTAAGAAAAAGATTTTCAGAGTCCACGTGGAAAGTAGTAATATTGAAATCAATATAGATTTCAGAATTGGAGCTTGGGATATATTGGTAGAGTCCTTATCTTAACAAGTTTTCTTTCAGCTGAAAATTCCAAAATGTTCTGAGATTATTCCTATGTACTAGTGAAAGCAATAAAAAAAAATGTGATCAATGTTCCAACTGTAGTAAGAAATAAATTAAGTTGCCTATGTCTGTCAATATTAATCCTATTTAAATATCTCAAATGGTCACAATTACTACAAAGGTACAGAGAATTGATGATAAGATTAAGCCAGATTGAGTGGCTAACATTCTAAAATGAAGAGTAGGAAAGATAAAACAATTAATACCATTAAAAGAAAGATCAAATTATGCACAGACTGGATTTATAACAACAAAAACCTATTTGGATAAGACAAATTAATCTTCAAACCCTTTAAATTTAATCACAAAACACATAAATGAGATCAATGAGACTAAAAATTTATTTATACTGAAGTTAACTTATAAATACCAGAATATTTTATAATGGTGACATTCTTTCATTCTTTTATACATTTCTTATTTTGGAATAAGTTATTGTTCATGTTTTTTATCTAGTATTTCATCAAAAATGAAAGTATGTACAAATAGAAATGATGGATAAAGAAAGCCTATTTTCCAATCTATTCATAAAATTTATAAAAGGACACATAGGAATACATGTGTATATATATATTTATATATATTTATAAAATAAGTATTGTGTTTGTTATAGATGTACAAATACACATGTCCACACAGTCCATATACAAATATACCAAATGTGTTAACCTCCAGATTCCTTTGACTACTCATTCTCCATGTGTGTGTACAGAACAGGGTATACACACACACACACACACACATATATATATATTTGCTATATATATGCACATATTTCAGCATGACAAACTGCATAATATAAAGTATCAAAATTTTGTGTTTATTTTATACAAGTTTTCAGAGTTCTGTACACTTTTTCTCCCTTCCACCTAACTATATGTGTACTATCTATATAATACAAAAATATATCATAAAAAAGCACACTGATAATTAGCACCTTGTGATTGAAAGACAACACATGGGGCCCAGCACCGTGGCTCACTTGGTTAATCCTCCACCTGTGGTGCTGGCATCCCACATGGGACCCAGGTTCTAGTGTCGGTTGCTCCTCTTCCAGTCCAGATCTCTGCTGTAGCCCAGGAAAGCAGTGGAGGATGGCCCAAGTACTTGGGCCCTGCACCCACATGGGAGAGCAGGAGGAGGCATCTGGCCCCTGACTTCAGATCAGTAAATCTCCGGCCATTGCGGCCATTAGGGGGTGAACCATTGGAAGGACCTTACTCTCTGTCTGTCTGTCTCTCTCTCTCTCTCTCTTTCTCTCTGACTATAACTCTACCTGTCAAATAAATAAAATTAAAAACCTTTTAAAAAAAGTGCTATGAAAGACAATACATGTAGTTAGGCTACTTCAAATGTACCTGTAAGTGAAAAAAATTACTTTTCATTCTGGCATTGCTTTGATTGCTAGAGAAATGATTTTTTTTAACTTTTATTCAGCAAATATAAATTTCCAAAGTACAGCTTTTGTAGTACAATGGCTTTCCCCCCCCATAACCTCCCTCCCTCGCGCAACCCTCCCAACTCTCGCTCCCTCTCCCATTCCATTCACATCAAGATTCATTTTCAGTTTTCTTTATATATGGAAGATCAATTTAGTATATATTAAGTAAAGATTTCAGCAGTTTGCACGCACACAGAACATAAAGTGCAAAATACTTTTTCAGTGCTAGTTATAGCATTAATTCACATTGAACAACACATTAAGAACAGAGATCCTACATGTGGACTAAGTGCACAGTGACTCCTGTTGTTGACTTAACAAATTGCCACTCTTGTTTATGGCATCAGTAATCACCCTAGGCTATAGTCATGAGTTGCCAAGGCTATGGAAGCCTTTTGAGTTCACTGACTTCGATCTTATTTAGACAAGTTCATAGTCAAAGTGGAAGTTCTTCTCCTCCCTTCAGTGAAAGGCCTGTTCTTTCCACTGGGACACTGGGATCTCACTCACAGAGATCTTTCATTTAAGTCTTTTTTTTTTTTTTTTCCCCAGAGTATCTTGGCTTTCCATGCCTAAAATACTCTCATGGGCTCTTCTGCCAGAGAGAGAGAGAGAGAGAGAGAGAGAGAGAGAGAGAGAGAGAGAGAGAGAGAGGGAGGGAGGGAGGGAGGGAGAGGGAAGTGGGGAGGAAGGTGTTTTTTGTCTGCTGGTTCACTCCCCAGATGGCCTCAAAGGCCGGAGCTGCGCTGATCCAAAGCCAGGGGCCAGGGACCTCCCCCAGGTCTCCCACACAAGTGAAGGGGCCCAAGGACCTGGGCCATCTTCTACCACTTTCCCAAACCACAGCAGAAAGCTGGATCAGAAGTGGAGCAGCCAGGCCTCAAACGGTGTCCACAAGGGGTGCCGGCACCACAGGCTGCTGTCTCACCCGCTATGCCACAGCCCTGGCCCCACTCCACTTCTGATCCAATTTTCTGCTGCAGCCTGGGAAAGCAGAAGATGGCTCAGGTGCTTGGGCCCCTGTACCCTGTGGGAGACCTAAAGGAAGCCCCTGACTCCTGGCTTTGGATCAGCTCATCTCCAACAATTACAGGCATTTAAGGAGTGAATCAGTGGATGGAAGACCTTTCTCTCTCTCTGCCTTTGCCTCTCTGTAACTGCATTTCAAATAAACAAATACATCTTTGATTTTTTTTTCAAAACTCTTATCTATACAATTATAATGAAAAATATGTTCTACATATTTTTAGCTTTTTTTAAATGACAGTTTCATCGATTTTCTTCCATTTTTTCTCAACTAATTTAGAATCACATAAATTAAAACTAAATCCGTATTTCAGGAGTTCTTGCTAGATTTGAGTCTCAACTTCTACTAGCATGCTAGTCAATTTAGCTAGTGTTATAAGCATGACAATGAACTCAGAACTAATTTTACCACAGTGAACTGGTCAAACATGTTGGCTGCTATTAGCCGCTCTGGGAAGACATTTGGAAAGCAAGCTCAAAGACCCTGCTGATGTTTTTAACTTCTCTGCCTGCTTTCAGTTTCTCATCAGCAAATTGTAGGAGTCATAAATTTGCATACTTATGTAAAATATCATCCAACCCTAATGTGTTTTGGATCTATGAAAATGTTCAGGGTATTTCTGTGTGTGTCTTATATATTCTGTAGGCTCCTAAAATAAATATTAATATCAAAGAGGTGTAGAGAGTAACAATGTCTAAAGTATATAAATGTGTTTTTCTTTTCCAATCAGAAAAATTCAGAATTTAAAGTTTTCTAATTGGCAAATTCTAATTACAATAACTTTGATCATTTTTCAAATTATTTCAAAATATATTGAACAAATTATGAGTTTTACTTTAGTGAAATGGTTATAGCTAGCTAGCTATTTTTTATTCAACTATGACTGTTGGAGATCCAAATTTTATTCAGTGGATACAGAATAATTAATTTCATTAAAATTAACTTGAATAGTCCATGAATAGTTCATGGAATTCCTACTCAGCTACAATGCCTATTTTTTAAAACAATCTTGAATAAATTTAAAATAGAGAATTTTTCTAGAAACTTTGAATTAAAGTAGCAAGGAAACCTCACAACACTTGAAAATCTATGGATTTTAATGTATTATTTAAATGAGTAAAACCTTTATTTGAACCAAAAAGCAACATTATCCTAAGGGTTCTAAAGAAGCCAAGTGTTTACCCTTTGGACTATGGTTTTCTTGAAGTCTGGTGACATTTCCTATTGAGACAGAATATAAATCAAACATATATGGCCTCCTGTCATTATCAATTATGGCATGCCATATGTTCACAGTGTATCATTGCCACCAGTTTCAAAGATCTATGCAAATTCATGTATACCACAGAATTATCTAAGCAGGTTTTAACTTTAAAAAATCAGTTCTTATATGTGTAAGTACATGTATATACATGTATGTTTCACTATTGTGCCAAGTAATATATTCATGAATATTTTCAATCAGAAAAATATAAATATAGATAGTGACTTGCTGTCATGTGACAGGAAATGAATTTTTTGTAATTATTCATAAGACTTCTAACATATCTTTACTTTGGTTTCATATCTGCAGAAATAAAGTAGAGTTTAAGGATGTGGTATACTAATGAAAACTTTGCATTTTTCATTATTTCCCATTATTCTTCGTTATTTCATTATTTGCAATAAATTCAATAAAGAGCTGATTTTTTTAAAATTTAAGATTCCTGTATAAAACATTAGTTTAACATTCTTCTACATGTGTATGAGGGAAAGGCGTCACAGTGATGTTTATAGGTATAAATATGACTAGAACAAAAATAAATAAATCATAGACAGAACAAAATTATGTAAGAAAAAGTGTGAGTCAGTATTCACGACCAAAACAAAAAAAACCAGCTTCTTTTTAACAGTGATCAGAAATCTGGGGATAAATGGTGACAGCTATCAATAGGAAAAGCTCACAGAGGAACTTCACTCAACCAGATTCAAATCCAAAAGTCTCTGTGGTTCAGGTTTAGGTTGGAATAGATTCTCCCCAGATGAGGAAACAAAATAAAAGTCATCCTCCACTGCTTTTCACTCACTAGGCAACTAGTTCCTCATTCAGAATTTCACCCACTCCACAGTAACTCATTCTTTGCAGGTTGCTTTTTTGCATGTCATGCATCAGACTGGTTTTAATAATCTACATCTACAGAGCCAAAAAAATAAATAAGTATTGATCGTTTCCACACCATATGAGTGCCAGAGTCACCATTCTTAAACAGGTAAGACATGGGAAATCAGAATAAATCTTTAGAGAAATACACTTAATTCTATAAATATTAAACATTTCAAGGCTGGCCAAAATAATACAATTACAAAATCAGCCCTTTTTTGTAAAATGTTATAATGTAATTGGTATACTACTATCAGTTTTTCTAATGTGATAAAAAAGCTATAACTTCAAGAATTTCAACAGAATACAAATACCATATTCTCATTCCTACTTAGCCCTTCATTGTATTTTCACTTTTATACATCATACACTATTTTTATTCCAGACTACTATTATCACCCCTTAAAAGAGGAGATAAAAATATGCCATAAATAAACTGAGAAAGGGCATAATAAACCTTGCTGTGGAGCAGCCGGGACCTGGAAAACTCCTTGGAGAAAGTGAAACTCATTGTCTGAAAGGACAGTCATTTAGAATATTGAGGAGACACTGACACTGGTATTTCAAAGAATATAGATTAAAGTATGAATTGGTGCTAACTTTTATAAGACAATTTGTTAAAGGATAGTTAAATTTTTAAAACATGTTAATAGTATATTCTAAAATAAGAAACATTGAGGCAGAAATGGCACTTTAAGGAATATATGCTAAGAGATACGGCCATGATTTATACATAAGGATGTTTAAAATAATTTTATCATATGTAGAAATTTACAACAACTGCAACAAGGAATATTTCTGGAAAGATTAAAGCAATTACATAAAGACATATTATATATTTGAAGTTGTTTTAGTGCTGTGAAGAACTGTTTATAATGCAATTTTCAGCCAAGAAAGGAGGATATAAAATGATAATTTATTAATATATAAATGGAATTTTTTCCTACACATTTTATAAAGGAAAAGGATGAGAAGAAAAACTGATAAAACTGCAGAACAATTATTTCTTTTAAATGGACCGTAAATTTTTATTTGTCTGTTCTTTTTCATGTGTTTGTGTGCTAAGCTTCCCACAATAAAAATCGATTACACTATTAATAAAAATATTATAACAAAAAGGTCAGCCTACACAAAAAAGAGATGATTTGTCAAGTTCACTTCAGGGCATTTAAACTTGCACATAACAAGAAACTTGATTGTTACTAGTGATACTTTTTTAGTCGAAGCAATATATTAACTAACAGGACCCAAGTTTTGTTTCTCTCAGTGTTTTAAAATATTTACAGCCAAATATTAAAAATCAAAAACTACATTTCCAGCTTCTCTGAAAAATCAGAACTTGTGACAAAACTAGACCCTCACTCCTCCTTAACAGGACGTCTGAACCACATCCATGCCTATTTGCCACTCTTCACTCTGCTGACTGAGACAGTCACCAGCTATCACCTCTGCTTAAGAAGCAAGAATGAGGGTTTGCCTCCTTCAGATTCAATGAACTGATTTGTTTTCCAGAAAAATAAATAAAAAGTGAAAAAATCTTATCCAAGTAATTTGAGAAATGAGAGAGTTAACTTTGCCACAATACTGTTAGAGGTCTACATCAATTAAATATGATTAGCCTACATTATTCCCTCCTTGATAGAAATAGGAAGAAATCCTAGAGCTGCCCAGTTTTAATACTCTGGACCTGCTACCAACAGTCCTTTTTGCTGTACCAATTATTTTCAGAGAGCATGATATTCTTCACTAGACATAAGGCACAAAAGAAATCTCAGTGAGGCACATTTTCAAAATTCTAAAATTTTATTTTGTCTTAATCCCCACAGTGTGGAGGCCATTGTTTTATTCTTCAATGGATAACCCACTTTTTAATATTCTTTTAACCATGAACACTTTTCTTAAAAAAAAAATTATTTTATTTATTTGAAAGAGTTACAGAGAGAGGTAAAGACAGAGACCGAGAGAGGTCTTCCATCTGCTGGTTCACCCCCAGAATGGCTGCAGTGGCCAGAGCTGCTCCAATCTGAAGTCACGAGCCAGGAGCTTCCTCCAGGTCTCTCACATGGGTGCAGGGGCCCAAGGACTTGAGCCATCTTCTACTGCTATCCCAGGCCACAGCAGACAACTGGATTGCAAGAGGAGTACCCGGGACACAAACCAGCACCCATATCGAATGCTGGTGCTTCAGGCCAGGGCGTTAACCCACTGTGCCACAGCACCAGCCCCTAAGAACATTTTTCTTTAAACCCCTTTTCTCCAATCATCAAAGTGGTTGTTGTTTATTTTTAGTTCATCTTCCTGCCAACATTATCTTCCAAGAATTATTTACTAGAATTTTTTGTCTTCTTTTGTCTGCTTGAACTACTCAAGGTTTAATTCCCAAATAAGCAAATGTGCAGGTTTTGTCAGTGCCCAAGACTTACCTGAACTTTTTGTGTAGTATTATAATCTACTTATTCCCAAAATCCTGTTTCCAGTAAAAAATATACTGTTTTCCTTTTTTCAATATATCTTAGTATTCTTATAATTTCTAAAACTATACCTAATATCCAAAGCCTGAGAAGTATAAAGAGATATGTGAATTACAGAGATAACGCTCATGAATGGAAGAAAAATTAAAACCCTAAGCCACATGTTTGATATTCTTCTAGTAAGAGAAACGAATCTGAATTAATTTAGATTTGGACCCCAACAATAAATATTTGGTTTAAGGTTCTTTTCATTTTCTATTTCTTTATTAATTTTACGTTTAAATTGAAAGATTTCCAGAAAATACAAATTTGTTTAGTCAAAAATATGGGTTTTGTACAAAACCAAAGAGGTCTGCAAGTCCTTCTCATACCAAATACAAACTGATGAATAAGATATTGTCATTTTCTCAATCAGTTAATCTGAATAATTGAAATGAACTTTTTTTATTAAAAATATTAGTCATTCTGTTTCTTTACTATCCTCACTGAAGTCTACCTTACTCAAGTAAGTGAACTTGAATGACTTTTATCACATTTCAAATATAATCCAAATAAATTAACAGCAAAGAATAAGGGGATTCAAAAATGAGGGAATATTTTATTAAAACAAAATGTTAAACAACCTCCACACAGTTTTCTATTAATAGTCCAAGTCTATAAAATTATCTCCTAAGTGAGTGTTCTTACAGAGTGGAATTATCTGTTTCCCCTCTCACTTTCTGAGGTTACAGAATTATATCATGATTCATGGCATACTTGGTTTCTAAAAAATAAGATGGCATATTGAATATGTTCTGAAATAAAAGGAAAGAGGTCAGGCTAGATTTTTCTTAGGAGGATTAAGGAGAAATTCACCTAGTATATATTTTCTAACATTATTACATTTTAGAGTTTTTATTTCTTCCATTATTCCATGATCCCAGATAGGTATCCAAACATAAGGAAGGCAGACTGTTTTCACAGGTGCTTTTACAAAGTTATACCTATGCCTTGTAGACCACACAGAGGGAGCACAATTATTCAGTTATGAATGTTTTACCAAGAGATGGTTCACTCAAACACATTGGACCATACTTCTCACTGTTTACATATATTCATCAACTAGGGTGCATATCAGTAAGGGCATTTATTTGGAGGAAAGTGA
This sequence comes from Lepus europaeus, assembly GCF_033115175.1. NCBI lineage: Eukaryota > Metazoa > Chordata > Mammalia > Lagomorpha > Leporidae > Lepus > Lepus europaeus. Next base: position 51,398,780 of record NC_084834.1, on the reverse strand, counting down.
AAACACAATTTGTTTTACAAATTTTATCTGAAAACATGACCATGACATCTGAAACCCATGTTTGAGAACAAGAAAGAAAAGCAAGCAAAAGGAGAATCATCATGGAATATTACATTCTAATTATCAAAGTAGTTCCTCAGTATACTCAACAACTAATAACATTTCCTTACGTAGTCACAGCATTGCACACACATGCATGTACATGCGCGCGCACACACAGCCCTTAGAGCCAAAATTTCTCATTTGTCAATAGAACAAAATGAAAAAGAAGACACTACACCACATTTATATTTAACCAGATACTCTCATAGATTGGATGCCTAAATCAGCATTCACCCTTGTATCCACTGTGTATCCAGGTCAAATATAACCTTAAAAACCAGGACCCCCTTATCCTAAAAATAAGGAAAGCCTTCCAGACATTTAAATGTGCCATGTTCTACACTTTTTTTAAACTTTTAAGTTAATAACATGAAGATAATAACATGAAGTTAATAACATGAAGAGGAGAATTCAAAATTTAAATTTTTGTTAGCTTTCTTAAAAGCTATCTTTAAAACTGCTTTAAAGGAAAAAGAATCAATCGATTAACCACTTTGATATATGAAAACATAAACATTAACACTTTGATTTATGTTCAATTGTTTTAATACACATTCAAAGTCATTTTCAGATTTAACTACACACTGAAAATGAGATCAAACCACTAAAACAGAAAATATCAGCTCAGTTACTAAACCAGATTGTTCCCAACAATCCTCAGAGAGGTTCAGGACAAGCTGCCAGACTCAGTTGCTTCTTATTTTAGGGAAACAAGGAAACCCCTGGGTCTCAAGCAACTACAAATTCTAAAGTTTTTTCCAGAATCAGCTTTCTTTTCTGGATTTGCCTCTTTCCATGTTCAGGCTTCTCCATTTCTTTTTATACCCATATTATGCCTGATAATATGCTTATTTTTAATAAAATGACTATCTGTTGTATTTTTATCCCTCATTTAAGCATTTAAATGTACAATATTTAATTTAAAGAACTAAACTATTAAATGGAAAAAAATAAAGATGTGAATTTAAAGATGGGAAAATTGATTCATAGAGAACTTAGGTTCCTTCTCAAAGTCATGCAGTGGGTAAAGGAGCACAGTACAAACACGAACTGAACCAGACTGACCTCTGGGCTGTCTCAGAAACAGAAGGGTAAAACCGGCTCTCTGCTTAGTGTCCACTATTCCCTTTAAAACTCAAATCAAAGATAACGCTAACTGTGGTCTACAGAGTGCAGCTGTCTGCTGCATCTATATTTACTCTGGACATCAAAAGGATTCTGAATGCACATAGAGTTTTATGAAAAATGAAATGTTCTGGCTTATGTCTCAAAATAAATATAAAATGTTATGCTAGCTAATGGCTAAGAGCAATGTGCTTAGGCTATCTGAATTTAAAGAACTGTGGCAAAAACTATTTATGGGTAAACCAAAATAAAATAATAAGATAGAGATGAAACAGGAAAAATATAAACACTCCCTAACACAGATATGAGACACTGTTAATATCTTTCAGCCTTGAAAACTGCATAGGGATAACATTTTAAATGGTACATACAGTGAGCATGGAGTTTTTGGTTTAACTTAATTCACAAACACGCTGTGAGTTGAACATCAGGGTTCTAAAAGGTGAGCAGATGAAGACAAGCTTTTTCTTATACATGAATGATAAAATAAACACAAAAAATAATTTTTCATGGTTTGTCAGTTACTTGGTAATTTGTTGTAAACCTTTTATTATCAGTTTCTAAACTATATCTTAAAAATATCATCTCTTACTTCCAAAAACATGTAAAAATGAAATGCAAATGGGTAAAAATAAGTAGTACATCTGTGGCCACAAACAGGATCCATTTCAATTCTCACAAGATTTTTTTTTTTTTTTGGATTCTTCTAATTCAGAAATAGACACTATTTTATCAAGGCCAACTTTCATCAATATTTAATTTTAACTTTATCTCTAGAACTTCCTTTCCCTCTTTCATGTTTGTCAAATGTAGTTAGACTCCTTCCAACAAAGCTCAACTTTGCACAACACTTCTGTATTTAGAGTTGAAAACACCAGTGTACTCGTTGCGCTGAAGAAAAACATCTTTATGTTTGAATTTTTTTTACTTTCCATGTTGATATTTTAGTGCCACATATACATAACAATATTCCTGAGGTATGGCAATATTTTTATTTTCAATATCTGAGATTTTAGCCAATTATTAAATTCTTAAGGAGTCTTTTTAAAATTCCATTTCATTTTAGTCCTTGGCAGCTTAATTCAAGGAAGCCTTATAAAATCACTAAACCAAAACCTATTTTAGTTTCCAATTTTTTTTCCAGTTATTTTACATATGTCAAGATGTCTTTGTGGGTGTCGTGCAAATGAAAGTTGTAAAGTTAGCACTTTTTTAGTCTTTTAATTGAGACAAAATTCACATGCAGTGTAAAGCAGAGATCCCAAATATGCATTATGATGAATTTTGACAAACACATTCACCCAAGTTAATGACTTAAGTTATAAAACATTTCTATAACACTAGAAAATTACTGTGGCTGGTGCTATGGAGCAGTGGGTTAATGTCCCAGCCTGCAACACTGGAATACCTTATGGGTACCAGTTCAAGTCACTGTTGCTCCACTCCAATACAGCTCCCTACTAATGCATCTGGGAAAGCATGTGGCCTAAGTCCTTGCACCCCTGAACTCACATGGGAGACCCGCAAGAAGCTCCTGGCACCTGGGCTCTGATTGGTTCAGCTCTGTCCATTGTGGACATTTGGGGAGTGAACCAGCTGATGGAAGATTCTCTCCCTCTTTCTCCCTCTGTCTGTCTCTGTCTCTACCTCTCTCTGTAACTCTTTCAAATAAATATTTTTTAAACAAAATCCCTTTCCCACTTGTCAATTTCTATTACCATTGTCAAATACAATTCTGATTTCTATCACCATATATTCCCAGTTCCATAGTTTTTGAACCAAATGAAAGTGTTCATGTCTAGACTGAATGCTGTCATAGTGAAGGAGAAGGAATTGGTGAATTAATTGTTTGAACAGCCTGTATGTCCCCAAATACTTCAGAATCAAACCTTGTTCTTCACTCTTGGAAAAGGTACAATCTTTTTGCCTGTAGGTCCCAACAGACGCATCAGCAATGATCTGAATCACAATGTGTCTTCTGAGCTCTGGATTAAGTCAATAACTTTCTCTGGAGCTTGTCAGATAAAAGAGTATTTAGGGAGGTAAAATAAAATCCCAAGGATATTTCCCTAGAATTTAGGTCCTGTCTTCAAAGATGCATTACCAAAAATGTTTGGGACCCCTTAGACAAAGTGTGACCCACTAATGTTTTACAAAAATGTGAATAAAATGTGTCATACATTGGCATTTCAATGTTACCTATGTACTTCAATGAAATTGTATCTATCATTTTTATATCCGTGGAGTGTAGATTTAACTCTAGTGGACACTCCAGTCAACAATGAAAGGAAATCCCTTACTAATACAGTTTTCACTGTTGTTTACATTGGTTTATTAAGTCTATGCTATAGATAAGGGGTTGATATTGGTTCTCAGACATTATGACTAAGGTATATAGGATTTCTGTTACTTGCTTCTAAATGAATATTAAAAAATTTACTTTGCTAACAGAAATCTGTATCAATACACAAGTAGGCAGGATCACATTTTTCCTCCTATAAACCTGAGGGTTAAATGTGATTGTCCCAAGAGGAATGCAACATGTATGTAACTCCACACAGCAAGGATATTTATTTTCTATTCATACTCTGTTCCATCTATGTTATAAAACTTCTTCTTTAGAAACAAATGGATACAGAAAATATGGTTCATATACACATATAATGGAATACTATTCAGTCAAAAATAGCCTGGAATCCTGTCATTTTTGATGACACAGATAGACCTCGGGGACCTCATGTCAAATAAAATAAATCAGGCACAGAAAGAACAATACAGCATAATCTCGCTCATATTGTGGAGTCCAAACAAGAGGATCTCAAAGATGTTGAGAGTAGTAGGTGGTTACCAGAGAACGGTGAGAGTGGGAGGTGGGGAGAGGCCAGACAATGGGTACAGTGTTAGAAAGGAGGCATAAGTTCTTACATTGTATGACACAGGAGTGTGAAGATAGCTAAGAATAATGTACTGTATATCTGAAAATAGGAAAGAGAATTTTCAATGACTTTGCCAAAAGGAAATGATAATCACTTTGGGTTGATAGTTTCAGAAAGTATGCATGTTAATTGTACCTCAAATATGTACAAATATTACATCATTCAAAAAATATAATTTATAGAATAAAAATCATTTCTTTTAGAAATTATTCAGTAGGCAATTATTCTGTAACTATATTTTACTTATCTTTTTGGAAAGCTCACAGAAACAGCAAATCGTTTCTTCTGTCCCTTTTACCCCTACACAAATACTTTTCTTTGACCTTCATTTGAACTGAGAAAATGACAAGAATTTCATAAATATTCTTAAAGCACCAGGTCTCATTAATTTTTATTTAGTTTTGATCATAGCTGTCATCATCACACCTGCTAGAATATTTTGCACCCATATTAGTAGTTTTGACATTTTGGAGATAGCTGCTATCAATAAACGTTACAGGTTTTTATTTTAAATAGTGTCACTGGAAAAAATCCAGCAAGTCCTGAAAGAATAGATGCTGGATGAGAGTGAAGGCAAATGTATACCAAAAGAAGTTCCTTCTCCATGTGGTGTCAAGGACCTAGTAAATATTTAAGCACACTTTTAAATTTGGTACTTAAAAAGAAAGTTAATCTATATAAAACATTAATGGCACATATTTGAAAAAATATATTAAAATAATTTTATTTTTTCCTTTCACAGATAATAGTTATGATACACAGCTGGTGATAGTTCTTTGAACACTGTCTATTTTATTTTATTTGAAGTTTAACACGTGGTTTTGATTATAAAAGTTGGGGCCCGCATTGCAGCGCAGCTGGTTAAGCTGCTACCTGTGATGTCACCAATCCATATGAGCATAGGTTAGAGTCTCAGCTGCTTCAATTCCAATCCAGCTATCTGCTAATGTGCCTGGGAAGGCGGCAGAAGATGGTTCATGTGCATGGGCCTCTGCACCCCACAGGGGAGACTCCGATGAGGTTCCAAGCTCCTGCCTTTGCTCCTGTAGCTGTTATTTAGTGGGGTGAGCCAGCAAATGAAAGATCTGTGTGTGTGTGTCTCCATGTAACTGTGCCTTTCCAATAAATAATTAAATCTTAGGAAAAATATAAATTACTGAAAAGGGTAAAAGCTCTTTAAAAATCTCATCTCATTCATATACTTGATTGAATTAAGAAGCAAATATATCCTTCTACAAATTAGCTCACATTGTAACACTATCAATGAAATTTTTGTTTTTCATTTTATAAATACTTAAACAGATTTAAAAACTTCTTTCCACCTATATTCCCTTCTTTTAACACTTATGATAAAATACACACAGTATAAAAATCATCACCTTAACTATTTTAAGAGTGTGCTTTGGTATTGTCAAGCATATTCACATCAGGGAACCCATCTCCAGAAAACTTTTAACTTGAAAAACTGAAACAATATATTCATCAAATTGAAATTTCCATTTTAGACTACTCCTAGCATTGGCAACCACAATTCTACTTTCTTTTTCTGTGGATTTAACTATTTTCTTATATACAAGTGAGGACAAACAGTATCTGTATTTTGTAACTGACTTATTTTACCAATCAATTTTTGTAAGAAAACTGGAAAAACAGTTGTAAAATTCATATGAAAGTATGAAACACCCAGGTACCCAAAATATTATTCAATGAAAATAACTAGAGACATCACAGTACATGATTTCTATTCAACTAGAGAACTGTAGTACCCATACAGCATAATCTTAGTATAAAAACACACACATAGATGGAGAAAAATAATGGACATCCAAGAGATAAATCCACATGTCTATAGCCAACTGATCTCTCACAAAAGTGTCTAAAACATACATTCAAGAAAGGCAGGCTCTTCAATAAAGGCTGTTGAGAAACCCTGATATCCATACATAATAGACTGAAACTTGTCTCTATCTCTCCCTTTATCCAAAAATAAACCCAAAATGAATGAAAGACATAAACATAAGACATAAAACTATGAAACTATTAGAAGAAAACATTGTAAACACTTCAGCAAAATCTATATAGAAAGAATATTTTGAATAAAGCCCCAAAGTCACAGGCAACAAAAACCAAACTAGACAAATGAGATTATATCAAAATAATATCCTTCTATATTACAAAGGAAACAACCAACAGAATAGGATAAAATATTCTTAAATAATAAACCTTGAGCAAAGAATTAATACCCAGAATAGATAGGGAACTCCAAAATCTCAACAAAAAATATAAGCCATCCATTTTAAAAAACAGGCAAAAAATTTGAATAGACAGTTCCCCAAAGAAGAAATATCTGAAGAATTTCCAGATCAAAATGTAAAGATAGTCACATTAAGGCAAATTGAAAGGGAAATTACTCTGTTACTATTTTCATTTATATTATTTGAATACATATAGAAAGTGTACGACATTATTCTTGCTTCTTTTATAAATACACAAGAACTTTAGCTAGGTTTTTTGTTTGTTTTTGCACTCTCAAGAGCATAAGAGAGATTTTGGTGCTTTTTAGCCATTACCTGCCTATGTTGGTGCCATGAGGGAGTACTTCATTATTTTGAATCCCTTCCCTTTGTTTAGGATTGAAAATGACTAATTTATATATACTTTTTTGTTTCAGTTGTAAATTATTCTAGTTACATTAGGAAGCACTTAAAATTGTGATTTTTTTATTCATCTTACTAAGTTGTGGCAATATCTGGTAAATTACAGATGCTAGTTTACTTTATGTCATATTATCAACAAGTACTATTTTTGTATAAGGCTACAACTATCAATTGCATTGATCTTTTCAAATCAGGCTTTGGTCCAGTGGATTATCCATGCTGTTTTTCTGTTTTCAATTTCAATAATTTTTGTTGATTTTTATTTTCTTTCTTCTAGCTGTTTGTTCTTACTCTCAGTCCTAATGTGGATGGTTTGGTGACTGATTTCAGATCATCCTTTTTAATTGTGCATTTACTCAATGCCATACATTTCTCTCTAAGCACTGTTTTCTCTACATTCCATAAATTACATTAAGTTGCATTTTCGTAGCGTCACTCCCTTTTTCGTCTTCATGTGAATATGAAACAAAGGCCAAAACCAGTTGAGTTACTGATTTTGAGAAAATCCATATTCCGCAAATTACTATGTTATGACCATGCTTATTTTAAAAGTGAAGTTTAAAGTAACTATATATAATAAATGTTTATTGTGAATATTAAACCCATGTAGTTTGTCCATTGAATTTTTAGTTTGTTCAATAAATAGCAAATACTAATTTTACAATTTCTCAATTGCCATATCTTAAAAATTAATAAAAATGTTGTTTCCAAAATCCCTTTCATCTTCAATAAAATATTATTTAAAAATTATATTTTTACAAAAGTAAATTATTTTGTTGTATAGAATTTTGTAAATTACACTAGGAAAGTGAGCGTTTACTTGTAGGGGTTTTCTATCTACCTTATATGTGTCCAAATTAATCTCATATCATACATACATTAAGAGTTCATTCAAAAGTAAAATGTGCTTAGAAAGAATTTTAAGAAATATGCAGTTAGCACAGTGCATGTTGCAGAGCATCTCTTAAATTATATAAAGAAACAAAATAATTAAAATTAAAGAAGGTATTACCTGGTGGTAAGGATGGTAGCTATTTCTCAGAAGCAGTGCTAGAAGGATGTAACACTTAAATATAATGTTCTCCTGGCTAACAGACAATGTGACTACTTGAGAACTGTGTATATTATGTTGAGCTTCTGTAGAGTTCACTTTGTAGATTCATTCTAATACTCCTTCTAAGAGTCATGTTTAAAGGCATGGCTGGTGTTTGGAGAATTCGGGGTTAACCTTCTAAAGTCTGTTTTACCAATGAGTTGCAGAGGTGATGGCAAGTATGAAAGAGGTCATAGGTGTGTAGGGTCAGTTTATAATCTGCATTCAGTTTTGGAAAAGTGATTTTCAGGATGCACATTATAGACAAAAAACAAATTCATAATTTCGATTTTTGGACTAAATTAAACTATTGAGAGAAAATGTTGAACCTTTCACAAACACAGCCTTGAACACTACAAGATTTGTCAGCATAAATTCTTACCATAGTAGCTGATGTATTCCAAGCAGCAGAATCGGCTAAAACCTGAAGATATTCTCCGGAAATCCCAATGAAACATTTATCTAAGCTGATCTGTAAGACATAGGATTTCAGTGTTTTAGAGTTGACATAGCAATGAAAGCATTTCTAAAACATATGAATTCAAGCCTGCACCTTAGATTCCTCAGGTAGGTACCTGGATCAAGAGTTATAGAATGCAGGTCAGTGCTGCGGCACTAATCCTCTACCTGTGGCACCGGTACTCCGGGTTCTAGTCCTGGTTGCTCCTCTTCCAGTCCAGCTCTCTGCTATGGCCCTGAAGGCAGTGGAGGATGGGAGACCAGGAGGAAGCACCTGGCTCCCGACACCGGATCAGTGCAGCGCGCTGGCCATAGTGGCCATTTAGGGGGGTGAACCAATAGAAAAAGGAAGACCTTTCTCTCTGTCTCTCTCACTGTCTAAATCTGCCTGTCCAAAAAAAAAAAAAAATACAGAATACAACTGATTAAAGCTAAAGAGTAATACTCAATCAATATGCCTATTGAAAGTATCAGGAATCAAGGATATAATAGATACATTATTTTGGATTTGATAAAAACTTTGAAGAGGTTTATTTCAAGTTCGCAATGATAAGAAAATTATTAATAAAACACAAGACAAAAAGTCTTCAGTGATAAATTTAGAAGGCAGACTTTCGGTGCAGTGGCTAAGACTCCAACATCCCATACGGGAGTGCCGGAGATGAAGTCCTGACTCCTGATTCCAGCTTCCTGCTAATGTGCATCCTGGGAGGCAGCAGGTAGTGGCTCAAGTGGTTGGGCCCCTGCTGCCCTCATGGAGGAGAGAGAGAAATATAATGAGTCCAGTTTTTCTGTTTTTCTGGAGAACCCGGATTCACTAGGTATAGAAGATATTTATTGGATATATCTACATATCTACATATGCATCTATCTATCTATCTATCTATCTATATCCTTATAAATATATATGTATTCAGATATAATAGATATAACATTTACTCAAAATTTTGATGTATTTTCAGACAGTTATACTTTACCTTCTTTTCCTTAGATCAGGAAAAATCAAAGAAAGATAATTAATTATAAGCCATTTACTTATGAAGTTGTTCATCTATGGTTTCAGAGAGAAAAAAAAATTCTCAATAACCTGGTAGATAATTGGATTTCCCACAAAGAATAGAAAATAAGAATGGATACAACCCTCTTCATAACTTTAAATACCAGAAAAATGAAACTCTATGTACAGGTTTTGATTGAGGAAAATGAGATAAAACAAGGATTCAGAAATAATTCAAGCTTTCTTTTTTCAATGAAGAAAACAGAAATATATTATCATGCAGGGCAAACAAGGATGAATATTGCCTTAGTATCTTCCCCAAACTGTGACATCTCCACTCCAATGTCAAGCTAATCTATGTCAGGACATAGGACAGTTCTTTAAAATATTTCTGAAGTAATGGAACTGAAAAAATGTGTTTCATGTAAAAAGTTTTGAAATATATGTGCATTCTTTTTTCATAATACCACTGGCACTGTGGCACACTAGGTTAACCCTCCGCTTGCAGTGCCGGCATCCCATATGGACGCCAGTTCTAGTCCCGGCTGCTTCTCTTCCAATCTGGCTCTGTGCTGTGGCCTGTGGATTATGGCCCAAGTCCCTGGGCCCCTGCACCCATATGGAAGACTGGGAAGAATCACCTGGCTCCTGGCTTTGGATCAGCACAGCGCTGGCTGTTACGGCCATTTGGGGAGTAAACCAACAGAAGGAAGATCTTTCTTTGTCTCTCTCTCTTCACTGTCTATAAGTCTACCTGTCAAATAAACAAAAAATCTTTAAAAAATAAAGGAATACATTGAGTCCATGGAATGCTTTAGATAGTATGGATATTTTGAAAATAATTTTTCCAATCCATGAACATGGTATATACTTCCAATTTTTGTGTTTTGTTTCATAGGCTTTTCAAGAATCTTTTACCTCCTTGATTAATCTTATATATTTAATTGCTGTTGCTACTGTAAATATAATGTTTTCTTAAATTCTTTTTGGGAATAGACTGCTATAAATATAAAAACAAAGAAATGCTACTGATTTTTGTACATTCTTTGTATATCCTGTAACTTTATTTGTTTACCAGTTCTAAACCTTTTTGGAGGACTCCTTAGATCTTTTTTGTATAAATTCAACTCAACAATAAAAAACAAACAAGCTGATTAAAAATAGGGAAAAGGATGTGAATATAAATTTCTCCAATAGATACAAAAAATCATACTTAGCCTCATTAATAATTAAGAAAATGCAAATTAAAATCACAATTAGCTATTACCCAAGTTATAATGGATTTTATCAAAAACATGAAAGAGTGGGTCTATCATTGAGGCATACCTGGTTAAGCTAGCACTGGTGACACATTCCACATCTATATCTGAGCATCATTTTTTAAAGATTTATTTATTTGAAAGGCAAAGGAAGGGAGGGAGGGAGGGGGAGAGAGAGAAAGAGAGAATATCTTCCATCTGCTGGTTCACTCCTCAAATGCCTACAACAGCTGGGCAATCTGCAGCCAGAAGCCAGGAGCCTCTTCTGGGTCTCCCGCAGGTGTCCAAGGACTTGGGCCATCCTCATTGCTTTCCCAGACACATTAGCAAGGAGCTAGATGGGAAGTGGAGCAGCTGGGACTTGAGCCAGCACCCATATGGGATGCTGGTACTGCAGTCAGTGGCCTAACCTTCTACACCACGGTGCTGGTCCCATCTGAATGCCATTTTAAGTCTCAACTTCTCCACAGTACCAGTAACTCCCTGCTACTGTGCCTGAAAGGCAACATAAAATGGACCAAATACTTGACTTCCTACAATCCATGGGGGAGTCAGATGAAATTCCTGGAACCTAACTTCAGCCTGGCTCAGTCCTGGCCTTTGCAGCCATTTTGGGAGTGAACCAGTAGATTGAAGATCTCTATTTCTCCATATCTCCTTCTCTATCACTCTTCCTTTCAAATAAATAAAATAAAAATTTAAAAACATGAAACAAAGACGAATGACAACTAGTTGGGTGAGAATTGTTGGTGGGGACATAAATTAGTATCATTGTGCAAAACGAGATTAAAGCTCCTCAAAAAAGCTAACAATAAGATGATATGATCCAGTTATTCCAACACTCTAATGTGTGTATGTGTGTGTGTGTGTGTGTGTATCTCCAAGGCAATTGAGATAAATATTTCCACAATAACCAAGATATGAAGTAAAATTAGTTATTCATCAATGGAAGAATGGGAAATGAAAATATCACACACACAATGGAATATTATTCGACCTTCAAAAGAAGGAAATCTTATCATCTGTGAAAATATAGATGATTGGAGGGCATAATTTTAAGTTAAATAAGCCCGAAACAGAAAGATATATACCAGGAAATCTCAATTCTTCGTAGAATTTAAAGTTGAAATCATAAAAATAGAGAGTAGGATGATGGATACCACAGGTTGGAGGGGATGAAGAAGGATGAGAAGTATTTGATCAAAGAGCACAAAATTTCACATGAACAGAGAAATAGATTTACACATGTATCTTATAGAAAGGTCACTATAGTCAATAACTCTTTGTTTCAAAACAACTACAAGAGTAAATTTCAAATGTCCATCATGAAAAATTGATTATTTATAAGGTGAGAGATATGTCAATTAACTTAATATAATCTTTCCACATTAAATATATAAATGAAAAGATCACGTTGCACCTGAAGGAGAGAAGCATATAATTATTCCTCAATTCTCTTCAGTCTGAAGTTGAGACATACTCCACAGATTAACAGGGAAAAAAGAAGCTAATTTTGTAGTGCATGCTGTGTGATAAAAGTCACTGAAGACAGCAACTTGGTTTATGAGTCTAAATAACTTTTTTTAACTCTTATGGGCAACTTTCAGAAGAGTGAAAAGATAAAGGAGAGAGCAGTACCAGGCTTTCAAAGTCCAAAAAACTGTGAAAAGATCCACTTAGGGGAAGAAAGTCTGCCTTCAGAGTCTTCTGGTGCCACAATCCCTGTGCTGATAAGCAACCTTGAGAAGGGAAGAAAAGGAGGGAGGGAGGGAGAATTTATAACTCTGTCTTTAGGAAGGAAATGGGGAGAGGAGGGTAAAAAGACCTTTTGTCTGTGTAATTTCCTTTCTTGCTTTTATACAGAAGAAAGGTAAAGTGTTGCCTTGCAGTTTGATTTCTGTCAGTTCAATCAACCATTATAATTTGGAAGAGAATTATTTTGGTTGTCCTCTTATCTGTGAACATATATCATGTCTATCAAAGTAATATTAATAAAATTTAATATAAACTACAAATATGAGATGTACAGATTTAGGTGAGAGCATTATATAGCAACTGCACTCCATAACATGAAATTTTTAAATTTAGTTGCAGTACAGGACATTTTATTTCTACAAAATAAACTTGTATTTTAATTCTGCTTTTATGAACTTGAAAAAAATATTTATTTTCACTTTTATTTGCAAGGCAAAGGGGCAGATACAGAGAGATCTTCCATTTGCTGGTCACTCCCCAAATGCCTACAAAAGCCAGGGCTAAGTTAGGCCTACGCCAAGAGTATAGAACTCCACTGGGAACCACGTACTTGAGCCCAACGTACCACATGTGTGTATTAGCAGAAAGCTGGATCAGAAACTGAGTATCTGAGATTACACCAGAAACTCAGTTACGGGATACTGGTGTCCATAGCAGTGACTTAATCCTGTGCCAAATTCCCTCTCCTCCATGAACTTTTTGAAATACCCTCATAGCAAACATTAGTAAGAAACTGCTGACAATGCCTAAGCAATCAGATATCAGAAATGATGAAGTGCAGTAACAAAGAACAAATGTAAAACTCCTGAATATTGACAAAATAAAGGGTATGTTTTACCTGTCAAAAAGTAATATATTAAAAAGCTACACATGTAATTATATCAATAATAGTTTTATATGTATGTGTGTATATATATATATTTAGAAAGCGACACATATAATTATATCAGTTATATATGTATGTATGTGTGTATATTGAGAGGGTATCATTTTCACTTTATATGTTAATAATTTATTTTAGTAATTAACTGTTAATAATTTAATATTACAGAAAGCCTATTGTTGCCTTTTATTGCTTCATTTTTTTTTTAGCAGATGCAAATGACAAAAGGCTGCGTTGGGACATTAGGACCTGGTATATCTGCTGAAGTTCTTATAACTCATGGTTCACCAAAGCACGTTAAGAGGGTGTCAGACTGGAATATAATTAAAAGTGAAAAATCTAATTTTCTTACATTAAAATGATAATTCAAGTTCACAAAAGTAAGCAGATTTCCAGCACTACTCAAAAGTAAGGAACCAAATAAGACACACAGCAAATTTTCCCGTTCCTGAAGCAGTCAATTTAGTGTGAAGCAGGAGTGATTCATATCACTTCATCAGACCACAGGGGAAGCACCAATAAAAGGTACTGAGTAATCGGAAGAAATTATGAAGTATTTTCCTCATCAAGACCTTTGGAGTGTCCCAATCTTTGCATGCATATTTTCAACAATTACTTAGTTTAATAGCTCTCAGAGGATAAATTTATTAAACAGTTATAAATTGGGTGGGGGTGTCCCACTAGTCACCATATAAACATTCAACATCAAGTTGCCAGGATCAAGAAACTGTGGCCTAACCATTACAGTCTCATAATGACCCACAGCAGCTTAATCCAATTGGGTCCTTATATCCCCTGTGTGCCAACCATTTAAATGCAAATATGTTTATTGGCATACTTTCTAAAAACAAGTTAAAGAGTTCACAAACACAATACCCTTTTGTTGTTGTTGTTTGTGTTTTGCTTTGGCCTCCTATACAGCTCCTTAACTAAGAAGGTGCAAGAAAAGGTGGAAGCAAGTGGTTAGGCTGAATTGGTTTAGTGAGTGTGAAGGTGGCCTCTTTGCTCTGCCAGTAGTCTGGAAACTATGCTTCCACCATAAAGCAGCCTTTTCACTGAGCCTCAGGGGTTATTTTATAGGTGTTCTATAAACATCTTAAAGTTACTCTATAGCTGTTCCTTTTTTATAGTTGCCCCATCTTCCCCTGCTGGAGATGTTGACCCAGCAGGAGGTGAGGTAATGGCCAGTTGTGAAGATCAGAATGGGTTGATTTCTTCACTGACTCACCCTTCACCTACTGTTTAATGACCACTCAACTCTTCCCAGCACAACAAAGAAAAAGCAGTTGGAGTGGCTCTCAGAGGTCACCACACAGGTTTTAGTCCTGAAGGTTTCCCCACCACCATTCTGTGAATGAATGGCACGCCTCACTGTGTTTCTCTAGAGACAGTTATACATAAACCAGAAAAAAATGCAACCGAATATGATATGGAAAGAAGCCTGGGAAAGGACAAAAACTTGGGACTGCTTCCTCCCTATATATTCAAGAGAGGTAGGGAAAAATCGGTGCATGGTACTCTCTTAATGGTTTAGAACAAAATTCAGTGCCCAACCCACATTTTTGAGACCATGTGTCTAATAAATCTAAGGTGAGAGGAGTAAAAACTTGTGGTTCTTTTTTTTCTTAAAATATGAGGGTTTTTAACTTTTTCTAGTCTGACCTGGTATGTTTTTAATTCCACTGAAAATGCAGGAAACAGTGTGCCTAAAAGTACACACAGAAATAATTATGACTTTGTGCATTCCAGAGGTTAGTCTAAAGTGTCAACTCATAACAGACATTGATTTAGATGTGGCTGTGAAGGCATTTTATAGATGTAGTTAACAACCTTTTATTTTAAAGGAGCATTTATTTTAAAAGAGATTACTCTTACTAATATGGGTAGGCCTGATTAATCAGTTGAAGGCCTTAAAACTGGGTTTCTCAGAGATGAATTTTTTACTCAAGACTGCAGCACAAAATCTCCATTTCTAGCTTGTTGTACCTTAGCATTCAGATTTGCCAGTTCTCCTAATTCTATGAGCCAATTCCTATCTATCTATTTATCTAGCGATTCTATTGGTTTTATTTTCTTAATGAACCTAATGTGGTTATTGATCTTAAATTTGTTGAAGATACACATAATTTTATATTAGAACATGTAATGTAAAAAATTGTAAAAAATGCACAAAATATTTAGAGCTAACATATGACTTGAGCAAGGGTACAGAGTACAAGGTAAACATAAAAAGTAATTGTATTTATATGTAATAATAATAATCAATATGAAAATGAAATTAAGAAAATTATTTCACTTATAATTATATCAGAAGTAATAAAATACACCTAAGTATGAACAGTATGAAACTTATCATAGAAAACCATTTAACATTATTGAAAGAAATAAGGAAGATCTAAATAAATGGAAAGTTATCTCATGTTCATTAATTGAGAAGCTTGATTATCAAAACGCCAATATTCTCCAAAGTGATATACAATTCAAAAGTGCAGATGGCATCCTCACAGATTTTACAACCTGATTTTGACATCGATTTAGAAATATAAGAAGCCCAGAATAACTAAAACAATTTCGAAATAAACAACAAACTTTGAGGACTCACACTTCCCAATCATAGTACTTACAGCAGAGCTACTATAATCAATATTTTATGAAACTAGCATAGAGATAGACACATAGATGAATGAAAGAGATTTAGGGATTCCAAAAATAAGGTCTCACATTTATGGTCAATTAATCTTTGACAAGTGTGCCATATAATTCAATCAGAAAAAGGGATTTTTTTTTTTTAACAAAGGTTCTAGTACAATGAGATTATCCACATGCAACAGAATGAAGTTGTACATTACCTCATATGACACAAACACATGCAAAAACTAATACAACGTTATTGCACTCTTGTAAAAATTAAATCGACATTCTGGGCTAGGCAATGGTTCCTTAGATATGACACAAAAGCACAATAAATTGAACTTCACAAAAATTAAAAGTATTTGTGATTCAAAAGACAGTGCCAAGAAAGTAAAGACACAAAACATTGATTTGAGACTAGTATTCATAATCTGGAAAAAAAAAAACTTACAATCCAACAGTAAAACAATAATTTTAAAACAAAATGTTTGAATAGCCAAATACCCTATGAATACATTAAAAGAAATTAAACTTCATTACTTGTTAAGAAAATCTACATCAAAATCACATATATTTCTCATAATAAAAAACAAAATTCTACACCAAAAAGAAGGACAATCAGTGTAGACAAAAAAAAAAAAAAAAAAACAGATAAATCTTGAACTCTTATAAGTTACTAGTAGGAATTTAAAATAATACATCTGCTTTAGGGAATCATTGGCATTTCCCCAAAAAGTTAAACATAGAGTTGCCATATGTCATAGCAATTCCACTTGTGGCTATACACTTAAAGAGAAATAAAAATTTGTATCCCTGCAAAAACTTGCACATGAATATTCCTTGCAGCCTTATTCCTAAGACTGAAGAAATATAAGCAACCTAAATATCCATCCATTCAGGAATGAATAACCAAAACTCA
This sequence comes from Lepus europaeus, assembly GCF_033115175.1. Lineage (NCBI taxonomy): Eukaryota > Metazoa > Chordata > Mammalia > Lagomorpha > Leporidae > Lepus > Lepus europaeus. The sequence continues at coordinate 51,381,964 of NC_084834.1, read as the reverse complement.
GCACAGCTGTACAATGGAATATTAGTAGAAAAGAAATGAAAAGCTGATATGTTAAAACATGATGGACCTTGAAAACATTACATTATAAGGTGAAAAATCAGACAGAGAGCAATCATTTGGCCTAAGATGTCCCTGCCCCCATCAGAATGCCTGGGTTCAAATTCTAGCTTTGACTTCTGATTCAGACTCTCTGCTCACACAGACCCTAGGAGGCAGCACTGATAATTCAAGCAATTGGGTTCCTGCCACCCATATGGGAGACTTGGATTGAATTACCACCTCCACCCATGGGGACTGTATTAGCGGATGGGAGATGTTATCTTCATTCAAGTGTGTGCTCTCAAATGTTTTTTTTCTTTAAAAATTCTATATCCCAGTTGGCGCTGTGGCTCAATAGGCTAATCCTCCGCCTGCGCCACCAGAACCCCGGGTTCTAGTCCTGGTCGGGCCGCCAGATTCTGTCCCGGTTGCCCCTCTTCCAGACCAGCTTTCTGCTATGGCCCGGGAGTGCAGTGGAGGATGGCCCAGTCCCTTGGGCTCTGCACCCACACGGGAGATCAGGAGACACACCTGGCTCCTGGCTTCGGATCAGCGCAATGCACCGGCCACAGCTTGCCGGTGGTGGTGGCCATTGGAGGGTGAACCAATGGCAAAAAGGAAGACCTTTCTCTCTGTCTCTCTCTCTATATATATCCATTCTGCCTGACCAAAAAAAAAAAAAAACTATATCCCAAAGACCCTATAGTATATGATTACTGTACATAAAATATCTAAAATAAATCCATATGGATAAAAAGTAGGTCATTGTGAGGTAAGAGGGCTAGAAAAAAATGACTGCTAATGCGTAAGTAGTTTTCATTTGGTTTGGTGAAAATTTTCAGGAATTAGATAATGGCAATGGTTTCACAATTTGTGGACATACTAAAAACATCTGAATTGTATAAGTAAATTAGTGTATTTTATAGTATGTGGATTATCACTCAAAAAAAGAAGATATAGGAGCTGGTGCTGTGGCTCACTTGGTTAATCCTCTGCCTGCGGTGCTAGCATCCCATATGGGTGCCGGTTCTAGTCCCGGTTGCTCCTCTTCCAGTCCAACTCTCTACTGTGGCCTGGGAAGGCAGGAGAGGATGGCCCAAGTGCTTGGGTGCCTGCACCGGTGTGAGAGACCAGGAAGAAGCACCTGGCTCCTGGCTTCGGATGGGCGTAGCTCCGGCCGTAGCACCGTTTTGGGGGGTAAACCGACGGAAGGAAGACCTCTCTCTCTGTCTCTCTCTCTCACTGTCTAACTCTGTCAAATAAATAAAAAAAAATTTAAAAATTTAATAAAAAAAGAAGATATAAAGTGTGAAAATTTTCACGTGGGAGATCTGGAAGAAACTCCTGGCTCATGGCTTAGGATTAGCTTAGCTCAAGCCTCTGCGACCATTTGGAGAGTGAACAAGCAGATGAAAGACTTTCTCTTCCTCCTTTCTTTCCCTCTCTCTCCCTCCCTTCTTCCTTCCTTCCCCTTCTCTCTTTCTCTGCCTCTGCCTCTCTGTAATTTTGACTTTCTATTAAATATATAAATCTTTAAAAATAAAATACATTTGATAAGCTAATGCTAATAATTATCTCATTTCTTCTACAAATTAGAGAAGGTACAGAACCTTGAGAAATACTTAAAAAGTCAAAGATATCTACGACAAAAATTACAAAATATTAAGAAAGAACTTGAAGACACACACACACACAAAAATCTTCCTTGTTGATGGATTGAAAGAATTAATATCATCAAAATGTCTATACTATCAAAAGCAATTCACAGATTCAATGTATTCTAATCAAAATACCAATGACAGTCTTCTCAGATGTAGTAAAAATGATGCTAATATTCATATGGGAACACAAGATACCCCAAATAGCTCCTGCCATCGGAACAGCGCGGTGCGCCGGCCACAGCGCGCTACCGCGGCGGCCATTGGAGGGTGAACCAACGGCAAAAAGGAAGACCTCTCTCTCTGTCTCTCTCTCTCACTGTCCACTCTGCCTGTCAAAAAAAAAAAATCTTATATAACAAAAACATAGCTAGAGGCATTGTGATGCCAGATTTCAAGACATACTACAGAGCAGTTATAATCAAAAGAGCTTGGTTCTGGCACAAAATTAAAAAAAAAAATAGACATTTGTAGAAAAATGGAACAAAAAAATAAAAATTGAAAAAATAGACATTTGTAGACAAATGGAACAAAATAGAAACTCCAGAAATCAATCCATGCATGTAAAACCAACTACTCTTTGACAAAGGAGCTAAAATCAATCCCTGGAGGAAGGATAGTCTCTTCAACAAATGGAGCTGGGGAAAACTGGATCCATGCATGCACAAGTATGAAACAAGACCTTCTTTTCTTTAGTTCAAAATCTACCCTCAAGTGCTTTTGCAGTAATGTTTAAATGGTGGGCAGGTGATGTTCAAGTGATTAGCCACTGCTTGAAATGCTGCCATCTTGACTACTCTGTTTCTGATCCAGCTTCTTGCTAATGTGCCTTCTGGGAAGCAACAAATGATGGCTCAAGTACTTGGGTCCCTGCCTCCCATGCGGAAGACCGGGATGGAGTTCCTGACTCTTGAATTCAGTCTCACTCAGTTCTAGATGTTATGGTATTTGCGGAATGGAACAGTGGATGGAAGATCGATCAATCAATCTCTCTCAGCACCTTCCAAATAAATATGTAAATAAACATTTAAAGAATGCTACCACTCCCAAAAGAGAGCATGTACAAGCATGAAGTCTCACTAAATAAGTGAGATACTATATATAGGAAGTTCTTCCAAGACGCCACACCACCTGGGAGTTAGACATCCCTGCCTGTGTCTCCAACAGCAACAGCGAATGGACTAGTGAATGCACTGTGAAGCACATGACAATTATTGCCTTGTTGCTTTATTTCATGACTCTCTGTTGTGACACATGGAACAGTCTTATAAGTGAGAATCTAAAGCAAATGCAAACCAGGATTCTCAAACAAAAATTCAGGCAGTAATACTAAGCTTATCATTAAGTTAACCACCATGCAAATGTTTTAAATTGGGTCAACAATATTAATAAAACACAAAACATGTGAACCAAAAAACTCTCTCCAGATGTTTTATTCTCCTCTTACTATAATTTTTTATAGTTCCTTTTTTATAAACAGTTTTAAAACATCTTTCCTCCTAGATTTTCGTAAGAGCTTATAGTAACAGATATCCTATTGAAAATGTTTTAGCCTCTAGTTGTATATTTCATTTAAATTCAGAGAATCAATACAGAAAATGATAGCATATAGTATCTTGATACTTTGGAAAAATGAAAGCAGAATTACTTAAAAGATAATAAAAATAAATAAAATACCCTTTAATAATAACTTTATGCCCTTTACCAGTAGAATATATATGCTGAGACTAGGTGTTTGGTAGGAGTTAAGATCTCTCTTGGGATGCCAACTTCTATCAAAGAGCTGTGTTTGAATCCTGGCTCTTTTTCCAATCCTAGCTACCTGCTAATGAGCAATCTGACAAAAAGAGGGTGAGGCTGATAAACTTGGGTACCAGCCACCCATATAGGAAATCCTAATAGAGCTCCAGTTCCCTGGTTTTTCCTGGCTCAAACCCAGGTGCTGAGCCATTTGAAGAGTGAACCAGCAGATGTAGGCTGTCTCTTTATTTCTGTCTTTCAAATAAAAGTAAACATAAATGCATATATTAATGTATGTATATACATATAATACTTATATGAAGTATATAAAGTATATATTATAAATTATAAATGCACTAATACACAATGGAGTAATAATAAAATATATTACATAAATGTATCCACACTATGGTAAATAGGCATTCATGTCTAGGAAGTGTTTTAATTTTCAACTACAAGACGTTTCCTTGTGATTGTTCTTTCATCAGGTTTTAATTGGCTAAGTTTCTTTTTTTTTTTTTTTGGACAGGCAGAGTTAGACAGTGAGAGAGAGAGAGACAGAGAGAAAGGTCTTCCTTTTTCCGTTGGTTCACCCCCCAAATGGCCACTACGGCCAGCACGCTGCGGCCAGTGCACTGTGCCGATCCGAAGCCAGCAGCCAGGTGCTTCCTGCTGGTCTCCCATGCGGGTGCAGGGACCAAGCACTTGGGTCATCCTCCACTACCTTCTGGGCCACAGCAGAGAGCTGGACTGGAAGAGGAGCAATCGGGACAGGACCGGCACCCCAACCAGGACTAGAACCCAGGGTGCCGGCGCCACAGGCGGAGGATTAGCCAAGTGAGCCATGGCGCCTGCCAATTGGCTAAATTTCTTAAGCATGAAAATTATGCTACAGATAATCAGTCACAATTTTGGCTTACAGGTTGGAAATGAATTATTTAGTAGCAATCAGAATGAATTGCACAGCTTAGGTCCAAAATCTTTGCATGGGCATAAGCACAAGCAATTGGTATGGTGAGTCTCCATGATTGCAATTGTTGGGAGAATTTAGAAGAAACAGGCAGGGCCCAGAGCTTTGTTCCAGTGGGTTAATGCCCTGGCCTGAAGTGCCAGCATCCCATATGCACACTGGTTCTAGTCCCGGCTGCTCTTCTTCTGACCCAGCTCTCTGCTATGGCCTGGGATAGCAGTGGAAGATGACCCAAGTCTTTGGGTCCCTGCACCCACATGGGAGACCCGGAAGAAGCTACTGGCTCCTGGCTTCAGATCGGCGCAGCTCCAGCAGTTTCGGCCAATCCAGGAGTGAACCATCGGATGGAAGACCTTTCTCTCTCTCTGCCTCTCCTCTCTCTGTGTATAATTCTGACTTTCAAATAAATAAATAAATCTTAAAAAAAAAAGAAGAAACAGGCAAAAGCCAGCTGAGGTATGCTGTCTGCTGTGCTATTGTCATAAACTACCAAAGCATGCATACACGTGGACAATATATATATATATATATATATATATATATATATATATATATATATAAATTTGTATATAGTTTGTTTTCATTTTATGTCACAGAAATAAGCACTATTAGAAACAAAGTACCACTTGCATACAGATACATAAGGATCTGCTTGAGCTGAGGTAGAATTTAGCATATATATTATACCTTTACAATTCTCCAACAGCACAAGACTAGTATTTCTATGATTTTGTTATTTTTCAATATCATGTGTTGAGAAACAATAGATAAAATAAAACTGATTTTCTCATCTGAAAAATATAATTAATCTTTCTTAAATATCTATTAAATATTTTATAACCAAATTTCATGATTTTAGCACCATTCTTCTAGGATAATCCTAAGGTGCCAGTAGCTCTATGCCACTATGCAAGAAATTGCTTTCTCTGATAATATTACTACATCTAACATATAGCATAAGCATGATAAACACTAATAGCATGGCATTAGGCTTGGGCAGCAACTTTAAAAATATATCCATTTCATTCATCAGCTGAGCTTCTGAACGACTAGTTTACTGATCTCAGATGTCCTTATGAGTATAAAAACTAAATACTGCCCTGGGGTATGCTTTTTTTAAATACTAGGTTTATAAAGAGTGTAATATATAATTAAGCATGACACATACATGACTTCAAAGCACTTTCAACGATGTCTCCATCATCTGCTGGAGCCAAGGCTGCTTCATGTGTTCTATGATGCTGGAAGGTATGATTAGCATCACAAGGAGAAAGCTCCCCCAAAGAATATAGGGAAAGTGTTGGTGCGTTCAAATTTCCAATAATGATTAAAACAAAAACAATGTTGAAAATAAGCTATTTCTCTTTAGTTTAGTTCGGGGAAGAAAGAATATACCAAATTCCTAAAGTGTACTGTATACATATTATATGCCGGGATTTGTGCTAAGACATTTATGAATATTATTTTATTCCAAGAAAAACATTAAACCATTAGGACTATTAATAGCCTCCTTTTGTAAATGAGCAAATGGAACCTTTGAGAAGTAAGTAACTCTCCTAAGTCTCACTTGATAAGGGAGGCCAAGTATAAAGAGTCTGGAAGTTCTTATCTAGTAGCAACATACAAAGACACATCAAAGTACTGTTGATAATTTACACTCCATTTTAATTTTCTACGCATTTGTGAGAAACATATTAACATACATAAAAAGACTATGTGAATTTAGTTTATCTTAATTCTGTGTGCTTAATCATAAGACAAAACACTCACCATTTCACTAAAAATATAACTTTTTTAAAGAGGTGGTTCATTTATGCAGTGCCTTCTGAGTCCGTTCATATCAGAAACGCTGTGGGAGTGAGCAGATTGTTTCTCCAATGACAGATGTTACTGAGAAGGAAGGAAACACTTGTGTCTGGAAAGGTTTACTATGATGCCACGTGATGTCTTATCTGGGAATTTTCTATCTTTACAAGAATGGATTTTGAGCAGGGTCAGTGGAAAATAATTTTGATTATGAAAGAAAATTACAGGTTTTATCTCATTCTTGGAAGGTACATCTCTTATGATGCTTAATCAAGCTGTCGTGCCACTGCTGTTTATTTTAAAAAGCCAAGCAAAGAAGCATCTATAAATTACATCAATAAGGGCAGAAATTCCTACTTAAAGCTGAAATACTGGAAGAAAATTGTATGGAAATTTCCATAAGACACAGAGATTCTATTTTAATGGATAGTTAACAATCGAATGGAGAAGACAAAGTAGAAGGAAGGTAAATGTTAGACTGGGATCACCCTGAATATCAAACCTTCAAGTAAGGACTAGGTATAAAACACTGGGAAATAAATATATGTGCATTTAATAGATCTGAAGTTTGAGTCTTCATCTATAAAATCGTGCATAGCACAATATCTATATCTATATTACCTAACAGAGTCGGCATTCCAAAGTTTGCAACTTTTATTGAATGGAGCTCAGCCCTAAAATTTTCTTTTTTTCTTTTAAATGGATTTTTTTAATTGTTGTCATAACCCTTAATATAACATCAACTTTTTTAACAAAGTTTTAAATGCAAAATATGCTATTGATGACTATGGACATAGAATTGTACAGATCTCTAGAGATTTTTCATCTTTCATGACTGAAACTTGGGGCCTCTTGATTGCTAACTTCCCCTTTTCCCTAACCCACACCCTGGCACCATCCTACGCTGTTAACTTCCGATTTTATATAATTATATGAGTACAAGCAGAATCATAATGTTTTAGCTTTTCTATGACTGACTCCGTCCTTAATATTCACCATGCTATCATATATTATTAGAAATCCTTTCCTTTGGAAAGTTGCATGGCATTCCATTGTATGTTTACAGCACATTTTATTCATGTGTCGGTCCATAGATGTTTGCATTGTTTCCACATCTTTGCTGTTGTGAATAGTGCCACAATATGCTGATTTTCAATTTATTTGGATAAATGCCCAGAAGTAGGATCATTATATCTTATGGTAGTATGGTTTGTATTTTTTGAAAAGATTTATTTATTTATTTGAGGGACAGAATTAGAGACAGAGAGAAATGTCTTCTATCCTCTGGTTCACTAACCAGATGGCCACAAAGGCCAGAGATGGGCCAATCCGAAGCCAGGAGCCAGGATCTTTTTCCAGGTCTCTCAAGCAGGCACAAGCACTTGAGCCATCCTCTACTGCTCTCCCAAGCCATAGCAGAGAGCTGGATCAGAAGAGGAGTAGCTGGGACATGAACCGGCACCATTGTGGGATTTAGGCACCGGAATTAGAGGCTTAGCCCACACTGTAACATCACTGGCCCCATGGTTTGTATTATTTTTTGGCACAGTGTGCTTGCTTTCCATGACTGAAATGCTCTCATGGTCTTTTCAGCCAGACCAGAATGCCTTACAGGCTGATAACGAGGTCAGAGTGTTGAGTCCCCTTTTTACCAGGGTTGTTACAAATTTGTTTCTGAAATGTGCAAGGTAAAAAGTAGGAATCCTCTGTGGGTAAGACCCCAGAGAAAAGAAATGGCCATCAAAGAAAGAGATACTTTTCTCTGAAAGGAGGAGAGAACTTCCACTTTGCTTATAGCCTTGTCTAAATATTGAAAAAGTTTGTGGATTCAAAAGGCTAACATAGCCTAGTAGCTCCTGTCAAGAGCTTCAGGTGATCACTGATGTCATACCTAAGACTAATTGTTAAATTAACAGCAGGAGTCACTGTGCACTAACTTCCCGTGCAGGACCTCTGTCCTCAAAGAGTTATGAGAGTTAATAGTAAAACTTGTTCTCAAAGATCTATTTCATATTAGTTTATTAAGTGGAGGATAATCTTTTTTTTTGAAAGGTAGAGTTATAGACAGTGAGAGAGAGAGAGAGAGAAATGTCTTCCTTCTGTTGATTTACTCTCCAAATGGTCGCTATGCACAGTGCTGTGCCAATCCGAAGCCAGGAGCCAGGTGCTTCGTCCTAGTCTCCCATGTGGGTGCAGGGCCCAAGCACTTGGGCCATCCTCCACTGCTTTCCCGGGCCACAGCAGAGAGCGGACTGGAAGAGGAGCAGCCAGGACTAGAACCAGCGCCTATATGGGATGCCAGCGTTGCAAGCAGAGGATTAACCAAGTGAACCACGGTGCCGGCCCAAGGATAATCTTATGTCTCATCAGTTTTATATAAGCCTAAGTGCCCAACTCCATTGCTGTTTCCTCAAGCGCTTCTTTGACTAATGATAAAACTTGTTCTCAAAGGAAAAAAAAAAGTATATTACTGAGAAAATTAAAAGAAAAATAAGACAGGAAACAGGAGGAAGGGTGGAAGGGAGGGAGGGAGGACAGGATTGGAAGTATCATTATGTACTTAAAATTGTATATACAAGATACATGAAATTTGTTTCATTTATATAAGTAAAATTTAAATGAAAAAGTAGGAATCCTTGAAAATAAAGATTGTATAATAATGTGAATTATGAATTTCCTAAAAAGAAGTATACTGTTATGATAGCAATCATTTGCCATACTTGAATTGCAGGGATTTTTAATTTTTCCTGTAGGGTATTGATTGAACCCTGAGAAAACATACAATTGTCATAAGGAGATATTAAAACACTGCTTTTGTTCCAGTAATCAGTGTGACAATCAAAATTCAATAGGTGTACCTGTGTGCACAGACAGAAATCAGGGAATTATATAGGCACAGGCTTTTGAAAGACATTGATCTTGAAGCCCCAAGCATTCTTGAACAATAAAATTGGGTTAAGATTTCAAACTTCTGAATTCTGTAATAAAGAAGAGGCTTAGGAGACTCTTCATTTCTATTAATACATATAGCCACATCTAACAGATATTCAAATAGTGGAAGTGGAAAAAAAAAAAAAAACATTTTCTAGCTCATATGCCTAAGAGACTTAAGAGTTAAATAAAGGATAAAATCCCAAGGATAAAAGGGTAGAAAAGCTCCTTATCTTCATCCTGTTTATTCATCATATAAGAACATCCTTTGATGTAAGCACAAGTCTATCCCTGGATGGGTATTAAGAAAAAAAATAAAGGCAGAGTGTTCTATTTCTGTAATGGGTAATTACTATGTGAACTAAAATAAAGAATGAAATAAAAGTTTCAGGGGAAGATCTGAGGAAGAATATGTCACCTAAAGCAGATATTCACTTTTGATAAAATGCAAGAGTTCATGGTATTGTGCTGGACATACAGAAGTTACGGAAACTGAAACAGCTTTTGCATGTGCTTTCATGCCTGCTTATTTCCTTTCAAAATCAGAACTTTAAAGGGAAATGAATAGAATGATTATACCCATTATACCCGTATATTTGAAGAATAGAGTGGAAAGATAAGACTCCTAACATGTCAATCACTTAAATTGCCATTTATGCATTCTACATATTTTCCACTGGGTCAAATGTTGCTGAGAATAAGAAGAGGAATGAACTCTGTGAAGAAACATGAAGACCACGGTTGACTCTCTCGATAACCATATCTATTAGAGTGACGTCCAGATGCCATTTTTCCATGAGTGAAAAAGAAAATGTTAGATGAAGGAACAGACACACTGTTTATAAGCATCTGATTTGAGAATCTGACTCTGAAGATAAGAAAAAAAAAACTGGTGATAATTAGCATGTTTGGTTTAATATAATAAACACTTTTCATGAAGACATTTTAGAGTTAAAAAGTAAATATAGGGAATTGTACTTGAGAGATAAGTTGAATATGAGGATAGGAGGAATCTCAGTGTAAATTTCTGTGGAACTAAGAGGAGGAAGAAATAAAAATGCCTTATTCAGGAAAAGAAACAGCTTTTCACAGGAGAAAAGGAAGTGAACTACATGTTCATTTCAGTGCTTCTCAAACTATAATAGGCTGCACACAGATACTTAGGGGACTTGCTATATACAGATTTTGATTCAGTAGGTCTGCACAGGGGTCTCAAATTCTTCATGTTTAACCAATTTCCAGGTGTTGCCCACATTTCTGGTAAATAGATTACAAATGACTGTGTTTCTCTTTCAGACTGAGAAGCAAGTTCTCAGCATCTGGCTGTGATCTTCTATTAATTAGAAATGTTCATCAAACAGAGGGTGGAGAACAAGGATGGTTAGAGCATTGATACAATGTTTCAGAGATTGCATGAGTTGGTTGGGCCTGAGAATATGCAAAATTAGAAGCAGTATTTTGAAGACCTCAGTAAGTGAGTGATGGTCAATTTATAGCAGAACTTGCCTCTACTGATGAGTCTCCCCTCTCATGCTCTGATACAGGTTCAGAGAAAATGCATGGTGCAGATATCCAACATAAGGGTTGTTCATGGAGATATGCTATGAAAATTAAAAAAGGCAAGAGTATATGTTTTGACTGAAATGGTATTCTGTGTACACTAAGCTGGTTAGAGAGTATTAAAGGCCACCCAACTCATAAATGAGAGCAATAAATGGATCAAAACAAACGTGCATCACCAAGATATTTAATAGTCTAATGTTTTACTCTATATTATATTTATACTATATAAGATAAGTTGATAGGAATCTGAGTAAATCAACAGACCTCTATGCAGGAGCAAAAACTGGAAAATTTTTGTGACTATTATTGTGCACTCATGAGGATGTTTATTCTAAAGACACAGACTCTAATGTTATTCTGCTCCTGTTCATAATCTATGAAAGTGTAGTCTAAGTGGAAATACATGGATTTTAGCATTCTGGTCAATGAAACAATTTAAACAACTGCAAGAAGAATTCTGAGAAAATTATGAAATGGATAATAATTTTAAAAAACATTGTTGTCAGAATCAAGTAAGACTATTTACTAATATAAATCATCTGATCAGGATTCAGAGTTCATGGTAAGAAGTAGAGTTCATTACCTGGAAACAAGTTTTCTCTAAGTTGTACTTAGCAGATATAGCTGGGATTATACATCAAGCTACAGGTCAAAAGACCAAACACCACAGATCTGCTACAGACCACCAAGGAAGTCTTCGGCCACCTCTCTGAGAAGCACTGACCCATGAAAATCATGCATGATTCAGGGCAGATTGGTAGGCAAAATAAAATTTAGAATACTGCCTTAAGAAATCTGCAGACAAAGGTCTCCTCAGTCATGATCTTCTGCTGATATTTGAAACACAAGATATTTGTGGACGGTTAGCTGCCCAGGGTTTACCAATCACTTCTCTTGAGGACTTATCTTGATTAACAACAAACAAACAAACAAAATAACACCTTTTCTTCATTCTTCCAAAATAGACATACCTCTTCCATCACAGACCCATAGGACCAAATTGATTACATATATGTGAGTTCGTAGGGATGTCAAAATATCACTTAACTAGGTAACAAAAGGTACAGCTTTTTATTAAATTAATGTTGTTTAAATGGGAAACCCTTCTCATAAACTCTTGAATATTTACCTTACTACTTTGAAAAACAATTTGAGCATAGACAAAAGATGATATATACTCCTGATTTGTGTCCAAGAGTCCTAAGACTCAGTCACAATGCTCTATGTCCATAACCCAAATATAAATAGAATGTTTCTGAAGCCATATGGATGCTTTATTTTGGTCCCAACAGAATTAGCACTTTCATTCAGAAGTCTTGAAATACTATGATTCCCAATAGCCCACTTAAATTTTTTTGACTTGTGTCCTTGTGGCTTTTATTTTCTTCATTGTTAAAACTTAGCAGATAATAGCAATGAGATGGAGTAAGAGCATAGGCTGTAGATTCAGACAGCACCATTCACACCTCAGCTAGCAGGGTTAACTTGAGCACTTATTTTCTCTGGACCTCATTTACTCTTCTATAAAACATAAAGGAAAAATCAGAGTTTATTTAATCATGTTCTGGTTTTAGAGGCTGGATAACCTGAAGTTTCTATGTAAGTGCTGTCAAAACAAAAACAATACTACACAAAGTTAAATAGAAAAGGGGTACACTATGTAAGGTTATAGCAATGAGGGGGAGAGAAAAGAGAGAGAGAGAGAGAGAAGGAGAGAGAGAGACACTCCAGAACAGAGTCTGAACTCAATTGCTGTGAAATAAAAGTTGAGAGATGGCATTTTTAAGTGTTGGCCTAGGCAGATGGAAAAGTACTAGAAGATGTTAGATGAAAGTTTGGCCAATGTGCGTAGTATTGAATAATTCCTAAATTTGCAATTTTTTCTCTATGATTAGAACTTTTTTTTTTGCTAAATGGCACTCATCAAAGTGTGACACACTGCCATCCCTGCTTAAGAAAAGGGAGATAGGGATCACATCTTCCTCAATGATTACATTTGGAAGCTAGGGCTGCCATGTCCTTGGAGAAGATAGTCTTGGGTTGTAAACGTGGGAGAGCATTAAAATATATATATATACGGATTGACTGATTGATTTTATCTTTATATATAGTCATCAAAGGGGCAGAGAAGACTATACAATTCCAAATTTTCTAATGTACATGATCTACAGGTGGTTAAGGCAGTAATTATCATGATTTAATTAAGTGCTTTTAAAATTCTTGATGCTCCTTAGAAACTAAAAATCTACATAGCATTTTACCTTCCATTGTAGTAAATGAGACAAAAGATAGATGCTGCAAAGAGAACTATTTATACCTTTTTTAAAAAACTATGGTCCACTGATTATTATTATTTGTCCTCTCAATCTCATTGCACTCTGGGACCCATTGGCACTTTACTGGCTAGTATTTAATGAAATGAGCACTTGGACGTTTCTTGTCTTACAGTGTGCTATTCTTGCTTTTAAGATTTTTTTTTATTTTTATTTTTTTTTTAATTTTTTGACAGGCAGAGTGGACAGTGAGAGAGAGAGAGATAGAGAGAAAGGTCTTCCTTTTGCCGTTGGTTCACCCTCCAATGGCTGCCGCGGCTGGCGCGCTGCGGCCAGCGCACCGCGCTGATCCGATGGCAGGAGCCAGGTGCTTCTCCTGCTCTCCCATGGGGTGCAGGGCCCAAGCACTCGGGCCATCCTCCACTGCACTCCCTGGCCATAGCAGAGAGCTGGCCTGGAAGAGGGGCAACTGGGACAGAATCCGGTGCCCCGACCAGGACTAGAACCCGGTGTGCCGGCGCTGCAAGGCGGATTAGCCTAGTGAGCCATGGCGCCAGTGCTTTTAAGATTTTTGACTCCTTGCTTAAGGCTCTTTGATATTTCAACTCATTATCTGTCAATTTCTGTGACTAATTCTCACAAGTGTTCTCTCCCAGATTTCCCATTTTTGTCTAACCTGTTGAAATCAGTCTATTTTTCAAGAGTAAAGTAATTGCTCAAAATACCACCCCATGAATAGTTCCTCCCCCTCCTAGTGTTGCTACCAAGTCTTAAGGACTTATGGTCTAGCTATTTGATGAATATATTCATGATTCCATTATATTTCAACCCCCCTTCTTTAAATAATCATAACTAAAAACTCAGAATTTGTCAGATTCAGATAATGATATAAAAGTAAACACAACAGTGATAAATCCAATGATTCATTATTTAAAGACGATTTAAGTCCCATTATCAGTGAGATATTTTGGAGCCCACATAAAAGCTCTAGTATATCCAGAGTTTCAGACACAAAAAGCTTTAGTGTTGGCATCCAATGTTTTTATTCAATTAAAAATGTAAGAGATAGTTATAAGTTTTAAGGCAAATAAAACTTGTAAATGGAGAATAAAATTGGCACATATCTGGTAAAACTAATATCTAAACTAAAAACTCACAAAGGGAGATTTCTAGGCTGTGTATTCAAAATTTTACAAAATTAGAGGAAAGTGAAAAAAATGAGAAGCAATGTACATGGCATTTATTTAGTGATTAAGTTATAATGTAGGGGTACTATAAGGAGGGAAGAGAGATGTGTAGCAATAAAACTGTTAGGCAAATAAGTAGATTATTGTCTTGTGTATCCATATGTAATCTACATGGTTCTACATAATTCTGTCATTTGATCAAATGTTTTATTATTTATTCTAACATTATCATAATGTTCAGCTTGGGTCATCAGCAGGCTGTGGATTACTTGGAGTTTATACTTACTATGGAGGATTTAAAGGTTAAGAGAGCATGGTAACAGGGGATTTTTAACTCACATGGAATGCCAGATGCACAGGAAAATATAGGGAAGTAGAAAAAGGTGAAGCCAGGACTATGGGAGAAGAAAGGTGGTATATACTTGTAGTATGGGGGAACTATGTTCACTGAGATAAGGCATTATGGGTGGAAGCAAACACATGTTAATCTTGCAGGACTGCATGAATGCATATTAAGGCAAACCACTTAAGAAAATTGGCAAAGATTGACCTAAATGTGAGGAACAACAACTGAAACTATGAGTTGTGATTGTAACTTTAAGACACAAGACTTTATCCATTATGATTATAAGATGTGGGGCTAGTCCTTCACCAATAATTGTACTAAAAGGTCCAATCATCATGGGGGTTGTAAGGAATAAGAATTGGATGAATTAGCATGATAATTTGAAGAGCAGCAGGTGACTTTTAACTTAAAGATTTTGTTGAATGCCTGCAGTTGTATCTTCACAGCACACTGAACAAAAAGCAGGGAACAAGGCCTGGACTCATCCAATGTTGGGAGAAAAAAAAAAAGGAAACAATCCCCACCCCCCCATTAAGCTCCTCACTTTGAGAGGTAGGCTAAAAACAAACCCAAACAACATCAAGAAGATGACAAAGGAAACTGCTTATACCTTGCCACAGAATTACTTGAAAGAGGGGAAAAACACCACTCTTCAATGAGAATTTGTCACCACATGATAACGCTGTATATGTTTACTGACAAATTCATGCTATTCAAGGCACCCCAAGTTGATAATTTCTTTCAAAATGGCCTCAGGTTTCTGTACTCCCAAGAGCATAGACAGTGATTCTCAAAAAGACACAGTATTGGAATTGTACCTATGAAATGCATGAAATCTGTACTCTTTATATTAATAAAATTTATAAAAAGCTATGCAATCTTTTAATTTGCTTCTGTAGAGCATTTGCAGAGAGGTTGTAGTAATACTCTTGCTACTTACCAGTAACAGATGTGAATATTTGTTTTCCCACAATACTGAGCATTGTCAGTTAAAATGCTGTTTAGAGGGTGTCAACTTCATAATTAACTTGCATGATGAATAGGAATAGTGACATTCTCATTTGATTACTAGTCATTTTAACCATTCTAAAATTTTTGTGATTTTTCCTATCCCACATTCATAATTGTACGGCAGTTTTAGTTTGCTTTAGTGATTTGAACTTTTATATTGGTTATAATACCTTGTTTATGAAATGTATTACAAATTTTTTATGATAAAAAAATCAGCTATTCAGGAAATGAGTGCCAATGAGAAAACACAAACAGCTCAAAGCTGTTTCTAAAAACATGAAATAAATTTATTTACTTCCTCTGTTCTTTTCACTTATATAACAAGACCCTCCTCATAGTTGACCCTCACATTGGCTTTCATGATCTTCAGGTCTGTGTCACACATTTTAGAAATTGCAAAAGTCTCTGGCCACACATCACTTGCAGGAAACAGTGCCATGGTCCTAGGCCTCCAGTGACTCTTAATTATAGGTAATTATATCCCCAGAAGGCTATTACATAGTTAGGAATAAAAATATACACATTAAAATCAAAGTGAATTGAGCATTTTAACTAACAATCTAAACGCTTATATTTGAAAATAGTATAATATATCTCCTTTTCCATGACCACATGCATAACATAAGCCTTTTGCTTTCCTAGAACCTGGGTAAGAGGACAGAACATAGTCAGAAAATAAAGGATGGCCATCCCACTTCATCTTTCCCCATAAATAAAGTGGGTAGAATTCCAGTCCTGAGGAATATTCTATCAGGCTTTACTACCTGTCCTAATCTCTTACTATGCATTCCTTTTATCTCTTCATTAAGCTGATACCATCAGACCAATTAGATGAATGGAATACAGTATGGAGATACATCAGAAATCTGAATATAGACCTACCATATGACCCAGCCATCCCACTCTGGGAATTTGCTCAAAGGATTGAAATCAGCATATGAAAGAATTATATGTACCTGTGTGCTTATTACAGCTCAATTCACAATAGCTAAGACATGGAAGCAACCCAAATGTCCATCAACTGAATACTGTATAAAGAAATTATGGGATATGTACACCGTGAAATACTACACAGTCATAAAACAAAATAAAATAAAATGAAATCCCATGATATGCAACAAAATGGATGAAACTGGAAAACATCAGGCTTAGCTAGTTCCAAAGGAAAAAATACCATGTTTACCCTGACCTGAGATAAAAAAGACGATCTGTAGAGTGAAATTCACACTTTCAGCAGCAATGACTTTGAACAGACCTTGTCTTCACTGTTGAGTAATAGTTTTTTGTTTTGTTTTGTTTTGTTCTTCTCTTAATTTTTTTCACAGTATCTTTTAAACTCTTTACTGAACATAGAGATAATCATATATGTATGAAGTTAATCTAAAACAGAGCTTAGTAAAAAATAAGACTGGGAATAAGAGAGGGAGGAGGAAGAGCAGTAGGAGTGTGGGAGGGATGGTGTGCATGGTGGGAAGAATCATCATTTCCTAAAGTTGTAATTGTGAAATGTATAACGCTTGTAACTGCAAAACTATACAGTTCTTCATACATTCCTTAGGATTTACTTCTAAGGGTACAGTTATAAACTTACCATGGGACCCCAAGCCCCCTTAAGCTGGGTGGTAAAAATAATATTTTAAATGTTAAATTGAGCATATGGATAGGATTAAGCAATAAAGTGATCAAATAGAAGGATTAAGTGTTAAAGTGATCATGTAAGTATGATTTTTGGTCATAATAAAAAAAGGATTAAGTGCTCCAACATGGGAAGCAGTCCATACAGCCAACTAATAGAATGACAATCACTTTGAATAGCACTCTGAACTCATAATCAACCCTTAAGGAATTCTGGTCTGTCTGAAAAGCCCATGAGAGCATTTCAGGCATGGAAAGCCAAGACATCGTTGCAAAAAGTGCCCCACATGAAAAACCTCTCTGTGTGAGACCCCAGTGGAAAGAAGTGGTCATCAAAAAGGATGTACTTTTCTCTGAAAGGAGGAGAGAACTTCCACTTTGCTTATGGCCTTGTCTAAATATTGAAAAAAGTTTGTGGATTCAAAAGTCTAACATAGCCTAGGAAGCTCATGTCAAGTGTCTCAGGTGATCACTGATGTCATACATAAGAGTATTAATTGTTAAATTAACAACAGGAGTCAATGTGCACTAACTTACCAGGCTGGACCTCTGTCCTCAAGGAGTTGGATTATGAGAGTTAATAGTAAAACTTGTTTGTAAAATTTACTTCGTTTTAATGTATTAAATGGAGGATATTTTTTACGTCTCATAAGCTACAGTTATGTTTAAGTGCTCACAAAAGATGTACCATTCTTTGATTCTGCTTCATACTTAGTTAAGTTTCTCAAAAAATATATAAATAAAACTTCAGAAAGGTTTACTTTTATTGAATTAAAAAGACTTTTTTGCCTTATTGTTAAAATAATCCTTTTGGTGTTCTATTGCTCAGTACGGTAACAATAGTTAATAATAACATACTGTATTTTTCTTGATAGCTTGAATAAAGACTTTTGAATGTTCATTCCACAAAGAAATCTTGAATATATGAAGTGATGGATGTTAATTATCCTAAGATGATCATTAAAATGTATGTATTTATCAAAATATTACATTGTACCCCATAAAATGTGCAATTATTATTTGTCAATAAATACAAAGTACTAATGCTAAAAAACAAAAACAAAGATGCAAAAAAGCTTTCCTTCTAGTTTATTTATTCAAGATTGTTTTAGAAAAACAAATATCAAAATTATAAAAATATTACAAGAAAATATGAAAGCCACTGTTCTAATTCATCAACTGGAATATTTCATAGAGTATTTTAAAATCAGAATTGTATAGGCTTCATTTTACAAATAAATGACAAGTTTGGAAAGGTTTGTCTGAAACCCTAACAACCAAACAAAACAACATTGTTGTCCCTAAATTGCCAAAGATGACCGACTGTGCCTGGTGGGAACATGCTGTCAGCATATGTGCAAATGCCTCACACTGTACCACGATGGTAATGGAAGTATGAACATAAAGAAATGCATAGAGCACATCTTTCACTAATGTCTCGCAATGTGACAGCAGAGCCAGGTGGGTAAAGCAGGGATTACTGGTTTCTGTCTTCTGGGAAAGCATACTGGAGATCAGCGATGACACACAGCTTTTACCATTTTAACTCTCGGTTCTATCCAAGGTGTGGATGGATTTTTAAGATATTCTCTGAGTCAGTGTCACACATCAGCACAGACTCTTGCAATTGAGAATTAGACATACTATACGTGAATTCATCTGAGTCTTTCTCAAGCTGTTGTCCAGATTTTTGGGGTAGTGGAATACATAAGCTCCCAAATCAATTTGATGTTCTTGATTACTAATGATTGCTTAATAGCCTTAACACTAAACATGTGTATACACATGTGGCCACTTAGCCTAATGTCTCTGTATTTGTGCAGTCTGTCAAACTGCAGTTAATTTACCTAAAGGGTATCTTCCCTGTGAGGTAGGACTTTGATCTTCAAATTTTGAGACAATGGAATCTGAATAGGTTGTATGTCAGGACTTAGAAAAAGACAGCTATTCAAAAGTGTCCCATTTTGAGGGCAGGATGAATTCTATAGTCAGGCTGCATTGATACATGTGAATGATGAAAACCTATTCAAGGCTATGTTTCTTATCCCACATCTTGTTATTTACATTGGTTATTTACTCATACAGAACTATCTGTGATGATACATGTTATGTGTGACACCAGACAGTAAACATATTAAACTAAAAGTGTGTTGTCCTATAAAACTAATTCACGTGTAAAAGGACGATTACACTTCTAGAAAGCTTATTCTAAGCATTGAAATTGAACTTGCTTTTTAAGTTCACATCCTCATATTCTCCCATTTCTCTTTTCATTAATAAGTAAAACAACTTTCTTTTATATGCTATGAAGAAATTATGAAAATACTGAGGTAAATATTTTTAGTTTCTTAGTTTTTAGAACTAAATTGCATTTCTTTAGTGTAGAATTAGAAATAAAAGTAAACTAACATTCATTATTTGGTTATCTTTGATGTTGAAATCAACTTCAGCCATTTCATCAAACTGTAGGAACTCAGAACTGTTATCATAGCAAAAATGTTAACATTAAATATCAATATGTACATTCCTAAAATAAAATAGTATTTTTCTCAATTTGAGAAAAATGAGGGACATATATGATTAGGTGCTTTCGATATGCCTTTTAAACTCAGAAGACTCAAAAGCTAAGTGTTCATTTTAAATGTTTTATAGATATTAAAAGATCCCTATATCATCTTTTTTCAATTCCCATCATAGAAATTTCCATTGATGGTTCCCTACATTATAACTAAGAATTATGCTTAATTGTTTCTTTTTTGGTTACTAAAATTTGTAAATGCTTCCAATAACCTCATAGTTACACAGTTCGCCTCTGTACCAAATCTTATATTCACCCTTACTCCAAATATAACTGTATTACATCTATTTCTGCATACTCAATGAATTAACATATTAATTGGGTACAGAAATTCTCAATGTTAAATTGTGAGTAAGTTTGAAAGAAAGTAAACCTAAATTTATGCCTAGCTCTCAAATCAAGTCCAGGACCATATGCTTAAATTTAACTGAAGAGAAAAAAAAATGAAGACTTGGTATGTTATAGTGAATTTAATCATCATCATGTAGATATGACTTAAGATTTTATTGGAAAATCAAACTTACCAGAAAATTTGTCAAATTATATTTTTCAGATCTTGCATCATTATTTATACTTAAGTAAGGAAATTAATTGTGCTAACATATAAATTTTACTTCCTAATCTTTATTAATTATTGTTTTTGTTCATTTGCCAAATATTACCATACATACAAGCCACTATACAAGATTCAGGATATTCAGGTTGTTTTTCCTACCTGTTTGGGTATTTTCTCCACCATTTGTTAGTGTGTGAACTAATCTTTGTGTAATATGTCTTTGTTTCTTTTTACCTTCCCATAACATGTACATCAATGTTATCTGCAACATAATTTTTATCATTGAGAAAGTTAATCACCTGATAGGTACACTGTATTAAATTCATGTTGGACAATAGAATGCTAGCTCTTAAAGAAAGTATTATTAGCAGTGTAATCTAAGAGGTAAAAGTTAAGATATAGTTATTAATAATAAATGCTACAAATATTGTAAAGAAGTACAATGGCTAAGAAAATACATAACAGGCTAATCTCACAAATAATAATTACTCAAATATAGATCATTTTCTAAATATTGATAAGTTGGCTATATGTCTGATGTCTATGCTAAATGTTAAATAACACAAATATCATGAATACATTGCATTTCTAGATTTTACTTCATCCATATTTTAGCTATCTTTTTCTCAGTTCAATGCTGTCAGCATAAAATGTCAGGAATGAATGAAATGTTATTATAAATAATAGATTGCAAAGATAAAAAACAAGAAACATCAGGTTTCAAAAATACAGAATGGAAATGGAAACTATGAGTAAATAATAAAATAGGTTTTCACATCCAAATTCTCAATAGCAAGAATAAATCAGCCATAAATATCCAGTCACCTTCCTACCAGTCCTAAGCACTCTATTTCCCTTGATATTATTGCACCAAAGAAACTATTAACTTAATCGAAAAGAGTAATTCCAACATTACATTAAATTATATTTGAAAATGAGTTTATATATTATGAAGTATTGTAATCCATAAAGCATGTCACCACCTAAATATTCAATGACTCACTGGGATAAAGGGATAAAAAACATTGTATTTGAATGATTGTATGAATAATACAATTAATGATTATGTGTCTTTTAATGTCTGAATTATTTTTTACAGAAATTAACACAAAAATCATAGTCCCTAGAGCTACAGAGTTTATATAATGAATACAAATATTAACCTTTGACTTTTTGACCCCTTTATCTTGGGAGTTGTTTTTATCCTAAAATAGTAGAAAACCATAAGAAAGGAAGAACATTTCAAGTTCATCTCAAAAGAATTGATTATTGACCACAAATTACAGAAAATACTTCTCCTTAATATATTTTGCAGTTTTCTCTGAATCTTTGCCAAGTATCATCATATTGTATAATGAGGCTATAAATAGAAGGTGGGACAACTTTTACGAGTGGTGTATTCACCTGTAAATGATATTCTAACTCACACGATACAGGCCACTTCCAAAAACAAAGAACCAGTTTTTGGATATTGAACATAAACTTGGGAACAACATAACCATAAGCAAAGGGATTGTGAGACAGTTACTGGAACTTCCAACTCAAAAACTTATTGTGGACTAAGTATTTCTGAAAATACACTGTGATCTTCAGCATTTAGCTAGAGGCACTGAGATACCTGGGATCTATTAATCACCTCAGCCACAAACATATGATCGTGGACCCTCCCCTCTGTTGAAGGTTAGTACACTAAATTAATTCTAAAATAGTAAATACAGAAGGAATCTGAAAAATAGATAATAGATGATGGTAGGCACAGTCACAATAATGTCTAATCAGAAGAATGAAGATTTTTCAAATTTGGAAATAAATTTTATTACAAACATTTTTAACAATCTGTTTCATGACTTAACTGAAAAGTGATCCCTGTTAAATATAAGAGTGGGAATAAGAGAGGGAGGAGAGGTACAATTTGGGACATGCTCAATCAGACTTGCCCCAAATGGTAGAGTTAGAAACATACCAGGGGATTCCAATTCAATTCCATCAGTGTGGCATGTACCAATGCCATCTCACTAGTTCAAGTGATCTATTTCTGTTCACAATTGATCATAATGATAGGACTAAGAGTTAAAGGGATCACATAAACGAGACTAGTGTCTGAAAATACTAACTGCTAGAATAAAAAATGGGAGAGAACGATCCAACTTGGGAAGCAGGATACACAGCAGATTCATAGAATGGCAGGTGTCCTAAATAGCACTCTGGCCTCAGAATCAGCCCTTAAGGCATTTGGATCTGGCTGAAAAGCCCATGAGAGTATTTCAGGCATGGAAAGCCAAGACAAGCTGGAAAAAAAAAATGACCTAAATGAAAGATCTCTGTGAGTGAGATCCCAGTGGGAAGAAAAGGTCATCAAAGAAGGAGGTACCTTTCTCTGAAGGGAGGAGAGAACTTCCACTTTGACTGTGACCTTGTCTAAATAAGATCAGAGCTGGCGAACTCAAAAGGCTTCCATAGCCTTGGCAACTCATGACTAGAGCCTAGGGTGATTACTGACGCCATAAACAAGAGTGTCAATTTGTTAAGTCAACAACAGGAGTCACTGTGCACTTGCTCCTCATGTAGGATCTCTGTCCTTGATGTGCTGTACATTGTGATTTAATGCTATAACTAGTACTCACACAGTATTTTTCACTCTGTGTTTCTGTGTGGATGAAAACTGTTGAAATCTTTACTTAGTATATACTAAATTGATCTTCTGTATATAAAGAGATTTGAAAATGAATCTTGATGTGGATGGAAGGGGAGAGGGAGCGGGAGAGGGGAGGGTTGCAGGTGGGAGGGAAGTTATGGGGGGGAGCCATTGTAATCCATAAGCTGTACTTTGGAAATTTATATTCATTAAATAGAAGTTAAAAAAATTTTAAAAATCTGTTTCATTAAATGTCAATCAATAGTTTTGTTTAAACCTTTAATAGATTTCCACTATTATAAAGTTTCAATTATTTTTAATTTCTTTTTCAATTGTCATTTGTTATAATTGTTAATGGCTTTAACTTTGAGAAAGTCATAGCAATATTACTAATTAAAAATGTTTATTCTTGAGTTGTACGTGTATAAGATTCTATTAATGACCATTATATCAAACATTTTAATAATTCTATTCAAATTTTGTCATCTTTAATATCAATATTATATAAAGAGTTGTTAGAACGTGTCCATCAATTGTTTTTTTTTTATTTTCTCATTGTAGTGTTGTCATTTTTGCTTTATTTATAAGGATACTTCAGAAAGTTCACAGAAAAGTGATTATAAAGTAGTTATGTAGAGATTTCAAAATTTCCTGCACCAAAATAAACAGATCATAACTTCATTTTCCACAAACTTATATGCTGACATTTATATGTCATGTTAATGTTATTGGTGTGTTATTAAATGATTGTCTCATTCATATTAATATGTACATTTTATTTAGTGATAAAAGACAATCTATAGATCTTTCTTCTCATAAACAGCAAAATACCTTAAATATATTAGCTCGAGTACATTATTCTTAAAAATATTTATCTATTTACCTGAGAGGTAGAGGTACAGACAGACGAGAGAGAGACAGATAGAGAGGACTCCCATCCACTGTTTCACTCCCCAAATGGCTGCAACAGCCAGAGCTGAGCCCATCTGAAGCCAGGAGATTCTTCTAGATCTCCCATGTGGGTACAGGGGTCCAAGTACTTGGGCCATCTTCTGCTGTTTTCCCAGACCATAGCAGAGAGCTGGATGGGAAGCAAAGAAACCAGGACTAGAATGGGCACCTATATGGGATGCCTGCACTGCAAGCGGTGGTTTAGCCTCCTTACGCCACTGCACCAGCCCCCTATTACGCTCTCGCCAAATCAATAATTATTGTACAAGATTTTGTTTACTTTAGTTTTATCTGTTGCCCAAGATTATGTTTATCTTGTGTTCTTTGATAAAATTGACATGGTTTATATTTGTGTCCATTAAATACTTGTTGGATTTACCTACAAGTTTTTTTCAATTGTTTGCATTTTTAGAATTTAGTGAAAGTTTGTTGATATGAACTGCATTAGTTCTTTTTTGTTCTCAAAATATGAGCATATCTAATCTACCTTAAACTTGAAGAAAACAGTTACAGTTCTAGGTTGACATTTTACTCTGAAGATGTTATTTCATTGACACTTTATTTTGTTGTTCTTATGGCGTATACAATATACAGACAATTAGTCCAATATCTCAGCTGCTTTGACATTTGATTTAATTTTACAACACTTTAATATAATGTGCCTTGTTAAATTTAATTTCATATTTAGTAATTCTTGAATATCTGAAGTACAATTCAATGATTCTAGAAATTTCTCAGTGATTACTTCTTTCAATAGAGACTCTCCATGTCTTGAATTTTTCTTCTGAAACTTAGTAGACATTGTAACCTCACCTGATGTTTGTGTTTTTCATCTTTCTCTGCTATATTTTCAGTAATTAATTCAACTAGTTATTATAGTTTTTAAAGATTTATTTATGTATATATTCAAAAGGCACAGTGACAGAGACACAGACAGAAATATTCCATCTACTGGTTCACTCCTGAAATATATGCAACAGCCCAGGCTGGCCAGGCCAGAGGTGGAAGCCAGAAACACATATTTCGTAGAAACCCCAGCAATTGGGTCATCTACCACTACCTTCCCAGGCATATTACCAGAGAGCTGAGCCAGAAGTGCAGCAGCTCGGCCTTGAATGAGCACTGTGATACGGGATGCTGGTGTTGCAAATGGCAGTTGAACCTGCTACACAACTCTGGCCTTGGTTCTAATTCTTGAATTCTCTTTCACAGCTGTCCAAATTTTTAATTCTTTTTTGACTATTTTTATAACAATCACTGCAAATATTTCATTTATATAATTTCGACTTACTCTTTTTCATATACACCTGGTTAAGTTTCAGTAATACTAGCCTTCTCCTTTGCTTTATAATTTTTCCAGATGTTGACATAGACACACAGTTCTTGCTGAAGAGAACTCATTGTAGAAAGCATCATTACTGCTGCTGCTTTGGTTTCTCTACAATACCCACATTGAAGACATTTCCTTATTTTCTCTCAGCTCTTGACAAGTCACAGTGGTGTTCACACAGATAGACTGCTACTGTTGAATATGACACTTCTCCAATGTGTGACTCCCCCAGCAGACTGGCAGAGAATTCCTGACAAATTACCTGTCTGAGGATCTTCCCATCCAAGCACTCCTTTTCTTTCTTCTATCACAGCTAACACACATGCCCACTCTCTATCCCTTTAAATATTGGAGTATTTGTCTCCCTAACTGTTGTATGTCTAACTTTGATTTGTCACCTGAGTTGCAAAGAACCTGAAATAACTTCATTTTTTCATGTTTCTTTTACTGTAGACAATAAATTTTAAAGTAATCACAGATTACTAAAACTATTCCAGTATAACATCCTTAACCATTGTTTTGACAATGGTTTTAAAAAATTGTATTTGCAGCAATACTGATACACACAGACTTTTTTTTTTCTTTCTGTTTGGTTTGTTTTTCAAAATTTTAGCTACTGAATATGAGAGAATGTGGTATTTGTCTTTCTGGGTCTGGCTTATTTTATTCAACATAACATCGTCCAGTTGTGTCCATTTCGCAGCAAAAGGTAGAATTTCATTCTTTTTTATAGCTGAATAATATTCCATTGTGTATAAATGCCACATTTTCTTTACTCATTCATGGGATGGAAAACTTAGTTGGTTCAAAATTTTGGCTATTGTGAATAGTGCTGCTACAAACATGGTGGCACAGGTATCTCTTTGATATATTGTGCTCAAGTCTTTAGGTTATATACCCAGTATTGGTATTGCTGGATCATATGGCAACTCTATTTCTAGTTTGTTAAGAAATCTCCACACTGTTTTCCACAGAAACTGCACTAAATTACTTCCCACAAACAGTGTATAAATGTTCCTCTCTGTCCACATCCTGGTCAACATTTGTTACTTTCTATTTTGGATTTCAGCCATTCTGGAATGGTAAATTTTCACTGTGGTTTTGATTTGCATTTTGATTTGCATTTCCCTGATGGCTAGTGATATTGCACAATTTATCATATATTTGTTGGCCTTTGTATTTCTTTCATTGAGAATTGTATAATGAAGTCATTTGCTCATTTCTCAACTGGACCGCTTTTATTATTGTTGTTGAGTTTAAGTTGCTGATACATTCAGGATATTAATCCTATGTTAGGTGGTTTAAAAATATTTTCCTTTCTGTTGGATATCTCTTCACTATATTGATCATTTGTTTTACTGTGCACTTGGACCATCTTCCAATGCTTTTCCCAGGCCATTAGATGGGACCTAGATTGGAAGTGGAACAACTGGGACATGAACTGGCACCCCATGTGAGGCTACTAATTTTTACCTGTTATGCTACAATGGTGGCCCTTTTAGTACAACCTTGTAGACAATATACGTATTATCTCTAAGAGTAGTGTCAGATAACCTTAGTGGTTTCTTGGAGGGTTTCTGAAATCCAGGTACAGCTACCCAGTTCTTCAAGAGGATGTAATTCTTTGTCTTCCCTAATGTAATTATTCATGCTTTTATCTTTGTTTGATTAAATAGTGATTCCCCATGTCTTTCTTCAGATATACTTTATAAAAATAATCGTACTTTGGGGTTGGTGCTGTGGTGTAGTAGGTTAATCCTCTGCCTGTGGTGCCAGCACCCCATATGGATAACGGTTCTTATTCTGTCTGCTCCTCTTCTGATCCAGCTCTTCGCTATGTCCTGGAAAAGCAGTAGATGGTCCATGTCCTTGGGCCCCTGCACCCATATGGGAGACCTGGAAGCAGCTCCTGGCTTTGGATCAGCTCAGCTCTAGCTGTTGTATCAATTTGGGGAGTGAAACAGCGGATGAAGACCTTTCTACCTTTCTTTGTCTCTCCCTCTCTTTCTGTAACTCTACCTCTCAAATAAATAAAATATTTTTAAAAATAATTGTACTTTATTATCTCAAACTCATAAAGTTTCTGAAAATCAATATATACAATTACAAGTGTGTCAGAAAAGAGGTTATGGGTCTATAGTATGATGTCTGATGTTTTGTTTTCCTCTTTCCCTGGGATTCAAATGAAATTTGATAAATAAATTTATCTCTCAAGATTTATTATCTAGAGACAAGCACTGCAGCTTAGTGAGTACTATACTCTATGATGCTTACATAACAATGCAATCACTTAAGGAGACATTTCTTGAAACACATGTTCTTAGCTAAGCAACGCAGGACTGTATATTAAGGTATGCCTTCTCTGTGTCCTCAGGTTAGTCAGTTTCTCATTGTTCATTTTTTGACTGTGTGTACTTTCTTTGCCCTCCCTACAACCATGCTGTACCACATTCCATATATTTTACACAACAGAAGATATGTTAAAAAGAGTGCTCATAAAATGCATGCACATTTTGCGGCTGCTATTCCTAATAGCAACTCTCCAGATTTATTCAATTTAAAACCCTGTGTTCTCCAAAATGCCTGATGCCTGTGAAATTTTTATCTTTACAAGCTGTTCATTCTGTGATACACTGCTAAAATATACATTTTTTTTAAATTCATAAAAAACATTTTTAAGGATTTATTTATTTATTTAAGAGGTAGAACTACAGACAGCAAGAGGAAGAGAAGAGAGAGTCCTTCGATCTTCTAGTTTACTCCTCAAATGGCTGCAAGGGACAGAGTTGGGCTAATCCAAAGCCAGGATCCAAGCACTTCTTCAAGGTCTGCCATGTGGGTGCAGGGGCCCAAGCAATTGGGTCATTCCACTGCTTTCCCAGGCCATTAGCAAAAATCTAGATCAGATGTAGAGCAGCCAGGATTTGAAAGCATCCATATGCTGGGGCCACAGGCAGAGACTTGACCTATGACAACACAGCACCAGCTCCCCAATTCATCAAAATCTTAAGACAGAGAAAAATATAGTTTCGGATTGTATGTGACCTGGAGAATTTTTATAAACAATGTATAAATAACTTATGCAAAACCTAGGTGTTAGAGCCTACTGTACATGTAAATGATATGGTATAATCCACCATACATGCAGTCTTTGACCAAAATACCATTTTGTGGCACCTGACTGTATGGAAAATTGCCCATCAAGGAGGTTAGAATGGTATTACGATAGACTGTACGGGAGGTATTCACACTGTATCTGATACATAACCGCACTATGAGTAATAATTTAATACATATCTTCCCCCTTCCTATGTACTATTTACAAAATTTATATCTTATCATGGACAATTGTGACTAAGAATAACAGCCTTCACATAGCACACTATATCATTGGTCAAAAAGCAAGTGGAATAGTTAAGGAGCAATGTGCCTGATTTCTAAGTCAACAAAAGTTTTTATTACCACTTATTGAATTCTTACTTTATGTTTATAGTTTTCTAACAAATATGTAGTATAGATACTAATTTCTACAATTTGCATTTAATAAATCTGGTAACTAGTGTTTGGATTTGCAATGATCTAGACAGTCTCAGGAGAGAATTAGAAAAATGCAGTAGAAATTTTACAGAAGGAAAAAGAATGCCATGGATCAGTGTGGAAGGTACGGACATGCAGCATGAACACAGACACAACACATGACCTCAGAGCCAGAGAAAGCACCAGATTTGGAGAGCAAGGTGAGATCAAAGCAGACCATGACACTGCCAGTATAGCCGGAGGGAGAGTCTGGCATGAGCCCAGTCTGGAGCCCTAAAGAGAATGGGGTACTGGCTGACCCAGTGGAGCAAAAAAAAACTGAGGGGGCGTCTCTCTCCCAAGCCCCGCTACAATGCTCCAGAGAAACAAAAGTCAGAGAGGGTAAGTGCCAATTAAGGCATAAGTAGCATCTGGGGAAGCTCTTGTGCACATGTCCAGCAACTGGCTAAGAAAAGCTACCATCTTAGCAATGCCGGCAACAGCAGCTTGAGTGCACACACCCAGCAACCAGTAGGGAGAAGGCCAACAGCTCTTGTGTACAGATTCTAGCAGAAAGAAAAATTTACATTACACAGGTTCTGGGGCTCAAACCACATATGTGGAGTACCCACAGGCAGCCAGCTCTGTGAACATCTCTGCCTCTCTGTGGATGGGACAGGCTAGTGGGGTAGAGTGGATGCTCAGCACCCCATGACTGTGGCAGCCTTGTGTGCAGAGACTGAGAATCCTGTGACTGCACAAGAAGGTGCAGGGTGTAGCTAGGTCTCTGGACAATCAATGTGAGTGGCTACCCACACTCGAAGCTCTATGATTGCCTGAGTTGGGTTACTGCATGGGATCGATGAGGACTGCACAGATCTTCTGTGTGGATTAGATGGCTGGGCATATGAGTTGCACCCACTTTGGGCTAACACCTGGGAATTAATAACATTGGAATAAAGGGGGTGAGCATGTGATTATACCAGTAGAGGTGATCAAACTCCTTTCCTCTAAGAAGAGATCTATCATGCTCTACTTGGGTGTCACCCTGGATAATCAACCCACCTTGGAACACTGACCATAGATCCCCAGCAACACTCAGCACACAAATCTGAGTATTCACTGAAAAAGCTGGCACCAAACTAAGCCATAGAGGCATAGTTCAATGATAAAAGTCATGAGAGGTAAAAACCAACAAGTATTGCCACAAATGCCTAAACATTAATGCAAAAATTCAAGAAACAATAAGGAAGATAACATGACCACCATCTCCCAACCCTGTGGAACACAACACTTCACTACTAGAATGTGAAGATGAAGAGATTAAAGAAATGCTTGAAATGGAATTCAAAAGATTAATCAGAGGTATACTCAGAAGCAATGAGAAGCAATGGGATAATATCAAATGACCCATTATACAAATCTTATGAGTTCCTGGAGGTGTGCAGAGAGACTCAACTAGAAGGCTTATTCAGTGAAATAATTACATAAAACTTTCCCAATTTTGTGAGAGACTTCCAAGTACATGAGACACAGAGAACTCCTTATAGACATGACCAGAAAAGATTTTCACAACACATTGTAGTCCAATGTTACACAGTAAAACATAAAGAAAAGATTCTAAAATGTGGATGAGAGAAATGCCAGACTACTTTCCAAGGATCTCCAATTACACTCACGGCTAACTTCTCATCAGAAACCCTATAAAAAACTAGGAGAGCATGTAGAGACATAGTCCAAATCTCAAGGAAAAAAAAAAAAAACCTGTCAGTCCAGAATATTTGTCCTGCAAAGCACTCATTTATCAATGAATGTGAAACAAAGACTTCCAAATCAAACATAAATTGAAAGAATTTGTCATCATTTGTCTACCCTTACAAAAGGTGCTTAAGGGTGTGCTACACATAGAAGCACAGGAAGATGGTCATCATCATGAAAGAATGTGAAAGCAGAAAATTTCCCAGTAAAAGTACAAAGGAAAATCAAAGCAAGTAATAGGAATATTTACAGAAAAATTCAGAGCTTATCCATTACTTATCAATAGTAACCTTGATTGTAAATGGCCTACACTTTCCAATTAAAAGATAAAGGCTGGGGGCTGGTGCTTTAGCGTAGTGGGTAAAGCTGCCACTGACAGTGCCAGCATCTCATATGGGGGCTAGTTTGAGTCCCAGATGATCCACTTCCAATCTCGCTCTCTGCTATGGCCTGGGAAAGCAGTAGAAGAAGGCCCAAGTTCTTGGGCCCTTGCACCCATGTGGGAGACCTGAAAGAAGCTCCTGGCTCCTGGCTTTGGATCAGCATAGCTCTGGCTGTTGCAGCGAAATGGGGAGTGAACCAGCAGCTGTAAGAACTCTCTCTCTCTTTCTCTCTCTCTCTCTGCCTTTCCTTCTCTCTGTGTGTAACTCTTCCAAATAAATGAATAAATCTTTTAAAAAGAAAATATACAGGCTGGCTGAATGGATTAGAAAACAGGACACATTTATTTGCTCCCTACAAAATCACACCTCACCAACAAAGATACATGAAGCCTGAGTCCGAAAGGATGGAAAAAGATATTCAATGCTAATGGAAAACAAAAACAAGCAGTATGGCCATCCTAGTATCAGACACAAGACTTTAACAGAACAAACTACTAGAAGAGAAAAAGAAGGGTACTATTTAGTGATTAATGGACCAGTTCAACATGAAGATATGAGTATAATAAATGTATATGCACACAATATCAGAAGGCCTGGCTATTTAAAACAAATGTTAATGGATCTTAAAGGAGACATAGAGTCCAGTACAATACTAATGGGGAAATTCAACACCCCACTTTCAGCAATTAGAAATTCAGATCCATTGGAAAATCAACAAAGAGGCCTGCTCCGTGGCTCACTAGGCAAATCCTCCACCTGTGGCGCAGGCACCCCGGGTTCTAGTCCGGGTCAGGGCACTGGATTCTGTCCCGGTTGCTCCTCTTCTAATCCAGCTCTCTGTTGTGGCCCTGGAAGGCAGTGGAGGATGGCCTAAGTCCTTGGGCCCTGCACCCGCATGGGAGACCAGGAGGAAGCACCTGGCTCCTGGCTTTGGATCTGTGCAGTGCCAGCCGTAGCAGCCATTTGGGGTGGAGGGAGGTGATCCAACGGAAGGAAGACCTTTCTCTCTGTCTCTCTCTCTCTCACTGTCTAACTCTGCCTCTCAAAAAAAAAAACAAAAAAAAAAAATTAACAAAGAAATAACACAGCTAATCTACACTTTGGGGCAGGGTATCCTAAATGATATCCACAGAACCTTTCATCCAAGGTGGCAGAATACACATTCTTTTCATCAGCTCATGGAACTTTCTCTAGGATTGAGCAAAGGACAGGCCATAAAGCAAGTCTCACCAAGTAAAAACAATCAAATTAATACCATGCATTTTTTCTGACCACAATGGTATGAAACAGAAAATCAACAACTCAAGAATCTTGAGAACAGGAGTTCCGGGAAAGATGGCGGAATAGGCAGAAGCACACTTAGTCCGGGGGGAGAGAAAGTTTAATATAAGTGGAGATACTGCAGGGTCAAGGAAGAGTAGGGGAAGAAACAGCAGCGGAAACTCTTCCGGAACTAGTGATTCACAGTGGACCTGCGTGGAGAGCGTGGGAGCCCAAGTTCGGGACACCAGCAGCAGACTCAACGCACCAGCGCTGGAACGCGAGGTGAGCCGAACCTCCATAGCCCGAGATACCAGCGAGCAAGCGGAAAGAGGAGGCTAGAGGGAACGAGGCTTGAAACTCCGTGGGGAAAAGTTCACCAGGCTAACTAGAAGAGAGAGAAAAAAAAAAATAAAAAAAGTGACTGATACGGACACAAGTTTCTCTCTCTCCGCTCACCTCTCAAAGGCGAGCAAGACAGAGCAGGCGCCATTTTGGACATACGTCATAAGCTGGGCGACCTCAGGTCTGCACCGGCCCTGAGCCTAGCAGAAAAACCTGACTCTGGGGGGAGGGGTAAAATAACAGGAGATTAGCATCTAACTTGGCAACCCAGTGGGAGATTGCAGGAGAATTGGAGCCCACACTGAGGGCAGCAGAGATTCCCTGTGTGGTCCTTGGGAAAGAGCTTCCGATCTCTGGCTCCTGTGGGTATATCATTTGCCTGCTAACTACCTCCAATTACATTCAGCTGTGCGGAATTACTTCCCTTTTGAATCAAAAAAGAGAGAGATTTACCACACCTAACCTGGGAGTGTCATCTCTGACACACCCTCAGCCCTGAGGAACCAAACACAGCTCTCAGTCCACACTCATCTCAAGCCTCTAAGGCACCACTGAAAGCAGACAGTCCACTTAATATAGAGCCATAGTGTAACAAGAAAAAACACCACAGTGAAGAAACCAAATATCTCCAACATGCCAAACAACAAACGCAAAAACCAAGCTAACAAGAATAAGGAAGACACTATGACACCCCCAAATGAAAAAGACACCCCAATTCAAGATTATGAAGATGAGGAGATTGAAGAAATGCAAGAAGCAGATCTCAAAAAATTGCTAAGAACATTAAGAAGTTCTCAAAAACAAATTCTTGAACTACAGAAATCCTTCATGGACAAGATAGAAAATCTCTCTCATGAAAATGAAATATTAAGGAGGAATCAAAATGAATTGAAACAACTAGTGGAACAAGAAATGGTGATAGTGATGAGAAATCATAATGAAATGAAGAATTCAATAGATCAAATGACAAACACATTAGAGAGTCTTAAAAACAGAATGGACGAAGCAGAAGAGAGAATATCAGACTTAGAAGACAGAGAACAGGAAAGGAAACAATCAAATCAAAGAAAAGAAGAAGAAATCAGAAATCTAAAAAATACTGTCAGGAATCTACAGGATACTCTTAAAAAACCCAACATTCGGGTTCTAGGAGTACCTGAAGGCATGGAGAGAGAGAAAGGATTAGAAGGCCTTTTTAGTGAGATACTGGCAGAAAATTTCCCAGGTTTGGAGAAAGACAAAGACATCCTAATACAGGAAGCTCATAGAACCCCTAATAAACATGACCAAAAGAGATCCTCACCACGACACGTCGTAATCAAACTCACCACAGTGAAACACAAAGAAAAGATCCTAAAATGTGCAAGAGAGAAACGCCAGATTACTCTCAGAGGATCTCCAATTAGACTCACAGCTGACTTCTCTTCAGAAACCCTGCAAGCTAGGAGAGAATGGCGAGACATAGCCCAGGTGCTAAGAGAGAAAAACTGCCAGCCCAGAATATTATATCCTGCAAAGCTCTCATTTATGAATGAAGGTGAAATAAAGAACTTTCAAAGCAAACAGAAACTGAAAGAATTTGTCGCCACTCGTCCAGCCCTGCAAAAGATGCTTAAAGATGTGTTACATACAGAAACACAGAAACACGGTCACCAATATGAAAGAAGGTAAAGGTAGGAAACCTCACACCAAAAGATCACAGGAATCTCAAACCATATATTAGAAAGTATCTTTGGCTAATGGCAGGGCAAAGTTACTCCTTCTCAATAGTCACATTGAATGTTAATGGCTTGAACTGTCCAGTTAAAAGACAACGATTGGCTGATTGGGTTAAGGAACAAAACCCATCCTTTTGCTGCTTACAAGAAACCCATCTATCCAACAATGATCCATACAGGCTGAGAGTGAAAGGCTGGAAAAAGATATACCACGCCAACAGAAATGAAAAGAGAGCGCGCGTAGCCATCTTAATATCGGACAACATAAACTTTACCACAAAAACTGTTAAGAAAGATAAAGAGGGGCACTATTTAATGATTAAGGGATCAATTCAACAGGAAGATATAACGATTATCAATGTATATGCACCTAATTACAGGGCACCAGCTTATTTAAAAGACTTGTTAAGGGACTTAAAGGGAGACTTAGACCCCAATACAGTAGTACTGGGGGATTTCAATACTCCACTCTCAGAGATAGACAGATCAACAGGACAGAAGATCAACAAGGAGACAGTAGATTTAAATGACACTATAGCCCAAATGGATCTAACAGATATCTACAGAACTTTTCATCCTACATCTAAGGACTTTACATTCTTCTCAGCAGTACATGGAACCCTCTCTAGGATTGACCACATACTAGGCCATAAAGCAAGTCTCAGCAAATTCAAAAGAATTAGAATCATACCATGCAGCTTCTCAGACCACAAAGGAATGAAATTGGAAATTGGCAACTCAGGAATCCCTAGAGCACGTGCAAACACATGGAGATTGAACAACATGCTCCTGAATGAACAATGGGTCATAGAAGAAATTAAAAGAGAAATCAAAAATTTTCTGGAAGTAAATGAGGATAACAGCACAACATACCAAAACCTATGGGATACAACAAAAGCAGTGTTAAGAGCAAAGTTTATATCAATAGGTGCCTACACCAAGAAATTGGAAAGGCACCAAATAGATGAGCTTTCAAGTCATCTCAAGGATCTAGAAAATCTGCAGCAAACCAAACCCAAACCCAGTAGGAGAAGAGAAATAATTAAAATCAGAGAAGAAATCAACAGGATTGAATCCAAAAAAACATTACAAAAAATCAGCCAAACGAGGAGCTGGTTTTTTGAAAAAATAAACAAAATTGACACCCCATTGGCCCAACTAACTAAAAAAAGAAAAGACCCAAATCAATAGGATCAGAGATGAAATGGGAAACGTAACAACAGACGCCACAGAAATAAAAAGAATCATCAGAAATTACTACAAGGACTTGTATGCCAGCAAACAGGGAAATCTATCAGAAATGGACAGATTCTTGGACACATACAACCTCCCTAAATTGAGCCAGGAAGACATAGAAAACCTAAACAGACCAATAACTGACACAGAAATTGAAACAGTAATAAAGGCCCTCCCAACAAAGAAAAGCCCAGGGCCAGATGGATTCACTGCTGAGTTCTACCAGACATTTAGAGAAGAACTAACTCCAATTCTTCTCAAACTATTCAGAGCAATCGAAAAAGAGGGAATCCTCCCAAATTCTTTCTATGAAGCCACCATCACCTTAATTCCTAAGCCAGAAAGAGACGCAACATTGAAAGAGAATTACAGACCAATATCCCTGATGAACATAGATGCAAAAATCCTCAATAAAATTCTGGCCAATAGATTGCAACAACACATCAGAAAGATCATCCACCCAGACCAAGTGGGATTCATCCCCGGTATGCAGGGATGGTTCAACATTCGCAAAACAATCAACGTAATACACTACATTAACAGACTGCAGAAGAAAAACCATATGATTCTCTCAATAGACGCAGAGAAAGCATTTGATAAAATACAACACCCTTTCATGATGAAAACTCTAGCAAACTGGGTATGGAAGGAACATTCCTTAATACAATCAAAGCAATATATGAAAAACCCACGGCCAACATCCTATTGAATGGGGAAAAGTTGGAAGCATTTCCACTGAGATCTGGTACCAGACAGGGATGCCCTCTCTCACCACTGCTACTCGATATAGTTCTGGAAGTTTTGGCCAGAGCTATTAGGCAAGAAAAAGAAATTAAAGGGATACAAATCGGGAAGGACGAACTCAAACTATCCCTCTTTGCAGATGATATGATTCTTTATTTAGGGGACCCAAAGAACTCTACTAAGAGACTGCTGGAACTCATCGAAGAGTTTGGCAAAGTAGCAGGATATAAAATCAATGCACAAAAATCAACAGCCTTTGTATACACAGGCAATGCCACGGCTGAGGAAGAACTGCTAAAATCAATCCCATTCACAATAGCTACAAAAACAATCAAATACCTTGGAATAAACTTAACCAAAGACGTTAAAGATCTCTACGATGAAAACTACAAAACCTTACAGAAAGAAATAGAAGAGGATACCAAAAAATGGAGAAATCTTCCATGCTCATGGATTGGAAGAATCAATATCATCAAAATGTCTATTCTCCCAAAAGCAATTTATACATTCAATGCAATACCCATCAAGATCCCGAAGACCTTCTTCTCAGATCTGGAAAAAATGATGCTGAAATTCATATGGAGACACAGAAGACCTCGAATAGCCAAAGCAATCCTGTACAACAAAAACAAAGCCGGAGGCATCACAATACCTGATTTTAGGACATACTACAGGGCAGTTGTTATCAAAACAGCATGGTACTGGTACAGAAACAGATGGATAGACCAATGGAACAGAATAGAAACACCAGAAATCAATCCAAACATCTACAGCCAACTTATATTTGACCAAAGATCCAAATCTAATCCCTGGAATAAGGACAGTCTATTCAATAAATGGTTCTGGGAAAATTGGATTTCCACGTGCAGAAGCATGAAGCAAGACCCATACCTATCACCTTACACAAAAATTCACTCAACATGGATTAAAGACTTAAATCTACGACCCAAAACCATCAAATTATTAGAGAGCATTGGAGAAACCCTGCAAGATATAGGCACAGGCAAAGACTTCCTGGAAAATACTCCAACAGCACAGGCAGTCAAAACCAAAATTAACATTTGGGATTGCATCAGATTGAGAAGTTTCTGTACTTCAAAAGAAACAGTCAGGAAAGTGAAGAGGCAACCAACAGAATGGGAAAAAATATTCGCAAACTATACTACAGATAAAGGATTGATAACCAGAATCTACAAAGAAATCAAGAAAATCCACAACAACAAAACAAACAACCCACTTAAGAGATGGGCCAAGGACCTCAACAGACATTTTTCGAAAGAGGAAATCCAAATGGCCAACAGACACATGAAAAAATGTTCAAAATCACTAGCAATCAGAGAAATGCAAATCAAAACCACAATGAGGTTCCATCTCACCCCGGTGAGAATGGCTCACATTCAGAAATCGACCAACAACAAATGCTGGAGAGGATGTGGGGAAAAAGGGACACTAACCCACTGTTGGTGGGAATGCAAACTGGTTAAGCCACTATG
The DNA here is from genome assembly GCF_033115175.1 of Lepus europaeus. Taxonomy (NCBI): domain Eukaryota; kingdom Metazoa; phylum Chordata; class Mammalia; order Lagomorpha; family Leporidae; genus Lepus; species Lepus europaeus. The sequence continues at coordinate 51,344,302 of NC_084834.1, read as the reverse complement.
GAAGTCAGTCTGGAGATTCCTCAGAAACCTGAACATAACCCTACCATACAACCCAGCCATTCCACTCCTTGGAATTTACCCAAAGGAAATTAATTTGGCAAATAAAAAAGCCATCTGCACATTAATGTTTATTGCAGCTCAATTCACAATAGCTAAGACCTGGAACCAACCCAAATGCCCATCAACAGTAGACTGGATAAAGAAATTATGGGACATGTACTCCATAGAATACTATACAGCAGTAAGAAACAACGAAACCCAGTCATTTGCAACAAGATGGAGCAATCTGGAAAACATCATGCTGAGTGAATTAAGCCAGTCCCAAAGAGAAAAATATCATTTGTATTCCCTGATCGGTGACAACTGAGCGCCAAAGGGGAAACCTGTTAAGTGAAATGGACACTATAAGCAACAATGAACTGATCAGCTCCTGTCCTGACTTTAGATGTACAATGTAATACTTTATCCTTTTTAGTATTTGTTGTTGTTGTTGTGGTTCTAGTACTATTGGTTGAACTCAGTAATTAACACACAATTATTCTTAGGTGTTTACATTTTAACTGAAAAGTGATCCCTGTTAAATCTAAGAGTGGAAAAAGAGAGGGAGGAGACGAACAATTTGGAACATGCTCAATCGGACTGGCCGCAAATGGTGGAGTTAGAAATGTGCCAGGGGATTCCAACACAATCCCATCAAGATGGCATGTACCAATGCCATCGCACTAGTCCAAGTGATCAATTTCAGCTCACAATTGATAGTTCTGATAGGTCTAAGAGTCAAAGAGATCACACAAACAAGACAAGTATCTGCTAATACTAACTGATAGAATCAAAAAGGGAGAGAAAGATCCAACATGGGAAGTGGGATACACAGCAGACTCATAGGATGGCAGATGTCCTAAACAACACTCCGGCCTCAGAATCAGCCCTCAAGGCATTCAGATCTGGCTGAAGAGCCCATGAGAGTATAGCAGGCATGGAAAGCCAAGATATCATGGAAAAAAAAAAAAAGACCTAAATGAATGATCTCTGTGAGTGAGATCCCAGTGGAAAGAACGGGGCCATCAAAGAAGGAGGTACCCTTCTCCGAAGGGAGGAGAGAACTTCCACTTTGACTATGACCCTATCGGAATAAGATCAAAGTCAGCGAACTCTAAAGGCTTCCATAGCCCTGGCAACTCATGACTAGAGCCTAGGGAGATTACTGACGCCATGAACAGGAGTGTCAAATTGTTAAATCAGCAACAGGAGTCACTGTGTACTTACACCCCATGTGGGATCTGTCCCTAATGTGTCGTCTAAAGCGAAGTGATGCTATAACTAGTACTGAAACAGTATTTTTATACTTTGCGTTTCTGTGTGGGCACAAACTGATGAGGTCTTTACTAATTATATACTGAAGTGATCTTCTGTATATAAAGGGAATTGGAAATGAAAAAAAAAAAAACAACCTGGTGTTAAAATGGAAATGGCATAGAAAATTAATTAATTTGAAAAAAAAATTATGTAGGATCTCTGTCTTTAATGTGCTGTACATTGCTATTTAATGCTATAATTAGTAATCCAATGGTAGTTTTTTCACTTTGTGTTGCTATATGGGCAAAATGTTGAAATCTTTACCTAATATATACTAAACTGATCTTCTGTATACAAAGAGAATTGAAAATGAATCTTTACATGAATGGAAGGGGAAAGGGAGCGGGAAGGGGGAGGATTGCGGGCGGGAGGGAAGTTATGGGAGGGGGGAAGCCATTGTAACCCATGGGCTATACTTTGGAAATTTCTATTCATTAAATAAAAGTTAAAAAAAAAAATAAAAAAAAAAAAGAATCTTGAGAACATATGAAAAGTTATGGAGACTAAACAACATACTTTTGAATTAACAATGGATTATAGAAGAAATTAAAAGTAATATAAAAATTTTAGGAAATGAATGAAGACAACATATCAAAACTTATGTGATAGAGCAAAAGCAGTGTTAAGAAGGAAGTGTATAGCAATTGGTGCCTACATCAAGATTGGATAGGAACCAATGAGCTATCAACTCATCTCAAGAACCTCAAAAAATAACAAACCAAACCTAAAATTAGTAGGAAAAAAGAAATAATTAAAATTAGAGAAGAAATAAGCAAAATTTAAACCCAAATAAAAAGACCAGTGAAATGAAGAGTTGGTTTTTTGAAAAAATAAAATTCATAGAACAATGGCCTTACTAATCAAAAAAAGAGAGAGAAGATTCAAATCAAATAAATCAGATATGACAAAGGAAATGTAACAATGGATACCATTAAAATATAAAGAATTATCAGGAATTACTTTGAAGAGCTATATGCCAACAAATCAGAAAATCTAGAAGAAATGGATAGATTCCGGGATACATACAACCTACCAAATTTGAATCATGAAGATATAGAAAAACTAAATGGAGCAATAAACAAGGTGGAGATTGAATTAATAATAAAGACCCTCCATACAAAGAAAAGCCCAAGACCAGCTGGCTTCATTGCTAAGTTCTATCAGACATTTAAAGACAAAATGATTCCAATTTTTCTTCAAGCTATTCAAAACAACTGACAGGTAAGGAATCCTCACAAACTACTGCTATGTAGCCAGCAATACTCAAGTTCCTAAACCAGGAAAAGAAACAACAGAGAAAAAGAACTATAAACCAATTTCCTTGATGAACATAGATGCAAAAATCCTTAACAAAACATTAGCTAATCAAATCCAAGAAAACATCAGAAAGATCATTCACTCAGACCAACAGGGTTTTATCCCTGATATGTAGGATGGTTCAGCATTCACAAATTAATAAATGTGATACATCACATTAATAAACTGAAGAACAAAAACCGTATGATTACTTCAATAGATTCAGAGAAAACATTTAATAAAATACAACATTCTTTCATGATGAAAACCTTAAGAAAATTGGGTATAGAAGAACATTCCTCAACACAATCATGGCTGTTCATCACAAACACACAGCCAGCATCTTACTGAATCGGGAAAAGTTGGAAACTTTCCAACCAAGATCTGGAACCAGAAAAGGATGACTACTATGATATTCAGTATAGTCCTAGATGTTTTATCCAGAACCATTAGGCAAGAAAAAGAAACCAAAGGTGTACATATGATAAATGTGGAAATCAAACTATTCCTCTGTGCAGATGACAAGATTCTACATACAGGGGATCCAAAATACTCCACTAAGAGACTATTGTAACTCATAAAGAGTTTGGTAAAGCAGCATGGTATAAATTTAATATGCAAAAGTCAATAGTCATTGTATACACAGACAATTCCATGGTTGAAATGAACTTCTAACAAAAATACCATTCATAAAAGCCAAAAAAATTAAATACCCCAGAATAAATTTAACCAAAGAAGTTAAAGATCTCTACAATGAAAATTATAAAACCTTAAGAAAAGGAAGGCACAAATAATGGAAAAATCTTCCATGTACATGGATTAGAAAAATTAATATCAACATAATGTCCATAGTATCAAAAGTAATTTACAGGTTCAATGTGATTTAAATCATAATATTGACATACTTCTTATATCTAGAAAAAAACAATGCTGAAATTCTCATGGAAACACAAGTGACTGAATAGCTAAAGCAATTTATACAACAAAAACAAAGCTGGAAGTATCACAATATCAGACTTCAAGATATACTACAGGACATTTATAATCAAAACAGCCTGGTACTGGTAAAAATAGATGTGTACACCATGGAACAGAAAAGAAACTCCAGAAATCAATCCATGCCATCTACCACCAACTTATCTTTGACAGGGGAGCTAAAATCAGTCCCTGGAGCAAGGATAGTCTCTTTAGTAAATAGTTCTGGGAGCTCTCTACTGTGGCCTGGGAAAGCAGAATATGGCCCAAGTGCTTGGGTCCCTGCACCCACATGGCAGACCAGGACGAAGCATTTTGCTCCTGGCTTCAGATCAGATCAGCTCCGGGCATAGAGGCCATTTGGAGAGTGAACCTATGGAAGGAAGACCTTTCTATCTGTCTCTCTATCTCACTGTCTATAACTCTACCTGTTAAATAAATAAATAAAATTTTAAAAAAATAGTGCTGGGAAAACTGATCTCTTCTCTCTGAATTATAAATGTTAAATAGCATCAATAAAATGTTTTTATTCTACTTAATTTTTCTTCTATATACCAATTTTCTCTTAAATCACAAGACTTTGTGAAAGTAATTTTGTTTTTAGTATTAATGTGCTCAGATGTACATATAATTATATTTGAGAAAAGTTTGCCCATAGAATATTTATGATTTGTGTTGTCTGTAAGAAAATTATCATGTCAAGACTGTTCTGTGCCTTGCATTCCTGGCCTTTTTTTTTTTTTTTTTTTTTTTTTTGACAGGCAGAGTTAGACAGTGAGAGAGAGACAGAGAGAAAGGTCCTCCTTTCCGTTGGTTCACCCCCAAAATGGCCGCTATGGCCAGTGTGCTGCAGCCAGCGCACTGTGTGATCCAAAGCCAGGAGCCAGGTGCTTCTTCCTGGTCTCCCACACGAGTGCAAGGCCCAAGCACGTGGGCCATCCTCCACTGCCTTCCAGGGCCACAGCAGAGAGCTGGGACAGAATCCGGCGCCCCAACTGGGACGAGAACCTGGGGTGCCGGCGCTGCAGGCAGAGGATTAGCCAAGTGAGCTGCAGTGCCAGCATTCCTGGCTTTTTTACACTAAATTTTACAAGTTATCCCAACCATTCTTATCATGTATTAGGGGGTTTCCAAAAATCCATGGACAGTGCACATTATCTTTTAATTTCATCCCTTCTACCACCTTTCAAAATCCATTTATATAGTTGGGGTTTGTGTGTGCATATGTGCATTTATATACTTATTTTAAAAAGAGTAAAAAGTATGTGCATTACATACAGAAAAAGGGCTCAATATCTTCTCTATTAAAGATCTTCGATTGCCAAGTTATTTGCATAGTTGTTACTGATTTGAATCAGATATCATATTCCCTTAAATTTGTTTCTTATTAGAGGTCCTTCCTGGGCCAACCTCTCTTTATTAAGCCTCTTATCTCATCTATGTTGCTACTTCCTCCAACCTACGTCATTATCTATATCGCCACTGTTTCAAGACTGTTGCAACATTTATACTATATTATTTATTTATACTGTATTGTGCCTCCTTCAGCAGAAGGTAAGCCCTCAGTGTGTGGACCATTACTACGTGGCTTTGAAGAGTCTACTTAGTGCCTAAAATAGTGCTTACATACCATGAGTCCAGAAATGCCAGCCTGGGTATATCAGTGCATTTCTTATTCCTCCCTGGAATATACAATCACCCCATATCTGAACACCACATTCAGGGGATCTCATTCTAGAATGGCTGTGTGACATTCATGTAGCCATAACAAACAGCTACACACATGGTCATGTCACAACTTCCAAATTTATGTTACAGAAAATTGTTGATATTCATTCAAAACTCATTGTTCCAATTTGCCCATCCAAATGTTTACCTTATATCTCACTAAAATTACACAGATACTTTTAATTAATTGGCTTTTTTTTTCTGGAAAAACTGATAGGAATTAAACCATTAAAACTCACTTAGTGTTATGGTATCAGTTTTTAAAATTTTTGATGGTTCTTTTTAGTCTTGTTTAGGATTACGTAATTTCCTCAAAATAAAATAGAAATGTAATTCTTGGTGGTTGACTTTTTATCTGATTAGCTTTTCTTCCCTTATGTCATGACTTTAGGCAGTGTAAATGTGCCTCTCATTACCAGTTGGTCTCAGAGAGAAAATGCTTCAGGGAGGTATATGCTGTATAAGCCCATACAATGAGTAGCTATAAAACAGGAAAGCTTTGTAAGTCAGCCAGTAAAGTATTTTAACTCAGCAGCTAGGGTTGGTTGGGGGCATAAAAACACTGAATCCCCATCTGACCAGATGTGGACATTCCTAATGAATGATCAGTTCTGTCAACCAATAAAATGTTTTCAATTTAAAGATTAAAGTGGTGATTATGCTAATGTTCTTTGCTTAGACAAAAGAACTGAAACAGAGATACAAAAGCCAATTTAGAGCAATTCAGTTATTTTCCAGAATAACTCTTCATCCAGCCTATTTTCTGAATTACACAACTTACATTATGTAGGCAAGAAAAAAATCACATAAAGACTGAGATAGGTACTAAAATACATGCTAATTGTATTTCACTACCACACCAAACCTAATCTGAATCATGAGTTTAAATGCAGTCATTCTAAATATTAAAATGAAAATACACTTATTTATAACTATTCATCAAGACAAAAAACTCTCAAATATTTACCCCTCCTGACTTGGATTACCATTATTTAAATACCCAACTATTGATATCAACTAAGCATTTATACAACTAAATTCAATCTCATGTTTCCCTCTAATCTAGCCTCTCTTGCTGACTCCTTTCTTCAGTCAATCACTATCACAGACATAGCCGCAATATCGGCAGTCACTCTTATCTCCTGTGTCCTCACATCTTATATGTTGTCACTAGCAGATTCACTATTCTTTTTCTTGGCTTATCTCACTACTCCCTGTGTTTCTCAATTTTTCCATTCCTACACATTTCATTGGACCTCATCAATGTATCTCTGAACTACAGAATGTTTTTCAGATTTGCAAGTTGTTCAACTAGCGATAGTACACTATTAGGTTAAATCTGAAAGTCATGTTACTGTTATGACATTATTCTTTTAAAAAACAAAAATACACCCACTTTCCCCCCATGTTTTCAGTAAAAGTTCATCGAGACTATTAGGATTACTGGCAATTCGACTTTACTCATATCTTACTTCCCAAAAAACATCAATGTGGGCATGCAGTCAAGTAGGAAAGACCATATATTTACTCCACTCTATTTTTAAGTACATGGAGACCCGTCTCCATCCTCCACAGCAACTAAAAGCTTGATATGTATAAATACAGCGGGGATTTTATTCTCATTTATCAAATATTAGTTGTGATAATGAATATATTGAGTTAAAATATAAAGAAACTTTAGTCATCCCTAAGTTGGTACTGTGCATTTCAAATTCAAATATCCAAAAGTATTTGTTAATACTCATATATTAGGAACTATTCTAGTCTCTAGAAATACAGAAGTAAACAGAATATTCAGAGTTCTTGTGGTTTCCTATTGCTGTGAGATCTTAGTCCCCAAATCTTAGTCTAAGTCTTGACATAGGTCATATTTTATATATATATATATATATATATATATGTGCACACATCAGACACTGATTGATAGTTTGTCATGAAAGACCATAAGCTGTCACTTTACTTCATTAAATACTACTCCATTAACTTCTACCTCCACTCTAGGCCTTTTGTAAACTCAATGAATACAAGAAGGTTGACAGAAAAGATGAGGCCATATAAAATTGTGAGAACCATGTACATTTGTATAGTATTGCATAGTATTATATAGCTAAAACAAAATAGGTATTATTTTTGTGTTCAAAATCAACCTTTTGATAATTTTGATCATGAAAATTTCAACAGAGTACTAAAAAAAAAGTAATGTATATTAGCAAAATTTACATCCAGGAATTTGATTATTGTTTATAACCCTTACTATACTCCTGAGGAAGAGTAGTTTCTCTATTTAATACTTGTCAAATTCTTTATTTAGTATAGGATTAAGTTTGTGGTTATAAAGTAAATTCAAAGTATGTCATCACAAAAATTGAAAGGAAAATAAGAAAGGAAAGATGAGAGAGGGTTAAATCAAGGAACCGAGGGAGGATGGGTTGGAAGCATCATTATGTTCTTAAAACTGTATATATAGGAAATATAGAAAATATGCTCCCTTTATATAATATATTAAAAGGGGTGAGTGCTGTGGCGTAGCAGGTAAAGCCACTGCCTGCAATGCCGGCATCCCATGTGGGAACCAACTTAAGTCCCAGCTGCTCCACTTCCAATCCAGCTCTCTGATGTGGTCTTGGAAAGCAGTAGAAGATGGCCCAAGTCCTTGACCCCCTGAACCTTTGTGGGAGACCTGGAAGCAACTCTTGGCTTCCATGGGCAAAACTCTGGCCATTGCAGCCATCAGGGGAGTTAATCAGCAGGTGGAAGTACTCTCTGTTATTTTGGGAAAAATAAAGAACAATGATGGTTGCAAAACTACAAACATACTTAAAGCCACTGAATTATACAATTAAATGGTACCGTTTTTTAAATGTTTATTTTTTTCAATTTTGTTTCAGTGTACAATTTTAATGTCTTATTTATTAATAAAAAGTGACAAATTTAATGTATACAGAGATAGAATTCTAGGAATCTAGTGATGCTTCCCTCTTCAACTCCTACTTTCTTACTTTTTTATACAACCTATTATTTAAGTTACTTTAAAGTCAAAGGCTCAATACCCCACTAAATAAAGAGCTCACGAAGGGAAAATATAGAAGGACCAGTGTTCAGTAGGAATATTGATAAGGGCTATAAAATAGAATCAAATCCAAAATTGTCAATTGAACTCTCTTTTTTAATATTTCTTCTCTATATTAACTATCACTAATCAGATGTAACATATATTTATCTTTTTTGGGTCTGGCTTATTTCATTAAGTATGATGATCTCAATTTGCATCCATTTTGTTGTGAAAGTCAGGATTGCATTCTTTTTTATGGCTGAGTAGTGTTCCATTATGTATAAATACATTTTCTGGTCATCAGTGCATGGACCTCTAGATTGTTTCCATATCATAGCTATTTTAAATTGAGTGGCTATGAGCTGCTATAAAAAAGGGAGAAAAAGTAACCCATTCAGTTGCTGATAACATACTCTTTGGGTGTATCAACAGGAGTGGGACCTGGGTCATATGGTACTTCTATTTTCGTTTTCTGAGAAATCGCCATGCTGTTTTCCATAATGGTTGTACCAGTTTACATTCCTGCCAAAAGTGTAGGTAGTGTAACTTTTCCTTAATCATTAGATAGTGCCCCTCTTTGTCTCTCTTAACAGTTTTTCTGTTACAGTTTATGTTGTCTGATATTAAGATGGCTACACCCGCTCTTTTTTCATTTCTGTTGGCATGGTGTATCTTTTTCCAGCCTTCAAAGAGAATTACAGACCAATATCCTTGATGAACATAGATGCAAAAATACTCAATAAAATTCTGGCCAATAGAATGCAACAAGACTTCAGAAAGATCATCCACCCAGACCAAGTGGGATTTATCCCTGGTATGCAGGAATGGTTCAATGTTCGCAAAACAATCAACGTGATGCACCACATTAACAAACTGCAGAAGAAAAACCATATGATTCTCTCAATAGACGCAGAGAAAGCATTTGATAAAATACAACATGCTTTCATGATGAAAACTCTAGCAAACTGGGTATGGAAGGAACATTCCTCAATACAATCAAAGCAATTTATGAAAAACCCATGGCCAACATCCTATTGAATGGGGAAAAGTTGGAAGCATTTCCGCTGAGATCTGGTACCAGACAGGGATGCCCACTCTCACCATTGCTATTCAATATAGTTCTAGAAGATTTAGCCAGAGTTATTAGGCAAGAAAAAGAAATTAAAGGGATACAAATTGGGAAGGAAGAACTCAAACAATCCCTCTTTGCAGATGATATGATTCTTTATTTAGGGGACCCAAAGAACTCTACTAAGAGACTGCTGGAACTCATCGAAGAGTTTGGCAAAGTAGCAGGATATAAAATCAATGCACAACAATCAACAGCCTTTGTATACACAGGCAATGCCAAGGCTGAGGAAGAACTTCTAAGATCAATCCCATTCACAATAGCTACAAAAACAATCAAATACCTTGGGATAAACTTAACCAAGGACATTAAAGATCTCTACGATGAAAATTACAAAACCTTAAAGAAAGAAATAGAAGAGGATACCAAAAAATGGAGAAATCTTCCATGCTCATGGATTGGAAGAATCAATATCATCAAAATGCCCATTCTCCCAAAAGCAAAAAAATTTACAGATTCAATGCAATATCAATCAAAACACCAAAGACATTCTTCTCAGATCTGGAAAAAAAAATGATGCTGAAATTCATATGGAGACAAGAGGAGACCTTGAATAGCTAAAGCAATCTGATACAACAAAAAGAAAGCCAGAGGTATCACAATACCAGATTTCAGGATATATTACAGGGCAGTTGTTATCAAAACAGCATGGTACTGGTACAGAAACAGATGGATAGACCAATGGAACAGAATAGAAACACCAGAAATCAATCCAAACATCTACATCCAACTTATATTTGATCAAGGATCCAAAACCAATCCCTGGAGTAAGGACAGTCTATTCAATAAATGGTGCAGGGAAAATTGGATTTCCATGTGCAGAAGCATGAAGCAAGACCCATACCTTTCACCTTACACAAAAATTCACTCAACATGGATTAAAGACTTAAATCTATGACCCGACACCATCAATTTATTAGAGAACATTGGAGAAACCCTGCAAGATATAGGTACTGGCAAAGACTTCTTGGAAAATACCCCAGGAGCACAGGCAGTCAAAGCCAAAATTAACTATTCGGATTGCATCAAATTGAGAAGTTTCTGTACTGCAAAAGAAACAGTCAGAAGAGCGAAGAGGCAACTGACAGAATGGGAAAAAAATTTGCAAACTATGCAACAGATAAAGGGCTGATAACCAGAACCTACAAAGAAATCAATAAACTCCGTAACATCAAAACAAACAACCCACTTAAGAGATGGGCCAAGGACCTCAATAGACATTTTTCAAAAGAGGAAATCCAAATGGCCAACAGACACATGAAAAAATGTTCAAGATCACTAGCCATCAGGGAAATGTAAATTAAAACCACAATGAGGTTTCACCTCATCCCGGTTAGAATGGCTCACATTCAGAAATCTACCTACAATAGATGCTGGAGAGGATGTGGGGAAAAAGGGACACTAACCCACTGTTGGTGGGAATGCAAACTGGTTAAGCCACTATGGAATTCAGTCTGGAGATTCCTCAGAAACCTGAATATAACCCTACCATTCAACCCAGCCATCCCACTCCTTAGAATTTACCCAAAGGAAATTAAATTGGCAAACAAAAAAGCCGTCTGCACATTAATGTTTATTGAAGCTTAATTCACAATAGCTAAGACCTGGATCCAACCCAAATGCCCATCAATAGTAGACTGGATAAAGAAATTATGGGACATGTACTCTTTAGAATACTATACAGCAGTAAGGAACAATGAAATCCAGTCATTTGCAACAAGATGGAGGAATCTGGAAAACATCATGCTGAGTGAATTAAGCCAGTCCCAAAGGGACAAATATCATTTGTTTTCCCTGATCAGCAACAACTAACTGAGCACCAAATGGGAAACCTGTTGAAGTGAAATGGACACTATGAGAAACAATGACCTGATCAGCTCTTGTCCTGACTGTTGATGTACAACGTAATACTTTATCCATTTTATTATTTTTTGTTGTTGTTGTTGTTCTAGTACTAGTGGTTGAACTCTGTAATTAACACACAATTATTCTTAGGTGTTTAAATTTTAACTGAAAAGTGATCCCTGTTAAATATAAGAGTGGGAATAAGAGAGGGAGAAGATGTACAATTTGGGACATGCTCAATCGGACTTGCCCCAAATGGTGGAGGTAGAAGTGTGCCAGGGGATTCCAATACAAATCCATCAAGATTGCATGTACCAATGCCATCTTACTAGTCCAAGTGATCAATTTCAGTTCACAATTGATCACACTGATAGGTATAAGAGTCAAAGGGATCACACAAACAAGAATAGTGTCTGCTAATACTAACTGATAAAATCAAAAAGGGTGAGAACGATCCAACATGGGAAGCGGGATACACAGAAGACTCATAGAATGGCAGATGTCCTACATAGCACTCTGGCCTCAGAATCAGCCCTTAAGGCAATTGGATCTGGCTGAAGAGCCCATGAGAGTATTGTAGGCATGGAAAGCCAAGACACTCTGGGGGGGAAAAAAAAAAGAAGACCTAAATGAAAGATCTCAGCGAGTGAGATCCCAGTGGAAAGAACAGGGCCATCAAAGAAGGAGGTAACTTTCTCTGAAGGGAGGAGAGAACTTCCACTTTGACTATGACCCTATCAGAATAAGATTGAAGTCAGTGAACTCAAACGGTTTCCATAGCTTTGGCAACTCATGACTAGAGCCTAGGGAGATTACGGACACCGCAAACAAGAGTGTCAAATTGTTAAGTCAACAACAGGAGTCACTGTGTACTTACTCCTCATGTGGGATCTGTCCTTAATGTGTTGTTCAATGTGAAGTAATGCTATAACTAGTACTGAAACAGTATTTTACACTTTGTGTGTCTGTGTGGGTGCAAACTGATGAAATCTTTACTTAATATATACTAAATCAATCTTCTGTATATAAATATAATTGAAAATGTATTGATGTGAATGGAATGGGAGAGGGAGTGGGAGATGGGAGGGATGTGAGTGGGAGGGAAATTATGGGGGGGGGGAAGCCATTGTAATCCATAAACTGTACTTTGGAAATTTATATTTAATAAATAATTAAAAATGATTAGAACAGGCACAAAAATAGACCTGTGGACCAGTGGAACAGGCTAAAAACCCCAGAAATTAATCAATCCATCCACAACCAACTAAATGATACAATTAAAAGGGGACTTTAAAGGAGAGATTTTATGATAGCGAATTTTCTTTCAATAAAACTGTTATATAGAAGACAAAGAGTAAGGGCACCAACAGCAAACAACAGCAAATCCAGTTACTGGTTAAATATAAATGATGAAACCTAAAATAAAGATCCAGTGTTTCAACCACAAGCCACGTCTCACCATTATGGTGTCTTAATAGCAAAGGAAAACAGCCGGCGCCGCAGCTCACTAGGCTAATCCTCTGCCTTGCGGCTCCGGCACACCGGGTTCTAGTCCCGGTTGGTGCACCGATCCTGTCCTGGTTGCCATTCTTCCTGGCCAGCTCTCTGCTGTGGCCAGGGAGTGCAGTGGAGGATGGCCCAAGTGCTTGGCCCCTGCACCCCATGGGAGACCAGGAGAAGCACCTGGCTCCTGGCTTCGGATCAGCGCGGTGCGCTGGCCGCAGCGCGCCTACCGCAGCGGCCATCAGAGGGTGAACCAACGGCAAAGGAAGACCTTTCTCTCTGTCTCTCTCTCACTGTCCACTCTGCCTGTCAAAAAGTAAAAAAAAAAAAAAAAAAAATAGCAAAGGAAAACAGATTTCAATAGATTGGTTAATTACTGTCATATGGTCAGATGTGTCATGCTTCATTCACTAATCTCTGCTCCTAATGCAGGACTGCTTTCAATGACACAGTTAATTTAAAAAATACATTGCTTTATGCAAAACAATCCATAAAGGTGTTTTCTCCTAAAAGAATATAATGTGACTAGAAGACACTCTGAAACTATCATATCTTTAGTACAGCATGTATTTCTGCCATAACATGTAACTCTAAATAATCTCTCCTAAGGTAGTAGAAATATTACATATATTCACACAATGAACACTTTTTATCCCTTTTTCAAATTTAGGGAGCAATTAAATGTCGGTTCTCAATTGCTACTTTCAAATATTTTGAAATAGTTGTGTGAGGCTCAACACTTCTATGAAGAACACAACATGACTATAAAAATAAAATTAAGGCCAGCACCAAGGCTCACTAGGCTAATCCTCCACCTGCGGTGCCAGCACCCTGGGTTCTACTCCTGGTTGGGGCGCCGGATTATGCCCCGGTTGCTCCTCTTCCCGTCCAGCTCTCTGCTGTGGCCCGGGAAGGCAGTAGAGGATGGCCCAAGTGTTTGGGCCCCTGCACCCACATGGGATACCAGGAGGAAGCACATGGCTCCTGGCTTCGTATCGGCGCAGCGTGCCAGCCGTAGCAGCCATCTGGGGGGTGATCCAATGGAAGGAAGACCTTTCTCTCCATCTCTTTCTCTCACTGTCTAATACTGCCTGTCAATTAAAAAAAAAGTAAAAAAATTAATTAAATTAAATTAAATGAATAATAGTGTTTGCAAGCTATCAGGTTAACTATCACATGTTAAGTAAAATATCTACACAAAAGAAATACAAAGAAATGAACATATATTCTGCCAACACGTGATTTTCCTTTTATGTCCTACTGTAACGTATAAATTGGAGCCTAAAAATCTGTAGAAATAACATGATTTCAGGCTAAATCCAGTTGTTAGAAATACCAGCAGTACCTATGATACTATCTTGTGACAAGAAACATAAAAAGTATATAAATGAAGTTCCAGGATCCTAATAAGATCAGAGAACTAAGCCAAATCATTTTTCCACTAATATTTTGTGAATTCCTAAATTTGGTTTTGCAAAAGGCTTTTAAGCCAAGTATTGAGTCACTATGATGCTAAGCTCATAAGCTGGTTAATTACTTTGAGACAATGTGGGAGGAGTCCAGATTCCAGAAAGGGTGAGACACAGATAAAAACCCGCCTCAGTTAGAATCCTTCAAAGTCTATGCGTTTGAACATTGACAAAATGTGGGCACATTCCTCATAGTTAATCCACATCTGACCAATAATTCAAAGTGCTATAGCTCATGGCTATATAGTTTAAGGCTAACATGCCCATTTCATTTAATGTTCTTAAAAAGGGCTGAACTCAGTTTCAAAGTGAATAACATCAACGGACTCTATAATTTTTTATATAGATTGTGTTGCTTTTAGTAACTGAAAAGCAGAAGAGAAAAACAGAAAACTAAAAAGACCCATAGGTAATAGAGATGTTAAACTAATTAGAAAAGGACTTTGAAATGGCTATTGATAGTAAATTCAGAAAATAAATTTAAAAGCAGAAAAATAAATGAAAAGATATTTAATTTCCCCATTTATACAGAATTTATTTTTTAAATAGGAGTTGACAGAAAATTCAAAATATAAATATCAAAACTCAAAAATTCAATCCATGAGTTTTACAGATTAATTAAAATAGGAGAGGATTAGTGAACTAAAAAGAGGTTAATGGAAAATATCCTCAAGTTGGGTAGATAGACATCTTCCATGCATTTATTCACTCCCCGAATGCCTGCAACAGCCAGGGTCGGTCATGCTTAAGCCAGGATCCAGGAATTCCTTTTGGGTCTCTTGGGTGGCAGGGACCCAAGTACCTATACCACCATCTATGCCTAGTAGAGTGTGTATTAGCAGAAATGCTGGATAAAAATCAAATATGACACTGGCTGCAATCTCTTCTGCGAGTGACGTTAGCATCCCAAGTAGCATCTTAACCCATTGTACCACAATGCCCACTCCATTTTTAATAGGGTAGGCATGTAGCCTAGTGGTTAAGATATCCATGTTCCAAATCAGAGTTACTGGGTTCAGTTCCCTACATGTTCCTGAACCCAGCTTTCTAATAATGTAAATGTTTGGAAGCAGATTTGGATTGAGTCCCCAGATTCTGGCTTTGCTCCAGCCCAGTCCTAGGCATTGCAGGCATTTGGGGAATTAGCCAGTGAAAGAGTTCTTTGTTTCTCTCTTGCTCACTCACACTCTCTCAGTCTCTTATTATCCCCCTTTAGAAGAGATATTTAAAATAAAAAAGAAGAAGAAGAAGAAAAAATACAGGGGCCAGAACTGTGGTTTAGCCAGTAAAGTCGCTGCCTGCAGAGCCAGCATCCCATATGAGTGCCGGTTCAAGTCTGGCTGCTCCACTTCCAATCCAGCTCTCTGCTATGGCCTGGGAAATCAGTAGAAGGTGGCCAAAGTCCTTGGGCCCCTGCCCTCTAGTGGAGACACAGATGAAGCTCCTGGCTCCTGGCTTTGGATGGGTACAGCTCTGGCCATTGCAGACATCTGTGGAGTCAAACAGCAGATTGAATACTTTCTCTCTCTCTCTCTCTCTCTCTCTCTCTCTCTCTCCCTCCCTCCCTCCCTCCCTCCCTCTTTCAGTAACTCTGCCTTCCAAATAAATAAATGAATCTAAAGAAACATGCATTGAGCCTGAAATAAAGAAGTATAAAATGTGAAAAAAAGCAAATAAAAAAAAGACATAATAAAACATTACACTAGGAGCTAGAGCTGTGATGTGGTAGGTTAAGCTTCCACCTGCATCAGCAGCATTCCATATGGGCACCAGTTTAGGTTCCAGCTATTCCACTTCCAATCCAGATCATGCTAATGTGTGTGCCTGGGAAAACAGGAGAATCTGGCCTAGTGCTTGGCTCCCTGCAACCACCTGGGAGACCTAGAGGAAACTCCTGGCTCCTGGTTTCTTATCAGCTCAGCTCCACTATTGTGGCTATTTGTGGAGTGAACCACCAGAAGGAATACCTCTCTGTAACTCTGCCTCTCAAATAAAAAATAAACTAAAAAAATTACACATAATATTTAATTGAAGTTCTATAAAGAGAAGATAAATTAATCAAAAATACTGAAAATACAATGCTGAAAATTTCTAAAACTAAAGAAGAGATTGTGTTCAAAAGCTTTGTAAACAAACAAGGGCAACAGCAAGAAACTTCACCTCTGTGTGCAATCATAAAATTTCTCAACAGCTAGAGCCATACTGGAATGCTGGTTCAAGTCCCAGCTGCTCAAGTTCCAATCCAGTTTCCTATTAGTGGACCCAGGAAGGGAGGGAAGATGACCCAAATGTTTGGACTTCTGCCACCCCTGTGGGAGACAAGAACCAGAGTTCTTGTCTGACCCAGCCCTGAGTGTTGCAGCCATTTTGGGGAGTAAACTAGAACAACAACAACAACAAAAATAATAATAAAATGGATAAAGTATTACATTGTACATCAACAGTCAGGACAAGAGCTGATCAAGTCACTGTTTCTCATAGTGTCCATTTCACTTCAACAGGTTTCCCCTTTGGTGCTCAGTTAGTTGTCACTCATCAGGGAAAACAAATGATATTTGTCCCTTTGGGACTGGCTTAATTCACTCAGCATGATGTTTTCCAGATTCCTCCATCTTGTTGCAAATGACCAGGTTTCATTGTTTTTGACTGCTGTATGGTATTCTATAGAGTACATGTCCCATAATTTCTTTATCCAGTCTACTATTGATGGGCATTTGGGTTGGTTCCAGGTCATAGTTATGTTTATTGCAGCTCAATTCACAATAGCTAAGACCTGGAACCAACCCAAATGCCCATCAACAGTAGACTGGATAATATAAAGATAATTATAATTATTAACAATGATATAAATGGAGGGGATAGATGAAAGTAAATAAAATAACCTAAGTTGATAGCTAAGTGGATAGCATTTTTAGAAGCTTGTAATAGAACTAGTTTATAATACATTGTGTCAATTCAAAACTATATGTTGTAATCTCTGTGGCAGTGGGGCTCAATAAAGGGCAATGCCAAGAGACATTTGAGTCTGTTATCACTACAAAGGGAAGTGCTGCTTGAATCCAATGCATAGAGGCCAGGGCTAATGCTCAGCACGCTACTGTGTACAGAATAGTGTCTACAATAAAGAAACAGCTGCTCGAAATTATCAATCTCTCAAGAAAAAAAAACTGCTCTGTGTAGCATCTATGTCAAAATTGAATAGTAAAACACTTCATTCAATTAAAAAAAACAGAAAAATAGTGATTACAAAACAGGTAATAAAGTTTTTCTAAAAAAGAAATGGTGTTAAACAATAGCTACAAACTCAATTATGCCAGAAATAATGCTAAATATAAATTATATGATATTTCAATGAAAAGATTAAAGTTGTCAGTATAAAAAGTGCTTCCTGCTTAAGACACAGTATAAAAAGATACCAAACAATTTCATATAAAAGTAAGTTGGGAAATTTTACTTAGCATTATCAGATTCTCAGGCCTCAGATAAGTTTGGTAATGGTATGCCTGTGTGATTTAATAAGAGTACTGATATAATATCAAGTACTTAGTGTCATCTTGTGTTCCCATCATAAACATTACACAATTCAGGAAAATAAATTTTAAAAATTACTTAGTACACATTATTGTAAAACAATATACAAAAGAAATTATCGAGGGATTAAACCTCTAAAAGCAGTGAATGCAAGGAGGTGAGTTGCACACTTTTTCTTACCTAGAGGACATTGACTAAATCATAATTCTGCACTACAGAATGCAAGAAGGCAGCAGCACTGTTCAAGCCTAAAGAGATCTCATGTACTGTTAAATAACTTAGAAATTTAATTACTTATACCTGGAAATGATTGAAATTCAAGTCAAAGGGTCCACAAATCTGTTTATACATTTCCTTCAGGTCTTGAAGTAACTCCTAGATTTGAATGTACACACTGACAACTCCATTATACACAAGAGAGCCCAGCAGGCTAGAAGTTAAAAATCCATTCAAAGGTATTAATTCCCATCTTCAAATAAATACAAAGGTTAGAGTTCATGTCCTGCTAAGCAGAGAGGCCTTGGTAAACACTGCAGCGACTTAGAAGGTGGGGATTGGAGGTAATGGTAGTAATCCAACGTGTGTGCAGGGTATAGGAAAAGAATGTGTATCATTAACTTAAAAATGAGAAAAAACAATCACAAATTTGGCAGTGCTTTATCATTGCTATCTAGAGAAAGTTCTGAATTACATCTGTGATAAAATATTCCTCCAAGAATTTACAGCACTAGTCTCCTCCCCCTCCATCCCCATGCCACAACACACCAGTATGCTCATCTAGATCCCATTATACTCAAGATTAAGTCTCAAGATGGAAGGGATATAACCTAGATCAAGTATAGATAAATTCTAATAAAGTCATGAACAAGACAAAAATAAAGGTAATCTACTGGTTACTCTCTTGGGTGAAGGCAGATGTTGGCCCAAAGCTGTCTGTCACATGCTTATGCATATAAAGTTTTAGTGAAACACAGTCATCATCATGGTGTTATGTATTATCTGTGACTACCAGTGAACTACAATTTCAGAGGTAAAAAGTTAGTACAGAACCCTTATGGTCTAAGAACCCTAAGTGTTTACTATATGTCCATGTATAGAGAAAGCCTGCCAATCTCTGCTGTAATGCATTCTATTTTAATACAGTGCATTTATTTCCACTTCAGTTGTCGTACATTTCATAATGCATACTCTGTTCTTGACATTTCATATTTGTATTGAAATCTCTTACCATTGTAAGGAAAAATTTGGAAATTTGCTCTTGATCCCTTAATTGCAATGAGAAAATCTAGCAAATACCAACAGAATTCTGTTTGTCCTGAAGTTTACAAATTACTATTATTATTGGTTGCTTTAATGTTTGTTCAAAAATATCTAAGCAATACAGAATAAATTTCACCAATATAATACATTAGAACCTAAAAGAAGTGAGAAATTATTGCTGCATTCCTCAGATTCCAAATCTGGTTTTTGATGGTAGAAACAATGAATATATGCCATAAGAGAAAGAGCAATGTTCTCTGAATAGTCTCAAAATTTCATGTCACATACTTAAATGATAAATTATGGGCTGTATCCTAGTGTAAAATTTTACATGAGTTGTATTCAGGTCTCAGGCCTAATTAGTGAACTATTATCCCTTGTTACCGGTCTTTCCTAATCTACCAAAAACACTATAACACTCTTCATTTACATTAACCTTTAATCAGATTTTTATTTAACCAATAAGAACTGGCCTTAAACAATGAATCTATATTCCCAGTTACTAATGTCTCTTTCACCTTTACACTCATGCAACCTTCTAGATTAATTAGATGTTAGCATCTACTTTCTCCAAGAAGAAAGCTCAACATTAATTACTAAATTAAGTCAAAACAAAACCTCTGGCTGGCCTGCTTTTGAATAGTATTATTTTTATGGATATAGTCATTTGACAAACATTTATACAGTAACAACCTCTCCCAGGACCCTTGATGACTGGAGATACATCTGTTAGTAAGAAAGTAACAGTTCTGTACCCAAAGTATATAATACTTGATTGCAATTATATTAACATATACTTGAGTATTGACAGAAAATAGTTACAGTGCTCTAATGTCATGAGTGTAAGAGCTAATTCATTTAAATGTCAGAATGGACTCTAAAGAATACACTTAAAATATACAGCTGAAATGTGAATGATACTGAACAAGGAATAAAAAGAAGCTTTCTTCAAAGAAAGCATAGCATGGGCAGGAAACCAAAATGTCCTTAGTGAAACAGAACCTCATCAAGAAGGTTAAACCAGGTAAGAACCCCAGATTTATTGAGAACATTTTAAGTTTTCCTACAGACAATGAAAATCCAATAGAAGGGTTTAGATCAAGAAGTGACATGATAAAATGTGAAAGTAAAATGGAGAGGACTAATTTTTAACTCTTCTTTCCTTCCTTCATGCACACTACCTCCCATGCAATTAATCATAAGATGCAGCAGATTCTACCTCCTGAATATCCATTGGATAAAACTATTTCTCTATACAGCATTAGCGTTAATTTCTACCACTCACTTATTCATTTACATTGTTGCGCTAATCTTCTATTTGATCTAATCCAGCAATGTGAGCAAACATAAAAAGTTCATTTTAGCAATCAAAATTCATTTTATGAGTCTAGAAGAATCCAAATCAAATATGCTTAATAAATAGGTGGATAATTAGACATAAATAATGGCACTTTAAATAATATTGGCTTAGAAATATGAATTTAAGAGTCACCACAAAGAAATTTATAAGTGCTGAGATTATATAAGGTAGGAGGAAACGTGTGTTTAAGAGAATTGTTGGCTGGCACTGCGGCTCAGTAGGCTAATCCTCCACCTTGCGGCGCTGGCACAATAGGTTCTAGACCCTGTCGGGGTGCCGGATTCTGTCCTGGTTGCCCCTCTTCCAGGCCAGCTCTCTGCTGTGGCCCGAGAGTGCAGTGGAGGATGGCCCAAGTCCTTGGGCCCTGCACCCGCATGATAGACCAGGGGAAGCACCTGGCTCCTGGCTTCAGATTAGTGTGGTGTGCCGGCCGCAGCGCGCAGGCCACAGTGGCCACTGCAGGGTGAACCAATGGTAAAAGGAAGACCTTTCTCCCTGTCTTTCTCTCACTGTCCACTCTGCCTGTCAAAAAAAAAAAAAAAAAAAGAGAGAGAGAATCGTTAAATGTTTAAATAAACAACGCACAATTCAACATAATGCATGTCTCTGTTCTTGTCTGCTTTATTTGTAAATGGTAAAGAGTGAAGTTAGAGAAGGAACAACTAAAGGAGGAAGGAAAAAGCATGAATGATATCCCCAGGGGGAATCACCAGTATATTCATATGGCTATTGCGGGTGAGTCAAAGCATTTTCCTTACATATTTTCAAGAAAAAACGAACCTATGCAAATGTTAAAATGAGGACTTTGCAGATCCCTGATGAAATTCTTAAAGTGTCAGAATAGGTAGAGTCTATTTCTATTAAAAATATAATTTCGGGGACCCATGTTGTAGGGCATTGGGTTGAGCCACCACCTGTTAACACTGGCATCCATATGAACACTGGTTAGTCCCTGCTAATGGCACGGGCCACTGCATTGACATAGGAACCCATATGGGGTTCCAGTCTCTTGGCTTTGACCTGGGCCAGTCCTGTTCATGGCAGCCATTTGGTGAGTGAACCAATAGATGAGAGATCTCTCTGCGTGTCTCTTGCTCTCTCTGTATAACTCTGCCTTTCAAGTAAATAAACTTTCATAAAAAGAAAGCTGTAAGTTTTGTTGCAGTTGTTCTTAGGCCCATAACCAAAATATGCTTCTCAAATTACTGCTTATAGCCCTTGTCTATATTCCTATGGAACACAGGTCTTTGAACATTTACTTGTTGAACACCATATGTAGGGATGCATAAAATCTGACTATAAATTGAAAGTATGTAACTGCAAAAAGATAATGAAAAAAGAAGGAAGGGAGTAACTATCATTATTTTCTTAGAATTATACTTATGAAATACATAAAATCTGTTCTCTTTATATTAAAAAAATTTTAAATAAAAATATTGACTATTTTTAAAAACTCCACATTCCCAAGATATAATTTTGGCTTTGGATTTCCAAAGATTTGGAAATGATCTTACATCATCTGTACAGATTATTAACTTTTTAGGCCCTCATTAAACTATTTGCTCTCTACATACCAGAAGTCAGCAATTATCAAGGGGGATAACATAAGGGAAGTTCCTTTAACTACTGTAAGTTTTATGTGCAAAATTATTTTGGGCTCCAGGAATTGTACCCAGTCCTTAGACCATATCACCTAAATTTCTTGTAGAATTGTTTTTGCTAAATTTATAATATTGCCTTAAAGGATCACTGAAAAATACTAACATGCCATACATTTTGATACATGTCTATACTGTATGAAAATTGTTCAGGAGAATAGCTAACATAATTCTTGTTTCTTCCAAGCAGTATCTCAGTAGGAAAACTCAATGGACTTAATATCAATAAAAGGTTCTCTTTCCTGAGAAATCATCCTGTTTTCCCTTTATACTGAGGACAGTGTAATTTCACAGTTCCCACCATACCTTTCCTGCTACATATGAATATGCTGGCTTTCTACAAGTCTTTTAATGTACTGTATTTCCATTTTTATTTAATTTGCTTTTCATATTTACTCATGTTTTGATAATGTGCTTTATGTGAGACATTGGTAACTGTTGGAGATTATTCTGTGGAAGAATCAACCCACCTATGTGGGAGAGTGGCAGAAAAGAAGTAGAAAAATTATCTATCAGCAATTTAAAAAGTATATAGAGGACAGATATTAAATGCCTTCTTATTCAACATGGGGGCTGTGTGAAAATGATGCTTCCTGGTTCATTGGATTAAAAAATAAAGTAACAGTTTATCAAATTTTTCTTCATGAATTTTAGTTTTTGTTTCATTAACATAAGACTAAATGTGGAGATAACTCTGATTGTCAAAAAAACTAACATGATACTTTCTATTATGTGTCAGCTGGAGAAAAGGGATGCCCAAGTACCTGGTGAAACATCACTTCAGGGTGTATCTGTGAGAGTGCTTCTGGAGAAGATTAGCATTTGAACAGGTAGAGTCAAGAAGATCACCCTCCCAAGGTACCTGGGTATCATCCAACCCTTTGTCATCCAGAACAGAACAAAAAGTTGGAGAAAGAGGAAAAACTGCTGTCTGCTTGACCTAGGAATGACATCTTCCCCTACCCTCTGACATCAGCACTCCTGGTTCTTAGGCTTTCAGACTTTCAAACCAATATCTCTGCTGTTTCTCAGACCTAGGAGCTTTGACTGAACCTACACTAGCGGTACCCAGGCCTGCAGCTTGCAGATGGCAGACTGGGAACTCTCAGCCTTCAGAAGTGTGCAAGGCAAATCTGTTTATATTTTAATTTACAATTACAGAAGTTTGTAAGGGATCCATTCGTGAAGGAATGAAACTCCTCATCAGAGAAAGAGATTGCACTATAGCTTATAACTATGTAACCGCAGTACTATGACTACGGGACTTGGGAGGGCGGCGTTACTATGACTATGGAGCCTGGGAGGACGGCGCAGGGGCAGGGTTGACCTTTAAAAACTGTATATAAGTAGACCCTCAGACGCTGTAAAGCAGAGATGGCTCAGCCTCTCTCCCCGGTCCGTAGCGCCTTGTGCCTGTGGAGAAAGCTCCTGGTCTGCAGTGCCTTTGGCCCACAGGAGTTGGCTTGAGCCATCTCTCCTCCTAGTTGCCTAGAATTTCAATAAAGTGTGCTTAGCTTGACTTTCCTCAGTCTCCTTGACTCTTCCTTCGTGGCAACCTGTCCAGTTCCTGACAATGTTTATCATGTAAAATGTGACATGTTCACGTGTACATATGCAATGGAATAGCTCAATGTTGCTAATTGGCATATACATTAATTGACATACTGTTCTCTTAGTGATTTTTAGGACTATAACACATCATCATTTAGACAATAGATTTCTTGAACTTACTCCACTTACCTAAATTAAAATATGATCTTTTGATAAATGTCTCTCCACCTTATATTAGTTCTGTTTCTCTGGAGAAGCTTGACTAATTCAATTAAGAAACAGAGAAGCAGAGTGCATTAAAGATCTGCCTGCAAGGAAATGGAGGAGCTGCTGTTTCCAAGGTCAGCACTAATGCCTATCTGAAATGCACTGTTTTTTTTTTTTTAATTCTCCATTAAATATTTTGCAATCAGAATATAAAACTTATTTCTTCATTACTGAAATAAAATAAAAATTATCACTGCATATCCAATTTAATTTACAAAGCAACTTCAAAAGTAAACTTAGTTTATTATAATAACATTCTCAAAATGAGTCTTCAAATGCTATACCTAGAAACATTCCACTTTGATAATAATATCATTTTCATATGCCATTTGACATTTTACATACCTGAAAAACCATTCACATGTACAAACATCCTCCTTGCATCTAAAGAATGCAATATATTCTTTTGAAGCCAGTGTGATAATAAACTTTGTTTCTTCTAGTAGAGGAAATAATTGGGCAACTTAGCTTTCTCTCAGAAATTAAAATTATGTTAGCCCTGAAAATCTTGAGTAAATGCATTTAATCTACTTATCATACTTTACTAAGAATGTTACTGTATGCCTTATAATCAGCATTAATCCTTCTTTACTTAATTTTTCAGACACACTATTTTGAAAATTCACAAAATTTCTATTAACCTTTCAGAAAAAGGTTAATTAAAAGAAGAGTCTCTACTCATAATAATATTCACTTGAGTCAAGAAGTTTGAAGGAAGAAAATGACATAATGAATAATATGCTTTGAAACAGAATACTTTCTTAAAACCTATGATGCACTTGATCCCAGTTGGATTAAATGGGACTTAGCAATGATTTGCCTGAGTTCAAAAAAGCTCAAGATTTTAAGGAGTCTGTTGCCTGAGGGACTAGTTTAAAGGAAGCTAGGAAGAGAGGGAGGGGTGGGGAGAGAAAGGAAAACCTGTATCTCACTGTTTTCAAAAATGGAAGGGAGACAAGGAGGAGGAAATTTCAGGGTGGGCATTCAGTCTAAAAGTTATGATGCCAGTTAGGACACCCCTCACATCAAAATGCCCAGGGTTCAATCTGGCTCCAGTTCCTGATTCCAGCTTACTGGATCAGAATTGATGACTCAAGAATTAGTCCCTGCCACTTATGTGGGAGTCTTGGACTGAATTCCTGGCTCCTGGCTTTGGCCTAAGTCCAATCCAGGCTGTAATGGGCATTTAGGGAGTGAACCAGCAGATGAGAACTCTTCACATCTTTCTATCTGTCTGTCTCTCAAATAAACAAATACTTAAAAAAGGGAAATCTTAGTTGACAGAGATCAGATTTGAGCAGTTTATGGGAGTACCTAGGCACAGAGAAACCTACTTTCATATACTTTGAAGACAAAGTTTATTTAAAGTATTTATAAGAATTTGATTGCTATATAACTTAAAATTATTATAATAACAAAGACAAGACTGTATAAATTGTTTCAGGCATACTTTTATAATTTATATCAGATACATACATAGATATGTACATAGGCAGAAATAGAGGATAATCATTTTTAAATGATCTAAGTAAATGTAAATTATATGACACAAACTTTAAACCATGTAAATAGATCACCAAGATCAAGAAAAGAAACCCAGAATTTTACTTGGTGTTCAACTGTAGTGCTCTGTGAAGGTATTTAAGCTTTTAATCATTGTAAATAAGTGATAAAGTAGCATAAAGTGCTACAAGAGACTTTTTTCCCATTTTTTCCTGTCCATTAATTGAATTACTGTTTGCACATTATATTAAAAAATAGAATAACTAGAATTTACTATGTACCATGTGTTAGACTTTAAGTATACATATGCATTTACTTATTTTATTCTTCAACAAGTCTAGAGACAGATAATTTTAGTATTCCAGTTTAAAGAGGAGCAGGCCGCAATTCACAGAAAGTGAATATTCTCAAAGACTGCTAGTAAGATTGAATCCAATGTATAAGTCCTTGTAATTTGGCTACATTCCTATTCTATTATTCACTACTATATATAGCTTCCTTAATCATCAGTAGTTTCTGGCTCATTTGATGTATTATTGGAACTAATGTTCAATCATAAGCCTTAAGTGATGAACTACAAATAGCTAAAATTTCGGGATGCTATTATCTACCTCAGTGATTTTTAACATATGTGAAGTTACAACATCACTGCTGAGATTTAGTAAAATGTATTTCAAATATTACTTTAAAATGCTATTTCAAAAACTTATTATTTTTGAAAATCAGGCAGCATAAGGATTATTTCATCACATTTTTTCTTTGTGCGACTTCTACAATAAAAAGACACTAAATAATACATCATAAGCTGTATTTAAATTAGAGAAATAATAAAAATATATGGTCAGAGACTTGGAGTGCTCTGAAACAGTAACATATAGTGCTGAAGGAAAAATATAAAATCATTGTTTCTTTAAAAAGACTTATGGAGTGAGGAATAAATATTTTCCAACTATCTCTTTTACCTCAATATCTGCATGCAGTGTAATCTTTCCTCTGATAGAATTTTTAAAATATTCTCCCAACCTTTGCTCCTTTATTGTAGCTTAGGTGATCCAAAAAGGTGAAAACAATCCTGAAGAGAAAAGATCACCCCAAGGAAATTTATGAACTAAACTTTTGTGCACAAATTTGAATCTGGAAGTGTGAAAGGGGCTCTTCAGCTACCAAGGCATAGCCTGAGATAAAAGCATACTGTGTCAGCAATTCTGTAAGTACAAATCAAATGTTAAATAATAATGTTGAAAAGCAAAATACCACCTTCTCCTCCAAAACACCAACAAAACAGAAACAAATACACAAAACTGGACTATACACTGATGTAAATGTACAACCTTTCTGCTTGGTTCCAGATCACATTCCTAGAAAAAATGGGCCACTTGAGGTTTCTTCTATGTTTACAATAGGGCAGAACTCAGCAACAAAAAATAAAATTAAGCAAATAAATAAGATGGAATAAAGCAACTCTCAGATTATTTTGCATGGTAGGGAGTTGGGGAGATACAGAACTAGAAGACAAATATGGTAGCTCATGGGAATGCAGGAAACCTGTAACATAGGCTTTGTAAGTAATCTACTCAAAAACACATCATGCCAGGACTATGTTTTAAGAGTTCCTTCTAAGTTATTTCATTTCTACATTCCCTACCTACACATAACTTTGGTTCCCACGGATGTGAACTAAGCAAATGAGGTTTGGCAAAAATGTCCAAGACCATACAGATGGCCGGCTGAACTGGAATTCATTTCTCCTGACAGTTCTGGTCATTCTCAGAACACATTGGAACTCTAGCAAAACTTAAACAGTTCTTTTGACTTGGGAATTTATTTTCAGGACTTGAAATCAGCACAAAACCAAATCATTTTCAAAGTAATTGCCTATCAGCTGATTCTGCAACAACCAGAATATCACCTGGAAAAAGCTAGGTTGTCACAGAATCATATAGGTAGTTTGGAAATTTGTTTAAATTGGGAACTTTTCTATGGGAAAGAGAACTAAATGCCAACTAAAGATGAAATCAAGATAGTCTTTGCAGTTTTTAAAAGATGGTTTTGCCAAATCTTTTCAGTTGTAAAGGCTATGAAAATACAAGTTCCCATTTGGATAAACTTTTGGCAGAATTTTCTGTATTATCAATATATAAACAAGCAACTACCATAGAAAATTTATATTTTACTTTGTAAGGTGAGTGTTCTCAAACACAGTTTCAGTTTTTACAGAAACACGTGGATTCTACATGTATCAAGTTACCAGAATTTAGAATTTTGAAAATAAAAACCACTGTGCTGTATAATAGCTGATAAAGGATAGCAGAAGAGTTCATTTTAGAATGTCTCCTCCACCAGAGTAGAGGCTTGAGCTCTGCCAATGGACACAAATATTTACTTGAATCTCTTCCTCCGATTCTATATTTACCCTAAAAATGGCTTTTAGAAAGCTAGCTTATGCCAGAGCTAAAGAAGATTTGGAGATACTGAGTTGAAAAGTTTCAAGCTTATTTCTAACTTTAGAAGCTGTTAAAGCTTGTGCAGTTAGTAAAATATTTTCCTCTAGAAGCAGGCCTGCTTTCACAGTGCTGTTAATGTTCCTCATCGTTGACATGTTCCCATGTTCTAGCAGATGTGAAGAAAATCTGTGCCCTTCGCTATTTCTCGCTTGTATCATTGCATGCATGTTTAAATTTGTAATAAAACTATAATTAAGGAATCAAGAACTAGCTCAATAAAATGCACGATTATCACACAGGTAATTTTACTTACATGAATGTTAGTCTTGTGCCAGTTTTATGATTCTTAACTCCATAGCATCTATAGTAATTTTCTCATTTCTCTAGGTACAACTATGAAACCATAAAAAAGGCAATGGACAGATATCTATAAAGACTTCACAAAACAACAGAATCTCTCAATAATTCAGTAAGGAATCATAGCATGTGTACTGTTGATGGGATATTTATTGAGCAGTAACTGGCACTAATGTGTAAGCCACTGGAAATGTGAAAGCTTCTATGACTTGGCAGCTCAGGAGTTGAGAGGCCTGTGGGGAGATAGGTTCATACACAATTACTATGTTTTGTAGGCAATTATATTATAATGTGAGAAGAGCACTTGGGTGGACATTTCACAAAAGGGTTTTTTGTGTGATCCAAGAGATGATAGTTATATGCATCCTGATAGTTTTATGAGACAGTTTTCAAGTAAAAATATTTTTAAAATCACAACTTGAAAGGACAAAGGGATACTGTATTTTGTATTTTTATTTTTTATTTATTTGATAGGTAGAGAGACAGGGAGAAGGAAATCTCCCATCTGTTGGTTCACTACCCCCAAATGCCCACAACAGCCAGGGTTGGGGCAGGCCAAAGACAGGACCCTGGAACTCCACCTGGGTCTCCCAACTGAAGGGCTGGGATCCAAGTCATTGATCCATCACCTGTGGCCTCCCTAGGTGTGCATTAGTGGGAGGGTAGTATCAAACAAATGACTCAAAGGCACACAAATATAGGACACAGGCATCCTAAGTGACAGCTTAACCAATGTGACAAATGCCCTCAAGAGTAAGATAATTTTTAAAAAGGCCAAGTAAATGTATTTTAATATAGCAAAATTAACTAAAATTGGCATCACTGAATATTTTAGTTAGGGTTTTATCAGGAAACAGGAGCAATTATAATTACTGATAAATACAATTTCACTAAATAAATACACTTTATATAAATATGAGAGGTATTAGGGAAATAAAAGCCTGGGAGCTGATGTTCTATAATGAGAGAAATAATTACTAACCAAATTGCCTGAAAAGTCAGCAATTGGAAAAGTGAGATATTGCACATAATCCCAAAACACCAAGCACATGCACCCACCAGATTGGTAAGGCAAAGTAAGAGATAATGGAACAATTTATGGGGAGCTGCTGCTCCCGTAAATCCATAGTGAAGCATCTGGTGATGGGCCTCGGGCCAATGTTATTCTGCAAGGCCAGCTTTCAGGAACATAAGCTGAACAATCAGCAGAACCCAAGCGGGGTCACACTGACGGCCTTTGCATCTCTCCCAAACTTATCTGGAAACACAACCCAGAAACAATGGCCACTGCCTTATTTTGACCTTCTTATTTTAATTCCAGTTTTTCTCTTAGCCATCTATAATCCACACCACACAGTCTAGCCATGTCAGCAAGGCACTCTTTTAATCCTCCTTCAACAACACTTAATCTCCAAATCAAGACATTATAAAAATTAGGATTCCATGCAAGTGTATGCAACTCTCTCAAACAAATAAAAATATCCTAACAGCCAAAAGAGACTAAACAAAATCCTGCTTCATCCTTCTTTGGGTAACATTCTCCTTCTATCTCAGCCACATTGCCTTTCTGATATTCTGTATCTAAAGTATGAATATATTAGATTACCTTATTAAAGCATTTTAAGTAGGCACCACTGTAGTAAGAGATATTTTAAAATATATAAGTAATTGGGTAGTATAAATTTGTACATATGTATTCACATCAAAGTAACCAAATGTAACTACTGAAGTTTTGTCCCTACTATTGTTCAAAATAGCTATTGTTCATAGCTATTACTGAAAACATTCTTCTTCCCTTTGCCCTCAGCAAGTACCTTATCTGATCATAGTTTGTTGGTTGTGGCATTGTCTTAACCCTCATTCCCTAGGAGTCCATTACAACCTTGTTTTCATCAGGTCATTTTATTTTCTAGCTGACATTTGTCCTGTGATACTGATATGCTAGGAGGTCCCCTAGAAGATCTTGTACATACCCTCTTTATAACCAGGAACAATCCCATTTCTCCAATAGAGAGGAACAACTCTTCCAGCAAATGATTTCCTTTTATGACTATTGGTCAGAGACACGATAAATCCAAAGCGGCCACATAGCACTTTCACGTTCTTTAGGAATGAAACCATTGCTTTGTCCAGTGGGGAATCCAGTATAGCCTCCTCTCTGAGAACTTAAGATCTATAGTTCAAAAGTTCAGTAAGAAAAATCGTTGTTACAGAATCTTTAGAGTAATTAATTCTAAGAAAGTTACTCATTTTGTAATGATATCATCACTGAGCACATAATTTTTTCTTTGGAAAAAAGACCGCCAAATATGGTAGCACATTGAGAGCTATACCACATACTGAAGGACATAATCCCAAACCACACAAGGTATTACTTCTCACATGAAAGCCCTGCGTATCTTCAAACGGCCATTAGATTACTCCACCAGGCAGCTGCTTCAGGCGACGAGAATATAAATCAGTGAATTAAAGGAGAATGAGCCCATTTCTAAAATGCATTACCCGCAAAAGAGTCCCCTGGTCAAAAGCAATGCTTTGTGGATTATTATGAATATAAATAAGGCATTCTGTAAACCATGGCTGGTAATGTGGGCAGAAGCATTTTAAGAAGGTAAGGCACATGCATATCCATAGTACTTTTATATTTCATGAAGAAGAACGCACTGCCCCCTTTACCATGGAAGTATCACAACCTGCCATATCATGGGGTTAATGTCTGCTTTCCTTTAGTCCTGTCCCCATTGTTACTTTGTTTCTGAATTTAATAAGCAACAACAAGAGAGCTGAAAAAGAGGCAGACTGACATCCAGGGAACAGATTATCTTGACAACCTGATAAGTAAGATTTTCTTCAGATGAGTTTGTTCTCTGAAAAGTATTTTGTTTATGTGACAAAAATACCTTTATATCCTTTACTCATTTGGATAAGACTATATCCATGGTCATCTTCCCCAGACTACCTTGTCACCAATTTTTCAATTAAATGCTCCAGTCAAGTAATTATCTACAGCTATGAAATAGGTCATTTAAGCTCTGTCTAGCTGGCCATCTCCTTCCGTATAAAACAAAACACAGATAACCTGTAGCCCTGTTCTTTTGAGAATTTTCTTTCACCAACTCATTCAGGGTCATTCAGTGCCCGACTTACGCACTTTCGGGTGGTTCTAGGATTAGTATGCACAACCATCAATAGATAGTCTGAATTTTTGTTCCCCTTCAGATAATCAGTCATAGGGAACTAAGAAGCCAAAGCTATGCAATGTAAGAAAAAAGCCAATGAAGCAAGATGAGGAAAGATGGTGAGAAACATGAAGGTAAACAACTGCTCATGCACCTTCCAGGTTCTGCTCGAGTCCAAGATCATATACAGGCACATGGAAATTCATGTTTCTGTGGGTCAAACCATACATACTTTTCTATGTATGCTTTCTCAGGTAACAGGAAACACAGTAGCCATGGTTAGGGATTCAGTCTCTAAGGTCCAATTGTAACAAATATTTAACTTCTTAGAATATTACACTTTTCCTAATGATTTTTAAACAATTATATGCCACTTTTAAAAATAAACATTGATAAATCACACCCTAACAGTGTTTATCAACAGTTTGGTGTAATGGAAATGCCTTGCCTTGTAATTAATAAAATGAATATTTAAGTAGTTAGTAATACTGATTGAGATAAATAATGAGCACAGAATTATTTCTTCAACAATTTGGCACAGCAATTTTGATTCAGAAGGTATTTTAAGTCAAATAATTTTGCTCCATGTAATTTTGACTGTATGCATTATCAAAGATGTTTAAAATTTTAAACAGAATTATGCTAAAATTATTATTTTTTTTTTAAATTTTTGACAGGCAGAGTGGACAGTAGAGGGAGACAGAGAGAAAGGTCTTCCTTTTTGCCGTTGGTTCACCCTCCAATGGCTGCCGCGGTAGGCACGCTGCAGCCGGCACACCGCGCTGATCCGATGGCAGGAGCCAGGTGCTTCTACTGGTCTCCCATGGGGTGCAGGGCCCAAGCACTTGGCCATCCTCCACTGCACTCCCGGGCCACAGCAGAGAGCTGGCCTGGAAGAGGGGCAACCGGGATAGAATCCGGCGCCCCGACCGGGACTAGAACCTGGTGTGCCGGCGCCGCAAGGCGGAGGATTAGTCTGTTAAACCACGGCACCGGCCCGCTAAAATTATTTTTATTATTGATGAGAAAATGTTTTTTGGAGTAAGAAGTATTTAATGAAGTTAATTCCTTGATTAACTTTCTTAGATCACAGTCATAATTTTGTTTTTCATTACACTGAAAAAATTTGCAATTCTATTATATGTTTTGTATTTCTGTATTTTGAAAAATATATAGAACATCCCCATCAGTTTGCAGATGGGTTAGTCTACTTTATAACGCACGTGTTATGTGAACTGAGCAATGCACGTCAGTTCTCAGTTGCAGTGTTTTGCTCATCATAGGCATTTCACTCACAGCTGCTCATCAATTATTGGAATTTCTAGCACAGAAATATGTTATCTTTCATCTTATGTAAAATGCACTGATCCTTCAATTGCATTATCGTTATAAAATGGGTATTACAAACATTAATGCATAAAGTTAATAGTAAATCATACAAAGGTTTATGATTATCATTAGCTCCAAAATTCCTTTTTATCAAAATAACTTTCAAATTAAAATAAGTTAAATTCTAAAAATATTAAAATCCACATTGTGATTTTGATTTGGGAGATAAACATTTTTCTTCAAGATTGGTTTAATCTATTGTTTATTTTCTATTTAACATGGTTTCCAATATAAAAAATGCCACTTGCCAAATGTCTATGTAAGTCAGTATTGGAAATTCTATTACTTATCTTATAATCTGACTTTTAAGATAGATTATGAATTGAGAGTTTAATTTTCATCTACTAAGATAGTAGGTGACCTACTATAATAGAAGAAAAAGAATCATATTTTCTCCCCATTTAAAAAAATTCTATAAAATCAAATAAGAAAAATGAACAGGTATAAAATTTGGAGTTTTAGCTTACATTTTTGGTGAATGTAAGATAATATTCTCCTCATGAATTGTGTGAGGACACACTTTTTTTGAGGGTATGCTTAACAGGATCCAAATAAAATGAGAAGCTACTTTTTCATGTTTCAGGTCAAGCAGCTCTTTAGGATGTGTGTTTTTTACTACTGTAGAATGTTTCCTAGGTTGAATTAACAGCTGGGAAAACAAATATTCCTAATCAGAGGACACAAAGGCAAGATAATGTGGTTGATAATGATAATGGGATATTAAAACACCACAACATTCTTGTAGAATAACTTGTGTACACCCAAGTCCCTGATAGAGTATCAGGGGAAATTCCAAACTACACTGGCATGGAATTATGCTTCTGTGTGCTTAGATGTTGAGTGACAGGGCGCAGTGATATTTACAGTATTTCACTGTAGTTATTCACACTCAGTCTTGCCAAAATAACAACAACAACAACAACAATACTGTATTTCCTTCAAGAGGATTATAAGAACACTCTGCCATCACTAGTTTTCTAGAATTTTGGTGAAGAGAGTTAAAAAACTTGAAGATTTTTATGGGCCTAGCACTGTGGCATGGTGGATAAAGCTGCCACCTGCAGTGCCGGCAGCCCATATGGGCGCAAGTTCAAGACCTGGCTGCTCCACTTCTGATTCAGCTCTTTGCTGAGGCCTGAGGAAGCAGTAGAAGATGTCCCAAGTCCTTGGGCCCCTGCACCTGCGTGGGAGACCCTGAGGAAGCTCCTGGCTCCTGGCTTTGGATCAGCGCAGCTCCAGACCTTGCAGCCATATGCAGATTGAACCAGCAGACGGAAAACCTCTCTCTCTTTCTCTCTCCCTCTCTCTCTGTAACTCTTTCAAATAAAATGAATTAATTTTAAAAAAACTTAATGATTTCTTAGAGGAAAACACCACCAATGTTTTAAGATAGCCTTACATATCTTATAACCATTGATTAGGCTTCTAAGTTTTCTACTTTGCATGCCTTTCAGAGATTCAAATTTAAATTTTGTTTTTATAATGACAGTAAATTCTAAAACCATCTGCAGCAAAGAATATGGTTTGCTAAAACTTCCATAAATGTATACATTATTTGTGAGCAAATACAAATAAACATGAAATCAATTATTTTCCCACTTTCACTCTAGGATAATAACATAGCAGTTATGTCAAGAAATAAGGGAAATGTATATTAATAACAGCATTAATAATGAAAACACACTATTTGATTATGAATCACTGTAATTATTGTTTTAACAACTACAAGAAATGATCTCCTACAGTTCTATCTCAATGTAAAACAAGCATATTATCAACCATGCCATCATATCAATTTGTTTAAAAATTATATCTATAAAAACAAAACTGAAATGTTAAACTGAAATAAAAATTTTATAAAGATTGAATAGATTAAAAATTATAAGTTTTATTACTAATAAACAAAACTTTGTATCATCCCTATTTATTAATTGTTACCAAAGCAAAAATATTACAAAAAAGAGTTTTCATTAGCAGTAGCAAATATTAATCTTGAATTTAAGTAAATTTAAGAATTAGGTTACAACAAATGAAGAAGAACTACAAATTCTAATGGGGGAATTTAAAATAAAATATCAATAATTAAGTACATAAAATTTTGTCATAAAGAAAAAACTAAATGTTACAGAAATAGCTGCTCTTCGTCGGTTAATGTTTAGTTTAACCATACTTCTAGTTAAAAATTTCAACAGAATCTTAATGGAATTGTACAAAATAAATCTGAAATTTACAAGGATATAAAACCAGATTGAATATTAAATCTTATTGTGAGGAAAATTTAAAAGGTTGGAACACACAGAAGACATAAGAGTGATAAAGAACTTTCTAATGTTATGAAGTAATTATTTTTAACTAAATCATACTATGTAAATTTGGAAATACAGATCAATAGACAAAGTTTCAAGTTTATAAACAGACAGTTTTTGTTAAGATTTTGCCAAGACATGAGTTCATTTTAAAAAATAACAAAATTATAAAAAGAAGCAAAATTTATGAATTCTAATAGGAATTCTGACATATTATGGGAAGGAAAAACATGTATTGTATCAAACACTTGTAAGGAGAGTATGAACTATGAAAGAGATAAAGAGTCAGATGAAAGAATAAAGGAAGATCTTATATGTATTATCTTGCTGAAGAATAGAACTTTCTCTTATTTAAAACAGTCAGGAAAATCACAAACAGTTGGTTGGTTCAGGAATATACAATGAATGTTTTTTAACTTCTCTCCAATACAAAAGATTACATCACTCATTAGACCACAGCTTTGGGAGAAACTATATGTCTATACATTATACAGACACATACACATGCATATATATAATAATATTTGCATGTTGTATATATGCAAACCATTCATAAATTAGAAATTAGAGTAAACATCTAAAGTTAAGATTTGAAATATCAAAACAACAATAAGCTTTTTGAAAGAATATTCCAGTTTAAAATTCAACCATATATGAATATCTGAAAATTTTTTTGATGGAAAAATAACAATGACAATATTCTCTCTGAGATATATTACTAGGCTAATAATGAACAGATGGCTTGATAAAGCTAGCCAAAATAAGTTGAAGTTAAGTGCTCTGCGTGGGTGAATTTTTATGTAATGATTAGATGAGTGATGAGAAATTAATATTGCAGG
The DNA here is from genome assembly GCF_033115175.1 of Lepus europaeus. Lineage (NCBI taxonomy): Eukaryota > Metazoa > Chordata > Mammalia > Lagomorpha > Leporidae > Lepus > Lepus europaeus. The sequence goes on along the minus strand of NC_084834.1, from coordinate 51,308,305 downwards.
CAAAATGGGAAAGTATTTCTAACTCAGGGAACAGGACATGAGAGAAGCATGTAGGTGCATGGCAGTAAGTATAGTGTGTCTAAATACTGCCATTCTTAAAGCACAGTCACCGAAATTACGAAGCGTGCACAACATTGAACAAGCACAGTGTATCTTTAACTGTATAAATGTACCTGCACAGTATAAAATGTTCTCTGTTAAGGGAACTTGTTAGGACTTCCAATTCTGCATCTTTATAATGTAGATGAATCAATGTTACCGTGGGAATTTTAACTTTGGAATTTCCTGACTTGCATGCTTAATTTCTCAACCTTAATGTTCCAATTCTGACTACACATCACGGATCTTTCTGTCTGCTCAAGATGTGTCTAGAATGTAGCATTTAACCTTTTCTTTAAAAAAAAAAAAGAACTTGAGAGGGAAGCAGAAAGAATGAGAATCTGTTCTGTTGATCAGCAACAGATCTCCATATTAAATAGTTGGATGAGAGTGTGGAGAGAAATAAACACCCAGAGCAGTGACAGAAGGTGGAAAGGCATGGGGGGAAAAAGCAATGATTATTTATACTTGTAAAATGTGTAGATTAAAAACCTGGACTCTAGAAGAAAATGTCCAATGGATCCAATCCAATGTAATGGTTAATGGCTGAATATAAAAAAGAACTTCATATTTAATAATCTTTCACTTAAACAATGCAACAACCATCTTCTATGTCATATATATATATATACATATATATATACATACATACATAAAAATAGTTGCCAGAACAAGGTGTGATGCTGATGACTGGTTCCCAGGGATGCTTTGAGAATATCAGTGTATCTGTCTCATGAAGGATTTGGCATGAGTAAACATCTAGTAGAGAAGCTTCCATGTGCACTCAGTACCTGCGCTCAGATTCATTGTTTACACTAAAACAGCAATAGAAAGGTCTGGCTTATTATGGCTTGTCAGACTTTATAAGAGGACCTCATGTGGTGTCTAATTGGAAACATTTCATTGTTAACAACTGACTCACATAGACTTTACCTTCATGGTAAATCAGGCCTTTGGAAGGAATATTAGAACAGATGTACTTGCCAATGACGCCACTTACTGTGTTTGAGGACAATAGTGAGGTCCAGGACTCTCACTTGGCCAATTCTTTTTCTTATTAGAATTACCCTTTTCTTTCAGTGTTGTACATCCCAGATGTGCATGCAATTTCTCTCTCTCTCTCTTTCTCCTCTCTCACCTGTCTCTCCTCTCTCTCTCCCAATTGCATCAAAGCAAGGATATGTGAGTTGTGCTTTGGGATCCCAAAATTGTTGATGATACAGGAAAAAAAAAAAAAACAGTTCCTAAGAATTACTTAAATTAATTTTTCTTTTACTTTTTATTTTTTCATCCTCTTCCCTGATTTTGATATGGGTACAAGTTTCATTAAAATGTTAATGAAAAAATTAGAATCTATGTATGTGTGTGTGGGCGGTATAGGATGTAGTGTTCAGTTCAGTGAATGGAAATGTGTTTTAAACAATGAAAAATATTTGACAGTAAGTTCTAAGGCATTTTCAAGTCTTATTTTTTTCAAATGGAAAAGTCCTGACTTTCCTATCACTCAATCTACCATAGTCACCAAAAGAGAATTGTCCTGCTAAAAAATATCATTAGTATTATTGCACTATCATCAACCTATAAATATTTTTGAGGGGCCACTGGGCTGACGAAATATAAACAGAAATACAGATTGACATCCTTAGTCCTGGGGAGGAAAAAGCTGTGGAATATATTAGCACATTTCAGTGATTCAATGTCTACTTATTCTGTCTCAGTAAAATAGTGAAGTGGGTGCCGAATGCTTACTGCATCCCTCCCTCTTTTTTTGGATGATGTTTTTCTTTTCATAGACGACAGATTCCTCATTTTGGAGTGACTCCCTCTTTTCCCCAGAGGATGCAAGGCCTCCCAGACAGCCTCTGGGGTGTGGCAGCATATGCTGTGGCCATGGACCAGCCCTTTTATGTTATACCCAATGCGTTACCACGTTCTCTATTTACAAGGCAGACACATATTCGGAAATATCAACAAGTCATATCATTATTCCCAAACATATAAATCCACTAGCAGGGCAAATTCATATGCAAATGACAATAACAAATCACAAAATATGAGAAAAAAAACTATGCTGGAAACTGAGAACAAGGAAATAGGGACCAAGCAGAGGTGAGGAAGGATATGGTCCTGAAAAGTGAGATACCATTTCACTAGGAAAAGTGGAATAAAAATATAGACGTAGAAAAGATTCAAAATATATATGGAGAACAGCTACCAAGCTGGGTGAGCAATCTGGTTGAGGTGAAATAATGGAAGTCTATCTGTGATAGTAGTATGTAATGCTTCTCATTCCATACTGTCAAAGGTCCTGGGTGAAGAACATAAGACTTCTTCTATAGGAAACAATAGCAAAGGTTTTTGAGAAATGGACAGACATAATTAAATTTATGATTTGGGTAAGATTATTGTGGAAAGCCATGTGAATTTTCTTCAGCATGTGAAAGCAAAATTAACAGAGAAATTTCTTATAATTTGGTAACATTTAAAATGAAGGTCTGAATTAATGAAGGAAAAGAATCCCAAAGCCATATACAGAGGAGGAAAGTGAAAAGTTTAATGACCTTCATCACGTCCCATTGACTTACTCCCTGGGTAAAATGTATGCGGACATTATATTTGTTTAATTTACCACTGATTCTACATTACCTAAGAGAGCACCTGGAACAGAGTAGATGGTCAACGGAAATTGTAGAATGAATAGATCTTACCTATCTTGCTAGCAATGAGAGTCTTATAACAGAAAATATGTCCTCCATACTCAGAAGATATTAATTATAATCTCATATTCTAATTCTCAGTGAATTAATTCAAATCAATTAATCACTATCAAAAAACTGATCTTCTGTATATAAAGAGAATTGAAAATGAATCTTTACATGAATGGAAGGGGAGAGGGAGCGGGAAAGGGGAGGGTTGCGGGCGGGAGGGAAGTTATGGGAGGGGGGAAGCCATTGTAACCCATAAGCTATACTTTGGAAATTTATATTCATTAAATAAAAGTTTAATAAAAAAAAAGCTGCTATTGAACTGCAGGGCAGCATTTGGTTATTTTAGATACAACAACAATTCAATTTTTAACAAATTTAAAACAAAGTTATAGGTGGGTTATAAAAAGGTCATGGAAATACACATTATCTTTTTATTCTATTTTTATGAACTTTCTGAAGCCTGCTTTTATAGGTTTTGTCTATTTTTGTTATTATAGGTTAGGCTCTCAGATATTTACATTTAATTGGTGAGACGATTAAACATCTGTATTTAAGGTAGTTTACAATATTAAAACCTTAAGGGTGTACTGTTAGTAAACATTGGGAGCAACACATCAGAGTTCTATGAAGGACACAGCATATTTAAGTGGTATTTGCATCAGAGAGGTACAATTATGTGTTTTCCCAATTTTCTGGGTCCATTTTCCTCCCTGTGATCATGGATCAACTGATCTCCCTAAAGTAAACATAAGGAAATCCAGATCTTATGAAGTGATTTCCTTCTATTTTAATTGTTTTTGCTTGGCTGGTTCTGAAGATTTATTTATTTGAAAGTTGGATTTACAGAGAGAGGGGGAAAGACAGAAAGATATTTCATCTGCTGCTTCCTTCCCCAGATGGCCACAAGAGCCAGGGCTAGGTCAGGCCTGAGCTAAGAGCCTGGAAATCCATACAGGTCTCCATGTAGGCATCAGGGGCCCAGGGTCCTGAAGCATCTTCCGCTACTTTTCAAGGCACTTTAGCAGGGAACTGGATCGAGCATTCAGGATTCAAACCAGTTCCCATATGGGATACTGTTGTCATAGGCAACAGCTGAACCTACTTGCCACAATGCTGGACACTTTATTTGGTTTTTGTTTTTGTCTTAAAGCCTATATTTACAATACAAAGAGGTTATAAGAAACTGGAGATATAAAATTTCACAGGAGTGATAAAATATTACAAAACGTAGTCTCTTTTAGTCAATCATTCACTATTTCCCAATTCAAAATTACAAAAAAAGCCATAGTGGGGCCAACATTGTGGCATAGCAAGTTAAAGTCACTGCCCAAGACACCAGCATCCCACAAGAGCAAGGATTTGAGTCTCTGCTGCTCTGCATCGTGTTCAGCTCTGTGCTAATGCACCTGGGAAAGCAGCAACAGTTGGCCCAACTACTTGGGCCTCTGCCGCCCATGTGGGACACCTGGATGGAGTTCCAGGCTCCTGGCTTTGCCCTGGCTCAGTCCTAGCCTTTGAGGCCATTTGGGGCGTGATGGAAGACTTCCAGAGGATAGAAATAAATAAATAAAAATAAATCTTTACAAAATAAAAACCAGTGTATCTTTTTTAATTTTTTTAAAATTTTTATTTGACAGAGTTAGTGAGAGAGAGAGACAGAAAGGTCTTCCTTCCGTAAAACTAGTGTATCTTACAATCCTCCTGCTATTAAAAACTAAAAGCAATAATAGCCTATTCAAGGTTTCTTTTACAGTTTGACTCATTGCAGTCTTTCAGAACACAACAGAGTAGTCAATAAAACCTCAGTAGATGTACCCTTTACCAAGTCTCTGATCTCCTTTCCAGTTGGAGCTAGGATTATCTTGTTTGTTCTTTATCTCCATCATATAATCAATTATCTAATCGTTTTTTTTCCTTCCTCAATGCTTTTATTTAATTGACTTAGAAAGGGTGTATAGATCTATACGGTACCATGTGATGTTTCAATCCACATAAGCACTGTACAGTGTTCAAATCATAGAAAGTATATACATCTCCTTATTGTTATCTGCAGTCACCCTATGGCCAAGCTCACATTTTTCACCCATCAGGCGTGGTGTCTTCATGGGTCGTGCTGAGGATATAGTGTTAAATAAAACACAATACCTGCCTTCAAAGGGTTTAGAGTTCAGGTCAAGGTATTTTCTCCAGAGATTTTTTTTATATAGCTTTGAACACAAGAAAACACAGCTGTTCATAATTAAGATAATTTCAAAACTTTTCACAACTACTGTGATTAAAATTAGTGTAGTATTTGTGTTAACCCATTGTACATAGAATTTTGACTCCATGCTGCTCAAAAGTATTCCAGGAAGTTCTACTACCTTAAGGAACTGCAGTGTTTAAAGCAACATACTAACAGGAAAATGAAACAGAGTAAACAAACAGACAAAAAAAGCAATCAAATGAAGGTGATCTGAAATTCCTTTAACTTAATTCTAGAACTCAAGTGGCATTCTGTTTGGCATGCAGAATTAAGTATGAGAATACATCAAATAGGGCTTTAAGCACCAAAAGATTCAAAGATTAAACTTAGATTGAAGGTATTTTAAATTGACAAAAACTTAAATTTGCTTACCTTATAAAATATTAAATATTCTCAATGCCTGAAAACAACTAAAAATAACTATAATCATGATATCTATCCATATAATCAGATATATCCTGTTTTATTTCTTCATATGTGTGTGTGTCTGTGTGTGTATATATATGTACGTGTGTGTGTGCGTCTGTGTGTTTTCAGAAATACAGAATCATAAGAAAACATGTAGAATGTAGAATAAATCCAGTCTGTATTTTGCACAAGTAAATTGTAGGAAATACTGTTCTACTGACATCTACCTTACAATGTCTCTGGACTTTCTCAAAAAAGCTTGGGAAAGCCATACATAGTGTGGATGTACAGTGAAGTAATTGCATGGAGTTTTATTTGTTGTTGTTTCCAAGATACAAATTGACAGAGGTCTTAACTTCAGAAGATACCTAGTATGTCTCTAGGAAATTATCTTCAGATGTGCATGAATACCTATTCCTTGGAAAAGCATTCCAAGTGGTTTGACAACAGAAAAAGTACAGAAATACAAACAGGGAAAGCTTATAATGCATTTTTAAATGCAATGAAAGAATTTGTGTAGACTGCAACAACTATTCAGTCTGTTTAAACACACATCCTCACAATCTAATCTTTAAATGACACTGTGCAACAGTTTCACTATTACATCACTTTGTAGTTATGTTTTCTGTATCAGTATATTATAGGAGATACCTACGTTTACCTTAAATTTAGCTGGAAAGTGCCTTGGACCTTAAAGAAAATTAATATTTGACAAAACCTATAATATGTCTATCCCTCCAGTATTATGAAACTTTCAACTACTCCCTCACAAGGCCCCTTATTGGTCTCAAGTATAATTTCTGGTGGTTACTGGCAATCTGGTTTCCTCCTTCCTTTTTTTTTTTTTTAAATATCTCGTATACTTCAGCACTTTGTTTGCCTGCTATCTGTAGTCTGACTGACCTCCACATGTGAACTGATATGTTAACTCCCCTGCACAGGAAGAGGAATCAAATTCAGGAATTTAGGACTGACAAGGGAATGAGGCAAGCATTCCTGATGGCATGTACTCCTCTGTCTAGCAGAATCCAGAGACATTTCCTAAATTGTGGTTTTACAAAGAAAATAAATAAGTAAAAAGCAAAAATAGACACAAGTTAACCAATATTAGCTTTCTACCACCACTATTTTACATGAGAGTATTTAAATCAATTGTGGAAAACAAACATACAAGAAAACATCACCTGGTGCATACACTTTTTTTAAACCCATGCAAACAAATGGGCCTACAAAAATTTCATGGCAATGCATATTATGGAGAAAATATGCATGGATTTCAAAGCTTTTGCATGACAGCAAAGTTATTTTTAACTCATTTTTTACATAAACTCTTGGAAGCGCCCTCATGAATCTACTGTTCTATTGCAGAACCACCCATTAAAATTTTCACAAAAGCACTAGAAGAATTAAAAGGAAATATTAACATGAATAAATGTAAAATTTACTACTACCTTTAGAATTGAGAATGATAGTTATTTTTCTAATGCCTTTTTGTAGTAGATATAGCAATTCTTTAAAATTAACCCTGAGTTTCAACTTTTTAACGTCATTAATGACAACTCTCTGGTACTCGAGCTTATAATATCTCATTAATTTAGTTGTTTTCTTTCACAATAACATAATGAAAACATTAATTTTAAAGAGTGCAGATATCCAAGTATTGAGAAATAAAATATAATTGCTATATAATGAAAAATGACTTAAACTAAGGTTGAAAATTGGAGGAAACACCCAAAGTCATAGGGTTGTTTACAGCCCAGCTACAGTTGAAAATATGAGAGAAACCTTTGAAAGCAGAAGTCATATTTGAAATACGATTTCTAATTGCAGATATTTTGAAAAATAAATATTACGAGGACATCAACAGCTGAAGGGGGAAACAAATATAAACAGACTTAATTAGAAGGATAAATGGAGGAGAACTAACATGCATAGACACATCATGAAATAAAGAAAGGCAGGCAATTTTTAATTTTATGAAACAATGCAAATTCATGTTTCAAGAAGTGAAATGTGTGTTATATGAAAAATAGTATTCTTCCCCAAAATCCCCAAACCCTATATTACATATCTCAGTCATGAATTAGCTTAATCTTCACAAGAAATCTGCCAAGGAGTTTTACTGTGTGTCTCTTCAGATGAGGAAACTGAAAAAATGGGTACTACACATTAAACTAAACCATAATACAACCTGGCTTTTTCCTCTCGAAAAATTTCAATCTGATTGCTTTCTTTATTGCAATGTTAATATATTGTCTTAATATAAACTGAAAAGTTAAATACATAATTCAAACATGAAAATAAAAACGAATCCATTAATAAGTACATTTAACAACTAAATGTACTTACTTATGTCTGTCTACCCAATTCATACGGCAATGCTAAACATATAGTCTGTAGCATGCTTCCCTTCCTTAAAATATAAGGGGCATTTTCTGTGTCTTATTGAATATTAATTAAGCCTTGTGCTTACTGTTTTGCAACACTCTATCTCAAAACTTTGTTTTTTACTTAGCGCAATGTTTGTTGATATTTTCTTTGCTTACAATATTTGCAATTATAGAGAATCCATAAGTTAGCACATGAATGCCTACATTTTTTACAGCATCACTAAGAATTTGAAATCAAGGGTAAAGGATACTATTTATTTTAGGACTTTAAGAAATATGATTTTTATAGATATTTCTATTTTGAAATAATCTTAGATATGACAAAAAAAAAAAACTTCAAAGGTAGACTTTCCATGTATCTTCACTCAGCCTCCCTAAATTACATTTGATGGAACTATAATATCTGTTAAACTAACATTGATGTAGTGTTGCTAACCTATGGCTTTTATTCAGTAAAGGGTATCACACTTCATCTAGCAATCAGATGTCCACTGCCTCCTCCAATCTGTGAGTGGTTCTTGGTTTTTCTTTCTACTTTTTGATGTTGGAATTGTTGCACAGGACCACAAAAGGAATGCAGATACAATCCTAGAGGTGTTATGAGCTTCAGTAAAAAATTCTGAAACAGCACATGAATTTAAAGAAAGAGGAAGAGAGACTATTCTGGGAGCATGTAGTCTTATAAGGATGTAATAAATGATATAAGTGGGTGTAAGGATCAAAATATTAATAAAGATAGTAAAGATAGGAAATGACTACCACTACTAGAAAAACACACACAATAACTAGAAATTTGATTAAAAGAAGCATCAAAAACCTTTGAAGGGTTTCATAAGCAAATGATGCTGGAGAAAATGGCTATTTTAAGGAATTAGATTTTTGAAGTAATGTGGCATTAAAAAACTATGGAAAAAGATAAAAGAAACATTCCTTGAGTCCTGACTGTAGAATATTGATGAACTTAGCTGTATATATCTTTAGTTATTTTTTCAAAAGATATTTGAGTACATTAGTGAAAATGTTATTTGTATCCACAAACTCTAATTTATCATTTTTTTATTACACCATTTTATTTCCTAGTCACTGACTGTAAACTTTAAAGGTTACATAGTTTTAAAACCTGTTATTTTCATATTCTTGGGATAACTGAAATTAAGTTTACATGTTGGGGGGATTTGTGAAAACCTAAATAAGGGATATTAGCCCTTTAATTTACATTTACTTTACATTTATGGAAATATATAGAATCATGTTTAGCTTTAAGTATGAGGGATTGTTGAAGAAACTGCATTTAAAATCCTGGAGAAGCCCGTCTCATTACTGAACTACATTATCATTTACTCAATTTCATACATTTTTTTCAATCCCCCCTACCATTTACTCAAACTCATTTTTATTTTATTCACAGGAATTAACTGGCACTAATATGGGCCAAATTATATGATACGAAAAACTATTTCTTAAATTACCAAATTTAGAAAATGGAAGGAATTTTAATTACTATTTAATCAACTTCTTTGTTTTACAGATTAGAAGACTGAGTTTCCAATAAGATAACTCACTTCCACAAGCCCCATGGTTAAGTAATTTTCATAGTGTTTAACATTCTCTTAGGAGGTTTGTCCACCATTCCATTCCTAACCTCCACATGCTAACTAGCAGGAACTATTGGTAATAGGCATATGTTCTGTGAATATCTGCTCAACTGTTTGCAAGCTCTCATTCTGCTGGGCTTTCATTTTGTGAAATAGTTATATAAGGGAAATACTTATATTAAGATGACTAAAAGTTTACATAAATTGTCTTTGGTTTAGGCCTAAGATCTGATCTAGGTTCCCCAAAATAATATATGAGAGATAAAGTAAGTACTAAAGTAGGCTTTAAAATTGAAAGAAAATAAGCCATAGTAGAGCAATTTTAAGATTCTTTCAACAAACACTTTAGATGTTTTTTGAAATAAAACAAAACATGTGATTGTTCGCATTTTGAAGAAATGGCAAGCACCACGATAGGAAGGTAGACTACTTTGACAAAGGAAAACCCAGCACATAGATGTCCACAGACCTGTAGCTCCCCATTCATCAGACATCTGTATATGATAATGAACTCTACATCTTAGGGGGAACAAAGACTTGAATTCTACTATTGAAAAAAGTAACCACAAAGTGAATATGTAAGATGAACAGACAAAACCAGAAAACAATCCAATCCTATACATTCAGGCATAGGACAATCAGGCTTATGTTTTTTCTTTGTTCTTGTTTTTAAACAAAACTAACTGATTTGATAACATTGGTCAATATCACACAGAATAATGTTTGTGATTCGATTACAGGAAGGGAATCAGTCCACAACAAATATCGGAAGGAAAGAAGGCCAAATATTTCCAAATTTGATGAAGACTTCAAACCAGAGACCACAGCAGAATAAACACAAGAAAAGAACACATCATAAATTACTGTGAAAATTAAGTATAATGAAAAATCTTTAAGACAATTCTATAAAATAAAAATTATGTATTACATTTTAGGAAACCAATGTAAGTCATTATGCTTATTTTTCTCAAAATTATACAAGCCAAGAGAGAAGTGGAAACCCAGGTTGAAAGTGTCAAAGTCAAGCAATCCAAAGGTAAAATAAAAAATCCGTAAGTCTAGAATTCTAAACACAAAGAACGTTGTCTTTAAAGCAATAGATGAGGCCAGCGCCGCGGCTCACTAGGCTAATCCTCCGCCTTGCGGCACCGGCACACCGGGTTCTAGTCCCGGTCGGGGCACCGATCCTGTCCCGGTTGCCCCTCTTCCAGGCCAGCTCTCTGCTGTGGCCAGGGAATGCAGAGGAGGATGGCCCCAGTCCTTGGGCCCTGCACCCCATGGGAGACCAGGATAAGCACCTGACTCCTGCCATCGGAACAGCACTGGGTGCGCGGGCCGCAGCATGCCTACCGCGGCAGCCATTGGAGGGTGAACCAATGGCAAAAGGAAGACCTTTCTCTCTGTCTCTCTCTCTGTGTCCACTCTGCCTGTCAAAAAAAAAAAAAATATAGATGTGACAGTCTTTTATCATAAATCCCCCAATACATTAAATGCTAAAAGAAAGTCCTGGGGTTAGCACTATGGTGTAGTAAGTTAAGCATATGCCTGTAGCACCAGCATCCCATATGGGTGCCAGTTCTAGTCCTGACTGTTCCTCTTCCAATCCAGCTCTCTACTATGGCCTGGGAAAGCAGGCCCTTGCACTCATGTGGGAGACCTGGAGGAAGCTCCCGACTTCTGGCTTTGGATCGGCCCAGCTCCAGCCATTGCAGCCATTTAGGGAGTGAATCAGAGGATGGAAGAATCTCTCTCTTTCTCTCCCTCTCTGTCTGTGGCTCTGCCTCTCAAAATAAATAAATCTTTGACAAAGAACTTCCTCTTTGTGGAAAATGACAATTGGAACAATAACAACAGGTGATTAGAGACTAAGTATAAAGTATTTTCCTATTTTTGATTCTTTAAAATGACAGTTGACTCCAAGGCAAAAATAATAGAGATACATTTTGTTTTTCTGTAAAATAATTCAAAACAAAATTCATAACTACAATATCTAAAGATTCTAAAAGGAATATGTGGGGGTGGCTCATGGTGTAGTGGGTAAAACTCTGCCTGCAATGCCGGCATCCCATATGAGCACAAATTCAAGTCCCAGTTGTTTTACTTCTAATCCAGCTCCCTGTTAATGCACCTGAGAAAGCAGCAGAAGATAGTCTAAGTGCTTGGGCACCTGCATCCAGATGGGAGATCTGGAAGAAGCTCCTGACTACTGGGTTTAGACTTGTCCAGCACTGGTCGTTGCGGCCATTTGGGGAGTGGAGCAGTGGATGGAAGAGCTCGCTCGCTCTCTCTCTCTCTCTTTGTCTCAGTCTACCTCTTCTTCTCCCTGCGTAACCTTTTCAAATAAATAAATCTTTAAAAAAATTACAAAAAAATCACAATCTATTGTAATTTCTGGCATTGTACTTGGAATGACATATTATAAAAGTATATTAAAGTTATGAAAATATATTATAACTACCTGAAGAATAAAAATGAAGAGAAATAACTAATAGGAGGGTAAAATGGAGAGCCTACAAAACTGAATTAACTAAAAAGACTGCAAATTATTAAAAAAAAGAAAAACCAACTGAAATATAATCAAAAAACAACAGAATAACTGATAACTATGCTAGGTGAGAAAATGAAACATTTCAAAAAAGACTAGATAAAAAAGCAAGACTCAACTCTTTACAATTTTACAAGAAGTATACTTACTCTTTAAATTTCTATTTTACAAAGAAAGAGGAGAGCCCCCTTACTCCCTTCCTCAGAAGTCTGCAATGGATTGACCCCCAAGCCAGGAGTTCAATACAATCTCCCATATGACAGTCAGAGACCCAATTATTTGAGCCACCACTACTGCCTCTCTTGGGAAGCTGTGATCCAGAGCAAAGCAGGGACATAAACCTGGACACTGGAATATGGGATGTGATCATCCCGAGTGGCACCTTTATCACTAGGCCAAACGGACACCCTGGAAACACACTTAAAAAAATAAAAAAGACACATATGCCACGAAAGGAGAGAAAAAGACAAGAACAGTTTTAAATCAGTTACAGTGAAGAGGGGAGAGACCAAATTAATACCAAGTAGGTTAGTATCAAATATAATAAAAAATATTTCATGCTTGCACCACGAAAACATAATAAGTAAAATATAGTCACTTAACCTCAATATTTCAAGATACTAAAAGAAAAATTGAAGAGGAATAAATCCACAATATATCTATCAAATGTTCTCTAACTAGTTAAAACCAATGATTAACATAGAGAAGAATTTAGAATTTTATCAACTAACTAGACCTACTAAAATATATATGGAATGTTCCAACAAACAATGAGATTGTCGTTTTCTCCCAAAGTCATAAAGAACGTGCAAAATTTATAACAATTTTGGCTATAAAATAATTCTTAATGAATTTTAACATCATTGAAATCTTCAGAGCAGTTCTCTGACTATAGTGGAATTAAATCATTAAGCATTAAGAGAAAGATATCTGGGAGTATCCCTAGATTTTGAAGAAAATAAACAACCTTGCTACAAAGAAAAAAAAAATGGGTCAAGGAAGAAATAACAGAGAAGTTAGAAAATAATTTGAATTAATTGAAAATTAAACATACAGTCAAATTTGAGGAAAGTACCTAAGCCAAAGTAGAAAGAATTTACTATCATCAAATGCCTGATTTAGAAAAAATAAAATTTCTAAAATTAGTGATCTTCAAACACTACAAACATAAATGGAATTTAAATAGAACTAGTCCCGGAACAAGTCCTGGTTGCTCCTCTTCCAGGCCAGCTCTCTGCTGTGTCCTGGGAAGGCAGTAGAGGATGGCCCAAGTGTTTGGGCCCCTGCACCTGCTTGGGATACCAGTAAGAGGCACCTGGCTCCTGCTTCAGATCAGCGCAGCGCCAGCAGTATCGGTCATTTGGGGGTGAACCAACGGAAGTAAGACCTTTCTCTCTTGGCTGGTGCCGTGGCTCAATATCTGCTCTGCCTTGCGGCGCTGGCACACTGGGTTCTAGTCCTGGTCGGGGTACCGGATCCTGTCCCTGTTGCCCCTCTTCCAGGCCAGCTCTCTGCTATGGCCCGGGAGTGCAGTGGAGGATGGCCCAAATGCTTGGGCCCTGCACCCCATGGGAGACCAGGAGAAGCACCTGGCTCCTGCCTTCGGATCAGCGCGGTGCGCTGTCCACAGCGCACCGGCGGCAGGCATTGGAGGGTGAACCAACGGTAAAGGAAGACCTTTTTCTCTGTCTCTCTCTCTCTCACTGTCCACTCTGCCTGTCAAAAAATAAAAAAATAAATAAAAACTTTTCTGTCTCTCTCTCACTGTCTAATTCTGCCTGTCAAATAAATTTTAAAAAAATAAAAATAACAAAATCACAAATGTCACTTAAATACAGCACAAAGTAAATTCTAAATATTTTGACAAAATGGTTAGAAAAATCAATTTTACACAAATTTATTATTTTCCAAGTCAATATTGAGCCACCTTTTTCAAAAACAAGTGTTTTCAATGTTATTTGAACACTGTACTTAAAAAAATCTGAAAATGTACCATCTTCAACAGTCTCAGGAGCAACAGATGGAAGTAGATACTTATTAAAGGAAGGCATACACAAGATTGCAGGTACATGAAAACCTGCTCAACATCATTAATCATCAGGTTCAAAACCACAAGGGATAACACCTCACTCCACTAAGATAGGCAGTTATCACAAAGACAAAAGGTAACAAGTGTTGGGAAGGATGTGGAGAACAGGGAACACTTGCACATTGTTGGTAGGAATATAAATTCCCATAGCCTTGTGGAAAACAGTATGGAAGTTCCTCAAAAAAATAAATGTAGAACCACCATATGATCCAGCAACACTATTTCTGGGTATATTCCCATAAGAAATGAAATTCATCTATTGAAGAGACATCTCCACCCCAAGTTTATTGTATCACAATTCACAGGAGCCAGGAAATGGAAACAATCTCATCACTGATGAATGGGTAAAGAAAATGTGGTATATATACACAGTGAAATATTAGCCTTAAGATGATAAATTTTGTTTTTTACAACAACATGAATGCAACTGAAGCTCCTTATGTTAAATCAGATAAGCCAAGTACAACATGACAAGTAAATGATCACACTCATATATGGAGTCAGAAAAAAATTTGGCCACTTCATAGTTGTTAAAAGTATAATTGGGTTACAAGAGGCTGTGGAGAAAAGTGGGGTGGGAGGGATTAGAAAGGGTGATTGATGAGAACTAAGTTATAGATAAATAGGAATAAGACGTTCTAGGATTTTGTTGCATCGTACAGTGAAGATATATAATGTTAAAGTACTGTTTATTTCTCTCTAAAAAACACTATAAGACAGATGTATTTTCTACAGATAAGTGTTAAGTACTGTATGGATAAATATATCTGCTCTTATTGGGCATTACACAAAGTATACCTGTGATTAAACATTACAAAGTAATCTATAAATATGTATACTTTTAATGTCTATAATTTTTTACCAAAATATCCTAAAGAATTTTAAGTGTTCATAGTATAGGATTCCTAATGACAAAAAATCTATTAAAGGATTCTTTATGGTGGTGTCACTGAACTGAAATATGACTTAATTTTTTTAAATACTGTATTGACAGTAAATATATTTCAATAACACCTTCTCTGGAATAATTTTAAACTTGATTCATTCAAGACAGTAAACAATTCGCTGGGCACATTGGAAACATACTCTTTTCCCCTATGAATAGTTTCTAATAACATTAGAAAAATAAAACATAGTTCCACCCATCAGTCAAAGTTTATCAGTACCTGTAATTTCTCATAGCTCTTGTCTCAAATGGAGTTACTTCCTTCTTTTAGTTTTTATCAGTCTGCTATGGAGTATTACTTCAAAATCACTAGGATGATGCAGTTATAAGTTGGAAAAAATGCTAAATTACTTTCAAACAACTTATGTTTTTACAATACATATTATCTGCATCAAATCCAAGTCATTCAAATTGATACATGCAGATGCTGCTCAACTTATGACATGTTCTTTTTGGGATAAATCCAGCCTGAGATGAAAAACAACCTAAGTCAAAAATGCATTACTGTCAACCAACTCACAGAATGTCTTAGTTTAGTCAGGTGGTAAAGTGTTGAGTAAACTGGTGTTGGCATGACTGGAAGTTCCAGTTTGCCCTAGCACCCAGTATCCAGTGTCATAGTATATAACACTAGACTGGAAAAAGATTAACATTCAAAATCTGAAATTTCTCAAGAACACATATTTCTTTCTCAACATTGTATTTTCTTTTTTGACAGGCAGAGTTAGTGAGAGAGAGAGAGAGAGAGAGAGAGTAAGAGAGAGAGAAGAGAGAGGTCTTCCTTCCGTTGGTTCACCCCCCCAAAATGGTCACTATGGCTGGAGTGCTGCGCCCATCCGAAGCTAGGTGTCAGGTGCTTCCTTCTGGTATCCCATGTGGGTGCAGAGTGCAAGCACTTGGGCCATCCTCCATTGCCTTTCTGGGCCACAGCAAAGAGCTGGACTGGAAGAGGAACAACCGGGACAGAATCCGGCTCCCCAACCAGGACTAAAACCTGGGTGCCGGTGCCGCAGGCAGAGGATTAGCCTAGTGAGCCATGGTGCCGGCCTCTTTCTCACCATTGTAAAGCAAAATATGGTAACTCAAACTTCATAAGGCAGAAAATGTTAGTATGTGAAATATATGCTCAAAATTCAAAAATCTTTTTATCTTGAATACATCAGATAATTGAAAATAATAATGTGACATCTTGAAATGTGTAAATAAATGTAAATATATTAACAGGTCACAGATCAATAAGGTACATTCAATAGATATAATTTTATGGCCAATGATGTAATTTTACAAAACCATTTAACAGACTTTTATGTACTACTCAAAAGTCACATAAACTTTGTATCTGTGCCAAAACTGATCTAGGGGAAAAATTGACATCCAAATGGAGGAAACATATACAAATGAAACTCAAAACAATGGCATTGTTTATGCCTCTAGGCATTGTTCATGTCATTTGACAAGAAAAATTAGTCATTTTTGAAAAAATGTTTGATACTGTTGAGTCAAAAATTGTACTAAATTTATAGGTTTAATAGACTGACTTTTGTTCATTAAATACAAAAAGAGATCAGAAACGGTTTTCCATGGCCATGATAAGTAACTGTTTACCATATTATTCTAAACAGTTATTTATCATTTTTGTACTTTACTTCCTTCTTTAGGCATTAACAGAACACTTTTATTACCTGTTGTTATATATCAAGTTCAGTATGAGATCTGTACTTTTGAAATAACTTTGCAAGTTACTGCAGATGAGATCATTAAAATCATGTTTGAAACTATAAAATACAACTCAGAAGCAATTACGTAAAAATACATAATTACTTATGCTGTATAAACACTCACACACTAACACATACACACAGTGTGTATTTCCAATAGCATAAAATCGTTGTTGGCATTTTTATCACTAAATTATATGTAATTATCACCACATAAGAAATGTGTGTAGTCTGAACGTAAAGAATAATGCATTCACCAAAATATTTTAAGCTATCTTAAGACTAAATTTAAATGGCCAATGACTAAACTCACTTTAACAGACTAACAATTTTGAACTGATCATCATTTTCTTCTCAGCAAATATTTGCGGACATTATAAAAATTATGAGTTCTGAATTACGGGATCAAGCAAACTCTATGAACACCCAGTTTAAAACTGGTTTCTTATTTTTAGCTTCTAATACAAAACAATACCGAAAATAACAGTAAAACTAATCACTGAACATGTCATTAACAAAATGGTATACTGTTTGTGGCAGTAGCAAATAAATGCTATAAATTAATTAAGGTGGTGGGATTTAGATTTATGAGCTATAAATTTATTTCTACTCTTTTTTTCACTAGTTAAAATGGTTTATGGAACACCTACTATGTGCCAAGAACTCCTCATTGGTCTCTGTGTTAAATAGATTAGTCAAGTAAAGGAAAACCATGCAGAGAAACTGTGGAAAGTATTATAAAAGCACAGAGGGTGGGATTCTCCATAGCTGTTTAAGAGCATTATTGCATTTTGTGCAGATCTAAACATTTAGGAGTCTGTTTAATTTGGTGAGTGTACAACTCACAATGTGTACTACTGGAAGCCATCCATGGATCTGAGCTAAATGGTATTATCCATCACAAATACAGAGGGTGGACGGCATTCTTCAACTGTTAATCCCCACTATTGAAGAGGCTAGGAGAGCAGTGACCTCATATTCTTGAACAGAGGACCATATCTTGCAATGAGTGAAGGAGAAACTCACAGAGAGCAAATTGTTGAAATTTGGCTGAAGCTAGGATTGTTTTGTGCACAATACTTATTAGGCATATAAAGAAAATATAATTTGATGGATATTTAGCAAATGTTTAAGAAATTTATGAATATTTGTATTTTAATATGTGTAAAACTCCTAAAAGCAAATCTTGGCTTAACTGTGCTGGCTTAATGTATATTTCAAGTCACAGAAAAGCTATTAAAAATGACTAGTTTCATATTAAGACTGTGAAAATAAATCTGCATTGATTAAATGCTTAATTAAATCTGGACCAAGGTCAATGAAAGCTTTCCAAATATTTGTGAAACTTTTTACAATCTTCCTTACATGTGGGATTGGTAGTAAAATTTGATACCAGAGGCAGCTTTTCAAATAGATTTCAAAATAGTAAGACTTGTCAGTGTTCCATTTGAATCATTAATGTTATATAGCTCCTTCTCATGTTAACAAGTGCTCCCTCACACACTTAAGCTTACCCCATCTATCTCCTCTTGTTAAACGCATTTCTGCACAAATATACCTGTCTGACTTTTGTCTCCCATCCAAGTACTAACCAGGCCTGACCCTCCTTAGCTCCCAAGATCAGATGAGATCGGATGCATTCAGGGTGGTATGTCCATGGACCTATATCTGACTTTTGTAAAAATACTTAGTATCTTCTGGGAAGTGAATCTTAATGAATCTAAGTAGATTAAGGACTTTTTTTTTGCCTATTGCTAATATTCCATAGTTGATCACATGTGATTTTTTTTCCAGATATTGGAATAGAAAGAATGTAGAATCCAGAATATTAAAAAAAAAAAAACCTGTAAATCTGATTATTGGCAGCTTAGTGTCATGGAAACTGTCAAATAAGAGTCTTGCTTTCAATATTACACTTTCTAAACAAAAAGAGGTCAAGTGAGACTCAGCAATGCTAAATAGGTTTCATGTGATGAGCCAAATGAATTGATTGGTAGTGAGTCTTTGGGGTATTGGACTGAGAAAAATTGTGAAACAGATGCATCCAGACTCTGGGAGCAGACTCCCTAGATTGGACAAAAATTACCATCCTGGACATGGACTTATTATACTTGTGGCAATGCTGCCATGTAACTTCCCTCGCTACCCAAGATTATGAGTTAGGTTGTGCTCATAAGAGCCTATTATTCACTGATTCCTCTCTCCTTAATTATGTCTATCACAGGAGGAAATAAGCCAATTCTTATTTTCACAGCTGCTAAAGATATTGTCTAAGTAAATTTTGAAAATTCTACATTTACCCTTTGTATGCTTCCTTAAAAGGCCTTTTGGTGATGTTTACATTCAAATAGAAGGGTTCACTAGCTCTAAAAAAAACTGAGGAATAAAAGATCTTGTCAATATATGTGCTTAGATATTAATTCCAATTTCAGTTATTTCACAAAACATCTCTCATATTGCAACAGTGGATCACTCTGCCTAAGTGAGAAAGCACAGTTGAGTTATTGAAAATGACTCATTATAAAAACCCATTTACTAAAAGTTTAATCTAGTTATTTTATTCAGAAGGCAGAGAAACAGACTGATAAATAGATACCCCATCTGATAACTGACACTCCTAAATGCCTATAATATCTAGGGCTGAGCCAAGCCAAAACCAGGAACCGAAAACTCAATCTGGTCTCCCACATTGATGGCTGGGACCCAAGTATTTGAGTCATCATTTGCTGTCTCTCGTCCGTGCAGTAGTAGGAAGCTGGAACTGGAAGTGGAGTCTGGTGAACAACCCAGGCACTCCAATATAGAACGCAGGTGTCAAGCAGCAGCTTAACTGCTGTGCCAAACACACGTCCCATAAACTTTTAATCTGAACTAATTTGTGAACATCTATTAAAAGGAAGTTATTTGAGCAGACTTCTCATAATATGGAATTCTCAGACCCCATGTAAAAACACGCTGATATAAGATACAAAAATTTATTATATAAAAATAATACTAGGCATAATCTTACATAATAGCAATAGTAACATTAATAATAGCTAGGATTTACCACTTATATTGTGCAACTGCTTTATAAATATGAATTTATTTAATCTCCACAATAGTCTAATTACATATTATCATATTTTAAGATAAACAAGGAGTAAAATACTTGCCTAAGGTTCTTATGGTTGATGTAATAAACACAGGAACTGAGTTTGTGATGTCTGTATTTCAACATTACCAGAGCAAAATAATGATTCATTTATAACTAACAAGATGTTTATTAGATCAACACTAGAATTAAAACACAAAATTAAAGAACTTTTAGATTGTGGCTTATTCTTTCATTCAGCAAGTATTTTTTTTTTTAATACCTACAATCCCAGGCACTACTATAGTGCTCCAAATCCAATGATGGGAAAAGATAGAATAGGTCTTATTTCACAGACTCTAGAGTCTGGTTTACTTCTGGATTGAGATGTGAAACAGATGTCTGTGCTATGCAAATAAGAAACAAGGAATAACTATAGAGCTGCTAAAGTGACCTTATATATAGTAATATATACGTATCTACCCCAAACAAAAATATCAGTTAAAGGGTCCTCTATTTGTGTAGAAAATAATATACAAAACTCACTAGAGCTTTCCCTGCACAATTGTCCTACCATTTCTAATTGCTACACAAAAACCTATAATCAATTCAGATTCAACTTAACAAAATGCAAATGAAAGGCAACTAACAGAGACAGGAGATTAAAAGTCCAGGTGTGAACAACTTGGTAATTGGCCACCTCATTCAATTCCTGAACTAAGCAATGCTTCTGTTGTAAGGCTAAGGTCATTACAGAGTTGCCGAGTCCTTAATATTTCACTATACTGAATTCTGTGATAAATAATGTGAGTTAAATGTATCGCATTACAATACTTGGAGTAATTGGCTCCTCTGAACCAGCCAAAGGTAGGTCGTTTCCAATGTGCATATAATCAATCATAAGTAGCAATTAGTGGGGTAAGAAAATGGAGTTTCTGCTGCTATAGATTTATAAAACATAGTTTGGGGAGCATTACAGGGATTCTTGAGAGTTTCATAGTTTTAACTGTGATATTATGATATTACTAACTCTTGACATATGCTTACTTCAGTAAAATTGTTCATATTGAAGTAGAAATATTCATGCGATTTCCCAATGTAGAACGCTTTTATTAATAGTTGTTAATTACTGCAATGTATAAATGTGCTTCAGCTCCTAGCTATTTATTTATATTTCTCTTTGAAATAGAATTTGAGTTTGAAAAGAAGGATACAGCAATATTAGAAACATTTTTTATATGTTGATTGAATCATTAATTAGTTTTCTTTTCTGCTCTTCCATATTCACTCAAAATATGTCATTTGCTGGCATGGTGCTACTCTGCCATTTTCAGTGACCCAAAACTAACCTCGCTCAAAGAAGCCTAGAAAACTCTATTATTCCCTTTCAGAAAGCTGGAGTTCAGTTGAAAGGTTGCTCTGGTACAAAAGGGTTAAAATTCCACTGGTTAAATCTCCTGAGGGATTACATAACTCAAAACAACAAAAGTTAACTGTTCAGTTTACCCAAGCATGCAGAATGGCAAAAAAAAAAAAAAAAAAAAAAAAAAAAAAAAAAAAAAAAAGCATCTGGACAGAGAGAACTCCATCCCCATGATTGTAACCCACGTTCTTGTTATTGGCTGGTAGGCAGAATACCTTGCTATATTTTTTACCCCACTGAGTTTGAAAGCAGCTTTGCAGAAGTACAGATTACAGGTAGGTACCTGTAACACAGGCTGAGACAGAGGGTAGAAATCTCCATGTCAGCCCATCTACATGATGCCACGCTCTCTGCTACATCTCAGAATCCCAAGTTGACCTAGGAGATGAGTAGGGATATCAACTGGAGCTCCTTCATGCTTACTCACTTTCCATTATGCTTTTTATTCCCATGAACATATTCTATTTTTACTGTAGAGGAAATCCTTGTCTTTTAGAAACATTCCCATGTAACAAGGTTCAAGTCCTACTTCTTCATTTCATCTGTAGGGTCTGTATTTAGTATTAAACTGTCCTCTCTTAATGTGGCTCTAGCAACTGTGTTCACTTGAGTAACTATGCTATTGAAGAAAACTAGGGAATTCTTCAGCCTTGCATTTACATTTAAGGTCAAAGCCAGGGAAAGTCTGACACACCGCTTCTTTCTAATCAGGTTGACTCATTTATTTCAAGAGCTCCATATTCCCTGGGAAGTTCTTTCCAAACTTCATTTTGAGGTTAAGCAAATATTAGTGCACTGAATAGTATATCACATGCATTCCTTCTGTATTTCTAAAAAGTAAATTTTTCTTGGAGATAAATTTGTTCATGTATTAAGGTTAAAGTATCTTAAGAATGCATTCAAGAAAACTGTAATTGATGAGAGAACAACTCTGGATTTGTCACTACAATATATTAATATACAGATTATAAACTCTATCTTATATTCTTTAGACACAAAAGGTTATGAATGCCCATGGAAACAGAACATAGAAAATTTTCTATGCATCAAATCCATCAGAACCTCTACAGTGCATCATTCCATGAACTTGGGTTTGGCCTCTTGCCTGCATTTTGGACAACTGGACTTGATGATTTTCAGATGACATTACTAAGTGCAGTAACTAACAAAAATGGATTTTCTTGGCCAGCACCATGGCTCACTAGGCTAATCCTCCACCTGTGGCGCCACACCCCAGGTTCTAGTCCCGGTTGGGGCGCCGGATTCTGTCCTGGTTGCTCCTCTTCCAGTCCAGCTCTCTGCTGTGGCCCTGGAAGGCAGTGGAGGATGGCCCAAGTCCTTGGGCCTTGCACCTGCATGGGGTACCAGGAGGAAGCACCTGGCTCCAGGCTTTGGATCAGCTTAGTGCGTGGCCCTGGCAGCCATTTGGGGGTGAACCAATGGAAGGAAGACCTTTCTCTATCTCTCTCTCTAACCCTGCCTGTCAAAAATTAAAAAAAAAATGGATTTTATTTACTAAAAGCTAGTTAATTATTTTACTGTTGTCATAAGATTATCTCATTAAAAACGTTTCTGAAGAAAATGTGTTGATAGTCTGAATTCTCTGCAATGATAATATTCAGAGAAATATTTTGTGATTCTAATTTATGGAGAATGCTGCTCACTACAGCATAGAATTTACTTCTTAAGGTTACAGTTTTTGCACTGTAATAATATGTATGCACATGTAAGCATACAGAATATGTAAATATGCATTTACATATATGTTGATAGGCATGTGCCTACTAGTAAAAAACATATCCCTATCAATTTAACTTTTGGTTTAATAAACATGTTTATACCATTTGAAAAACTTATGGTAAATGTTCTATTACAAATATTTTCATGATACATTTTAAAATTTATCATATTAATTATTTTGATTGAATTTTTCTACAATGTATTACAAAACTGTCAAGATGGAAATATTTTTAATATTTGAATCTAGATGACCTTGAGTCCTGCGCCGTGGCTCAACAGGCTAATCCTCCGCTTAGCGGTGCCGGCACACCAGGTTCTAGTCCCGGTTGGGGCACCGGATTCTGTCCCGGTTGCCCCTCTTCCAGGCCAGCTCTCTGCTATGGCCCGGGAGTGCAGTGAAGGATGGCCCATGTGCTTGGGCCCTGCACCCCATGGGAGACCAGGAGAAGCACCTGGCTCCTGGCTTCGGATCAGCGCAGTGCGCCAGCCGCAGCACGCCGGCCGTAGTGGCCATTGGAGGAGGGTGAACCAACAGCAAAGGAAGAACTTTCTCTCTCTCTCTCACTGTCCACTCTGCCTGTCAAAAAAAAAAAGACATGTTGTAGAGCTTCCACAAATAGGATTGCTGTTATAAAAGTCACGCCAGAGAGCTCTGTCACCCTCTTTCCACCCTGTGGGAGTACTTCAAGAAGGAGGCTACCTATGAACCTTGAAGTGGACCCTCACAAGACTGTCAATCTTCTGGTGCCTGGATCTTTGACCCGCCATCCTCCAGAACTACCAGCAGTAGGTTTGTTGTTTAATACATCCAGTCTACAGCATTCTATTAGAGTAGCTTTAAAGACACATTTTTCTCATTATGAGTTGAAACTCTGCACTATGATAGTAGTTCCTGGAGCACTGAATCAGTTGAGAAGCAGCATTTTTTATTAATATTTTTATAGCTAAAAGGTTAGCTCAGTCACATTTTATACATGGGACCAAAGTGTAGTTATTATTGCCAGTAGCTAAAATGTATGTGTTTTGAAGATCATGAAGAAAGATGAAAACTAAAAATGATAGGTTTATTGATCCATTGAGTCAAGTAAATTCTTCTTACTGAAACCAGTGTAAGAGATTGCTTTGAGGTCCTATGGGCTTTCCCACAGAACAAGTAGTGTTTCTAAAGTAAATCCAGTCTCTGCCTATCGTCCTTTTTTGTTTTGCCTAAAGTCACACAGCCGAAGGCAGGTGTGGGAAGTCTTAAAGGCAGAATTGTTCACCCAACTGATCTATTATGACATGAGTTGGACTGTAAAAATTGAGCTAGACATTGGTTATACCATATGAACTAGTAATACTAAAAGATACAATGGACAATGATTATTTTGATTGAATTTTTATACAGTGCATATATAGATCAAAAATTACACTCTAATATAAAAAGTATTTATTAGAAATAGAATATAAATGGATATATTATTTAAACATTAATTAAGTAAAATGCATCCCTGTGCTACCGATAGCAGAAAACCAGGAGTCAGTTTTCCTTTCATTTTTCTCTAATATTCCCCAGACCAGTCCATGTTTTTACCATTTCCTCTCACATTAAGCACTGCTATATTTTGCCTAAGCAGAAAAATGAGAATCAAACTGACTAATTTGTTTACCTTTCCTCTAGTTTTCCCCTAAGTCAATGACTCAGTTCTGTTCTATGCACGATGCCTAAATCAATCATATCTCCCTTTGGTTTTACCAAAGAAGCTGTGTAACAAAATATTATAAGTTTCCTAAATGATGATAGTATTATTTTGAGATTTTATGGGACGGTAAGTGAGGAAATTCAAATTTATTATTCCCTCTGTCAGCACAGGCTGACTGCATTTGGTCAGTCCCCATGTACCACTGCAGCTTCTGTTTGAGGAAGCTTCAGAGACTAACAGTTTTATACTTTGGAAAATCCCAGAATTAACCCTTGGGCTAAAATGGTAGCCAGCACTTTTGTTTGTTTTAATCATCATCATCAACAATATATTGTTTTACTCTCTCAAATATATAGAATGTGATCCTTTGCAGAATTTAAGGTCAAGGTTGAGAGCTATTATGACAAAAGGAACTACTTACTGGTATTAGGTCATTTCATCTGGGCTGGTGATTAGCGTGCTAACCCGGATCTGTCATTGCCTGAGCGAATCTAAAAACCAGAGTACCAACGCGAGGGCCGAGCATAGGAAGAATCTTCACTCACGGAGTTCTCGTTGTGGATTTATAGCCTCCCAAAGTGTCTACCCTCTGGCAATTTTTGATGAGATACACAGAATAAATGATTTCTCAGATTCTTTCCTTCTTCCTCCAACCTGTTAATTATTTTTGGAGTTTGCATCCTGTATGGGAGTCCAATTCAGCACCCCCTATTTTTAACACTGATTGTTGCACATGATGCTAACTTGACCTGCTGTATCTTTTGTTTCCCAGATTTGCAGCTGTGAAGAGATGATTTTGGGGGAGGGGGATTTGTAGTTTGCCACCTAAGTATTTCTTTCACTATAGATATGAAATTATCACTCAGGGTAAGCATATGAAGGTGTGATCTTGTGGATTTTTGAATCCTTTTCCAAGACTGCTGAATTTAGCTTTCCTGCTTTCCCCTTGTATGTTCAAACTAGTCTCCCTTTTGCACTCTGCACTACCAGAATACAAGTCCATGAAAAGATCTGGTTAACTCATCACACTGTGATTTATAAGACTTGGGGTACTGTCATTCCCAGGTGCATTTGAACTTTAACCCTAGACAAGAAGCTTTAAATCAAAAGAATGACTCTGTAGTTAAATAATAATTGATGGTCTCTGAGCAGGTGAGAGATGAATTTGGGAAGTTAGAGAGCAGGTTTCTATTTACCTTAAAATGACATATTAATAGATACCTACTCCTACTCTATGATAAGGGCCATTTAGGCATCAAATCATTCACATATTTTTCTGGCTTTGTTTTGAAAATATGGAAGTCTTTGCTTGAGATCTTGAAAGAGGTGGTGAGGGAATTAAAAGAGTTTTATACAATGGTCAAGTCATAGTAAATTGAAGAGCCAGCTCCCACATTTGAAGATGTTCTTGAGACTCAAGAATTGTAAAAGTCACATACTTGGGGCAGGCCCTGTGGAGGAGTAGGCGGAGTTTCTGCCTGAGGCCCTGGCATCCCATATGGGCATCAGTTCAAATCCCAGCTGCTCCTCTTCCAGTCCAGCTCTCTGCTGTGGCCTGGGAAAGCAGTAGAAGATGGCCCACGTGTTTGGGCTCCTGCACCCACATGGGAGACCCAGAAGAAGCTTCTGACTCTTGGCTTCAGATTGGCTCAGTTCTAGCTGTTGTGGCCATTGGGTGATAAGCAGAAAGAACACCTTTCTCTCTAAAGTCTTTGCCTGCCTGCCTCTCTCTCTCTCTCTCTCTCTCTCTCTCTTTCAAATAATATTTTTTAAAGTCACATACTCCACACCTCACAGTAACCTAGATGACAATGTTGCAGTCATTACTATTAATAAGAAATAGATCTGAAATTAACATTAATACATTGAGGTTGCTTTCCAGGGAGACTGCTGGATGTGTTTTCTGCTTTGATGATTAAGTAAAATAACAAAGAAGGGATCTCTTTCTGTTGGGTGTAGTGGAGAGTTAGAGTTTACATATTAATTTGCAGGTCTCTATCTGGGATAGCTGAAAGAGATCACAGGGGCCTCAGTACAAGCTGACGATTATCAACACATGTTTCTCAATAGTCTTTGACTGATGTTGCTCCCGTAAGTTGGAAAGCCTAGATCTGTAAGGAGTAATGGTGTCATCCATGGCAAGAAGCAATGGAACTGGGCCTCAGATAGAAAAGGCATTATAGAACTGTCACAAGGCCACACTTGCCTGAAGGCTGCCATTCTAAGGTAAAAATGATTCCTGTTTACAAAGTAGGTGACTGAGTTTTGTAGTGAGTAAACCGTCTATTCTCAGTTACGGACATTGTTAAATAGAGGGACTTTGAAATAAATAGCAATTTATCCCCCAAATAAGCTATACGAAGGTCAGTCATTATCATTTATTTTTTCTGTGACCATGAAGTAGCACATTTTAAGAATGGAAAAAATTAATCTCCTTACAAATTATTTTAAATTGTATTTTATAATTAGCTTAACTACTTCATGTTTAAAGTTATATTATTTTAGAAAGCATTCTATCCTTAAATTCTCAAGGTATACAATAAGGTACCTTTAAGAATTTAGCCTTCTTTGTCTATCAAAGGGTTTTCTCTTAATATAAAAAAGCCTAAAAACAGTTTTCTCCACTATAGCACAGAGACTATATCACCTAACTTAAAAGATGGCTTAAGAATTAAGTGAGACACTATTTTAAAACATGGAACATGACTATTTTGTTCTCATTTTCAAATCTTTAAAAGTAGTAAAGTGACACAGCATCACTTATCAAAAAGTGCCTTGCAAGAGATAGGTGAAGAGTATAGCTTTTATTTTTTCCTTCATAATGGTAAATATAAAGCTGTGTCATTAGTTCAGTTTTAAGCTCAGAATGCTCCAAATTTCCACACATTGAATGTTGAAACCATACTTGACTTTGGCATTAGGCGAAGTCATTTAATATGTTCATATGGTCCTGCTTGCCGTTAAGCATGCACTGTGTATTATTTTATGATGTTTGAGTTGGACTCACACTTTTTGGGTGCACATATTTGTGTGGGTTTTTTTTTTTTTTTTCAGATTCTTGTGAAAAACTGCAGGAACCTGTTTCCAATTTCATGACCATTTATCACTAATTTAAAATGACTGCAGCATTACTACAAACCAAGAGACAGGAAGCTCTGAGAACTGGATCTATCATATATTTGCCCAGAAGCTCTGTTAAACCAGTTTTATACTTATATAGATGAAAGTGATAGTCTAGTGGGAAAAGGACAAAGTTTTGCACTTAGCTAGAGAGGGAAAAGTTTATTTATTTGATGCCATCAAAAGCAAAGGAACAATGATGCGAGTGCCTTCAGCAATTGCTTGATCACTGGAAACTTAACGTCCTATATGTTTCTAAAATTCTCTTTAGAATCACTCCTCACCTGCACTTTTCGTTCATGGATGGATTTAATAGAAAGAAAGCCAAATCATGGTTTACCACTTGGGATCATTCTCTTAATCAGGCAGAAAGTGTACTTTTCCTGGAAAATCTTCAAAGGGGTTTGGAAATAGTGCAGCTGCGAAGTAATTAAGGCACTTGGAGTTTTTCAAGCAACTTAAGTGATTGTAACCACAAATGTCATGCTAGGGTACACCTAATGCTAGAAGCAGCTTGCAGTGTCCTGAAAGACTCCTTCTTATAAATGTGGGTGACATGTGATAGCATTGGTAACATCCGTCATTCATATGTTCATTCACTCATCCAAAGACATCTGACAATCTACATAAATGCTGCAATGTTCAAGTCACTTTTAAACTTATTTTGAGTACTCTATGTTTAAATAGCATTGAATTAATTTACATGTAATTTTACCTTTAAACTCCTAAGGTCTACAGGAAGATACCTGTAAACATTTGCTCTCTAAATGTAAAAATATCCTTTTTTCATAAGTACGCTCAAAGTATCATTATATGAATTGACTAATTTGAAATGAGTCCAATAAAACTAGAAAGCAATCAAAAATAGCTACAGAGCCTGTGCCATTAGAATACTATGTAGTGGATAAATGTTTATATGCATTAATTGAAGAGGAAAATTTCTTATCCTTTAAAGATAATTGAAAACATAGGCTACAGATTGAATTCTGTAAATCTTTACATTAAAAGTTTAGAAGTGATTCATTGAAATGCTATTTGTGGGATTAGAAAATAATTTCTCTGTATAAACTGTGCCTGTGAGTTTTATTTCTTTTCTTTCTTTTTTTTTTTTTTTTTGACAGGCAGAGTTAGACAGTGAGAGAGAGAGAGACAGAGAGAAAGGTCTTCCTTTTACCATTGGTTCACCCTCCAATGGCCACTGCAGCTGGCGCACCGCACTGATCCAAAGCCAGGAGCCAGGTGCTTCTCCTGGTCTCCCATGCAGGTGCAGGGCCCAAGTACTTGGGCCATCCTCCACTGCCTTCCAGGGCCACAGCAGAGAGCTGGACTGGAAGAGGAGCAATCGGGACAGAATGCGGTGCCCCAACCCGGGACTAGAACCCAGTGTGCCGGCACCGCAGGTGGAGGATTAGCCTATTGAGCCATGGCGCCGGCCATGACTTTCTATTTCAAAGCAAGCTCTGTTTCATCTCTAGTATACTTCCCTTCTCTAAGGCCTCATGACTTGGCCTCCTTTCACAAGTTCTTCCTGCTTGAAGAATCCCTCTCCAAGCCTTCCTCTGACTGGAGTGCTTTCTCCACGTCAGCTGATCCTGACCTTCCTGAGCAGTTAACTTCTAAGAATCCTCAAATATTAGTGACCACTTCATTCCCTGGGAAACCTTTTCTAATTCCGCTACATAGGGAAAGTCCCCCTGGTACATATTCTCATAACCTCTTGATTTTACTTTCTTATCTCTTTTCATAATTGTAATATACTGGATAATTACTTAATGTATCTCTTTCACAGTATACTATTTATATATCCCATGAGGTCAGAAACCATGTGTAAGACTACCACCTATCAAAGTATCTGACACATGATAAATACTTATTGTTTGATTCTTTAAATAGAAGTTGTAATTCTTGTAATTGTGCAGTAATTCATGAGACCTTCTTGCAGAAACCAGTAACACTGAACTAAAGATGCACATGCACACAGACACCACCCGACAGCAAAGCAGCAGCAGGAGAAAGCAGAGATGAGTCAACACAGAGGCAGAGAACAATGTGTACTTCCCTTCCCGCATGCTTAGCTCTTTCTTCTGAGAGAAGTGTTGGTCACCCCTGTGAAGGCCAAATCTTTGCTAGAAGCCTGAATGCTTATTCACTTCAGGGTTCAAATGAAAAATAATCTGGGATCCCACAATCTGAGATGCAAATGGAGAAAATCCCAGGAGAGTGTAACAGAAGCAAAGCCTACATTTCTGGCTGGTCCCTGAACCACAAGTGTTTATGGAAGGTAAGGTTGAAGATGGGGATGTAGTTTTCACTATGAACCACTTGCAGAGGATTGCAATTTGTACTTTAAGTTCATCTGAGTTAACTGCCTGCTTTAAAACAAAACAAAAAACACTCTTTTGGTTTAGGATTTAGAGCAACTACAAAAATGTCCCTAAAAAGCAGCCTTTGTATTGATACACAAAAGATTTGTAGGGCTTAGGTAAATAGAATATCTTTTGCCAGAGAGAAAGTGCATGTGTGAATGCCCAATATCTGGATATCTTTTTGAGACACAATGAAAACTTAGTGTGATTTTATTTTAAGCACTCTCTGAAACCTACAAAGGAGTTTGGGCAGTGTAATGTCTGATCAGATTGTTTTTTAAGATCATTCTTAAAAACATAGGAAAAAATTATTGTTGGAGGTTAAAAATAGATGAAGGAAACCGTAGCCTCAGCCTTTTTAAGCTACAATTAAATAAGAAGTGTTAGTAAGACAGAATAGAATATAAAAATTAATATTCAGGTTTCTGTCAGAAGTCAGGGTAGGGCTATTTAACCAAGAAACAAATGTAGAGGAGGAGACAATTTGGGAAAAACTAAAAATGAAGTAAACTGCATTTTGATGTTCTCACTTAGCTATACTGGTATGGAAGTAAGAACGGAATTGAGGCTTAGCAATATAAATTTGTAGATAACCAATCAATACATGATATTTCAAACCATAAAATGGAAGACAGGATACTGAAAAATGGTAAAATGAGACATGGACACAAGGAACAATTCTTTAGTAGCTCCAAAATTTAAAGTTTGAGTAGAGAAGAAAGAGCCTACAATGGAAATTAAAAATTATGAATTTCCAGAGCAAGCAGGATACCACTAGGGTTTGACATCACAAAAGCTACAGGAAGATTGGGTTTCATGAAGGAAAGAAGAAGTAGTGACCAAGCAGATGGTGAAACTAGCCTTTCAGAAGTAGATTATAATCATAAAATCTTGATCCATATATAATTTGAAGGCATTTCAGGGCAATGATCAGAGGCACCTAACACAAATGGCAGGAAGTGACCCTGTTGAAGCCCAGTGATGTACTCAAGGCAGTTAATTAATGAATATATTTCAAGAGTTAATGCAAATGAAAATAAAATTAAAATATAAATTTATTTTGGTGAAAAGAACTGGTAAAACCCATGCATATTTACTGCCTTCAAAAGGTTAATGGAAAATGTAACTGCATAGATTTTAATATTTATATACCAAAATAATCTTTAATTCCATTTTTCACAAATTTTGAAATACTTTCATACTCTGGATTATTTAATTTTTAAAAAAAAAATTATTTATTTATTTGAGAGGCAGAGTCACAGACAGTGAAAGGGAGAGACAGAGAGAAAGGTCTTCCATCCGCTGGGTCACTCCCCAAATGACTGCAATGGCTGGAGCTGGGCCAATCCAAAACCAGGAGCCAGGAGCTTCTTCCAAGTCTTGCATGAGGATGTAGGGCCCCAAGTGCTTGGGCCATCTTTTACTGCTTTCCTAGGCCATAGGAGAGAGATGGATTGGAAGAGAAGTAGCTGGGACTAGAACCATGGGGTGTAGGATCTGCAGGCGGAGGATAATCCCATTGCACTACTACGCCAGGACCCTCTGGATTCTTTTATATAAATCTTAATTGTTCATTAATTTTGTATAAACCTTAAATGTTCATTATTATCATAATTAAAAATTCTGTTTTGTAAAGGAATTATCTTGAGCAAGTAAAAGGCTGATTGAATCTATCTCTAGAGCATTAGTTGAAGTTATAAGAGAAATGACAAATAATAAATATTCCATGAATAATAGAGGTTGCCAACCAGTTGGATCATGCCATGAAACTCTATATAATACTAAACTGACACATTTTTATGAATGTCAAATTTCCAGGCTATAAATGTAACAACGATTCAAGTAGCACCCATAAAAAGGGATAAAGATAATAGCAGGGGCCAGCATTGTGATGTAATGGGTAAAGCCGTCGCCTGCCGTGCCAGCATCCCATATGCAGGCTGGTTTGAGTGGGGATGCTCCACTTCCAAACCAGCTCTCTGCATGGGAGACCTGGAGGAAGCTCCTGGCTCTTGGCTTTGGATCTGCGTAGCTCTGGCCATTGAGTCCAACCGAGTAGTAAACCAGCAGACGGAAGACCTCTCTCTCTCCCTCTCTGCCTCTCTTCTCTCTGTGTATGTCTGACTTTCAAATAAGTAAATATTAAAAAAAAGACAATAGAAGTCAAATATATATCATTGGATACAGAGTACAATACAAATGGTCAAGATTTCATAATCTCTTAAAATAAATGCTTATGGAAATTCAGCATAACACTCAAAACACAGATTCCAGATTCAGTCATTAAAAGCTCAACCCCTTATCAGTGTCGCTTGGGCAAATTATTTCACCTTTCTTCATCTCAATTTGTTTATCTTTAAAATTATAATACTGGCATTTACCCTGATTTCCTGACCATAGTGCTTGATATATATTCAAGTGATGAAGGAGGTGATTGATTACAATAGCTCTGAATTATAGCTCAGGAACTAGGAAGGATACATTTCAAAATGTACATACAAACACACATTCACACAAAGCAAACAGAGTAGTAACAATACACTGATAAATATCGCTGAAACAAAGAATCAAATCCAGAACCTATTTTGCATGAATTTAAACAATTAGATATTAATGTCTAGTAAATGGAATTATTTGAAAACTGGATTATGTTTAATTTGAATTGTTCTTCATAATAAGGAGTTTGAGATAAGGAGAAAATGTGCCTGGCTTAAATGATCAATTCAACCATTTATACCTTATGAAATTGTGAGATATTTTTGCCTCAGTTCTTTTGTCTGAAAAATGTGGATAATAGTAGTACCAATTTTGTGAGAATT
Organism: Lepus europaeus; assembly: GCF_033115175.1. Taxonomy (NCBI): domain Eukaryota; kingdom Metazoa; phylum Chordata; class Mammalia; order Lagomorpha; family Leporidae; genus Lepus; species Lepus europaeus. The sequence continues at coordinate 51,275,339 of NC_084834.1, read as the reverse complement.
AAACAAACATTTATGTGGTACAGAGTGCTGAATGTTCTCCAGCCCCATTCTTTCTTCCTTGGTTCTGAAAATTGCATCTCCCAGTTTCTCTTTTAGATTAGTCTAATATCACGGAGCTCCTACCAGAGAAGTGTGATTAGGACGTCCCTCCTAGGAATTCCAGCTTATCTGCTCTTTCAGTTAGCCTGGTGGCTATTTGAAGTGGAGTTGGGAAGAGCCAGCATCCTTGCTTACCACATGGAAGGCCACCATACTCTGAAAGTCCACTTGAATTGTGAAATCACTCAGAAAGAGGCCTTTATTGTCTTAAGCCACTGAAACTCAGTGAGTATTTATTACAGACCTAGTAATAATTTCCTTGAGTTTTACCATAGCATTTAGAGCAGTGGTTTGCTAGCACATAATAATTACTATCATTTGGCCAGTGTCGTGGCTCAATAGCCTAATCCTCCACCTGCAGCACCCTGGATTCTAGTTCCGGTCAGCGCGCCGGATTCTATCCCAATTGCTCCTCTTCCAGTCCAACTCTCTTCTGTGGCCCAGGAAGGCAGTGGAGGATGGCCCAAGTCCTTGGGCCCTGCACCCCATGGGAGGCCAGGAGAAGCACCTGGCTCCTGGCTTCGGATCAGCACAGTGCGCCGGCCACAGCGTCCATTGGGGGGTGAACCAACGGAAAAGGAAGACCTTTCTTTCTGTCTCTCTCTCTCACTGTCTAACTCTGCCTGTCAAAAAAAAAATTACTATCATTTAATATATTGTGGGGATCTACAGGGGATCCATCATCAGAAAACATATTGACTCTGCAAGCAGTGATCCCACTATTCAAAAGTATGATTTTGTGATTCTGTAAGTGAAATTAGTAATTAAAATCAAACATGAAAAATATTGTGTTCTGAAAATCATCAGATTATCTGTAGGAAAGCAGGGTTCGAATCACATTTAAAGAGCCATACTAGCAAGCTACTGTGGTTTCATCAGTGAGCTCATTGACTCTAGCCATTTAATTATCTGCATAATGCACACAGCAGAGAATCAAATTACCTCATAAATTGTCCTCAATTCAATAGCACTTTAGATATCGTTACTAATTCACTAATTTTCTTTTTCTTCTGATAGAAGGAATGTGTTTTCCATCTATATATATATACATATATGTATGTGTATGTGTGTGTATATATATATATATATATAGAGAGAGAGAGAGAGAGAGAATTTGGACACGTCTAGGTCGGCATTGTGGCATAGTAAGTGAAGCCTTTGCCTGCAGTGCTGGCATCCCATATGGGCACATGTTCTGTCCTAGCTGTTCCACTTCTGATTCAGCTCCCTGATAATGGCCTGGGAAAGCAGTGGAGGATGGCCCAAGTGCTTGGGCCTCTGCACCCATGTAGGAGACCTGGGAAAAGCTCCTAGCTTTGGCGTGTCCCAGTCATGGCCATTTGGGGAGTGAACTAGGGGATGGAAGACCTCTCTCTTTCTTTCTTTCTTTCTCTCTCTCTCTCTCTCTCTCTGCTTTTGCCTCTTCCTCTCTGTAAACTCTGCATTTCAAATAAATGAATAAATCTTAAAAATATAATATGTGCCATGATATTTAAAAATAAATATAATTATTCAATCTAAAATTATGTGGCATTTATCAAAGCACTATATAAATTTTGAAAAAACAGCTTGTGACGAAACATTCAGCTAGCACAGGACTACACAAAATGTTATATTTCTTCCATATGGGAAGAAATTATCTACATTACAGCCATTTTATTGTTCATTGCAGAGGGTTATGCGAAGCAGATTGCACTGAACTTTTTTATATCCTTTAGAACACCAAGCATTTTTTTCCTGCAGAAATTTCAGATAGATTTAACACATTCACTGAACCCTATTACAGGCATTTTTTAAACCAGAGCCAACAACTGTGGACCTCTCTTAATCGCTCACTGACTGCAGGGTGTGTGTTAACATGAGACACACAGAAGCCATAAAGGAAATCGCCCCCAGCTGTCGATGACCTTGATAGTCAAATATCCACATTTCCCAAAGCAAGGGCACAAGCTAAGTTCCTAGTCCTCATGTGTTTCATATGTTTTTATTCTTATTCAGGGAAGCACCTAAACTAGTAATAAGTCTGGCAATGATGTTCAGGTAATCACCAACTTCCTCATTAAAAGGGATCCCTCCTAGTGTTAGAAGTATTTCCTTTCACTTTAGGGATTTTTCTCCCCATGAAGCATGTTGGAAATATTCTAAGCACCCAGGAAAATCCCATCCTTGGTAATTCTTCTACAAAACCTCTGAATAAAGCAACATTTTAATGGTACCCCTTACCTCAGTATGTTTGTTTTTTTCCAATTCTACAACAAATGTTAAAAACAGTAATAAAATAAAACTCAAATCTAAGGACCAGAACTGAACTTTCTTATCAAATACATTTTCCATACTGTATTCAATTATAGGTATCTTTATTTAATTTCCTCAATTATTGGATATATTCTTTATATTTAGACAATGTAACAGATATGAAAAGTACAAATGCTGACTGACAGAACTCATTTCTAGTTGAAATACGGAAACTTTTTTGAGAAAATTAGTAACGTTACTAGCTTGACTAAGCAATCATTATTTGAGCAATTATTAATATTATAGTTTGATGAGAGTTTTAATAAACACATTATCACATAGATATACTTTCTCATAAGGAAGAAGAAATAGAGGTCAGATCAGTGTATGATTGTTGAGTTACTGGCATTAAAATTAGAGAACAGAATGTCACTCTAACCAGATATAGAACAACATGAGAAAATGCATGATTGGAGTTGGGTGGTCCAAACCAGCAGAAGAGCAAAAAGGCACACTGATTTTAACCAGAGAAAGACACTTGGAAAAGAAATAAAGGACCACATTTCCAAGGGACATTTGGAGAGACACTTTCAGCAGACTTTTCACTTACTAAAAAGAATAGATTCCATGGAGCAGCAAGAACAGTGTACAAACACACAGCAAGCAGCAGTAAAGGACCAGTAGGGCAATGTCCCTTCTCAGAGTAAGGTGAGAATGGGTTGCAGTGACCAGCATGCCACTGGTGATTGTTATCTGAGTAAGAACTCCATAGGCCCCACTGACTTGGAACCCAGCTGGGAGAACTGGCCCAGGGTCAAGGTGTCCATTTGACTTCTTAAAGGGAGCTCGCACTGTTTCCCACCTCTCCTCCCACCTAAGTGCCAAACTCAGCTTGCTGGGGCAGAGTTGTGAACAACCATCGTGGAGCAGGCAGCTCATTCTGGGGTAATCCTCTGCATCCTGTGACTTTGAGAATGCTGTCATTGTGCGAGATATGTATATCCAAGGAAACTGGGAAGAGTGGGGGTGTGGCACTTGCCAAGTCTAGATCTGGAACCTCAGAATACCCTGAGAGCTGGGGAGGGACCTCAGGGAAGGCTACGTGCTTGCACCATAGAGCATACAGATATTATGTGTGATTCATGCGTCTGAGTGGGAGGGGTAGGCATATGCACTTTAAGCACTCGCCAGGCAGTGAATCAGTTGGTTCATCTAGGTACAGAGAAGGGTTGAGGCTGTGAACACATCAGTCAGTGTGATCACTACCCTTCTTCTACTGATGATACTCAGAGACCTAAGACACCCAAATTGGGTGTCATTCTGGATTTTTGCCCCACCTACAAACATTGGCCCTAGTGCCCTCTTCACACCCCACACATACCTCCAGCTACCTGTTGTAAACTGCAAACTTCCAAGTTTGCCAGAGAAGTACATTTAAAAGAGCAAAGCCTTCAGAGGAGATACCAACAAGTGATTCCCCTTATGTGTAAATGTGGAAATACAACTAACATGAACAAGAAAGAAAATATTACACTCCAAAATGAATACAATCTTACATCAGTATTAGACTGTGAATGAAGATGAAGATATTGATGAAATGTCTGAAAAGGAAATCAAAAGAATGATTGTAAGATTACTCAAAAACACAGAGAAGCAATTATATGAAATAAAGAAATCAGTACATGATGCGGATGAGAAATTCTACACAGAGATAGGGATATGAAGATATTAAGATAAATTCTACATAGAGATATTAATGTTATAAATTAAGAATTAAAGATGTCAAATAAAAATATATTGGAGGAGCTGGTGCTGTGACATAGCAGGTAAAGCCATTGTCTACAATGCTGGCATCTCATATGGGCACTGGTTTGAGTCCAAGACGCTTCACTTCTGTTCCAGCTTTCTGCTTGGGCCTAGGAAATCAGTAGAAGATGGCCCAAGTGTTTGGACTCCTGCACCTGCGTGGGAGATCCAGAAGAAGCTCCCGCTTTGGATCTGTACACCTCTGGCTGTTGTGACCATGTGGGGAGTGAACCTTCAAATGGATGATTCTCTCTCTCTCTCTTTCTCTCTCTCCCTCCCTCCCTCCCTCTCTGTAACTCTACCTTTTAATAAATAAATAAATTGTAAATACTAAACTGATCTTCTGTATATAAAGATCATTGAAAATGAATCTTTTTTTTTTTTTTTTGACAGGCAGAGTGGACAGTGAGAGAGAGACAGAGAGAAAGGTCTTCCTTTGCCGTTGGTTCACCCTCCAATGGCCGCCGCGGTAGCGCACTGCGGCCGGCGCACCGCGCTGTTCTGATGGCAGGAGCCAGGTGCTTCTCCTGGTCTCCCATGGGGTGCAGGACCCAAGCACTTGGGCCATCCTCCACTGCACTCCCTGGCCACAGCAGAGAGCTGGCCTGGAAGAGGGGCAACCGGGACAGGATCGGTGCCCCGACCGGGACTAGAACCCGGTGTGCCGGCGCCGTAAGGCGGAGGATTAGCCTGTTGAGCCACGGCGCCGGCTGAAAATGAATCTTGATGTGAATGGAAGGGGAGAGGGAGCAGGAAAGGGGAAGGTTGCTGGTGGGAAGGAAGTTATGGGAGGGGGGAAGCCATTGTAACCCATAAGCTGTACTTTGGAAATTTATATTCATTAAATAAAAATTTAATAAATGAATATATATATATATATATATATATATTTTGGATACCCTTACAAACAGTCTTGGTGACCAGAAGAAAGACTACATGCATTAGATGATCAATCTTTGAAAATATCTCAGTCACACACACCAAAATAAAAAAGGAAGAAAGAAGGAGAAAGAAGAAAAGTAAAGAATTTAGAAAAATTAGAAAGTGTTCAGAATCTAGGGTACAACTAAATGACAAAATATAGGTGTCTTAGGAATACCTAAAGGAACACAAAAACACAATGATAAAGAAAATTTATTTGGTGAAATAATAGAAAATATCCCTAATTTGGAGAAAGATATGAAAAAAGCAAGAAAAGAAGGCACATAGAACATCAATAGGAATGATCAGAAAAGATCTTCACCATGACATTTTATAGCCAAACTTTCAAAAGTAAAACATGAGGAAAATACTCAAAATTTGTAAGAGAGAAATGCCAAATTACATTTAAAGGATTTCTGATTGGCAGCAAATTTCTCACCAGGAACCCCAAAGGCTACCAGAGAATGGAAAGATACAGTCCACGTTCAAAACGATAAAAACTATCAACCCAAAATACTGTACCCAGTGAAGGTCTCATTTATAAATGAAGGTGAATGGCCGTCACCATGGCTCACTAGGCTAATCCTCCACCTGCGACGCCAGCACCCCAGGTTCTAGTCCCGGTCGGGGCGCTGGATTCTGTCCCGGTTGCTCCTCTTCCAGTCCAGCTCTCTGCTGTGGCCCGGAAAAGCAGTGGAGGATGGCCCAAGTGCTTGGGCCCTGCACCTGCATGAGAGACCAGGAGGAAGTACCTGCCTCCTGGCTTCAGATCGGCGCAGCGCGCCGGCCGTAGTAGCCACTTGGGGGGTGAGCCAACAGAAAAAGGAAGACCTTTATCTCTGTTTCTCTCTCTCTCACTGTCTAACTCTGCCTGTCCAAAAAAAAAAAATTAAAATAAATGAAGGTGAAATGAAGCCTTCCCAAGAAAAATTAATAAAATCAGTGGAGATTTTACAACTGATGTTGTTGAAATAACAAAAATCCTCAGGAATTATTACAAACAGCTATATGCCAAAATATTGGAAAAATCTAGAAAAAATGGATAAATTTCTGGACACTTAAAAATTTATCAAAATCAAGGCATGAAAACATAGAAAACCTAAATAGACCAATAAACAAGACAGCAACTGACTGTTTAATAAATACCCTGCTAACAAAGAAAAGCTTTGGACTGAATGGCATAAATGCTGAATAATACCAAAATTTTAAAGACCTAATCTCAATTCTTAAATGTTCAAAACAGTTAAAAGGGAGGGAATCCTTCCAAACTACTTTTATGAGGCCAACGTTACCTTAATTCCCAAACCAGTGAAAGATACACCATGGAAGGGGACAATAGGCCAATATCCCTGATGAACAGTGATGCAAAAATTCTTAACAGTTAATGGAATTCAACAACATTTCAAAAATATCATATGGCGGCACCAAGTGGGATTTATCCCAGGGATGCAGGAATGGTTTAACATACACAAAGCAATGAACATTTTATATCATATTAATACATTGATGAATAAAAAAACTAAATGATCATCTCAATAGGTGCAGAAAGATTTTGTAATAAAATACAATATTCTTTCATGATAAAACCTAAGCGAATCAGGTATAGAAGGAAGATATCTCAACACAATCAAGGCAGTATATGACAAAACTACAGCCAACATCAAATTGAGTGTGGAAAAGATGGAGGCATTTCCACTAAGATCTGGAACCAGAAAAGGCTGATCACATTCAGCACTGCAATTAGATATAATTCTGGAAGTTTTAGACAGAGGCATTACACATAATAAAGAAATCAAAGACATAAAAATGGGAAAAGAGAAATTCAAAGTATCACTGTTTTCAGATGACATCATCCAACATATAAGACAATCAAATAACTCCACTAAGAAACTATTGGTATTCAAAAGATTTTTGCAAAGTTGTAAGATATATTTGTATATAGGAATATATGAAACTTGTATAATTTAAATAAAATTTTAAAAAAAGAGAAAGGTTGTAAGGTAAAAAACCAACACACAGAAATCAGTAGCATTCATATATACTAATGATGCCATTGCTGAGAGAGAACATTTAGAGCGGAACTACAAAAAAAATTTAAAGACATTCAGATAAATTTAACCAATGATTCAAAAGGTCCGTACAATTAAAATTACATTTAAAGGTAAATAAATGGCTATTATGAATACTCCATGGAAATATTTTTGATCAAGGAAGGGCTCTTAGGCTCCCAATGATTCTGAAAGAATCCTATAAAACTCTTTTTGATAATTTACAATAAATCTAACATAAACTCCTCTTTTTTGTTTCATCACAAATACCTTTCCTATCCCAAGCCTCCTTCCCCTTGATACCCTCCTAGTTTCTCCAAATTCCGATCTACCAAAACTATCTTTTTTATAGGTTATTTATTTATTTGAAAAGCAGTTACAGAAAGAAGGAGAGACAGATTTATTGTCCATCCTCTGATTCACAGACCAAATAGCCTCAAAAGCTGGACTTGGCCTGGTAGAAGTCAGGAGACAGGAACACCATTCTGATCTCCCACATGCAGGACTGGACCCAAGTATTTGGGCCATTTTCTGCTTCGTTCTCAGATGCTTTAGTAGGGAGCTGATTTGGGAGTAGAGCAGCTGGGACTCAAACTGGGGGCTATTTGGTATACTGAAATCACAGTCAGCGGTTTAACTGGCTGTGCCAAAACATGAGCCCTGCATTAAGGAAATAGAAGATAACATTAAACAAAACACACATCAAAACAAATGGAAAAAGCTTCCATGGTCATAGATTGGAATAATTAATGTAATTAACATGTCTTTTCTATTCAAAGCAATTTACTGATTAATGAGATCCCAATTACTATAAAAATTCTTCTGAATCTAGAAAAAAACAAACTAGAATTCATATGAGAAAACAAGAGACTCCAAATAGTTAAACCATTGTTAAACAAAAATGAAGCTGGAAGCATCACAATACAAGATTTCAACATCCTATATGGCTATGTTATGCTCAAAACAGCCTGTACTGGCACCAAAATAGACATGTGAACTAATGAAACAGGAGGTACCTTTCTCTGAAGGGAGGAGAGAACTTCCACTTTGAATATGACCCTGTCGGAATAAGATCGAAGTCGGCGAACCCTAAAGGCTTCCATAGCCTTGGCAACTCATGACTAGAGCCTAGGGCGATTACTGACACCATAAACAAGAGTGTTAAATTGTTAAGTCAACAACAGGAGTCGCTGTGTACTTTCGTCTCATGTGGGATCTGTCCTTAATGTGTTGTCCAATGTGAAGTAATGCTATAACTAGTACTGAAACAGTATTTTTACACTTTGTGTTTCTGTGTGGGTGCAAACTGATGAAATCTTTACTTAGTATATACTGAACCGATCTTCTGTATATAAAGATAATTGAAAATGAAAAAAAAAAAACTTGGCTTTAAATTGGAAATTGCATAGAAAATTAATCAATTTTTTAAAAATATCATGTAGGATATCTGTCCTTAATGTGCTGTACATTGTAATTTAATGCTATCACTAGTACTCCAACAGAATTTTTCACTTTGTGTTACTATGTGGGGGCAAACTGTTGAAATCTTTACTTAATATATACTGAATTGATCTGTATATAAAGAGAAGTGAAAATGAATCTTGATGTGAATGGAAGGGGAGAGGGAGCGGGATAGGGGAGGGTTGCGGGTGGGAGGGAAGTTTGGGGGGGGGGCATTGTAATCCATAAACTGTACTTTGGAAATTTATATTCATTAAATAAAAGTTTAAAAAAAAGAAATCCTGAAAATTAATCCATGCACCTAAAACTAACTAATCTTTGAAAAACAATCTCAATCACTGACTCAAGAAAGGATAGTCTCTTCGACAATGGCATTAGGGAAAATGGCTCTCTGCATGCAGAAGTATCAAACAAGATCCCTACTTTACTTGCTATACAAAAATCAACCCACAGTGGAAAGAAGGTCTAATCCTATGAACTGAAACCTCCAAATATGGGGAAACAGAGGAAAAATTGCAAGACATTAGCATAGGCAAAGAGATCTTAGAAAAGACTCCACAAGCACAGGCAATAAAAGCAAAAATAGACAAATGGGATTACACCAAGTTAAGAAGCTGCTGCAATGCAATGCTGAAAAAAGTGAAGAGGCAACCAAAAGAATGGAAAAAAATATTTGCAAGCTATGCAACTCAAAAGTATTAATATGAAAAATATATTCAGGGGACCAAGTAAATCAAAACCAATGAAGCACTCAGTCAAGTAAAAAATGGCTAAGAAATTACAAATTACATTTGAAGGATCTCCAATTTGATTGAAAGGGAATTTCTCATCACAAACTCCTAGCAGAGAATGGAGACATGTAGTCCACATTCAAAAAAGAAAAAAAAAAAAAAAAAAAAAAACCTGTCAACCCAGAGTACTATACCCTGCAAAGCTCTCATTTATGAGTAAAGGTGAAATAAATACCTTCCATAACAAACAGAAATTCAAAAAAATTGCCGCCATTTGTCAAGCCTTACAAAAGATGTTTAAGGATGTGCACACAGAGAAACATAGTCATCACTATGAAAGAATGTGAAGGCAGAAAACCAGCCAAAGTAAAGAAGGAAATACAAAGCAAATAAAAGAATACTTATGGAAAAAATGCAGTGCCAAGTAATTTTACCAGTTGTAACCTTGAATGTAAATGGCCTCAACATTCCAGTTAAAAGATACAGGCTGGCTGAATGGATTAAAAACAATACCCATCTATTTGTTGCTTATAGGAAACAACATTTCACCAACAAAGATACCTGTAGACTGAAAGTAAAAGAATGGAAAAATGATACTCCATGAAAATGGAAACCAAAATGAACTGGTGTAACCACCCTAATATCAGACAAAATAGTCTTTAACACAAAAACTTTTAAAAGAGACAAAGAAGGGCAATATGTAATGAGTAAGGGATCAATTGAATAGGAAGATATGACTATTAAAAATATATATGCACCCAGCTGGCACCACAGCTCACTAAACTAATTCTCCACCTGCAGCGCCAGCACCCGGCTCCTAGTTCCAGTGGGGCGCTGGATTCTGTCCTGGTTGCTCCTCTTCCAGTCCAGCTATGCTGTGGCCTGGGAAGGCAGTGGAGGATGGCCCAAGTGCTTGGGCCCTGCACCCGCATGGGAGACCAGGAGGAAACAGCTGGCTCCTGGCTTTGGATCAGCACAGTGCACTGCCCATAGAAGCCATTTAGGGAGTGAATCAATGGAAGACTTTTCTCTCTCTCTCTCTCTCTCTCTCTCTCTCTCACTGTCTAACTCTGCCTGTCCAAAAAAAAAAAATGTATATGTGTATATGCACTTAATTAAATGCTATTTAAAAGAAATGTTAATGGATATAAAGGGAGACATAGACTCCATTGCAACAGTTTTGGGAGACTTATAAAACCCACTTTTAGCAATGGACAGAACATCCAGACAGAATATCAACAAGACCAACAGAGATAATTGGCAATATGGATGGAGCAAACAGACCTAAATGGTATCAACTGAATTTTTCATCCCACAGTTTTAGAATACACATTCTTCTCACTAGTGTATGGATATTTCTACAGGATAGACCATAGGCTAGGCCATAAAGCAAGTTTCAGTTAATTACAAAAAAAAGTCAAAATCATACCATGCACCTTCTCTGACTATAATAGAATGAAGCTGGAAATCAACAACTCAAGAATCTCTAAAACACATGAAAACACATGGAGACTCAATAACATGCTCCTGAATTAGCAATGAGTTAGTCATAGGAGAAATCAAAAAAGGAAACAAAATTTTTCTGGAAACAAATTAACATGACAATACAAAATATCAAAACTTACAATTTATAGCAAAAGTAGTATTAAGAGGAAAATTATAGCTATTGGTGGCTTTAAGCGCCAGAATCCCATATGGGTGCCAGTTCTAGACTCGGCTGCTCCTCTTACAACCCAGCTCTCTGCTATGGCTTGGGAAAGCATTAGAAGATGGCCCAAGTCCTTGGGCCCCTGCACCCACGTGGGAGACCCAGAATAAGTTCCTGGATCTTGTCTTCGCAATTGGCTCAGCTCTGGCCATTGCAACCATCTGGGGAGTGAACCATTGGATGGAAGACCTCTCTCTCTCCGCCTCTCCTCTCTCTGTAACTCTGACTTTCAGATAAATAAATAAATATTTAAAAAAATAGGACCTAGAAAAACAACAACGTGCCATACTCAAAATTAGAAGAAAAGAAATAATTAAAATTAGAGAAGAAATTTAAAAAATGAATCCATAAAAACAATACAAAAGATTAATGAAACGAAGAGCAGGTTTTTTAATGTATTATAATAGTTACAATAATGTATTGTAATAGTTACAAAAAATTGATACATCAATGGCCCAAAAAACAACCATGAGAAGATTAAAATCAATAAAATCAAAGATGAAAAAGAAAATGAAACAACAAATAGCACAGAAATAAAAAGAAGCTTCAGGAATTACTACAATGAGCTGCATTCCAACAAATCAGGTAACAACAGAATTGATAGATACCTGGACACATGAAATCTACCAAAATCCTGTAAGACACACAAAACCTAAACATACCTATAACCAATACAGATAATGAATCAGTAATAAACACATTGCAAACAAATAAAAGCCAAGGACTGTACAGCTTAACTTCTGAATTCTGACAATTAAAGAAGAAATAATTCCAATTGTTCTCAAGCTATTCAAAGCAATTGAAAGGAAGGGAATCTTACGAAACTCCTTCTATGAAGCATGCATACATTAATTGCTCAACCAGAAAAAGATACAAAAGGAAAAAGAATTGTAGACTAATCCCCCTGACAAACATAGATGCAAAAATCCTCAACAAAATACTAGCCAAACAAATCCAACAACATATCAGAAAAAATCATTCACCTGGATCAAGTGGGATTTATCCCTGCCACACAAGGATGGTCTAACATTCACAAATTAATATATTTGAGACAGCACATTAACAGAATGAAGAACAAAATCCATATGAATATCTCAATAGATACAGAGAAACCATTTGATAAACCTACTACATCCTTCCATAACAAAAACCTTACACAAATTGGGTATAGAAGGAATATTCCTCTACACAATCAAGGCAATTTATAACAAACCCATGTACAGCATCTTATTAGAGGAATTTGGAAACATTCCACTAATATCTGGAACCAGCCAAGGATGCCCACTCTCACCAGTTAGTCAATATTGTCCTAGAAGTTTTAGCCAGAGTCATTAGGCAAGAAAAACAAATCAAAGGGATACAAATTGGGAAGAAGGAAGTCAAACTATCACTATTTGCAGATGACATGATTCTATATATGATCCAAAAGACTCCATTAAGAGACTACTGGAACTCATAGAAGAGTTTGGCAAAGTGGCAGGACATAAAATTAACACACAAAAATCAATAGCCTTTGTATACACAGACAATGCCATAGCTGAGAAAGAACTACTAAGATCAATCCAAATCACAATAGTTACAAAAAATTAAATACCCTGAAATAAATTTAACCAGTGAAAATTACAAAACTTTAAGAATGAAAAAAGAAGACAAAAAATGGAAAAACAGTACATGTTCATGGATTGCAAGAATCCACATCATCATGAAGTCCACAGTATTGAAAGCAAATTATAGATTCAATGTGATTCTAATAAAAATATCAAGGATATTCCACTCAGATCTAGAAAAAATGACGCTGAAATTCATATGGAAACACAAGAAACCCCAAATAGCTGAAGCAGTCTTATACAATAAAAACAAAGCTGGAGGCATCACAATACCAGATTTCAAGATATACTACAGGGTAGTTATAATCAAAACAGCCTGGTACTGGCAAAACAAAACAAACAAACAAACAAAAAAAAAACAAAAAAAAAACAGGTGGTACACCAATGGAATAGAATAGAAACCCCAGAAATCAGCCTACTCCTCTACAACCAACTTATCTTTGTCAAATGAGCTAACATCACTCACTGGAACAATGACAGGCTCTTCACCAAACAGTGCTGGGAAACCTGGATCTCCATGTGCAGAAGTATGAAGCAAGATGCCTATCATAAACACAAAAATACACTCAAAATGGATCAAAGGCATATATCCATGATCTAATACCATCAATTATTAGAGAACATCAGGGAAACCCTGCAAGACACTGGCAAAGGAAAAACTTCTTGAAAAGACCCCAGAAGCAAGTCAGTCAAAGCCAGAATTGACAAATAAGATTACATCAAATTGAGAAGCTTCTATACTATAAAAGAAACACATAGCAAACTGAAGAGTAACTGACAGAATGGGAGAAAATATTTGCCAACTATTCAACTGATAGAGGATTAATATCTATAATCTATGAGGAGTTCCAAGAAACTCAACAACACCAAAAGAAACAATCCAGTTAAGAAATGGACAAAGATTTTAACAGGCATTTTTCAAAAGAGGAAATTCAAATTGCCAACATACACACGAAAAATAAGCTCAGGATCATTAGCAATCAGGAAATGCAAATCAAAACCACAATAAAGTTTCACCTCACCACACCCCAGTTAAAATGGCTTTCATACAGAAATCAACAAACAAATGCTGGCAAAGATGTGGGGAGAAAGGTACCCAAATCAACTGTTGGTGGGAATGTAAACTGGTACAGCCATTGTAGAAGACAGTATAGAGTTACCTCAGAAATTTGAATATAGATCTTACCATATGACTCAGGCATCCCACTCCTGGGAATTTACCTAAAGGAAATGAAATCAGCATATGAAAGAGTTATCTGTACCCCCATGTTTATTGCAGCACAATTCACAACAGCTAAGATATGGAATCAACCCAGATGTTTATCAACTGAAGGCTGGATAAAGAAATTATGGGATATGTATATCACGGAATACTACATAGTGGTAAAAAGTGAAATCTTCTTGTTTGCCACAAATTAGATGCAACAAGAAACCATTATACTTAGTGAAATAAGCCAGTTCCAAAAAGACAAATACCATATGTTCTCATGTGGTAACTATCAGAGTACCTAAAAGGCAATTGATAGAAGTGAAATTAACACTTTGAGAAGCAATGATTTTGAATAGCCCTTATCCTGACTGTTAAGGAATGGATTTTTTAATTTTCCCATACTATTTGTTGAACTCTTTATTTAGTATAGGGTTAATCATATGAGTATATATATATTTTTTTCTAAATTTGTATATATGAAATTCTTCAAGTTTACATACCTTAAATAAAAGATTTCCTGGTTTTTTTTTTAAAAAAAAAGAATAGGTGTCCAAACCAAAAAAAAAAAAAAAGAAGAAGAAGAAGAAGAAGAAGAAGAAGAAGAAGAAGAAATGGCCAAGGACACATTCAGGTATTTTTCAAAGTATGAAACACAAATAACCAACCGAGACATTGAAAAAAATATTGAAGATCACTAGTCATTGTGGAGATGCAAATAAAACCAGAATGAGGCATCACCTCATCCTAGTTAGATTATCATATAAAAATGACAAAATAACAAAAGATATGGAGAAAATTGTACTCTAATACACTGTTGGTAGGATGTAAACTGGTACAACTATTACAGATGACACTATGCAGAGCCTCAGAAATCTAAAAACAGATTCACCATATGACCCAGTCAATCCACTTCTTTGAAAATACCCAAATGAAATGAAAGCATATGAAAATATTATCTGAAAGTCCATGTTTATAGCAACTCAGTTCACAATAGATAAGATAGAGAATCAACCCAGATGTCCATCAACTGATGACTGGATAAAGAAAACATGGTGTATCTGTATATACAAACACACTTTCATGTTAGAATACTACTCAGCCATAAAAAATGATATGTTTTCTTTGCAAAAAGTGGATGAAACTGGACACCATTAGATTAGTGAATTTAGCCAGATCCAAAAGGACAAACATCACATGGTTTATGATGTATGGTTGCTAATATATAGAGTACCAAAATAAAGTATTTGAGTGAAATTGACATTTGGGGATTTGATTATTGCTTATAACTCTTGTCTATACTTCTGTATAACAGTGGTCTTTCTAGTTTTTACTTATTAAATCTGTATTTAGTGGATGAATAATTATAAAGTAAATAAAATATATATTATCACAAAAATAAAAGAAAAAAGGAAGGAAGGGAATAAAGATGGATGAGAGAGGAAGAGAGGGAAGTGTCATTATATTCTTGTGTCTATTAACTATATGAAACATATTCCTTTTATTAATAAAAAAAAGTAATAAGTAAAGAAAATGAATGGCAACACAACAGGAATAATTCTCATAGTACTTAAATTAGCATGGCTGGGTTAAATAATGGGTACATTGCACATGATGGGTGACAAAAAGGGGGTCCCCTATGAACTGCAAGCCCTCAGTTTTAGAGAAACAGAGACTTTCCTAAATGGTTCATGTTCATTCTGCTACTAAAACAAAAATATATAAAAATATCAATCTTTCTTTAGAGATATTCTAGAGGGAAGAAGCAAAACAGAAAAGCAGTTCTATTTGATAAAATGATCTAGGAAGAAAGTACTGGAATGATTGGACAAGAAAAAATAATTCATTCCGGAAATATGAGAGGGGCAAAGCAATATTTTTAAGCCTTTCTTTCCCCATTTCTTTTTATTTCTCTAGGATTAGGATGGCATAGAGAGATCATTTGTGTAAATTTCTTTTAATTCTTTATCAATGGTTTACAGCTATGACTTGTTTTCATAAATGACTTTCCCTACTTAGAGAGCCACTGATGAACTGTACTTGCTGAGAAACTATAGAGGAAATGAAGTATTTCTGGTCCTCATCCAAGCTCTCTTTGGACCCAAAGAGCACAAAGAAATATGGCCTCTGGAAACTCCTCTCACATACTCGATTTATTAACTTCAGTCTTTGTAAAGTAAAGCTGCCTGGCACAAAATGGTATTCTCATATTCATTTTGCTGCTAAATATAGATAGTCATACCATTTTGGGTTTATTTTTATCACAATTTTTTAAAAAAAAGAAATTTAATGATCATAGTCAAATATAGTTTTATGGAAAGATACCTAGGTGTCCTTTCACATATTGGCTTAATAACCTCCTCAAGCTGAGTTCATTTCCAGTCACTCAGCAGTTTTCTCCTTACAGCCAAGTCAAGAATCATGAAGCTCAGTTGCTGTAACCATCTATGGAACAAGCATGGTAAGCAGTACAGCTGCAGAAACCACAAAGTATGCTGATAAAAGCAGATATTTGCTCAGTAATCTTTCACAAGATAAATCTGGAACAGAAGATGTATTACTCCATAAATATTATGTCTTTTATCCTATTATATTGGGTGTCAGACCTTAGAGAATTTTTAAAGAGTTGTATCAAAGATACCTAGTGAAATAAGTATTATTTTATCAGGTTGGGCAAAAGGCAAAGTATGCATCTCAAATATATTATTAAATGAAAACTCTAGAAGGGATGTGAAATGTATCAGTTTCAACAGTTTTTCTCCACATAAAAAGCCTAACTTTGAGAGGTAAAATGGCTTCTTTGAAGACATGGAGTGAACAAGCAGTGTAGAACTCAGGTTTCCAAAGCACTTGCTTTCATGCTCTTTACTATACCTGGGAGCAGCACCGTGCCACAAAATATTCAGAGGAAACTTGAAAAATATTATAGTTATCTGTACAACAGCAAAAAATGAAAAATTTCCAATACATACAAAATATCTACAAAGGTTATATAAAGCATCCTTTTAAGGCATATCAGTGCCACCAAATACGCAGTCCCGAGAGTGCAGTGCTTTGCAAGAAACAATCATATCTTCAGATGATATACTCTCCATGAATGCTAATCAAATGATCATTATTTCCATAGAAGAAAAGTTTGTGTTTTCATTATAGAGAAAGCATGAGAATAAAAATTAAGATAGCTATTCAACTGGAATTAATTTTCTAACTTTAGAAAATTTTCAAACACTTGACCCATGAAGTTGATTAATACCATGATTCTTCTGCTTGTTTTATATGTTCTAAACTTGGCAATTTTTTGTGTGTGAAAATCAATACTGTTTCTAGGGATATCATGATACATAATATTATAGGAATGCGAAACACAACACACGTATGGGACTAAAGTTATACACATAGGTCAAACTCACATACACTGCAATTTCAAGGATTAATATCATTTCTCAATTTGATAAACAAATTAACCTTTCTGAAAAGAAAGTTCCACAACAGAAAATACATATTTTGATTCTGTTGTAGACACATCTAGGAACAGTGGCACAAACTAATTTTCTTAAGTTATTGAATACAAGAATGAAACTGCAGCACATGGAACAAACCCGTTATTCCACAGGAAAATCAGACAAAAACAAAACTAACCCCAGATTAGGGAGATTTGATTTATAGTAATTTTTCCTAAAATGTATCCAGAGAAACATTAAGATCTGTGTTAGTTACTAAGTATTATTTAGTATTGGTTACTAAGATGTGCCTCAAAAATTATGTGAAAAAAAACATCTTTCACATTATAATAACTGCTTTGGGAATCCACACTGAATTAGCATATCTGGGAAGCCCTACACTGATAATGATAATGAAAATAAAAAGCTATTGAAGTTTTTAGAATATTTCCCTAAACAATTTAACAGTTTTTTTGTGGTTTTTTTTGGTGTTTGTTTGTTTGTTTGCTTTTCATCACCCTAAACCTGGCATGAAACACCAACTGAGTTGGAAATTATGACTAAAAGAGTATATGGGAAAAGTTACTGAATGAAAAATGTAATACATTTGAAATTACAAAGTTGTCACAAGCCATGAACTTAATTTTTTTAAAGACTTATTTTATTTACTTGAAAGGAAGAGTTACAGAGGGAGAGAGAAACAGAGATCTTACATCCGCTTGTTCACTCCTCAAATGTTCACTTCCAGTGCTTTCCCAGGCACATTAGCAGGGAGCTAGATCAGAATTGAAAATTAATCTTGATGTGAACAGAATGGGAGAGGGAGCGGGAGTTGGGAGGGCTGCAGGCGGGTTGAAATTTGAGCCATTTTACAATGCTTTTCCCAGACATTAGCAAGGAACTGGATCAGACATGGAGCAGCCAAGCCTCAAACTGGTGCCCGTATGAGATGCCAGCATTACAATTGGCAGCTTTACCCACTATGCCACAATGCTGGCTCCAATTTCTTCCTTAGGAGTAAAGTATTCTACAACTATTTGATTTAGATTTTAGATGTCCATTCTTGAGTTTAAGAGGTAGAAAAGTTAACCTACAGTAATTTATCAGTGTCATATAAAGATCCTGGTAAAGTTGCAAATGTCTTTAATTTACTTGAAATTTCTTTCCTAAGCTGTAGTGACACAAAATCTTGGACTTTCATATTATATCTATTGCATAATCTCCAATCAAATATTGTGTGCAACTTGAAATTTTCCCAAATCTGTTGTGGCTAGTTTGGGCTAGAATCTTGTAAAACATATTTGCATGTATTGATACATCTTATTACTCTTTCATTGTTTTCCATCAATTTCTTTTCCTTTAAATCTGTGAAAGAAGAGGGAATTCTTTGGAGTACAGGGACAAGTACATAAACCTGATGACATTAACAACAGGACTCAGCTGGTACCATTTCTGCAAGTGGGATACCTATTTTTGCTCAACAACAAATGGCCTAGATTTTCAGTCTCAGAATCTTTTCTAGGATGTTAATAAGTTAAATGTTTATACACCTATCTATTTGAATACGTCAGATTGAGTTAGACATAACATGGATAGCATTTTTATGAAAGGTTTTATAAAGTATCCTATATGCGGCAAATGATTGATACTGAGATGCAGATTTTATTTCACATGGTATTTGGTCTTGGGATACATCATGAAGCTCAAAATTTGTAGTTTTTCTTTACAAAGGCAGTATGCAATTATATATAGTCTTTGCTTTTTTGAATTAACTGGAATGTTACATTGAACAAGGTTAAGAAAAAGGAAAATTCAAACCAAATAAAACTAATTGGTTTTACACTCTTCATTTTGGAATTACTACAATGGATGTTTCATATCTCATACAATATTTTAAAACTTGAAAAAACCACCATTTTAATTGTGCAGTTATTTGGATGTTTCTTAGGATATCATTCTTTTTTTCTATTAATCTAAAGACAACTGGAGGTACTCTGAGAAAGCCTCAAATATCAAACTTTTTTATTCAGTTACTTTATATGATTAATTTTGTAATCAATGTGTGCTTCAGGTAATGTGTCATCCCATCAGCTATAAAGGGGGTCCCAACAACGAGCTTTCTCAATGTCTATATATTGCTTTCACACAGAGATTTCTAATGTTTATTGATTTGTATACTTGATTTTTCTGAATCTCTGCTTTTGATTTTCCAAAGCTTTTTCTCCTCCTGCCATTGAGGGCTGATAATAACCATTGCAATCTCCATGGCACAGTACAACTTTCCAGGTGTCCTTGGACTGACCCACTTTTCTTCACTTTTTGTGTTTGTAGTTCTCAAGATTAATTGTGTAATGTAATGTCCTGAGATAGGGAGGGGCTGGCCAGAACAGCCTGGGCTCTCTTCAGTTCCACTCCTAGGAATAGGATGTTCTTCAACATTTAAGCCCAGTGAGCCATGTTTCCTATGGTGCAAAACCCAGAACAGCTGCATTTCAGTGTCCCTTAGCTGTGGTAGAAATGGAGCATGCACAACCGAGACTCTGTATATATATGCGAACAGAGGGTAAAACTGAATGTTCACAATCAAATAATAATAGAGTAAAACAGATCACTACTCCATCTTCAAACCTGCTGGTTAACATTATAAAGAAAGTTACAAAAAAAAAAAAAAGTATCAAATCTCTCTTACCTCCAGCATACATGATAGAAACAAGGGAACTGACTCTGATCGCCAGAAAACTACATTACACTCCATGGAAATGTTTATTGAGTAGTTTATGGTAATTTTATTGGATATTATTTTTGTTTCCAAACCCATTGAAACTGCACAGATTATAGATTTCTGTGTTGAGCAAGTTTACACAAAAACATTTTTATGACTTGAAATGAGTATATTTAGCACATTTATTAAGTATATAATTCCTTACCCTTTTTGCAGACAATCTAGACTTGAACAAAGGTTCCATGTGAACATGAAAAATGTTTATCTTATAGGGCAATATTAATGAATAAAAGATAATTTACTACCAATTTGCCAAAGCAGGTCTGGCCAATGACTATGTTCATATTTTACAAAGACCCATATTGGAATATCAATATTACAAATGTATCTGCTGTTTTTACTGATACTCAACGTCGAAAGATTAAAACAAATATTTTATGTAAACTTGCCATTTAAAAAAAAGCACTTAGCAGTGTGTAGGAAAGGGAAGATGATAGAAGATGAAAGATCACCAATGACCAGTTAATGTCCGATAATCACAGACTATTGTTGAAGATTTTAAAATAAAACATATGAAACACATGAAAAAGTATAGATTATTTTTTCTAAAGAATTTTTAATAATATACTGCCAGGAAAAAATGCAAACATATGTACATGCAAATAAATTATAATGCTTTCATGATATTTTGGAATAATCGGTCAGATCAAAACAGACTTGTGTGGACAGAAATAACCAGAAACATAATTGTCAGAAACAACATACTGTTCAGTATAGGCTCCACTAGCCACTTTGTTAGAATGAGAGCTATAGTCAAACCAAACCCTCACAGAAACTACTCTTCCAGGACAATTGTTCAAAGGCGAGGTACAAAACACAGCCTAGATATATGTGATCTATTTTAGAAGAGTCCTTTCGAAAGGGAAAGTGTTATCCTGAGAACACACATAGAGCACCAATTAAGGTGATTTCTGAGGTCTGTTTGTGTTCCCCCACAATCATACTTTGAAACCAAACCCCCAGTGAGATGACATCAAGAGGTAGAGCATCCTGAGTGTGGAGTCTGAGACTGAAATGTGTGTCCTGATAAAAGAGGTCTAAGGGAGCCTGTTTGAATACTTCACCATGTGAGATAGTGCCATCTCTGAACCAAAAGCGGGAGGCCTACCAGACATGGAACCTACTGCTGCCTTGATCTCAGACTCCCTGGCTTCTAGAACTTTCAGGAAAAAAAATTCTGTTGTTTATTAGCCATCAAGTTTATAGCAATTTATTATAGCAGTCTGAATGGACCAACAAGTAATTTAATCTCAGCATTGAGTATTATATAAAACAAAATTCAAAGACTTAGGAAAGCCAACAGAAAAAGTAGCAGCAGATATAAAACAAAACTACTTTTCAGAATTAAAAAACAAATTTAAATTATAGGATATGAAGAAAATTTGGAGTTTTTGAAAATGCATATTCTACCATCAGGGACAGAACAACTTCAGGTTTCCCAAAGAAAAATAGCATTTGTAAGATGGGGATGAAACATTCAAAAAAAATTACACAAACAATCAGGAAGAGAATCATCAAGTGCTGAGTTGAGTCACTTCCTAATGTAGAGAGGGTAAGGATTAACACCTCTATACTTTCATATTTACATATGTGCCCAAGCCAACTGATTGTTAAACATACAGTTTTTAATCCTTCTATAAATATATTTTACCATTAAATATTAAATATGTTATATATATTAACATGTATTAAATATTAAATGTATATATTTCCATTTTACTTGAGATGCAGAGAATGATATCCAATCTGCTGGATCACCCCTACAACAACCAGGCCTGGACCAGGCTAAAACAAAGAGCCTAGAATTTGATCTCAGTCTCTCACATGGGCGTCAGGGACCCAAGAACTTGAGCCATTGTCTTCTGCCTCCTAAGGGATATGTTGGCAGGAAATTGAAACAGAAGCAGAATAGCAAGGACTCAAACTTGCCATTCTGATAGGGAGATAGCCATCCCAACCAGGGATGTGCCATCTTCCCACTCGAGATTTATAAGTCATTGTTTTTTTCTAAGTAAATTTAAGAATATGTTTGTTAAAATTTACTTAATTGAAAATCACAGTTATAGAAAGAGGAGAGACAGAGAGCAAAAGAGATCTTCCACCTGCTGGTTCACTCCCTAGATGGTTGCAATAGCTGGGACCGGGCCAGGAAAGAGCCATGGGCTTGTAGCTTCATCTGAGTCCCCCACATGATTTTCAGGTGCCCAAGTACGTGGACCATCTTAAACTGCTTTCTCAGGCCATTAGCAGAGATCTGGATCAAAAGTGGAGCAGCTGGGACTTGAAGCAGTACCCATATGGGATGCCAGTGTTGCAGGCAGTGGCTTAACCAGCCGTACCATAGGATGGCTCCCAAGAATGTGTTTGCTTTATGTATGTATGTGAGAGGCAGAGAGAAACATACTATTACAGCTGCTGTCTGCTGATTTACTCACCAGGAACTCTCAACAGCCAGTGTTGGGTCAGGAAAGACACTGGAAGCCAGGAGGTCTCCCACGTGGGTGGCAGGAATCCAATCACTTGAGCCATAACTGCTGCAATCCAGGGTCTACATTAGTGGGAAGCTGGAATCAGGACCTGGAACTGATTATGTATTCCCGTACTTGGATATGGGATGTAGGCTTTTTAACCACTAGACTAAATACCTTCCCTAAGAGTATGTTTATATTGCAAATTACACATTTCTAATCAATGCTTGTTAAATGGTTAGATGACCTATTTATTTTCTTTTTCTTTGCATAAAATTTCTTATTTTTATGGAATTTACTAATACATAAGATTACAACAATTCTCTTAACATGATACGAATATATACAGAGTAATGCAGCTCCTACATACAATTCTATTAATATAATGGTTTCTCTCTTCCTTTCTCATTCCCTCCCCCTCTCTCCTTGTTCCTTCCTTCCTTCCTCCTTCCCTTCCTTCTTTTTTCCATTGTTGAGACAATGTATTTTTGTTTGCTTTACAATCAAAGGCTTAGTGCTCCACTAACTAGAGTTAAAACGAGTAAAAAGTAAAAAAAGACATCAGTTCTGCTGCAATATAGGCAAGGGTTATACTATTTTAAACACCTCTAAATTTTTAAAAAAATACTGTATTCACACTCACAAAAACTCATTAAAGGCATTTATTTTAAAATATGTGGACAGGGACAGCATTTACATCAAAGCATGCACTTTGTATATTTCTCCTCTCTATGTTCCATTTCAGACTTCATCTAGATAAATTCTTGTTGAGACATTTCCAACTTACTGACCCTCCCCCTCACCATCTTTAATTTTCCAAGTCTTATCAGACTTTGTTTCTCAGATCTCTAAATTCACCAACAGACATCAGAAATAAACACATTATAGGGAATTGACCTTAGCATCATTCTTTTGATATCACTCTGATATATTACCAGACTATTCCAGGATAGGGGAGGGGAAGTGCGAAAGCACATAAAACTCTCACTCCCACACCAGTTAGTTATTAACTTTGTTTCAAAGAAACTTCACAAGAGTCCACAACTAGTAATACATGCCCTAAATGATTCCTTCTAATTATGTATTTCAAAGAGTAATAGAATCTTAAACAATAAAATGTCAGCAAAAGAAAGTTAAACACAGTAAACTGCTTGGGAACTGTTAACTCGCTTATTTTCCTTTATCTCTGATGATGACATTATCCAGAAGTATCAAGGATTATGCATATTGCCAGCATTTTAGATGTTGTGCCCTAGTGCAAAGGAAATGTGTTTTCCATACAAAACCACTACATTCAGATTCTCCGAGCCATATTTCCAGATACTCTTTACCAGCATTCCACTTTGGCTTTGCATTAAAACAAAATTTACTTAGAGGCCCCACAAATAATAGCTCTCCAGTGTCCAATTATTGCTCACAATTCAAGGAAACATCTACTTATGGAAAGGCTTTGGGCCAATGACAAGTTCAAGTAACAGCCTTTGAAAACACAGTCCTACATTTTGATAGTTTTCCTATGAAAACATTCAGCAGGACACTAAAGATGGGTTAACAAGTCATACTGTTGTGTGCAAAATAAGTGATCCAGGATAATATGTTACACACATGTGGGTTTCAGCAATTTTGTATTAAAATAAACTTATCTGTCAAAACATTTGGTTTGATTTTATTTATTTGAAAGGCAAAGAGATGGAGATAGAAGAGATAAAGACAGAAAAAGAGGTCTGCCATCTGCTTGTTCACTCCCCCGAATGCCCACAACAGCCAAGATGGGTCAAGCCAAACCTAGAAACCAAGAACTCAATCCAAGCTCCCATGGCTGTGACAGGGACCCAACGACTTGAGCCACCACTTGTTGCCTCCAAGCTATGAAATACCAGGAAGCTGGGACAGAGAGAAGAGCGAGGACTCAAACTCAGGCACTCCACCCTGGGATGTCAGCATCCCAAGTGATATCTTCACTGCTCCACCAAATGTCTGTACCTAACTGCATTTTCCACAAATGTTTAAGTATCTTTACATATGTATTCCTATATTTATGTTTACATATATACATATACATATATTTAAACATAACTAATTGATAGTGTGCTACTGGGAAATGTGTTTAAACAAACCTATGAACCTGGCTTGTGGTCCCTAACAAATAGAGAACAAGACTATTGCTGTCTCTCTCCTTGAAAATCCATCACAGAGAAATGTCAGTGGATCAAAACCTTGAAAGCATCATGGGTATGAGGGACTAGTAAGATAAACAGTGAGAAACTAATTGACAAAAAATAATTTTTAACTTCAGAAGGTTAAATGCATGCATTTAATAGCATTGCCCAAAAGTAGAATGTCAAAGGTAAAATAAATGAACATTTAATTATAAAGTTGTAAAAAAATCACTGATATATTCTTTATCTATAATTTAATTCAGTAATAATCTGTAAACATTTTCTGTATGCCTTTGTTTTAAATGTTAAATTTGTTTTAAGACTCAAGAAGAACTGGTAAAAGATATCTATATGCTTTTAAGGATAAGGTGTATTCTATTGTCAGGTATAGTATTTGGTTTATTTCATATTGCAGAAGTTTCAACCCTGTTGTTTCCTTTGTTGAACAGTTTTTTTTTTTTTGATGGACATATATTTGTCTAATGTTCCTTTTGTAGCCCAGATCAATGTTCTTGAATTTTTCCCCAATGCTTCCTTCTAGTAGTTTTGCAGTATCAGGTTTTGAATTTTTAAACTATTGTAAGTTGACTTTTATAGATAATGTGAAATAATGTTCTGCTATTTTTTCCAGTGTTCGGATATTCACTTTTCCCAAAACAATTTATTGGAGAGAGATATCATCTGCATTTTAGATTATTGGCACTTTTGTCAAAAATCATTTGACCATAGGTGCCTGTGTTCATTTTGGTGCTCTGTATTTTGTTCCATTGGTTGATGTACCAATTTTTATGACAGTATCATTCATTTTAATTAATGTTGCATTGTAGTGTGTCTTGAAATCAGGTGGTGTGATGCTTTCAGTTTAGATTTTGGGGGCTATGAGTTCCATGGCTATTAGATAATTCTTTTTAAGTAACATGCATTTTAGGATGATTTTCTCTATATCTATGAAAATTGACATTGAGATTTTGATAGGGATTGCACTGAACATGTATATCATTTTAAATAAGTATACTTTAATATTAATTTTTCAATCCATGAAAATAGTATCTTACTATTTTTGTTAATGTTTTATGGTTTTCATACATAAGACTTTCACTTCCTTCTATTATTTTATAGATGTTGTAAATGGGATTGTCCTCTTAAAGTATTTTTCAGAAAATTTGCTGTTATTGTTAGGGAAAGGCTACAAATTGTTATGTGCTGATTTCATACTCAGCAGCTTTACTGAATTATTTAAAGTTTTCTATATAAGACCATATATCTTTAGCCGACAGTGACAATTCCCCTTCTTGCTTTGCTATTTGGATGTTCTTCATTTCTTTCTCTTGCCTTGTTGCTCTGGCAAGGATCTCCAGTACTATACTGAATACAAGTGGCCAGAGTCTGCATCCTCATCTTGTTCTAAATACTAGAGAACATCATTGCACCTTTTCAACAGTACACATACTAGCCATAAGCTTAGTATCTATGGCCTTCACGATGTTTAACTGCATTCCTTCTATACCTGTTGAGTGGGTGTTTTTACAATGAAAGGATATTCATGTTAAATAGTTTTTCTGCATCTAATGAGACAATATGATTTTAGCCCTTGATTTTGCTAATGTGATGTATGTTATTTATGGATTGATTTGTAAATGTTGAATCTTCTTTAGATCTCAGAGATAAATCTTGTTTTTTAACTAGTTTTTTTTTTTTTTTTTTTGACAGGCAGAGTGGACAGTGAGAGAGAGAGACAGAGAGATGTCTTCCTTTACCGTTGGTTCACTGGCGCACGACGCTGATCCGAAGCCGGGAGCCAGGCACTTCTCCTGGTCTCCCATGTGGGTGCAGGGCACAAGGACTTGGGTCATCCTCCACTGCACTCCTGGGCTACAGCAGAGAGCTGGACCGGAAGAGGGGCAACCGGGACAGAATCCGGTGCCCTGACTAGGACTAGAACCCGGTATGCCAGCGCCACAAGACGGAGGATTAGCCTATTGAGCCGTGGTGCCGGCCTTTAACTAGTTCTTAAAATCACTTTGGTAGTACATCACTCCCCCTCCCTTTCCAGGACTCTTCATAGAGACCAAAATCAGCAGATGCTCAAGTTCCTTGTATAAAATGGCATATGATTTGTATATAACTTACATACTTCTTCTCCTATAATTTGACTCATCTCAGTCTTAGATATAATGACCAGTAAAATGTAAAAGTTATATAATTAGATGCTATACAGTTTTGTTTAGGAAATAAATAAGAAAGAAAAAAAAAAGTGTTTTCCAGTGTTGTGGTACAGCTTGTTATTCTGCACTTGCAATACTGGCATATCATGGTGGAATGCTGGTCCATGTCTCAGCTACTGTTTCCAATCCAGCTTTGTGCTAATGTACCTGAAAAGGTAGCATAGAATAATGCAAATACATGCTCTCTGCCACTCACCTATCAGAGAAGGACAGAGTTCCTGACTCAAGGCTCCAGCCTGGCCCAGTCCTTACCAGAGCTAAAATTCATGTGCAAATGCAAAGATCCCAAATAGCCAAAGTAATCCTAAACAAAAAATGCAAAGCCAGAGACATCACAATACCAGACCATATGATATACTTCAGATCTACTACAACCAAGAGTATGGTACTGGTATAAAAAACAAATGTAGACCAATGTGATAGAAATTTAGAATAGACTAGAAGTAAATAAAGAAACTCCAGAAATAAATCCATGTAACTACAATCAATTTAACTTTGACAAATTTGCTAAAAACGTTCCCTGGACACAGGGCAATTTCATTGGTGAATGGTGTTGGGAAGATTCGATATCCACATGCAGATGTTTGAAACAAGATCCATGCTTTGCAACCTATATATAAAAAAAAAAAACCTACTTAAAATGGATCAATGTAACTCCTGAAACTATCAGACTACTCAAGGAAAGCATAGGGAAACTCTGCAAGACACTGGCAAAACTAATGACTTTTAGGAAAGACCACTAAAGCACAGGCAGTGAAAGCAAAAATAGATAAATGGGATTGCAGCAAACCAAGGGAACCACATGGCAAAGGAAATAATTAGCCAAGCAAAATGATAAATGAAAGAATCAGAAAATATTTGCAAATTATGCACGTTATAAAGGATTAGTATCCAGAATATATAACGATCTCAAGAAATTCAACAACAACAAAATCAACAATCCAGTAAAGAAATGCACAAAAAATCTGAATAGACATTGTTCAAAGGAAGATACAGGGAGTTGGTTTAGCTATGTGGCAAGTTAAGATACCTACACCGGCATATCATACTGCAGTGCCAGTTCAAGTTTTGGCTGCTCCACTTTCGATTCAGTTCCTTGAATATATGCCCAGGGAAGGCAGCAGATAAAGGCCCAAATCCTTGGGACTTGCCACCCATCTGTAAAGTCTGAATAGTGTCTGGCTCCTGGCTCAGCTTGGTACACCTTGGCTGCTGTGGCTATTTGGGAAGTAAAAGAGTGAATGGAATATTCTCTCTCTCTCTTTCCCTCTCTGTCTCCTCTCCTCCAGTCATTCTCTGTCACTCTGCCTTTCAAGTAAAATGAATAAATCTTAAAGAATAAAAATGGCCAATAAACACATGAAAAAATGCTCAAATGCTCAGTATTACTAGCCAACAGGTAAATGCAAATAAAAGCCACAGAGAGGCACTATCTCACTCCAATTTTAATGGTTATTATCAAGAAAACAAAGAACAATGAATGTCGCTGAGGCTGTGGAGAAACGGGAACTTTGAAATGTTTTTGGTAGGAATTAAAATTAGTATAACTATTATGGAAAACAATATAGGGATTCCTAAAAAAATAAAATAAAAACGGGTATATCATATGGCCCACCAATCTCACTTCCAGGAATGTATCCAAATGACGTGATGTGAGCTTACAGAAGAGACAGCTGCACTCTCATGTTCACTGCAGTCCAACTCACAAGTGAAAAGTGTGGACTTGACATAGATGTCCATCACCTATTGTCTGGATTGAGAAAATGCACATATACACAGAATATTACTAAGCGATTAAAATAATTCTGACACTTGCAACAAAATAGATGGAACTGGAATTCATTATGCTAAATTAAATAATGTAGACAAAGAAAAAATCCTCATGTTTAGGGGCGGCATTGTGAAGCATTGGGTTCAGCCACTGCTTACAATACCCCATCCCATATTAAAGTGTCAACTTGAGTCTGGAATGCTCTGCTTCCAATCTGGCTTTGTATTAATGTGCCTGGGAAGGCAGTAAATGATGGTCCAAGTATCTGGGCCCCTGCCATTCACATGAACGATTTAGATAGTTTCTGACTCGTGGCTTTGGCCTGGCCCAGTCCTGGCTATCACTGGCATTTAGCAGAGTGAACCGGGAGTTGGAGAATACTGTTGTTACTACTTGTGTCTCACTCTTTCTGTACTTTTCAATAATCATCTTTTTTTTAACAGCCCACATATTTTCTCTCATATTTTTAAACCAACATAGGAAGTATTAAAAATGCGTTGTCATGTTATTTGCTTTATAATTATAAATGCTGTCTTCACTGACATATACACTGTATATAATAAGCCTTCTTTCCTCACTTTATGATCTTTGTCATAAATCCTATATTATGTGATATTAATATCCTTTCATCATGAAAAATTTTATGTGTATGTATATAATATTTAGATTTGAAGTGAAACTGGCAACATATGGAAAATATTTTTAAGATTATATTTATGTATTTAAAAGACAGAGTTAGAGAGAGGAGGGAAGAAAAAGAGATCTTCTATCTGCTGGCTCCCTCCCCATATGGCTGTAACAGCTGGTGCTGGGCCAAAATGAAGCCAGGTGTCAGGAGCCTATCCCAGGTCTCCCACATGGATGCCCAAGGACTCCATCTTCTGCTACTTTCCCAGGCACATCAGCAGGGAGCTAGATCAGAAGAGGAGCAGCTGAGACAAAAATCAGCACTCATTTGGAACGCTGGCACTGCAGGCAGCAGCTTAACCCACTGTACCATAGTGCCAGCCCCCAAATTGTTAAATCTAAAAATATAAATGTTAAAAAAGGATATGGATCACTTTCCCAACTACTGATTTCTCAGTTGTTTACGACTACTATCTTACAATATGGAAAAAAATAAAACTGAATTTCTGTCCTTTACCATGAAAGAAAAATCAAAGGTTTAATTGAGAATGATGAATCCAGAAGATTAACAGAGATTATTAAGTTAACAGGAAAATTGATCAAGGATTCTTTAGCATCGAATGGAGGCTATGTTTCAACAAAAGAACATGATAGACAAAGTTACTAAACCTGTTTATTTATAGAAAAGATAAATCTAAAAGCAACAATGGTCTAGTATACATAACAACCTCTTGTTAACCCAAAGTAAAAAGAAAGCAAAGCAAACTAGAGAAGAAATGGACAAATAGTGCACACCATCATTTTAAGAACAATCAGAAGACCACTACTTGACAAAAACTTATAAATTAAATGTAGTATAATGGCACCTATTAGAAAATGTTATAATTCAATTGTTGCCTAGAAGTGTGGATATAAGAAATCTGCACTGCTGGTGGAATTTTATTTGGGCCCAGTTATTCTGAAGTTTAATATGAAAGTTTAAGCTGAAGTCAGTATAGCTGCATGCTATGATCTAAGTAAAGCTGTACCATGGGTGTATAACCCAGAGAAATTCTTGCATAAAGATGAGAAAATATGTAAGAATCTTCATCAGTGTTGTTTTAGTAATGGTGACTTGGCTACAACCCAGGTGCTCATCACTCAGAGGAATGAACAATAATATGTAGTGCATGAACACTGTTAATATTGTGCAGAAGTTAGTAAAAAACAGTTTATATCTAAACATAGATGAGTAGATCTTTAAAATATGTTGAGTGGAAAGAAATAGAACGAGTCTATAACAGAATATCATTTATATAAACCAAAGTTATATGCACATAAAGCAAAAACACAGGCAAATAAAGTATGTATCAGAATGACTACTTATAGTGACAGAGGAATGTTAATGGAAAGCAGTTAGAAGAAATGAAGGAAAGAAAAAGATAGGACAGGTTGCAGATAAGAAAGGGACCTTGAATAAGCCCCCATTAACAGTGTCTCAAGAACCTTTGATGTGATTAACCAAACATTTCATCTTAAGTAAATATTACATAGCTGGATTGATAAATATTTAAATAGATATACAGATAAACAAGAGATAAATCATTATGTGTGTTGGTAGATAGGTAGGAAAATATATAGTTGAGAGAAGGAGGGAAAGATAAATTGTGAAGTGATGGAGGGTACAAGAAATAAAAACTATAGATGAAAAGGTAATAAAATCAATTGTTCAGGTTTGAGGCATAATAGCAAAGTGTGATAAAATGTGACATTTCTTAATGTGATGTAAAATTTATTATAATAAATATTTAGGAACTAATGGCTAACTTCTCCAAAGACCTAAGAAGGTTAATTTTCTGTTTTTAAGTTTCCTGTGTTCTACCTATATTCATGACACTCCAAGGAAACTAGCTACAGCATTTCTGTTCAAATTGCTATGCTAAACTACTGCTGAGAAAACTTTCAGTGTTTTTCTATAATAGCCTTGAAATATACATTTTTATTAATAAAAGGAAAATAATTAATCCAATAACTTGAATGTACACGTTATCTCATTTTATACTTTCACCAGGTCACTGCAATAGAAAGGTTGCAATTTTTCATTGTGAGTACACTTATAATCACTGTACTTATGGAGAATGGTTAATACGATAGTTATAAGAATTTTTCTCTTATACTACCTTATTACTTTTATCATTGTTCATAGGGCACAAACATGTAATTATGAAATATAAATCATCACATACTTTTATTATCACTGAATATAATATTATTTATAGGGATGATATGGAAAATTCACATAACAAAACTCCTTTTCTTCCTAATGCCCAGGCTCATATTTGACCACAAACTTTCTTGGATAGTTTGGGTTAGATTGCTTTAACAATGTTACTTGTATTTTCTTTCAGTGAGTTTTGTTTCTATCTCTTTTTGCCTGGGCAGAGGTTGGAGGGGGGGGGGGGTGACCCAATATGATCGGCATGTCTGTTTTGTAAATGAGATTATTTAGTGGTGTAGTTAATCTTGAGTCATCACAAGGCCTCAAAGAGAATGAGGTAATATATTCTCTCCTCACTTGCTCAATCTCTTTTATTGCTTTTTTTTTCCCAAAGGAAAAAAGGATTATATTGTGGGAGAGACAGAAGATCTTAGATCATAACCATGGAGCATTAGGATAATAGGAGAGCCCAGCCTGTCTACATGTGTGAATGTGAAATCCTATCTTTGCAGGTCACTGCCAACATTGAAGGATATGAGGCACACAGCTTGTGCAGGAACTTCACGTTTTACTTCATCCAAGTGCGAGAAAATAGGAGAAGCCATAATGACCAATGCTACATGTGAAACCTTTGGTATTTTACTAATCTTTGCACTGTGTGCAGGCATTTTCCTGGGCCAGCCAACAGGCTTTCAATAGTCCTGTCACCTCCCTTCAAATCTCTTTCAAACTGTTGAAGACATAGCCAGCATCCTGCCTTCTATCATGTCCCCAACCCCCTCCCTGTACCTTTATTCTTGATGAAAGCTACTTTAGGGCTTTCCCTAGTCAAGGGACAGTGCTTTCAGAGGAAACACATTGGTCTGGATATGCACTTGATCAAAAACATTTGAAATGTACACAAAAGCAGCCAAGTCAGAAAGAGAAAGGGACAGCTGCATAAAGATGTCATAGCAATAAAAGAGCTCGCTGTAAAGGCTGGGGATAGCTAAAGGGCTAAGTGAAACAAAGCACAATTAAGGGTGTCCTATACTCTTTTCCATTCCTTTCCACGTATACATATTCAACTCACTAATTAGCATTGCATTGTATCCTCCATTCTAATTTACTTTACTTTCTTCATGATTCTGCTTTCATATCATATTGGCCAACATAAAAAAAGCTCATCTTTACAGAATTATTCTACTTTTCCCAGAGTATTTTACCCATTCTTCTTTTAAATATGTGTTTTTGCTAAATATAAATGTAGGAAAATACAAATTATGTACCAAACACACTATTCATTTTCAGAAAATTCATTAAGTAAAATTTGTCTTAAAATAGAAAATATATCAAGACTCAGACTATTTTCAATGAATTAATGAAAGATTCTATTATGAAATCAAATTTAAATGTAATACTGTGACCCTTAAGCTTCATTGTTCAACATATCCCAAGATTAAAACAAGAAAACAAAACAATAATAGCTTGCCTAATTTGTCATTGAAACACTATAAGATTATGTTTAATTTCCTACCAGTAGATTCTTTTCACTGAAACTCAAGGGAGAATGACATTGGGCTTTGTATCATGTTAGTCTCACAGCAACTACAATACAAAAAGTTGGAGTAGAGTATCAGCGGTAAAGTCAAATACAATCTAACAAGACAGGTATCAGTGTGTAAGACTGGATGTGATATAAGATAATGAAGGAAATTATCAATAAGGAAAATTCATAGATCTCTTGTGATAGGGTTAAAGGGAAAACGTTAGATACATTTAACTCAGTAGTTTGCTTGAGCAAAGAAATTACTCATGAATTGGGCTGCAGTGTATAAAAAACAGGTCAGAAAACTCTGCTCTATCACATGTGCAGGTTATATTTATAACCAGAGTGAAGGAAATGGCATACACGAATGAACTGATAGGCTACAGTTATCATTTGCCTTTTAAGGTTTTTTTTTAAATATTTTATTTATTTATTTGAGAGGTAGATTTACAGACAGTGAGAGGGAAAGACAGAGAGAAAGGTCTTCCTTCTGTTGGTTTACTCCCCAGATGGCCGCAGCAGCCAGAGCTGTGTCGAACCAAAGCCAGGATCCAGGTGCTTCTTCCTGGTCTCCCATGCAGGTGCAGGGGCCCAAGC
The DNA here is from genome assembly GCF_033115175.1 of Lepus europaeus. Taxonomy (NCBI): domain Eukaryota; kingdom Metazoa; phylum Chordata; class Mammalia; order Lagomorpha; family Leporidae; genus Lepus; species Lepus europaeus. The sequence continues at coordinate 51,241,722 of NC_084834.1, read as the reverse complement.
ACTTGGGCCATATTCTACTGATTTCCTAGGCCATAACTGAGAGCTGGATTGGAAGAGGAGCACCCAGGACTAGAACTGGCGCCCATATGGGATGCCGGCACTGAGGGAGTGTGCGGTGACTAATCCTCACCACCGCCGGAGAATTAGGCAGGCTGCCCGCAGCTTGCCTTAACCAAGGAGGCGAAAGTGCGCCACCTGCCACTCAGCCTTCCCCAAACCCAGGGGACAATCAGGCGTGGTGTGGAGCCCAGTAGAAGCAGGGTCTCGTTTATTTCATGTGTAACAGAACCTTTTATAGCACAAAACTGCAGCGTCATTGGGGCAGGGCTAAGGACCAACCAATCACTTAAAAGATCACTTTACGGGGGGATTTCTATAGGACTAGCCATATGTCTATACACTTGTTACTAGTTTTGTGACCTCCCCTGATGTTGCGTAGCCAATTAGCTTTTGAGTTGTGCCCATCTTACTTCCTCTGGGCGCCATCTTATTTGCCCCTCTCACAGGGCCTGCTGGAGAGGAGGCCACCGGCATCATTGTCAGCTGCCTGGTCCCTCTCCATCTGGTTCCCAACAGTCCTCTTGCTGGTGGGAGGGGGGCTGTGGCGGCTGCGCAAGCTGCTCCAGGATCCACTGCGCCTCCTCGCGTGACAGCAGCCTGTTCGTGGCCAGCCCTGGGCACAGTGGCATCATGGAGGCAGCTGTGCACACGCTCCAGCCCACAGTCCCGCTCCTCCAGTGCCTGCAGGCTGTAGATGAAGTCCTCCTACAGGCGTTGCAGCCAGTCCTGCGCCTCCTGGACTCCATGTTGACCCCTCCTTGGCACCGCCCGGCCTGGTGGGGGGCCGGAACCGCCACCGCCGTGCACCCCGCAGGGTCACTGTCCGCCATGGCAGTGGCCGGGGCCACGTGCACGCGCGCCAGGTCCCTCCCTGCACTGCCATCCCCAGGACACCCGCCGGCTGGCTCCATGGGCCCTGGCTCGGGTTAGTTCACGGGCTTGGCTCCAAACGGCTCCATTCCGCGCAGCTCGGGGGGGGGGGGCACCCGCGGGCAGCTGCGCATGCGGAACCCATGGGCCTGGCCTGGCCACGCCATGGCTACACTCATGCCCCGCAGGAGAGGATTAACCTACTGCACCACAGGGCTGGCCCCTACAAGGTTGTTTTGGCAATGCTATGCCTCCAATTGGCAAGAGGTTCAGCTGATATGATTGGTTGAGATTCAGCATAAGAATATACTGGTATATACATCTCTCAATCTAGCATATAGGACTAAAATGACTGTTAACTGTACTCTTTGTGTTAGAAAAACTATATGATTATCTCAATAGCAATTTGGGTATAGAAAGGACATATCAAACACAATCAAGGCAATATATAACAAGCCCACAGTCAGCAGCACATTGAATGGGGGAAAGCTGGAAGTACTTCCACTAAGATCCAGAACCAGACAAGGGTGTCTACCCCCACCATCATTATTCAATATATTTCTGGAAGTTTTTTCAGAGTGATTAGACAAGAAAAAGAAATCAAAGGGATTAAAAATTGGAAAGGAAGAAGTCAAATCCTCCTTCTTTGCAGATGGCAAGATCCTATACCTAGGGGAACAAAAAGACTCCACTAAGAGACTGTTGGAACTGACAGAGTTTGGTAAATTTGCAGGATATAAAATCAACACAAAAATCAATAGCGGCTGGCGCCATGGCTAAATAGGCTAATCCTCCAACTGCGGTGCCGGCACCCCAGGTTCTAGTCCCGGTTGGGGTGCCGGATTCTGCCCCGGTTGCTCCTCTTCCAGTCCAGCTCTCTGCTGTGGTCCAGGAGTGCAGTGAAGGATGGTGCAAGTCCTTGGGCCCTGCACCCGCATGGGAGACCAGGAGAAGCACCTGGCTCCTGGCTTCAGATCAGCGCGGTGTGCTGGCCACAGCGTGCTGGCCGCAGCAGCCATTGGAGTGTGAACCAACAGTAAAGGAAGACCTTTCTCTCTGTCTCTCTCTCTCTCTCACTGTCCACTCTGCTTGTCAAAAATAAAAAAAAAAAAATCAATAGCATTTGTATATGCAAACAATGTCATGGCTAAGAAACAAATTGTAACATTAGTCTCATTCATAATAGATACAAAAGAGGCCAGCTCTGTGGTATAGTGGGTAAAGCCACCACCTGCAATGCCGACATCCCATACAGATGCTGGTTTGAGACCTGCTGCTTCACTTCTGATCCAGCTCTCAGCTGTGGCCAGGGAAAGCAGTGGAGGATGCCCAAGTCCTTGGGCCCCTGCACCCAAGTGGGATGCCTGGAGGAGACTCCTGGCTCCTGACTTCCAATCGGCTTAGCACCAGCTGTTACAGCCAATAGGGGAGTGAACCAACGGATGGAAGACCTCTCTCTCTCTCTCTCTCTCTCTCTCTGCCTCTCCTTCTCTCTCTGTGTAACTCTGCCTTTCAAATAAATAAATAAATCTTTTTTAAAAGTCCATAATAGCTACAAAAAGACCTCACATACCTTGGGATAAATTTAATCAAGGACATGAATGATCTCTACAACAAAAATTACAATACAGTAGGAAAGAAATACAAGACAGAAAATGGAAAATCTTTCATGTTCATGGACTGGAATATAATATCATTAAATGTCCACACTATCAAAAGCAATTTACAGATTCACTGCAATCTCAATCAAAATATCGATGACATTGTTCTGGGATCTAGCAAAAATGAACCTAAAATTCATATGGAAATACAAGAGACCTTGAATAGCTTAAGCAATCTTAATAAAAATGAAGCTGGAGGCCTCACAATACTAGATTTCAAGGTATATTATAGGGTAATTATAATCAAAATAGCCTGATACTGGCACAAAAATAGACATGTGGATCAATGGAACAGATTAGAAACCCCAGAAATCAATCCGCATACCTACAACCAAGTAATCTCTGACAAATTAGATAAAATTACTCCCTGGAGAAAAGATAGTCTCTAACAAATGGCTTTTGAAAAAAAAAATAGATTTCTTCATGCAGAAGTATGAAACAAAACCATTATTTTAAATCCTTTACAAAAATCAACTCACAAAAGATATAAAGATCACAAAGATATAAAACTAAAACACAAAACCATCAAATGATGAGAGGAAAATATAGGGGAAACACTGTAAGACATTGGCATTGACAAGGACTTCTTGGATAAGAACCCTGAAGCAAGGCACTAAAAGCAAACATTTGACCAAGCTAAAAAGCTTCTGCTGCAAACAAAGCATTCAACAAACTGAGGAGGCAAACTGAAAGAATGGAAAAAAAATCCTTGTAAATTATAGATCTGAGAAATGATTAACATGCAGGATATATAAAGAGTTCAAGCAACAAAAACAAAGAATTCAGTTATACAATGAGATAACAGACATTTTTTAAAGGATGAAATACAAATGGCCAATAGACACATGAAAAAGAAAATGCTCAGGATCACTAGCCAACAGCGAAATGTAAATAAAAATCACAATGAGGTTTCACCTCACCCCAGGTAGTATGGCTACCATCCAAAGATTAAAAAAAAAAGTGCTGGCAAGCATGTAGTGGTAAAGGTACCATAATACACTTTTGATGGGAAAAACTAGTATAACCATTATGGAAGACAATATGGAAATTCCTCAGAATGAAAATAGATCTACCTTATGACTCAGCCATCCCACTTGTGGGAATTTACCCAAGAGAAAATAAACCAGCATAGGAAAGAGTTATCTGTATCACCATATTTATACCAGTGCAACTCAAAATAGACAAAACATGGAATCAACCCAGATGTTCATCAACTGATGATATCATAAAGAAATTGTGGTGTATATGCATGACGGAATACAACTCAGACAGAAAAATGAAATCTTGTCTTTTGCAAGAAAATGGATGTAACTGGAGACCGGTATGCTTAGTGAAATAAGCCAGTCCCAAAAAGACAAATAGCACATATTTCTGTGATTGTGGTACCTAATATAGAACACAAAAATGTAATGTATATAAATTAAATTAATTTATGAAATTGGGTCATTGTTACAGCCCTTGTCTTTGCTTCTAAGTTACAATGTTCTTTCTACCTATGACCTGTTGAATTCTTCATTTAGTGGAGTGTTGAGCTTGTGGTTAAGTCAATTGTATATTACTGCAAAAATTAAAAGGAAAAAAAAAGGAAGAAGGGACAAGGATGATGGAAGTAAGGTAGGATATGGTGAGAAGTATCTTTTTCTTCTTAAAACTGTGTATATGAAATACATGAAACTTTTTCCATTTATATAAATAAAAACTTAAAAAGAATATTATCAAGGGAAAATGGATGAGCAACAGAAAATTACATGACTATTTTGTAATGTTATTCACATCATTAGCCCAAGTCATTTACTATTTGAAAGAGATGAGTGGATGTCATAAGAAAAGAATTTCTATTCTCTCATTTTTCCCCACAAAGTTTTGATGGTGTCTCCAACAAGATATATGGCATTTACATGATAATCATTTTCCATAGTTTCCATTTTATTTAAAAGTAGATTTATTTTTAAGTAGATAGAAACTTTATCTATTTTAAGTAGATAGAAAATCTAATCAAGTACATTGTGAAAATAATTAGTATAAATGATACCTAGTTTTTTTGATAGCAAATATAAACACATTCCTATACTTAGTATCATGGATTTTCTTTCTTGATTTTGATAAGGACTTTTGTTTTGCTTTCACAGTGTATTTTATATTGATTATTTCCTCTAATTTTAAAATTTCATTATTTGGTATCTTATAGCTAGGCAATTCCTCAACTACAATGAATGTAAGTAACTTTGTTTCTAATAATATTAAATCAGAATATTAATCATTTTAGTTTTCTGTGAGACAAGAAATGTTGTCAATCCTTTGTGATGTTTAATAGAATCTTCATTTTAAATGTCCCCCACTGTTTAATTTTTATTAATGTAGAGAGAACAGGTTTCTCATATTTCACAACTTTAAAGATCTTGAATTGCATAAATTGACCAATGAGTATGTGTATGATTTTTAACTTAAAATATTTCTTACTAAAATATTTAAAATCAAAATTGCCTCCTCTCCACTTAAATGAGTATTTCAGATATTATAGCTGGTTTTCTGAATCATCACTGGCTTTTCCCTCTTTTGAAATCACGTGATCTTAGACTGTCTCAACATTTTCATTTGGCACATGTGACAGTGTTACTGAGAGCATATTTACACCTATGACACTCACCAAAGAAATCTCTGGCACAATTTTGTTTTTCCAACATTGCACACACACTCATTCATATTAATGTATGCATAAAATTCCTTATCCATATTTATAGACAAAGAATTTATATACTGGCTAGTCGGTTTCTAGACAACAAAGGATTTACAGTTGCTGCATAATCTCTTTCACACTATCTGAAACTCTCATCAGCTGTTCCTATTTATATACCAGTAGTCTAATTCTGAGCAATCACTGTGATAGACTTTTCAGACACTGAATAGCTGGCTTTATTCCAGAATCATAAACTGTTCCCAGTGAACTAATACAGGCTAAATTGCTTCAATATGATACATCTTCATGTCATTCCATGCTCTAAATAATGTATGGTTACAAACTGCTGGCCAGTCTTAGATTATTGGTACTTTTTTTTTTTTTTTTTTTTTTGACAGGCAGAGTTAGAGAGTGAGAGAGACAGAGAGACAGGTCTTCCTTTTTCTGTTGGTTCACCCCCAAAGTGGCCGCTAAGGCCGGCCGTGAACGGGCCGGTGTGCTGTGCCAATCCAAAGCCAGGAGCCAGGTGCTTCCTCCTGGTCTCCCATGTGGGTTCAGGGCCCAAGGACCTGGGCCATCCTCCACTGCACTCCCGGGCCACAATAGAGAGCTGGACTGGAAGAGGAGCAACCAAGACAGACCCCGGCGCCCCGACCAGGACTAGAACCCGGGGTGCCAGTGCCGCAGGCAGAGGATTAGCCTAGTGAGCTGCAGTGCCAGCTAGATTATTGGTATTTCTCAAACAAATACAAACCCAGTTCATGATTACTTTCCTTTTGTTCTTGGAATCTTTATTTTAAAATATCTGTAGAATAAGCTGTTGGGTTATCAAACTCATTCAGTGATCTGAGTAGATTTCAATCAAAAATTAGTATTTATTTTGCACTATATATACTATACATACACACACACACACACAGATTTCTATAAGGTTCCCATTATTTTATTCATCACATTTTTATTGACTTTTGGTATACTACTTTTGCAAATAATCCTTTTGCACACTGACTATCCAAGTGATGATGAAAGCCTTTACTAGCTTACTAAACAGCACTGGATAAGTAGCTACACTGAAAAATTTGTGAATCCTAGGCAAATACCTGGCAGGCTATAACTCCTACCAAGTAGATAGCTTGAAAAAGTAGAAACTAGTCTTCCACTGAGCACATACTCTGTCTGACAGTCTTTCTCCTTACCTTGTGCAGATCACCCCATGAATTAAGAGCAAGTATCATTTCAGATGAAACTTGATGGCTATTCAACACGGTGTATGCCAAAGTCTATGATGCAATCCATCATTCCTATCCTACAAATTAACTTTTTTTCACATATTTGTAAAGGTGCATCCAGTCTACCCTATGTCATGCTTACTTATTAGCTCACCTCATTTTCAAGCCTCTATTGCAAAAGTGGCACATGACTTACAAGGCTTTTACAGGTAAAGCTGGGCATTTATTACATTGCTTCATTAAACTAGACAGTCATCTATCTCACTATCAACACAAGGAGCCTTGAAAGTACAGATAACAGTCTATTCTCCTTTCAATACCAGATGAATAAACTAATCATAAGAGGATAGGAGGCACATACCAGAGTACTGTTAAATAAATGAAAGAGTCAATGACTAAACAACATCCACTTCTCTTAAAGTGGAGAACCACATTTGAAATTTCCAATTAAGCAAATTATAAGAACTTAAACTGTGTATGATGAATAAAATATTAATTATATGCAAACTACCATAAAATAATTAATATATGGGAAAATTTACATTTTGTTTCTAAAAATAAAAGCTATATTTAATTACAAAAGTGAAAAGTGCACTACTCAGCCATATAAAAGAATGAAATCCTGTCTTTGTAACAAAATGGATCCAACTGAAAACCATTATACTTAGTGAAATAAGACAAATATTATCTGTTCTCCCTGATCTGCGGGAACTAATACAGTACAAAAAACATAATGTATATGAGCAAATTGTCATTTTGAGATTATTATTTACAGTTCTTGTCTCTACTCTTGAAGAATGGTGTTTTGTTTTTTTTTCTCCTCCCCTCTTCTGTTTGTTGAATTCTTTACTTAGTGGAAGGTTAGGCTTATAAAATACACTAAAGCAAAGAAGGGGGAGGGAATGTGGGAGCATGAGCAGAAGGGAGGGTAGGGTGGGAAGTCTATGTTCCTAAATCTGCATATATGAAAAATATGAAATCTGTTCACCTTACTTAAATAAAAAAATAAAAAAGTAGTGACGGCCGGCGCCGTGGCTTAACAGGCTAATCCTCCTCCTTGCGGCGCCAGCACACCGGGTTCTAGTCCCGGTCGGGGCGCCGGATTCTATCCCGGTTGCTCCTCTTCCAGGCCAGCTCTCTGCTATGGCCCGGAAAGGCAGTGGAGGATGGCCCAAGTGCTTGGGCCCTGCACCCGCATGGGAGACCAGGAGAAGCACCTGGCTCCTGGCTTCAGATCAGTGCCGTGCGCTGGCCGCAGCGGCCATTGGAGAGTGAACCAACGGTAAAAAGGAAGACCTTTCTCTCTGTCTCTCTCGCTCTCAGTATCCACTCTGCCTTTAAAAAAAAAAAAAAGTGGTGACATTGTACAAATTCAAACAAGGAGATCTATAATCATATACACATCATATCTTTCTAAGTTAACTACTGTGAACATTTCAGCATGTGTGATTCCATACCTATAAGGTGCTTCAAAAGTTCATGTAAAAATGGAAAAGCTTGAATTGGTGCTAAAAGGTTTTATAATCCATGCATCGTTTTTTCATAGCTTTGTGAAAACTCTGTGTGGACCTAAAATTTACTAATAGCACCAAAACAAAATTATCTGACTTAGTTTTTAAAAGTACATTAGGGGCCAGCACAGTGGCATAGCGGGTAAAGCTGCTGCCTGCAGTGCCAGCATCCCATATGGGCACCCATTCGAGTTCCAGCTGCTCCACTTCCCATCCAGCTCTCTGCTGTGGCCTGGGAAAGCAGTGGAAAATGGCCCAAGTCTTTCAGCCCTTGCACCTGAGTGGGAGACCCAGAAGAAGCTCCTGGCTCCTGGCATCAGATTGGCGCAGCTCTGGCCATTGCGGCCAATTGGGGAGTGAACCAGCGGATGGAAGACATCTCTCTCTCTCTCTCTCTCTCTCTCTCTCTCTCTCTTTCTGTTTCTGTCTTTGTCTCTGTTTGCCTCCCCCTGCCAATCCTCTCTCTGTGTAACTCTGAGTTTCAACTAGAATAAATAAATCTTAACATTATGCTGAGTGAAATAAGCCAGTCCCAAAGGGACAAATATCATATGTTCTCCCTGATTGGCAACAACTAACTGAGCACGAAAGGGGAAACCTGTTGAAGTGAATTGGACACTATGAGAAACAGTGACTTGATCAGCTCTTGTCCTGACTGTTGATGTACAATGCAATACTTTATCCATTATAGTATTTTTTTGTTCTAGTACTATTGGTTGAACTCTGTAATTAACATACAATTATTCTTAGGTGTTTAAATTTTAACCAAAAAGTGATCCCTGTTAAATATAAGAGTGGGAAAAAGAGAAGGAGGAGATGTACAATTTGGGACATGCTCAATTGGACTTGCCCCAAATGGTGGAGTTAGAAACGTGCCAGGGGATTCCAATGCAATCCCATCAAGGTGGCATGTATCAATGCCATCTCACTAGTTCAAATGATCATCTTCAGTTCACAATTGATCACACTGATAGGTCTAAGAGTCAAAGGGATCACACAAACAAGACTAGTGTCTGCTAATACTAACTGATAGAATCAAAAAGGGAGAGAATGATCCAACATGGGAAGCAGGATACACAGCAGACTCATAGAATGGCAGATGTCCTAAATAGCACTCTGGCTTCTGAATCAGCCCTTAAGGCATTTGGATATGGCTGAAGAGTCCATGAGAGTATTGCAGGCATGGAAAGCCAAGACGAAGACGAAGAAGACGAAGACGAAGACGACGACGACGAAGACGAAGACGACGACGAAGACGACGACGACGACGAAGACGAAGACGACGACGACGAAGACGAAGACGACGAAGAAGACGAAGACGACGAAGACGACGAAGAAGACGAAGAAGACGAAGAAGACGAAGACGACGAAGACGACGAAGACGACGAAGACGACGAAGACGACGAAGACGACGAAGACGACGAAGACGACGACGAAGACAACGAAGACGAAGACGAAGACCTAAATGAAAGATCTCTGCGAGTGAGATCCCAGTGGAAAGAACGGGGCCATCAAAGAAGGAGGTACCTTTCTCTGAAGGGAGGAGAGAACTTCCACTTTGACTATGACCCTATCGGAATAAGATCGAAGTCGGAGAACCCTAAAGGCTTCCATAGCCTTGGCAACTCATGATTAGAGCCTAGGGTGATTACTGATGCCATAAACAAAAGTGTCAAATTGTTAAGTCAACAACAGGAGTCACTGTGTACTTATGTCTCATGTGGGATCTGCCCTTAATGTGTTGTCCAATGTGAAGTGATGCTATAACTAGTACTAAAACAGTATTTTTACACTTTGTGTTTCTGTGTGGATGCAAACTGATGAAATCTTTACTTAGTATATACTGAATCAATCTTCGGTATATAAAGATAACTGAAAAAAAAACACCTGGTTTTAAATTGGAAATTGCATAGAAAATTAATCAATTTTTTTAAAAATATCATGTAGGATCTCTGTCTTTAATGTGCTGTACATTGTGATTTAATGCTATAACTAGTACTCCAACAGTATTTTTCACTTTGTGTTGCTATGTGGGTGCAAGCTGTTGAAATCTTTACTTAATATATACTAAACTGATCTGTATATAAAGAGAATTGAAAATGAATCTTGATGTGAATGGAAGGGAGAAGGAGCGGGATAGGGGAGGGTTGCGGGTGGGAGGGAAGTTATTGGGGGTGGGGGGAAGCCATTGTAATCCATAAGCTGTACTTTGGAAATTTATATTTATTAAATAAAAGTTTAAAAAAATAAAAAATAAATATATATATTTATAAAAAAGTGCATTAGTTTTATTTTAATTCTATCTCTAGAGAAATCTCCTTCATGTTAATGTCTACCCTGTGAAGAAATATCATAAATATCTTAACAAATATTCCTTGAATCTGAGTATTTAGGTAGGTTGTTTTAAGTTCATTTCTGTTTTGTTATCCTTACAATTCTTTTATGACCCTCATGCATTTCCTTTATTTTTTCAAACATATTCCTAGAAATCATTTCAAAGAATAAATGCATCCTAATGTTTTAATAATGTCCGACCCATCTTGACAGTTTACATTACCACTAAAATTGCAAAGTTCTGTTGTAGACACTGATATTTCCTGAATACATCAATATTGGAGGAAAGGGTAATTTTAAGTTATCAAACTCTTAATGCTTTCATAACCTTATATTTACAGAATTATTTCAGAGATATATCTTTTTCCTAACATCTTACATTACAATTATACATTTGATGCACTTAAGGAATCAATAGTAACACTTTGTTATTCACTCAAGTCCATACTTCATTATTGCTTCCTCAGTTGTACCCTAATATGTTTTTTCCTTCTGGTTCAGGACACCGCATTGTATCTAGTTGCCATACCTCCTTAGGTTCATGTTAGCTGTGAGAATTTCTGACTTAACTTATTTATTAAAAAACTGAATAAATTGGGGAAGAATAGCCAGATCTCCCACCAGAAGGATTCCAGGTAGTCTATGTTGATACTCCACCTTCAGATAGTAAGAGTTTAACACTATTCCACTAGCATGGTCTGTGATAGTGTCCTTCTTCCAGGAAATACTATAAAAAAGGGGGGAAAGAAAAGAATAACTCACAGTGGATAAATCTATCAGCTACCACCTAAGTGAGGTGCTCAGAATCAAGTATGTAAGCAGTGGGCAATCACACTGACAGTGTATAACCTATATTTGATGAGAATGGTGCTTTCCCATTGTAAACTCCTTTCCAAAAAATCTATAATTATCACCAGAAAAATATTATGCAAATTTTAACTGAGGTATATTCTACAAAATATGTGCTCTGTAATCTACAATCTGTCTGCTTTTAACATGTTTACAAATTTAATGAAAAAACTGTTATGTTTACCTCTCAAAGTGTATAAGATCTGAAAACTGAAATATTGATTTCCACCTCAGAGTCTTGATCATTGGATGAATGATTAAATTGTCACTTATTGCATGCTTTTTTTTTAAAGTCATCCTGACCCTTTTATTGTTGAAATTAAAAAAATAAAAGATACTTAAATACAATGGTGAACATGTAGGACAAAGCAATCAAAAAATTTAACGTTGAATTAAGCAGTACACTGAATGGGTCTCCAAATTGGCTTTGATCCCAAAACTGCTTAAAAATGGGTATGTTCACAGTTAATGACAATTGGCTTATAGGTGAGAGAATGCTGTCAATTTGTTTGTTGCTTTTCTCAAACCTGCGCATGTCTAGGCCCTTGAAGATACAATTGTGTGTGAAATGATGAGAGCTGCTCTGCATTGTAAATATGAAAATTGGATTTTCTTTGAATAGAGGCAGTGATTCTTGGAATACTCTTTGGTAACCATCAAAAAAATTTAAATCTGTTTGGATATTTAGACAGTTCTAACTACCAGCATGCATAATACTTCACTAAAAATCAATCACACACATTACAAACTCCCATAAACAACTTTTTCCAGTTTTAAGCATACAAAGGCATAAACAACATCACATATGGGAGAGCACATGGGAAGAGCTTTTGCCAATGCCCGGAGCCTTTGGCAATATTAGTGTTTGGTGCAATCTTTAAAAGAATTCCAAAGCATGTGGCAAATTGCTCCCTTGCACATTACAGCTGTACTGTAATGATGGGTCACTTGGAATATCTATAGCCCTAAAATAAGGAATACAAAGACCTGATTCTCCTCCCACTCCTCCTCTGACTTGCTAAGGAACTTTCATTTCCTTCATATCTTCGCTCAAATATCCCTTATTAAAGTGGTATTATTAGATTAGGAAAATATTCTGGGCCAAATATTTACAGATCTTGACCAACAAGCTTTGGGTAAATAGAGTGCATTACTGAGACCAAGGTGCACAATTTGCCTTGTGATATTTATAATTCTCTTTGATGTAACTCTTTACAACACTTCCTACCAGCAAACACATGCACTTGCCTGGCTCTATTGTTTAGTGATTGTTATTCTATATTTACATATGTGTTTTCCTTGAATAGTTTTGTTCTTGTTTTTTAAAATCTCCATTTCACGGGAAATGTAATAGAAGGAATATAAATTTTCTAGATCAATGAAAACTTGTCATGTACAAAAATGAAAGAAAAACCCACAAATATTTGGAATGATATGTGACCAATAGGTCTTCTCTTCAGGAATATTGCACAAATTTTAGTAGGAGTCAGCTATATCTGATTTAAACTGTACTTACCAAGATATGGAGAAATGTTCCTAATATGGAAAATGTTAGGAAAACATATTCACTTAAATATTAAATAAGGTTTATTTTAGAAAACCAAGCACAAATTGAGAAGTTAATTGTTAATATTATTTTAGTAATTGTGAAAATATCAGATAAATTAACACATCAGTGAAAATGGCATAGATTTAGATTGGCAAGAAATCGTGTAACAAATTGCTTGGGTCAGCTATGCATGGCTGCAATGAATACTTCACCTACCACTTGCTAAGATAGTGTTTCTTTAGTGTTTTAGGTTTTTTACATACTAAAACTACTGACATATTGACACCTCATAGGCTGATATTGATCTCAACATTTTTGTATCGCACTGAAATATTTTATCATAATACGTAGTAAAATGAAACAGTACCAATATAATAACCAACCTCTTCTGCTAGTTATCATTTGTGCATATGCAGTAAAGCACTACAAAGAGACTCCAAAGATGTTATTCAGTCAATCTAAATAATCAGGTACTTACAGACTGAACAACTATTTTTTTTTTCATTATGATCAAGCTTCAATTCTGTGCTAATAGTTACATATTTGTTAGAACAGTAACAGCCTGTTTCATAAAATATGCCCTCAAAAACTGTCACTGTGGCAGTTTCCAAAAGTTGCCGGTGGCTAAGTTTCACTAGAACTTAACTGAAAAATCTATTAATTGGATAACCATTATGTGAAAAAAAAAACCACTCAAAACAAACAAACAATGTTTTAAAATGTGACAGAAAGGAGTTTGAAGGGAAGAAAGCAGCTTCCAAACTTGCCTAGAAGTAAGTTATAAACAATCTCTTTGAACTTGATGAGAATATCAATGGTTTTATGGTTTTAGTGAAAAGACATCCTACAGTGCTACTTCTTCCTTTGTTTCTTCTTTAGTATGAGTAAGGCCAAAGAAAACTTAGAAACAGAGAACTGAATACTGGGTTTTATTTTTTCTTGCTAGTTTTGGGGTACAATTTAGTAAGGGAAATACTGGTAGAAAAAAAACCTGGACTTCTCAGAAAATTAAATGTGTTCAGCAATTATATCAATGTAAAATATGTGCCAGGCCTTGTTTTAGGGAGGCACAAACAGTGGAGGAGATATCCAGTTCTTGGAGTGACTGATGGTACAAGGGCATTCATACAAAATCTGTGCCAGTGCACTAGGAAATTGAAGAAGCTCCTTCAAGCTGCTAGAAAGTTGACCATTTAGTTAGCCCCATGAATCAGAAAATTAATCATTATATCCAAAGTGCTAAGACAGATGCTAGAAGAGAATACTAAGAAACCTAAAAGTGCAGATTACAGTAGTGCACTGCCCTCTATATATGTCCATTTTGGAATGATGTAGGGTATATGACACACTCATCAATCTATGGCACTTCAGTGCTTATGTCCCCAATTGAGCAGTTTAAATATTCTGAGGGAGATCTCAAAATGTTTTGAAGTCTCATGCAATTAAAGACAGTAGAGGCATAAATTTCAGTATCTCTTCGAAATATACATCATTTTGAGCAATTTCAGTTTCCAGAAAATTCACATATGCTGTACAAAGAGCTCGCACATGCCCCCCAACACTTGCACATGCAATGTGCCCTGTGCAGTTATGTAACATTCACAACAGGGATACATTTTGAGAAATTCAATATGAGGCAAGTTTGTTGTTCTGCTAACTTCATAGAGTGTTTTTATGAATCTGAGATGGCTATGTCACCAGGCAATAAAATCTAGGATGAGCACTGTTTTAGTGGTCAATCATTGACTGAAATGGTTGTGACCCATGATTGTATTGTATTAGTATAGTATATTTGTTACAGTTGATAAAGCCAGTATTGACTCATTATTTTTCAGTGGAGCTCATACTTTACATTAGGATTTACATTAGGATTCACTCTTTGTACTAACACTTCTAGGATTTTAATAGATGCATAATATGTCTATCATTACAGTTCCCTCAGAATAAACAAATACCCTAAAACACCCTGTACTATACCTACTCACCTTTTCCTTACCTTCCCTTGAATCCGAAGCAATCCCAGGTCTTTCATTATCTCCATAGTTCTATTTTTCCAGAATGTCATATAGATAGAATGATATAGTTGGTACCATTTGAATACTGGCTTCCTTTACTTTGCAACATGTATGCATGTTTTCTCCAGGTTATTTAGTAGACTTACAGCTAATTTTGCAAATAGGTCACTAAGTACTATTCCACACTTAATTTTCAGAGCATCAGAATTTATTTATCTATTCATTTACTGAGGCCAGTATTTGGAACAGCAGTTAAGATGCTTCTTGGCTATGTTCCATTATTGCAGTGTCTGGTTTCAACATCCTGGCTCTTATGATTCCATACTCCCACTAATGTGAACCCAGCAAGGCAAAAGATGGTGGCTCAAGTAGTTAGATCTCTGACACCCATGTGGGAGTCCAGGACTGAGTTCCAGGCTCCTGGCTTTCGACTGTCCTAGGCCTAGCTGTTGCAAAAATTTTGGGGTGAACTAAAGATGGATGATCTCTATCTCTGTATCTGTTTCAAGAACATGTTTAAAATAGACAGCCGGCATTTGATTAAGATGTCCTCATCCCATATCAGAGTGCCTGGGTTTTAGTACCAATTCTTCTTCCAATTTACCTTCCTACTAATGTGTACCCAGGTGGCAGCAAGTGATCACTCACGTATTTGTGTCCCTGAAACCCACATGTGAGACCTTAATTAAGTTCCAGGATCCTGTCTTCCTGTATTCATTCTGGTTATTGTAGGTATTTGGGGGTGAGGGGAATACAGACCAACATTTGAAGATTTCTCCCACTCCCCCCCCCTCTCCTTTTCAAATAAAGTGAAAAAGAATATAAACAGCTAGCTAGCTATAAAATTAGCCATTCATTACAGCAAGACATCCTGATTGATTTCAAACCTTTGTTATTATAAATTTGCAATCAAGTCCAACTTTTTGTGTCAACCTAAGTTTCAACTCATGTGCAGGAATTAATATCTAACAATATTTGTTCTAAAGTGAATAGCATGGTAAAGCTATATTTGCTTTTGCAAGATGCCACCAAACTTTCAACATGGTTGCGCAATTTTACATTTCAATCAAAAATGAATGCAAATTCCTGGTGTCACACATCCTTCTCAGCAATTTTTTCAGTACTTTGGATTTTAACTGTTCTAATAAGTAGGTAGAAATATCACACATGGTTTTAATTTGAAATTCCCTAATAAGGAATAATGTTAGACATTTGCTACCTATCTTCTAAGATCATTGCCCCATTTTTAAAAGGGGTTTTATATTTTCTTCTGTTGAGCTTTAAGATGCCTATGTATATTTCAGATACAAAGGCCTTTATCAGATAAGTCTTTTGCTAATATCTTCTCCCAGTCTATGAACTAACTTTTCATTCTCTTAACAGCATCTTTTGCATTATAGAAGTTTTAATTTTCATGAAGTCTATCATCATCTTTTCAGGAGTTATAATTGTAAAGTTATATGTAAAAACTGATTGTCAAACCCACAGTCATTTAAATGTTTTCCTATGTTCCTGTCTATAAGTTATATTTTTTTATTTTACACATTGTTCTATCATCCTATTGAATTAATCTTTGTAAAAGATTAATATCAACACTATTTTCATTTTTTGTATGTTAAAGTCCAGTTGTGCCATCAGTGCTGTTAATAATACTGCCCTTTCTCCATTGACTGTCCTTGTATTTTGTCAGTTATTTTAACTGTCACAAAGTTATATGGGTTTTTTTGTGAGCCAATTTCTGAACACCCAAGTAAAGTTCCAGTGATGTGTATGTCTACACTTTTACCAATACCACATTGTCTTTATTGCTACAGAATTATAATAAATCTTAGCAATGTTAGCCCTCTGACTTGGTCTGTCTGCAGTACTCATATTCTTGTAACTATTATGAGTATTTTTCCTGGGTACATGAACATTAAAATGACTTTTCAATACTCATAAAGTAATTTGATTACACAACAGGGAAAATAGGCCTTAGAGACAACAAAGTTGCTTCTTGAAAAGCAATAGCAGATTATTGCGTGTTCCTCTATGATAGAGAGAATGTAGGTAATATTCAACATATTCCATATCCACCAGTGTAATTATATTACTAAATAAAATTCACCCTAAATAAGCCTAATAAAAACTACATGCCAACTGGAATTTTTTCCAGGCATAAATATCTGATTGATTGAAAACAAATAAATGTAGTTTATTATAATAAACTTATGAAAAAAATCACATTATATCAATAAGTGACAAAAGAGCATTTGATAACCTCTAACACCCAACCATGAGAGAAAAAAAAATTCTGAGAAAACTAGAAATATAAGGAAAACTTCCTTAATGTTGATAAAAATAAATTCTATAAAGACTTATATAATAGTTATATTATCATGTAACATTTAATGGTTAGATGCTTAATGCTTTCCTATGAAGATCAGGAATAAGCTAACAATGACCCCTCCTATCTCTCCTTTTTAATATTGTCAAGGAAGTTCTAGCTAATGCAAAAAGACAAGAAAAAGAAATCATAGGTTACAGAATGGAAAGGAAGAAATGAAACTGTCTTTATATGTAGGGATATGATCATCATACAGAGTTCCTAATAATAGACAGGGGAGGGCATTCAGCCTAGCACTAGTTAAGAAGCTCACATCCCATATTGGAGTGCTTGGGTTCCAGTCCTGGATCTGTTCCTGATTCTAGTTTCCTGCCCATACAGAACCTGGGAGGTAGCAGGTGATGGGCAGAACGGTCAGGTCTTTGCAACCCATGTTGGGGACCTATATTGGCTTAGTCAAAACTCTATTTAAATCAGGCTAAATGTGTCTTCTGTTTCCTGGCAGAATCCTAACTAATAAAATCCATTAGTTGGTACTCATTTAAAAATTATTTATATACCAATATAACCAGAAATGTTAATGGATCCTGAGACCAAGATAAAAGGTCTTTGGAAAAGTCCGTTAAAATGTTCTCTTATAACATCGGGCCACAGAACATTTTCTAGAATTATATCCAAAGACTCATAGATCCTGTTATTTTCCTTCTTACTTTTAAAATCCACTTCACTCAGAGGAAGGAACACATTTCTACCTCTTTAACTTATCTTTCCTTAGTGTTCTGTAGCCTAATTTTTACAATTCTATTAAGTGAAGTTGGTTATTAACTTCCTAAGCTTCCTGGATTTTATTCCTGTAAGAAACAAACACTGAGAAAGTTCCTTTCAAGAGGTGAAACTACCCGGAAAGAATCCTCTGATCCAGCAAACTTCAGTAACAACTACCACCTTTCTGATTCTGACAAGTGCTTTTGCATAATTTTTTTTTTCTGGAGTTCTACCAACTGTTTCAATTTTCTTGCCCCTTCTCTCAGTTTTGACATGTTTAAATTTTGAACCCATATCGATTGCTTGCAGAATTGATGCATCAGATCTTGTAAAGTTGCATTTGATTTGCATGTAAGCAGAGATCCTCCCATCAATTTTTAATACTGCAAGCAGATTTTACAAATTGCATTAACCCAATTTTACAGTAAATGTCAAGATTGTCCAAGGAAGGGATAATAACATTTCTTCATAGATGACACAGCCTGGATAAATTCTGCCAGAAATTCACTGTGGGGCTCAATATTACAAATTCAAAAGTTGATCAGAACCAAGCATTTCTGACCAAAGCAAGCATTTTTTTTAAAAAAAAAATTTAGCTCACATTCCCTTATATTTTTAGTTCAAGAGCTCTAGTGCTGAGCAGGTATTGAGGAAATGAACTTGGCGAGGTGAATTTTTCAAGTTCCCATGCCTGTTGTCCTTGTACCCTTATCTCTATGCTCTCATATCTCAGCGTCTATGGTAACTGCTGTCATGGTAACCAACAGGTACACCTGCTTGTCTAGCTGCCCACACAACCCTGTTATATAATGGCTGTCTCCAGGGCACTTTTGTCTGCAAACTCATAAGCAACTGGGGGTATGGTTGCACATGGCTATTGGTGGTCATGTCTGCTTATGGATGAATGTGGCACACGTATGTGGCTATTGGTAGATGTGGCTGTATGTGGTTATGTGTGGTTATATATGTATGTAGATTTTTCTGACTGCCACAATGGACACAAAGCCTGATACCTCCTGTGGCCCTTCACCATCAGGGAAAATGGCTGATCCTTATGTAATTCTCACCATCACGAGTAACAGAAACATAAAGCCACAAATGGTTCCAAGTTGTTTTCTGATCTGCTGGAATCAGGGCCAAAAGCACCATGGATATCCTCTCCCTGTGAGGGACTATTTCTACTAATATACCTACTTATCTTGGGCTGACTCCTAGTCCTGAACATCAGTCCAATGACAGGTTGGTCACATACTTCAGGGTATCCATAGTTTTTTCCATGGTGTTTATTGATTTAAGCATGCCAACCAATCTTCCTAATGTTCAAAATCCAAAATATAGCCCTCAAAAACATTGCCCATTCATTACAAACTATCAATTCTAGAAGGACATATAGGCACAGTTCCTGCCCAAGAAAAATAAAAAAGCAGACTTCATAGTAGATCACAAACACACGCAGAGCCAGTAAAATGTATAAAGTTCTTTCCTGTACATATTGATTTGCTTTTCATAAATAAATGGAAGCCTTGGGTTGATAAAAAAGTAAAATAATCTCCCTGTTATCTGACTTCTTTTTGGGCAGAGTTCAAGTCCAGGGAAAAATGAAACCAGTTCTGTACTGGGACAGTGATGTGAATAATTACGGTAGGTTAAAGGATACAATATTTAGGTTTTCAAAAGACAAAGTCAAGGCCAAACATTCTATTTTGTAAAAAGTCCTTGCTCATTCATAAAAGCAGAAAGACCAAAGTGGATTATTTACAGAAAAGCCAGTCAGTCCTGTCACATGTTTAAATATTCATTTGTTTATTTTCATCTCATTAAAAGGCAAAAGGACAGAGATACACAGAGAGATTTTCCATCTGCGGGTTCACTCCTCCAGGGAGCCACATTAGTAAGGGCTGGGCCGGCTCAAAGTAAAGAGCCAGGAATTCCATATGGATCTCCCATGTGGGTGAGAGGCACCTAAACACTTCAGCCATCAGCTGCTACAGCTTAGCATTCATTAGCAGGAAGCTGGATCAGAAACAGCGTATTCACTGGGCTGGTGTTGTGGTGCAATGGGTAAATACTTGGGACACCCACATCCCTTGTTGGAGTGCCTGGATTTGATTCATACTTCCGTTTTCAATCCATCACCCTGGAAGGCAGCAGATGATGGCTCAAGAACTTGAGTCTCGACACCGATGTGGGAAACCCAGATAGACTTCCTGGCTCCTGGCTCTGTCTTGCCTAGCCCTGGTTGTTGCAGTAATTTGGGGAGTGAACCATCAGGTGGAATCTCTCTGGCATTCAAATAAATATAGATAAAAGTTTTAAAAGGTTCAGTGTCTCCTAGAACACACATAAAAATTTTTCAAAAAATACCTTCATTGTATACATTAAAAGAAAGTCATTCTGCAATTGCTTTCCTTGAAAAGTCAAGGTGCTAAATTATGAATTGCATTGTTATTTTCTTATATTTGGGAAGACTGGATATAAAATAAATCACCAAGTTTTATATAATTTTTTCATCCTTTTCCATGATAACAGATCAAAGACTTTTTTATTGAGGAAAAATTATTGCTTGAAAGATGGGATGTGCCTAAGCTTTTATATTAATTGGATAGTGATTTATTTCACAAACACATTTGAAGACAGAGGTTGCTAGGGACTGTAAGGGGTGTAGCAGGATAGTGGGATAAGGATTGTAGTCATTCTAATTCACATAGACGCTAAGTATGACAGCATTATTTGGCTGCATATTTTTCCAGGGTTAATCTGAATGATAAATGTAAGTGAGTGAAAATATGTTTTCAATATAACCCCTAGAATTCTTCCTATTCTCATTAAAATTTAATTAGATGATATTTAATGGTACCAAGAATTTATAATGACTATTTCTTCCCTATTCCATTTACATTGTAAAACAAAAAGTCCTGTTGAGGGGGAAAAATGTGTTTCCTATAACTGAAACATTTCTTCTGTATCCAAAACTGATAAGCCAGAACCAGTAATAGGCCAAAAAGCCCACTAAATACAACTAAAAAATGAGTAAGATGGTCACCAAACTTAGGTTTTATTAGCTTTCTGTGTCAAAACTCTTTAGAATGGCTGTCCACACATATTGAGACTGAATTTCCAGTCCAAAAGAGGGAAAGAAAGAAGACTCTAGGCCAAGCATGTGTGGCCCAGATCTATCGAAGAGGATGCAGGACTAACAACTGAGCTCAGTTTCAATGAAACCATGAATCAAGGTTTTATTATTTGCAATCTCCTTTTGATTATGTTTTCAAACAAATATAAAAGACGTTTATGCATGTATGTTTATGAAATGAGTAAGGATTGGCTCTTGCTAATTGACACAATATGCAATAGTATTTTATGTATATAGTACCCATTAGAGAGAAGAGCAATACATATTAAGAGAACTTACCTTGAAGGTAAGACTTTATCTCGGAAAATTTACTCCACTAATGTATCTCAACAAGAGGGGTAAATTTATGTTATAATAGCATTTCATCTTTTTGAAAATAATCAATATTTTATCAGAGTGGCATATTTTAAGAGCATAAACTGCATGCTGTATTTTAGATAAATATAATAATATTTTCATAGCTCAAATGAACTCTACTTTTAATTCACTCATTTATTAGTAGTTGCTTGCTCTTTGAAGCATCAGTTCAGGATTCACCAACAGAATTGTTCTTTGGATGCCTCAGAGGAAAGACATGCAGATATAGTAAGACCCAAAGCAAAATTAATGTTCTATTCCAAAGTAATTACCAACAATGTCATAGAAGGATCTTAGAATTATTTTTAAATAAAATTTTAAAAAATTAATTAAGGAATACAAATATCATGCATTTCATATATACAAATCTGGGAACATGGTGATTTTTGCCGCTATACCTCCCCTCACCCATACCAGCACCCTTCCTTTCTCCCCCCTCTCCCATTCCCATTCTTATTTTTTTTTCAAATATCAACTTTTCTTTAATAAAGGAGCAGAAATAAATTCCTGGAAAAAAAGACAGTCTCATCAAGAAATGGTGCTGGCAAACAGGATCACCAAATGCAGAAGAATTAAAGACCTCTACCTTACACAAAAATCCATTAAAAATATATATATATCAGAGGGGGCGGGTGCCGTGGCTTACTTGGTTAATCCTCCGCCTGTGGCGCTGGCATCCCATATGGGCACCAGTTCTAGTCCTGGTTGCTACTCTTCCAGTCTAGCTCTCTGCTGTGGCCTGGGAGGGCAGTAGAGGATGGCCCAAGTCCTTGGGCCCTGCACCCGCGTGGGAGACCAGGAGAAGCACCTGGCTCCTGGCTTTGGATTGGCGCAGTGCCACCCATGGCGGCCATTTGGGGAGTGAACCAACAGAAGGAAGACCTTTCTCTCTGTCTCTCTCTCTCACTGTCTATAACACTACCTGTCAAATTATATATATATATATATATATATATATAGAGAGAGAGAGAGAGAGAGAGAGAGAGAGAGACACCTAAATCTACTACCTGATACCATTAAATTACTAGACAACATTGAGGAAACCTTATATGACATTGGCATAGGGAAAGACTTCTTTGAAAAGACTGCAGAAGCACAGGCAATCAAAGCCAAAAGTACCAAATTGGATTACAATAACTGGGAAGATTCCACACTGCAAAGAAACAGAATTAACTTTAAAAGCAGAGAAAATGGGGTTGGTGCTGTGGTGCAACAGGTTAAAGCACTGGCGTGTGGAATCAGCATCCCATATGGGCACCAGTTCTTGTACTGGATGCTCTATTTCCAATCCAGCTCCCTGCTAATCAGCCTGGGAACACAGTTGAAGATGGCCCAAATCCTTGGACTCCTTCACCCACATGAGAAACCTGGAAGAAGCTTCTGGCTTCATACTGGCTCAGCTCTGGTTGCTTTGGCCATTTGGGGAGTGAACCAGCAGATGGAAGACTGACCCCTCCCTCCTTCTCCCTCTTCTCCTTGCCCTCTCCCTCCCCCCCCCCTTTAATTTTTTCAAATAAATCAAAAAATCTTTATAAAACAAGGCAGAGAACTATAGACCAATATCTCTGATTAACATAGATGCAAAAATCTTCAACAAAATACTAGTTAATGGAAACCAACAACGTATCAGAAAGATCAGTCACAGGAACTGAGATTCATCTATGGTATGCAGGGATGGTTCAATATTCACAAATTAATTTTATACATTATATTGACAAAATGAAGAACAAAAAATATATGGTTATCTCGATAGATTCAGAGAAATCATTTGATAAAACACAACATCTTTTCATGATAAAAACTTCTTTTTTAATGACACGTAGAGTTATAGACAGTGAGAGGGAGAGACAGAGAGAAAGGTCTTCCCTCTGTTGTTTCACCCCCTAAATGACCGCTATGGCTGGCACACTGTGCTGATCCAAAGCCAGGAGTCAGGTGCTTCTCCCTGTTCTCCCATGCGGGTGCAGGCACCCAAGTACCTAGGCCATCCTCCACTGCCCTCCTGGGCCACAGCAGAGAGCTGGACTGGAAGAGGAGCAAGCAGGAGTAGAACCCAGTGCCCAAATGGGATGCTGGTGCCACAGGTGGAGGATTAGCCAAGTGAGCCACGGCACCGGCCCCACAACATCCTTTAATGATGAAAACCTTAAGCAAATTGTGTATGGAAGGAATATTGCTCAATACACAATCAAGCAATTTATGACAAACCTACAACCAGCATCCTATTATATGGGGTAAAGCTAGAGGCATTCCTCCTAAGATCCAGAACCAGACAAGGATGCCCGCTCTCACTGATCCAAAAGAATCCACTGAGACACTATTTGAACTCATAAAAGAGTTTGGTAAAGTGGCAGGATATAAAATCAACATAGAAAAATCAAAGCCTTTATAAACACAGGCAATGCCATGACTGAGAAAGAACTTTTAAGATCAGTGCCATTCAAAATAGTTCCAAAAAGAATTAAATACTTTGGAATAAATCTAACCAAAGATGTCAAAGATCTCTCTCATGAGGATATCAAAACATTGAAGAAAAAAATAAAACATTAAAAATGGAAAAAACTACCATTTTCATGGATTGAAGAATCTATATCATAAAAATGTCCATACTGGCCAGCACCGCGGCTCACCTGTCTAATCCTTGCCTGCCGCGCCGGCACCCCGGGTTCTAGTCCCAGTCAAGGCGCCAGATTCTGTCCCTGTTGCTCCTCTTCCAGTCCAGCTCTCTGCTGTGGACTGGGAAAGCAGCGGAGGATGGCCCAAGTCCTTGGGCCCTGCACCTGCATGGGAGACCAGGAGGAAGCACCTGGCTCCTGGCTTCGGATTGGCGCAGCACGTTGGCCAAGGCTGCCATTTGGGGGTGAACCAACGGAAAAGGAAGACCTTTCCCTCTGTCTCTCTCTGTCTCATTAACTCTGCCTGTCAAAAAAAAAAAAGTCCATACTATTGAAAGCAATTTACAGATTCACTGCAATCTCAGTCAAAATACCAATGACATTCTACTCAGATCCAGAAAAAAAAATGATGCTAAAATTCATGTGGAAACACAATAGACCCTGAATAGCTAAAGCAATTTTATACAACAAAAGCAAAGCCAGAGGCATCACAATACCAGATTTCAAGACACACTATGAGGCAGTTATAATTAAAATAGCCTGGTACTGGCACAAAGATAGACTTGTAGACAAATGGAACAGAATAGAAACTCCAGAAATCAATCCATGCATCTACAACAAACTTATCTTTCACAATGGAGTGAAAATCAATCCTTGGAATGAGGCCAATCTCTTTAACAAAGGGTGCTGAGGAAAATATATCTACATGCTCAGAAGTATGAAACTAGACCCATAGCTTATACCTTACACAAAAATCAACTCAAAATGGATCAAATACCTAAATCTATGACCAGATACTGTCAAATTACTAGGGAACATTGGGGAAACTCTGCAAGACATTGTCATAGGAAAAGTCTTCTTGAAAAAGACCCAAGAAATATAAGTAATCAAAGCCAAAATTGACAAATGGGATTACATCAAATTGGGAAGCTTCTGCACTGCAAAACAAATACTCAGGAAAGTAAAGAAGCAACCAACAGAATGGGAGAAATTATTTGCAAACTACACAACTGGTAAAAGAGTTAATATCCAGAATCTATAAAGAACAAGACGTTCAACAACAACAAAATAATCAGTTAAGAAACAGGCAAAGGACTTGAATAAATACTTTTCAAGAGAGGAAATTAAAATGACCAACAGACACTTTTGAAAATGCTCAGGATCACTAGCCATCAAGGAAGTATAAATCAAAACCCCAGTCAGATTTCACCTCACTGTAGTTAGAATGGCTCTCACTCAGAAAACAACAAATGTTGTTGAGGATGTGTGGAAAAGGGTATCCTAGTCCACTGTTGGTGGGAATGTAAACTGGTTCAGCCACTGTGGAAGACAGTAATGGAGACACCTCAGAAATCTGAATATAGACCTACTATATTACCCAGCCACCCCACTCTTGGGAATTTACCACAGGGAAATGAAATCAGCAAATAAAAGAGTTATCTGCACTCATCCATGTTTTATTGCAGCTCAATTCACAATAGCTAAGACATGGAATCAACCCAGATGTACATCTACTATTGACTGGATAAAAAATTATGGTATATATACAATATGGAGTACTACTCAGTTGTTAAAAAAATTCAAAGCCTGGCTGGTGCCATGGCTCAATAGGCTAATCCCCCACCTGCGGTGCCGGCACCCTGGGTTCTAGTCCTGGTCAGAGTGCCAGATTCTGTCTCAGTTGCTCCTCTTCCAGTCCAGCTCTCTGCTGTGGCCTGGGAGTGCAGTGGAGAATGGCCCAAATTCTTGGGCCCTGCTCCCGCATGGGAGACCAGGAGAAGCACCTGGCTCCTGGCTTGGGATCAGAGCAGTGCGCCAGCCGCAGCACACAGGCTGCAGTGGCCATTAAGGGGTGAACCAACGGAAAAGGAAGACCTTTCTGTCTGTCTCTCTCTCACTGTCCACTCTGCCTGTCCAAAAAAAAAAAAAATTTCAAAGCCTGTGTTTTGCAACTAGATGGATGCAAGTGGAAACCACTATACTTAGTGAAATAAGCCAGTCCCAGAAAAACAGATATGTTTTCCTTGATCTGAGTTTATTAATAGAGTACCTGAAATGTAATATATTGGAGTCAAATAGACATTTTGTGATTCAATGATTGTTATAGCCCTTTCTCTTCCATTGAAGAACAGTGGTTTTTTGTTGAACTCTTTTGCTTAGGATAGGGTTTATTATATGATTTATATATATTCATATATATTATATGATATTATATGATCATTAAGTAAACTGAAAATAGATCTTTGTAAAAATCAAGAGTGGGAATGTGAGAGGAAGGAGGAGGAAGGGTTAGAGCATAGGGGGTCAGGGAGGGAGAGTGCTCCTAAATTTATATATGTGAAACACATGAAACTTCTATAACTTAACATTTTTTTAAAAAGTTGTATTTTGTAATGGGTAGATGCTTAGCACAGAAGATGCTACTTGGGACTCCAGGACCAACCTTAGTGTGCCTGGGTTCAGTTGACAGCTACTCCCTTGATCCCAGACTGCTGCTAATGCATACCCTGGAAGGCATCAGGTGATGAGTCCAGAACATGGGTCCCTGCCAAAGTTCATGGGAGACTCAGATTGTGTTCCAAGCTTCTGGCTTTAGCCAGGCTCAGTATCTGCTGTTGCAGGATTTGGTAAGTGAACCCACAGATCGAAGATATTTCCCTCTCGTTTAGTTAAAAATACAAATCTTTTTAGAATCCTTAAAGTAACCTACACTTGAGTTAACTTTTTATTTATTAATTCTGTTTGATCTTGTGGATCCCATTTGATACAATAATTTCATGGTTAGAATTTTGATCCTGTTGCCAATTCAAAGTCTGTTTCATGCCCTATCATTACTGAATGTGTAAAGTTATCAAATCAATTATTCCTGCTGTAATACTGGTTTAAAACACTAGCTAACATTTACTGAGTACCACTGTGTGGCAGAGTCTGCTATAAATACTTATTTATACATTTCACAAATAAGAAGCCTGAAGGTATATGAAACTTCTTAGTTAGTAAATGTATAGTCCAGACTTACCTACAGACAATCTTGTACTAAAGTCCTTAAACATGATCATCTCTGGTTACATAAGGGTTATACAAATAAAACTTATTCTCTAGGTTATTCAAGTAAATAGGTTTAGCGTTTATTGTTAGTTCTCACAAAGCTTGAGCCATTTCTTTTCATCAACTCTTTATATTGCATAATCCCAGATGGAAAAGTATGCATTACATTTTACCAACACATTCAGAAATATAGTAAGTAGAACTATTTAACCACATTGTATTCAGAAAAGACTAGAGCATTTATAGGCCAAGAATTTTCCTTCTACAGCGTGGTTATACTAGCTTTGCAAGCTGTCTTGTCCATTGAAAAAGTATCTGTGAATAGCACATAGTGAATAGAAAATATTTTTGCAGATGTTCAGTGGTATTCATGAGTTCCTGCAAATACCCGCAAACACCCACAAATTTTCCCCCAAGTGTCGGCTAATTTTCACTTCATAGATCTGTGAAATATTTTAAAATAAAAGCAGCATGTCAGGAAATCTTTTGTTGTCTGGTTCCTTCCTTCTTGGCTCCCTGTATTTTATCTCTTACCCTGTTTTGCCATATTTTTCTATGCACAATATACATATATATGTGTGTATGTGTAAATATATGTATGTATATATACTGATTCAATACTTCCTGCTAAAAAAAATCCCAACATTCTAGAAACTCAAAGGACTGTTAGAGTGAACATCTTATATTTATCACCTGAGTTCTCTCATTGGCATTTTACTCTATTTTTTCATTTCACAAATTTTCATATATATATTCAACCATTTCCTAATCTTAATTTTTAAGAATTTCAGAGAGGCCGGTGACACGCCTCACTTGGCTAATCCTCCGCCTGCGGCGCTGGCACCCTGGGTTCTAGTCCCGGTCGGAGCATCAGATTATATCCTGGTTGCTCCTCTTCCAGTCCAGCTCTCTGCTGTGGCCAGGGAGTACAGTGGAGGATGGCCCAAGTCCTTGTGCCCTGTACCCATATGGGAGACCAGGAGAAGCACCTGGCTCCTGGCTTCGGATCAGTGCGGTGCACCGGCGGCAGCAGCCATTGGGGGGGTGAACCAATGGAAAAAGGAAGACCTTTCTATCTCTCTCACTGTCCACTCTGCCTGTCAAAAAAAAAAAAGAATTTCAGAGAAAATTGTAGATATCTGTAGCTACCCCCTAAATATCTTAGCAGGCATACTATAGATTACTTGAATAATTAATACTGTTATACTGTTTATTTTCATTTTATGTAAAATTTGCACACAATAAACATGGAAATCTACATTGTAATTTAAGTTTTTATTCTAAACTCCTATCAAGATAGATACAAGTATTCTCTCACATTCAACACTGAAAAGCAATTTAATCCACACTCTTTTCTTGCTGCCTATTGGACCTATAATCAGTAACTTTTAAATAGCGTACAGTTTATTGTCAGCTTTAGAATATTGTGCCTAACTATACTTTGAATTCTCTACTACGGAAGGCCATTGTTTCTCACCCTAAATTATCCACAGGAACATGGAGCTCAAATATATTGCTTGGGAGAAGTTTCCAGATCACAATACAAGAAGGAGGAAACCAAATACAGTCGGGGTGGTCTCCATGATTATAGGAAATTGAAATTAGCAAGTGAAGAGCAATGTGACCACAATTTATGTGGCAAGAGAACAGGGACCTACAAAGATAGCAGGAGCTTCAGAAGTGTGTTGAGAAATCCCAGGAAGCATTAGGGTGAGGAATAATTTGCACATGTGTAAGAAAAAAAAACTGCCCAGGTGAACAGGAGGTGGAGAAGCTATTGGAAAATAGTATGCTGAATAATTCTGCAAAGGTCAGGTAGAGAACAACTTGCTTTCCAACAAGCCAGCACAGAAAGTTGCTCAAATACAAGAGGCATGAAATAGGGTCTTCGGAAGGATATCACCTCAGGCCTGCTAAGTGATCCTCAGATAATTGCTGCTCTATTATCTTAACAGTAATTAAGAGATCAAACTGATCCCAAGTAACTTCACTGTACACACACACACACACACACACAAGGATCTGAAACTACTGAATAAGTTGTGTCCAAGATTCCCAATTTATATTATTTGGATAAAATTCCCATTCATACAAAGAGAAAGCCTAGAATGGCGGCAATTTTTTTTCCTAATGAACCATTTTTATATTTATAGCATTATTTGTGGGTCATACTAAAATACCAAATTGAAAATTAGCCCTCAATTGATTTATTGAAATTTGAGGCCTGCTGGTAGTTGCATTGGCAGGGCCAGGACAAACAATTTCCAGGACCTTATATGGCTCAAAAACTATATGCTCCCACCCTTGGAAGACCTCAACCAACAGGAAAAAGAACAAAACAAAAACAAAAAGTGGAGTCCGGCATTATGTCATAGTGGGTAAGGCCATGGCCTGTAGTGCCCACATCCCTTACACACGCCAGTTCGAATCCCGGCTGCTCCACTTCCAATCCAGCTCTGCTATGGCCTGGAAAAGCAGCAGAAGATGGCCCAGGTCGTTGGGCCCCTACACCCACGTGGGAGACCAGAAAGAGGCTCCTGGCTTAAGATCGGTGCAGCACTGGCATTGTGGCCATCTGAGGAGTGAACCAGTGGAGGGAAGACCTCTCTGTCTCTACCTCTCTGCCTCTCCTGCTCTTTCTGTGTAACTCTTTCAAATAAGTAAATAAATCTTAAAAAAAATAACAGAAATGACAAGGATGATAGAATTAAAAGAAAACAATTAAAAAACAATCATTATAAATATGCTACATGATGATAAAAGAAATAACTCAAGGAAAATTTACAGAGATACAAAATAAAAGACTTTATATAAAAAGTATATTTGATGTGATTAACAGGTGAGACATTGTAGAAGGTACAATGAATGTATTTGAATACATGGGCTAACAAGCATCCAAAACAATGTCTAGAAAGATAAAAAGGTTGAATAGGCCAGTTTCTAGCAATAAATACCCATAACAACTAATCTTCTAGAAAAGTGGGATAAATATATTCACAGATCTGAAGGTCAAATGTTTTGCTATTCTGAAGACAATTTTAAGCACAGCTTCAAAAGACACAACAAACCCAAGCAAAACAAGCATAAAGGAAACACCTCTAAGGCGTAACATAATCAAATCATTGAAAACCAGTAACACAGATAGTACCAGTAATGCAACTACACACAAAGAATAAATAAGACTTCTTGAAAGTTTTCATGCAAATTCATATTATGAATATAAATGCACAGTTTTCAGAACTTTGCATCAAAATAAACATACCTGTTAATTCCTTTATTCTTACATTTTAAGTACATATATAAACACAGAAAAATAAACATTACAAAATAATTTTTACCAGAAAAAAATGGAATCATGACTTTAAATAATTGCAAGGGAAATTTAAAATATCTAGCAAATTAGAAATATTAGCGAAGAGCAAATAATTCAAAACTGAAAGATAAATGTTTCCACACCAAGAAAACTAGAAAATGTGTCTCCAGAACTACATTATGGAATGTTTAAAGGAATAAAGATTATATTATCATATGGACATTGATTGTATCTGAAAGAATGAAAATCAAAAACAGTAAGTAAATAGGTAAATATAACAATCTTCTATGTTTAAGTACATTTAAAGATAATAGATAGCTGTGGTAAAATTAATCACTATGTAGTTTTTAATATGATATAAAATATTTCATAATGAACAAAGGACAGGAAGGGAGAAATGGAACAATTAAATTGTAGGTTTCCTAAAGCATATGTAAGGTGGCATAATGTTATAGAAGGCAAACTTTGATAGGTGACAACATATTTTGTAAAGTTAGAACAATCAGTAAAATAAAAGTCATATGAAAGTACAGAAATTTGAAATAATGTATCAGGCATTGAGATGAAAGTTAATGTTCTGGAGCTGGCTGAAAACACAAGGATAGAAAAGGTGAAATGAGATGTGAGACACTATAACACCTTTCCTTTAGGAAGGTGAAGAGAAGCCAGTGGCAAAGTGAACAGTCAATGAGGAGTCAACTAAGGACTCTCCAGGCAAAATCTGTCTTGTTACCACTGCAGACTTAATCATTTGGTTGACTATGGTGAAATAGTTTCATACTTTCCACACATCGAAAGTCACTACACTTAAAAGGAGATTTTTTTTTTCTGCTGTTAGTAGTAGATCTAAGTTTATTAAGCATGTTTACTTCTAATATTTTACATCTTTAATATATTACTAACGATTAAAAATTCCACAATTTACAATAAGGCATTTTGAAATAACTATGTCCATATATATCAATATTATTGGCTTCTATTATATGCACAGCAATTTCAGTTTTGTTTTTATAATTAATTTTAAGCAAATTACAAAATTTTTTCAAAATAGGAAAATGGAAAAATCTTTTCAACAAATGGTACTGGAAAAATAGGTCATCCATATGGTGTGTGTGGAGGAAATTACATCACTCAATCTGGGGTGGGCATTTGGCACAGCATTGGATCACAAATAGTATGCCAATATTCCACAGTCCCTGGCTCCACTTCTGATTCTAGCTTCCTCTTAAAGCATACCCTGGGAACCATCAAGTTTTGGCTGAGGTACTTGGGTCTTTGACACCTACATTAGATAGTCAGAGCGAGATCCTGCTCTTGGCTTTGGCTGCCATGAGTACTTGGGAAGTGAACCAACAGAGGAAAGACCCCCCCCCCCCCCCCGTTTTCTGTTCTGTCTCTGACACTGCATGTCTACCTTTGTGCCTTACAAATAAAATGAAAATAAATAAAAATCATAAAAGCAGTCAATTATCTTTAACCCATACCTCACATCATACAAAATTTTGTTTTACAATTTGGCCTTATAAAAACCTAAATATAAATTCTGAAACTATAAATCTTCAAGGAGAGAAAAATAGAATGTTTTTGTACCATGTGTACATATTTTATTTAATACAAAAAGCAATTATCTATAAGAAAAGTAATACATTATATATTATCAATATTAAAGTATCTGTTTATCAAAAGTTACCATTTAAGAAAATTGATGGGCAAACTACATAAGAAAAAATATCTGCTAACATAATGATAAATGAGTTATATATAAAACACATATAAAAGAATGTCTCAATCCAATGATATACTAATAACATGGATAAAATACACACTTCACAAATGAATTTTAAGAATGGTAATAAGCAAATGGAAAAACTCTCAACATCACTAATAATCATGTAAATTAAAACTAAATCTCAATGAAATAGACCATATCACTTCTAGAGTGGCTAAAATAAGAACAGCAAAAATACTAAGTGTTTGTGAGGTAATAGAAGAAGTGAAACTCATATCATTGATATTGATATAAAATAGCACTACTATTTTGGCAAGCTTCGGCTCTCATAACATTTGATATAGACCTACCCTGTACCTAGGAATTTCATCTCTAGCTATTTACCCAAGAGATTTGAAAATGTACATCTACACAATTATATTAAATGTTTACTTCATATTTATTCAAAGTCAAAATGGGATTCATCTAGATATGTAACAAGAGAAAATTTTTAAAAAAATTATACTGTAGTTATCAAATGGAAAAATACTTATCAATAAAAAGGAACAAACTACTGATACAAAAATGATACCAATATTAAGCTGGGACAAAGAAAATGAACAAAAATACCACATTCAGCATAATTTGTTATATGAAGTACTAGAAAATATAAAGCTGGTCTATGGGGAGAAATAATTAGTGTAGCAAAGGGAAAGGTCCAGCCAGTGATATTTACTGGGAAAGGAGATGAGGAAGATATCCAGGATCATGTGCATTCCACATCCTGATAGGCTGGTGGGTTACATGTCAGGGGTAATGTGCATGAAACGGGAATAGCACAGGATTCTAACTAAGAGAGCTTTTCCTTAGGCAATTCTGATTTTTGTGTATACAGTAGAAATCCTATGAAGTGATGATGTATTTCCTTAAACTAGTATTTCTTTGTGTATGCTGTATGTGTATCTTCTAAAGGCCAAAGCTAAAGTCCTTAAATTTACAAACAAAATGTGTCAAATTCTAGAGCTGTGTTTTTGCCTTCAGATTCTATCTGAATCATCTTGTTTTGTGTATAAGTCTTTCATAATGACTAACAACATGCTTAGGAATTGTAAACAGCAAAGGGTAAGTTATTTTTTTGAGACTTCAGAAAACTCAGGGTTTTTTTGTTTTGTTTTGTTTTGTTTTCTGAAAAGGAAGAATGCAGTTTTTTTCCAATCAAGTATCAGGGTTTTGTTTGTTTGAAAGGAAAAGGGTTGGTGGGGTGGTGGAGGGGAAGGAGGAAGGAAGGGAGAGGGAGATGGAGGAAGGGAGAGGGAGAAGGAGAGAGGGAGAAGGAGGAGGGGAGAGGGAGAAGGAGAGAGGGAGAAGGAGAGAGGAGGGGGGAGGGAGGAGGGGAGAGGAGAGGGAGGAGGGAGGAGGGAGGAGGGGAGAGGAGAGGGAGAAGGGAAGAGGAGAGGGAGGAGGGAGGAGGGAGGAGGGGAGAGGAGAGGGAGGGGAAGGAGGGGAGAGGAGAGGGAGGAGGGAGGAGGGAGGAGGGAGGAGGGGAGAGGAGAGGGAGGGGAAGGAGGGGAGAGGAGAGGGAGGAGGGAGGAGGGGAGAGGAGAGGGAGGAGGGGAGAGGAGAGGGAGGAGGGGAGAGGAGAGGGAGGAGGGGAGAGGAGAGGGAGGAGCGAGGAGGGAGGAGGGAGGAGGGGAGAGGAGGGGAAAGAGAGGGAGGTAGAGGGAGAGGGAGGTGGGGGGGAAAGAGAGAGAGAGAAAAGGAACTTGTTTCCATTTGCTAGTTCACTCCCTGAAAGTGGCACCAGTTCAAGTGCTGGCTGCTCCACCTTTTATTATTATTATTATTAAAGTCAACAAATTTTATGTATTTTACATATACAGATTTAGGAGCATAGTGATACTTCCCATCCTACCCTATCTCCCACCCATGCTCCCACTCTGCCTCCCACTCACATTCCCATTCCTTCAATTCTTACAATTTCTACTCAGTATATTTTATACTTATGCGATTAACCCTACTCTAACTAAAAAATTCAACAAATAGTAAGAAAACAAACAAACAAACAAAAAACAAAAACCACTGTCCAACAGAAGAGACAAGGGCTATAAATAATCATTGAAACCCAAAATGTCAATTTCACAAATTGCATTAGTTTGCATTATTTTGGTACTTTATTCATTTCCACAGATCAGGAAAAGCATGTTTCTTTTTTGAGACTTATTTCACTAAGTATAATGCATCCATTTTGTTGCAAAAGACAGGATTTCATTGTTTTTATGGCTGAGTGTGTTCCATACTAAATATATATATACATACGCACACACAGTTACCACAATTTCTTTATCCAGTCATTTGTTGATGGACATCTGGGTTCATTCAATACCTTACATATTGTGAACTGAGCTACAACACACATGGGCATAAAGATAACTCTTTCATGTGCTGATTTCATTTCCTTTGGGTAAATTCCCAGGAGGGGCACTGCTGGGGCTGCTCTACTTTAAATCCCGATTCCTGATATGCTCCTGGAAAAGCTGTGGAAGATGGCCCAAGAACGTGGGCCCCTGCACCAATATGAGAGACCTAGATCAGGCTCCTGGTTGCTGGATTCTGCCTGGCCCAGGCCTGGCCATTGCAGCCATTTGGGGAGTGAACCAGCAGTTGAAATTCTCTCTCATAAACTCCTCTGTATCTGTAACTCTTTCAAATAAACGAGTTTTTAAAAAGAAAAAAAGAAAGTTATAAAAAGATTGGGTAAAAATAAGAGAAATCTTCCATCCTCTGATTCACTCCCCAGATGACCTCAATGCCCAGGGCTGTGCCAATCTGAAGTCAGGAGCTTCTCTCTGGTCTTCCACGTGGGTGCAAGTGTCCAAGCACTTGGACATCTGCTGTCTACTCCATGCAAATGTGCTTGGGAAAACAATCTGAAGTGGAGCAACTGGGAAATGAATCAGTGCCTAAGAGGGATGCTGGCAACCCAGGTGGTAGTTTTCCCACTAGGCCACAATGCCAGCCCCAAGGGGAAAATATTTTAAGTATCATTTGAATAGTGTTTGCCTTTAATAAATAAGATCATTAAATTTTATAACAGTGTTATCTATTGTCCTACTTTTTAAACTATATTTACATATGCAATGTATTAAAAGTAATTTGACCTAAAACTTAAACTCATTATTCATATTAATAAGGTAATTGAGAAAGATAATTGGGAAAGATACTTTGAGGAGATACATGGATACATGATAAAACCATGATATATTTGGGACATGTTAAAACAAAGAAAAAATTTTAAAAATAATTTTACTATGACTCCTAGAATAGGAAACACTTGTTTACATAAAATGTATTCTATTTGAAAATTTAACAGCAAAATAAAAGATTTAAATTTTAAATAATTCTGAAAATCTTTTCAGTAGTACCAAGTTTTTCCTAAAGTTGTGACAAAATTTACAAAATAGAAATGGGTTCATACTGGCAGTCCTGAATTATTTTAATAATCCATGTAAATTATTCATTAGTATCCCATTCACAGACTTATCCAACAATTAATTCTCTGGTCAGTTCTCTTAAATATGAATTTTTTATAAGTAATAATTGACACGGTCTGTAATATCAGTGAAACAATTTATATATTTTTCTACCTCAGTTTATTAATAAATCCTGATTACTTTATTATTTGGCAATGTGTTCCTCAACTTAACTTTTTAAAATTTTCACTATTGATTTTCTTTGCAGTGACCATTTACAGGGAAATACATTTATGACTTTGAAAATCATAGAAAAGAGTAAACAGTCACAGGCAGTATTCAATATGGTCCCCAACCATTCTCATGTCTTCCTAGCATCAATGCCTTATATCCTTTGAGTGTGGGCTGGACTTGTTGGCTCTCTTTTGATGAATTCAGTACAACAAAGTGATGACATGGCACTTCTGAAATAAGATTGCAAAATGACCATGACTTCTATTGTTCTTGTCTTAACCTTGCCCTTAAGTCTCCCTCAAGAATCCCAACTGTGGACAGCTGTTACTCCGTAAGCAGTATAATAAAGAAGTCCATGTAGAAGACATTGGCCAGGATCCAGAGAAGCTGCCAACAACTGCAGGAATGGCTGTAGCCCCTGTGATCACCAAGATATTAGCCTTAGATATTCTGCATCACAGTGAGGCAGCTAAGCATGCCCAAACTCCTGCCCCACAGAAATGTTGAGAAAAAGGTTTTAAGTACCTGAATGTTAAGGTGGTTTGTTGCGTAGCCAAAAATAGCCAATACAAAGAACAAGAGAGTTATGTTGATTGTAGAAAGTGGCAAGTCAGGTAGACTTACTGTCTGGGTGATTACTAGCCTGCTGGTAACTGTTCACCACCTGCCCCCTGACACCCACACACACCCCCACACACACATGCACACATACAAACACAAATAAACTATCACCACCCAAAAGTAAGTTTCAGAGAATTTTTACAAGTTACCCAATACCCAGATGTTTAAACTACAGAGAGCAGAGGAAACAATTATATTTAAATCCCTATTATTAAATACTTGAATATCAAACATCCATCCCATTCTTTCTTCACATTTACTTCATTTTTCTTAGAATATTAAATCTGAAAAACATAAAGAAAGGGAAACTAACCTTATTATAAATAGCTCCTTAACTTCAGCTAGGATAGAGTGTCAGACTACAATGACACTTCGTAGGATGACAACTTTAACATGGTTTCTCTGCTGTTAGAACTGAATGATGACATTCTGTTCCATCCCAGTTCTCTGCACTTTCAAACTTAGTTGTATTTGTTATCACATATTGCTAGAACCATGCACTATTCTCCATGTACAAGTGTGTCTGCCTTCTTTTCAAAGTATCCACAGTATTTATTTGATAGGCAGAGAGAGAGACAGACAGAGAGAGAGAGAGAGAGAGAGAGAGAGAGAGAGAGAGAAACTTTCAACTTCTGGTTCACCAATCAAATGCCAACAAAACCAGGGAAGAGTTCGGAGCGTGAAACTCTATCCTAGTCTCCCATGTGGGTAGCAAGGACTCAACTACTTGAGCCATCATCATCTGTTGCCCCCTAGGGTGTGCATTTGCACAAGTTGGAATTGAGAATGGATCCAGGACTCAAACCCAGTCACTAATATGGGGTGCAGACATCCCGTGTGGTGTCTTGATTGCTACACCAAACACTGTCCCGGATGTGCTGGCCTTTAAAACAGAGTAACACCTCCACGAGTAGCTGTACCACCATAAATGAGGATAGGGTCTGGGTGTTTGCTTTTCATATAGTTGCTCTACCCCAGAAGTATTACCACATGCAATAATTGCCCACAAGTGACGTGAACCTGAGAGATGTACTATTTTCTAGGATGACTCCAATTTCATAATTGTCAAGACTGATTTTGAAGTTAAAAAAAAAAAACTGAAAAACGAGAAATAAAAATATAAAATTTAAAGTGGCTTTTTTAAAAAAATATTTAAGGCTTTATTTTTAAAGCCTTTTTGTTGTTGTAACATAAATTTTAGCATAAATGCAATTTTATCTGAGAAGGTTCCACCCAGTAAAATCCAAAGCAGGCTTTTCTGTGTGGGACTGCCATCTAGTGGGCAGTTCAGTGGGGCTAGCTAATAATGGCAGTGAACTTGGTTTGATGTGAGCAGAGCCAGTTTGTTCCACAAATATTTACTGAGCACCAACTATGTGAAAGGTATTTTTTTACAAGTTGTAGGAGACTATAAAAACTCAGATCCTAAGCTCAAATGTTCATTTATTCTATTCTCTACAACTAAAAACCACAATTTGCTATAGCTCCCTTTAATCTCAATGACTTGAAATTTGAAGATATTGCGATATTAAATAAGTCCTTTGATGCCTTCTAGAACCTTTACTCACTTCCTGCACCACAGCAAGTTATGAATTTAAAATAAGCCATGACTGAAAAAGTACAGTGTGATTTTAGATCAGTTATGACACTTACTGTGAAGACCCAAGATTCATTTTATCTATGGAGTTGCAAATGATATTTTAAGGAACACTCCATTATGAAAAATGTGTAAACATTGTAAATTTAATAAAAGCTAAAGTAAATGTACAAATGAATTTAGTATGTACAGTAACAATCATGACAAGCCATTAAAGAACTGTTATATAAGCTAATACAGTAAAGAAATCAATATTGCCAACAGTTTAATTACCTACTAAATAAAAAAATTCATTCATCCACAAACAATTAAGATGATTATAAAAATGTAACATTATCTTTGTTATTTCAATTTTGGGCTGGTGATCACAAAAGTAATCGCACAGACTAAAAATAAATATACCTACCACCCACAGAATAAGATAATGGAAAGTTCTTATAACTATTCATGTGATTATAATGATTTTCAGGAGGTTCTTAGAAAAACTTCATTTCTAATGTCTTCCCATATAACAGTTGTTAAAAAAATAAATTGCATTTGTACAGTGCTTTGTAGTTCTTATGGTACTTTTATCAACCTTATTTTATCCACTCATCTGTGGGCAGATATTCATTTCCAATTTGATGCATGAAGTAGTTAGAGTTCACACAGTCAGCCAACCAGCGCTTCTGCTCAAAATCAATTACAGGATATCATCTGGAAAAACTGTGCAAAATATGTGATTCGTCCTCTTTTCCCAATGTAGCCAGTGGACTTACTTTTGAATTAGAAGACAAATTTAAATATATAACTTTAAATGTATGTTTCTATTGTATAATGAACTTGGTAGAAAAAACCGATTCCCTGCCCAAAACTGTAAATACTATCTAGAAGAAGGAAATTAGTTTGGTAATTAATTACTTTTATTGCAAACCCCTTGTTCATCAATCTCTAGTTAAATATGTGTGTGCTCATACACATACACACATAATTTCACATGAATTATCTGCAATCCTTCTATGATCCCAAATTTAGTGTTTCCTATAAATATATTACTTTAGCATTGAATTGCATACAGTTACATCCAGCCCCTGAATTAGCATCAGTTTTCTGATATACACACTTGTTTTTTTTTTTTTAAGGTTTATTTGGAAGGCAGAGAGAGACAGAGACAGAGACACTCAGAGACATAGAGATCAAGAGACCCTCCTCTACCTAAATGGCCAGAAAGGCCATGTGGGGCTGAGCCAGGCAGAAGCCAGGAGCCAGGAACTCCAGCGGGGTCTCCCATTTGGATGACAGGGGCCCAAGCAATTGAGCCATCTTCCATTCTTTCCTAGGCACATTAGCAGGGAGCTGGAATGGAAGTAGAGTAACCAGGACTCTGTATGGAATTGCAAGCCATGACTTAACCCACTGCACCACAAGACTGACCACTTTTTTTTAAGTTCTCTTTATGTGCCAACAAAATTTTAGGTAACAAATGATATTGAAGTGTTTTTCTCATACACTACCAGTAGGTTTTTCCACAACATTGCCATTGCTACTAGAAACACTAATAGTTACATGAAATCGTCAGATAAGACTGTTGGTATTTAAAGCATTTTCACATACTGATATCAGAATACTAAAGCAATTCCTTCTTTGTCGCTTAAAGCAACATGGAAGAGTTTAATCAAATTTAATAAGTTTGGTTTGGAAACTTGCACATACTGTCTGTGTGTATTCCAATAAGTAATTTTTTGCTTTCTTTGCCTGAGAGCCCTCATTCACAAATGTGGGATAACAATAAAATATAGAACTGGTTAGAATATTGAAATTATTTTAATTTACATAATAAAGCAAATGATGGGGTTAAAACAATATGCTTTTACAGACAAGTTTATCTAAGATGTATTAGCATTCTAATAATGTTAGTCATGCACACAAATAATTTAATAATCATAAATACATTTCAAGAATAAATTCTAAAATAAAACTAAAACACTGTATAATTCTGTATGGTACTTGTGACACATTGGGATTTGGGGAAGACACTGGGAGTTTCATGCCTATGTAGTTATTTTGAATAGTTTGAATTATTCCTCACGTGTAATGTTTTCTTCATAACAGTCAAGCATTCATTTCTTGTTATTTAAAAAAGATAGTCAACCTTGAAAGCAAAGACTCATGCAACAAACTCTTCATTTGAACCTGATTTAAAGAAATAACATTTTAATGTCCGTACGTTTTGAGCTCCTACCCCCATGCATTTATAGTGTGTTACATTTCCCAGCTTTCTCATATTTAGTGTTTTATGGCCTGTTCTCCAGATTCAGGTAGTAAAAGGTTAGAAGGTATGTTTAAGTTAGAAGGTTGCAGAAATGTATTTTAATTAGAAATAGCTCAGAAAAGAAATCTTTGCCTAGTTTTAAAATAAGTTGCACCAGAAACTAATGGGCAAGTACGAAATCTGATATAAAGCCTGGTGGAGTATGCATGTGCTGTTGAAGAATGACTTAAAACTGACAGCTTGGAATTCAGCCAAATTCACCCGGGGTCCTCTAATCACTGCTTAGCAGTTTTTCATTTGCATAAATACTAGATATTTAAATGTCCCTGCCCAATACTCATACACCATCATTTGCATAAATGAGAAACAACAGAAATGAAATATAATTCAACCCAATAGGTTTCAGGAAAACAGTAAATCTAAACACTGGAAAACAACTCCTGAAAAACAACTTTGGTAGAAGTCATCTTTTGAATAATCCAGTTCTCTAATATACCAGTTTTCTTCTCTACTTAAATTTCATGGCGAATTTAATGACTACAGAAGTTAGAAATATATCTCAGGTCACTGTAGAGGGCCAAAGAGTTTATGCATTTTGGCTTACATTTACCTGCATCAAGTGCTTAAAGACCAAAATACTAGGTACTTAAGTGGCCCTGCCTCATAGCCACACTATTCATATGGTGACAAAACAGTCAGAAAGAGGTTACAAGTTCAAAATAACCATTGAGGGCTTTTTAGTTTATGAGGAAAACACATTTGGGTATGAAATATGACATAGGTCAGGTGATTAGCACTAACTTCCCACAAGGTTATCTTCTGTCCTGAAAAATGGATTGATGACTCATTCACCCATGGGAGATTAGAGAGCTGGCACATTCAAGCAGAAGCTCTAAGAGGCTGCCTTTTGAAAAGCTGCATATATAAAAATTAAGAATTTATAGACAGCTATTTTCAGCCATGTGAGCCATGCAACAGAGGAAACCCATCTGCATAGAACAGAAAGGAGCAGCGATGAGAGAAGGGCTAGAGAGTTGGAGAGTACATTCTGCATCTCACATAAGCTGCTTTGTTCTTGTTTGTGGTTCTGCTTCCCATCAATAATGTCCAGTTGACTTTCTGCC
Source organism: Lepus europaeus (assembly GCF_033115175.1). NCBI lineage: Eukaryota > Metazoa > Chordata > Mammalia > Lagomorpha > Leporidae > Lepus > Lepus europaeus. Next base: position 51,200,405 of record NC_084834.1, on the reverse strand, counting down.
TGAAATTCAATTTAAGAACTGTAAGAAGGGCCTGGCATTTGGTAGAGTGATTAAACTGCCACTTGGGATGCCTGGATCCCTTATCAGAGTGCCTGGGTTGAAGTCCCACTTACTGCTCTCCATTCCAGTTTCTGGTTAATGCACACCCTAGGAGAGACCTGGATGGAGCTCCAGCCATTGTGGGTATTTGCGAAGTGAACCAGTGGATAAGAGATTTGTCTGTCTGTCTCTCCCAAATAAATCAAATAGATAAAATTTTAAAAATAAAGAAAACAAAAATTTCCCAGGTTTGGAGAAAGACAAAGACATCCTAATACAGGAAGCTCATAGAACCCCTAATAAACATGACCAAAAGAGATCCTCACCACGACACGTCGTAATCAAACTCACCACAGTGAAACACAAAGAAAAGATCCTAAAATGTGCAAGAGAGAAACGCCAGATTACTCTCAGAGGGTCTCCAATTAGACTCACAGCTGACTTCTCTTCAGAAACCCTACAAGCTAGGAGAGAATGGTGAGACATAGCCCAGGTGCTAAGAGAGAAAAACTGCCAGCCCAGAATATTATATCCTGCAAAGCTCTCATTTATGAATGAAGGTGAAATAAAGACCTTTCACAGCAAACAGAAATTGAAAGAATTTGTCGCCACTAGTCCAGCCCTGCAAAAGATGCTTAAAGATGTGTTACATACAGAAACACAGAAACACGGTCACCAATATGAAAGAAGGTAAAGGTAGGAAACCTCACAGCAAAAGATCACAGGAATCTCAAACCATATATTAGAAAGTATCTTTGGCTAATGGCAAGGCAAAGTTACTCCTTCTCAATAGTCACATTGAATGTTAATGGCTTGAACTGTCCAGTTAAAAGACACCGATTGGCTGAATGGGTTAAGGAACAAAACCCATCCTTTTGCTGCTTACAAGAAACCCATCTATCCAACAATGATCAATACAGGCTGAGAGTGAAAGGCTGGAAAAAGATATACCATGCCAACAGAAATGAAAAGAGAGTGGGCGTAGCCATCTTAATATTGGACAACATAAACTTTACCACAAGAACTGTTAGGAGAGACAAAGAAGGGCACTATATAATGATTAAGGGATCCATTCAACAGAAAGATATAATGATTATCAATGTATATTCACCTAATTACAGGGCACCTGCTTATTTAAAAGACTTGTTAAGGGACTTAAAGGGAGACTTAGACCCCAACACTATAGTACTGGGGCACTTCAATACTCCACTTTCAGAGATAGACAGATCAACAGAACAGAAGATCAACAAGGAGACAGTAGATTTAAATGACACTATAGCCCAAATGGATCTAACAGACATCTACAGAACATTTCATCCTACATCAAAGGACTTTACATTCTTCTCAGCAGTACATGGAACCTTCTCTAGGATTGACCACATACTAGGCCATAAAGCAAGTCTCAGCAAATTCAAAAGAATTAGAATCATACCATGCAGCTTCTCAGACCACAAAGGAATGAAATTGGAAATTGGCAACTCAGGAATCCCTAGAGCACGTGCAAACACATGGAGATTGAACAACATGCTCCTGAATGAACAATGGGTCATAGAAGAAATTAAAAGAGAAATCAAAAATTTTCTGGAAGTAAATGAGGATAACAGCACAACATACCAAAACCTATGGGATACAACAAAAGCAGTGTTAAGAGGAAAGTTTATATCAATAGGTGCCTACATCAAGAAATTGGAAAGGCACCAAATAGATGAACTTTCAAGTCATCTCAAGGATCTAGAAAATCAGCAGCAAACCAAACCCAAACCCAGTAGGAGAAGAGAAATAATTAAAATCAGAGAAGAAATCAACAGGATTGAATGCATACTTAGATTTCTTTATTGGTTTGTCTATTCAAGTTAGATTGAATTGATTTCTTATTTTTACAAGCAACAAACTTTTAAATTCCAAATTATGATATGGAACTTTGAGAGACTGGGGAATAAAAGAGGTTATTATAGAGTTTAAGAACTTTTGTAAAAGTAAATCATCTGGACTATAAGGAATTTTAGGGGCAGGTGTTGGGGTTCAGGTTAAAATGGTGCTTGGGGGCCGGCACCACGGCTCACTAGGCTAATCCTCCGCCTTGCGGCGCCGGCACACCGGGTTCTAGTCCCGGTTGCCCCTCTTCCAGGCCAGCTCTCTGCTGTGGCCAGCGAGTGCAGTGGAGGATGGCCCAAGTGCTTGGGCCCTGCACCCCATGGGAGACCAGGATAAGCACCTGGCTCCTGCCATCGGATCAGCGCAGTGTGCCGGCTGCAGCGCGCTACCGCGGCGGCCATTGGAGGGTGAACCAACGGCAAAAGGAAGACCTTTCTCTCTGTCTCTCTCTCACTATCCACTCTGCCTGTCAAAAATAAAAAAAAATTAAAAAAAAATGGTGCTTGGGATACATAAATCCCATATCACAGAGTTTAAGTTCCAGCTACTCTGCTTCCAATACAGGTTACTGTTAACGCATAATGGAGCACAGCAGAGATGATTCAAGTTGTTTGTGCCCTGTGTCTCACATGGGCGACCTGGATGGAGCAAGGCCTCTTCATTTGAGCTTGGCACAGTCTTTGCTGCAGGGAGTTGGAGGTTGAACCAGTGGATGGAAGATCTACACTCAGTCACTCCCCTTCTCTAAAACTCTGCTGTTCAAGTAGATGAAAACAAGTAAACATTTCTAGAAGAACATAAACTTTCAATTTAAAAGTGCATACAAGGAATTCTACCAAAACATTTTCTCATCAATAATTTTGGTTTTAGAGATCTTCCCTCCAACTATTTTCCTTAATCTTACCTTCTAGGGATCTAATTTCCTCTTAATCTGACTCTACCAAATACCATCAAACTATGTCTATTTCATCAGTAATGGAGTTATTAAAAGTGAATCAATACAATATTAATGACTTAGCATTTACATAGAGCAAATCACTCACTTGCTTTAGGCTTTCGTGTTAATATTAGCAACAATTTTGGTATCTATGAAGTCTGTGTGGTAGCTATTAGTTGCCGGCTCTGACAAACCCAGGACTATGATCTGACAATACTATACGTTATAAACTTCTGTGAAAAGACATTGAAAATCAGTGGAATGTAATTGAACTTAATGCTCAACTGAGAGTGAACACTCAGTGTACTCTGCTTTGATATTTATATTTTAATCTGAATGAACATCAATTATACATGTGTCTTGTGCACTGTCAAGCTTAATTGAAGAATGTGCATAATTTATTAGCATAACCTTTAAATTTCTCAAATAAATAACTCTAATAATATATTCCCTTTTAAGAAACATAAGGCTTCTTTCATTTAAAAACACTACCATATCTAGTGAGTATAAACTCAGTCTTGTTTATGTAGAACATGTGTTTTTTTTTTTTTTTCCAAATCAACCTGAATTCTAGGAACATTCTGGAAAATAAGTCTATTGCTTAAGCTTTGTCCTAAGTTTCCTTGATCTTTACCTTTAAGTATTCTTTTTTTTTTTTTTTTTGACAGGCAGAGTGGACAGTGAGACAGAGACAGAGAGAAAGGTCTTCCTTTAGCCGTTGGTTCACCCTCCAATGGCCGCCGCGGTAGCGCGCTGCGGCCGGCGCACCACGCTGTTCCGATGGCAGGAGCCAGGTGCTTCTCCTGGTCTCCCATGGGGTGCAGAGCCCAAACACTTGGGCCATCCTCCACTGCACTCCCTGGCCACAGCAGAGAGCTGGCCTGGAAGAGGGGCAACCGGGACAGGATCGGTGCCCCGACCGGGACTAGAACCCGGTGTGCCGGCGCCGCAAGGCGGAGGATTAGCCTGTTGAGCCACGGCGCCGGCCTACCTTTAAGTATTCTAATCTTGCCGTCTACAAATACCGCTGTTTACTGTTAAATCTACACACTGATCAATAAAATCTCTACAAGTTCAGGTTTACAGTATACGTTCAGTAATACAGTTTAGAATTTTCAAAATGGAATCTTTAGTAATATGTTCCTACATATAGAAAGTCATACAAATAAAAGGATGTTCTTTATTGTTGTAATTTTATGTTATGTGAAGGATTATTTTTTCATAAAATGTATATTTCTGGGCAATTGTTCATTCAGAGATGATGGGTTCTATAATACATATTTCACATTAAAAAATCAAAGCTTTCACTCATTAAATCACACTTAAAGTTGATCTTAGAGTAGTCTTTCAGAAAATGGATGATGATTTCTCAGTTTGCACCCACACAGAAATACAAAGTGTAAAAATACTGTTTCAGTACTAGTTTTAGCATTACTTCACATTGGACAACACGTTAAGGACAGATCCCACATGAGACGTAAGTACAGAGTGACTCCTGTTGACTTAACAATTTGACACTCTTGTTTATGGCGTCAGTAATCTCCCTAGGCTCTGGTCATGAGTTGGCAAGGCTATGGAAGCCTTTAGCGTTCACCGACTTCGATCTTATTCCGAAAGGGTCACAGTCAAAGTGGAAGTTCTCTCCTCCCTTCAGAGAAAGGTACTTCCTTCTTTGATGGCCCGTTCTTTCCACTGGGAACTCACTGGCAGAGATCTTTCACTTAAGTTTTTTTTTTTTTTTTCTCCCCCAGAGTGTCTTGGCTTTCCATGCCTAAAATACTCTCATGGGCTCTTCAGCCAGATCCGAATGCCTTAAGGGCCGATTCTGAGGCCAAAGTGCTATTTAGGACATCTGCTATTCTATGAGTCTGCTGTGTCTCCCACTTCCCATGTTGGATCGTTCTCTCCCTTTTTTATTCTATCAGTTAATATTAGCAGACACTAGTTTTGTTTGTGTCATCCCTTTGACTCTTAGATCTATCAGTGTGATCAATTGTGAACTTACTCTCTGCACTACCCAACAGAGTAAGCTACTTGTAGCTACTGAGAGCTCAGAACACATTTAATGTGACTGCTAAACTGGATTTACAATTTCTTTTATCTTTACTTAGATATAAAGATATACAATACCATCAGAACTGAGGAAACAGTATGCAGAAAAAAGGATAGGAAATATTAGATGGCCGGCGCCATGCCTTAACAGGCTAATCCTCTGCCTCGCGGCGCTGGCACACTGGGTTCTAGTCCCGGTTGGGGCGCCGGATTCTATCCCGGTTGCCCCTCTTCCAGGCCAGCTCTCTGCTATGGCCCAGGAAGGCAGTGGAGGATGCCCCAAGTCCTTGGGCCCTGCACCTGCATGGGAGACCAGGAGAAGCACCTGGCTCCTGGCTTTGGATCAGTGAGATGTGCCGGCCACAGCGGCCATTGGAGGGTGAACCAACGGCAAAAAGGAGGACCTTTCTCTCTGTCTGTCTCTCTCTCACTATCCACTCTGCCTGTCAAAAAAATAAATAAATAAAAGGAAATATTAGATAGTTTTAAAGCCAAAAAATCCAAATCTTGAAACTGAGGCAAAGCTCAGGGCCTATAAATATGTACATGTACACACATGAATATATTTAAATAAATATGTAGTGATCATTTTTATATTCACTTGCATATACTTGTATAGTTATCATATTTAGAGGAAAATTAAGAAATTTACTGAAAAATATTTAGCTGTGAGACACACTGTATTTCTGATGTGAAAGTAATAGACCCTGCAAATCTCTAATTCTGGATAATAAAACTATAGACTTTACAATCATCTAAGACTTCTTCCTTAATGTATGAATGGTGAGACAAAAACAATATAAAGGCATGCACATGTTAAGGTAGAGGGAAGGTAGTAGATGTGAACATAGGTTGGATTTCTCTTGTATGAGGAATCATTTTCCTTCTGTGCTCAACCTCTTCCATAAAGGGGAGACTTCGTAAAATGAAGATAATAACAGCAAGAAAAAAATGAGATCATCATCATATACTGATGATTTCTTACTGTTTTCAGCAAAGGCTGACAAAAGAAAAAAAAAACTCACATAAAATTCCAAATGAATATTTATGAAATTCTGCAAACTGCTCTCATTAAATTATTTATACTTTCTCTGTCCAGTCTTTTCCCCATACTCATTTCTAATTTGGGGTCTTGAGTATTGTACTCTATTTCTTTTATTTCTACAGTAGCTATAGTAGCCTACTTCGTGATGTGTATAAAATTATTGCTGGCTATGGTTATTTTTTTTTTTGCTTAAAAAGTCTCTAAAATTTGATTTAAAATTTTTCTCTTATTTCCTATTTAACTTTGACTTTAGCATTGTTTTGCATCTTTCCTCTGCTTTATGTAAGAACATTAAAAAAAATTAAACATTTAAAATTCAAAACTTAGTTTTTTTAAAAAACATTTTTAAAGATTTATTTATTTGAAAGGCAGAGAGAGAGAGAGAGAGAAAGGTCTTCCATCCACTGGTTCACACCCCAGATGGCTGCAAGTGCGGAGCTACACCAATCCAAAGCCAGGAGCCAGGACCTTCTTCTAGGTCTCCCACATGGGCCCAAGGACTTGGGCCAACTTGTACTGCTTTCCCAGGCCACAGCAGAGAGTTTGATCGGAAGTGGAACAGCCAGGACTCGAACTGGCACCCATATGGGATGCTGGTGCAACAGACCAATGCTTTAACCTACTGTGCCACAGCATGAGCCCTAAAATTATTTTCTATAGTATAATCATTGCTAAATGCTATAACTCACTTACTTTGGTCCAGGGTGCACTCTGAAGAGCAGTAATTGAACAGAGAGGGGAACTGAAAAGGTTACAGTTGGTAAGCAGAGTGTAGAAAAACTCTGAGGCATCTAAAGGTTTGCAGAACACAATGATATAGCTGAGGGATTAAGGATCTCCTAGATTATGCTGGATCATTACTCAATGGTGATAATTTTTGACAGCAAAAAAAAAATCTTACAGTATACTGATTAGTCATAATCCTAAGTGCTTATAAAGAATGAGAATGATAGCCTTCAAGAAACTCATTGTTAAAATACTCAATAATATTCAGAAGAAAATATATATAAACATTTGCTATAAGAAAGCTTCTCGAAGGAGGGCATTTAGGTTGATTCCCTGTCTCTGCTCATCAACAGAAGACTACATATAGAAATTATGGGGTGTGTACTCTATAAAATACTATACAGCAGTAAAAAAAAATGAAATCCGGTCATTTGCAACAAAATGGAGTAATCTGGAAAACATAATGCTGAGTGAAATAAACTAGTCCCCAAAGGGACCAATATCATATATTCTCCCTGATCGGTGACAACTGAGCATGAAAAAGGAAACCTGTTGAAGTGAAATGGACACTATGATAAACAATGACTTGATCAGCCCTTGTCCTCACTATCGAGGAACAACTTACTATTTTATTCCTTTTAGTACTTTTTTGTTCTACTTAATACCATTGGTTGAACTCTTTAATTAACACACAATGATTATTAGGTGTTTAAGTTTAACTGAAAAGTGATCCCCGTTAAGTATAAGAGTGGGAATAAGAGAGGGAGGAAATGTACAGTTTGGGCACATTGCTCAATTGGACTTACCCCTAATGGTAGAGTTAGAAACGTGCCAGGGAATTCCAATTCAATTCCATCAAGGAGGCATGTACTAATGCCATCTCACTAGCCAAAGTGATCAGTTTCAGTTCACATTGATCATAATGATAGGAGTAAGTATCAAAGGGATCACATAGACAAGACTAGTGTCTGCTAATACTCACTGATATAATTAAAAAGGAGAGAACAATCCAATATGGGAAGTGGGATACACAGCGGACTCATAGAATGGCAGATGTCCTAAACAGCACTCTGGCCTCTGAATCAGCCCTTAAGGCATTTGGATATGGCTAAAAAGTCCATGAGAGTATTTCAGGCATGGAAAGCCAAGACACCATGGCAAAAAAAAAAAAAAATGACCTAAATGAAAGATCTCTGCGAGTGAGATCCCAGTGGAAAGAACGGGCCATCAAAGGAGGAACCTTTCTCTGAAGGGAGGAAAGAATTCCACTATGACTCTGGCCTTGTCTAAATAAGATAGGAGTTGGCGAACTCAAGAGGCTTCCATAGCCTCAGTAGCTCATGACAAGAGCCTCGGGTGATTACTGATATCATCAATAAGAGTGTCAATTGTTAAAACAACAACAGGAGTCATTGTGCACTTACTCCTCATATAGGATCTCTGTCCTTAATGTGTTGTTCTATGTGAATTAACAGTATAACTAGTATTCAAACAGCACTTTATACTTTGTGTTTCTGTGTGGGTGCAAACCATTGAAATCTTCACCTAGTATATACCAAATTGATTTTCTGCATGTAAAGATAATTGAAAATGAAATTGATGTGAATGGGATGAGAGAGGGAGTGGGAGATGGGATGGTTGCGTGTGGGAGGGAGGTTGTAGGGGGGAAGCCACTATAAATCAAAAGTTGTACTTTGGAAATTTATATTTATTAAATAAAAGTTAAAAAAACACAAAAAAGAAAGTTGAGATAACTGTTGAGAAAGTTTCTGAGAGCATTCTCGTCAGACTCACAAAGTTAAGAGTCAATAAGGGATCGGCACTGTGGCATAATAGGTAAAGCCACCGCCTGCAGTGCTGGCATCCCATATGGACACCAGTTTGAGTCCCAGCTGCTCCACTTCTGATCCATCTCTCTACTATAGTCTGGGAAAGCAGTAGAAGATGATCCAGGTCCTTAGCCCCTGCACCTGCATGGGAGACTGGAGGGAGCACCTGGCTTCTGGCTTTGGATTAACACAGCTCCAGCCATTGCAGCCAACTGGGGAGTGAACCAGCAGATGGAAGACCCCTCTCTCTGCCTCTCCTTCTCTGTGTAACTCTGATCTCAAATAAATAAATCTTTAAAAAAAAAGTCAATGAATGCAAGAACAAATGCCTGCCAGTCTTCTATAGGTATTATTTTTCTGTTTTGTCTTTAAATGTTTATTTATTTTTCTGAAAATCAGTTTTGGGTGGGGGGGAAGGAATAGGGAGAGAGAGAGTGAGAGTGAGTTTCCATCTACTGATTCACTCCCCAAAAGGCCATAATAGCCAGGACTAGACCAGGCTGAAACCAGAAATTGCATCCAGGTCTCCCATATGGATGGCAGAGGCCCTAGTACTTGGGCCACGTTCAGCATTTTCCCAGGCACATTAGTAGTGAGCTGGATTAGAAGTGGAACATCTGGGACTCAAACTGGGAGCCTATATGGAACGTTGATGTCACAGGCAGCAACCTTACCTGCTACACCACAACACGCCAACCGCTTTGATAAGTACTATTTCTTTTTTAAACTTTTATTTAATGAATATAAATTTCCAAAGTACAGCTTATGGATTACAATGGCTTCCCCCCACCCCATAACTTCCCTCCCACCTGCAACCCTCCCCTTTCCCGCTCCCTCTCCCCTTCCATTCATATCAAGATTCATTTTCAATTCTCTTTATATACAAAAGATCAGTTTAGAATATATTAAGATTTCAACAGTTTGCCCTCACATAGCAACACAAAGTGAAAAATACTGTTGGAGTACTAGTTATAGCATTAAATCACAGTGTACAACACATTAAGGACAGAGATCCTACGTGATTTTTTTAAATTAATTTTCTATGCCATTTCCAATTTAACAAGTTTTTTTTTTCATTTTCAATTATCTTTATATACAGAAGATCAATTCAGTATATACTAAGTAAAGATTTCCTCAGTTTGCACCCACACAGAAACACAAGGTGTAAAAATACTGTTTTAGTACTAGTTATAGCATTACTTCACATTGGACAACATGTTAGGGACAGATCCCACATGAGACGTAAGTACACAGTGACTCCTGTTGTTGATTTAACAATTTGACACTCTTGTTTATGGCACCAGTAATCTCCCTAGGCTCTAGTCATGAGTTGCTAAGGCTATGGAAGCCTTTAGGGTTCGCCGACTTTGACTATGACCCTGTTGGAATAAGATCGAAGTGGAAGTTCTCTCCTCCCTTCAGAGAAAGGTACCTCCTCCTTTGATAGCCCCATTCTTTCCACTGGGAAGTCACTTGCAGAGATCTTTCATTTAGGGTTTTTTTTTTTCCCCCCAGAGTGTCTTGGCTTTCCATGCCTACAATACTCTCATGGGCTGCTGAGCCAGATCCGAATGCCTTAAGGGCCGATTCTGAGGCCAGAGTGTTATTTAGGACATCTGCCATTCTATGAGTCTGCTGTGTCTCCCACTTCCCATGTTGGATTGTTCTCTCCCTTTTTGGTTCTATCAGTTAGTATTAGCAGACACTAGTCTTGTTTGTGTGATCCCTTTGACTCTTAGACCTATCAGTGTGATCAATTGTGAACTGAAGATGATCATTTGAACTAGTGAGATGGCATTGATACATGCCACCTTGATGGGATTGTATTGGAATCCCCTGGCATTCAAGGACTTTCTAAAAAGCCCATAAGAAATTTATTCAAATTTTTCAACTATCCTATGCTTTGCACATATTGCACATATTCCTGAAATAAAGTTTATCTTTGGTATCCTTCAAGACTGTAGCAAATCAGATAAGATCCTCTCAACAGATCACTTCCCCAGCTGTGGCCACTCTACCAATAAGCTGAGGCTAACACCTGCCTTGGAAGTCTAAGACCAATGAGCTTTGTGCCCAAGCAGCTTACATGAACGTCTCTTTTTGTCCTTAAATCCTGCCTATCACATCAACTTCTTTGAATGCACACATATTTTAAATGGTGGCCTACGCATTCTCAATTTTTCTCTGTACTTAGGCTGACATTTTTTTCCTAGTGTGAATTATTCAGGAAACCAAGAGTGTAATTTTTGAACCACCTATATTAAGTCATTGGGTTTCACAACATTAGTTTTATATATAACTTACCTATTAGTAAAATTAAGCTAGCTCCTGCTTTATTAATCAATTCCAAATCACATTGACTTAAAACAGCAGACATCTATTTTCTTTATATGTTATACATCTGGGTCATTTTTGAAAAAGATACAGCAGTCAACTTTACAAATGGGGCTGGTCACCATGTACCAGGAAAATAAAAAGAGAAAAGGCATTCAATGGCTCTTAAAGTTTCCTCTCAGAAATAACTATGTCACATGTGTTTACATTTCAATAATAAAATCAATCACCTATCAAACGTCAACAAGGCACAAATAATCCTACCTTGAAAGAAATTAATTTTTGAATATCAGAGACCATCATTTCTCATTTCTGACTTCATAATTTTTTTTAAAATTTCTTTTTTCTTCAATTTAATCATCTGTCCATTGTTTATATCCCGCATAATTTTAAGTATCATTAATGCAGAGGCCAGCATTGTGGTGTGGCAGGTAAAGCTGCTGCCTGCAGTGCCAGCATTCCATATGGGCACCAATTCGATTCCCGGTTGCTCCACTTCCCATCCAGCTCCCTGTTGATGCTCCTGAGAACACAGCAGTGGATGGACCAAGTGCTTGGGCCCCTGCACCCATAGAAGAGATCTGGAGGAAGCTCCTGGCTCCTGGCTCTGGCTGGTCCCAGTCCCAGCCACGCCCCAGCCCAGTGGAAACCTGGGGAGTGAACCAGCAGATAGAAGACCTCTGTCTGTTTCTCTCCTTCTCTGTAACTGTTCTTTCAAATAAATAGATCTTTTTTAAAAAAAAATTAAATGCATTGAGTCCCTTTCAAATTCTAATGTCATCCTTTCTAGAATGAGGCTTAGAGATGGACAGATAAAAGGGGAAGTGAGTTCAAATATATCACATATTTAACTTTGTTCTTGCGTTAAAAATATTCACTTACTTATAAATTCTCCTATGTACATTTCAAATACCTTTCCCAAGTTTAGTCTTGTGAAGTAAAAATAAGACCTTAATTTTCTCCTTCGGATCTACCATCTAAGAATATATCACACAAAAATTCTGGTACAATAGTGGTAAGAGCTGTTCATATAATTTGGCAAAGTCTTGTTATACATATTGATATCTATTGATCAGCAAATTTTCATGTATTATTCTTGCACAATATATGATTCTAAAGGCAATAACAGTTTACATTCATGTCAATAATATATTATCAAAAAAAGAATAAGTGGTTTTATGATTTTGCTTTTATTACTATTTAATTAGATTTAATCTTATTCTTTACTGAAGGAGTGTAAAGATTCATTTTAACTTAAAATTTTTAAAAGCTTGTTTTATCTTATTAGGTAAATAAGGGAATTCATGCGGTAAACTTAGTAATGGCATCGTTGCTGTGATGGTTCTGAGTTGATGGTAAACGTTGGAATTGTCATTGAAACCAATTTTATCAACCCTGCTTTTTCTCCAACAAAACAGCACTTAACTGCACCCATTTATGCAGGTATTGGTACCAAATTTCATTGCCTGCATATCACTAAATTATTATCATACAAGTTTCCATTATTATGAAAACATTTCTAAGAGTAAATAATTCTAAGAAGTGAGGCAACCATACAGTATGCAAAGTATAATATAAACTGAAAAGTATTCATATTTTAATATTTGTTAAAATGAGACATTTTCTATGTGGATATTTATTTTGCTATTGCTATATGCTAACAAACTGATTGCTATGATGTTAGTTGTCATTCCAAGTGTAAACATGTGTATGTATTATTGGATTGAGTGTATATGGTGACTGAGTAAAGGCAACACTTTGAAGATGAAAAAGAACACATTTGCCAGAACTTACAACTTCAACAAGGACTTATGTTTACCCATCAACCAACTAAACAATAAGCAAATGAAGACAAGTGATGGTGAAAGGCAAACTTCTCTACTCTGACAAAGCTCTCAGACATTTAACATAAAACGTTCTAGAAAACTGTTTTGAAATTAGTGTTTAGTTTTTATCCACAGTTATGTTCTTTTCAGCACACTCCAAAAATCGCACAGGGATTTTCAGTTCACCAACTACTAAATACAGTTTTGTTTAGCTAGATCACAAGCAAGAACAAATGAAGATGCTGTAAAGATTTGGAATCCAAACTCAAGGTCCCAAGGGTACTGCCTGTGTTACAGGAAAATTCATATTCTTAGAAGAATGAATGCTTGCGCCATTTAGGTGTCCCAGTGAGGTGTGCAATTTCAAGTGGAACACACACAAAAAAAATAACATGTTAAAGTTAAATGTCTTGGATTTTAATTTTGCAATAAGACCTGAGAAAACTCAAGTTCTCAGACTTGTTCTAATGTTTCATCACTAACAGAAATGAGTCTTCGAAGAAATTATCATGCAATCACATTTTACTTTATTCTTATGGCTTTTACAGCATACAACCCTTCCCTAGAGACAAGACATATACAAAAAAACTCAAATGCAAATATTTACATAAATAACAACATATACATTATTCATTATTGCTCTCCTAATTACTATGTATAAAATTCTGTTTCGGAATAATCACGCTCTTGCTCATCTTTTTAGTCTCACAAATACTTCATTTCTAGCAAAGATGTTTTAACACATATTGCAATCTGTCTACAATTACTTGAATAAAGTTTCCAGTTACTATGTTAGAACATTTGCAGGCCATCCACTTCAGAGAAATTATAGCACTGCACTTTTAGCATTGATATCTTAAGTTTCTGTCATTATTTAGAAATATGGGATGGGCTGGCGGGTAGCAATCGTGAATTCTAACAAATATCAAACACAAATACAGTTTGTCTTTCAATCCTGTGTGTTCCTAACTTATAACAAGTTAATAGAGAACTTTATGTGCACTGAGGTCAAGAACTGTTCTGATTTCTCCGAACTACCATGTGTGCAAATCTGAAATATCTTGAAATACAGGTTGAATATTCCTTATCTGAAATGCTTGGAACCAAAAGTAGTTTGTAGATTTTGGAATATTTGTATATGCACATTGAGATATCTTAGTGAAGGGGCAAAGTTCAAGGAAGAATTCATTTTCATTTGTTTTCTATAGTTGTAGCAATGTACAAGATTTCTAGGGTACTTGTATTTTGATGAAGACCTGTACATCAGATCAGGTGTGGAATTATTTAGTTGTGGTTATCATGTCAGCACTGAAAACATTTCAGATTTAGAATGCTTCTTATATCTCATTTTCACATTTGGAATTTTCAAGGTGTCCTTTAAACAGTTAGGCTCTGCTAACCACTGAAAATAACATGGAGGTTTCTTACAAAATTACAAGTAGAACTACTATAATGATCCAGCAATTCTACTTGAGTTGTAAGTGAAAACTATGTCAGAGACACCTGCAACCCCATTTGCATTGCAGAACGATTCACCATAACCAAGACATAGAATCAACTAGGTATCAATGGACAAACAGATTTTTAAAATGTGGTATACATATACAGTGCAGTATTACTCAACCATAAAATTTTGGCATTTGCAGCAAAATAGAACTGGAGGTCATTATGTTAAGTGACATAAACCAGACACATGAACACAGACACTGAATATTCTCTCTCATCTGAGAAAGTTTAAAAGTCTACCTGAACTTAGAATAGCAATGACTAGATCTGTGAAGAAGGAAGATGGGAGGTTAGAGAGAGGTCAGATAACATGTACCAAAACACAATTAAATAGAAATCTAAGTTCTAGTTTCCATAGGACGGCAGAACAATCATGCTCACAATAATGTACTATATACCACATGAAGAACTGGAAGAGAGAAACAAGTGGGCTCCAAACACACACATGGATGTGCAATAGTCTTCCATACTGATCAGTTTGTGTTCTGCATTGTGCTGAAATGTGCCTTATATCACATAAAAATGTACAAGTATTATTAGTGTAGCAAGTACGAAACTGCTTTGGATGCCTGTATCCCATTATCAGAGTGCCTGGTTTCAGTCTTTGCTAATCCCCTTCTATTCCTGGTTCCTGATAATGCACATCCTGGGAGGCAGGTGATGGCTTAGGAACTAGGGTCCCTTACACTCCTATGGGAGACCCAGGCTGAATTTTGGGCTCCAGGCCTGACCTGACCAAGTCCTGGCTGCCATAAGCATTAGAGAAATCAGCCAGGGCCAGTGCTGTGGTGTAGCAGGTGAAGCTGCTGCCTGCAGTGCCAGCATCCCTATGGGCACGAGTTTGAGTCCTGGCTGCTCCACTTCCAGTCCAGCTCTCCGCTATGGCCTGGGAAAACAGTAAAAAGATGGCCCAAGCCCGTGGGTCCCTGTACCCACATTGGAGACTTGGAAAAAGCTCCTGGCTCCTGCTTTGGATCGGCACAGCTCTGACTGTTGTGGCCAACTGGGGAATGAGCCAGTGAATGGAACACCTTTCTTGCTCTCTCTGCCTCTCCTCTCTGTGTAACTCAGATAATAAACCTTAAAAAATAGAAAGAAATGAATCAGCCTATGGAAGATCTTGTTGGGCCTTTCAAAGTACATGAAAATAAAGACTTTTTAGTGAATATTACATATTAGTAATTTTAAAAGCTAGCATATTTTATAAGTGTATAAGAAATACAGATATCAACCTTAGTGCTTAGTGTGTACAATTTTAGTTCAATCCTAACTTATGTATATGACTTATGTATCTTCCCCCAAATCAAATAAACATAGAATTGCCAAAATATTTTTGCCTCTTTCTAATCAATCTCCCTCCTTCACCAGAGACAGACACCATTCTCACTTATGTAGATCACTGTAAATTAATGCTTTTTTGTTCTTGAGCTTCTTAATAGTAGAATCACTCTTCTATTTCTGTTCTTACATGCTTTCTTCACTAAGGACCAACTCTATGATATTTTACCCTATTGTGACTTATGTCATTTGTTCATTTTTTAATCACAGGAAAACAAATTTCTTTGTCTGATCCCACATTCTTTTATTGATGAAATTTTTAGGCAGTTTGAGCTCTTAAAAGTAAAGCTGCTATAAATATTTCTCAGGTCTTTGGAAGAACATACTATGTCTAAGTCCACTCGTTTTTCTTTTATTCTTGGAATGAGATTGTTGCTCATGGGGCAGCTGTTTAACATTAGAAACTGCAAACATAGCTTGAAAATTGATTGGATCATTTTATCCTCCACAAACACTATGAGTGCTTGCTGCTCACATTTTACAACTATGCTTACCAACAATCACAGTAACCCAAATATTTCCAAAATATTTGTACATTTTGATGACTAGAGTTTTTTTATTTTATGACTGGTAGAATACAACGTGTTTGACAAAATGTATAAATTTTATGTGTTCAAAGCCAATTATAAGTTTTCCAATTTATTGAGAGCATGATTTTTACTTCCACACTCTAATCTATATATATATATATATATATTGCACTATTATGCTAACACATAATCTACCTTCATGTGACATTTTTAACAGAACATATATTAGTACATGCACTAGAGGTTTTAACTTCAGTAGAATCATCTTCTAATGGAGGCAGCACCCATGCACCAACCTTCTTCTTGGGTGCCCCAGGCCCAGTGCTTACAGAGCAGTCCTGGGAGGTCATGGCCTCTGAATCTCTGAGTTAGAACTGTCAACTTAGGACTCTTAGTCACCTTTTAAAAAGGCGAAGAGTTGGGTCCCTCAATCAACACTCAGGAGGAGGCCTCCGTCTCAGCGGCTGATGACCGTGCCACGTGGTGGCCCCCATTCACTCCTCCAACTCCCTCCTGCAAAGCCCCCTCCACACATCTCACCTGGCAGACTCCCTTGCCTGGATAAATCCTGTGATCTCGGGGAGGCCTGCACTCCCACCCCCAGCACTCCTGTGTCCATACCCAGCTCTGCCATGCGTTTCCTAAGGCACTTATCATCTGTTCATACAAAAATGAATAGCACATTTATCCTATTGTAATCTTCTCCTCTCCACTCACTACCCTGGCAACCAGAGAGTGAACTCTAGGAGAGCAGGGATCATTGTTGGCATGTCCCCTGATGTTTCCCAAGTTCCTAAAATAGTGGCCAGTTTATATATAACTGCTCAATAGATATCTGTTGCCTCCAGTTGAATGAATCTATGGTTTCCCCTACTTGAGAGCCTGCTAAGTGCTGGGCCATCCCAAGGCCTCTGGCAATCATGGCTCTGTACCAACACCCCAAGGGACCTTTTTCTTGATGATGGGTCTGAGTCTTGTTGAAAGTTTATCCAATACAATCCCATCAAGGTGGCATGTACCAATGCCATCTCACTAGTCCAAGTGATCAATTTCAGTTCACAATTGATGGCTCTGATAGGTCTAAGAAACAAAGGGATCACACAAACAAGACAAGTGTCTGCTAATACTAACTGATAAAATCAAAAAGGGAGAGAAAGATCCAACATGGGAACCGGGATACACAGCAGACTCATAGAATGACAGATGTCCTAAACAACACTCTGGCCTCAGAATCAGCCCTTAAGGCATTCGGATCTGGCTGAAGAGCCCATGAGAGTATTGTAGGCATGGAAAGCCAAGACACCATGGAAAAGAAAAAAAAAAAGAAGACGACCTAAATGAAAGATCTCTGTGAGTGAGATCCCAGGGGAAAAACGGGGCCATCAAAGAAGGAGGTACCTTTCTCTGAAGGGAGGAGAGAACTTCTATTTTGACTGTGACCCTATCAGAATAAGACCAAAGTCAGCGAACTCTAAAGGCTTCCATAGCCTTGGCAACTCATGACTAGAGCCTAGGGAGATTACTGATGCCATAAACAAGAGTGTCAAATTGTTGGGTCAGCAACAGGAGTCACTGTGTACTTACATCTCATGTGGGATCTGTCCTTAATGTGTTGTCTAATGTGCAGTGATGCTATAACTAGTACTGAAACAGTATTTTTACACTTTGTGTTTCTGTGTGGGTGCAAACTGATGAAATCTTTACTAATTATATACAGAATCGATCTTCTGTATATAAAGATAATTGGAAATGAAAAAAAAAAAACCTGGTGTTAAATTGGAAATGGCATAGAAAATTAATTTTTTTTTAAATATTATGTAGGATCTCTGTCTTTAATGTGCTGCACACTGTTATTTATTGCTATAACTAGTACTCCAATAGTATTTTTTCACTTTGTGTTGCTATATGGGGGCAAACTGTTGAAATCTTTACTTAATATGTACTAAACTGATCTTCTGTATATAAAGAGAATTGAAAATGAATCATGATGTGAATGGAAGGGGAGAGGGAGTGGGAAAGGGGAGGGTTGCGGGTGGGAGGGAAATTATAGGGGGGGGGGAAGCCATTGTAATCCATAAGCTGTACTTTGGAAATTTATATTCATTAAATAAAAGTTTAATAAATGAAAAATAAATAAATAAAAGTGAACATTAGTTACATCACTTGGAAAACAAAACATTTAATTGTTAGACTTCATTAACTGATTTTGCATTGGAAGAATTTGATAGTTATAAAGCCGTATTTGCACATTCTTCTGTTAATGGTTTTGCAGCTCCTATACCAATTTCAGTACCTTCACAAAAGACAAAGGCTTCAAAACAGAATGAGTAATGTTAACTTAGAAAAACAGTCATTTGATATACACCAAAAATTCTGCAGACAGAATGCTATATTTGCATGCCTTCTTCTATAAAAGCAATTCATTAAATTATTGCTGTTGTTTCCAAAAAACTAGTTTAATGATACTGGCTGATATTTCTTCATCAGGATCTTAATTTTTATGTTGTCAATGAAGCCTTTTACAATACTTGATTTAAAAGACAAAATGTTTATTTCACTGAAAGTCAGAATGACAGAGAGAGAGAGAGAGAGAGAGAGAGAGAGAGAGAGAGATCATCCATCAACCATCCACTAGTTCACTCCCCAAATGGCTACAACAGCTAAGTCGAGGCTATGCCAAAGCCAAGAGCCTGGAATTCCATCTTGGTCTCCCACACGGTTGGGAGAGGTCCAACTATATGGGTAAAGTTTCTATCCTTTCTCAGGCACATGGGTAGGAAGCTAAATCAGAGATTGAGCAGTGAGGACTCAAAGCAGCCCTCCAGCATAGAATGCTGGTGTTGCAAGGGGTAGCTTAATTGGATGTAAAACAACTTAGACCCCAACATTAGTTGATTAATATAACATATAAAGGTACTTAAATTTGTATTGAAAATGGAGTTATGGGTTAAAGCATTTTTGAAATGCATGAATATTATTCTCATAGTATGTAATTTCTACAAACTTTTTGAAGACCCCTTGTATTTTGTCAAGTTACACAAATCTTAAACTTTCTTAGAAAACTGAAATCCTGCCCTTAGTTTTTTCATTAAACATGCATTTTATTTTTGTTTGGGGCACTTGATTGGTGAACTCACTCATAATAACATTTAAACTTAAGAAATTAAATGAAAGGACCTGCACTGTGGTATAGCGGGTAAGGCCACCACCTGCAGTGTCGGCATCCCATATGGGCACCCGTTCAAGTTCTGGCTGCTCCATTCCAATCCAGCTCTCTGTTGTAGCCTGGGAAAGCAGTAGAAGGTGGCCCAAGTCCTTGGACCCCTGTGCTCATGTGGGAGATCCGGATGAAGCTCCTGTCTTTTGGCTCCTGGCTTCTGATCCACGTAGCTCCAGCCATTGCAAATGTTTGAGGAGTGAGCCAATGGACGGAAGATTTTCTAATTCTGCTTTCAAATAAAATATTTAAAAATATAAATTATATAAAATATGTATGCTAATATAGGTCTACTTTATACAATAACTGAATGACTATAATAGGACTGCTAAAATGACTCTTGTACGTTCTACAAAACTGCTCAACTCCTATTTATTCTGCATATTTCACACACACTTAACCTATAATTTCGCATGTTCTCCAATCATTCTGATCACCAGGGCAAGCTGACAACTCTGTGATCTCTTAGACACACCCTTGTACTCTCAGGGAAAGCCCTTAGACTGCATTCTTTAGAAATTGAAAACTGACTGTCTTGGCAGCTCAAATCCTTTATGTTGGATCCTGGGTTACCAGAAATGTGCTGACCTCTTCCCAGAACAGGCTGTTCTCCCAGCTTGCTCTCTTCCCCTTCCCTCACAACACACACATGATCCTCAGCCTCAAGGCTACAAATTGTTTAAGTGACAATAATGTCTTTGGCCCATGCTCAGAGGACATAGAGAGGTGTGAGAGTGTCCAAGATTTTTCTTGCTCACCTTGAGTCACACTAGACCAAAGCGCTGCTGAGTCAGCTTCCAGCCTGGTTTCCAAACATCCTCTAACAGTACCTATCCCAAGCTGTATTCACTTGAATTGCTTCTCCTTCTCCTCAACCGACTGATGGACGTCTTAGGGCATGCATACCTCCCTCCATCCTACCAACCCAGTGGACATGGTCTGTGTGGATATTGGGCAAATCTTCCAGGATCACTCATTGTCAAGTTACGGCACCCTTTTTACATTATTCACACTTGTCCCTCCAACATCATACCTTGCTGCTTAGAAATGCTCCGTTACAGAAAATCCTCTCTTCCTGAATTTTTGGGGGGTTCTTATATTGGCAAGGAACTTAAGGTTCTGTGCATTTGTGTGTATAAAAGTACGATTTAACTATTTCTTACTTAGGTGTCATACAATGCAGTTTTGGCAATGGTATGCCAAGAAATTAATTTTATAAAGATGGAAACAATTTTCATAGCAGGTGAGTTGGCTCTAAAAACTGGATTTCAGTATTTTCCCCCACCAGCAGTGACAGACAGGTGCCCAATATCCTCAGTTCTTTTCCTTTTTAATAAAACTAAAACTCAATACCAAACAAAACTAGCAACAACAAAAATCCTCTCACCACCACTGGGGAGGAAAAGTAGTTAGTTATCCATAGATATGTATCATATAAAATATAGAACATATCATTAGTAGGCATTCTACATTCCCTATGAAGGATTTAGTCATCCTGAATCTCTAAATGCATGAGACGGAGTAGTATTACAGAGTGGCTAATATTTTATCATTTCTGATTCACTTAACTAATCCCATTTAAGAACTCTTCTTACTACCCAGGCATTTCATGTAGGACCAATTGAAACCATATGATTCCAAGTGCAATGTCAGTTACCAATTATATCCAGGATTACTTATTAATACTCTTAAGTTATTAACCCTTGACAAATAATAAACTAAAGAGAATATAAGGATTGCTGGGAAGGTAGATATTACTAGGGAAAACAGTTATGTTACCATACCTGTAGGGCATCTAGCATTTGCCTGGAAAAAGCGCTCACTTGTAAGATGTATATTTGGCGCAGAAGATGCCACTTGAGATGCCTGTATATTATCTCAGAGTTCCTGGTTCAAGATCCAACTTCCCTGCTTCTAATCCACCTTGAGGGAAATAGCAGTAATGACTAAAGTACTGGGTTCCTGATAACCATGTGGGAGATGTGGACTGTGTTTGGGGCTCTTGGATTCAGGCTGGACCAGGCCTGATTATTGCAGAGACTTGTCTCTCTATGCTTTCATCTTTTTTTTAAAGAGATTTTTGTTTGACAGGTAGAGTTAAAGACAGTGAAGAGAGAGAGACAGAGAAAGGTCTTCCTTCTGTTGGTTCACACCCCAAATGGCCACAATGGTTGGAGCTGCACCGATCCGAAGCCAGGAGCCAAGAGCTTCTTCCTGGTTTCCCATGTGGGTGCCAGGCTATAGCAGAGAGCTGGATGGGAAGAGGAGCAGCCAAGACTAGAAACAGCACCCATATGGGATGCCAGCACCACAGGCAGAGGATTAACCTAGTGCGCCACAGCGCCAGCCCCAAACATTAACTTTTAAAAGTTCTTTCTATAGGTACATAAAACAGCACTCATTAATTACAACAAATTTTGACCTCCTTATGCACCATGGGAGAATGGATCAACACATATAACTCATCTATAAAGAAGTTAAATGCATCTTATGGTAAATAAGTGAAAACAAGCCTGAATGTCCATTTGTTTTCTAATCACTATAATGGATGGAGAGAAATGGATGCATGGATGGGTGATCTGAGCAGATTAGAAACTAATGATAAAGAGCTTGTTGCTCAATTTCAAATTGACCCAGATATAGAACATAAACTTTCCAGAACGATGAGGTCTACGAAGAGTAGAGGTAGAATGATATCTGGGAATTTTCAACATTAGCAAGGATCACATAACCCCCTTTTGTTGAACATAGCCATAAAGCAAAGTTTGCCATTTGCCAGAAATTACACCCGTTAAGAATATCACTTTGAATGTTCCAATGTAGCAAGGAATTGGATGTATTTTTTTAAAAAAAGTTATTTTGAACTAATCCTTCAGCTGGTCTTGAGATCTGTGATGCATCAGAGCTGCCCCATCACATTTTGGATGTGCAGACAGCTCTGAGTCTTTGGCAGCAGCCTGTGTGTCTTTGCCGAAGGGGATTGTTTAAAAAGTTGCTCTCTTTATTTTTGTTGTTGTTTCTCCAAATACTCAGTTTGCAGCAGCATCTGCTATCTCAGCTCAGACGGTCCAAACAGATGTGCCATTACCTCATATGATGAGCAAGCCTCTGAACAAAGCGTCTGCTCCTCCTTGGCAGGTAGTCCCAGACACTTTGTTCAAACCCAGATTGTAAAAATAGCCCAGATCCACTAGGGGATGGGAACTAACGAGAGACAATTTTTCTGTAAACTTGGTGAAGAGGATAATGGACTCCTCCTGGGTTCCCAGTTTTATTAGGATTTCCATTTCAGCAAAATGTGCTTTTGACACAGCTTGCAAATTATCACTGAATTTATCAAGCCCATTCTACTTGATGTTGATGTTTTTGGTGAAGCAGAATAGAAAATGACTTCAATGTTTCTAAATACATAGCGAGTGTGAAGCATGAGTAGTGAAATTGTGGTGTCTTCAGTTTTTGTGTCCTGTTGAATATGAGTAACCAGTGACCCAGATATACACTCTGATCGCAAGCAGCAGCTCTGCACTGGAGACGCTATGTTATGTACAGAATTCTGCTTCTTCTCCAGGCAAAGGACACGGTAATTAGCAAGATTGAGTAATTACTCAAACTGATTGCTCAGAAAATTAGTAACATTGTTGTGTATATGGCTTTACAGCTGTCTCATGACGTTTCTTAATGTACAAGGATGATAAAGACAATTTGATCTTTATTTTGGAAGTTAACTTGGTAAATATGGGGAAAATGTTTATTCTGTAAAAGTATCCTATGATTTTGCATGCCTTATCTCATTCAGAGTTTATGTAACATTAAGTTACATATTACTATCAATTTTATTAAGGCAGTAAGTAATGTTAAAGGTTGTGTGTAAGTTCACACCAAATGGCAAACAAAATATTCAAATACATCTAAATCCTAATTAGGTTTTCTCTTTACTGTAAGATCAGCCAGGCAAATGACTTTTGGTATATTACTTATAATCTCAGAGCCACAAGTTTTTCTCCACAAAATGAGATAATTTAATAACATACATATGTACCCCCAAATGCAAACACACATGCGCACACGCACACACAGGTACAAACTCATGACTATTCTCATATATCTTTTTGGCAGAATTGCATACACAGTGAATGATCAGTTTTATGGTAGCTTACTTAGTTATACTTTAAAATGCTGCAAAAACCAACTATTAACTGCTTAGCACTTCTCCCCCTAAGAATTATCTCAATTTCAAACAGGTGGTTTATAAAGAGTTATTTACCAAATAAAATTTTAGTGACAGTTATCCTGGCCAGTTGGCTATCAAGTACATAAACTCTTGAGTAAAGTTTTTCCCTCTAGACACAACATCATGATGACCTTCAAGCTGCAATACTACCAATAATGGCTTTCACTTTGGCACAGGACTACCACGACGGCCTTCATATGACAGTCACGATGGTTTTCAGTGCTCAGGTTCCTCCTGGACATGGTATGAGTGGTTGTTGGTTGAGTGGCATATTTTATTTTCTGCTTCATGTCTCTTTAGCCTGGTACTTTTGAACATGGCATTTAAGCAATTTAGCAGCTATATAATCTTGAACATTTAACCATGCCAAACTGTAGCTCCTCTTTATATTAATTGCCTAAAAAGTTATGTGATACATTTCATAGAGGAAAGTAACAAGCACAATCAATATTAGAGGTCTTCAAAAAGTCCAAGGGAAATGTGTATCATGAAAAAGATTGGCATAAAATTGAAATCCATGCATATAAATCTTAATTCCATTTTTCATGACTATTTTGATGTGTTCATATTTGATGTTTCTGCTAAGAAAACTATTTTAAATGGTATTTGGGTATTTTTTTCTTACAACTTTGAGAATTTTATAGTAGGATGAAATAACTAAAATTGCCTTTAAAAGGACAAAGGGAGTGAAATTATAGACAAAAATGAGATACATTTATGTTTTAAAATTATATATCTTAATAGCAGAAGGCAGAGTCAAAGGCCTAACAGAAAAATCATGTATCACAATATTAAATGATGCAATTTTTAAGAAGTTAGAATTGCTTGATATAGGGATTTTCCCCTTCATTTATACAGTGAGAAAATCCTAGAGGCAAAATAGGAAAGGCAAAGTAGGGAAAGGGGAATGACGAAGGAAAGAGGGAAGATGGATAATGAACCTACAAATAAACTTCGTTTGTGTTTCTTTGATGTCGGCCTGACAGTGCTTTTATGATTTGCAGCTGCATCTTCTAGAACTTCAGACATGGAAGATGTCTTGAGCAAGAATTCAGCTTCAGGCGGTCCTTTTATGAAATATGACAAAACTAATTGATTTACCAAAGGTATGTATTTAGGGAAGAGGAAAGACAAAGCCACATTTGATAGGGTGAGGAGATGGAGGGTGGGTCTAATTTGTACATTACTGTCAAGGTCATAGAATATGTTTGGGTTAGCAGTATCAGAGCAAGCAGTGACACATAAAGACAGTTTAACTGTAAACTGTTAAACAGATACTGCTGAGACTCATGGAGTTAAATTGAGAAAAATGCATTTTTTTCCCTCAGAATAAGAATGTTCATTGACCCCTAATGACTCCAGTAAAGGCAGTGTGTTTGAGTTTTGCTTTGGAATGTCTCTGGGGCATGTTTCTTCTATATGTTAATTAGAACCATTATAAAAATTTGTGAATGGCCACCAGGCAATTTTATACTTTAGTCCAAGATTTTTTTAAATTAAAAAAAAAAGAAAAAGAAACCTAGATAGATTTGATGTGGATGAAGCTATTTATCCCTTTTTGAAACATGGTGTTATGTCAAGTTATGGACATGGAGCACAATCAATGTTGAAAAACTGACTTGGGCCTGCGCCTTGGCGCACTAGGCTAATCCTCTTCCTGAGCCACCTGCACTCTGGGTTCTAGTCCCGGTTGGGGAGCCGGATTCTGTCCCGGTTGCTCCTCTTCCAGTCCAGCTCTCTGCTGTGGCCCGGGAGTGCAGTGGAGGATGGCCCAAGTCCTTGGGCCCTGCACCCGCATGGGAGACCAGCAGGAAGCACCTGGCTCCTGGCTTCGGATCAGCACAGTGTGCTGGCCGTAACATGCTGGCCACTTGGGGAGTGAACAAACAGAAAAGGAATACCTTTCTCTCTCTCTCTCTCTCATAATCTGTCAAGAAAAAAAAAAAAAAAACTGACTTGAAGCAAATCACACAAAGTGCAGTACTTGTTTTTCATCACTGTGGTATGGAAAGGAAAACTCTCCTCTCTGTACAGAATAAATGAAAGAATGTACTTAGCACAGCTTTATGAAGAATCCTAAGCAGAGAAATGATCACACTAATCTCATGATGGAAAGGTTCAACTTGATTTTTGCAACTGAATTACATCTATAATTACAGGTAAACTCAGAAAGGTGAGGAATTTATCTCAGAAAATTAGACATTTTACCACTCTGATTTCAATATGCAAGCTTGACAGCCTCTGCTTTGGCTAATCTTCAGCTTTTTTCGCTAATAGAGTAAGAAAAACATTTATTTGATGTATGTATTCAATGTATATGAATACAGCATTCTTCCTCTAAGGACTACAAAGAATTTCTAAACCTAAATAATTCGATCATGGAGTTCTTTCCTGATGAGGTAAGCAAGCAGCAAAATAAGCAAAACTTACACTCAATTCAAAACACAACTGTAAAGCATTTAAATATTAAATGGTCTCAGTCATCTTCTCCAAGAGATGTAGAAGGAAAATGTAGATTAAACAGAAGGATAGACAGTAGGAATGTACAAAAGAACAGGGCATTGTCAAGAAAAATTCAGTTTCATAGTCAAAGTTAAGAAAGGGAAAAGGCCAGGCGGATACTGCAGAGGCCATGGGTGGATATAGGACAGAGTTTCTACATAGGCTGTCATAGGAACTTTGTAACTTGCAAGACAAGTAGTTATTGAGATTTTTGGTTCCTCAAGTACCCTTCTCCTTGAGGCTTGCTGTTATAGACCTGAAAGGACCTTGTTACCAGTCACTACACAAAGTATTTTCTTTGGGGAAAAAAAATAATGCGTAAGGTTTCCTAGGCCATTTATACCTGCATAGTTAAAATTTTCCCTTTCATTTGTACTCCTTTAACTCTACATGTGGCGAGACTCTGTCCCAATTCTTCTCTGCCATCCATAAATGAGTGTCTTCCGCCAGCGAACAAGGACCCTTTGCTGACAGCCAATAATAAACTTAGAAATTTATCCTTTAAAGTAAGCTGTGGGACTGGCATTGTGGCAAGTGGATTAAGCCACCACTTGGAATTCCAGCATTCTATACCAGAGCGCCAGTTCGACTACTGGCTTCTCCACTTCCAATCCAGCTTCTTGCTCATGCACCTGGGAAAGCAGAAGAGGTCCAGTTACCTAGACCCTTGCCAGCCAAATGGGAGAGCAAGATGGAGTTCCTGACTCCTGGCTGCAACCTAACCCAGATCTGCTTATTGTGGCAATTTGTGGAGTGAATCACCAGGTGGGAGATTGATTTCTCTATCTTTCAAATAAATACTTAAGAATTCAATAAACAAAGTCAGCAAATTCCAGTTCCAGAACTAGCCATCTGGTTAATCCATCACTTGTTATATCAAAATTGTCTGTAATGTAGTTTCTCAATAAGCAGTAATTGTTAACACTGCTGTTAAGATGAACAAAAAAAGCACCATTAATGAAATTTTCTTGCTCATACATGAAAGTTTATGTAACTGAAAAATTAAAAGATCTAATTTATGTAATATACCTTAAGTTATTACTTGCTTGCTCAAGAAATTTGTTATGTCTGCTGTTAATATTGTTTCTGAAAACAAAGCATTCTTCAATGAATACTCCATTTTGGAGTAAAGATGCGGGCAAAATTCTTTGATACATCTTCCATCTGTCTAACATCTGATACCAGTGTCCCTTACTTACCCTACTTCACTAATAACTATACTCATATTTCATTATTCCACAATGACATTCACATGCAATATTCACTATGGAGGACATCAACAACTTTGTGTTATAGATAGGTACATTATTTACTGAGACTACCTTAACAAGTTACAACAAACTTGTTGGCATAAAACAGAAATTTACACTCCCAGTTGTGGAAACCAGAAATTGGACATCAAGTTTGCCAAGCCACACTCCCTCTAGAGGTTGTAGGAAAGAATCCTCCCTTTCCTTCTTCAATTATTACTGACTTCAGGAATTCATTAGTTTGTTACTTCAATCCCTGTCTTTTTTTTTTTTCCATGAACTCCATGTCTGTGTCTTTACCTCTTATGCAAAGAAACTTCCAAAAGGTCATAGAAAAATTGGAAAAAAAATGAAATTCAAATTTGTAAATATAAAATTTTGAAATCCATGCATATGTGGTATTTTCAAAATGTTCAGGTAAAATACCTATTAAGAAAAACAGCTATCCATGTATTTCAAAATCTGTACTCAAAACAAGTTTATACTTTAATTCTTCCACAAATTTCAATCACTTTTGTAAGGCCACTTGTTATTGTGATCCATCGGTGTAATTTAGGATGATCACATCTCATAATGTATAATGTAATTACATTTTAAAACTCAAAATAAGGTCACATTCACTGATTCCGGGAATGACATGTATTTGGAGAAGAGGATCACCACTGAATTCAGTATAGCAGGTCAGGTAAAACTACTCAATGTAAATAATTAAGTTGAGAGGCCAAAAGACAGGAGAGAGGCAGAGAGAACAAAATTCCATCTACTAGTTCACTCCCCAAAAGCCCACAAGCTGGGGCTCAGCCAGGCAGAAGCAGGAACTCAAACCGGTTCTCCCATGTGAGGGGAAAGAACCAATCACTGCAGACATGACCCGCTGCTTCCCAGGGCACACATTATAGCAGGCTGAAATTAGGAGCAAAGCCTGGACTCAAGGGACCAGCGCCATGGCTCACTTGATTGATCCTCCACCTGCGGTGCCAGCATCCCATATGGGTGCCGGTTCTAGTCCCGGTTGCTCCTCTTCCAGTCCAGCTCTCTGCTGTGGCCCAGGAAGGCAGTGGAGGATGGCTCAAGTGCTTGGGCCCTGCACCCGCATGGGAGACCAGGAGGAAGCACCTGGCTCCTGGCTTTGGATCGGCGCAGCACCGGCCGTAGCGACCATTTGGGGAGTGAATCAATGGAAGAAAGACCTTTGTCTTTCACTGTCTATAACTCTGTCAAATAAAAAAAGAAAGCCTGCACTCAAACTCAGGCAATCTGACATTGGATGTGGGCATCTGAGGCACATGTTTGCAGTCAGAAAGAAAAGAGACAGGGGAGAACACACCACTTAAGGGACCAGCGCCATGGCTCATTTGATTGATCACTTGATTGATTCAACAAATATCTATTAATCATCTTTACTAAGCAGATTGCTTCAGTCTGAAAACAATTGATACACTCCCTGCCTTTTTATAACTTACAATGCAGTTATAAAGGAAACCACTGCTGGGCATGTAACCCAGCCTAGAGTTGAGGGAAAGGCAATTAAGTTGAATACTGACAGACAGAAGGATGGGATCTAACAAGTGGAGGGAAAATTAATCCAGTCCTTAGAAAGACAGAATGGGGATTGCCAAGACCAGAAAAGAAAGGCATCTAGAGTTTCTCGTAAGGCTAGGAAGATAGAATGTGTTGTTACTCTTTTGATTTGGGAAATTTTACCAAATCTCAAGATGTTAAAATTTAGAATTCTATGTTATTCCAAATAGTAAATGCAAGAATGCCTGCTTCACCCCATCTCTGAGACATCGCTCCTTTCTGATTGCGGAGCTGAAACTCACCCCACCCTTGGATTTAAGGCTGGACTTTCCCACATTCTTCAATCTTGTCCTTTCCACTCCCATTTCTGTTACTGAAGTGGGACAGAGTGGTTGAGCATAATATTTTAAACAATAAGAATTTGTGTTGTAGTGGACACCAAGTTATCATTTTGTTGTATGCGTGATTCTTATAAGCAATAGAAAAGGCCTACTTTTCTGAGAGAAAACATTTAGTACAGCAATGACATTTCTATTGATATACTTTCCTTGGTGGTCGCTAATTTGAAAGAATGATAGTAAGCAATAAAATACAAAAAGAAAAGGTTAAGGATTTACAAATAATTAAGACTGAATTTCTTCTAAGTCAGGATGTCCTTATGACTCAACAGTCAGTCCCATTATTAAATACATGATTTTCAAATTCTAAAATACTATGCCTTCTTTTAACATCACTTCACTGTATTACTTTATTCTATCATTGTAGCATTGTTTACTGTATAGATTTTCTGCTCCAAGATTCATAGTTACTGCTGCTAAGCAATTTTGACTTTTCTACTTTCAGTATAAGCCAAGAGTTTGACATGAATAAGAAAAACTTTGGACCAAAATATTATTCCCTAATGAAAGTGCACACACAGATGATATTTTCCAAAAGTTCTCAGCTTGGAAAACTTAGAGAAATGAGAAGTAATTTATGGAAAGCAGAATCTTTAGGACTTGACATTGAACATTTTAATTAGAAATGCATATGGAACATATGTTAAAACTGTATTTCAATGTCTATCTAGAGAAACCACAGTGTCTACCAGGATATAAGTTGAAAAGA
The DNA here is from genome assembly GCF_033115175.1 of Lepus europaeus. Taxonomy (NCBI): domain Eukaryota; kingdom Metazoa; phylum Chordata; class Mammalia; order Lagomorpha; family Leporidae; genus Lepus; species Lepus europaeus. The sequence goes on along the minus strand of NC_084834.1, from coordinate 51,170,540 downwards.
GGGATAAGTTGCCTTTGCATCTTTTAAAAATTCTTTAGAATCTCTAGGGAGGGCATATACAGTCCAAGTAGATTTGGGTTTATTTAGTTGGAATTTTACATCTATATATTATCTCAAGCTTTCATGTTGCAAGCAGGGTACTTCTATTTGTATCTCCAAGAGGTTAACAGAATATATGGAGCAAAATTCTTTCACAGATGAAGCTTTTACAGATAAGCAAACCTATCACATATCAATATAACATTGAGAAAATGAAGAATCTGTTAGTAAGTTTGTCAACACAACAGATATCATTTAAAGTGCAAATGAACCAAGTTACCAAGTTTTTCATGAACAACATAGTACAACTGAATTCATTTTCATAACCTGACTGTATTCATGAAGTCAAGTCAGCCTTGTATCTATTTGACATTGTGCCAGTCAGGAAGTGGTGACAGAAAGAGAATGGCTTCAGTTCTGGCAGCAACTTCAAGGTGTGCAATTTTGGTGAAGTCTTTAAACTTTAAAATTATAGTTTATCATCTTCAAAATTATGAGCTATATATATAGTGTTGCCAAGGTTCCATTCTCCTAAAAATTTCAACCAGTTCATCAACATAAAAGTTGTATTACAACCCTTTAAGTGATCACTGACTACTACTTACATCAGAATTATGTAGAGCAGTTTTTTAAAAACAGGTGAAATCCCGAGTCCCGCTCCAAACCTATTAACCTGAAGTTTTAAGATATTTTAAGACGTTTCCATTTTATAAAACCACTACAAGAAATTGTTCTCTATATTTAAGTTGCTTTTTAAAAATGTTGATTTGAAAGGCAGATTTAGAGAGTCAGAGGCACACAGACAGAGAGGTCTTCCATCTGCTGGTTCACTCCCCAAATGGCTGCAAAGACCAGAGCTGAGCTGATCCAAAGCCAGGAGCTTCCTCTGGGTCTCCCACATGGGTACAGGGGAGTGCTTGGGCCATCTTCTACTGCTTTCTCAGGCAACAGCAGAACAACCAGGACTAGAACTGTTGGCCATATGGGATGATATCACTGCAGGCATCAGCTTTACCAGCTACGCCTCAGTGCAGGACCCCTATATTGAAGTTTGATCACCACAGAGTGGATTATCTCAATAGCTATGTAGCATTCCATTATGGGATTGTTTTACAAATTTAATTAACAAGAAGAGATAGCTTTCCTTTGCATAAACATTTATAAGTAAGGATTCAAGCTTTCTTACTTCACACTACAAGAGAAATTTCAAAGAGGAAACAGACTACAGATCCTCCTGGAATCCATCAGGAATATTTGCATCAGCAAATTAGGAACAAATGTTATTTGGAAAATGGAAATCACGCGAGACTATGTTCTTACGATCTAAACTTGGAAGTAGTTATTGTCAGGGAAGATAGTGTTTGCAGTTACAATACACTAACTGTCTCATTCTGGTGCAAATCAATATAGATTATGGGACAATATGAGATACAAAAGAATAAGTGCATGTGAAGGAAGTAAATGGATCAAGAAAAAAAAACAGACATCCCACTATTTGACTGCAATTGTTGCCAATCTCATAGTGAAGCAATAGCTCTCCAAAAATATTTTATATTAATGATAGTATTAAATGCATACTATATAAACTAATATATTGATAATGCTATATTAATCTGTGAAATTATGCAACAGTTCCCCCTAGTGTTCCTATATCTTCTCTGAACAAGCATGCCTATTTTGTGTCCAATAATCTTTAGGGATATTCTAAACTATCATGAAATAATGGAGACACATAATTCAGGCATCACAGACCTCAATTTTCAAAGTCCCATAAAATAAACACTGAACGCACAAGTTGAGGTAGAGATAGCTTTACACAAAGCACAGTGGAGTCTGTAGGAATCTGGACATATTTGAGAGAAAGTGAAGAGTAGTTTGAAAAGCCAGACCATGTATGAAGCTAAAATGCCAGGAGACATGGAGATATGAGAGATTAGTGAGAGCAATCAGACATATCTGGGTAAACTGATGGAAGGTTGAGGCTTTAGTTGTATGAAATCTTATACAGCTTGACCCTTAAGAACAAGCACAAGCAGACACAAGAAAACAGGCACACACACAAAAAAAGAAAATAGGCACAGTACACAAGCATGCATTCAATGGAGCTTGTGTGCTCTGGGAATCAAGGTGTTGAGAGGGCCATGGTGAACAGGAAAGACTTTTGCTTATTGAGGTCCCATCATCTTTTCTATAAACCTTTCCTTTCCAAAACCTGGGACCAGGATACAAAAAGTTATTTCTTTGCTTGATGGAGAAAGGGTCAGATATATTCCAGACTCAATCCAGAGATTCAACATCCTAAAATATATTGACAGTGTTGTGATAGCCTAAGACACATAAATATATATTTTATAAGGAGAAAAAGTACTCATGAATTAATAGCAGTGAGACTTCCTATAAGAGAGGGCATGCCTCAATAATGGAAGGCATGGGATGCATGCCCAGAGTCTCCACCTCCCCACATCTCCTGCTAGGGAAATCTCCACAGTTGTATGTACTCTAGAAAAGTTCCTATTCCCAAGAGTTCCTCCCCCACAGTCCAAGAGCAGAAACCCAAGATGACTACAGATCTTGGAGCAGCAGTTTTAGGGCAGCCGATTCCACCAGGAAAAACCATCCTAGGTCCAGAAGCTGCCAGCCATCAGGATCCCCTTGTATCTCATTGGTATAAATGTGCAGGAGCAATTCCTTTTGTAGACCTCTCAGTCCCCTCACTACTGCAGCCCAGTCTGGAATATGGGGTAGCAGGGTACACAGAAGCAGTAGTACCTGCTCAGGCACTGGTAGGCTTTGCCAGGATTCAACCCTGGCAGAATCCCAAGGGCAACCAGAGCTTCCTGTTCTTCTGGCTTCAAGAGTAGAACACACCAAATATGCGTTAGTACTCTTCCAAGTATCCAAATGAGAAGTGTAACTTGGCTGAGAGGGTTATGTTCCCACCTGCCTATGTCTCCAAAAGACACATCTGCTGGACAAACTATAGCCACAGCTTCATGCTCAACACAACTCCTGCAAAGCACTATCAGAAGCACATAAGGGGCCAGAAAGCTCACCAGCTCCTCTCCTTGCATCTTGAATCACAAGCCGAGTTGGACCATGGAGAAAACAGCTGGTTCTCTGGGCACAGGACAGTTTGTTGGGCATCCTGATCCTCAGGAAACTCAAATGAGGAAGGAATGCTGCCTAGTCCCTGGACCAATATTGGGTACAGCTCTCAACATAGTAAATCATCATAGTTCTGGAAGTTTTAGCCAGAGCTATTAGGCAAGAAAAAGAAATTAAAGGGATACAAATCGGGAAGGAAGAACTCAAATTATCCCTCTTTGCAGATGATATGATTCTTTATTTAGGGGACCCAAAGAACTCTACTAAGAGACTGCTGGAACTCATCGAAGAGTTTGGCAAAGTAGCAGGATATAAAATCAATCCACAAAAATCAACAGCCTTTGTATACACAGGCAATGCCACGGCTGAGGAAGAACTTCTAAGATCAATCCCATTCACAATAGCTACAAAAACAATCAAATACCTTGGAATAAACTTAACCAAAGACGTTAAAGATCTCTACGATGAAAACTACAAAACCTTAAAGAAAGAAATACAAGAGGATACCAAAAAATGGAGAAATCTTCCATGCTCATGGATTGGAAGAATCAATATCATCAAAATGTCTATTCTCCCAAAAGCAATTTATACATTCAATGCAATACCAATCAAGATACCAAAGACATTCTTCTCAGATCTGGAAAAAATAATGCTGAAATTCATATGGAGACACAGAAGACCTCGAATAGCCAAAGCAATCTTGTACAACAAAAACAAAGCCGGAGGCATCACAATACCTGATTTCAGGGCATACTACAGGGCAGTTGTTATCAAAACAGCATGGTACTGGTACAGAAACAGATGGATAGACCAATGGAACAGAATAGAAACACCAGAAATCAATCCAAATATCTACAGCCAACTTATATTTGATCAAAGATCCAAAACTAATCCCTGGAATAAGGACAGCCTATTCAATAAATGGTGCTGGGAAAATTGGATTTCCATGTGCAGAAGCTTGAAGCAAGACCCATACCTATCACCTTACACAAAAATTCACTCAACGTGGATTAAAGACTTAAATCTACGACCCGAAACCATCAAATTATTAGAGAGCATTGGAGAAACCCTGCAAGATATAGGTATAGGCAAAGACTTCTTGGAAAAGACCCCAGGAGCACAGGCAGTCAAAACCAAAATTAACATTTGGGATTGCATCAAATTGAGAAGTTTCTGTACTTCAAAAGAAACAGTCAGGAAAGTGAAGAGGCAACCGACAGAATGGGAAAAAATATTTGCAAACTATACTACAGATAAAGGGTTGATAACCAGAATATACAAAGAAATCAAGAAAATCCACAACAACAGAACAAACAACCCACTGAAGAGATGGGCCAAGGACCTCAATAGACATTTTTCAAAAGAGGAAATCCAAATGGCCAACAGACACATGAAAAAATGTTCAAGATCACTAGCAATCAGAGAAATGCAAATCAAAACCACAGTGAGATTTCACCTCACCCCTGTGAGAATGGCTCACATCCAGAAATCTACCAACAATAGATGTTGGAGAGGATGTGGGGAAAAAGGGACACTAACCCACTGTTGGTGGGAATGCAAACTGGTTAAGCCACTATGGAAGTCAGTCTGGAGATTCCTCAGAAACCTGAATATAACCCTACCATACAACCCAGCCATCCCACTCCTTGGAATTTACCCAAAGGAAATTAATTTGGCAAATAAAAAAGCCATCTGCACATTAATGTTTATTGCAGCTCAATTCACAATAGCTAAGACCTGGAACCAACCCAAATGCCCATCAACAGTAGACTGGATAAAGAAATTATGGGACATGTACTCCATAGAATACTATACAGCAATAAGGAACAATGAAACCCAGTCATTTGCAACAAGATGGAAGGATCTGGAAAGCATCATGCTGAGTGAATTAAGCCAGTCCCAAAGAGACAAATATCATTTGTTTTCCCTGATCGGCGACAACTGAACACCAAAGGGGAAACCTGTTGAAGTGAAATGGACACTATAAGAAACAATGACCTGGTCAGCTTTTGTCCTGACTCTAGATGTACAATGTAATACTTTATCCTTTTTAGTATTTGTTGTTGTTGTTGTTGTTCTAGTACTAGCAGTTGAACTCTGTAATTAACACACAATTATTCTTAGGTGTTTAAATTTTAACTGAAAAGTGATCCCTGTTAAATTTCAGAGTGGAAAAAGAGAGGGAGGAGATGCACAATTTGGGACAAGCACAACCAGTCTTGCCCCAAATGATGGAGTTAGAAATGTGCCAGGGGATTCCAATACAATCCCATCAAGGTGGCATGTACCAATGCCATCTCACTAGTCCAAGTGATCAATTTCAGTTCACATTCGATGGCCTGGATAGGTCTAAGAAACAAAGGGATCACACAAACAAGACAAGTGTCTGCTAATACTAACTGATAGAATCAAAAAGGGAGAGAAAGATCCAGCATGGGAAGTGGGATACACAGCAGACTCATAGAATGGCAGAAGTCCTAAACAACACTCTGGCCTCAGAATCAGCCCTTAAGGCATTCAGACCTAGCTGAAGAGCCCATGAGAGTATTGTAGGCATGGAAAGCCAAGATACCATGGAAAAGAAAAAAAGAAGAAGACCTAAAGGAAAGATCTCTGTTAGTGAGATCCCAGTGGAAAGAATGGGGCCATCAAAGAAGGAGGTACCTTTCTCTGAAGGGAGGAGAGAACTTCCACTTTGACCGTGACCCTATCGGAATAAGATCAAAGTCAGCGAACCCTAAAGGCTTCCATAGCCCTGGCAACTCATGACTAGAGCCTAGGGAGATTACTGACGCCATGAACAGGAGTGTCAAATTGTTAAATCAGCAACAGGAGTCACTGTGTACTTACATCCCATGTGGGATCTGTCCTTAATGTGTTGTCTAATGTGCAGTGATGCTATAACTAGTACTGAAACAGTATTTTTACACTTTGAGTTTCTGCGTGGGTACAAACTGATGAGATCTTTACTAATTATATACTGAATCGATCTTCTGTATATAAAGATAATTGGAAATGAAAAAAAAAAACCTGGTGTTAAATTGGAAACGGCATAGAAAATTAATTTTTAAAAAATATTATGTAGGATCTCTGCCTTTAATGTGCTGTACACTCTTATTTAATGCTATAACTAGTATTCCAACAGTATTTTTTTTTCACTTTGTGTTGCTATATGGGGGCAAACTGTTGAAATCGTTACCTAATATATACTAAACTGATCTTTTGTATATAAAGAGAATTGAAAATGAATCATGATGTGATTGGAAGGGGAGAGGGAGCGGAAAGGGGAGGGTTGTGGGTGGGAGGGAAGTTACGGGAGGGGGAAGCCATTGTAACCCATAAGCTGTACTTTGGAAATTTATATTTATTAAATAAAAGTTTAATAAAAAAAAAAACATAGTAGATCATCCATGAAACCTATTGAAAGATGCAAGAGGGATCCCAGGGCCTGAAAGAAATTTACAGCGAAGTGATAAAACAATAAAATTCTATGGGGCAATGAGAGAGAAGACAGCAACACTGCTGGGGCCAGCCGTGCAGCGCAGCCAGCTGCAAGTTGCCATCTTCAAGTCCAAGCAGAAAAAAATTGCTGCATGCTTTGCTACTCAGTTTTAGCTGAGAGGGAATTCCATAGTCACCCACTGACTTTTACTTCAGCCTGGGGAGATAACCGGGGGCTGAGCAACTGCCAGGCTTGGAGTAGCGAAGAAGCAGTGCAGCCTTCCCCTCCCTTACCCCTGCAAGAACCAGACACAGCAGCAAAAACTCACATAGTGGGTATCTGTTCACTCCTACCAGCACCAACCAGCGTGAAAATCAGGGCAAAAGGTGGGGCAAAGCACAGATTCCCTGCATCCTACAATTATGGGAATTTGGAGGCATTAGCCCCAGAGCTACACTGACATTATTATGTGAGACAGGGGGATTTCCCTTAATTTCTGGAGGCTATCATCAGAAGCAGCCCATATAAAACCCGTTCCCGCCCTGGGAGATCTGAGTAATGACCCCACTACACCACCCTGAAATACCAGGACAGTAACAATTAGTTCAAAATTTAAATATGGGATACAATTAAATAACTAAATATCAGTATAATAGACGTTCCTGAAGAAAACGAAAAAGGCCTCAGGAACCTGCTAGATGAAATAGTAGTTGAGAAGTCCCCAGGTCTTCTAAAAGCCTTGAGCATCCAAATACAAGAAGCTCAAAGGGCCCCAAGCAGATTCAACAAAAAATTATGTCCTTGGTATATTGTAGTGAAATTGTCAAAAGTTAAGGACACAGTGAATCCTAAAGATAGTAAGAAAAAAATTATCAAGTTACACATAAGTAAAATCGATTAGATTAACATAAAACTTCTCAGCAGAACCCCTGTAGCTAAGACAGTGGGATGATATATTCAAGGTCTTAAAAGAAAATAAACTCCCAACCAAAAATATTGTATCCAGTGAAGCAATCCTTTAAAAATGGTGAAAGAAGTATTTTCCAGATGGGCAAAAAACAGAATTCACCACCACCAGACTAGCATTACAAGAAATTCTGAAGCAGGTCCTGCATTAGATGTAAACCTGAGAACAAGTGACACCAGCAAATTCACTAACAGAGCAGGTATCAGTATTCCATTAACAAATGACGGGTGATAGTTCTTATCCATCAATGCTAACCTTGGATGCAAATAAGTTAAAGACTCCAGCCAAAAGAGTTGGCTAAATGGATAAAAAACCAAAACCCGACTACATGCTGCCTACAAGAAACTCCACTTCATAAAAAAAGATACACAGACTGAAAGCGAAGGGTTAGAAAAAGATACATCAGGCAAATGGAAACCAAAAGTGAGTAGCTACCCTCTTACAGATAAAATAGACTTTATATCAAAAACTGTAAAAAGAGATAAATAAGGATATTCTACTTTGATAAAATATTTGGTTCAGCAAGAAGGCATAACAATCATCAATATATATGTGCCCATCAAGACCACCTAGATATATACAACAAATATTAGGTCTAAAGAGAAAGACCAATAAAATAGTCGGTGACTTTGTCACCCCAGTCTTATCAATAGACATGTCATCTGACAGAAAATCAAAGATGCAAGACAGTTGATGCATACTGTTAAAGCCAATATCAAACCTGACAGACATTTACTGCACCTTTCCTCCAACACCTACAGAATATACAATCATCTTATCAGCATATGGAATATTTTGTAGGATAGGCAACATAGTAGCCCACAAATCAAGCATCAGTAAATTTAAAGACTAAAATCATGCAATGTATCTTCTCTGACCACAAAGGAATAGAACTAGAAAACAAAGAACACTTGGAAACTCATAAAGACTTGGAAATTAAATAACATGCTACTGAATGATCAATGGGTCATTGAAGCAATTAAGGAATCAAAAACTTTCTTCCAATAAATGAAAATGAAAAACATATCAAAACCTGTGGGATACAGCAAAAACAATATTAAAATGAAGTTTATAACGGTAAAGATTTAATTTTTAAAAAGTGTCCCAAATTAAATATCTAATGATGCATCTGGAAGACTTACAAAAAACACTAAAATCAATAGGTGGTAAGAAATAAGGATATGTCTAAAAATAAATTGAAACCAGGAAAGATTAAAAAAAAGTTGTTTAAGAAAATAGACTTCAAACCAGACTAACAAAGAAAAAAATCAGAATTGAAGTAAATAAAATTAGAGATGAAAAATGAAACATTACAACTAACACCATGGAAATACAAAGGATCATAAGAAATTACTATGAAAACTATATGCTACTGGCTGGTGCCATGGCTCACTTGGCTAATCCTCTGCCTGCAGCTCTGGCACCCCGTGTTTTAGTTCTGGTTGGGGTGCCAGATTCTGTCCCGGTTGCCCCTCTTCCAGGCCAGCTCTCCGCTGTGGCCTGGGAAGGCAGTGGAGGATGGCCCAAGTGCTTTGGCCCTGCACCCACATGGGAGACCAGGAGGAGGCACCTGGCTCCTGGCTTCAGATTAGCGTGGTGTGCCGGCCATAGCAGCCATTTGGGGGGTGAACCAATAGAAGGAGGACCTTTCTCTCTCTCTAACTCTGCCTGTCAAAAAAATTTAAAAAAAAAAATTTAAAAACTATATGCTACTAAACAGGAAAGACTCAAATAAATGGATAAATTTTAAGATACAAATAACCTACTGAAATTAAATCAAGAAGAGGTAGACAATCTAAACAGACATATAACAAGCAATGAAACTGAAGCAGTAATCAAAAATCTTCCATTAAGGAACCTTAGGGCTTTACTACTGAATTCTACAAAACATTTAAAGAGAAAGTAACTCCATACTTTAACTATTACAAAATTCTGAACAGCATGAAATTGTGACAGATTTTTATGAGGCCAGCATCAATCTGATAGCAAAACTGAAGCAAGACACAACACAATATGAAAATTACAGACCTATATCCTTAATGTACATAGATGCAAATATTCAACAAAAATACTATCAAACCAAGTCTAAAAACCCCATCAAAAAGGTCAAACATTATGGCACATCAGCCACCTGTGACGGTAGCATTTCATCTGGATGCCAGTTCATGTCCCAGCTGCTCCACTTCTAAACCCACTCTCTGAAAATGGCCTGTGAAAAACAGTGGAAGATGGCCCAAGTGCTTGGGCCCCTGCCACCACTGGGAGGTCCTGGATGAAGTTCCTGGCTACTGGCTTTAGCCTGGCCAAGTCTCAGCCATCTTAGCCAGCTGGGGAATGACCCAAAGGATCTATGGTCTCTTTTTCAGTATCTCTCCCTCTCTGTAAATCTAATTTTCAAGTAAATAAATCTTTAAAAAATTTTAAAAAGATCATGCATCAAGATCAAGTGGGAAAGTGAAATTTACCCCAGAAATGCAAGTTGGTTCAACATTTACAAATCAATAAATACCATAAATCACATCTCCAGAGTGAAAAACAAAGAACACATGGCCATCACAAAAGATGCAGAGAAAGAATTTGATAAGATTCTACACCACTTCATGATAAAAAAACCTTCAACAAATTACATATAGAAGGAATAATCCTCAAAATGCTAAGGGCTGTATTTGACAAACCAACAGCCAAAATCACATTGAATGGGGAAAATCTGAAAGCACCCCTCAGACCTGGAATAAGACAAAGATGACCACTTTCACCATTCTTAATATATGCATGTTGTTGTACCTGGAAAAACCTAAACACTCTACTACCAAAAAACTGTTAGAATTGATTAGTCAGTTCACTAAAGTTGTATTCCACAATGCAAGCAGTTAAAAAAAAAAAAAAATCAATATTTTACATGATAAAATCTTCCCCTTGAAAGTAAGATTAAAGGAATCTCATTCACAATAGCCACAAGAAAAATCAAATATTTAGGAATAAATTTAACCAAAGTAGTAAAAGATCTCTACAATGAAAATTATCAATCACTGATGAAAAATCAAGGACAGAAAAAAAAATGGAATGATATTCCTTGTTCATGGATTGTAAGAATCAATATCATTAAAATGTCTATGTTACCAAAAGCATTCTACAGATTCAATGAAATGTTTACCAAAATACCAAGGTCATTCCTTGCAGAATTAAAAAACAATTCTAAAATTCATATGGAATCACTTAAGACCCAGAACAGCCAAGGTGATCCTGAGCAAGGGGGGAAAAAAACCTGAAGCCATCACAATACCTGAATTCCAAGCCTATTACAAAGCTATTGTAATTACAACAGTATTGTACTGACATAAAAAACAGCACATAGATCAATGTAACAGAACAGAAAGCCCAGAAATTAATCCACCTATATATAGCCAACTGATTTGACAGAGTGCTCAGACCATACAGCAGACTAACGACAATCTCTTAACAAATGGTACCAGAAAAATTGGAGTATATATGTAGAAGAATAGCATTAGATCTATACCTCTCACCTTATACAAAATCAACTCAAGATGGATCTAAGGCCTAATTTTGAGATGTAAGACTATGAAGTTGCTGGAAGAAAATGTAGAGGACACACTCTAAGACACTGGTGTAGGGGATGACTCCTTAGAGAACATGTTCAAAGCACAGACATCAAGAGGAAAACTAAACAAATGAAATAACAAACTCAGATGCTCCTGCACAGCAAAGGAAATGATCCAGAGTGAGGAGACATCCAACAGAAAGGAAAAAAAAAATGTTTGTAGTTACTATCTGGCAAAGAATTAATATCTAAAATATACCAGCAACTTAAAAAACTGAATAAAAAAACAACAAATTCAGTTAAGAAATGGCCAACAGAACTCTATAAAAAGTTTTCATAATAAGAAATACAAATAGCCAAAAACATATGAAAGAATGCTCATCACTAGATATTAGGGAAATGCAAGTCAAAACCACGAGACAATACCTCAACTCCATCAGTGTCTAAAATCCAGAAGACACTAGTAAATGCTAGCAAGCATGTACAGAAAAGGGGACATTTATATACTGTTAGTGGGAAGATTTATTAAAAAACAGAAATAGACTTGCCACATGACCCAACAATCCCACAACTAGGTATATAGCCCAAAGCCTTGAACACATTATATCAAAAAATATACCTGTACCACCATGTTTATAGTAACACTGTTCATAATAGCCAAAATTTGGAATTAACTAAGTTGTCAATCCTCAGATAAATGGATAAAGAAAATCTGTTATATATACACAATGAAATGATATTCAGCTATATAAAAGAATGAAATTCTACCCTTTTCCTTAAATCGATGCAAGTGGAGGACCTCATGTTGAGTGAAATAAACCAGACACAAATACTGCATATTCTCCCTTATACGTGGGAGCTCAAAGAAAAAAAAAAAAAAAAAAACAGCAAAACAAAAAAGGGGAAAAAATGCCTGAATCAGTATTATTCTAAATATAGTTTTATAAAACTATGCTTTATACCTTTGTCAAACCAATAATTTTAAAAGTTATACTACTGGAGTTTTAATGATCTGATTACTTGAAAACTTACTGCAAATGAGTAAAATAATCATTTTTCCAGTCAGTTGTTTTTAGTCATTGCCTGTATTCCCACTCTACTATGGTTCCTTAAAGGCAACACCACACACCATGTCAGGATTAAAACTGTTGATGATAATCAGTGATGACTATGGCATGGTTACCAATGACTCAGGACCTGCAGTAGATGGCTAAAGACCAGGAGGAACTGTTTTTTGTTGTTGTTGTTGTTTTTTTTTTTTTTGGAGGTGTGGGTGGGGCTGTGGTTTGTATTGCCTGTTCGTTGAGATTACATATATAGGCATGGAAGGGGGAAAAAAGCGTGAGTAAATATCTCTGCCCACTCAGAAAATACTGTTGTGATGTGGGATATTCAATCATACTTATTTGAATGGATGCTCTTCAGAGCCTCCTGTGATGGGGCTAGTGTTATCAGGTATACATCAGTGCTCACGTTTCTTCCTAACTCAGTTTCTTTTTCCATATGTATTAATTTCAATGCCTATCACAAGAAAGCATCTGCAAATATAACTTTACCTTGGGTTTGCTTCCCAGAGATCTAAACCTCTGATATTTTGTGCCTAGAGTGGTTCAAGACAGTGAAGACTAAGACAGGTTCCTGGAACTAGATCACTCATCATCGGCTTCCATCAGGATCACATGTGATCTGATCCATCGGATCACATGGTCTGTTAGCACAGACCATCCCCAGCCCAAGTGAAGAATAACACACATCTGGAAGGGAAGCACAACTTTTCAGGTGCTTGAGAAATATGAAGTAAATAGTAAATTTAAGCACAATAATAATGAAAGCTAAACTAGGTCTACTCCCTACAAAAAGATGGCCAAAAGGTGGAATCAATCAACAGGTACAGGAGAGTCAAGTGGAATCATCTGCAACTAACCACATTCACTCCATGCCAAGAGGAAAAAAAAAAAAAAAAAAAAAAAAAAAAAACAGCATTGCCTGGGGAAAGGGGTATGAGGGACATTTGTATAACCACCAGGGGTATAAAAATATGTTGAAGTGTATTTTCCTATTACATCTCAAATTCACTGGTCTATAAACGAGAAAGATGCTGCAGGATAAAAATAGACTGTCAGAAATGTAACCAAAAAGACTACTAGAAATTCAACCAAGTTATAGCTCCAATTATAGACACCTTATCAAGAATATTATATTTTCTAGAGTAGAGTGTTTTCTGGACACAGCCTGCAGAAAATGATTTGGTGAATGTTTTTTTCAATCTATGATTATCATTCAAGTAGTCTCATTAGAAGTTCACAATCACATGAAATACACAATACATTTACAGTTCTACATTTACAAAATGCTGCAGTAACTCTCCCATGATGTGTCATAAAACAGTCTAAATGAAATCTAAACTACCTGGACATTCAACAGAACATCACACTGACCCACTCCTGTTGGACATGGGAGGCCTTGTTGAGACATATGCATTACAGAAGTGAGACAGTTCAATCCCATGAGAATTTAAGAGTCTGTTACTCCAGTATTAATAAGGGTCCAGTAGAGCTCCGACTCCTCTCCTCCTCTTGTCTCTCGTCTCTCTTCTCTCTAGCCTCCTCTTCTCTCTCACTCCCCTCTCTCCTCTTTCTCTCTTACTCTCATTTTCCTTCTTTGCCTCTTCCCTCCAGTCTGCTGCATTTGCCCCAATAAACCCTTTCTCTTACTCCGGTGTTTGGTGTGTTTTGTGATGGCCTAATGGAAATACATAACATCCCCCTCTTTCTATAACTCTTTCAAATAAATAAACCTAAAAAATAAAAAATGGGGCTGGCACTGTGGCATAGTGGATAAAGCCGCTGCTGGCAGTGCTGGCATCCAATATGGGCACCATTTCCAGTCCCTGCTGCCCCACTTCTGATCCAGCTCTATACTATGGCTTGGGAAAGCAGTGGAGGATGGCCCAAGTCCTTGGGGCCTTGCACCCATGTGGGAGACCGGAAGAAGCTCCTGGCTCCTGGCTTCGGATCAGCGCAGCTCCAGCCGTTGTGGCCATCTGGGGAGTGAACCATCGGATGGAGGACCTCTCTCTCTCTCTTTCTCTGCCTCTTGTTCTCTCTGTGTGTAACTCTTTCAAATAAATAAAAAATAAGGGTCCAGTAGAGAGACAACTGAGAAAAATTTCATTTTGCACCTTTCAGTTAAAAATAATTTATGATCCTAACATGTAAAGCAAATGTAATTCAACCCCCTTCCTCAGACTTACCAAAGACCTATGTGATAGAGGCCTTGCCTTTCCTATTGAACAAGGCCTCCTTCCTTCAGAAAATCGTGTTAGTTTTTGACTACTGTGTAACAAACTACTGAACACCCGCTACTTAAAAACATTAGTGTATTACTTCACCTTTTCTGTAGATCAGCAGCTGGGCACAGCAAAGCTGGGTTCATTGTTCAGGACTTCACAAAGTTGAAATCAAGGAGTCAGTTGGAGTTATGTTCTCTTCTGAAGCCTGGGTCCTCTGTCTACTGCATTCAGGTTGTTGGCCAAATGTAGACCCTGTGGAATAGGCCTTGCATCTCCATTTCTTGCTGACTGCTCTCAACGTCACTCTCCATCCAGAAGCCACCTCTGTTCTCATCTACGTGATCGCTGCAGAGGCAGCTCGCAACAAGGCCACTTGCTTTCTCCTAGAGCCATAGAAAACTGTGGAAGAACGCTCTGCTGCTTCCAATCTCGCTGGCTTCTTTAAATAGCTCACTTAATTAGGGGAGGCCCTTTTAGGGTAAGCTCCGTTCTTTAAGTCAATTGATGAGTTAGGGTCTAGGAATACCTGATTTAGTGTTTGACTGAATAACTGGAAGAAGGTGTGTGAACTCCATGTGGTGGGAGTTTATGGATGCACTTAAGAGTTCTACATTTAACAGAAACCAAGACTAAGCACTTAAAATCCCACATTAGAGGAAGACACTCAGTCCAGTACTGGTTAAATCCTTGCCCCCAAAATCATCTAGCTCATCTCTCAGGGATTTGCCCTTAGCCCTTCTACGTAGAATGGAACACATTGTCCTCTTGTCATTCACATTCCATGGAAAGCATCATCGTCAGAGCTTATAAACTTTTTGAGAAGAGGCAGCAAAAAGGAGTAGCTCTAATAAATTAGTAAAGCTTGTTCATGTGTTAGAAGTTCTACAAGAAAGAAATGAAATACACTAAGGAGAATGGATGGAAATATTGTCATTCTAAGTTGTTAGAACATATCTTGTTGAAAATGAGAAGCTGAGCAAATATTTTGAGTCAGCATATTAGTGGCTATCTCAGGGAAATATATTCATAGAAGGTGCACACACTTAAGTTCCAGTTCCTTGTGATAGCAACATGTCTGGTATATTCAAAATGATGCAAAGAAAAAAATTAAGAAAATGCAATGGGGGTGAAGAAAAATGTACAACATCAATTGTAGTATCAAAGTCCAAATACTTCTGACCGTCCAAGTAAATGTGTGTATTATGCCCAGGTTAGGGTCTTAGGAAAATGTGGGATCTTGCAATATGAAAAGGAGAGATCTGGATTCATGCACCTGGATGTCAGCTTCAGAGATCTTCCAGATGCCTCTGGGCCCCCACAGGTGGTCCACTTTTCCCTATTAATTATTTAAGCTACTACCATGCTGAAAACATTGCAGAGTGACTCACATACACATGTGCCCTGCAATGGATGAATCCCTCAGAAGGTACTCTTATTAGCATCCCATGGCTTCTTCTAGGGCTGTATCTTTCCCTAAGCTGGCTTAAGAGTTGTGAAGCCTCATAAAGTAATTTCAAACACTATTCAACCAAAGATTTGCAAGAATTAACAAGTTTAAAAGTAGAATCCAGACAAAAATACTTAGTGCTAGAATTTAAGGAGGAATTTATTAAGGAAACTAAAATGGAAGATTGGGCAAGCAAGGATTTGCTCACTAGGGGTCATTTTGAGAAGATGGGGAATTAATATCTTAGTCCTAGAAAAAGGCCCCAGGGGGTAGAATAAAATCCACACTAGGGTAGTTTTTTAGCAAACTGGAAAAAACAAAGGCCTGTGATCAGTGGAATACAAATGTCTGAATTTCCTTAGCAGATGGCAAAGAAAGGAATTAAAAGGCTGAGGTCAGTGAGTATATTAAAATGAACATATCATGAAAGGCAGAGATTTTCACCTAAAAGCTAGTTCCAAAGGTGGGATGCAAGGGTATGCTATGCACCAAGGTCATTAAGCTCTGGTGAAGAGGAACCAGTATCATTAAGAAGTTCAGCTGTAGCTGGAATCTGCAGCCCAGGGTTAAGATAGTCGCAGCTGTCATAGAGCTGAGCTAATTAACATCTCTGGGATGATTTCCCCCCACGAATAGAAGCCAGGTGGCACTGTTTAATCACCAGAAGCCAGGAGGATGCAATTATAATAATTAAGGTAAGGTCAGAGGGCCAGCTAAGGGGGCTTTATCCTCAGGGAGTTGTGGAGATGGTTAATAAAGCATTGCCTCCCTAGGGGCAAAACAGATGAACAGTTAAGAAGGTTGCTGCTCAACATCCAAAACCAAAAAAGGGGGAAACATAGAAGAGCAGAGGGATGGCAGCAATTGCCTTAATAAAAAGAAATGAGCTCCTGTTCATTTCCTAGATTCGAGCCAGTTTCCAAATCTGGATCCCATTGTCGAACAAAGCGACCTGGTCGCTGGAAGAAATGACCTTATAGCACCAGGCAATTATGTACTATAATGAGTCCCCAATTGTTCCTTCATAGGGAGCTTGGGCCATTTACTTTGGTCACTATATACTGAAGCAAAAGGAATACTGAAAAAACTGCAGAACTCACGTCTAAGCTGGCATTTTGGCATCATCCTGATTATTAGAGTCGAGGCTTATGGAACCCTATAATAAAGCCTTTGCTGAAGTGTAACACACAGTGGACAATTGCAACTTACCAAGTGTTCATTTATCTGTGTTCAAGTGTAGAACTGGATGTATTACACTGTGCAATGAGCACAATCCCCTGAATACTGGACATGGGAAAGAGGATCCACATTGGCTAAGATCAAGCGGAAACAGAAATTTGCCCTTTCCTATTCAAGAGAGTAAATTTAAAAAGAACATTACATTTCTGTAGTAGAGAGGAGGTGGGGTGATGGAAATAAGCAATGCTTTTAATAATATAAAGAATTCATGGGTTGGGACCAGCATTGTGGCACTGCAGGTGATGCCACCGCCTTTAACACTGGCATCCCATCTCTGCACCAGTTCAAGTCCTACTTCCGATCCAGCTCCCTGCTAATGTAGCACCCATCTGGGAAGACCTGGAAGAAAATCCTGGCTCCTGGCTTTGGCCTAGCACAGCCGCATTCCGAGCCCTAGCCCCAGCCATTGAGGTCATTTGAGGAGTGAATAAGCAGACGGAAGATGTGTCTCTGTCTCTCTATAACTCTGCCTCTCAAATAAAAAAAAATTAAAAATTGAAAAGATAAATAATTCAGGAGTTATAGCCCCTATCATATTCCCATTTAATTTACCAGTTGGTGACTGGGAAACCATATATTTTTTTAGAATAATTTCAGACTACTGTAGGAGCAATCAAGCAGCATCTCCAATCATTGCTATTGTGCTAAACAGAGCTTCCTTTCCAGGGCAGATTAGTAAAGACTCAGTGAGATGATATAGGATCATCTATTTGGGGAATGCAAACAGCCCAGCCTCCTGGATAAGATAATTGAGTAGTCTCATTGATGGAGAAAAATTCAGTCTGGTCCAATGGCAAATCCTCACAGAAATATGAGAATCACAATGCAGACCTCTGGACATGTGGATCCAGGTCGCACTATTTGTAGGAGGGAATTGCATGCCTTGTGAGAAAGAACATGCTATGAAATCTTGGCAGAAATGGAATGCTTGAACATGAAAAAGACTTGCTTCCAACTAATATGGTCTGATGGTCTCAGCTGTTCATTATGAAATGAAAATGGTACATGTTTGAGCTCAACCATATTTAATAATGTATTGTTTATACAGAAGATCAATTTAGTATATACTAAGTAAAGATTTCAATAGTTTGCACCCACACAGAAACACAGAGTGAAAAATACTGTGTGAGTACTAGTTATAGCATTAATTCACATTGAACAACACATTAAGGACAGAGATCCTACATGAGGAGTAAGTGCATAGTGACTCCTGTTGTTGACTTAACAAATTGACACTCTTGTTTATGGCGTCAGTAATCACCCAAGGCTCTAGTCATGAGTTGCCAAGGCTATGGAAGCCTTTTGAGTTCACCAACTTCAATCTTATTTAGACAAGGTCATAGTCAAAGTGGAGGTTCTCTCCTCCCTTCAGAGAAACATACCTCCTTCTTTGATGTCCCATTCTTTCGGCTGGGATCTCACTCTCAGAGATCTTTCATTTAGGTCATTGGTTTTTTTTTGTTAGAGTGTCTTGGCTTTCCATGTCTGAAATACTCTCATGGGCTCTTCAGCCAGATCCGAATGCCTTAAGGGCTGATTCTGAGGCCAGAGTGCTATTTAGGACATCTGCCATTCTATGAGTCTGCTGTGTATCCCGCTTCCCATGTTGGATTGTTCTCTCCTTTTTAATTCTATCAGTTATTATTAGCAGACACTAATCTTATTTATGTGATCCCTTTGACATTTAATCCTATCATTATGATCAATTATGAACTGAAATTGATCACTTTGACTAGTGAGATGGCATTGGTACATGCCACCTTGATGGGATTGAATTGGAATCCCCTGGCATGTTTGTAACTACCATTTGGGGCAAGTCCAATTGAGCATGTGCCAAACTGTACATCCTTTTTTATTTTCTTCTACTTGGAAAAAATGTTAAAAGATTACTTTATTTATAATGATATATTTTAGGTGCAGATATACAACAACAAGCATATCTCAATGAATATGTAAAATACTTTCAGTAGTTACCCTATTTTATTAAACAACATCATGAATATTCTGGCATGAAGAGCTTGAAAAATTCCTTTATGTTTTGAAATTTATTTTTTTTTATTTTTTATCACTACCTATATTTATTTTCACAATAATAATCTATAATCATATCCAACAAAGAATGATCACAAATCTATAAGGCATTTAATATTATGCATTGGCAAAATACACTGGAAAATATTGCCAAAGTCTTTGCAACACTTAAAATATGTATAATAGCAGTAGTAACTATATTGTTTTAAATTGATAGATTTATAAATTCAGTAACTTGAATAATCTTATATCAATTCTGTTAAACACTTATTTTAGAGAAATTATTCTCTATTAAAAAGAAATATTTATATTGAAGATAGATCATAGAATAAAATATGCAACCACTTCAAACATAATTTCAAAAATAATTAAAGTATATGATAAGTCTAAATGGATACCATCAAATCACAATAATATAAAATAAAATTTATTATAATCTTATTTTGTTTAATGTGTCTTTCCTATTTAAAATTTTGCTTATTTATTTTTATTTTACAAGCAGAGAGACAGAGACAGAAATTTCCTATCTACTGATTCACTCCAGAAATATCCCCAAAAGCTGGGTCTGGACCAAGTTGAAAACAGAAGCTAGCTGGGAATTCAATATAGGTCTTGCACGTGTTTTTCAGGGATCTATTTGAGCTATTACCTCCTTTCTTCCAGGATATGCACTGGTAGGAAGCTGGAATCTGAAACAGAGATGGGACTCTCTGTCTGGGTTTATCAATATATCTTTTGATATGGGATTTGATGTCCCAAGCAGTGTCTTAACTGGTAGGACAAACATTGACCTCAAATGTCTCTTTTCCATATACAGTCATTCCTAATTATCCCCAGAAGTTCCAAGATTCCTCATAGATAACAAAATCTGTACATGTCCAGTTCCCATAGAAAATGCCATAGTATTTGAATATAACACATGGACACTCAATGTGTACTTTAAATCACCTAGATTATTCATAATACCATAATTCACATGCTATGATACTGTTTAGGGAATGGCAAGAAAAAAGTCTTTACATGTTCAGTACAGGCATAATTTTTTTTCTGAATATTTTCAATATTTTCAATTAGTTGTTTGAATCTCCAGATGTCAATATCATGGATACAGAGAACCAATTTTGGGGCTGGCACTGTGGCATAGTAGGCTAAGCCCCCATCTGTGGTGCCAGCATCCCATATGGGCACTGATTCAAGTCCTGGCTATTCCTCCTCTGATCCAGCTCTCTGCTAATGGCCTGGGAAAGTAGTGGAAGACGGCCCCTGCGTGGAAGACCAGAAGAAGCTCCTGGCCACTGGCTTCAGATTGGCCCAGCTCCAGCTGTTATAACCATTTGGGGAGTTATCTAGTGGATGGAAAAGCTTTCTCTGTCTCTCCCTCTCTGTCTTTAACTCTGCCTCTCAAATAAATAATCTTTTAAAAAAAGGACCAACTGTATTCTAAAATGAATAAATTTTATAATATAAATATGTATAACAATTATAAAATGAAAAACTTTACACAGACACTATAGAATTATTGAAGCTGTCATATATCATTTGTATTTATATGCCATATGGTTTAACCTCCCATCTATAATCTCTAAGTCAGTGAACATTACAACTTTCTCTATTAAATGTTTATCAAGTACCTATTTTTTCAATCGGTTTTCATAAAAATAATAATAAGTCCATATATTTACTCAAATGAAACCCCTATGTGAAGAATATGTCAATCACTGTGATCACACTAAACACAACACTGACAATCTTCTATTTAAGATAGACACTATCCATGCTTCCTACCTAAACGCAAAAGGCCATAAGTGGTGCTGATGATCAAAGAATGATATAATAATTTATTTTTATCACACACAAGTGATATATACTCATACACATGTCTTGTAAATTTTTAGTTAACATATTTAATCTTTTAAGTTTTTGTACTTATGTAATAAAATTATAATGGCCTCCACCATCTTTGTCTATTAATTCTAATATCTAATATTAGTTGTTTCCAATGGTTTATTTTTTCTCTTTAATGTGGTTAACATATTCCCACTCTTTTGCATACTTGATCATTTTGAATAGGTGCCAGACATTGTTAAATTTACCTTGTTTGGTGCTTGATAGCTTTTATTTTCAATATTCTTGAGTTTTATTCTGGAACACAATAAGGTTACTTGGAAACAGTTTGACTCTTTCTGGTATTTAAAATGTGTTAGGTAGAACTAGAGCAGCATATATTCTATGCGCAATTGTTCATATTTACTGAGGTGCTATGGGTTTAATTGAGTCTCATGCCAAAAAATATATAATATCGTTTTAACACCCAATACCTCAGAATGTGACCTTATTTGAAAATAGAGTTTCTGCAGTTTTAACCAAGTTAAGATGAGATCATCAGACTGGGCTGTAGATCCGTTATGACTGGTGCTTTTATAGCAAGGGAAAATCTGGACACACAAGGGTATTTCAAAAATGTCATAGAAATGCATTTTACAAAAACAAAACTGAAAGCCTCACAACACCAGATCAATACATACTGCAGGACAGTTGTAATCAAGACAGCCTGGTACTGGCACAAAAACAGACTTGTAGACCAATGGAACAGAAAAGAAATTCCAGAAATCAACCTACACATCTATAACAAATTTATCTTTGCCAAAGGAGCTAAAATGAATCCCTGGAGCAAGAAAAGTCTCTTCAATAAATGGTTCTGGGAAACCTGGATCTCTGCATGCAGAGGTATGAAGCAAGACCCATACCTTACACCTTATGCAAAAATCAACTTAAAATGGATCAAAGACCCAAGTCTACAGCCCAGTATAATCAAATTACTAGAGAACATGAGGGAAACCTTACAAGACATTGGCATAGGGAAAGATTTCTTGGAAAATATCCTAGAAGCACAGGCAATCAAAGCCAAAATTGACAAATAGGATTATATCAAACTTAGAAGCTTTTGCACAGCAAAAGAAACACTCTGTAAAGAGAAGAGACAACTGACAGAATGGGAGAAAATATTTGCACACTGTGCAACTGATAAAGGATTAATTTAAAGAATGTATAAAGAGCTCAAGAAACTCAACACCACCAAACCAAACAATGCAGTTAAGAAATAGTCAAAGGACTTGAATAGGCATTTTTCAGGAGAGGAAATTCAAATGGCCCACAGACACTAGAGAAAATGTGAAGGATCACTAACCATCAGGGAAATGCAAATCAAAATGCAAGAGAGGTTTCACCTCACCCCAGTTAGATTGTACCTCATACAGAAATCAACAAACAACAAATGCTGGCAAGGATGTGGGCCAAAGGGCATCCTAATCCACTGTTGATGGGAATGCAAACTGGTACAGCCACTGTGGAAGATAGTATGGAGAAACCCTAGAAATCTGAATACAGACCTATCATATGATCCAGCCTTCCTACGCCTGGGAATTTATCCAAAGGAAATGAAATCAGCATATGAAAGATTGATCTGTACCCTCATGTTTAATGGAGCTCAATTCACGATAGCTGAGTTATTGAATCAATCCAGATGTCCATTAACTGAATACTGGATAAGGAAATTATGATGCATATACACTATAGAATACTACACAGTGATAAAAAAAAATGAAATCCCATCATTGTAACAAAATGGATGCA
Organism: Lepus europaeus; assembly: GCF_033115175.1. Taxonomy (NCBI): domain Eukaryota; kingdom Metazoa; phylum Chordata; class Mammalia; order Lagomorpha; family Leporidae; genus Lepus; species Lepus europaeus. The sequence goes on along the minus strand of NC_084834.1, from coordinate 51,147,786 downwards.
ACTGGAAACCATTATATTTAGTGAAATAGGCCAGTCCCAAAAAAGACAAATACTATATGTTCTCTCTGACCTGTGGTAACTAACAGAGTATTTAAAAGGTACTCTGGGCTGGTGCCATGGCTCACTTGGCTAATCCTCTGCCTGCAGCACTGGCACCCAGGATTCTAATCCCAGTTGGGGCACCAGGTACTAGTCCCGGTTGCTCCTCTTCCAGTCCAGCTCTCTGCTGTGGCCCGGGAGGGCAGTGGAGGATGACCCAGGTGCTTGGGTCCCTGCACCCGCATGGGAGACCGGGAGGAAGCTCCCGGCTCCTGGCTTCAGATCGGCACAGTGCCGGCCATCGTGGCCATTAGGGTAGTGAACCTTTCTCTCTGTCTCTCTCTCTCTCACTGTCTGTAACTCTACCTGTCAAATAAAAATTTAAAAAAATGCTCTGTAGGAGTGAAATTGACACTTTGTGATGTGATACTTTTGAACAGCCCTTGTCCTGACTATTGAGGAACAATGTTTTTTTATTTTTTCTTTATACTATTCCTTGAACTCTCCACTTAGTATAGGGTTACTCTTACAAGTATAGAGTTTGAAAATAAATCTTAGAAAAAATTAGAATGGGAATGGCAGAAGGAAGACGAAGAAGGGTGGTGGGAGGATGGGCAGGAGGGAGGAAGGGTGGGAAGAATCATTGTTTTTAAACTTTTATAAATGAAATGCATGAAATTTGTATTCAATAAAGAAAATTTTAAAATAAAAGAAAAAAGCACAGATTTCAAAAATGCTCACACCAAAATAAACTTGTATAATTCCAATTTCCATGAACTATTTGAAGTATCCTCTTACACACAGAGTAATAAGGTGGTTTCCTGAATATGGAGACAGAGGATTGCTACAATGAGCCAAAGACACCGAGGGCCACCAAAAGTTAGGAGAAAAACATGGAACTGATTCTCCGTGGTAATGGATTTTCTCTTCCTTCCTCTCTCAGAAAACAAACAAACAAACAAACCAAAAAAAAAAACAAACAAACAAACAAAAACCCTGCCAACACCTTAATCTTGGGCTTCTAGCCTTCTGTACTGCGAGACCATGAATTTCTGTTGTTTAAACCACTCAGCTCTGGTAAGGAACACATGAGACAAGACTTTCTAAACACTCTCTTCCATGCCCTGTGAACAGTAGGCTTTCCAGTCTTAACTGTGGTAATGTGTTGTATTCTTAGCTCCCTATAAAACCCAACTACTGTTGGCTCAGATCTTTTGAGGGGATCCTTCTATAGCTTGAATGATCTCACATTGTACTGCCAAATACTCCAGAGAATCCTTTGCAGACCTCCAAAATTTTTTCTCTGTGTAGTCCTTTGCTGTCAAGTACTTTGTTCTGCCTTCTATAGCAATCTGGGTCTGCCCACGGCACTGTCTACCTTAACTAAAGAATCCACTGTTCTCTGGACTGCATCCTGGAAATTCTCTCAAGACCATGTGCTCAAGGTGAACAAGTATATCATTGACCCCACTATCTAGCAAGAATTACTTCTTTGTCTCACATTCAATTTCTTGAAAACCTTTGTTTCATATATTATAAAAAGTGTTTTTGTTGTTTTATTGTGAAAATAAATCTAGTCTTTTCAACTCCAACTTAGGCAGAGTGCAGGTCTACTCTCATAAATGTATTGTTTTTACCACAGGCATATTTTAATAAGTGTTGTATTCTAATTTAATACAGAGTATCCTGAATGAAAATTTTATTCCTAAAGACTTACTTGCTTATTTGAAAGGCAGAGTGACAAACAAGAAGACCTATCTTCCATCCACTGGTTCACTCCCGAAATGCCCATACCAGGTAGTGCCGGGTCTGGCTGAGATCAGGAACCTAGAATCCCACCATGTCTCTCATGTGGGTTATAGGGAGTCAAGAGCTTGCAGCAGGCTGGCACCGCAGCTCAATAGGCTAATCCTCCACCTTGTGGCACCGGCACACCGGGTTCCAGTCCCGGTCGGGGCGCCAGATTCTGTCCCGGTTGCCCCTCTTCCAGGCCTGCTCTCTGCTGTGGCCCGGGAGTGCAGTGGAGGATGGCCCAAGTGCTTGGGCCCTGCACCCCATGGGAGACCAGGATAAGCACCTGGCTTTTAGCTTCGGATCAGTGCAGTGCACCGGCCACAGCAGCCATTAGGGGTAAACCAACAGTAAAGGAAGACCTTTCTCTCTGACTCTCTCTCACTGTCCACTCTGCTTGTCAAAAAAAAAGAGCTTGCAGCAACATCCACTGGCTTTCCAGAATGCGTTAAAAGGAAGCTGGATCAGAAGTAATGTAGCTGGGATTTGAACCAGCAATCCAACATGGGATGTGGACATCCCAACCTGCTGCTTTTCCTGCTGTGGCACAACACCCACCGCCAGAACGAAATGTTAAATATGTATGTCAGCATATACCATAGCTCTAACTGAGGGAACTCGGAATAACATGCAAAATGCACCCTATGCAATGTTAATTCTCATCTTTGGTCCAGTCTATGCCTATTTATTTGATTGCAAATCTACTTCAGTCTCCATGCATCAGCCTTCTAGTGGGCTTTTATTCCCTCTAATACACAAGGATATTAATCCTCCAAGCATTTACACTTGCTGTTCTCTATGCATGGATGGCTTTAACCAGGGATATTCCTATGGGTTGCCTGCCTTTCATAATTCACATGTCAGCCCAAAAATATCCAACTGAGAAAGTTTTTCCCAATCCTATCTAAACTAACACACCTTTTCAGTTACCCTGTTTTACTTTATTTATACCATTTTGCTCTATCTGAAGTATTATACTGAATTAGATATTACTATTCATTTAGAATATATGTTCCATTGGAAATATGAATTTTACTTTCTTGTTTGTAGCTATGAACCAGTATCTTGCACAGAGTCATTAAACACTTTGACACTTGCCAAATAAAGTTAAGAACATAATGTAGGCAGCTAAAGCATAAAAGCAAATAAGTTAATCTCCTATTTCCATAAGCTATTCATAACATAGGGCTGTATTGCTTTATCCCTTCTTAGTAATTTAGAGAAGTGACTTTCATGCATAAAATGCTTTTGAAATTACATGCTCTTACACAAACTAACAGGTTATTATTATAAAAGAGTCACACTTAGATTATCTATTGTTATTACAGTAAAATGGAAATAAATTAACATGCATATTCTAAAAGAACTAAAATATGGTATTTTTTCCACTGCATAAAATATGTCTTTGGTATTAAATGAAACAGTGGGATATCCATAAACTTCAGATTTATATTATAGTAAGTATTTGCTATTCCTATCATCTCTCATTTCCATAGTTGTAATTTCTACCATTGCTCTGAGGACAGATCAGTCTTCAATGTGACATTGGAATAGGAAATATAGTTAAATCCTTTTGTCCATGCTTTAAAAATTATAGTGATTGAGAAATTCCAGAAAAATACTTTATTAAATAAAATGTTGGTAATATAAAATTAGCAATAGCTACACAACACCTCTATCTGTCTTAGAAAATATTATTTTTATTTTGTGGAAATAGGAAGGCAAAAAATTAAAAAATGAGAAATAAGCTCTGTATGTGAATGTGGGGTTTCAGCAGAGAGTTTGAATTGAAAAATCGCTTCTCGTAGTATGGAGTCATGGTTTTTGTACAGGTGAGGTGGAGAGCCACTGTATTCTTTAATGCAGATCAGACTTCACAGTGTGGACAAATATCTATGGAATAAGTCTTCTTTTAGCCTTTTTGATAAAACATTAATGTGTTATTTTTAAAAATAATAAAATAGTCCAGGGTACAAGAAGATCTCTATCAACACCAGCCAGGACTATCCTTGCCGTCCAGCTTAGCCAATGTGAATTTAGTGTCTGGTGCATAATTCCTATATGTTGAATTTTACATATTCTGTGTTTAACAAAAAGTATATGTGTCTTCACTGACAAATTTGCCATACCTATCCATATTTGATTATTTTCTGAAAGGAATCTTTTACTTTTCCAGAGATGGAAATACTTCTTGTAGACAGATAATGATACTCATACTTGATAAAATTGCTATTGGTGTTTTATAAAGGAATAATCCATATACAAACTTACTAGATGGATAAACATGCATAAACTACAAGTCACTATGTATAACCACATGAACACAAACACAAGCCCATTTACTTTTCCAGAGACGGAAATACTTCTTGTAGACAAATAATGATATTTTCGCTGTTTTTCCCTCTCTTAGCTTTTATGCTTTCCATATTTTGCCATGGGATGACAACAAGAGGACTGTCACCAGGTAGTAGGTCCCCGATCTCGGACTTTTCAGCCTTCAGGACTATGAGGAAATAAACTTCTCCTCCTTCTAAACTACCCAGTCTGGGATATTCTACTACAGCAGCACCAAATGGAATGAAGACAATTGCCTTTATTATTCTCCAGATCACATTGCCTTCTGTAATTACAAATGACAAAATGGAAGTTTGACACGTAAAAATGCTGAACACCATCAAGCTAAACCACTGAATTCCTAGATTCCTCAGTTAGGGACACCAATCACTGTGATAATCAGCATTGTCCAGACTAACTTCCCCCTAAACAGGATTAAGAAAGGATGGCTGGGGCCAGTGCTGTGGCATAGCAGGTAAAGCCACCACCTGCAGTGCTGGCATCCCATATGGGCTACTGTCCCAGTCCTGGCTGCTCCTCTTCCATTCCAGCTCTCTGCTATGGCCTGGGAAAGTGGTAGAGGATGGCCTAAGTTCTTGGGCTCCTGCACCTGCGTGGGAGACCCAGAAGAAGCTCCTGGCTCCTGCCAACTGGGGAGTGAACCAGCAGATGGAAGACCTCTCTGTCTCCGCTTCTCCTTCTCTCTCTGTGTAGCTCTGACTTTAAAATAAATAAATAAAACTTTTTTTTTTAAAAAAAGGATAGTCACTATCAATATTTATATCTGTATGTCTTTTTAATTTTCTCTACCCAAACCAACCTCTTTTTCATTTTTATTTACTACAGCCTTTCTTTAAATATGTTAAAAATCTTATCAGATTATGTTCTGTTCTTTCTAATATGGAAACCATTTTTTCCAAAGTGTTTTAGAGATTCTTTTTATTCTTTCAAAATGGGTTGGTCCTTTCACAGTCCCGTTTGCATATGTTAGTATTCCATTGATGTGCTTCCTGAAAAATGTTGTTTTATTGAATATACAAACTGTATTAAAATGTTCAACAATCAATGAAATATACTAGAGGCCTGCATTGTGGAGTTTGTATTAAGCTGCCTGCGACCCTAGCATCCCATATGAGTGCCAATTTGGCTGCTGATCCAGCTCCCTAGGTTTGAAAGGCAAAGTTACACAGTGAGAGGAAGAGACCATCCACTGGTTCACCTCCCAAATGACAGCAATGGCCAGAGCTAGGCCAGGCCAAAGCCAAGAGCTTCTTCCAGGTCTCCCGCATGGGTGGCCATAGCCCAAGTACTTGGGCCATCTTTGGCTGTTTTCCCAGGTTATTTGTAGGGAGCTGGATCAGAAGTGGAGTAGCCAGGACTTGGACTTGCCCATAGGTGAGGTTGGCATCACAAGAGTCAGCCTAACCCCCTACAACACAATGTAGGCCCCAGGACTATTTCTTTTGAAAAGCAAAAAACAAGAAAACAAAGTCACAAGAGGAATTGCCATGTAACATAGGTACTCCTGTAGAATTTTGATTATTTAACTTTGAAAGAATTAAAGAGGGGGTGGGGAAAATAGGATAAAAATAAAATTCCCAATCACTTAAATAAAAATGATACTACAGCACAGCTAGGCAACACTGTATAATAATGCTTAATGTTAAAATCTGTCTTTAATGTGCTGTACATTACTATTTAATGCTATAATTAGTAATCCAATGGTAGTTTATTCACTTTACGTTGCTATGTGGGCAAAATGTTGAAATCTTTACCTAATATATACTAAACTGATCTTCTGTATATAAAGAGAATTGAAAATGAATCTTTACATGAATGGAAGGGGAGAGGGAGCGGGAAGGGGAGGGTTGCGGGCGGGAGGGAAGTTATGGGAGGGGGGAAGCCATTGTAACCCACAAGCTATACTTTGGAAATTTATATTCATTAAATAAAAGTTTAAAAAAAAATATGTCTCAAACACCAATTAAGATGACTCTGCCTCTCAGAAGCAGCAACACTCCTGAAGCAAATCCCCATTTTTGACACTGGGCGTACTTTTCAAGATGTCTGAGCATGACTTCAACATTCTATCAATTGAATGTATAATATAACTCTAGAAGTGTTTTGCACTTAATTTTGTAAAGCCATGTATAACATTTTGGGGATTAAATGTATTTTCTCTGTAAACATCACCCAAAACATTATATTGAGAAGTATGTATGGTCTATGAAATATGGGTGTTAAAAATAAATCTACCAGGGTGACATTTGGGTCAGACAGGTATTTCTCAGAGCACAGAGATAAGCATAATAATGGTAAAACCATGCTCTTTGGTGTGTATTTAATTGATCTTTAATTACTAAAGACTGTAGCCTAGTATCATTTTATAGTAGATATATGTTAGATTCATATTTTCCTTGCTTTCATTTTCTCCTAAGATCCTGTAATATAGCACACAATCACTATTTAAGCAGAGAACTTGGAAACACTTATTGCACTGTTTTTCATTACAGAAAGTTCTTAAAATTTAATCATTGAAATGCATTTCAATACAACTGTGCTTTCAAGAAAGCATTGAGTTTATTCTTATAATAAAGTAAGTTAAAGACATTGGAGTAAGCTCCTTATGAAATTATTAAAATAACATCCGAGTGACAGGGAATAACATTAACTGTTAGGAACTGTTTGTTTTGAATTGTGTGTTGGAAGATCATAATACTTGTTCAATACTCTTTGATTGCCTCTCCAGAAGAATATCATGTTATATGAAAAATTATGAATGAGATCTACAAAATGCTCTTGAAAATACACACATTTTGAAACAATTTAAAATAGCTTTATTTATTTGGTTTTCATGCTTTTAAAAATCTAACTTTGTTCAAAAGCACTTATCTGTCCAAAAACTGGCATGTTGTGGTATAGTTAGAATCAAACCTAAAGCAGAAGTTCATCAGAAAATCAGGATAAACTCCCAAGAATACACCAAAATTAAACAGCTAGAGATTCCTGAACACCAATGGCAATATTATCACTAAAGGTGACTGTGAAACCTTTATTCTAGCCTTCCTGTCTTCCCTGACTCACAACCACTATATTTTCAGAGTGAAATGGTTTGATTTGAATTGCAAATCTTATCACATATATGGTTTTATTCTTTTCTATCTGGATGAGTGACAGTGGTATATAAGAGTTAACAAACCTTATCCAGTTTTAAGTACATTTCTGGTATTGAGAGCCAGCAGAGCTGAAAGTTGAATGGGAGAACACTCAGCTCCTGTATTCATTCTTTTATTTGTGTTCTGAAAGGGCCTTATGGAAGAACCTGATAGAAATGTCATGGCATTACTAAACAGAGTGAAATCCAAGGTAGGAAAATAAAAGGTTGGCTTTGCTGCTTCTTTTGTCATTTTATAAGCAGTGGATAGTGCTTTCAAAATGAGGGCCTGAGGCTATGCATGTCCTTTAATTCCTCAGAGCCTGAGAAGAAGTGAGTCCATCCCTCAATGGTCTACTGAAAGAAGTCTTTAAAGAAACTTCGTGTTCTAAGAACACAGATCCCTTGTAAAGATGACAACAAAACGAGGGGAAAACTCTAAATGGCATATATCCCCACACACAAGAATATCCAGCATCCACATGAGAGCAGATCTGGAGAGATTATCAGCATGACTGCATTGAAGTTTATATTCAGTGGTTGCTGTGCTTGGTTTCTTGGTAATATGGACTTCAATCTTTAAACTGTGTATGAAAAGGGGCGATAATTTAGGTGCCTTGGGAGCTTAACATTGCTAACACATTCAAATAAGTGAAAACACCTCATTGTCTTCTAAGAAGTTCCCAGAAAAATTAGCAATTTGTTTCTTATTTGAGGCCACAAAGTATTATGAAAAGAAAAATCTTTGGAGTTGCACAGCCTTGAGTTTATAACCTCACTCACTTTATTTCTAACTTTCCACCTTGGACAGGTTAGTTAACTTCTAGGCTTCGTTAACTCTCCTTGGACAGCTGTATGAAATATATTAGGTATTTTTAAGGAATAATTAGAATAACACAAGTAAAGGATATTAAGCTCTGAAGAATCAGTTTCTTTTACGCAAAGAAACTGATGTGCTCTCATTTGGATAGGTGGATTTAATTTGAGGGTTTGTTGTTGTTTCTTAATTGTGGTGATAACTTGGTTACTGTAGTTCTGCCACCTAAAATAATTATATATGATTAATCATTTATTTTATAGAATATTAATTGTTAGCAATTATATAAAAATAAAGATTTGGACTATACTCCTAGGCAGGATAAATAGATGTTATGCTCCAACTCATCCTTTCATTATGCAGTGAAGATTTATGGGTAAAATAGTACAATGTACAAGTACATGATAATGTATGAATTTATAGTCTCCTTTCACCATATAATGTAATACTGCCATTGATAATGGTCATGCAATGATAAAACATTTTCTTTGTAAACAGAACTATGTCTTTAAACTAATGTTAAGAAATAAAAATGCAAATGATGTGTTAGTTCCATAGCTTAAGTGAGATAAAATCTAGATAAAAGTAACTATATGTCCTTGTTTTCCTAGGAGAGTCCAGGGTTATCTTTGAAATTCTAGTGACATTATTAACAAGGTGTTTCACTTATAAGATAATTTTTTTCTCTTTTATATTTGATACTGAATAAGTTTTTCTAAATATGAGTCAAAATCCAGATGCAGTGTTGGGCACTGGGTCTATTGTCTATTGATTAAGATATCGGTTAAGATGCCAAAACCACATCCAAGAGTGTCTAGGTTCAACACTGAGCTCTGCTCCTGACTCCAGCTTCCTGCTAATGTACACCCCAGGAAATAGCTGATGACAGCGCCAGTATTTGTTAACCGCCACCCACATGGGACGCCAGGACTGAATTCTGGCTCCTGGCTTCAACGTGGCCTCTCACTCTTTTAAGTAAATGAAATGTATCTTAAAAAACAAAACAAACAAAAAAAAAACTACACAAAATTGAAAGCTTTATAAACAAAAAGAAACTTATCTTTTGATTGATTGATTGATTGATTGATTTTCCACCAGCTTTTTGAAATACCCTTATCATGTAACCAAAAAGAGAAATGAGCTCAAGTGACATTTGGGCAGTTTTCTTACAGTAAACACTCAGTGGGTACATATTCTAAGGCTTAAAAATACCCACAAATGAATTAGTAATTTTGTAATGTTGGTGCAAATGTACTTAATCTAAAATTCTTCTTTGTAAAGTAGCCTAGATCACATCACAGTACATATTGATGTTGGCAAGAAGCAGAGGGCTTGGTGAAGGAGTGACAAATGTGTAACTTGAAAGGCAAGTGGAAATGTTTGTAGGTGTATATGTGCACTTTATCATCTCCCCTTCCCAAAGAGCCTAGTAACAATGATAACCCATTAGCTGTATGCATATCTAGAGCTCAGATTTGAATTTTAAAAGCACTTCCCATTAAAGAGAGCCAGGACTCCTTGAAGAAATAGTCATTCCCACCTAGTAGTTAAGTAGTCAAACTCTATGAGCCTGAGTTTTTGATCTTAGGTCTACATTTGAAGCTGTGCGACCTTGGCAAGTTTCATAACACACGTGTGCTACAATTCCTTCTATTATAAAAATGAATCACTGTAATAGCCAACACATAGCCTTTCCTATCTTCCAGGCACTTTTCTAGAACAGTTTTGGTTGAATATTGGCTTTTTACAAGAAAGCTGGCTGAAATGCAGAAATTATAAATTTTAAAATGATATGTTTCTATTTATATATTTCAATATAATATAAAAAATTAAAGAAAAATATATAGGGGCCGGCACAGTGGTGCAGTAGGCTAAGCTGCCAGCTTACCAGAAACGCTGGTATCCCATATCATCGGAGCTCTGCCTTGAGACCCAGCTGCTCCTCTTCCAATTTAGCTCTCTGCTGATGTGCCTGGGAAGGCAGTGGAGGATGGCTCAAGTGCTTGGCTCATGTCCACCATGTAGGGGGACACCGATGGAGCTATGGGCTCCTGGATTTGCCTGGCCCAGCCCCAGCCATTGCAACCATTTAGAGAGTGAATTAGAGGTTGGAAAGTTCTCTCTCTCTCTCTCTCTCTGCCCTTCATCACCCTGCCTTTCAAATTAATAAATTAATCTTTTTTAAAAAGAAAAATATATAAATTGCATATAAGATATGTTCTTTTCTGACACATTAAAGTGATTTTACAAACCAATGAAATGATATTAGCACCATAGAGGGAAACTAGCTGAAGTGCTTTAAAGGAACTGGACATAAATGAAAGAAAAAAGCCTAATAAGTGGAGGGAAACTAAACATGACTAAAATCAAAGACATCATTATGTTCTTACAACTATAACTACAAACAACATGAAATTTGTTCTCTTTATATTAATAACAATTTAAATAAAAAATGAAAGACATGCAGTTACCATGAAGTATAACTTGTAATTTTCAACTATATATATTAAATAAAAAGGACCTGTCAGTGTTAAAGAGAGTTCATGCTAATGTCATATTAGAGATTTAGTCAGGAATCTAAATTGGTACAAATTTCCAAGTAACTCAAATGGGAGATCAAAAATGTATTTAATGCTGACCAAGTAATTCCTTTTCTAAAAATTTATACTAAGTAAATAATTATTGTTCGTGAAAAACTGATACAATGATATTTTTCTTGGCAGTGTATTATCAAAAGAATTGTAAAGCACCTATATGATACCATGGAATCATTTTCAGTTATATTAAGGGAAACTTTCTTCATTGCACATTTTTACATTAAATTTTTGAAGTAATTCCCTTTTTACAATATAAAGATAAGAATATAAAATTAATAAAAATCATAGATCAGAAAATCAAAAGTACTTGTCTGCAGATCATTGTGTCTAGACAATTTTTATTCTCTTTTTGGGTTTACATTAATTAATTGGCTAATTAATTAAAAAGGCAAAGAGAGAGAAAGACAGGCAAGCAGCATATGCCGCATCCACTAGCTCACTCCCCAATGCCCAAAGCAGCTGGGGCTGGACAAGGTCTCAGCCAGGAGCCAGGAACTCAGTCTGGGCCTCACAAACGTGCATTAGGTGCCCAAGCACTTGAGTCATTACCTGCTGCTTCCCAAGGCATTGGTAGGAGAGCCAGGACTTGAATGCATGCACTCCAATATGGGATGCAGGCATCCCAAGCTGCATCTTTTGCTGTGCTAAACACCCACTACAGTTTATACCATATTTAATTTCACATTTCTTCTTCACTGTAACATATATGTAAATTTTGTAATAAAGATTAAAAATTTCAAATTATTGCATGCTATATAGGAAGTAAGACCAAGTCATCAAACACACTGACGATTGTAATACCTTGTCTTTCTAATTATAATACAACACACTTGTTTAGTCAACGTTAAATTGTATTAAAGCTTCCTTTCAGAAAGACACCTCAATTCAGTAAAAGTAACTGAATAACTTGAAACCAACTTTCAGGTATTCTAAAGAGAACTTAAGCTAGTAAAAATATTTTGAGCCAAACACAACTGATCCTAAAGATAAAAGACACAATTCTGGAGCCTTGATGCACTAAATCCTAGAATCACAATATGTCACTATGCTTGCATCATTAGAAATTTCATCTACAATGAAAACATTATGAGCAAACAAATGATGAGTTTTAAAATAACAAGCAAATGAGCATACAAATTCAGTTCAGATTAGTAGTTTTCTGAAAAACCACTCTCATGAGTATATGAGTTAACCTCCACATAATGAAAGTTTACAGAACAGAATAAGGGTTAGTTTCTTTTTTGGCTAAATGAATTTATATTGCACAATCTGCTTAAGGAAATCTTCAAAAGTATTGAAGTATTGGAAAAATATTTTTAAATGTATGATGAATAGCAGTATAACAAACTGGAGGTGGAATAATTACAAGGCCCTTTAATATTTTGATGCAGGATTCAATAATGTTTATAATGCCTCCAGGTTTCAAAACACTGTAATAATTGAAACCATGAGTTTCAACAGCATTTGGGGTAAGTTCAACAAATGACTAATGATGATTTTTCAAACTCTATTCATCTAGTAATATGTTTGATGATTAAAGCTAGGGTGGACCTTTACATTATCTCAGAGATACAAAATCACTTCAACTGAAAAACTGGCATCTCTTGGCTGTAAGAAAATGAAAACTTCATCAGCAAGCATGATGGTGCCAGCCAGAAGGTTCATCACAGCATCCACACATGGAGGAGCGACTAAGTGCTGGGCACTCTGCTCAGTTCCTGCATCACCCTTAATCCCCAACTCTGCTATAGTTTGGGGTTTTAATCCCAACTGGGATTTGAATAACTCAAGTAAAGTTCCTGAAATTCATTCAAAGTGGAAACAGGGATCAAATTTGGCTATGCTTCATTTCAATGCCCTTATCCTTTTACCATCTCTTTCTCTCTCCAATAAAATGAAGAGCCTTACAGGAGCAGTAGTGCTACTTTTAACTTTTTGCAAAATCCACAAAAAGAAAATCATAACTAACACTAAATTAAGGAAAACCATGTTTTCAGTCAGACTGGATTCCACTGCATATTTTATATTTTCAGTTAAGAAAAGTGTTGCGTGGTAACCTTGGAAGACAAATCAGTATTCTGGTCTATTATAGGGAAAACATATACAGTTTTATTTAGAACTCTGACTTCAGGAACAACAATTAATCCTTCTCACTTCATTCACATCATCTTCACTGACTCTTGTATCTCAGTAGTTCAACAAATATTCCTCTAAACAATGTCTTTGAGGCTAGGCTAATCCTCTGCCTGCGGTGCTGGCACTCTGGGTTCTAGTCCCAGTTGGGGAGCCGGATTCTGTCCCGGTTGCTCCTCTTCCAGTCCAGCTCTCTGCTGTGGCCCGGGAAGGCAGTGGAGGATGGCCCAAGTGCTTGGGGCCCTGCACCAGAATGGGAGACCAGGAGGAAGCACCTGGCTCCTGGCTTCGGATTGGTGCAGGTGCTGGCCATAGCGGCCATTTTGGGGGTGAACCAATGGAAGGAAGCCCTTTCTGTCTCTCTCACTGTCTAATTTTGCCTGTCAAAAAAAAATAATGTCTTTGATCAAAAAATTCTTCTGTATAACCTTATAGCCTCTAATCTTGACTTCATAATAGTTTATGCAGTAAATGATCAATAATTGTAATCAATGGAAAATTATATCAAAACATCTCTGTAGTGTTAATTTTATATAAATAATAATATAGTTTTAAATAAACAGCCTATGGTGACGTATCTTAAATATATGATTTTTCTAGCTCCATTAGCTCTTGAGTAGCACCATTTTCCAGTTATTACCTCCAGAGTGAACATTTCTTTTACATTGTTCTTAGTGTAAAATATCTTACCACATAAAGAATTAATTCTAACTTCATAATACATCTTACTTGTATTTTATCTTCAATGCTAATAAAAATGATAAAGGGGAAAAAGTTGCATTACAAATTTCCTGGTCATTTTATAGACATACTCTAAATTTCTAATTCTTCCAGTTTGCTCCTACTTATAAAATTTACAATAACATAGGCTTACATTTATCTGCTTTTGAATATTCAAAATGATAAGCAGATTGGTTTGCTTTGTTCATAGCATGTCTCAGTTTAAAATGATGCCCCTATTCACCACTGCTCCAAGGAAAAGTCATAGAACAAGGCACAACAATTCCAACATTTTCAAACAATATTTAAATCCGTAGGTAAAAATAAATTGAAATACATCCAAAGTTTCCTTCTCCTTGATATAATTAACATTATACTTTCAATTATCCTGTTTAATTAGTGAAAATAAGAGTAGTCTCTTAGAAATACAGTTCCATGTATGGAACTAGAAAACAAGAAAATATAAGTTTATGGTAAGATAGACCTGGTAGGAGGTATCCAAAGCATAGAATACTAGCTTGTGACACATTGGGAAAATCATTCTCTTAGTTCACTGAATTAATGATCAACAGAATTGGAATATCGGTGCACAGCAAATTGCCACAAAGTTAAAAAAAAGAAAGCACATTTTAATACATGACCTGGAACACAGTAGGCAATGAATAAACTCAGACAGCTATTCACTGTGTTTTTATTAAGAGTTCTTTTTTGTTTAGGCAATAAAGAAGTCAAAAAGTATGAGCCAGGCATATATGGTGTTTAAGTATATAAACAGAAATGAAAGTGTGAGATAGCTTTTCTAAAATAGGAGCTGGGAATTTTTTTTCCTTTTTCCTAAATGGTCAGATGGTGTAGTAAGCACTACAGTCTGTTTTGGCCAGTTTTGGTGAAGCTCCTTAATTCTGCTATGGTCGTATCATGACAGCAATCTTTGTAAATGCATAAATGAATACAGGTGGCAGTGTTCCAATAACACCTGTTACAGAAACAGGCAGCAAAACTGACTTGTCCCTCAGATTGTTGCTTGTCCAGCCCTGCTGTTTAAGCAGAGAAAACAGGGGAAGGTCTTCCCCCGTCACTGATGTTAACTGTTCTAATCCATCTTTTTTGGAAAGACTATCCCATTGATACATCTTGAACTTCCAATCAATTATCTGAAGCTCAAGGGGCTTTGTACTCATGTTTGTATTACAAATAGTTAAGAGAAATCAATTTCCAGTGATTTTCAAAAAGAGCACAAGGCCTTTTCTGGCCAGAAATAAATCACTAAATTCTATGTAGGAAATTTTTTCCCTCACCTAGAAGCTTTAGATGAGAAGTTGCTTTATATATAAATATATTGCTATATGTATATATTTTCATTATTTGTGACACTCATTCATTGGGGCTGTTTGAACACAGATTATACCCAAAGCAGTCTCAAAGCTATGCACTCAAATTACAATCCCCTTTCCAAAAGTATTTTCTGGTTCCCAAGCTACTTTTGCTGATGTGAAGAACAATTCTGTTGGTCATGAAATCTGCCTAGATGATGATGTTTACAATCAAATTTAGTAGTCCACCATCAAGATACCATCATCTTATTGGATTGTTATTTGATTTCTAGTATTTAGGTTTACAATTTGGTTTCATTAATTTAAAATATTTAGTATTATTTTATCTTTCTTAGTAACTAGTTCAGTAAAGGTAGAGCAGGAGTATAAAAAAAATGAAGTGAGCATTAAACTTAATTTTATCAGATGTGTGTAATAGTTAAATCTTTGGTTAGAGCACAGCAAAATTGTAACTAAATTCCACTCTGTTACAAATCACTCCAAACAGTATAATAGTTTGCTATGAAAGAATACATAACAACTGATAGGACATGAAAATCAGTATTCTCCCTTAAGTATTTCTTTCACGTGCAGTTAAATTGCGCAAAGTAAGGAGATTTTCTCCGAATTTGTAGGGGTGTATTCCATATTTAAAATTATGCATACATTGTTGAAATGTATTTGGAATCATTTTAATAACAAACCTAGCAGATGTTTCTTTGTGTCCTTTATTCTAAAACTGTTCCTCTTACATTGTGCAGCTAGCATACTTCTCTGCAAACCACTTATGAAACAGTCCTGTCCCAACCAACACAGGTCTCGAAGAAGGAAGCTGTTTGTTGGCATAATCTCTCCAAAGCCTCTGACAAAAATTATTGTGGAGCCTAAAAAGCAACCATAGGATGTGGAAGTTGGGAGAAAAAGATCAAAAACCTATGTTCACTTTACTCTCCTAGCAAACAAAACATTTTGGATACACTTAAAATGGCATTATAAGCAATCAGAAAAGCAAGGGAAAGACCTAGTCCTGTTATTTTTGTGGTTTGTTTTGTTTTTAAAGCTACAGGCAATACAAAACTTTCTAGGTGTGTTTCTCCTATTTTCTCATGCATTCTCTCTAACCCTTCAGGTACATATCCGAAAATCGCTGGGGTACTTTGAAAAGCTATAGGAAATAACCTCTACAACCCACCAACTTGAAAGGACTGTTATTTCAAAATATTTTCTTTTGTTCTAAGCTAAATGTAATAAAATAATGAATTGAGCACAGTTTCAAATAAAAATGAGCCAGCAGGAGACTGTTGCAACTTAAACAGGAACCCTTCCAAAGGCAGCCAGCACAAAGAGATACACCTCTGTGAGAGTGCTCACACACAACAATCCCTTCTTGTTTACATGCCTATTAAGGGTTCCCAGCAGCTGAAATTATTTCACTCAATTTGATTCCATCCCATTCTCCATGGCTCATTTACCAATTCCTATACAAGGCTATTATGTTCCTTGAGAGAAAGCGAAGGTGAATATTGTATTTACAAAGGCAAAACCGAGACAGAAAAGGATTCCATCAATTGCTGTTATAATTCAGATTCCCTCACAAGACTATCTTCTCTGTCTGGAAATAAGCATGTGAGTTACTTACTTCAAACTCCCACTGACCAATGTCAAAGCAGGTCAAGGATAAAGCCTTAAATGGGCACAAAGAGGCCAGGTTCCCAAGTCTGAGAGTCTGTTCGAAGAAGCGAGGTCTGTGAAGGGTAAGAACAGGACTCTCGGTTATGTGGAAAATATATTTTGCACCACCTGCAACTTCTATCACTTCGTTCTTGCTTCTTTGCTACCTATTTGCAGAAATATGGGCTTTCATTAATGAAGATTTTGCTTTACCTTAAAGCACGCCTTTATTCATCATCATAAGTAAATACACAGCAGTTAAACAAAGAGCTGTTTTTGGCAAACCAGTCATTAACATTTGAGGTCAGAATAGTTGTGGAAACTCTGGGGCACACTGTCTAGCAAGGAACAACAGGGAGGTTCCTGCAGGGCAGGCGGTCATCTGCTTGGCGAACAGGTTCCTCGATGTCACAAGTGTTCCTTCAGGAAACAGGTCATTTTGAAAATGAGGATTTGCATGCTTTCTGCATGTATGTTTTGCCTTAATAAAAATTTTTCCTTACAAATTCATACTTCCTTTTGACTTCTGTCAGAATAGGTTACATGCTATGCCTGAGCATCAAAGCCATAAGTGCATGTTCTATCACCTGCAGGCAGCTGTTGAACTCTGATGGTGACAGCAGGCCTGACTGATTTCATGAGAGTCTTTCCGTTGTTTTCCCTTTAAGTAAGATGCAGGCTTTTGGAGTATGGTAACTGTTTGATTTCAGAATTACTTCTTTTTTCTTTGTTTAAAAACAGATTGGTTATAGGATTTTATGACACACACTCTAGATGTTTTATATATAATATGTATCACGTTTGTATATAACACATTTCACCACATTTGTAATTGTATATGTAGTGTTACACATACACACACACACAATTTTCTCAAGCATACACAAGTCCCTGTGACTCTCATTAATCCCAAATAGGTACAAAGGGAGCTGCATAGTCTCATCTGCTCTACTTGTTGACATGATTTCTTATAAGAAACCATGAACTGAAAAAAACAAACTTACACTGTTCTGATGTTCTGTATAAATTTGCCTAAGTTTAAGAAACCCTGCTCAATATTGTTAAAATACTTGTTCTTGATGTTACTAGTCCAGAAAGTCTACTCTTATCCAGAGGAAACAGAATAAACAATACTTAGTGCATAGATTAATCATTGTTAACTATTACATTCACACTTTATATTCATATACACTTGATATATTGTGCAATGCCAAATGATCAAATGATGAAGTGTCAACATTGTTTTGTTTACTTCTTTTTGATGTCTAAAAAATTTTAGTCATATAGTACTGTTACCCCAGAGCAGACTCACAAAAGTTTATAATGACTGTATCTGCATTAGTGATATCAACTTTATTCAAAATAAAATAACCCACCTGCCTCAAAGCCAATAAACTTCAATTTGGTTTAACTCAATCACCTAGGTTTAATTATATATTGAGGTATCAAATAAAGCAGAAACAGAATTTGAGTTTTAAATTAGTGACCTGAGGCAGTTATATAGTGATGGTTCCCACACAAAATATTTTTGAAATGGACTTCTCTACAAATGGAAGGAAATATATAAAAATATATAACTTTTCTTTCAGAAAAAAATGCAGAAATATGTGCAAAGAACTTTTAACTCTTAGGTAACAAAAAAGTAGTCATATTGACAGTTGTAAGTCCTATGTTTTCCTATTTTCTATTTAATTTCTCTAACACTTTAAATTCCATTTAAAAATGACATAAGGGAGTAGGCATTCTATTATCAAGCTTGATTCCCAAACCCCACCATTTACTTAAACTTGCTGCTAAGGCATGCTCTGGAAGGCAGTGGTGATGGCTTAGGTAACAGGGATCCTGCCACCCATGTGGGAAACTTGGATTAGGTTCCCGGCTCCAGGTTTTGGCCTTTTGTCCCAGCAATTGCAAGCAGCTGGTGAGTGAACCAGGGAAAGAGAATTATTTTTGTCGTTCTGCCTCTCCATTTTTCTCTCAAAATAATATTTAAAAGATTACATAAATCGTTCAACCTTAAATTGCATTCCTTTCTGAAATATAATAAATTTTGGAAAATATGCTCTTTGTAATGAAAAAAAATCTGAAGTTTAAAAAAACACTGTTTATCATTAAATTCATATCATTCAATATCAGACATCAGAAGTCACTGTGACAAAAATGTTGAAAATATACTTACTAATTGAAAACATTAATTTAACATGAGACATATAATGAAATCACCATGAAAAAATGTGTGAATGAAAAGTGAAATTATAGCTCCAAAATTTTACAAATTTAATTTGGGAAAGAAAGGAAATTCACATTAATCAGCCTTTAGTTAAGAATACTGTCCTAGCTTAATAAATGTTTTTTTTGTTTGTTTGTTTTTTTTTTTTTTTTTGACAGGCAGAGTGGATAGTGAGAGAGAGATAGAGAAAGGTCTTCCTTTTTGCCGTTGGTTCACCCTCCAATGGCCGCTGCGGCTGGCGCATCTCGCTGATCCAAAGCCAGGAGCCAGGTGCCTCTCCTGGTCTCCCATGCGGGTGCAGGGCCCAAGGACTTGGGCCATCCTCCACTGCACTTCCGGGCCGTAGCAGAGAGCTGGCCTGGAAGAGGGGCAACCGGGATAGAATCCGGCGCCCCGACCGGGACTAGAACCCGGTGTGCCGGCACCGCAAGGTGGAGGATTAGCCTGTTAAGCCACAGCGCCGGCCAATAAATGTTTTAAAATTGAACTTTTCATCTGAAATTGTCATCCATTGCTATTACAGGAAAATTGAGTATTCTCCTAACAGCAAGCTACATATCCTCTCAGTTCTGCCAATATTTACCTAGAAAACTCCAAGTCTATCCTAAAGAAAACAAGTTGCAGTGCTGTCTTTTCTAGGAATGGAAAATCATCTCTGTTTTAGTACGGTAGGTAAAAGAATGCTTGCAGCAATGGTGTTGGAGATAACATAAATGCTGGCTACCATTGAGTAAATAAAACTCAAAAAATAATGTCTCTAAACTGATCTTTAAAGATGGCACAAATTGCATCATAATATAACAAAAATATTGAAATACATATAAAGTAAAAATAACATGTTGACAGTTCACAAATTGTTATATACCTTGTTGATTATTTTACACAGATCAAAAATTGTTCTCATGGGGCTGCCACTGTGGCGCAGCGGGTTAATGCCCTGGCCTGAAGTGCTGGCATCCCATAAGGATACCGGTTCTAGTCCCGGCTGCTCCTCTTCCGATCCAGCTCTCTGCTCTGATCTGGGAAAGCAGTAGAAGATGGCCCAAGTCTTTGGGCCCCTGCACCCGCGTGGGAGATCCGGAAGAAGCTCCTGGCTCCTGGCTTCAGATTGGTGCAGCTCCGGCCGTTGAGGCCAATTGGAGAGTGAACCATCAGATGGAAGACCTCTCTCTCTGCCTCTCCACTCTGTGTAACTCTGACTTTCAAATAAATAAATAAATCTTTAAAAAAATAAATAAAAAACTAAGTTGTACTAGTTCATTTCTTAAGGAAATGTAAATAAAGCCTGTGAGTCAAGCATCAAGTGGTGTTTGTTAGAAATAAACTAGAGATTTTTAAAAAATAAATAAATAAATAAAATAAATAGAAAAATAAATAAAAATTGTCCTCATGATAAACCATGAGTTTCACACTATTTTGCCAATAATATACCTTAGAATTCTGATGTTTAGATGATTAGATACTTTTCCAGGCTGATGAGCATAGTAATTTCTACTGTCTGGCTAAGTTCACTTTTTTTAAAGAGTTATTTCTTTATTTGAAAGTGAGAGTTGCAGAATGAGAGGGGGAAACAAATCTTCCATCCACTTGTTCACTCTCCAAATGGCCACAACGGCCAGGGCTGTGCCAAACAAGAACCACGTCTCCCATGTTGGTACGTGGGCCCAAGCACTTGGGCCATCCTCCACTGTTTTTCCCAGGCCATTATCAGGGAGTTTAACCAGAGGTACAGCAGCTGGGGCACGAACCAGTGCCCATATGAGATGCTAGTGTTGCAGGTAGTGGCTTTACCCAATACACCATAATGCCAGCCGCTAAATTTGGTTTTAAAATCATATGTGATTTATTTATCTGAGAGGCAGAGAGACAGAGACCGAGAAGAGATAGCTCCCGTCCAATGGCCACTCCTTGAAAATGCTCAGCAGAAATGAGGAGTGAGCAACTCAGCACAGGTGTCTGACATGGGTGGCAGAGACCCAACTACTTGAGATTATTGCCTCTGCCTTTCAGTTATGAATTAGCAGGAAGCTGGAATCAAGAGCAGTGCTGGGATTCAAACCCAGGACTCTGAAACAGGATATGAGCATCTGAAATGGTAGGCTTTACTTACAACTCTGTCTCGAGATGTACAAAGGCTTTGCTCTAAAAGAAACATCAACCATTCTTTAAAATATCTGATTTCATATAAATATTTAGCATAGAAATTCTGTGGTACAATTTGTCTAATTTTATATGTATGTATATATGTATATATGTGTGTGTGTGTGTGTGTGTACATTATTTATTTATTTATTTTAAAGTCAGAGTCACCGAGAGAGACGCAGAGAGCGAGAAGTCTTCTATCTGCTGATTCACTCCCCGGATGGCTGCAACAGACAGCGCTGGGCCTGGTTGAAGCCAGGAGCCAGGAGTCTTATCCAGGTCTCCCCTAAGGGTGTGCAATCTTCCACTGCTTTTCCCAGGCCATTAGCAGGGAGCTGAATTGGAAGTGGAGCATGCGGGAGATGAACAAGAGCCCTCATGAGATGTCTTGTTTTTTTTTTGTTTGTTTGTTTAAGATTGATTCATTTTACTTGAAAGTCAGAGTTACACATAGAGAGGAGAGGCAGAGAGAGAGGTCTTCCATCTGATGGTTCACTCCCCAATTGGCCGCAATGGCCGGAGCTGTGCCAATCTGAAGGCAGGAGCCAGGAGCTTCCTCTGGATCTCCCACGCGGGTGCAGGGGCCCAAGGACTTGGGCCATCTTCTACTGCTTTCCCAGGCCACAGCAGAGAGCTGGATCAGAAGTGGAGCAGCCAGGACATGAACCGATGCACATATGGGATGCCGGCGCTTCAGGCCAGGGCATTAACCCGCTGTGCCACAGCGCCGGCCCTGAGATGTCTTGTTTCAAAACTACATCACAGACAGCAGCTTTACCCACTTTGCCACAATGCCTGCCCCTAATTTTATATTTCTGATCAAGAAATATGGAGATGCAGAACAGCAGCTTCCTTGTTGAAACTGTGCAAAATAACCCAATAAAATATTATATTTATATATCTATTTTATGTTTTTACAAATAATGTCTTAGAAATGAGAAAACATTTGACTATAAATGATTTCTGATTTCTAAGGTAGTTTCTTAAATCAGTAGAGAGAAATAAAGAATTTAAAGTCCATTTTTTTTTAAACATACAATTCAGTGAAACCCAAATTAAGGAATTCAACAACAGAATACATGGAAATGACTTCTAACAAAAGAAATAGATTGAAAAGATCTACTTAAAAGCAGTGGAAAACATCAACTAATATTTCAAACAGTGAAAATTGATGTGTTAAGAAAGAAAAAAAATCAACAAAACTGGCATAATATTGATTTTCCAATTACTATCTTTCAACTACTTCTGTTTCATGCCTTATCCATGCATCTTGGATGGAATGTAAGCCAAAAAAATGGAAAACAGCAGGGTGAAGACAAAGATGTTTTGAGATTTTAGCCCATTCAACACCATTTCACCATTGTTTTGCCTCATTTGGTAAAACATATGTGCTTTTATTTACAAGTTATAGATTTTTCTGCATTTATTTTTTCTAACCCAGAACAATTTCTCCCTAAACAGGCCTGATGTTTCTCCTTACACAAAACCCATAAAAACTGAATATAGTTCTGTTTCAAACTGCAATGAACTGACTAGACAAAGTGAAATAGCAATCCTGGTAACATAGATACAAGCAAGTTGAATTTGATCTAAATAAAATTCAGCATTCAGGCAATGATTTTTTATTCCTTAAAACTGCCTAGCAATTTCCAACATTAAAACACTGTGAAAGGGCAAAAAAATGTCTTGTTTCAAAACTTAGAAGCCAGCGTCTAGATCATCACTAACAGTTCCCAGATTATGTAGTTGGCATGTGGCAGGGGTGGTGGACTTAATAGTAACTGTACAATGAGATACGAAACAAGGATTTTTTGTCATATGCTAGACACAGATGTGCCTGATTTAGTTTAATTAAAAAATAATGACTTATAAATGTTAACATATTAGAAAACTCCATGGGCAACCTCATTAACAGATAATTCTAAAAAAATGATTAATATGCTTTCCATACTTGTTACACTCATTTTCCATTGTGTACATGGTAAAGTGAAGAACTTTTTCAAATAATTAGGCAATTTCTTATCTATTTTGGGAATACTCAAAAGTCCCATTCTACTTTACTAGGAATTATATAAAAGTTTCTCTCAGCTATTTATTGCATTCTGAGAATAATCTACAGCTGACTTACGTGACTGCTTTAATTTTCTCTTCTATCTGAACAGCAGTTTCTTCTCATCTAATGCTATTTACACCTTCCCAGTTCATTCTTAAATTTTAAGAGTTTCAAGGACAAATGAAAACTTAGACAATTTATTTAAGTAGTAACAGTAAAATTTAGCTTCCAGTTGTAATGCATAGACTATATAATGCTTTTGCTTATGTCAATCCATTATATCTTCAAATTTGAGAAATCCTTGAAAAATTCTCAAACATATTTTGTCCTTTTCAGGATTAAATAATAGAACAGTTATTCTATTCTAATCAGGAATGATTTCCACCAAGACAGATGAAAAGTATCACAGTTATCATTACTTTTCTTGTCTTAATTGGCAAATAAATGTGAGGTTGTGGTTGTTTGATATTTTACAACCTTCTCTCCGCTGTTCTGAAATGTTCTTGGATAGAGTTGAAAGCAAATGGCAACATATGGTCCGTTAGTTTAAATGAAGTGGGGGAAGAACGGGACAGATTATTAATGATAATAATTTATACTTCCCTTTGTATCTATATGCTCTTGTCTTGATGTGAATTTGGCAGGCCTCACAGTTAAATTCAAGGTTAAGGGTTGAAATGTGACAAAGGAATTTTGGGGACAAAAAAGAAACACAAAACTATCCTCATGGATTTTTATGGACTTCTTATCTGTACTTCTAGAGTACAATCGGGCTGCTAATAAGTAACATTTCTTGTACAACTTTACAAATGTTGAAATGAAACTATTTTTGGAATGTCTTTACTGAGCCTTATTTTAATTTGGTGGCTTCAAGTGTTTTAGTAATTTAACATGGAAATCTTATTACTCTGGGTATCTGGAGGCTAATAATCTTTCAGCTGCAAAGAGAACAGTCAGAGAAGATTTGCTGTCTAGGAGTCTGTACCTTTTGGATGACTTTTTAAATTAGTGACTAATTGAGCGTGTACAGACTGCCTTGAAGAAAAGAAATCCAAATCTCATACCCTCACTTATCTGAAACACAAAATAATCTCTTCCTTGTGTGAACTCTTGGCCCTCACTTTTTCTACTATATTTTATGCCCTAGAAAAAGTTCTAAGTTTACAATGAAGCTATCACTCTTACTTTTCTCACTGTTTCCTGACATAGCACATCCCAATATCAGCTCTTTAAAAACCTTGTACTAAGTACTCTTTCCCTCTGCAAAAGAACTGTGGGCATTCATATGTGTGTTGTTACTGCAGCAGAAGACCCCTTCGTGTGCTAATGACCAAGTGAAATCTCACAAAGAAGTCCAACTTGGGGTTAGGTA
Source organism: Lepus europaeus (assembly GCF_033115175.1). Classification (NCBI taxonomy): domain Eukaryota; kingdom Metazoa; phylum Chordata; class Mammalia; order Lagomorpha; family Leporidae; genus Lepus; species Lepus europaeus. The sequence goes on along the minus strand of NC_084834.1, from coordinate 51,123,420 downwards.
GGAGTAGAAATCCCATAATTCTGCCATTCTTTCATCAGCCACTATTCCCTTCCTGCACCCGGTGGCAACCCTGTTTCTCTTTCTAACTGCCCCAGGGAATCTGGTATCTTCTATTTAATAAAGTGTGAGAATGCACAGGCCAGCGCCACGGCTCACTAGGCTAATCTCTGCCTGCGGCACCGGCACCCAGGTTTTAGTCCCAGTTGGGGCGCCGGATTCTGTCCTGGTTGCTCCTCTTCCAGTCCAGCTATCTGCTGTGGCCCAGGAGGGCAGTGAAGGTTGGCCCAGGGGAGACCAGGAGGAAGCACCTGGCTCCTGCCTTTAGATTGGTCGGCCTTAGCGGCCACTTGAGGGGTAAACCAATGGAAACAGGAAGACCTTGCTCTCTCTTTCTCTCTCACTGTCTAACTCTGCCTGTCCAAAAAAAAAAAAGAGAGAGAGAGAGAGAGAATGCGAGAATGCACCCATCCTTTAAATAAGTAAAGGTTGTTCGCAACAATTAATTTATATTTAATGCTATAATTAGTACTCAAACATTATTTTACACTTTGTGTTTCTGTGTGGGTGCAAACTGTTGAAATCTTTACTTAATATATGCTAAATTGATCTTCTGTATATAAAGATAATTGAAAATTAATCTTGATATGAATGGAAAGGGAGAGGGAGCGGGAGATGTGAGGGTTGAGAGTGGGAGGGAAGTTATGGGGGGGGGGGGATGCCATTGTAATCCATAAGCTGTACTTTGGAAATTTATATTCATTAAATAAAAGTTAAAAAATATATTTCAAAATGATAAACACTACTACCAGACGTAAGGAGACTTTTTTTAATCTCATACATTTTCATTCTGAATGGAAAGAAAAGGAAATATTTTGTCAGTGCAAAAAAAAAAAAAAGATTTGGCCAACAGCAGACAGCTATGGTCCTTTTATCCAGCAAGCCTGAGAGCAGTTTATTTCATCTGTTTACAGAGCTATACAACAATAGCTATTTGTGTACCGGAAAATTAAATGTATGCATTTCCTACAGCTGGGGAAATGAGTGTGTGTTCTTCAGAGGAGCTGGCAGCAGAACTGAGCATTTTGCCTATTAAAATAATGAACTTCTCTCTTCCCAGCTTTGTATGTAGGTGAGATGGAGAAGCCAAATCGATCAAAGTAAGTAAGAATGCCCAATCACTAGAAAGCCAAAGCACATGAGCCATCTTAACTAAGTGTGACATCTGGAGGATACACTACAAATTTGTCAGCTCCTTTCAAGTGGAATAGAGGAATTACCAGTTTGATAGAATTAAAGCAAAAATACAGGCCCTATTTTCTTCTTGGCTTGCAGATTTAGTTAAGCGTTACTGTTCCTCTCAGACCAAGAACAAGCTCTCATGGAACAGAAGATTAATTTTCTATTCAGAGTCAATTAGTAATTTAAATTCGAGTAGCACAGTTTTCTGCACTTAAAAATATGAAGTAGTGTCAATTACAAAAATAGATTGTGAAGCAGCTGGGCACTGTGGCATAATAGGCTACGCCTCCGCTTGCAGCACCAGCATCCTATATGGGGGCTGGTTAGTGTTCTGGCTGCTCCTCTTCTAATCCTGCTCTCTGCATATGTCTTGGGAAAGCAGAAAAGGATGGCCCAATTGCTTGGGCCCTAGCACCCATGCTGGAGACCCAGAAGAAGCTCCCGGCTCCTGGCTTTGGATCAGCTCAGCTCCAGGCATTTGGGGAGTGAACTAGCAGGTCAAAAACCCTTCTCTGTCTCTTCCTATCTCTGTCTGTAACTCTGCCTCTCAAATAAGCAAATAAATCTTTTAAAAATAGATTGTGAAGTTTAAAATTAAGTTAATGAAATAAGTGGATCCTGGGTCCTTCTATAATTTAACAACCTTTTCCTTATGCCATGTAACAATTATTTCCTTTGCCAAGTTGGACATCAAAAATAGCTGCCTGCTTTATTGTACATTGATAATAAATGTTGCAAACTATTACATAGCAAATACAGACACAAAATGTATATTATAGACATTTTTGACAAAACATACACCTAGAAAATAAGCTGTAACCAAAGCAACATATACCTAGAAACTAAGCTATAATAAAGCATCACAGCCATGCGTTGTTACAGTGTCACATTTACAGAATATTTACTGACTTAGTGTTGCACGTTCAAATTTAAAATGAAGTGAGACTTGGGATATTCATGTGGTAATTCAGAATTCTTCAAAGTCACCCTGAGTGTCATAGGTATTGGAAACAAAAATGCTGGTTAGACTTATATTTGCCATATAATTGCTATTACTTTGTAACTGCTTAGAATTTGGAGGAGATTAAAATGTTTTATTAATATAAGGAGGACAGATTAGATTTCATAGACAAAATTCTAAGAAAATAATCATACTTTCCTCCATCCCTTCCTTCCTTATTTTCCTTTTTATAATAACATAATTTACTTTATAATCACAGGATTAATGCAGTACTAACCATATGTTCAACAAGTAAAAAGTAGAAAGACCACAATTACATAGGAGTATAAGCAAGAACAAAAACAATATTCAAATTAAAAGATGTCAGTTTCATTGTTATACAAATTTTTTTTCCAATATTAACTATCACATATAAGAGAAAAAAATATATTTTCCTTTTGGGGATTTGCTTATTTCACTAAGCATAATAATCTCCAGTTGCATCCATTTTGTTGCAAGAGAAGGTTCAATTTTTTTTTTATGATTGAGTAGTATTATGATTGTATGTGTGTGTGTGTATCACAATTTTTTACCCAGTCTTCAGTTGATGGACATCTGGGTGGATTCCATATCATACCTATTGTGAATTCAGCTGCTATAAATTTGGGGGTACAGATAACTCTTTCATATGCTGATTTCATTTCCTTTGATTGAATTCCCAGAAGTGGAATGGCTGGGTCATATGGTAGATTATTTACAGGTTTCGGAGGAATCTCTATACTATCTTCCACAATGGTTGTACTAGTTTACATTTCCATCAGAGCAATATTAAGACACTTTTTTTCTCCAAATTCTCACCAGCACTTGTTATTTTTATTTAGTTTTGGATGACACTCATTCTAACTGTTGTGAGGTGAATCCTCATTGTGGTTTTAACTTGCATTTCCCTGATAGTCTGTGATCCTGAACATTTTTCATGAGTCTGTTAGCCATTTGTATCTCATTTTTTGAAAAATGCCTGTCAATGTCCATTGCCCATTTCTTAACTGGATTGTTTGTTATGCTGTTGTTGAGTTTCTTGAGCTCTTTATAGAACCTGGATAGTGATCCTTTATCAGTTGCAGTTTGCAAGTATTTTCTCCCTTTCGGTCAGTTGCCTCTTCACTTTTTTGAGTGTTTCCTTTTTCAGTGCAGAAACTTCTTAGCTTGACATAATCCCATTTGTCTATTTTTGCTTTTATTGCCTATGCTACTGGAGTCTTATCCAAAAGGTCTTTGCCTGTGCCAGTGTCTTGCAGACTTCTCCTGATGTAGTCCTCTTTTAATTTGAAGACATCAGGTGATTAATTTAGATCCTTGAACCATTCTGAGTTTATTTTTGTAGAAGGTGTAAGATAGGAGTTTTGGGATTGGTATTGTGGTCTAACAGGTTAAGCTTCTGCCTGCAATGCCAGAATCCAATATGAGCACTAGTTCATGATCTGCTAATGTGCCTAGGAAAGCAGCAGAAGGTGGCCCAAGTTCTTAGGACCCTGCACCCATGAGGAAGACCTGGAAGAAGCTCTAGGTTCCTAGCTTTGGCATGGTGCAGCCCCAGCTATTGCAGACATTTGGGGAGTGAGCCATCAGATAGAGGATCTCTCTCTTGCTCTGTCTCTCCTTCTCTCTCTGTAACTCTGATTTCCAATCATTAAAAAATCTTTAAAATCTTTAAAAATAAAAAGATAGCGGTCTTCTTTCATACTTTTACATGCAGAGATCCACTTTTCCCAACAGCATTAGTTGAAGAGACTACTTTCTCCAAGGAGTGATTTCAGCTCATTTGTCAAATATTAGTGCAATTCAGCAGTAAAAGCAAAAAATAATTGACCCACAGGTTGGCATGAAGAGTGTAACATTAGCAGGTGAAAGGAATAAAACTTTTAGTTCATATTTTCATTGTGCTTTCTCAAAGAAAATGAGAGACCAATTAGGCTGCAAATTAATACAGTCAAAACTTCATCAGTGTCTGCTCAGGCAGTGTGGAATGTGGACAGCAGTGAGAAAGCATGCAACTAAACTGTGGCTCAGCCACTCACTGATGGAATTGGCAAGACACTGAAGTCCCTGTAAAATCAGAATGACAACTTGTGACCAGTCTCTCTCAGAGAATTATGATCACCAACATTTAACAAGACGGTGATAGACATCAATAGTATGGTCCTAAAAACTGTTGGAGATCTTAAAAATCAAGGTATTATTCACTGATTATTCAAAGTGAATTACTGAAATAAGATATCAACAGAAATATATTATTATAAATATTTCATATATTTGCCAGTTATTAATCTCTTACTTGCCTTATTTATAAACTAAAATTTATCATATGTATGCCTCTATAGGAAATTGCATAGTATATGATTCCATACTATGCATGGTGTTTGGCATCCACAGGGGTCTTGAAACAATAGATGTTTTCCCCCTGTTGATAAGAGCGGGGGCTATAATTAGGTAGGTCAAAAGTTAACAGGTAAAACAAAACCAAGAACACTGGAGGCATCTATACCTTATCATTTATACCCAGGACACACATGTCCTAACTCCTACTAAGAGTAACATAAATCCTCACAGGAAAGACCTCAGCCTTCTACATTCATTCCTATTATCCCAACAAAACATGCCTATATTTCAACACAATTTGCAAGGTATAACAAAATGCAAATAAAAATACAATCTGAGGAGACAAATAAATCATTAGAAACAGACTCAGAGAATGGCACAAATGTTGGAATTACTAAAGAGGGGATTCGAAATAACTACAATTAATGCAAGAGACCTTCAAAAAGCTTGAGGAAAAGATCTATTATGAAAAAAATAAATGGATTTCAAAAAGTTTTTGCTCAAAATACACATCATTTAATTCATTTTTCCACAAACTTTTGAAGGATCCTTATATGTTAAAGGCTATAATGGAAAATGTAGACAATATGAAAGAACAGATGTCTAACATTAACAGAGAAATGAAAACTCTAAGAAATAATTATAAAACTTGGTGACAAACAACAAAGCACAGATCCAGAAATCTCAGAGAGACCTTAGTGGTATAAATACTCCCCTAGAAATCACAGCTATGAATATCACATTCAAACTTTAGAAACATAATGGCAGAATGAAAATCTAGGGAAGAACAGCCAGAGGGGGAAAATAAACAGAATACATGAGGAATATGAATAGAAATTATTCTCGTAATCATGCAAGGAAGAAGAAAGTATAATGCAATATTTAAACTTCCAAAGAAATCCTAGAATTCTATATCAATCAAAATCACCCTTCAACATTGAAGAAGAAATATTTCCTCAATGAACAAAAACAGAGACAATCCATCATCCTTAAAACTGTCTTTCTGGGCCGGCGCTGTGGCACAGTGGGTTAACACCCTGGCCTGAAGCATCGGCAACCCATATGGGCGCCAGTTCAAGACCCAGCTGTTGGCCGGCGCTGCGGCTCAATAGGCTAATCCTCCACCTGCGGTGCTGGCAGACTGAGTTCTAGTCCCGGCCGGGGCACCGGATTCTGTCCCGGTTGCTCCTCTTCCTGTCCAGCTCTCTGCTGTGGCCCGGGAGTGCAGTAGAGGATGGCCCAAATCCTTGGGCTCTGCACCCGCATGGGAGACCGGGAAGAAGTTCCTGTCTCCTGGCTTTGGATCAGCACAGCTCAGGCCGTTGCAGCATTGCAGCCAATTGGGGAGTGAACCATCAGATGGAAGACCTCTCTCTCTCTCTCTCTCTCTCTGTCTTTCAAATAAATAAAATAAATCTTTAAAAAAAGACTGGCCTTCAATAAGTGTGGAAAAAATGAATCATTTGGTGAGATGAAAAATGATAGAGAAACTCTGCTCTGCATAAAGAAACAAAGAGTATTAGAGCGGGATAAGTATAATTCATGTTGTATATATGTATATATTCATATATATATGAATTATATACATATTGTATAATTCATATTATATGATATGAGTGGTGATTAAATGAATGAAACTGTATAAGATGCTCAAGTGAATCAAGGAAAGCAGTAAAGTAGATAGTAGATAGGAGGAGGGAAAAATGTAATGAATATAAAACAATTACAGGGGCTGGTGCTTGGACAGGGCCATGGCCAATGCTGCTAGTTTTGAAACAATACAGGTCTCCTACATGGGAGCAGAGACCCAAGCACCTGGGCCATCCTCCACTGCTTTCTCAGGTGCATGTCTATGTTTGGGTCAGTACCAGGCTGTTTTGATTATAACTGCCTTGTTGTATGTCATGAAATCTGGTATGGTGCTGCCTTCAGCTTTGTTTTTGTTGTTTAAGGTTGCTTTAGCTATTTGGGGTCTCTTATGTGTTTCCATGTGAATGTTAGCATCATTTTTTCTAGATCTGGGAAGAATGTCCTTGGTATTTTGAATTGGGACTCACTGAATCTGTAAATTGCTTTAGATACTATGGACATTCTGATTATAATTATTCCAATCAATGAACATGGAAGATTCTTTCATTTTTTGTGTGTCTTCTATTTCTTTCTTTAATGTTTTGTCATTTTCACTGTAGAGATCTTTGACAGCCTTCATTACATTTATTCCAAGGTATTTAATTTTTGTGTAGCTATTGTGAATGGGACTGATCTTACAAGTTCCTTCTCAGTCATAGCATTGTGTATACAAAGGTTATTGATTCTTGTGTGTTGATTTTATAATCTGAAACTTTACCAAACGTTTTTGTGAGTTTCAACCATTTCTTAGGGGAGTCTTCTGCTTCCATTATATATAGGATCATGCCATCTGCAAACAAGGATATTTTGATTTCCTCCTTTCCAATGTGTATCCCATTGATTTCTTTTTATTGCCTAATGGCTTTGGCTAAAACTTGTACAACTGTACTGAATGGTAATGATGAAAGTGGGCAACCTTATCTGGTTCTGGATCTTAGTGGAAATGCTTCCATCTTTTCCCCATTCAATATGATGCTGGCTTGATTGTGTTGAGGAATATTCCTTCTATATCCAATTGTGGAGGTTTTTATCATGAAAGAATGTTGTATATCACCAAATGCTTTCTCTGCATCTATTAATACAATCATATAGCTTTATTCTTCAGTTTGTTGATATGATATATCACATTTTTTTAAAACTTTTATTTAGTAAATATAATTTTGCAAAGTACAGTTTATGGATTACAATGGCTTTTCCCCCCCTATAACTTCCCTCCTACCCTCACCCCTCCCATCTCCTGATCCCTCTCCCATTCCATTCACATGGAACAGGGATCCATTTTCAGTTAAATTTAAACACCTAAGAATAATTGTGTGTTAATTACAGAGTTCAACCAACAGTATTAACTAGAACAAAAAAAAATACTAAAACTGATGAAGTATTAAATTGTACATCAACAGTCAGGACAAGGGCTGATCAAGTCATTGTTTCTTTTTTTTTTTCAAGAGATTATAAAAATTTTATTCATCCTCCCAAACTGGATTATATATTAGAAATTCTGATCAAAATAATAATATTAAAGGTATTGTCAGTAGTACCATAAACTGTACCTGAAGATAAAATCAAATAGTAAACTGGTAAGCATACACTAAAATCTATTCATGTTTAAAATATCATTTTGTTTAGAAAATTCATACACATATTTCTGTAACTATGAAGTTGAAGGAACAACACACAAATAGCTAAATATGATTTCATCAAGAAAACACATGAATTATTTCCCATGCTTCAACAAAAGGGTATAAAATCTAATTTTTAAAAAAAGTGATATGGTGGGAAGAATTACTACCTATATAATGCGTTTATGAGATACATAGAAATTAAAAATTAAAAAAATTAGAAAGTATATGAGCCAGTGTCTCATTTAATACAACAAAATAAAGTATTTCTAATTCTCATGCTCCCTTTCAACTCTACTGTGAGATGTGTTCATAAGTTTATAGCATGTTGGTTGTCTAACGGATCCATCTGTTTTAAGTTGGGTTAGCAGTAAGTCACTGTTTCTCATAGTGTCCCTTTCACTTCAACAGGTTTCCTTTTTTGTGGTTGGTTAGTTGTCACCAATCAGGGAGAACATATGATATTTGTCCCTTTGGGACTGGCTTAATTCACTCAGCATGATGTTTTCCAGATTCCTCCATTTTGTTGCAAATGACCGGGTTTCATTGTTTTTGACTGCTGTATGGTATTCTATAGAGTACATGTCCCACAATTTCTTTATCCAGTCTACTGTTGATGGGCATTTGGGTTGGTTCCAGGTCTTAGTTATTGTGAATTGAACTGCAATAAACACTAGGGTGCAGACAGCTCTTTTATTTGCCAAATTAATTTCCTTTGGGTAAATTCCAAGGAGTGGGATGGCTGGGTTGTATGGTAGGGTTATGTTCAGGTTTCTGAGGAATCTCCAGACTGACTTCCATAGTGGCTTAACCAGTTTGCATTCCGACCAACAGTGGGTTAGTGTCCCTTTTTCCCCACATCCTCTCCAACATCTATTGTTGGTAGATTTCTGTATGTGAGCCATTCTAACTGGGGTGAGGTGAAAACTCACCACTGCTATTCAATATAGTTCTGGAAGTCTCAGCCAGAGCCATCAGGCAAGAAAAAGAAATTAAAGGAACACAAATTGGGAAGGAAGAAGTCAAACTACCCCTCTTTGCAGACGATATGATTCTTTATTTAGGGGATCCAAAGAACTCTACTAAGAGACCATTGGAACTCATAGAAGAGTTTGGCTAAGTAGCAGGATATAAAATCAATGCACAAAAATCAACAGCCTTTTATACACAGTCAATGCCACAGCTGAGGAAGAACTGCTAAGATCAATCCCATTCACAATAGCTACAAAAACAATCAAATACCTTGGAATAAACTTAACTAAGGATGTTAAAGATCTCTACGATGAGAATTATAAAATCTTAAGGAAAGAAATAAAAGAGGATGCCAAAAAAATGGAAAAATCTTCCATGCTCATGGATTGGAAGAATCAACATCGTCAAAATGCCCATTCTCCCAAAAGCAATTTATAAATGCAATGCGATACCAATCAAGATACCAAAGACATTCTTCACAGATCTAGAAAAAATGATGCTGAAATTCATATGGAGAAGCAAGAGACCTTGAATAGCTAAAGCAATCTTGTACAACAAAAACAAAGCCGGAGGCATCACAATACCAGATTTCAGGACATACTACAGGCCAGTTGTAATCAAAACAGCATGGTGCTGGTACAGAAACAGATGGATAGACCAATGGAACAGAATAGAAACACCAGAAATCAGTCCAAACATCTACAGCCGACTTATTTTTGATAAAGGAGCTAAAACCAATCCCTGGAGCAAGGACAGTGTATTCAATAAATGGTGCTGTGAAAACTGGATTTCCACGTGCAGAAGCATGAAGCAAGACCCCTATTTTAAACCTTACACAAAAATCCACTCAACATGGATTAAAGACCTAAATCTACGACCTGACACCATCAAATTATTAGAGAACATTGGAGAAACACTGCAAGAAAATGGAAATCATAAAAGTGTGTCCTCAAATCACAAAGAAAAGTAAATCACAATCTCACAAAGTACTTCTTTCCATGATCACAAACTTTCAAATTTTACAAATTACACTTTTAAAATTTAAATCTAACTCTATATTTTCACTTTATTCCTTCTTCAATCTGCCCATTGGAGCTCTAAATACTATGTCTGCTCTTCACTTTAAATACCAATTCTCTCTGTCTCTCTCTCTCACTGTCTACTCTGCTTGTCAAAAAAAAAAAAAAAAAAAAAATACCAGCTCTCTAGGGGTAAGTGTTTGGAACAACAGTTATAACATTGTTTTATCCCATTTTTGTAGTTTCTACATTTAAGTAAAGGCTTTGCCATCGATTTCACCTTTTTATTTATGTGTCCCTTGGGATGCAACATATGACGAATCAAGCAGTTGAGTTTTGCTATCCATTTGGGAGACCTGGAATGCGTTCCACCAGCTTATGACTTTATCATGGTTTCCAGCCTGATCTGTTATGTCATTTATGGAGTGAACCATCAACCATCAGATTAAAAATCTCTCTCCCTCTTTCTCTCCCCCCTCCTCCCTAAAAATAAATGTGCACTGATCATTGGATCATTATTTACAATTTTGTTTCAAACCTCTCAACATTTCAATTGCTTTGCATGAAGTGTCAAGCATTCTGGTAACCCCATAAAAGATTCTAAGTGCCTAGAACATCAAGTATCTGATTGAAGTATGTTTCTAGAAAGGAAAGTAATTGAAATTATGTATCTAAAACACTCTAATTTAAAAATAGAAATAATTCAAAAGAAGAGTAAAATATTAAATTTAAATTGAGTACATTTTGACAGTTTCTCAGAATTTGTACAACAATTTTATCCTGGAGCCAAAGGAAAACATGTTTAGTTTTTATTCCCCAAGTTACTCATTAAAACTTTTCTCAGCTACATGTAGATTTCATAAAATTCCAAGATTCCATATAAACATGACACACACAGTAGTTCAGAACTTATTGCATTAAAAAATGAACTCTTAGTGAATTCAGGTTTTGCTTACATATGTGGTAAGTTTGAATATTTTGATAAAATTAGTAGACAAATAGCAAGTAGATCCTGCAAAAACAAACCATTTTTTCTGATTGATATTTTCTCTATTCATCCTAGTCCTATTCAACCAATATGGCCTCATTAGCTATCCACAGAGATGTGTGAATTATTATCTCTTTTGTAGTGAACACTGCAAAGCACAGAAATGGCAGTAAGGTGTCTGGCTGTACTTTATAAACAAATCTGATGACAAAGAGGTTTTGGCTTCTTGTCCAAATCATTCTGAAATTCCAAGCATGTAAGATTTTTCCTGGTAATTTAATCATAATATCTTTGGGGAAGTTTCCAGCGAGTTTGTAGTTATTGAAATTTTCATGCAGATAAAATTCTTAAGACAACTTCAAGAAATTAAACTGTGGATTTAAATGGAATGTATTTTGTAGTAATGCAGATGAAAAAACAAAACCTAAGAACTAATAGGTATTATATTTTAAGTTATATGTTTTCATTTAGAGTGTCATTTTTATCTGGATCATAAATAAAATTATGGAATTGTAAGACAGCCAAATTCAAATTAACATAATAATCTGAACTGTTATGCCCGCAAGTAATTGTCATTAATATCTCTGTGTGAAAAATAAACATTTCTCTGAAACACATCTAGGTCAAGAAAAACCAAAAAAGAGGTTTTAGTTATGTAATTGAACATTTGGAGTTCTGGGAAGGTTAACCAGAATTAAAATAAAGTATCTGTGTATTTGCATTTAGGTTTCATATTGAAAGGGTATAATATATATTTACTCTTGTTTTGTTTATCCTATCCAAGCTTTTTTTTTCGGTCATTTGGCTTGAAAAGTTTAAATGGCAGTGTCTTAGCCTATTTTATGCTGCTATAACAGAGTACCGCAGACTGAGTGATTTATAAAGATAGAAGTGTGTTCAGCTCATGGGTTTGGAGGCTGTGAAGTCCAAGATCAAGAAGTCACATTTGGCAAAGGCCTTCCTACCACATCATAGCCAGGAAGAAGGCAGCAGGTATGCAAGATATTAGAGACTGAACTCGTCTCCTTCATGAGAGATCCTGCATTCAATAATAAACACACTCCCACGACCATGCTGTTGGTCCATCCATACTTTATCAGTGTCTTTCCCTCAACACAGTTGCGTTGGGGGTTAGGTTTCCAACACGCCAACTTTGGAGGACACAGTCAAACCATAGCAGACATAGCAGACATGTCATATCACATTGTGTGTATGCATGTGTGTGTGTGTGTGGTGTGACAGAGAGAGATTTAAACTGGAATCCCATTACCATAATTACATTGAGGCTCTGCACACTAAATCCATCCACTTCTCTTTAGGGTCTAAGGATAGAATCACTCAAGGAAGATGCCCTATTATTGCCTATCCATTCCTATAACAAACAGAAAGCTCAATCACTAAGCGCACTGAGAACGTCCCTGAACCAGGATATTATGTCAGAAAATCTCACCATTTCTATTTGCTGTGAGTTATTATTATGTCTCTTCCCAACATACAGAATCTATGACCAAAGTCAGATTTCACATACAGAAAATATCACACAATACATTTAAAATTTTGGAATATCTATTTTGGTGCCACATGAACCATAATGACTGTGAACTGAACATTGAGTTAGACAACAGACATTTAATGACCTAATGATAGGATTTTAGAAACAACATGGCTGACACATTTACATCATCATTGGTAGGATCATTGTAAAACTGAAGCTAAGTATGGAAATCACAAAAAAATTAGGTAATCTTACTAAATATTTAATTTTAAAACTAGAGTCACTAATTTTCCATTATGAGCATGAATTCATTTCTTAAAGAAAGAGTATACTATTTTTACTTATTATTTTCTTAAAGCAACTGTAGGCACAGTATACCATCTACTATTAGCAGATTTTATTTCTTCAAAGAGAAAATTGAAATAATAATAATTGAAAGAATTGCAAGGCAATTTGAATGTGGAAGGCTTATAACATTTAATAATGCTCCACTAACAATCTTGCAAGTCCTCAATTAATTTTATTCTAGCTAACCTGTGTCTAAATCTTTCAAACTATGCCATTGTTTTCACAGATACAAGTATCCTTTTGTTTCCCTTCATTTGTAGCTGATTTATGAGATATCCTAGTAAGTTTCATCAATATAACAGACACAACTAGTGCAAAGATTTGAAAAATAGACAACTGACTCATACTCAGTATATAATTAAAGTGGAAGGAGCAAAAATGCAAAGGTTTCAATGTGTTATGGGCCCTAATCAGAATGTTTGCAGAAAAAAATGGAGACTTCTGCTAATCCAGCAGTTGGTTAAGGGTAAATCATTTTTGCTAATTTCTATTGCCCTTATCAAATTCATCAGTTTATGTAAAGATTTTAAAAGGGTTTAAGTTGTTTGCAACATGATCAGATCTCCTAGGGCAGAAATCGATCCATTTTTCAGCACCTGGATTAAATTAACTATTATTTTTTGAGTTCAGAATTGAAAGAGGGACTGAAGTATTCTAGTAAGGAAACTAGAACAGAAAACATATATAAAAAATTGAAGTCCCCCTTTATCCATTACCAGCCTTGGGAATAATAAAATAAAAAGAGCAATCTATTTCACAAAGTTGATGCATAAACACAAAGATATAATATATACTAAAGCATTTTAATCTGCCAAATGTAGACTTTTTCAAAATAGTAAAAATAGTATTATCCTGCAAATGTGTCTCTTACTTAACTTTCCTAGATGAATATGGTAAAGGGCTACTTTTAAATATATATTATGTCAACATAGCTAATAGAAAATTTGAAATAGGATATTCTCTCCATATGAAATTATCCTGGGATAAGGCAAATTTTTGGAACCAGCTCTAAAAAAACATACTTAGTACAAACATTGCCAGAAATACTTTAATGAACATTGTTATTACAATCAAATACACTAAATAAGCAAAACTCACTATGCTATACATCAGTACAAGACTCTGACTTTTGGTTATTTGGAATTTACAATTGGATTAACCATTCCCTATTTCAGTCATAACATTTACATTATTTCTTTGCCAACACTGAATTTATGCTCATTTGCTGTAAGAGGGAACATTCATTTCCATCACATTATATATGTTGGTAAACTCCAAGACACAAAACTCAAGTTAACAGTGCTTGCATTGTAAGTCTTTTATCACATCTCTGTACATCAGATTTTAAAAACCAAGGACTTATGTTGAAATTGGCTAATAACCAAAATACTCACTGTCAAATTAACTGTTCCCATCTGAGGTGATAAATGGAGAGTTCATAACTGTAAACCATGGCGTATGAAAAATAGCTCATTGACATCTGTTCGTAACATCTGGCTTTGTAATCGATGCGCCAAAGCAAATGGGATATGCAATTCTAGTTTGCCCCTCAAAAGCTAGCCTATGTGATCATTTATGTCTGAGTTATATGCCCATATAGCATCAACAAAATGAAAAGATTTAGTATTATATTAATAAAGGCCAGTATTCAGCTCCATGCACATTTTACACCTATCTTTTGTACAACAATAATTCACTACCAACCATATCATGAGGCAATATTATGAATACAACCCCTCTTCCCTGGGAGAAACAATGGCCACACTTTCTATTCCCTGCACAAGTTTCCAGTAGAAATACTGCCTCATTAATTGAGAAAAGAATCAACAAAACGCATACACACACAAATATATTTCCTCAAAATGTTCTTTAAAGGAAGACTCTTTCGAAACAATTATATATTTATTTCCAATGAGCACTCAGAAGGGACTTTTCCATAAGGTTTTTCAAACTCAATATAATATAAGCATTACATTTAGAAGTGTAGGGGATATCTCTATGACTCTATTTACTATAAATGCAATAATAAAGTGACACAAAGTCATATAGAAAATAAAAGCAAGCTAAAGAAAGTCCTGAAAAATGACTAGACTGGTGACAAATGTCCTTGTGACAGAAAACTCAATGAATGTGCAGACAATCCTTAAAGAACTCAAAACAACACTGGCTTTATATGGCTCACAATTAATATGACTGACTCATCTGGATTGAATAATTACATAAATTTTAAAGTGATTCCATGAATCAAACAGGCCTAATTTTGCACAATGGCAGCTGTATCCTCAGGAACAGACTATGGAGCATTCAAAGCACAACTTTTGGTATAACTTTAAAGTTTATATGTATGACAAAATGGCTAAAATGGTCAAGGGCATGCTCCTGCTTTTTCATGTAAATTGAATGAAATCATTCTTTTATCAGGAACTTGTTCTTGTATTTGTGAGACACTAAGAAAGTAACCTTAAATGTAACAAATGAATGCATATGGCCTTGGTATTACTGAAATGAGTAATAAAACAATTGACTGTAGTGTGACCACTGAGATCAAGTGCCAATGCAAGTCCTAAATAAAAGTATATAGGACTACTTAACTCAGACTAAAGGGGCAGGAAAGGCTTCCTGAATGAACTGATTTCTAAGCTGAAAATGGAAGAATAAATAAAGTTAAGGGAAGAATGGAGAGATATGGGCTCTAGGCGGATGGAACAGTGCATGAAAAAGCACCAGGATCAGAGAGAATGCCAAGGTAGAAAAAGAAAGAAAAAGTGTAGGATGGCAGAGGTGAGTCATGGAAAAAAGGAGGATGTGTGTTATGAAATAAAGCTGATAAAGGATGTAGAACGCAGAATACTGTGTAAGGCTTTGGATACAATATTAAGAATTTTGGGATTTTATGCAAAGAGCTAATGAAAGAGTTTAGGGGCAAATGGACAAGAAAACATTCATGGCTTAGAATGATTACTATTATTAATATTTGGCAACAGAATTGGAAAGAGATAAAAACCTCTAGATAACAATGATCTTTGAGAATCAGAATATTTTAATAATATCTTTGTTACTGAGTTATATGTAGTACCAGTTACTCCCCTATTATAACAATAAATTTGGCAAATCTGCTTCACCTATCACAAAGACTTCTTTGGAGGAAAAGTTGAGTTAGTACTGTTGTAAAAGTTTGCAAACAGCAAAATGTTAGTGTTGTTTCTTAAGAGGTCCTTTAGTAAATTTATTGCAGAATTTTTTGTATCAGTTAGCTATTGCTAAGTAACATATCATCCCAAAATTCATTAATTTAAAGAAGCAACAATGTATTGCTGAAGCATACATCATAAGACTGAAGAATGACATAGGCTGCAGTCTTACTCATGCATTTGGTTGTCTCATATTCTCCATGAGGGTTACAGAGCTAACACAGGTGTGTTGCCCTCATGGCAGTGCCAGGCATGCAAGATGGATCAAGCCCAATCAAAATAGCTTGTGCCAATTCTGTGCTTTTACACTCATGATGTTAATATATTATTGGGCAAATTAAGTAACCACAGAACCCAGAGTCAAAGATTAGCAAATGTGGGTACGCAGTGCCTGGTTCTATAGTCACAGACCAAAGAGAATGATTAGAGGAACCATAATTTGCTGACAAAAATGGAACAAATGGTGTCAACTCTTAAAATGTAGTGCCAGGACAAGACATCTGTCTTGTTTATCTTCTGAATACAGTGACTACAATAACAATTCCATCCTTTCTGCTTGAACCACTTAGAGGATGATGTATGTTTGTGTAGCCATCATTAATAACTGTAAAATTTGATCATGTTGTAGTCATCACTTTGTAGTATAGGATCTCGCATAAACAAGATATTTAGTTTATTCAATGTATTTAAATGAATTTTTGTCATTTGATCAAGATAAATATAATTTAATAAATACATAAAACTCTAAATCACTGAAGCTTAAATAGTTAAACAGATGCAAAGAAACAATTATTGATACATTTCACTACTAATTACTTCTAATTAGACTATCACACTTAATATCTGATACATGTCTATGAGAGTAAGAAAGGTTATTAGGAATATATACTTATTATCTGAAGCAATATAATATTAATATTATTTTATGATGTATTTATGTTAAAGATTACTTAATCTATTGTTGGAAGTGAAAATAAAAGACACATATCAAGAACTGTACAATTAAAGAAAGAAGGAATGGTTAACAATAATAGAATGGATATGAAAATATTCCCAATTTGGTAGCATTTACTTGAATATACAACAAAAATATTAGGAATTAATTTATTTCATAAATATTGTCCAGTGTTAGGAATAGAAAGAAAATCTGATTATTTTATCATGCAACTCAGAAAAACATTGTTTGAAATTAGTTAATATAACTAATCTCCAAACACATGAACAGAATTCAACAGGCATTTTTCCCAAACTGAAGTTTTGCCACAAATTCTGTGCCTTTAAATTTTAACGCAGGCTTAATTTGGAATAAAGACCTAGCACTAATTTTCTTCATTGTGCCTATTTGTGGTGAAAACCACAAATTTTGTATTATTAAATTTTGTATTATTCTCATTTAGTGAAACAACACAAACAGTAACTATTTCACAAGAGGTGAAGAAGTGCACATACACAATGATACACTAAGGATTAATTTCAAATAAACCTATCCACACTGGCTGGTTCCCTAATATAAATACTGTCACTCACTAGCTGTACTCTTCACTTCCTTGCATGAAGTGATTTTGAAAGACTGCCACATAAGTAAATGTCTACTCTACGAGGACCTCATCTGTCAGGTTAACAGAAAGTTTCAAGAACACTTCCTGGAATGTATAGGTTGCTGAACCTTCCACACTCGGACACTGTGTCTGACTTCTTGGAACATCTCTGTATATGGCACTTATCCAGTCTGGTCTTCTGAGAATGTGGGTCTTTCTGGTTTCAACGTCCATATTCAAGTAGGACAATTCCACTTGCATAATTTCTTATTTTCCTCATGCACGTTTATGTCTAGAAATCACTTATGTTTAATGCAGGTGAATGTCTTCCTTTTAATTAATATTTTAAAACTTCACTACACAACCTAAAAACAGATTTTCCTTCGTGCAAAAAACTTAGCAATATAATCAATAAAAATAGACTTAAAAGCAGATAAAGGTATAAGCAGCTCTGGCCAGATGTCTGTTGTCTGTTAGCTTCTCTTTGTTCCATAGCTATAGTGTGGTGTCTGTATTCCAGCCATCTTGCAGATGTATGCTCTTCTTCACAATGAGAATTGGATGAAAGGGTGTAGATGAATCAGTGTCAATCTATTACAATTATTGGAAAAACAAGTAAAGACACATGGCCAACTGATGGTGGGTCAATAAAATCTTCTCCATATGTGCAAGGCATCTGAATTTTAAGTTGATTTTTTCCTATGATGATAAAAATACCATCATATTCATTTTAGGACTCATCTTTACTAAATTAGTAGGAAAATTTGTGTAATACAACTATTTTAAAGCTTTATTCTAGGTACACTTGATAAATAAAAATTATACACACAAAGTGTATAAACTGATGTTTTGATATATACATACATAGTGAAATTATTACTACAGTCGAGCTAATTAATGTATCTGACACTTTCAGTAGTTATTGCTTGTTTATGTGTGTAGTAAGAACATTTAAGATCTATCCTATTAGCATACTATACTGTAATATTAACTACTGTCACTGTACTGTACATTAGATCCTCACAATTTATACATACTTACCTGTATTTTATTATCTCCCTATTTTCTCCCCTTTTCCAGATTTCAATCACCTCCATCCTACTGTCAGATTCTATGAGTTTGACTTTTATAGATTCCACATATAAGTATTCTTTCTGGCTTATTTTATTTTGTATAACATCCTCCAAGTTTATCAGTTTTGTTACAAATGATAAGATATTTGGCTTTGGAAGACTGAATAGCAATACTGTGTGTGTGTGTGTGTGTGTGTGTGACCACAACTTATTTATGCAGTTATCCATCAATAGACACAGATTGACTGGATCTCTTGGATACTGAAGTGAGCACAGGAACTCCTGAATATATTGATTTCCTTTCCTTTGGATATATATGGAAAAGCAGAATTGGGGGGAGATCATGTTAGAGTCCAAATTTTGAGGAACGTTCATGTTGCTTTTTATAATGGCTGTATCAATTTACATTCCTATCAAAGTTTCCCTTTTCTCTACATCCTTATCAATACTTCATATATTTTGTCCTTTTCATATAGTCATTCCAAAAGGTGTAAAGCAGGACTGGTGTTTGTGTTGGCATAGTAGTCAAGACACTGCTTGGAACACCCACATCCCACATCGTGGTGCTTGGTTCCAATTCTGATTCCTAAACTTCCAATCCAGCTTTCTGCTAATATGCATCCTGAGAGGTAGCAGATGATGGCTCAAGCAATCGAATCCCTGCCACCCACAGGTAAAACCCAGAGTCTGCCTGTTGCAGGTATTTCAGAAGTGAACTTGTAACATGGAAGTTCTCTCTTTGTTGGTGTCTTCTTGTCTGTCTCTTTTTCATTCAAGTAAAGTTAAATAAGAACATTTAAAAAATAAAAGGTATGCAAAAATGTAATGTATATGAGTGAAATTTACATTTTGAGATTTGATGATTGTTTATAGCTCTGGTCTCCATTATTGAGGAACAATTTTTTTTTTCCCCTTCTTACTATTTGTTGAATTCTTTACTTAGTGTTGGGTTAATCTTTTGAGTATAAAATAGACTAAGAGTAGATCATGGTAATAATTAAAAGAAATATGAGGAAGGGTGGAAGTGTGGTGTGGGTGGGAGGGAGGGTATGGTGGGAAGTATCTCTATGCTCCTAAATCTGTATATATGAAATACATGAAATTTGTTCACCTTAAAAAAAATCAAAAAAAAAAAAGACAGACAAAAAATAAAAGGTAAGAAGTGACATCATAGTTTTTATTTGCATATTCTGATAAGTGACCCAGAACATTTTTCCAAATACTTCTTAGGAATTTGACAATATTTATGTTTTCTTTTTGGAAATGTTTATGCTGATCATTTGCTGTTTTTCTTTTTTCTTTTTCTTTTTTTTTGTAAATCATCATCAGAAATATGGTGTCTTATTTCCCACTGCCATGAAAAAACATCACAACAAAAACATCATTTCTTACAGTTCTGGAGGCTAAGAGTTCCAAGTTTAAGGTTCTGTCAGGTTCAGTGACCGGTGCTTTCTCGTTGTGTCTATGCACCATGGAAGTGGAAAGCAGTTCTCCAAGGGCTCTTTTATAAAGATGCCAATTCCACTTATGAGCATTTGGCTCTCAGGCTCCACAGACAAAGATAATAACACTGATGATTAGATCTCAACTTAGGAATTATGAGGGTACTAGAATGCTCAGACAGCCTATGCATTGAAAGCATTTTCTCACATTTGTTTTCATATCTCTTCATTGACTGTTTCTTCTGCTATGCTATGCAACTTCGTAAAATACCTGTTGTCTAAATTTGTTTTTGTTACTTTTGCTATAGGGTTTACAAAAAAATAAATAAATAACAAAGCCTGGAAGCCAGTCCTGTGGTGCAGTGGGTTAAGCTGCCAACTACGATGCCAGCATCCTATAACAGAGTGCCAGTTCAAGACCCAGCTGCTCCACTTCTGATCTATCTCCCTTCTAGACAACAGATGATGGGCCATGTGCTTCAGCTCCTGCCACTCACAAATGAGACCAAGATGGAGCTACTGGTTCCTGGATTCAGCCCGGTACAGTCATATTTGGTGTGGCCATTTGGGCATGCACCAGCAAATGGAAGATTAATCTCTCTCTTCCTCTCCCTCTGTCTCTGTCACTCTGCCTTTCAAATAAATAAAATAAATCTTTAAAAAAAGACATTGCCTGGACCAATGTGGAGAAACATTTTGTAATACAAGTGAACTCAAATATCCAGTGGTTAGAGATGGTAAAGGCAAGGTTTCACAGATTTATTAAAGGAAAAAGAAGAACAATGTTACTGAACAGAAAGTTATAAAAAATGTCTTTTATAGGGTAAAGTAAGTTAAAAATGATATCGATGACTTTAATAGTTAAGGGAAGAGCTTTTAGACCATATGAAAATTAATCCTAAAATATATGAAAAATGTTTACTTTAAATTTCAAGTCCTGATAAATCTGTGTGGCTAAAAATACCATTAAAGAGCATCATCAAAGAAATAAATGACTTATAGACTTTTTTTGACTGCATAAAACTTTAGTAGATAGAAGCCTGTTTGATTTCATAGACCAGTAAATTTAACAAGACCTTGAAACTTCAAAGATTAACTTTACAGGGCAAAATAAACTAAACATGAATTAAAAGGAAAAATAAAATATATAAAGTATTTCAAGGCAGAAAATAGTCATGAATTTTTATTCTTGGGAAAGACAAACTACATAATATAACAGATGTCATTCAAAATAAGATAATATTGAGCATGTTTTACACATGTCAATAGTCACAAGTGCCAATGGATATTTTGAATGCCCTCACTAACAAAAATATAAATAAAAAGCCAAGGATAATTAACTTAATTACACTGCATAATTTTCTTCTAAGTCACATAATTGTGTTTATGTGCTTATTTACATATTTATAATAAAGTTGCATTTTTAAAAGCTCCTGAGTCAGTTTATGTGTTCTAAACACCAACTTAATACATCCAAGATGCTAAATACACTATAAATTATGCATTGTTTATTCAATTTTATATTATTACTTAGTGTTACTTAAAATATTATAAAATAGTTTACAAAATTAGTACATAATTCTGTGTTAACGAAGAGTATACTAATGAAAAACAGTGAAAAACTTCATGATAGCAATGTCCAGCATCCTGTATGGGTGCTAGTTTAAGTTCTGGCTACTCCACTTCATACCAAGTTCCCTGCTAATGTGCCTGGGAAAGCAGCAGTAGATGGCCCAATGCTTGGGCCCCTGCAGACACGTGGGTTTCCTAGATGCAGTCTGGTTCAGCCCTGGCCTTCTTGGCCAGTGGGGGGAGAACCAGCAAATGTAAGACTTAACTCTCTCTGCCTCTGTCTCTCCCCTCTCCGTCACTGCAACTCCATCTTTCAAATAAATAAGTAAAATCCATTCTTTAAGACTAAAAGGAATTTAGTTGCTTTAATGAAAACATATTAAACAAGTATGGCTTTGCATTACTATAATAAAATACCTGAGACAATCTAATTATAAAGTAAACAGATATTTATTTGTCACCATTTTGAAGTTCAAAGTCCAAGTGACTTGGCATAACCTTTGGATATGGCAAAGGGCCCATGGCATGTGGAGAGTACTGGATCTGAACAGAAGAACGTCACACAGTGAGCCTGGAAGCTGAGGGAATGGGGAGGCCCCAAATCAGGCTTTGACAACAACCCTCTTGTGAGAACTCAACAGTGTGCCATTACTATCATACTGCTGTTTTAATTAAAGTTAGCAAAATATAAGAAGTGAAAAATGTAAAGAAAATTTTATTTCCTCACACTTCCATGAGGTTGACTATAATTGCCAGCAGGCTGAGCAATTTTTTCTTCCTATTTTCTCAGCACCTCTTCGTATTTCAGTGCTCCTTATTTTCTCTCTATCATGGTGACCTTTAAGAAGCTACATTTCTTGTTTGTGTGATCTCTTTGACTCTTAGACCTATCAGAGCTATCAATTGTGAGCTGAAATTGATCACTTGGACCAGTGCGATGGCATTGGTACATGCCATCTTGATGGGATTGTGTTGGAATCCCCTGGCACATTTCTAACTCCACCATTTGCGGCCAGTCCGATTGAGCATGTTCCTAATTGTTCATCTCCTCCCTCTCTTTTTCCACTCTTAGATTTAACAGGAATCACTTTTCAGTTAAAATTTAAACACCTAAGAATAATTGTGTGTTAATTACTGAGTTCAACCAATAGTACTAGAACAACAACAACAACAACAAATACTAAAAAGGATAAAGTATTACATTGTACATCTAAAGTCAGGACAGGAGCTGATCAGTTCATTGTTGCTTATAGTGTCCATTTCACTTAACAGGTTTCCCCTTTGGTGCTCAGTTGTCACCGATCAGGGAAAACAAATGATATTTTTCTCTTTGGGACTGGCTTAATTCACTCAGCATGATGTTTTCCAGATTGCTCCATCTTGTTGCAAATGACTGGGTTTCGTTGTTTCTTACTGCTGTATAGTATTCTATGGAGTACATGTCCCATAATTTCTTTATCCAGTCTACTGTTGATGGGCATTTGGGTTGGTTCCAGGTCTTAGCTATTGTGAATTGAGCTGCAATAAACATTAATGTGCAGATGGCTTTTTTATTTGCCAAATTAATTTCCTTTGGGTAAATTCCAAAGAGTGGGATGGCTGGGTTGTATGGTAGGGTTATGTTCAGGTTTCTGAGGAATCTCCAGACAGACTTCCATAGTGGCTTAACCAGTTTGCATTCCCACCAACAGTGGGTTAGTGTCCCTTTTTCCCCACATCCTCTCCAGCATCTGTTGTTGGTAGATTTCTGAATGTGAGCCATTCTCACCGGGGTGAGATGGAACCTCATTGTGGTTTTGATTTGCATTTCTCTGATTGCTAGTGATCTTGAACATTTTTTCATGTGTCTGTTGGCCATTTGGATTTCCTCTTTCGAAAAATGTCTATTGAGGTCCTTGGCCCATCTCTTAAGTGGGTTGTTTGTTTTGTTGTTGTGGATTTTCTTGATTTCTTTGTAGATTCTGGTTATCAATCCTTTATCTGTAGTATAGTTTGCGAATATTTTTTCCCATTCTGTTGGTTGCCTCTTCACTTTCCTGACTGTTTCTTTTGAAGTACAGAAACTTCTCAATTTGATGCAATCCCAAATGTTAATTTTGGTTTTGACTGCCTGTGCTGTTGGAGTATTTTCCAGGAAGTCTTTGCCTGTGCCTATATCTTGCAGGGTTTCTCCAATGCTCTCTAATAATTTGATGGTTTCGGGTCATAGATTTAAGTCTTTAATCCATGTTGAGTGAATTTTTGTGTAAGGTGATAGGTATGGGTCTTGCTTCATGCTTCTGCACGTGGAAATCCAATTTTCCCAGCACCATTTATTGAATAGACTGTCCTTATTCCAGGGATTAGATTTGGATCTTTGGTCAAATATAAGTTGGCTGTAGATGTTTGGATTGATTTCTGGTGTTTCTATTCTGTTCCATTGGTCTATCCATCTGTTTCTGTACCAGTACCATGCTGTTTTGATAACAACTGCCCTGTAGTATGTCCTGAAATCAGGTATTGTGATGCCTCCGGCTTTGTTTTTGTTGTACAGGATTGCTTTGGCTATTCGAGGTCTTCTGTGTCTCCATATGAATTTCAGCATCATTTTTTCCAGATCTGAGAAGAAGGTCTTTGGGATCTTGATGGGTATTGCATTGAATGTATAAATTGCTTTTGGGAGAATAGACATTTTGATGATATTGATTCTTCCAATCCATGAGCATGGAAGATTTTTTCCATTTTTTGGTATCCTCTTCTATTTCTTTCTGTAAGGTTTTGTAGTTTTCATCGTAGAGATCTTTAACGTCTTTGGTTAAGTTTATTCCAAGGTATTTGATTGTTTTTGTAGCTATTGTGAATGGGATTGATTTTAGAAGTTCTTCCTCAGCCGTGGCATTGCTTGTGTATACAAAGACTGTTGATTTTTGTGCATTGATTTTATATCCTGCTACTTTGCCAAACTCTTTGATGAGTTCCAGCAGTCTCTTAGTAGAGTTCTTTGGGTCCCCTAAATAAAGAATCATATCATCTGCAAAGAGGGATAGTTTGAGTTCGTCCTTCCCGATTTGTATCCCTTTAATTTATCTGCTAATACTAACTGATAGAATCAAAAAGGGAGAGAAAGATCCAACATGGGAAGTGGGATACACAGCAGACTCATAGAATGGCAGGTGTCCTAAACAACACTCTGGCCTCAGAATCAGCCCTCAAGGCATTCGGATCTGGCGGAAGAGCCCATGAGAGTATAGCAGGCATGGAAAGCCAAGATATCATGGGGAAAAAAAAAAAGACCTAAATGAATGATCTCTGTGAGTGAGATCCCAGTGGAAAGAACGGGGCCATCAAAGAAGGAGGTACCCTTCTCCGAAGGGAGGAGAGAACTTCCACTTTGACTATGACCCTATCGGAATAAGATCAAAGTCAGCGAACTCTAAAGGCTTCCATAGCCCTGGCAACTCATGACTAGAGCCTAGGGAGATTACTGACGCCATGAACAGGAGTGTCAAATTGTTAAATCAGCAACAGGAGTCACTGTGTACTTACACCCCATGTGGGATCTGTCCCTAATGTGTCGTCTAAAGTGAAGTGATGCTATAACTAGTACTGAAACAGTATTTTTATACTTTGTGTTTCTGTGTGGGCACAAACTGATGAGGTCTTTACTAATTATATACTGAAGTGATCTTCTGTATATAAAGAGAATTGGAAATGAAAAAAAAAAAAAAAACAACCTGGTGTTAAAATGGAAATGGCATAGAAAATTAATTAATTTGAAAAAAAATTATGTAGGATCTCTGTCTTTAATGTGCTATACATTGCTATTTAATGCTATAATTAGTAATCCAATGGTAGTTTTTTCACTTTATGTTGCTATATGGGCAAAATGTTGAAATCTTTACCTAATATATACTAAACTGATCTTCTGTATACAAAGAGAATTGAAAATGAATCTTTACATGAATGGAAGGGGAAAGGGAGCGGGAAAGGGGAGGGTTGCGGGCGGGAGGGAAGTTATGGGAGGGGGGAAGCCATTGTAACCCATAAGCTATACTTTGGAAATTTATATTCATTAAATAAAAGTTTAATAAAAAAAAGAAGCTACATTTCTTACATATTATCTGAGTCTCAAAAACTAGTGTACCAAAAGGCTTGAAAGAAAACTGTGAAGTTTCCTTCACAGTGATCTTATCTGCAAATTTCCAGGTTATTTCTGTTTCCATCTATTGATTATATAAGTCACTACTACTGCCATCCCAGTTTCCAGGGAAGAGAAATGAAACACTACTGCATAATTAGTGCTAGAGCAATGACTGTACAACCCTATTTAATCTACTACAATGAAATGAAACTCTAGTATAATTTATTGAGCATTTTATCCAGAATATTCTCACTTCAACCAGAACATCTTCTATTATAGAATTGAAATATATTACTTTATTTTATATAATCTTCAATGTTAAGCATTGTTTCGTTTTCCTTTACTATCATAATGCATGGGAACCAGGATTCATTTTAAAACTATGTATTTCATTCAATAGATATATTAAAGTAGCTGCCTAAGACACAAAATTGACACTGAAATTCTTCAAAGTAATTCACTATTGACTTTCTGTTATACATAAAATGAATTTGAAACTCCTTAGTCTTTAACAACCTTCATAGTAATCTGGACTCACATGATTTTTCTAGCTTTGCTTCCATCCTTTTTGCCTTATCTCCCCTATAATCTACTGAGCTGTCTGAAATATCCCACACAGTCTATTTTCCATTTCCCTTTCTTGATAGATTCTGAATTATAAGCCTGAAATTCCCTGTTACTCTTTTATTGGGTAAAATCTTATTCATCTTCTAACACCAAACTCAGATGTCATATTTCTATGAATAATTCACTTAATAACTCAGCTAATCAATCCTACTTTTGTTGCAACATCTCTTACTGTTTAATATGCCTTTGCTTTTAGTTGTTTACTTAAGAACTGCCTTGGAGTCATAGTCACTGCAGGTGGCCCAAGAGATGAACTGACTTGGCTGTGAAACCTGGCAGAGGAGCTAACCTAATTATATCTGCATCTAACACTATCTAGTGTTGCACAAATGCCAGAATGCATTTCCTGTATAATATGTTTTTCCATTGGGATAGGATGCTCCTCAGGTATAATGAGTATAAGAAGAGCTAACTGGGAGAAGACTGGATGTCTACAGCCATTTCAAAGATTGTTTCTATTACATAGAACTCCAGTAACTCAAACCATGAAAATAATGCCAGAGATACAATTGGACACTAATTCATTATTCAGGTGGTCATCATCCACTGCCTTGACTTCCTACTGTACCTTGGTCTCATCTGGTAGTCAATCCACAACCCAAAAGCCTTGTGGAACCCTTTACAATACTTCACCTTGATCTTCTGCAGAATACTCCTTAATTGATCACAGTTCTACCCAAACAGGAGTGCCTAGCAAGTGACATAAACAGGTTCCCTAGTCAATATGCTTAATTTTAAATGGGTGGGAAAGAAAGAGTAAGCAAAACATAAAACATAGATGTGAAGTATCCTGGAGAGGAGGGGCAAGATATTATTTGAAGAGGTGACAGTTGAGTTGCAACCCAGGCAAGAGAAGTCCTGGGAAATAACATCCCAAGCAGTGGTAACGGCTAATTACAAAGGACCAGAGAGAGGAATGAGCTTACAGCCACCATGGATGTCATAGTGCATGTGTTTTAGAATGGGAAGCATACATCAGCAAAGTCAGTTCTTTCAGGTCATGGGAGAGAAGTCGATTTTAGACAATACAATGAGAGTCACTGCAGGATTAGGCAAGGAAATGACAATGATTTCATATGTTTAAAAGATAACTTTGGTAACTATGTGGAACATGGATCATTTAAAGAAAGATAGCAAAGAAATGAAAGAGACAAAGTCCCTGGCAGCAGAACGTCTAGCCCACTTCCAATAAACATGTTTCTATATTTTGGGGGAAATACTCAGTGAGAGGTTTTGCTTTATGGCTAACAAGAAATCATGCAATTGTGAGTGAAATTTGCCCAGAGTCATTAAATTCCACATTCCACTTAATTCTAGGGAATGACAATCTCTCAGGGCTCTATTTTGTAATGAATCCAACTACCAAATATCACCTCATAGAACTGCACATAACTAGACATTCAGAGATGATTAAATATCATCAGGTAGAGTGAGCAGAATCACTGTTTTCCTAAAGTTGTATTTATGAAATGCATGAAGTTTGTATACCTTAAATAAAATATTTCTGAGAAAAAATAAATAAATATAATCAGACCAATTCATTCCTGTGGTGTTTTGTGGAATAGCACTCTAGTCCTGTGTGCAGCCCTTGTCTACTATTTTAATAAACACACATTTTGATTTATTTTTAAGAACAACGTTTTCTCTTTCCCCAGACATGAGACCACATGAGGTAGATGTAGGATAGATATCCCTTCAAAGAGATAAAGTGATGATCTAGGCAAATGCCCCTGATTAGTGAGCCAAGGTTCCTGAACCAATTGCATTCCATTTTCCTCCATGCCCCACGATAAATCCAACTGACTACACTGTGGTTATACTTCGGTCTTATCTTTAAGCTTGAAAGAGGCTTCTGTTTCTCTCTGGTTAGACCTAGGTTACTGGGCTCTAATTATAGAGAGTTCTTGGCAGTTAGCAACAGAAGGCAACTGTGTTTATCTTAAGCAAGAAACAGAATATCAGAAAATAACAGGTCTCACAAAAATAATAACAGCCTGGAGCATCAGCTTTGCAACACAGACAAAAAAAAAATGGGCATCTGAGGAGATTCAATTAAAAAATGTCAAAGGTCTTACAGACAGAAGATGTTGGCCCCTGGATAAAATACAATCTCCACCCATCACCCAGCCCTTGCTCAAGCATGAGGCCTATCTGTTCACCCTGCACTCATGAAAATGAAGAGGAGTATCTGGTTCCCTATGCTTCCATATGGAAAGTACACATTATTTCTCACCAAGGTTACACCCATTAGTTTTCCTGAAGGGAATACATAATACTAATGGCAAGAAAGTAAAGGCAGGATGCTGTATAGCCAAAGTATAACAAATCCATTTATTCTTTTATTTGTTAGTTTATTCTATAAATAGATATTTAATGTACCATGTGCTTAACAGTCCCATGGAATAACCTGGAGAAACACTGAAGGTTATTGGTAAGAAAACCAGATAGGGTGTTATAAATCCTGGAAAGTAGTTTGCATTTTATTCTCCATGCAATAAGTTTTTTTTTATTTTTATTTTTTTTATCAGAACAGTTATATCAGCTAACCTTTTTGAAAGACCACTCTTGCTGCCAAGGGGATAATAGACTACAAAAGTAGAAGCTTGAAATCTACTAAGTTTCCAGCCTGCAACATCAGAAACATACTTGAAACATCAAGTAACCCACAGAATCATCCAGAAAGCTGAAGGATCAAGAACAGAAGCCAGGCATGAATCAGGAAAGGGCAGACAACAGAAACCATAGCCAAATGAAGACAAAAGACATGATTTGGAGAAGTGTCCCTCCAAGGACATCATTTGGTGAATTGCCATTGACACTGGTGGCTCAATATTCCCTGGTATATTCCCAAATTCTCTCCTGAATTTTAGATGGCTCCATGTTGACATAAATATTTCCCAATCCTTTGTACCTTTGTGCATCATTCATTTCCATTTCATACTTGTGAACTGAATCAACTCAAATTCTGAATTTGCCTCACATGCCCATACAGAGCTTCTACAGGATGAAGACAAAAAAAAAAACTGCCTCCTTTGGTTTTTGTAATGAAAATCGTGGGTGTGACACTGATCAATTTTGGGGGAGGTGATTCAAAATATGTTTTTTGAATAAGTCTTTCTATATTAACATAAAATGTAAACATTTAGAATTATAAAGTTGGATTATGGTATTATATTTGGATGCTGCAAGATATCATTAAAGAACCAGCAGCATTTATTGCTGGATACTGAAAGCTGACCCTGAGTTGCTTTAGAAAAATGTTTTCCAAATCTGTGAAGTATTGAGAACTTAAACACAAAGGTTGCTGCACTAAGTTAAGGAGTTAGGGATGGGATCTAATCTCCTCTGGCTTTCTTTCTGTCAAGCAACCCTCAGAGCTCTGGGGAGCCCAGTGGGAAAGCCTCTCACTTCAAAGAAAACAAAAGATTGGCCACCTGAGAGCATTACCCAAAGCTAAGCAGGGATGTTGAAAGGCAGCATCACCCTAGAAAAACATCCACAGAAGGAAGCTAACAGTGAGGTATCCATGAGGCATGGGTCTTAGACTCAAAAGAGAATATGACGGCCAGCGACTTGGCTCAATAGGCTAATCCTCCACCTGCGGGGCCGGCACACCAGGTTCTAGTCCCTGTCAGGGCATCGGATTCTGTCCCAGTTGCCCCTCTTCCAGGCCAGCTCTCTGCTGTGGCCTGGGAGTGCAGTGGAGGATGGCCCAAGTCCTTGGGTCCTGCACCCACATGGGAGACCAGGAGAAGCACCTGGCTCCTGGCTTCGGATCTGCACAGTGCACCGGCCGCAGCGGCCATTGGAGGGTGAACCAACGGCAAAAGGAAGACCTTTCTCTCTGTCTCTCTCTCACTGTCCACTCTGCCTGTCAAAAAAAAAAAATATTATGACAATGGAATGTGGCTGTCCAATTTCAAATGCCAACTCTTCCACCTGTGTAAAATGGACCAAGTTACTTAACTCTTCACATTCAGATTCTTTATAATTAAAAAAAAATAGCAGTAGTTCTAAGAATTAGAATTATAAGAGCATTGTAAAAAGTAATTCATGAATGTACTTAGCACTGTGTTTGTCACTCAATAATAACTATAAAATAGTGATAGCAAGAGTATGGATCAACAAAGAAATGAAAATATAAATGTTAGAAAAAGGATCTTACTGCAATTGCTCAATTCTTGATATCAGAGGAGGTGTTGGGAATAACTGACAACTTCAGAATGATGCTTTAAGCAAATGTATGCATTGTAGTATATGTGTAAGACAAAACATTTCTCCATTCCTCCAATTTACTGAGTTTGAGCTATGTGCTCCCAGGAAGCCTATAACTACAATATATAAAAGTACTATAGATTTTACTCAAATTTAGGGGTACTCTCACATTTTATTGTAATTTTTGAAGACAGTTTCACACCTTTCCCCACGAGAAGAAAGGGCACAAAATTTTTTATTGTATACATTTTTACTTAGTTTCTATGTCTATAAACTTTTTTTTGCTGGCATTTTAGCAACATTCTAAGAGTTTTATATTTAAATAGTTATTATCCAGCTCTTTATATCAAAACCATAATAGAGTTGTTATCTGATACCTGATAAACACAGGATAATAGTGTCAATCTCAAGGCTCACATCTTTCCATTTTTTTCCCCACATAATGCAACATACTCATAGATTCTATAAATTAGATTGTGCATTTGTGGGAGGATGTTCTACCTATCATGCTTCTAAAGAGTAATATAAATAAGGCAAAAAACATAAAAAGTCAAAACCTGCTCTAAAAGTTTACATAATATTATTTTTAGTTTCATAA
This sequence comes from Lepus europaeus, assembly GCF_033115175.1. Taxonomy (NCBI): domain Eukaryota; kingdom Metazoa; phylum Chordata; class Mammalia; order Lagomorpha; family Leporidae; genus Lepus; species Lepus europaeus. The sequence goes on along the minus strand of NC_084834.1, from coordinate 51,092,416 downwards.
TAATATAATACCATACAACCTTATGCATAGTTTATCCAATTTTATTTTCAGTACTACATTTCTTCTTCATTCTGACATATAACTAGGGAGTGATAAAACTCTCAAACTAAAAAGAAATTTTATAAGTTGGTTCAAAAATGTCATAATGTGAGAGAACAAAAGAGTGAAAATTCATCAGAAAAAACTTTCTTAGAAGACATGGTAGTTAAATGAATATAAAGGGGCCACCCTTGTGATGCAGTGAGCTAAGCCTAGTTTGAGACCCAGCTGCTCCATTTCCAATGGAGCTCCCTGCTAATGTACCTGATAAAGCAGAAGAAGATGGCCCAAGTACTTGGACCCCTGCCACCTACATCAAAGATTAGATTCATATTCTCTCTCTCTCTCTCTCTCGTGCTCTCACTCTGTCTCTTTCTCTCCCTCCTTTTCACTCATTCTGCCTTTCAAGTAAATTAATACATCTTTATAAAATCTCATTGCAAATATGTTCATAGAAAAAGAAAGATCACCTTTTTATAAATTAGGCCACCAGTAAAAGTAAAAAAAAAGAAATTAAAGTAATATGTAGTCAACAAAAACAGCTGTGAAGGAATTATTTTTTTCTTCAAGTATGTAGTCTAAACACAGATAAAATAGTATAAAACTTGTAGAACTTGGAAAAAATATGATCAACATTTTAAGAAAACATTTTATCCTCTTTCCTTTGGCTTTTAAAAGAAGACATTCTTCAAGATGCATGAGCATCTGCCAAACAGAAACAGGAAAGGCAATGGAAATAACCCAAACTTTCCTAAGCTTCATGATAGGAAAGAGGGCTGATAAAAGTTACTACACAAACAAAACCAACCCAGAAAACCGAAACTAATCAGAACTCTTTCATTTCCCCAAACTACATTTTCTTTTCTGATTTAATATCTAATGAAAACTTGCAAGGAACAAAATTTTGGCATCTGTTTACTTTATAAGGACATTTTGTGAAAACTCATACATTAAATGCTTAATTCTTTCACTGAAACAGTGGAGGAAATACTGTATCATTATTACTCATATCAAAGTACTACATTACTCCAAAGCAGAAAAGAATGTTCTCATAAAGACGATATAAAGGCAATAAGGCAATATCAGAGAGGAAGCCAAGCTAATTATTATAGGCTTTGAAGTATAAAACTTGCAGCAAAAAAGGGTACAATGAATTTGTTGGAAACAATTTCAATTAGTAAGCCATACTTTGAAAACCTAAAATTTTGCCGGCGCTGCGGCTCACTAGGCTAATCCGCAGCCTTGCGGCGCCGGCACACCGGGTTCTAGTCCCGGTCAGGGCGCCGGATTCTGTCCCGGTTGCCCCTCTTCCAGGCCAGCTCTCTGCTGTGGCCAGGGAGTGCAGTGGAGGATGGCCCAAGTGCTTGGGCCCTGCACCCCATGGGAGACCAGGAGAAGCACCTGGCTCCTGCCATCGGATTAGCGCGGTCCGACAGCCGCAGTGCACCGGCCGCGGCGGCCATTGGAGGGTGAACTAATGACACAAGGAAGACCTTTCTCTCTGTCTCTCTCTCTCACTGTCCACTCTGCCTGTCAAAAAAAAAAAAAAAAACTAAAATTTTGATTGGTGTGTGTTGTGTGTTGTGTGTGAGAGAGAGAATAAGTAGTAAGGGCATGAAAGAAAAGAAAGTTCCAAACAATGACACCAGTCATTTCAATTCATGCCCTGTTACTAAGGACGAAGTTATTTCTGTGACCCCAATGTACAAATTCACTATTACTCTAGTTTCAATAAGTGAGAACCAAAGAACCCCAAATTCAATAATGAATTTGGCAACATCTTGAATAGGACCTATGCTGCTGTATTTGTAGTACCTGGTTCATTGCCTCACACAAATAGGTAATCCAAAATATTTACTGAAGAACGTAAGAAAAATCACTGATCAAAATAATCTTGGATATTTTACAGCTAATTTACCACCTTCATATAGCAGTGTAACTTATCTGTACCAACAACTTACATGTTTTACACATATACCCATGTGCTGCTATCTTACCATGTTATCCCAATCTTATTTTTTAAGGCTAACTCCATAACTTTCACATAAATATGCCAAAGATCTAGAAAGACATACAAGAAAACTCAGAGTAATCTAAGTAATCAGGGGTATTTTAATTATGGAGTTAGTTACAGAGTCTGAGCAGGACCAGGGGAACTGAAAATCAGTGCTATTGACGGTGTGAATGTCATCCACACCCACCCCTAGATCTGAAAACTAGGAGGAAAGAAGCTGCCATGGGACCCAGAGACAGCTGAACTTAGCCTTGCTAGGGGAGATGGTTTCACATTGACTGTTGTGGCGCTACATAGAGCAGCACAACTTAAACACACCCCTAGGCCAAACCCAGCTGGAAGACAAAGAGAAAAAGAGCTTGGTTGGTATAATCTCTACTCCAGGAGAGAAAACGAAGAGTGAATTGGTCGGGGAAGGCAAACAGAACATTCTTGTATGTTCACGGTTCCTTTTAACGCCTCTTCAATGTCATCCCCTCAGAGACACTCTACTGCTATCAATCTGAAGTAGTCACCCCAAACACTCATACTTTATCATGCCACATCATTAGAATTGACTAAAACCCCGCAGGTTTTGATGTGCTCTATACATTACCAGAAACATCTGGCTTTTATCGTAAAACAAAACATGTAGCCTTTCCTAAAAAAAAAAAAAAAAAAAAAAAAAAAAATCAGAATATTATAATCTTAACTTATAGGCAGCACATTTTTCACATGATAAGGAATAATACTAAAACAATAAGAAATACACAAATGCAACATAGTCTTTTCTCTAAGTATATGAGCTTTAAGGCCTCAAAAGAAAACTGGCTCAGGGTAGACATTTGTTCTTAGCATAGGTAAGGACCTCAATAAGTTATTGCCATCAGCATTCTCTACCACTGTTGGGACCATAACTGCTCTTCTCAGCATACAAAAAGGTGAGTGCAATGTGGGGGGACACTCTTCTTTTCCCATCAAGACTCCTCTAATTTTTATCCCAGTGCATCAATATCCAGGCCTCTATATATTCAGTGAGGCCTGCATCAATCAATGACTGTGGAGCCAGCAACCACTCTGGGGCATTCTAAAGGATTGTTCTTGCAGATGCAGGCTCTCTGGGTTCTGGCACTATTGAAAAACCTCCTCTTAAGAGATGGCAACAAAGAAATGCCTAAAACAGAGTTCATCAGACAGGGCTGCTCTGGAAGCCAGCAGTTGTCCATATGGGCAACAAAGAGAATATAAGTGTTCCCTACCCAAGTAACAGATAAATAAGATCATGGACTTCGGTTTTGAATGTAACCTAAATATCATGAAGAAATTTGTCATGGAAGGTAAAAAAAAAATCCACACTTCTCGTGGGAAAAGAGGTTTTGGAATTGCAGAAATTTGCAATGGAGAGCATAATGAGTAGTCTGCCTAGTTTTTGATGCTTGACTGTTGACAGCTTTGAAACCGTAACTCTCCTTCTTCCCCTTTGCCTCACATGTGTCAGGTGAGGAAGAAAGCCTGGCTGCTCCCACCCTTAGCACCTGAGGGAGAGTCTGACCATGTAGGCACCTGCCCAAGCACTGGGATTTCAGTCAGGCCCTACCCTCACCCAATTAAGACCCATGGCACTCTCTTTTCCAGGATCCTTCAAACAATTTAGCTTGTGCTCGAGAGTCTGCCATATTTCCAGAGATGTCAATTATCCAAATGAAAAAAAATTCATAACCATGGTGTGCATAGGTGCTGTGAACAGTCACAAACCAAATGTTGGCTGGTGTCTGTCCTGCTTGTACAGAGTAAGCAAAACAAAGGACACCTTCCTATTTTTCTATTTCCAACTAATGAAGAAGTTGCACTGGTTGTCTACAAACCTCTCTTGTCTAATTTTCCTAAAAAGTCTGACTAAACTTCTTCCCACTCAAATTCCTAATCCAACCTGCTTTCCATTCCTATCTAGTTCCTCACATTCCTTTAATTAGTGTCAGATACACCTGGAGGAACTGTCCTACTGTCTGCAGAGCGGTCACAAAATAAAACTTTAAAAAATAGTGAAGTGACGAAGTGTGCAAATTAAATGGCTTTGTTACAAAGCATAGTAGCAGCATCCAGATGTGAGGCTTTAACAGATGAGTTTGCAAACTAAAATACATTTTCTTCTAAGAACTTGGTCCTCCCCAGTTAGTACCAGTTTAGATATGAAAAGCTTAATGTGAAATTGAATATTAAGAATGTTATATTTTGTCAAATAATATGATAACCTATTTCAGTGATTTACATTATTGGGTTTATTGAAAAAACTTCCTTTTTATTTTGTATTAATATTAAGGAACAGATTTCCTGTATTTAATATGTATGGTTATAAGATAACCATACTTCCCTCCTCCTTCTCATAATCTCTCCTCCTTCTAAACTTCCTGTTTAGCTTCAGTTTATAAAGTGCTGTGGAGAATCATCTGTTTTTAAAAAATAGCAAGTTTGGGGCCAAAATTGTGGAATAACATGTTAAGTCACTGCCTGAGATTCTAACATCCCATATGCATGCTGGTTTGAGTCCCAGCTGCTCGGCTTCCAACCCAGCTCTCTGCTAGTGCACCTGGGAAAGCAGCAGAAGATAGCCTAAGTGCTTGGGCCCCTGTCACCCATTTAGGAGACTTGGAAGGAGTTCTGGGCTTCTGTCTTTGGCCTGACCTAGCTCTGGTTGTTGTGGCCATTTGGGGAGTGAACCAACAGATGGACGATCTCCCCCTCTCTTTGTGTTTCTCTCTCTCTCTGAAAATCCGCCTTTCAAATAAATAAATACACTTTAAATAAATAAATTTAAAATAGCAACTTAAAGAAATTATGGTCTTCATGGCAAAAAGTTTTGGTTTATTTTTTTCTTTCTTTCAGATATTTTGCAAATATACAAGTAAAAGTCTACCATATGGATAAAGAAATAATTTGGGGCCAGCCAATGTACTGGGAGAAGGATATAAAATGGAGGGGAATGGAGGGGAAAAGAAGCATTGTGGTATGATATAATTCATTCCTTTTAAGTGAAAACTGAGCTTTTATTTTTAAAAGATGCCTTTGTCAAACAGCAACTACAGTAAGCTACACACAAACCTCACTGGTTTCTCACCTCATCAGTCTCTCCATTATAAGCCTGCATTGCAGAGTTCTTTTAGATACAAACATTTCCAGTTAGTTTGGCTCTACACCATGCCCCTTATCTGACCCCCAAAAATATGATTCAAAGGCAGTATACGTTTTTGCAGAAAGCCAGACCAGCCTAGAACTAGTAATAGGTTGTTAAGATTTAACGAGAAAAAATAAGGGACCCATTAGAAGGTTAAAATGGCTTGGCTGGGAGGAGAGAGGGAGGAGACGGAATCCAAAGTTTATAAAGAGATTGGAAGTAGCCATGTTAATCATTTTAACAATCAGGTTTAAAAATAGCCTTTATTAAAATGCTCAATAGAATGTATTGTTAAAGAAAACATAAAAATCACAAATCATTAATTGCATACTGTAAAAGTAGAACTGCTAGAAGATAATTTTACCCTGCAGTCCCCTCTATTTAGGTGTCTAAGGGGAAGTCTATGTACAGGTACAGAAAACAATTGTTGTTCATATCCGTGAAATAAAATATGTAAATAAAATGTATAAAAGTGTTCAAGGTGACAATTGCCAGTGTTATCTCATCTGCCTCTTTTTAAAAGGGAGGATGAATCCCATATTTTGTAGGAGCATGAAGAATAAAATTGAAAAAAGTTAAAATGTTCCATTTGTGTTCCATTATATATTAATGCATCGTATTGCTATATATCAATGTGATTTTATTAATCACATTGATACAACGATGTATCATTCTCAGTACTATACAAATACATACACATATTATACTACATTTTATATATATATATATATATATAACATTTTATGAGAGTTTAATTTACTAGAGAAACATTTTACACTTTTTAGAGTATAATTCTGCAAGTTTTGACAAATAATAACTGCTACCATAATGGAGATGTAGACCGTTCCCCTCTATTTAGGTGTCTAAGGGGAAGTCTATGTACAGGTACAGAAAACAATTGTTGTTCATATCCGTGAAATAAAATATGTAAATAAAATGTATAAAAGTGTTCAAGGTGACAATTGCCAGTGTTATCTCATCTGCCTCTTTTTAAAAGGGAGGATGAATCCCATATTTTGTAGGAGCATGAAGAATAAAATTGAAAAAAGTTAAAATGTTCCATTTGTGTTCCATTATATATTAATGCATCGTATTGCTATATATCAATGTGATTTTATTAAAGATGTTCTAGATCTTAGCATTAATTACCACGTATTTCTCACGATGTTAAAAGAATTATAAAAGTAATAATTTAGTGAGTTAACTTCTGAAATGGCCAGAACGATGTATCATTCTCAGTACTATACAAATACATACACATATTATACTACATTTTATATATATATATATATATAAAACATTTTATGAGAGTTTAATTTACTAGAGAAACATTTTACACTTTTTAGAGTATAATTCTGCAAGTTTTGACAAATAATAACTGCTACCATAATGGAGATGTAGACCGTTCCATCACTCCCACATGCCCCCTATGTATAACAAGTTATTAACAGTGACTTACTAAAGTTCAGTCTATGACAAAAATTCAGTATCTTGCTTAATGTACAGTAGCTCTGAATAGCAGGGGACAATCCATTGCAGATTTAGTAGTTATAAAATCAAATACAATTATTAGATTCTTCAATGCTCTTGTTCTTCATAATAAGGACCATGTTCTCTCTCTCTCTCTCTCTCTCTCTCTCTCTCTCTCTCTCTCTCTCTCCCCCCACCCCCATGTGTTTTTAACCTCTCCTCAACACAAATACCTTTCCTGCTTCTTTCCAACATGAACCAGGATATGTCATTTTATTTTTGCTTTTCTTTTCTTTCTGCAGACAGGCACTCTTCTGATTTGTATTAACAGGAAAGAAAATCTCTAAAAAGGACATTACCTCACAAGCAAGAATGTAGCACATTAGTTTTTCGAGATTGAATAAAGCATGTTTAGGCTAAATTTGGACATCAGCAGTTTTAAATCTCATATCTGATGCATCTGGCACTCTTTATTGTCTTAGAGATTCCATCAGTGGATGCTTACCCTCTTTCTCCTGGCAGCAAAAGTCTCCAGTGAGGTTTTTATGTGATTTGCTAAGAAATGCCTGGTTTCAGAAGTCATTCCTTTCACTCCCCAGGGAAGCCTCTCTGTTAAGTAACACTGCCCTCATATTACCTGCTAGATGCCTTGGGAAAATTTTTATACAGAAGGAATATTGGAATTAAAAAAGACAGTTTGAAAATCTGTTTTCACTTTGCACATGATAAGAGTTCAGACTCCCTCAGTTTTGTTAGCTGGTAGTTTTGATAACTGATTCTGCTTTATGGTTTGTGTTTTGCAATTTTTCTAAACTACTTTTTTAATTATGATGGAGAATGTTAACAATGGGTCCATTTTGCAAAGTATAAAGCATTTCCTTTATTGTAATTATTCTTGGGGTGGCCAATCCCTCAGTGAAAGATGTTACTCATCACTGGATGAAGCTGAATTCAGAGAGGTTTACCGTGAATGAAACACAGAACAAACAGGAGCTGCCTGAGACTGCACTATTCCTTGCGATGGGTGACTTTTGAAGAGCACCATAGAAATGAACTCGCCATTCACTTGGTTTGATATATATCAATGCTCCATGCCTTGTCTATTTTTACATGAAATATGTTGGGTCAACACTGTGGCACAGTAGGTTAAACTGCCACCTGCAACAGCAGCATCCCATATAAGGATCACTTGCATCCTGGATGCTCCAGTTCCCATCTAGCTCTTTGCTAATGCGCCTGAGAAAGCAGTGAAAGATGGCCCGAGTGTTTGGGTTGCTACCATCCATGTAGGAGATCCAGATGGAGTTTTTGGTTCCAGATTCCTGGATTCAGCCAAGCTCAGCCCCAGCTGTCGCAGTCATTTTGGGGAATGAGCCAGATGATAGAAGAGTTCTTGGAGCTGGTGCTGTGGCGCAGCGAGTTAACGCACTGGCCTGAAGCACTGGCATCCCATATGGGTGCCAGTTCGAGACCTGGCTGCTCCACTTCCGATCCAGCTCTCTACTGGGAAAGCAGTAGATGGCCCAGGTACTTGGGCCCCTGTGCCTGTGTGGGAGACCCAGAGGAAGCTCCTGGCTCCTAGCTTCATATTGGCGCAGCTCTGACCATTGCAGCCGACTGGGGAGTGAACCATCGGGTGGAGGACCTCTCTCTCTCTCTGCCTCTCCTCTCTCTGTGAACTCTTTCAAATAAATAAATCTTTAAGGAAAAAAAAAAAAGATTTCTCTCTCTTTCGCTCCCTCTCACTATAACTATGCTTTCTGAATAAATATTTTTAAAAACATGAAATATATATAGAAAAATTATAATCTAATTTATATTAGGGTTTTATATCCTGTTTGTTGCGAGTGCCAGCTCATTTTGTACTTCTCCCAGTCTTCCTGCCCTTATACTAATGCTCTACAAAATGCAAAGTTCTGCTGGCTTGTTTCTTGTATGTCTCTCAGCCCTTTCTTAGATATTCTTGGACAGAATCTCCATTAAGAGCTTTTAAAGCTTCAAGCCTTCTTACATTTCCTAGAGTCAAAACAATATTATGGAATACTCCTTTCAGAAACTTTAGATCAGTGACTCTCAGAAGTTATTGTGCATCACAATTATCTGGATAGTGTATTAAAGCTAATTTGTAGCTCCAGAGATTTTAATTCAGTTTGGTAAAACCTGGAGCAGCCCAAAATTTTGCATTGTTAAAAAAAAAAAAAAATCCCAGGGCCAGCGCCGAGGATCACTTGGCTAATACTCTGTCTGTGGTGCCGGCATCCCATATGGGTGCCAGATTCTGTCTCGGTTGCTCCTCTTTCAGTCCAGTTCTCTGCTGTGGCCCGGGAAGGCAGTGAAGGATGGCCCAGGTGCTTGGGCCCCTGCACTGGTGTGGGAGACCAAGAAGAAGCACCTGGTTCCTGGCTTCAGATTGGCGAAGCACCGGCCATAGCGGCCATTTGGGGGGTAAACCAACAGAAGGAAGACCGTTCTCTCAGCCTCTCTCTTTCTTTCACTGTCTATCTCTGGCAAAAAAAAAAGAAAAAAAAATCCCAGGTGATGACCCTGCTGCTGAGCCAAGATCATATTTTAAGAGCCACTGATATTCTGATACTCACTGATAACTTATGCACCAATTAGAGGCATAGGGAACATCTCACTGATAATTTATACATCAATTAATTTATGCATTAATTTATACATCAAAGCAAACAAAGGAATATTTATGGGAAAATGGCAGGCCAAGTCATCACTTATCACCTTGAATGTAAATGGCCTAAAATCTTTAATTAAAAGATACAGTCTGGCCAAATGGATGAAAAAACTAGAGGCATCTATTTGCTGCTGAGAAGAAATTCACCTTAGCAACAAAGACACACACAGACTTGAAAGTGAATAGATGGAAAAAGTTAATCCGTACGAATGGAAACCAAACATGAGCAGGTATAGTCATCCTAATATCTTTCAAAATGCACGTCAATGTAAAGACTCTTTAAAAAAGACAAAGAGGGGCTGGCGCTGTGGCACAGTGGGTTAAAGCCCTGGCCTAAAGCACCAGGATCCCATATGGACACCAGTTCTACTCCCAGCTGCTCCTCTTCCAATCCAGCTCTCTACTATGGCCTGGGAAAGCAGTAGAAGATGGCCCAAGTCCTTGTGCCCCTGCACCCATGTGGGAGACCTGGAAGAGGCTCCCGACTTTGGATCGGCACAGTTCCAGCCATTGTGGACCTCTGGGGAGTGAACCAGCAGATGGAAGACCTCTCTCTCTCTGTCTCTACCTCTCTCTGTAACTCTGCCTTTCAAATAAATAAAATAAATCTTGAAAAAAGATAAAAAATAAAAGAGACACAGAAAGGCATTATGTAATGATTAAGGGATCAATTCAACAGGAAGATGTGACTATAATAAATGTATATGCAACAAATCCTAGGGCACTTGTCTATTGAAAGCAAATGTTAACGGATCTAGAGGGAGATAGACTCCAATACAATGATGATGGGAGGACTTCAAAACTCCACTTTCATCAATGGACAGATCAACGAGACAGAAAATCAACAAAGAAGCCACAGAGCTAATTTATATGATGGACCAAATGGACCTAACTGACCTTTCATCTCACAGTTGAAGATGGAACTTTCTCTAGGATACTCCATATCTAGGCCATAAATCAATTCAACAAATTCAAAAAATTGAAATAAAAGCTATTATCTTTTCTGACCATAGTAGAATAAAGCTGGAAATGTGCCAGGGGATTCCAATTCAATCCCAGCAAGGTGGCATGTACCAATGCCATCTCCCAAGTCAAAATGATCAGTTTCAGATCATAATTGATCACAATGATAGGATTAAGTGTCAAAGGGATCACATAAACAAGATTAGTGTCTGCTAATAATAACAGATAGAACTAAAAAGGAGAGAACAATCCAACATGGGAAGCGGGATGCACAGCAGACTCATAGAATGGCAGATGTCCTAAACAGCACTCTGGCTTCAGAATCAGCCCTTAAGGCATTGGGATTCGGCTAAAAAGCCCATGAGAGTATTTTAGGCATGGAAGCCAAGACACTCTGGCAAAAAAAAAAAAAGTGACCTAAATGAAAGATCTCTGAGAGTGAGATCCCAGCAGAAAGGGAGGAGAGAACTTCTACTTTGACTACGGCCTTGTCTGAATAAGATTGGAGTTGGCAAACTCAAGAGGCTTCCATAGCCTTGGCAGCTCATGGCAGGAGCCTCGGGTGATTACTGACATCATAAATAAGAGTATTAATTGTTAAATCAACAACAGGAGTCACTGTGACTTACTCCCCATGTAGGATCTCTGTCCTTAATGTGTTGTACTATGTGAACTAATGGTATAACTAGTACTCAAACAGTACTTTATACTTTGTGTTTCTGTGTGGGTGAAAACTTGAAATCTTTGCTTGGTATATACTAAATTGATCTTCTATATATAAAGATAATTGAAAGTGAATCTTAATGAAGAATGGGATGGGAGAGGGAGTGGGAGATGGGATGGTTGTGGATGGGAGGGTGGTTATGGGGGGGAAAAGCTGCTACAATCCAAAAGTTGTACTTTGGAAATTTATATTTATTAAATAAAAGTTAAAAAAATAAAAATAAAATAAATAAAAGTAAAAAAAAAGAATCTATTAAAAATATGGAAATACATGAAGACTGAACAACATGCTTCTGAATGAATAGTGTTTTCCAGAAGAAATCAAAAGGGAGATAAAAATGTCTAGAAATGAATGAGTATGACAATATAACATATCAAAACTTGTGGGATACAACAAAAGCAGTGTTAAAAAGTAAGTTTATAGCAATAGTGCTAATATCAGGAAATTGGAAAGGCATCAAATCAATGGACTATGGCATCTTGAAGACATAGAAAAATAATAACAAACAAAATTAAAAATTAGTGGGAAGAAAGAAATAATTAAAAATAGTGAAGAAATAAACAAAATTGAAACAAAAGAAACAATACAAAATATCAGTGAATGAATGTTCTCTCTCTGTGTAACTCTGACTTTCAAATAAATAAATAAATCTTTTTTTAAATAAATGGGCTCGATACTGAACAGGCATTTTTCAAAAGAGGAAATTCAAATGGCCAATGGACACATGAAAACAAATGCTCATGATTACTAGCCAACAGGAGAATGCAAATAAAAACCACAATGAGGTTTTACCTCACCTGAAATTAAAAAAAAAAATTAATGCTGGTGAGGATATGGGGGAAAAGGTACCCTAACACACCGTTGGTGGGAATGCAAACTAGTACAGGCATTGTGGAAGACAGTATGGAAAGTCCTCAGGCATCTACCATGTCACTTGGCAATCCAACTCTTGGGAATTTAGCCAAAGGAAATGAAATCAGCATTATGAAAGAGGTATCTAGACCTTCAAGTTTATTGCAGCTCACTTCACAATAACTAAGATGTGGAATCATCACAGATGCCCATCATTTGGTGACTAGCTAAAGAAAATGTGGTATGTATGCACTAAGAAATACTACTTAGCCATAAAAAAGAATGAAATTCTGTCTTTTGCAACAAAATGTATGGAACTGGACACAATTGTGTTTAGTGAAATAAGCCAGTCCCAAAAAACCAAACAGCAAATATTTTCCCTGATTATTAGTAACTAATAGACTAATACAAATGTAATGTATATGAACAAAATTGGCATTTTGAAATTGATTATTTTTACTGACCTTCTTTCAACTGTTGAGGAACAGTGTTATTCTCCTTCTCCTCCCGCTCCTCTTTCTCCTCTTCCTCCTCTTCCCCCCTTCCTCCTCTTCCTTCTCCTCCATTTGCTCCTCCCTCTCCTTTTTTGTATTTGTTGAATTATTTACTTAGTAGAGAGTTAATCTTATGACTATAATATAAAATGTGTCATTGTAAAAATTAAAAGCAAGAATAAGAAAAGAGGGACAGAGGTGGGAGAGAGAATGGGTGGGAGGGAGGTAAGGGTGGGAATTATCACTATGCTCCTAAATCTGCATATATGAGCCATATGAGATTTGTTCACTTTATAAAAACTTTTAAGTTTTTTTTTTTAATCTAAAAAATGTTATTCAGGGATCAGTCATTGTGACATAAAGGGTAAAACTGCTACTGGTGATGCCAACATTCCATATGGGTGCACATTCATGCCCTGGCTGCTCCACCTCTGCTCCAGCTCCCTGCTAAGGCCTGCGAAAAGCAACAGAAGATGGTCCAAGTGTTTGGGTCAGTACCACCCATGAGGAGTCCCATATGAAGCAACTGGCTCCTGGCTTCAGCCTGGCCCAGCACTGACCAATTGAATCCATTTGGGTATTAAACCAACAGATGGAAGATCTCTGTCTCTCCCTCTCTGTGTGTAACCCTGTTTTTCAAAATGAATAATATTTTTTCAAAGCAGTTATTCTGTACTATATTAGATAGAACTCTCCAGAAGAAAATAATAGGGTAGAGAAAGAGTGACTATGAGAGTTTTGATTTATTACAAGGAATTGGGTCATACAATTTTGGAGGCAAAGAATACCAACATCTGCAAAGACCTACAGCTGGCAAGCTGAATATTCAAGAGAGTCAATAAATTTGCCCTTGTCTGAGTTCTCTCTATTTTTTTTTAAAGATTTACTTGAAAGAGAGAGAGAGAGAGAGAGAGAGACAGGAAGAGAGAGAGAGAAGATCGCCCATCTGATGATTTACTCCCCAGTTGGCCAAACTCAGACACCAGAAGCTTCTTCTATGTATCCTATGTGCGTGGTAGGGGTCCCAACATTCGGGCCATTTCTCACTGCTATTCCAAGGTGCATTAGCAGGAGCTGGATAAGAAGTGGAATATCCAGGATTCGGATGCCACTGTTGCAGGCAGTGGCTTCACCCACTACCCGGCAATGCCAGCTCCCTTTGTACAAGTTCTACACCTTAGAATCAGGAAAGCTGATCGTGAATGTTCAGTCTAGGAGCTGACAGGCTTCAGACCCTAGAAGTAATCTTTTTGATCCAAGCCGGCAGAGAGTTGGAATTTTCTCTTCCTTGCCCTTTTTCCTTCACTGTTGCTGATCTTCACTCATTGATTGGTTGAGGCCCACTTCACTCATCGATTGGTTGAGGCCCACTTCACTCATCGATTGGTTGAGGCCCACTCACACTGGGTTGCAGACCACCTGCTTTCCTTACTCTATCTATTCAACTATTAACTGCATCCAGAAACACCCTCACAGGCACACCCAGGGTAATACTTGGTCAAATATCTGTGTATCCCATGGTCTAGTGAAGCTGACACATAAAATTAACCCTCCCAGGCACCTATTCTGCAGTATTTACCCAGCTCAGACACTGGAAAAATTCTTTTTTCTAACACATATTAACATTTCTCAGACACATTACTACTCAAAAAAGCCCCCCTGTAGAATGTTTTTGTTCTTAAAAATAAAAATATTGCTAGGAATGGGAAAGTTGGGTAATAAAAGACCCTCATTAAATCAAGAGAAATTATGAATAAATAGTCTTTATTATACTCAACAAAATAAACAGTATATTGAAGTGAAAACTATTAGTGCTCAGGCCTGTTTATTGATACATCCTAGTAAGTAGGATGAATACGTCTTATGAATATACTTAAATTTTTTTATTATTTAACTCCTGATATTTCCCCCAGGATAAATGATTAGAATATGTACAAAAGGTTATATGGTTATTTGATGATAAGTGGTATGAAGATAACACACAGAGAGTAAGGGAGGAGAAACTGCAAAACTTTAAAGGAAAATAACCAGTACTTTGAGCAGGCATTTTGGCACAGTGAATTAAACCACCCACCACTTGAGACATCAGCATCCCATATCAGACTGCCTGGTTCAAGTCTCAGCTACTCTATGCTTCCAATCAACTTCCTGATAACACACCTGGGAGGCAGCAGTCCTTGGGTTCCTGCCACTCGCATGGGAGACACAGGCGGAGTTCCTGACTCCTGGCTCCTATCCGGTCCAGCCCCAGCTATTTCAGGTATATGGGGAGTAATTATGTGGGCACAAGATTTCTATCTCCTTTCTCTCTGTTATTCTGCCCTTCTAATAAATATATAAATAAATCCTTAAAAAGAAAAGAACTTGCATTTTCCATGGAAAGGAAAGTAGAAAGTTCAATCTTGAAGACAAAATAAGGAAATGAAGGATATAGTAAACATGAGATAATAAAAAGTAACCTCATGCTTTTATATGAGGAAGGAGAGCTGAATTTTCTAGCTCCCCCTTATTATGCTTTAGTGCCATGTGGCTCCTCCAGGATTTTTCTGCAGCCCTTCTTCTTCCCATATTTCCCCTGATGGAAATTTTACTGAACTACAATAGTGATCAACAATGACCATGAGTCAAGTAAACACATAATTACTAGATTTCTATCTACAGCTCAGAATGGTCTTTTAAATTTTTTTCAACTTCTATTTAATATTAATAAATATAAATTTTCAAAGTACAACTTTTGGATTATAGTGGCTTTTCTCCCTATAACCTCTCTCCCACCCACAACCATCCCATTTCCCACCCCTGTCCCACCCCATTCTTCATCAAGATTTTCAATTTTCTTTATATACAGAAGATCAACTTAATATATATTAAGTAAAGATTTCAACAGACTGCACCCACACAGACACACAAAGTACAGAGTACTGTTTGAGTAGCCAAGACACTGTGGAAAAAAAAATTACCTAAAGGAAAGATCTCTGTGAGTGAGATCCCAGCAGAAAGAACAGGCCGTCAAAGAAGGGGGTATCTTGTATCTTTCTCTGAAGGGAGGAGAGAACTTCCACTTTGACTATGACCTTTTCTAAATAAGATCAGAGTATGTGAACTCATGAGCTGCCATAGCCTTGGCAACTCATGACAAGAGCCTTGGGTGATTACTGATGTCATAAATAAGAGTGTCCATTGTTAAATTTTTATCTTAAGATAATTTCAAAAGAATATTGTTTAAAAGTCAAAAATCATAATACGAATCCCTAACTCTTAATTAAATCTCCTAAACTGAACTTTATTTCTTATAACCCATCATCAATTGTTTGCACAGATTATAGAGATTGAGAATAAATTTGCAATTTAATCCTGCAAATATTTTTCCAACAGTTCAAATTGAGAAAAAATTTTAAAAATCAAATAGGAAATCCACAGTTACTTCATGAACAATCTGGTTGATGTTATATGATGAAAGGTATATAACAACAGAGCTGCTTCTTGCAGTAAATTTAGAGGATCAAACCAAAGGAAATGGGTGGTCTACAAAGGGCTTGGAAGCTAGATGCAATAGTTTTATTAGCAATTCTTAAAATCAAGATGCCTCCTTTTACAGAGCTGGGCCTCCTTGGGGCTAATTAAATTCAGGGGCTAAAAGTACAATGCATGAAAACATTAAGCGTTTAACAAACAGTTGGTCAATTGCTCTAATACTGAGACCAAGTAACCACAAAATCATTGTCATAAGCTAGAAACAAATTATGTGTTAAGTATGAAGCAAGGTTTATGGCAAAATTATCAAGATCACATAAACACTGCTCATCTAATCATTATTTTGTCAGTGAGGATTCATTAGATACCTACTTTGAATGCAAGACTAGTAGCAGCTCTGTGCATTGCTCAAGTTCACGAGACAAATGTTTAGAACCACTTGATGATTATTTACATTTCTGCAATTTTTTCCCAAGGACCTTAGGCCATGTTCCACCCCAACTGCCAAGAACTCCCACATTGCAGGAGTCTTTGTGTCACATGCCCCAGAATTGTTGTGTCTCCGGCTCAAAACACTCTGTCAATTATAACTGTGTCTTCCAGTCATCTGTTTAATAAGCATTTACTAAGAACCCATCATACACTGGATGCCAAGTAAATAATAATAATGATAGCAGTAAAGTCATCATCTCTTCCTTCAATAAGAGGAAAGTTAAAGAGACAACTGTAACATAATGTGATAAGTATTCAGCAAAGACGCAAGTATATATTAGTGAAAGAATGAATAACAGCAGGGAGAGTTTTCTGGAAGAGATATGTCTTGAGCTGTCTCTTGAAATAGGCAGTATTCACAGGAAGAAAGAATTTGGTTAAAGAACATTGAGAAAATGTTGTGGGAGTTCAAGGTAAATGGAATAAAAGATCAAGAGGCTCCCTTTGGCCGGCGCCGCGGTTCAATAGGCTAATCCTCCACCTTGCGACGCCGGCATCCCGGGTTCTAGTCTTGGTCGGGGCGCCGGATTCTGTCCCGGTTGCCCCTCTTCCAGGCCAGCTCTCTGCTGTGGCCAGGGAGTGCAGTGGAGGATGGCCCAAGTGCTTGGGCCCTGCGCCCCATGGGAGACCAGGAGAAGCACCTGGCTCCTGCCTTCAGATCAGTGCAGTGAGCTGGCCACAGCGCGCCAGCCGCGGCGGCCATTGGAGAGTGAACCAACGGCAAAGGAACACGTTTCTCTCTCTCTCTCTCTCTCTCTCTCTCTCTCACTGTCCACTCTGCCTGTCAAAAAATAAAAATAAAAAATAAAAAAGAGGCTCCCTTTAAGTAGCAGTACACTCTAAAATAACAATAAAAGAAGGTAAATACATAGATAAGTAGCATGCTCATTTATTATTGTCAAGTACTTTGTGCTGTATGTGATTGGATTCACTTTACTATGACATGATTGGCAGCACAGTAGGTTTGCTTATACCAGTGCCACCCAAACCTGCAAATAATGTGTTACATTAAATAGAACATTACAACAGGTACAGTGTTACCAGGCACCAAGAATGTTTAGTTCCACTACAATAGTACATGAATGCTCTCTTAGATGCTGCTTATATTGATTAAAACATTGTCTGTGGCACATGACTATATATGACTGCATTATTCCAATTGTAACTACCTCAGAGCATAGAATTTCTGGTCAAACCATACATTATCCCATGATAAAATTTTGAAAGTCAAGAGTAGTGTATCTCATTTAAAAAAAAATTAGCTGATTCTAAGCATAGTAAACAATGCAACATTTTATAGGTTTCTAATATATAACATTTCTTAGTTAGAACAAGAAGCCGAAATCAGATAAATTTGCTTTTGCATGGCAAGTAGCAAAAGCTATTCACCAACCCCTTTTGAATTATAAAAATACCTTGAAAATAAAGGGTTTTTTAAACTCATAAACTGACCGATTATTAAGGAACCGTGAGACTTATACCATTGATATTTTCTTAAATATATGTTTTATATGCCAATATTGATCGTAAGTGTTTTAGTTTTTTTAACAACTATGGAGAAATATTTTCAATCTAGAATTTCATGCTTTAAAATAACTGTCTTAAAAATGAAAAGTCTGTTAAATTTCCATTATAAATCATTCTTCCAATATTGAGCCGAGGTGTAATTTAAAATAATTTACAACTTTTGAAACTCACCATAGATTTATTACTTTCCATATAAACTGTATATAAAATTTTCTCATTTAACCTTACTTTTCTACTTTAATGTGTCTACTCATTTTATAATTTTACTGGTATCTATAGAAAAATCTGTCTGCATTAATTTAATTGACGTCTTTCATAATTCTGAAAACTTCAGCAGCTTATCTTTTCCAAGAATAATATTTTACCCACCACGATAGTTATTATGACTCAGATATTATTTACTAATGTCAGTTGGCTTGCCTCATTAGAATGATTTTTTTGTTCACGAATTCCTCTTTGGAGCAGGAGGTAGAAATGATCCTACTGTCACTGACCTGTTCTATCACCTGGGCACTCAACATTAAGCACATGTATCTGTGGAGTCTTCATCCAACAGCTTTGTTTCAGCAAGTATTGCTAGAGAATGAAGTATGTGCTGTCCCAACCCCAGCCTCTTGTGCCCATTATAAACAAGAACTTCACGTCAAATATCCCAACAGTCTCTTCCCTTGAGTGAGATGATTCCAAGACATATTCTACACTCTATCTCAATAGTCCCCAACCATTCTCTCATTTACAAATAGGGAAGACATCTCATTAATACAACCTATTATTTTCGATTATTTTCCTTCTCAGTCTCATTCCCTTCTCACCTGCTGGGGGTCCAGGGTTCACTGTCAGAATAAAGTACTTGTACTCACACTGCTGAAGAGAATAAATGAAGTTTAAGAGACAAAACTAAGGTTTTCCCTGTGTATCTCTGGTGGAGAAATGTGTGTACACATATTCTAGAATATTCATAAGATGTTTAAAATTTTCTAATTAAAATTCTATTCAGACAATTTTTGTTGATTGTTTAATAAGTTTTCATGATGATTTACTTTTTTTGTAGAAAAATTTAATAGTAAGAATTCACCCTAAATTTCAATATGTCATAATCATTGGTTTTCTATTTCTAGTTTTTTATCTTAAAGTATATATGTTTTAAAGGTAAAAAAATGAAGTTATTTAAGTTTAAATTATATATGGATTTTTTCTTTTTAGTATTTAAAATATTTTAAATTTTGACTACCTCCAACAATTAGTATATAACTGCATTCTACACTAATACAATATTAGATTTTCTTTAATTAAAAAACTGTTTTTAGAAATGTATTTATTTATTTGAAAAATAAATGAGACAAAGATAACACCCACTTGCTGGTTCACTCACCAAATGCCTGCTGCTAATGTGCTAAGCCATGTTAAAGCAAGGAGTCAGAACTCAAGCAATGTCTCCCTATTGGTGGGAAGGGTATAATTACTTGAACCATTGCCATTGTATTCCAAGATCTGACTTAGCTGGAAGTTGGAATCAGAAGCAAGAGCTGGTTATGGAATTCAGATACTGGAGTGTGGTACATAGGCACCTTAACCAATATCTTAACAGCAAAGCTAAACTTCCATCCCTAAAAAAATTTTTGAATACAGTTTTCATTGTCACAAAATTTATTAAACTTTTGAATACACTTTTAGCCTGTCCTTATTCTAGGCTGTATAACACTAAGTGCTTTCAAGTTTTCATAAAATTTGTGAAGAAATGTATGTAATTTCATCCAAATATTTGTTTAAATTGTTTGGATTATGTTTAATAAAAACCAAATATTTTTTCTCCATTTTGTTTTTTCTTCTTCCTCTCTCTGTGTCTTTTTTTTTCATTCTAAAGTTCTTTTTTGTTTATATTTTGCACTCTTATTTTCTTGGTTACAATTATTTACATTCATTAAAAATCAATATCATTCTGATTCCTCCTACTGGATATCTTTTGTTTTTCACCAGTCATTGTAATCATTTTCTAATATAGCTTGCCTTTTCTACTTTAATTCTGGCTGCTTCAAATCATTTTCTGTTTTTGAGCAATTACTGCAGAAATATTATTTGAATACTATTTTTTCTTATATGTTATAGATTTATAAATGTATTTATGTTCCTTTTCATGCATATGTTTCTTCATATATATATAAAGATACAAAATCTCTGAGTTTCCCTAAAACTGTGTATACATTATATAATATATATTATATATATTGTAATTATATAATATATCATATATATAAAACTGTATATATATATATATATACACACCTTTTGCCACATTACTAAAGATATGGTTTTATAACTTTCACAAGCAATGCCCTTTTATTCCTTGAATCATTATAAAATTTATTTCTTGTAGTAGACATAATTTTCCAGTTCACCCATTACCAATTATCTTCATTCATTCTAATGACTTGTAAACACTGACTCCTTTGAATTGCTCATCTTATGTGTTTCTGTTTAAAGTTTGTTAAGTCATCATCTACAGCACTTTAAAAAATGTGTCTGATCCATTTGTCCTATATTTTGGGAATTAATTGATATTTGTAGGTTGGAAACATGTGATGTGTCTTTAGTGCTTGCTTTCTACTTGTTGGCTATTTTGTTCATCATAATTGAACTTTTGTATCACTTCCCCACATCAATTTCCTCTCTCTAATTCAGATTCATGTAGAATCAAATCTGCCTTTAACCATTCTGGGTAAAGCTTTAGTTCTGGGTTTTCTTTGTTCATGCTATTATTCTTTCTCTTATTATCTTATCCCTTGCCATCCTCATATGCTTTATTTTTAACTGAGAAAAATCATATTTATGAACATAATGTAGTTCTATGCAGAAACAAATACTTCCTAAAAATTTCTTGTGTTTTAAAGTGCAATACCTCATTTCTAAGGCCCTTATATATTATTTTCTTTTTTTTAAACTTTTATTTAATGAATATAAATTTCCAGTGTACAGCTTATGGATTACAATGGCTTCCCCCTCCCATAACTTCCCTCCTACCTGCAACCCTCCCCTCTCCCGCTCCCTCTCCCCTTCCATTTGCATCAAGATTCATTTTCAATTCTCTTTATATACAGAAGATCAACTTAGTATAAAGATTTCAACAGTTTGCACCCACATAGAAACACAAAGTGAAACATACTGTTTGAGTACTAATTATAGCATTAAATCAAAATGTACAGCACATTAAGGACAGAGATCCCACATGAAGAGCAAGTGCACAGTGGCTCCTGTTGTTGACCCAACAAATTGACACTCTAGTTTATGGCGCCAGTAACCACCCTAGGCTCTCGTCATGAGTTGCCAAGGCTATGGAAGCCTTCCAAGTTTGCCGACTCTGATCATATTTAGACAAGGTCATAAAAGACAGAGTGAGGATAGTAACCAATGATCCTAAGAGTGGCATTTACCAGGTTTGAACAATTATACAGCATTAAGTGGGGAAGAGGACCATCAGTACACACAGGTTGGGAGTAGAGCCATTGGTGGTAGAGTAGAGGTTATGATTACAAAGGAATGAGGCCCAAGTACGTTAGACAGGGTCTGGAACAAAGGACAGAGTCATTATTAGAGGAGCTAAGAAAGGTGCTGTCTAAGCTACAATTAAGTTTTCTGATTGAGAGGCAAATAGAACCTGATAGAAGGGGCTTGATAATAATCTGGTGGGCTTTAGGCCTTGTAAGTTAAGAGGCCCAGACATACCTATCTCTTCACATGGGGTATATCCTAAGGGAGGTGTGAACCTCCTAGGGGAAGGCACTCTGTTGACTTTCATTACTTGGCTGGCCTGGGAGGAGAGCTGGCCAGGTAAAGGCAGGGGGCATCTCTAACAAGAAATTTACAGTTCTGCCTGCAATGTTGCTGACCCTACTTGACCATCCCCTCAGCAGCAGTGGTCACTTTGGAAGTTGGGCTGAGTGAAGGGCTTTTCAGCTTAGAGCCAATAAGATCTGTGGCTCTGACCTGGGCACCCTTCAACTCCAGGGCAGGTCCGTTTCCAGTGATCCAACTCTTGGCAGAGCTGCCAGGGCTCTTCACAAGCTGACTTCTGCTGAAGCCCAGGCTTACCAGTTTGAAAGCCACTGCAGTGGACTGGCCTGTTGGGTCTCCTTGAGGGCAGATCACTGTACAGATCAGCCAGTAATAGGCCTGCCACCCATTGCTTCTGATGCCGAGCTTTCTTTTCCTCCTGGTTTGTGTTAAAGCAGACCAGAGGATGCAAGTCAAGGGAGTGCCCAAGTCCCATCTCTAATCTTCGGTGGCCTGAACTACAAGTCTATAGTCACAGGCATGTTCTGTAGTAGTTTTTCTAAGGTAGACAATGCCCATGAGGACAATTATACTCTCACTTTAAAACTTTCTTTCCCTTTGGTCTGAAAGGGAGGTTTTTTCTACTTACTGTATACTTCGCTGATGGCGAAGTGAATCTAGCTATGAGATTATTATTTAAGATCTTATTTTGGCTATGCTATTACAGAAAAATGTTAGCCATCTTATATATTATTTTCATAAATCCTATTGAACATTTTTCTATTTACTATTTTTTTCAAAACAATTGTATCTTCTTTTACTGTCATTTCAATGTTTTCAGTCTCCTCCAATGCTTCCAAATTTATTAGAAGGATGAGGAGAAGGGGAGGGAAGATAACATTTTACCCTAATTTTTGACCTCCTGGAGTCCTGGCAGATGGTCCTCCCCCAGTCTTGATGAAATCTTATATGGCATAAGCACCCAGACTCAGCTGCTGGTGGCATTTAATAAATGATAAATCTACATTCAACAAATGCCAAATCAGTTGTGATCAGGTTTCTCAGCATTTGACAAGAGATTCAGAACTTAGCAAGTTCAAAGTTCAAAAACTAGAGTGAATTATTAAGAGAAGATCTACATGACTGAAGTTTGACAAAAAATGTATGAGAATTAGATTAGAAACAAATACAGGCCTTTTTATTAAATTGTGTATTGAAAAAAATCAACAAGAATGTTAAGAAAACCTTATCAATTATGACCATATATAAATTTATAGTAATTCCTGAGATATACAACTGAAAGACACTAGGTACTAGGAGTCCAGATAAGTAGATACAAATCTCTGTGATATTTTATCAGAATATAATCTATGCCATATTTTCTTTTATATTCAAGTTACACTTAAGACACCACCTCTTTATTTTTGTACAGAATTTTTTCTCTCTTCCATAGATTCAGAAAGTTGAGTGTCATACATATGAAAACATATAAATTAGAAATCATTATAAATGAGAAAGAAGAAAGTGGTTATCAGTCTCTCAGATTATTGGTTTTTCTAAAAGATAAGATATGAAAGGCAAATGAAAATTAAAACGAAACAAAAGAACCAAATCAGTTTATATGACAGATCAGGCTTATAAGCAAAACATTTTGAAAAGGAAAATTATTTTTGGAAATTAGTGTTCATATGTTGTCTTTGTCTTTGGATTTGTCTAGTCTTAAAACCTTCAGTTATGCTTTTAATATTTCCTATTTATGGTTCACATGAAATGCAGTCACAGGGAGCAAGAACATGTTTTCCATTATCTAGCTGTTGTATGTTGATATATAAAACCAAAACCATCTTGAATTCCATAAGCTTAGATAGCCATGTAAGACTGATCATGAAGCATTGTTTAGACTACTGGTGATGTCACAAAATTAATAAATTATTAGTATTTAATAAATATCAAAAACAGTTTTACTCCAAATACACTTAGCCATATAATAAATACAGCTTGCAATATGTTATCTTTTGAAAGTAAAATATTTTCACATGGGACAATTCAACTTGAGAAGTATTCTAAGTATAAATGAATAAAGAGGTAAAAATTGAAAAAAGATGGTCAGCTAAGAGTAACTTATAATTGAGCTTCTATTGCATATGCAGACAGCAGTTAATTCAGTCCAGATTAGCTAGTACTTAAAGAAAGTGAAAGCATTTTTTGTTGTTGTTGTTTTGGTATGGGCAACATAAGTTCTTTTTGCCTCTAACTGAAGATACTTTGGGCTATCTGCCATGCCAGTAATGCTACTTCCACACTATTTCACAAATTATTGAATAGGATACCTTCTAAATGTGATTTCCACGTAGTATCATTTTCTTAAGTTAAAGTCTGGAAGTCCAAGATTGAATGGGTGTTAAGAAAAAAAAAAGCATCCTGCACATCATTATGTCACACCAACAATATGAAAGATAATTTTCTTTTCTTCCACTCAACCAATCCCACTGTTGCAACATTGAGACACAGTGAATTATTACTTGTACAGTGATCTGTTCAGATACAGAGACCATGCACACAGGAACAATAATGCAAACATAAAAATAATACAAATATAATTTTTCAAACTAAGTCTTAGGGGGCAGGTGCCTTGCCTCAGTGGGTTAATCCTCTGCCTGCAGTACCAGCATCCCATATGGGCACCAGTTCTGTCCCAGCTTCTCCTCTTCCAGACCAGCTCTTCACTGTGGCCTAGAAAGCAGCAGAGGATGGTCCAAGTGCTGGGCCCCTGCACCTGCATGGGAGACCAGGAGGAAGCTCTTGGCTCCTGGCTTCAGATTGATGCAGCTCTAGCCTTTGTGTCTATTTGGAGAGTAAACCATCAGAAGGAAGATCTTCTCTCTGTCTCTTCCGCTCACTGTCTGTAACTCTAGCTCTCAAATAAATAAAATCTTAAAAAAAAAGTAAGTCTTAGGTTAAAAATGAAAAACAATAGAGAGATCTCAAAAACTTAGTAGGGAAATCATTTTACTATTCACCAACCTAAAATTAAATGTCTTGGCCATGAATTTTTGAAACAATATGGCTTATAGCATATATAGATTATGGCATATAGATTTATTAGTATTTTAGAGTTGGAAGGGTGGTGATAACCCATATTAAGCTATCTACTCTGACTAACCAGCATAATTTAAGAATATATGCTGCCAACATAGAAATCTGTATTAATCCAGTTTCCTTTGTAAGATCATAGAAGACTGTCTCAATTCTATAATCCATGGTGATAATTCATCTAGAGATTATAACTGCTATTGTCATCTGGAATCATTTCATAAATGGCTAAAGGGCACAGATTCTAGGAAGATGAATAAATAAGTAAGTTATAATAAAAGGATTTTTTGCAATGTTTCACTGCAAAATTCATTTGTAACTTCAAAACACTGTGCACTTCTTGATCTATAATAATCATTTTAATTTGGCTTTCATGCTGAGCATTGTAAATTCAGAGTAAACAATAGTTGAAAAAATAATGAAGTTCAGATTAAAAGTCCACAAACAATAGCACCATTAACTATCTTAATAAAATCTTGGACATAAACACTGACTCAGATGCCAAGGAGTATAAGGTAAATCTAATGAAGACCTGGGGAAAATCAGGCATTAGCTCATGGGAAATGCAAAACTAACCTTCCTCTCTTTTTCTATTATCCTTGTTTAATCTTCTTCAGAATCAGGTCCCTAGGGTAATTTCAAGTATGTACTCTAAAGTTAATTGCTTCTTTACATTGTTTTTACTTTTAGACTTAATGACTGGAGAGTAGTGGGAAAAATAGTACCAACATTTAAAAATGCAACAAAAGTATTCAAATTATTCACATTTAAAGGTTGTTTTCATGGACATTTAATGGTTTCAGTAAAACCACATTTGAATGACTAAACTAATCTATTGAATTCAGCTTTACTTGCAGAGCCATTAGCGAATGCAGTGATAACATTAGTTATAGTATGTGCTTCATTTTATAGAGTTTTCTAAATTAATGCTTAATTTACTCATGTTAATACTGCAAACTACAGAAAGTCTTCTGCAGTATAATGTGTATGGCAAATAACACAGTTTCACTTGAATGAATAAATAATTAAACTGGACAACACACAATAATTTTATAGAACAAATTTCATAGTATGAAATAAGATCTAAAATCACGAACATGAAATTTGTATTTTGGTGAATTATATGTTCCTTTGCAAAAATTCATATCCAATTAGCACTGAATTATTTGAAAAAAAGTTTAAGTTAGAAACAGTACATTAGATAAATAAGACTGCTTATTGAGGCATATTAAGATGGGAACAGTATGGGGTAGAAGTCAAATATTGTGTTCTAATGCTTTGGGAAAAATCCTTAAAAGCCCTAAAATGCAGTTTCCTCTTCAAAATTAAGAGTTATTTATTACTATTATTATTATTATTATTATTACTTATCTGAGAGACAAAGAGAATGACAGAACACACATGTGCTGATTCATTCCATAAATCCCCACACAGACCTGGATGGACCAGAGCCAATGCTGGGGACCAGGAACACAATCCAGGTGTGTCACCTTGGAGGCAGGAACCCAATTACTAGAGCCCTACCCGCTGCCTCCCAGCATCTATACTAGCAGGAAGCTGCAGTCAGGAACTAGCTGTAGGTATCAAATCCTGGTACTAGGACTTGATTTTTAAGTGCTTTTTGTTTGTTTGTTGTGAAGCAGAGAGATAGAGAAAGAGGAGAGCTCCTACTTGTTGATTCCTTCCCCAAGTGCCACATGGCTAGAATAGCATCATAGCCAAAATAAGGAGCCAGGAATTCCATCCAGGTCTCCCTTGTGAGTGGCAGGGTCCCAATTATTTGAGCCATTACCACAGCACCCCAAGATCTGTATTAGCAGCAAGCTGGAGTCAAGAGGCAGAGCCAGGGATTTGAACCCAGGTATTCTAAGATGAGATGCAGGTACCCTACCTGGTGGCTTAACTACTAGGTCAAACACTCACCCCAGAAACTAGGATTATAAAGGCATTTTCTAGCATTAAAAGTATGTAGGTACTCAAGAAAAATTCTTGTCCCACACCTGTCAGATTAAAGATAACAAAAATGTTGCCAAGTGTTTTGAGAATTTTAGGAAATAAATCCCATAGACTGCTTAAAAAATATATGTAGAGTATATTGGAAATAATTTTTAATATCAATGTACCTATATTATATGTGTATTTTATTGTATATACATACATATATAACTATGAATAAATTGTAAAATACACTAAATAGAACAAATTCCTCATTAGAACCCTATCATCTAAAATAGTAGAATTTAATATTAACAATGAGAAACTCTTCCCCAAATTCAAAAGCACTTTCAGTTATCTATTTCTCTATGCCTTAGATTCCTTATACATAAAAATATAAACTGCCTCGCAAACTAGGCTCTGTCTAAAGCGGGAGGACAGGGCGTCCAGCACAGCTCAGCCAAATCATTGGATCTGGCCCTGCCAAGGCTCCCACAACTGCAGGCTGGACACAGAAATCAGTAAATCTATTGCAAGCTAGTTTTTAATGTTGATAACTCTGTGGGGCCTACAAATGATGTTATAACTATCTAGATGGCTCTTGGAGTTAAAATAGGTTTCCCCACCCCTGATAAAGAGAAGCAGCAACTAGTTGAGGTGGGGGGTTGGGAGAAAAAGCCACTTAATGGAAAAATATAAGGTGTTAGAACCACATATATTTCTTAGCAAAGACCTTGAGCCACTTATCCTGCATAAGTCTATCTTTATAGACTTTTCTTTACCTATATTCTTATCTTTTTCCTTTATCTTTCACTACAAGAGGTTTCTTATTTTTACCTTCAAGATAGCAAATCATGGTTCCTTTCTCCAAAACATACCTCCTCAGCTCAACCTGCCCCTCAGCACCTAAGTCTAAGCTCATGGCTCAGCCAGATATACTCAAACACAATGTAGGAAGTGTCCATTGTGATTGGCCAATGCAGATACCTAGCAACTCTTAAGTATTTAGACAGTTCAAAAATCGTCTGTTACTCATCAATACTGGTGTGAGCTTTTTAAAATTAACTTTGAGGAGATTAACTGGGGTATGGGTAAATCAGGTAAAAAGAAAACTAATCATGCACATGAATGTACATCAAAATTTCTGCAGTTCTGTGAAAACATCCACACATGTAAAGGACTTCATACGGTGGCCTACATAATCAGACATATACCAATAGTAAAATATCATCTCCTTGCCACAGGACTGTGGTCTACAAGCAGTCCTCCCACCCTTCCCTGCCAACAACACCTACTGAGAAACGGAGCAGTTAATTGCTTTGTAGAGAGCATGAAGGGGAGCCCACGAGACAGAGAGCCCATTGGGGAAGGAGGAGAAACAAGAAGGGGCACCCTACATCTTGGGGTACTGCTCTAGCTAATTTGTGACTTACACTAAGAATTACTTATAAAAAAGCCTCTCCAATAAAGTGAGAAAATTCGTCATAGAAGAACAGTACAAACTTTTTACTCAGAAATTCAAAAGTACAGATATGTTGCAAAGGGGAAAATGTGAACATGAATATTCAGATCACACAATTTTTACTCAGAGTCAGCCATTAATATTTTATCCCATTCACTTATGTACTCTTTGCCTATCTGCTTATGTAGCTTTATGTCTACATATGCAAATTAAATATGCGTACATAAGTAAGTGTTCAACTACACACATACATAAGCTTTTTCCAGATAATTTATGAGAAATTTCCACATGCCAAATCCTTTATTCCTAAGTATTTCATTGTGAATATCCTAAGAATGAGGACATTCTCTTACATAACCAAAGCACCAAGCTGTTTTTATTTTTTACAGTTAAAATTTCATTTTAACATCCCTCATGTAACCATCCAGTCTAGGCACCACTGGAAGCCTGGTTTCACTAATTACTGAGTGCATCATGGTGTACAAATACTTAACTCTATGCCTCAGTTTGCTTATATGTACACTCAGGATAATAATAGTACCTACTTCAACTGGTACCTAGAACAGAGTAAGCATTATGTCGTTGTTGTTAAACACAATTAAGAATAAATATAGTTTTTACCATGCTTGCAATTAACAGCTATTTGAGGTTTTCTATGACCTCCCTCACCTTTCCAGATTCTCATCTCCTCCTTACTCATATTTCAAGTCAGCAAGCAATGCTGGAGACAATATCAAATATAGTGTTCCAAGACTATCATTGCACTATGCCCCCGCCTCTAAATTCTGACAGCTGATTTGTACTTTCTTTTGACATTCATGTCACTGTTTGATAATGGCATGCAATGAATCACAAATTCCTTTTAGAGCGACTTTGGCACAAGACTGCATAAATTCACTCAATGTATATGTTATTCATAAATAGAGACTGAAATTTGAAGGCAGTAGGATAGGAAAATTGACAAAGACATCCTAAACATTTTTTTAATCTTGAATTTTTGTCAAAATACTACTTATTTCATTCAACATTTTTATCATTACTGTTTATATTGTCATTAGTATTGCACATGACCCGTATGCCCCAGTAGTTATCAAATATCTAGAAGAGAAGAAAAGGCTGTCTGGTTTATCATTATTGTATCATATATCCAAAGTACCCCTGTTCAACATCGTGTCATACAAAGATGAAAAAGGGATAAACAGCCTGAGTTAGGAACCCAGACTGAGGGTGACCTTCAAACAAAGAGACAGGCTCGAATTTTCACAGAGATTGCTAATGCATGGGATCAGCTGAGTAGTAAGAGATAGAATGACAGACACCCATGTTATCTAGATAGGATTGCTGGTGACACCATCCATGTGGAATATGAGTCAATATGACATTGTTGGAATAGCCGTTGGCTTCCAAATGGTCAAGTCCAGCAAGGAGTTTGATGGAAATGGAGAAGCCAACAATGGACTTATAGACTTAGAAATCTTCAACATTCAAGATTAAAATGGACCCAGGAAGAATATATCAAGGCAAGATTGAAAGAAAAATATCAATCATGGGCTGGCGCCGTGGCTAAACAGGCTAATCCTCCGCCTTGCGGCGCCGGCACACCGGGTTCTAGTCCCGGTAGGGGCGCCGGATTCCATCCCGGTTGCCCCTCTTCCAGGCCAGCTCTCTGCTATGGCCCGGGAAGGCAGTGGAGGATGGCCCAAGTGCTTGGGCCCTGCACCCGCATGGGAGACCAGGAGAAGCACCTGGCTCCTGGCTTCAGATCAGCGAGATGCGCCGGCCGCAGCAGCCATTGGAGGGTGAACCAGCGGCAAAAAGGAAGACCTTTCTCTCTGTCTCTCTCTCTCACTATCCACTCTGCCTGTCAAAAAAAAAAAAAAAAAGATATTTACATAAGCATAAGACAGTTAAGAAGAAGAACTGTTGGAGAAAGGAAATGAGAAAGAAGGACAGACAGAAAAGGGACAGAGGTGAGTACAACGATCATTGGTCATAAGAAAGGTCAGACAGGAAAACAAGCCAGGAGCTGGCAGAACGGAGGTCACAGAGATGAGGCTGTGAGGAACGGATCTACCCAGACACTACTGCTCCTATGAAACAGAAATGCCACACACGAAATGTGTTTGCGTTTTTATAGTTTAGAATGTCTGTAAAATAGTTCTCATTACATTAATTTCCAGTGGAAAAAGTAATATACCTTTCAAAACACTAGATTTGTAAATGCCCGGGAATGTCTAATTTCTGCCATCCTCATAATGTCCCATAATAAAAGATGAAAAAGAGGCCTTTACAAGATGTTTAGAAATAGAATAAGCAGTAAGGAGAAAATTTCCTTTTCCTTTTAAACAAATTTGAAAATGGGCATGCTTCCAAGTAATAAAAGAACATGCACTTCACCAGGCCTGTCCAGAAGTCTATGGTTTTAGTTTTTGGCAATCTTACCAAGCAAGCACTTGTCTCAGGAGTATTCCATGTCAATAAGTGCCATTGATAAGGTAGACAGGAAAACACACATGCAGATAAGCACACAACACTCCAAAACATTACCAAGCATAGGTATGTCTCCTTTATCCTCAGAAGAGCCACTTCTACTTAAGTAAATTAATCAAAAGTAGCCTGATTAGTATCAGGGATTCATTCACAAATGAGATCAAGGGTTGCCATCAAAGAAAAGAGTCTGGGTTTGGTTTTAGTTCATGCATCGTATTATCTTTAGCCATCAATTTAGAAAATTGAGATCAATGATTGAGAAAGTAATAAATGATCTTCAGTCTGCTATCTTGCTCCCTAACACATTTTGTTAATTAAAAGCTAATACCTACGGGCATTAACTGTATTTGTGTACAGTGGGGTTTAAATGACATGTGGCTAGAAAATAAGCCACCCAGGTTCTAGACCAAGTCCCCCCTCTAATCTGTGTGTAATCCTGAGGCTTTTAATGGCAAAATGAGAAGAATGTGCACAGTTCCATTCCTTTGGAAACAGCATTTTTCCAAGGGATGCTGATTGAGAGCCCTCATTCCTGAGACAATGACTGTCCTCCTGAGGTGGCCAGAAAGAAGCCCAGCCCTTGGTCTGCCTCTCATTAATCTCCTCCACCCACCTTGTTGACCTCAAAACTCCTCCATGGAATGTGAAGTCTGCTCAACATTCTTTCACATGCTCACTTATTCCATAAATCCTTGTAAGCATTTATTTACTGATCACAGGGAATGCAGTTGTTGTAAAAACGTTCACCCTGACCTTAAAAACCACTGGGTCACACTGTCTCTGCATCCTGACCGGTACCCAAGCAGCAGAACAGTCAGAGGCTGACATGAGTGGGAGGCTCGGAACTCCAGGGCTTTCTTCAATTGCTTGGCAGACAAGTAAGCTTGGCTTCTGTAAACTATAATTCTAAAGTCCATTCCATGGCTGCTAACACCAACGTATTGTGCAGGTAGTTGTAATTGTGTCAAACTCATGTGGATTAAATTTGTACATAGAACCAGTCTACAATTAGCACTTTCAAGATGCAAGATTTTTCTTCCATTCCTCTTCAACAAACTTTCATGCAGGAAGCGAGTGCTTTCCACTTGAAGTGCTAGTGTTACTCCCCACCTAAGCCCACCTCTCTGAAGTCCCCAAATTTCCTAAACCGGTTTCTACTGCATAAAACATATGAGGCATCTTCAAAAAGTTCACCTTGAGCATGAATTTCATAATTTTTTGCGCCAAAATAAAGTTGCCTTTTTTTTTTTAATTTTAACAGACATATATAAAGAGTACATACTAATGGAGAACTCATGTGGTGCTTTGGTACATGTCTATACTGTGTAATATGTAACTCTGTTGTTCCATGAACTTCTTGAAATCCCTTGGCAGGATCTGATCTTATATCCCCTCAGTCTTGTTGTCTCTTGGACAACAGTCAGGCCAGGAGAATTTATTCACATACAATTTTCACAGAAATGTGAAAGCACTTCAGAATGACCTTCATATGTCTGAGCCAACTCAGAGTTGACTCCAAAACTGAAAATTCCAGCAGTCATGGAAACCCAGTAATGTGCTTGCTTTGAACCGTGAAGGACTTCGGGACTTCCTTTAAGTTTTGACAAAATTCAATCATCTCTTCTCTTTATGATTATTATAGGGATTATTAACAGGTGATTAATATTTATAATATGAATTTTTCTTGAAAATGTTTTTCTTGGGGAATTTGAATTTGCCACAATTAGTTTTCCTATTTTCCTTTTTTTAAGATTTATTTTATTTATTTGAAAGGCAGACTTACAGAGAGAGAGAGAGGAAGAAACAGAGAGAGATCATCTATTCTCTGATTCATTCACCAAATGACCAGTAGCCAGGGCTGGGCCAGGCCGAAACCAAGAGTCTAGAGCTTTTTCCAGGTTTCCCATATGGGTACAGGGGCCCAAGCACTTGGGCCATCTTCCACTGCTTTTCCAGGCACATTTCAGGGAGCTGGATGGGAAGTAGAGAAGTTGGGACTCAAACCAACACCCATATGTGATGCTGGTACTATAGGCAGCAGCTTAACCTGCTATGTCACAATGCCAGTCCAACTTTTCCTATTTTCTTGAGACTCCTAAAGTACACAGAAAAATCTTTGAATTTTCATCTCCTTAAGTTGACTTTTATGTCTATAGTTGTCTCATCTTCTTTAAGACAATTTACTATTAACTAAGTGCCCCTAATTTCTATTCATACTAAACCAGTAGAGAAATTATTAAAACTAATACTGTTTCTAACTAGTGACAAATCATCTATAATGAGGTCAAGCATGAATTTTAAGGAATCTTCACTATCATATATTATTCAAATTTATAATATAAAGCACATAAGTCAGCAGTATTGTTTTCTAATTATTGCAGAACTACAGACAAGTCCCCAAAAATTGTTATTAACCTTTTAAAGATTTATTTTATTTATTTGAAAGGCACAGTTACTGAAGAGAGAGAGAGAGAAAGAAGAGAGAGAGAGACAGGTTTTCCATGCACTGGTTCACTCCCCAATTGGCCGCAATGGCCGGAGCTCAGCTGATCTGAAGCCAGGAGTCAGGTGCTTCTTCCAGGTTTCTCACGTGGATGCAGGGGCCCAAGGACTTGGGCCATCTTCCACTGCTTTCCCAGGCCATAGCAGAGAGCTGGATCAGAAGTGGAGCAGCTGGGACTCAAACTGGTGTCCATATGGGATGCTAGCACTACAGGCAGTGGCTTTACCTGCTAAACCACAGTGCCGGCCCTGAGAGAGCAGTTTTCCATCCTCCTCTTCCTCCTTTCTCAGTACACATTTCTTTTGTTTAGCAAGGGGTGATTCAAACTTGCAGGCTTCAATAAATAGCACTTCTTCAAGAAAGCTTTCTGAGTCCCTTGAAGTTTTTAGGTGGCTCTTCTAGCACGCTCAGTTTGCCCTACCAGCAGTGTTCAATTGCATAGTCACTGCACCTAACCTGCCCTTATTATTAGCAGCCTGAAAGCAAGATCGCGTTTGTACCAATCACTTTGTATGTCAGCACTGAGCCCATGACTAGTATGCATTAGGAGTTGAAAACAAATTTTGAATAAATGAATAAATAAGACAAGTTATATTACACTTGCTTTTCCACAAATTTTAGTCATTTTCAGGAATATAAACACACACATGAGGTGGTTTCAACAAGTTTGAGGAAAATGGTAATAAAAGATAATATGACCTTTCCATGGACTTTTTGAAGCTCATGCCTGCACTTCTTCATATAATCCTGTATATGTACATGGCCTCAAAAATGTTTGCACTCAAATAAACTTCATTTTTCAACAAACTTTTTGACTTACTCTCATGCATATGTATATGCATACAGTATATATCCATACACATATGTATCCATATATACATTATAGGCATGTGTAATCAATGTAGACATAAAAGTATTTATGTATTTATATATTCATGTGCATAATTTATATATATGTAGCACATGTATTGTATATATATGTAATGCATATATACAGATGCTGATGAATGAGGAGAAATGCCAACTTCTTATCCTAGGTATTACAAAAGTTTGGTTTATTTTGATTATGATTCTAGGCTTTTTGCTTTATAGCTAACAGTATAGCTAGAGCAAAATGAAACTATAAAATAGTCTTGGATTTTTTTTATGTGGAAAAAGTTTTAATTAAAAAACACAACTTGCCTCAATGGAAATACAATGTTGTTTAAGTTTTTCCCTATGATATACTTTAAATTAAAAATTAGCTTGCATGCATCCTTTCTAAGTAGACCCTCATAAGCTCGGAAAGAGATGGCACAGCAACTTCTTCTGGGGAGAGAAGAAAATAAACAGTAGCTTACTCAAATCACCTGAGTTTTGAGCCTTCATGAAGTAGCTAGAGAAAAAGGCACTGCTTGCAATGCCAGCATAGTGAAGGCTTCCATCGTGCTACATTGTTTCTGCATGTAGATCACTAGATCGCAAGAGAGCCAGCTCTGGAAATAACTCATCAGTGCCAACAAAGCACTGTTCCAAAATTAATACAAAATTGCCTTAATATTTCTCCTTTCTATAAATTTCCATTCTTGCTGTAGGTTTGGACCTATTTTTGAAATACTTTTGCAAAGGAAAGTTACCAGCCCTACAAACTGTTTGTGAGAGTATTAGAAGTGCCAACTGAAACAAGAATGTAATAACATTGTGAAATCGCATTATCTGTCAAGTTTCTAAAGCTTATTCAGGTGCTTATTTAAACCCTTGGAGCCTGCAAGAAAATGAACATGGGATGACTTTTCATCTAGGTTGCCATAACATTTCAGTAGTTGAAACTCCATAGTGGTTTACTAGACACCAAAAATAAAGTTTCTGCAGTGAAACAAGTGTCAACAGATCTCATGCTTCAGCGTAGAAATAGCAGCTACTAATAAGGTAACATCAATACATGGTAAATAATCCCTGGGACAGTCTCAGAAGGGGTCTACAATATCAAATATATTCAACAGAAATCCAGTAAAGCCACCTTTCGAGGCCATCCAGAAATGGCAAACAGGGTAGTTTATAGCGTAAGCTGTGTGAAATATGCCCGTCAGGCTCAGATGCCAACATCCACACTTTGAGGAAATCACCAGACCTTTCATTATTCTATGGAACAAGCAGACAACAGAAATGTTTCAATGTCAGTGCTCTGAGTAAAAGAAATTAATATTCATCAACACATCTTAACTCAGTTGACAGTTTAGGAGTTGGAATGAAGCATGTCATTCAAGCTAGGAGGTCCTTGGTCCAAGTTAAACAAACTCAGAAAGAATGTCTGGTTATAAGAATACTTGTTCTATATCCTATAAGACTATGCTTTCAACTTTAGAAATACTCAGGTGCTAAATTAACCTTGCGATTTTATTTTGAATAACATAGTTAAAAGTTCAATATATTCACATTGGAAAAATACAGCAGCAACATGAAATAGCAAATATTTATTACTGCTCATACTATTTAGAGGTATAAGTGCCCCACCTGATTTTGAGTTAGCTAATTGTATAACCTGGTAAAATCTTTGTATCAGATAGTGTGCAGGCATACTAAACAAAGAGATAGATATTAGACATACACAGTTACAAATATTACCACTTGAATTGCTAATGCAATGTATTGTTAAAAACAAAATTTGGAAAATAAATTATCAATTTGTTGACCACTAAAACGGTAAGTAGTTTCTGTAGTAAAACTTAACTGCAAAAACGGACATTTGGACTAGTAGTTAAGAGGCTGCTCGGGATGCTACATCACAGCGCCTGGACTTGAGTCCTAGCCTGGCCCCCAATCCCAATGTGCTGCACACATGCCCCTCAGGAGGCAGCTGTGATGGCCCAAGTGGTTGGCTTTCTGCCACCCATGTTGGAGCTCTGCAATGACTCGCCTCTTTTTTTTTTTTAAAGTCTGTTACTATCTCCAGGGAGAATTTATCAAATATATTTTCAGGTTGCTGCCCCCTTGGGTGTTTAATGTTGGTGGCAAATATTATTGCAACCAAAAAGCATGAGAAGAAAGGCTGGGCAATGAGATAACACGAAAAGCTTTGAAAAGCTCCACCATGTTCCAGGGACTCTAGAAAGTCCCACACATGTTCAGGGTTATGCACAGGCTCGGGAAAAATCCAAAAAGACCCTGAGTTCTCACTTCTTATGACCTTGATGCTGTATATAATTAGGAAGCACTGCCCAGGTGAGGGTTGAAGATGCCCTCCCACACCCACCCACACACACACAACTGCTTGACAACAAATAGAAGAAGTTTGGAATTCAAAGCAGTTAAAGAAATCTCTGTACAAATATTAGGTGTCCACTAAGCTATTTAATGGAGATTCAAGGGCTATACAAAGAGTGCAGACTTCAAAGAATTGGTTCAGAAAGTAATTTAACAAACAAACAATAGTAATTGCAATTAGCAGAAAGAACGGCAAGTACTGGAAAATAATTTAATTCCAGATTTACCACCTTATAGCATGCAAAATATGCAAGCTGCAACAAACAATTGCAATAAATGCAAAGAGCAATAAAATGTAGCCTATACACAAGAAAAAAGAAATCAATAAAATTATTACTGAGGAAACCCAGAGACCAGACTTCCTAAACAAAGGCTTTAAATCAGCTTAGTTTAAATATGTTCAATTAGCTTAAAGAAAACTTATTTAGATAATTAAAGGGGGTCTGGGCATTTTGTGAAGTGGTTAGGACACACATATCCCATATCAGAGACTATGGGTTTGAGTCTAATGTCTGCCCCCCCGCGCACCCCCCCCTCCACAAAAAAAAAAAAAAAAAAAAAAACACCTTCCTGTTAATGCACACCTGGAGAGGCAGCAGGTAATGGCTGAAGTAGCTGGATCCCTGTCACCCTTATGGAAGACCCAGTTTGAGTTTCTCACTTCTGGCTTCTGGTATGCATAGTCTTGGCTTTTATGGGCATTTGCCAAGTCTTGCTTGCTTTCCCACTCTCTTTCTCTTCAGACATAAAATATAATTCAAGAAAGGTGTGATAATGATGTCTCACCAAACTGAAAATACCAATGAAGAAACAGAAGCTACAAAAAGGAACCCAACAAAAGCTTTGGAGTTGAAAATAAACAACTGAATAAAAATTTCACTGGTAAGATACAGGAGCAGATTTGAATGGTCAAAATAGACTATCAGGAAACTGAAGGATAAATAAGTGGAAATTATCCAGTCTGAGGAAAAAGAAAGAAAGAGTTAAGAAAAGAGAGAGAGAGCGAGAGAGAGAACCTGAGTCCTATGAACATCAATCATGTTCACTATGTATAATGGGAATCTCAGCAGGAGAAAAGAAAGAAAAGGGGCTAAAAGAGGAGTCAAATAAATAACAGTCAAAACTCCCCTATTTGTTGAAAACCATAAATAAGTTTATAAAGTTCTAAAAACTCCTTGTAGGATAAATTCAGAGAAATCCATAGTAAGATTTATCATAATCAAACTGTCAAAAGTTTAACAAAAGTCAGAAGCTTAAAAGTAAAACAAGAGGGGCTGGTGCTGTGGTGTAGTATGCTAAGCCTCTTCCAGCAGCACCAGCATCCTATATGGGCAAAGTGTTTATGTCCCAGCTGCTCCTCTTCGGATCCAGCTCTCTGCTATGGCCTGGGAAAAAAGTAGAAGATAGACCAAGGGCTTGGGCCCCTATACCCACATAGGGGACCTGGAAGAAGCTCCTGGCTCCTGGTTTTGGCTTGGCCTGGTCCCAGCTGTTGCGGACAACTGGGGTTTGAGCCAGCAGATGGAAGACCTTCCTTACTCGTACTCCCTCTGTATGTCTGTAAATATTCCTCTCAAATAAATAAATGAAATCTTTTAAAAAAAAAAAAGCAGAAAGAGAAAAGCAAATCAACATACAACATACAATTACATTAATAATTTCTCATCAGAAAACATAAACTCCAAAATGAAGCCGGAGGCCGGAGTTGTGGCATAGCAGGTAAAGCCTCCGCTTGCAGTGCCAGCATCCCATGGCATCAGTTCAAATCCCAGCTACTCCACTTCTGATCCAGCTCTTTGCTATGGCCTGGGAAAGCGGTAGAAGATGGCCCAAGTCCTTAGGTCCCTGCACCAGCATGGGAGACCCAGAAGAAGCTCCTGGCTCCTGGCTTTGGATCAGCGCAGCTTCGACCATTATGGCCAACCGGGAAGTGAACCAGTAGATGGAAGATGTCTCTCTCTGCCTTTCCTTTTCTCTCTGTGTAACTCTGACTTTCAAATAAATAAATAAATCTTTTTAAAAAATGAAGTGGAACAACATATTTAAAGTATTGAGAGGAAAGCAAAGCTTCCCACAAAGTATACAATTCTATTGCTAAAACCGTTTTTTTTTTTTTTTCTTTTTTTCTCAAAAATGAAGGATGAATTAAGGTTTCAAACTGAGGCAGTTAGTTGCCAAAATAAATTTCCAAAAAGAAATGCTAGAAAGTCCACCAGACTTAAATGAACGAACAGTTGACAGTAATTCAGCTCTCCATGAAGAAATAAAAAATACCAATAAAGACAGTATAATTGTATATTTGTTTGTAACTACATTTTTTCTGCCTAATTGAAAGGACATCATGAGGCAACATTTATAAATCAGTTTTGTTGACCCCACAAGGTACAAAGACATAATCTGTGATAATAACAATTTATCGGTCAGGGGTATAAAAGAGCCAACTTTTTTATACAATTCAAATTAAATTTGTATCTATACAAATTAAGTTATACATTTATATCTTAATTTTATTCTCCAGGTGATAACTTCAAAAGTATGGTAAAGAAATTACATAATACAATATACCTATTTAATACAAAAGGAGACTTTAATAGATGAATTAAAGAACAAAAATTAAAGTTATATAACATATAGAAAAAAGAAAAGGCAGAGTATACATATTTTAAACAATGATTATATTAAACATAAAAATATTCAACTTTGCCACTAAAACGGGGGACTGGATGAACATATAAAAACATATGAAACATATAAACACAGAAACATATAAACATATAAAAACAAAAATATTCCTATGTCACTTTAGATTAAAAAACACAAATATGTAGAAAGTATAATAATGGGAAAATATATTCCATGATAGCAGTACTCAGAAGAGAGCTGAGGTGGCACAATAACATCAAACAAAACAAACTGACAACAAGTGTTATTAGGATAAAGAAAGCTATAATTACAAAAATAGAAAAATCCATCCACAAGATGAAACAATTACATACATATATACACCTAACAACATAGTTCCTAGACATATTTATATGAAAAAATACTAAGAGAATCAAAAGAAAAAATTTACAATTCATGTATATTACCTAGATATTTTAATATTCTACATTCAATATGTATAGTACAACTAGGCACAATGCCAGCAAGGAAATAAATGACTCACCAACAATGTATAAAACCATACCTAGTAGATATTTATACAATACACACCACAACAGCAGATACATGTTCATATTCTTCTCAATATTATACAGAATGGTCTCTAAAATAGAATATGTTATCCCATAAAAAAGCCTCAGAAAATGTAAAAAGATTTAAATCATACAAACTATGTTCTGTGAACACAAAGGAAATAAATGAAAAGTTAAAGCAGAAGGAAATTTGGAAAATTCACAAACATGTGGATATTAAGCAACTACTTCTAAAGAGCCAGAAACAAATCAAAAAGTAAATTAGAAAATACCTCCAAGAG
Organism: Lepus europaeus; assembly: GCF_033115175.1. Lineage (NCBI taxonomy): Eukaryota > Metazoa > Chordata > Mammalia > Lagomorpha > Leporidae > Lepus > Lepus europaeus. The sequence continues at coordinate 51,052,555 of NC_084834.1, read as the reverse complement.
AATGAAAATGAAACAAATTATGCAAAATTTTATGGCATGCTATAAAACAGTATCTAGAAGGAACGTTAAAACTGACTGCTCATCTTAGCTGGAGTTAATCGCTCAAACTTCCAGCCTAAGAAACATGGAATAAGAAACTATCTCCAAAGCGATTAGAATGGACTAACAAGATTAGCATAGTAACGAATACACAATAGACAAATGAAACAAGAAACACCACCAAAATTGTTTCTCTGAAACTAAAAAAAGACATACAGACTGAGAAACACAAACTTATCCAAACCAACCAAGAGAAAAGAGAGATGGCTCAAATTACTAAAATCAGAGATGAAAAGGAGAGTTAAAGAAATCAACGTGATTCAAAAGAACTACTAAGAACAGAATTTTTGCTAGTACTTATCTAACATTGATGAAAACATCCTAGAAACATACACGTTAACTAACAAATATGACAAGTAGAAATAAAAAGTCTTTATTGGCCTATAACAAGTAGAGTGACGGAATTAAAATTGTAAAAACAAACAAAAAACTTCCAACAAAGCAAAACCCTGGACCAGATGATTTCACTGGTGAATTTGACCAACATCAACCCTTTTAAAACTCTTCTGAGCAGTAGAAGAGGAAGTAACACTCTTGAACACATTATATAAAGCCAGCATTATCCTGATACTAAAGCCAGCCAAAGATGCTGCAATAAATACAGACGCCAAAATTTTTGAAAAATACTGACAACCCAAGTCCAGCAGCACATAAAAATGATTATAAATCACAAACAAGTAGGATTTATCCAAGGAATGCAAAGTTAACCAAACATACAATAGCAAATCAATATAGACTTTACTTACAGAAGAATAGACCACAGGATCATTTCAATTGGTATAGAAAAAGCATTTGACAGAATCTAACATCCCTTCATTGCATAAACACCAACACGCTATGACTAGAAGGGGATTTTCTGAGTTTGATAAAGAACATCTATGAAAAAAACCACAGCTGACATCAAACTGAGTAGTGAAAGACTAAAATCTTTCTAACATTCAACATTGTATTGAATGCTCTGTTAAACAAAATTAGGCAAAGAAATAAAAGTGACCAGATTGAAAAGACAAGAAATAAAACTAGTTGTATATTTAGAAGGTAGGTGTATCCATCATATGTCTCTCCCATCTTTGTTAGAAACAGAACTAAAATATACTTCTATAGATGTAAACACTGCACATACTCTATGCATATATGTATATGTAAGTCAGTATCTGTATATCCATAAAGAATCTACCAAGGGGCTGGTGCTGTGGCATAGTAGCCTAAGTCTCCACCTGAAGCACAAGTATTCCATATGGGTGTGGTTTTTGTTCTGGATGCTCCTCTTCTGATCCAGCTCTCTGCTACGGCCTGGGAAAGCAGTGGAAGATGACCCAAGTGCTTGGGTCCCTGCATCTATGTGAGTGATCTGGAAGATGCCCCTGGTTCCTGGCTTTGGGTCAGCCCAGCTCTGGCTGTTGCATCCATTTGAGGAGTGAACCAGAGGATGGAATACCTTTCTCTCTGCCCCCCTCTCTCTCTAACTCTGCCTCTCAAATAAATAAAATCTTTTAAAAAAGGAATCTACAAAATATTACAGAAAATAAAACAAGTTCAACAAATTAGCAGGATACACAGTAAATATAAAGAAAATAATGTGCATTTATGTATACAAGCAATAAATAATCTAAAAGAGAAATTAAGAAATCAGGGCTGGTATTACAGTATAGAGGTTAATCTACAGCCTGTGACAGTAACATTCTATATCAGAGTGCCAGTTCAAGTCCTAGCCACTCCATTTCCTATCCAGCTCCCTGCTAATATACCCAGGAAAGCAGCAGAAGATAGCCCAAGTATTTGAGTAACTAACATCTGCCCAGATGTGGCTCTGGGCTCCTAGCTTCAATCTGTCCCAGCCTCAGTCATTACAGACATTTGAGCAGACATTGAACTAGCAGATGGAAAATCAATCTCTCTCTCTCTCTCTCTTTCTCCCTGTCCCTTTCCTCTGTCACTCTTCCTTTCAAATAAAATCTGAAAAAATCAATTCCATTTATAATAGTATCATAAATAATAAAAATAGTTGGAAATAAAAGAGCCTATGATGTGCATGACATTGTTGAAGAACTTAAGAAGCAAATGAAAGGAAACTGATTAAAAATACATGGAACACCTAACATTGTCTAAGGCGGAAACTGATATGACCATCTACGGAAATCAAAACTCCAGCTGCATATTATTCATACACAAATGGTCAAGCTGACCCGAAAATTCATATGGAAACAGACACAAAGTAGTCAAAACAATTTTAATAAGAAAAACAAATAACCAGTTCATGCTTCTCACTTTCAAAACTTACTACAAAGCAATAGTAATTTATACAGTACAGAATTTGCCTGGAGTTAAATATGTACAACAGTAGACCAGAACTGAATGTCTAGAAACAAGCATATACATTTATTGTCAACTGATGTTTGACAATGTTGCAAAGACAATTCAAAGAGGGGGAAAAACAGAATCCAACACAACCTGCTGAGAAAACTGTACTCACCTGTAAAGAAACAAATTTAAATCCCTACTTTATAACATATGTATAAAAATTAACTGAAAATTAATCAAATACCTAAGTATAAGAAATAAAGCTGTAAAACTCTTAAGAGGAAATATAGACAGAAATTAAGGCTTTCCCTTATACTAGGAGACATTTTCTTTTTAGATGTGACACTAAAAGCAAAGTCAGTAAAAACAAGTAAATTGGGCTTCATGAAAATTATAAACTCTTGAGTGTCAAAGTCTCATCTGCATGTATCAGTATTGCTGCAAACATAGTTTTGTATTTCATAGCTTTGTCAAATAAATGGTTAAGAGTGTTTTACTACTATAGTTTTAATGATCTGTTATTACTGTAATTTACTGTACATTGGTAAAATGGCCACTTTTCAATTATTGTTTATAACCATTGTCTAATTCCCACTAAACTGCAGTCTTTTCACTTTTTACTTGTTAAACTTCTTATTCTGTGAAGTATTAACCATTTTTACTGCAATATAAATTTAAAATATTATATCAAAAACTGAAAAAAAGAAAGAAAGGGAGAATAAAGAAGGGTCGGAAGGAGAGAGGGGAGGGAGGAAGGGGTTATCATAATGTTCTTAGAATTGCATCTATAAACCACATTGAATCTGTTAAAAACTGATGAAAAATTAAAACTAAAGAGAAAAAGTACAAAGAAAACCCAAATTCTGGAATAAAATATTTGCAAATCACATCTCTAGCAAGGGCCTAGTAGCCATGAAACATAAATAATTGTTATAACTCAACAATAATGAGGCAAATAACCCAAGTTTAAAATAAACCAAGGATCTGAAAAAGATTTTTCTAAATTACACGTACAAATGACCATGAAGTACGTGAAAAGATGCCCCATATTTGGAATTATGAATGAAATGCAAATCAAATACCCAGTAAGATGGCTATTAAAAAAAAAAAAAGACAGGGAACAAGTATTGGTGGAGAAATTAGAACTCTCAAATTTTTCTAGTGTGTACATACAAAATGACACGCATATATTAGCTTAGTAAGCCCTCAGAAACTAAACACAGCTACCATATACCCCAAGGTATTAGCTAGCTTTTTTGTTTCTTTTTTACTGTCACTAAGATACCTGAGGGGAGCTTCTTAGAAAGGAAACGGTGTATTTCTGCTTACAGTGTGGAGGTTCAGAATCCAAGACTGGGCAGTCCCAATGGTTCAGGCATCTGCTGAACTCAGAGGAGGGCAGGGGGATGAGTGAGGAAACACTGACATGAGAAGTAAGCTCTTCCTTTACCCTCTATGTGCTATCTCTTTATGAAGTCATCGTGATTCAATCATGGGGTTGCACCTTAGTAACCTAATCCAGTCTGAGTACTTCTCAAAGGCATTGGGCATTAGGAAACTCATATGGGAAATACATCATATTTTTGCCTCAAATCCCATTTCTGCAATGCCCACCACCTCCATTCATCTCACCTCCATCCCTACTAGATTTTAGTTTTACAAGCAGAAGATGTTTTTGAAGGGAAATTTGGGTGTCTTTTTAGAACTACAAAAATTTTGTTGAGACTTTGGAAAGTAAGTACTGGATGAACAGTCTAGTAATAATATCACAAATTGCTTTCCATAATAAAAGAACAAAGGAAATAGAGCTATAACATAAGAGAAAACCAAAAAAGAATATTGTATTTTTAATATTCAGAAGTTATCCCAAATTATAGCAAATTAAAATCTACTTAAAAAGAAAACTATTTTCCAGTGAATTCTTGGTTCCTGGATAGAAATTCTGAAAAGAATGAATTTACTTTCCCAAAGTTAATTCCAATAATCAGTGATAATAGTTACAATAATTATGGAGTGTTCAAATACACATTGTATTAATTTTTAAAATAAATATTTCACTCTTCATTGAAAACTTTATAAATAATTGTTTTAAAACATCTGGTGAATGAAGTCAAGTATCCTATAGATTTCAAATGAGTTGCACATTTTGGATAACCTTATGGCAGTGCTTTGTGTGTCATTTTTTTCTTCTCAAAATGTGACTGTGAACAATGGTTGTAATGTAGAATTTAATTATTAATCAATACACCAGAGATTTCCAAAGTATGTGTTGATTTACAATGTTTCATTGCCTACTGTCCAGATTATAGGTCTATAAGCCTTGCAGTCATGTTTCCCAGCCAGTCCAGGCTGGAAGGCTTCTGCTTTAGCTTCAGTCAGTGAGAAGAATATGGGAAAGATTTGGAAAGCGGAGTGGAAGCCCGAGTTATTTCTTCCTCTTGTTCTGCCCGTTGCATAGCCAACACTCTCTTGGTAACCAGAACAACAGAGGCAGCACAGAGGACCTCTTGGGGTTCCCTAGAGTTAGGTTTGACTTACTTTAGAGAGCTGACAGCAGCAGCAGCTGTCAGCTGCAATAGATTGGGCTGGCACTAAACACTTTCCTGATTACCTGAACGCTGAGCAAATTCGCAAGCTACCTGTTGTCTTTCCTTATGACTGATACTCCAGCCTCTCCAACCCCCGCAAACAGTTTAGAAACATCAAATTCCTTGTATTACATCCCTTCCATCTTGAAATACCTATAGTATTCTGTTTTTATGGCTGAATCCTGAGTAATAAAAATAGTAACAAGTTCTAACGAGCATCCATCTTGGGAAATTTGTCCCTTTACTCAAAAGAGATAGTATTGCTGCAGGAAAAAAAAAATATATATATATATATAATTTATTTTATTTTATTTATTGAAAGTGATACTCTGAGCAAGCATGCTCATCTGTGAATAACCTTGATTGTGCTGTCAAAATCCTATCACTTGAAGGTGGGTAATATTATTTTGAAACAGCTAGGGGCTGCTACTTCACCTCAAAGTGTTAAGTCATTATTGTGGGCTGACCTCAAATTTTCATATGTTCAAGTTCTACTGCCAGTACTTGAGAATATGAATGTACTTAGAGATAGGCTCATGAAAGCGATGTTTGGGTTAAAATAAGGTCAATGTATTGGACCCTATTCCAATGTGACTACTGCCTTTATCAAAGGAGATACAGAAATACACACAGAGGGAAGACATTGGCAAGGAGAAGGAAGCAATCATCTTCGAGCCCAGGAGAGAAGCCAGCCTTTGAGAAACCTGGAGCTTGGACTTTTTGTCTCCAGAACTATGAGGAAAAAGGTTTCCTATTTAGGTCACATAGTCTGTGCTACTTTGCTATGGCAGCCCTTGAAAATTAAAAGAGCCATCGGCTATTTGGAATGTGAAAATATATGGGACCATAAGATTTTAAACCTCATTCTTAAGAAATTCTTCAAAAGTCTGTAAAGACAATTCTAAGAGACAAGTACAGGTATGTATTATGCAAACAACCGAATACATATGTAATCCACCTACAGTGGACAAATTGGCAGGAATCACATTAATTTAAATGCAATACACAATGTTTACTTTTAAAGTCCTATTACATCATTTTAAATTTATATGAAGAATACATTCATGTAAACAAAGTTTGCATAAATATCAATATTCATACAATATATTTTATAATACTGTCACCCATGGAACTCAGGGATGAAAATTAAAGCAATGTGTTAAATTAGCCAATCACATTAGGAAATTAGAACAAAGACTGGCTGGAAGTATTAGTTACAGCTGGATCCATAATTGTAAAGATGTAATTTGTAGAGTCATTGCCTATCTTTGCTTTATCATGTCGTGATTCAAAAAGTGTATTAGGATCTCTTCTAACACAGCATTTGGCAATATGCTAAGAACTGAAAATGTGTAAAGGGCGCTCTAATCAGGTTTGGTCTCATGTATTTTATTTATAATTTTTTCAATAGAAGATTTTATACTTGCAAGGCCTGAGATTCTGTCAGCATTGTTTTCTATGAGATATGATTATTTCAATAAATCTTTAGACATGATAAATAATCCACCAAAATATCAAATAATACAGTTTGAAAAAGACTTGCCATACTCTGAAACAACTCAAAAGTGCTCCAAGTGTTGGTGTGGGATTTCTTATTCATAAATTATAATAGGCTTCACTCTGTAACAGTAATTTAGATCTCATTTTTGGAGTAAGTGCTACATTTTATGATAAAAAGATAATAAATATATGCAAAGTCTCTTCCCTATCCCTATACCTTATTTTCCCTGGCTCTTTTTCCCAAGTCTGTGGGGAGCCACTATGCACAGATACACACAGACTACATGATATATATGGGAGTATGTGACAACATTTTACGATAGTTCCTTTTAAGTACTTAAAAATATCTTCTTTAATGGAAATGCCCTATAGATTTGCCATAACCATTCAACAAATCAACTATTGATGGTCATTTGAACTTTTCCTAATCTTTTTCTACTATCAATAAAGTTTCAGTGAGTAACCTTTCATAATTATTATTTGGAGAGTAGAAAATAATATGTGTATGTTAAATTCCAAAAGCTGAAAATGATGTATCAATGAGCAGGTTGGTATAAATATAAATATTGTATAATTGTATATACACATCCCATTTTATCTTGAGAAACACAATGAATTCTTGTAGCACCGTAATCAGCATCTAACAATGAAAACTGGTGAAATATAATCATAATGCTGTGTGTTTGCAAGCTAATGAAAACCAATATTATTCATTCAATGTTTCAGTTAGTGTAAGTAAAAAAAAGCAAAAAAAAAGTTTCCTTATAGTTGTTTTCTACATGTGGGAAAAAGAACAATTGCTGTGTATACTTTTTCTTTACTCTGATGGGCCCAAGTGATCATCTGGCTTTCAATCCCCGTTCCTAACCACACCCTGTTTGCTCAGGCAGAAGATTAAATTATTTAGTCCATTCTCACTTGAGAACAGAGTCAGTGGTCAATAGTGTCACGTTTCATACTATTTTTCTCCAGGTCATGGAGGTAGGTTATTTCACTGCCAAATTGCCATAAATTAGGTTGCACAACTTTCTTCTTCAATCAGCAAAATCTGAAAGTTCATGTTTCCTTGGTTTTGCCAAGCAACTTGTGGACAACATTTAAACACTGAGTGTTAAACCATAAGGAGGAGAGATATTTGGGATTTATTTGTACCTAATTTTTATTTTGATATTTCTCAGAGATTTATTCATTTTAAAGGCAGAGTGACAGAGAAATGGAGAGAGAGAGAGAGAAAGAGAGAAAGAGAGATCTTAACCTGCTGTATTTGTACCTAACTTTTATTGTAACGGTTTTCTTAGAGGTACACAGTGATTAGCCTCTATTTAGATCATTGTTGGCCTACGTGCAATTCCCCTCCACCTCTCTTTTATAAATCACTACTTGATGAAGTAACCAGGGGACCTTAAACTTCACCAGACACAAAGATTTCCAGTGAGGACAGTTTATATCTCTGCTCCAAAGCAGTTAATCTACAAGTCCCTCAAGTCTTAGGCGTTAGTGATGGCAAAGCCCCACATGAGGTCATCCAGACCATCCCTTGGAAGGCTTGTCTCTGCAGTGTTTGATGTTTGCTTTTCTTTGTTTAGCCCAGTCCTATTCACCGACTTAAACATATTAAAATTTAAAAGGTATACTGGGAATCTCAGGAGTTTCTTCTCAAAGAAAATCAGCAGATAATAAAACCGTGGAAAACCTGAGAACCTTATTTTCCCGAGTCTCATAAGAGGCAACAACTTTCAGTTTTAAGAATGCTTATTTATATTTAACCCAAAGACCCCAATCTAATATATTTAATAGTTGAATGTTTTTGGCTTTTATTATTGCATGCATTAATTGAATTCAGTGTTCTGAGAATTACCACTTAAAAGATTTATTGGAAATAGACCTCTGGATGTCACAGGGAGAAGATGGTCAATACAGAGAGGCATGGCAAACTAAGACCACAGTGCTTGCAAGTAAGGCAGAGTGTTCCACTGCCCACACCCAACAGCAGTCACACTCTCAGGGATCACAGATCTACCAGGTGGATGTTATAAAATAATCACACTGGGGGTGGGCATTTGGCATAGTGGTTAAGACTTCACTTTGTATGCACACATTCCAAATTGGAGCCGCTGGTTCAAGTCTCCACTCTTCTTTTAATCCAGCTTCCTGCTAATGCACAATCTGAGAAGCAGCAGATAATGTCCCAAGTTCTTTGGTCCACATCGCCCAAGCGGGAGGCTCTGATGCAGTTCTTGGTCTGGCTGAATTCTGGTTGTTGGGAGCATTTGGGGGAATGAAACAACAGATAGATCTCTCTCCTCTCCCTCCCCACAATTATGCCTTTCGAACAAAAAACGAAAATGTATAATTTAAATAAACCAAACTGGGTAGAGTTTGACTTGAAATTCCTGAGAAAGCTGAAAAACCCTGGCAAGCCCAATTGTTATTGGTGCTGGTAATTTATACAAAAGGCACATGTAAATTAAGTAGGATTTTAGACGTTTAATATGTAGATATACAGATTTACAATAATAACAATTGCTTTATTTCTGACTCTAAATTAGCGATCCCTTTTAACAATTCAGATCTAGATACAAGAAATGACAAATGTAATTATCACTTTTTTATATTTCTGCCTCTGAAAATGGTTAGTGTGTTGCAAACTATGTCTCTTCCAAGAAGATCTAGAAAAGCTCCAATGTACTTTTAAATGTTTGTACTAAATGCAGTGGTGATTTGAAGGGTCATGAATAAAAAAAAAAAATAGAATGCTCAGAAATGTGAGGCTCACACGTTGGGCTACATAGTTTGCAGATGCCCTTTGTAAAAGTAGATACGAATTTTTTCTTTCTCTTTCTTTTTTGATGATGTTGTTTCCCAAAGCTTAATGACATATACCTCTATCAACGATAGAAGAACTTCGGTGGCAGTATATCATCACCAAAATTTGATACCATCAGATATTTATTTCCTTTTCAAGATTTATTGAGGTATAATCAACAACAAATAAAAATTGTACATAGTTACTGTGGAGAAGGTAGTTTTGATATATGCACACATTATGAAAGATTATCAAATTCAAGCTAATGATTCAAGCAAATTCAAGCTAATGTATTATGGTTAACATTAGTCACCATTCTCTTCATAAGGCCTCCAAAACTTATTGATCTTTGTTAGCTGAAACTTTACGTTTTTGAACAACTCACCATTTCCTTGATCACCTAGCCCTATATCATCAACATTCCACTCTGTAGTTCTATGAGCTCAACATTGTTAGGGTTCACAGATAAGTGAGACAATGCAATATTTTTCTTCTGTGACTGGCTTAATTCACTCAGCATAAAATCTTTCAGAGTCATCCACATTTTCACAGAAAGCAAGATTTCTTTCTTCTTAAAGGCATTTGTGCACGCCTGCATTTCTTTATCCACTCACCCACTGAACACTTTAGTTGACACATCTCATATCTTGGCTACTGTGAATCATGCTGCAATGAACACAGAAATGCAAGCATCCTTTTGAGTGACTGATCTCATATCCGTTGGATATATCACAAAAGTGAGATTGTTAGGTTATATGGCAATCCCATTATAAATTTCACGAGGAATAATCAAACTAGTTTTCACAATAGCTGCACCAAGTTACATTCTCACCAACAGTGTATAAAAGCTCCCTTGCTCCAAATCCTTACCAGAGCTTACATCTGCTTTTTTTTTCTTTTTTAAATAAACTCTGGATTTACGAGTTTGAGGTGATATTTTATTGTGCTGTAATTTGCCTTGCTCTGGTCATTAGTGCTGTTGAACACCTTTTCTACATACTTGTTGCCCATTTCTATATCTTCTTTTCAGGTTCTGTACTCAATTTTAAAAATATTTACTTATTTATTTATTTATTTACTTATTTGAAAGACAGTGTTACAATGAGGTAGAAGCAGATAGATAGAGAGAGAGAGAGTGAGAGAGAGGTCTTCCATCCACTGGTTCACTCCCCAAATGGCTGCTACAAAGGCCAGACCTGTGCTGATCTGAAGCCAGGAGCTTCTTCCAACTCTCCTACATGAGTGCAGGGGCCCAAGGACTTGGACCATCTTATACTGCTTTCCCAGGCCATAACAGAGAGCTGGATCAGAAGTGGAGCAGCCAGGATTCGAACAGGCACCCATATGGGATGCCGGCACTACAGACAAGGCTTTAAACCACTGAGCCACAGCGATGGCCCTTCTTTACTCATTTTTAGATGGGATTATTAATTAGTTTGTTTCCTTTTAAATTATTTGGATCTTTATATATTTTGAGCATTAACCCCTTATCAGGTGTAAATACTGCAAATATTTGGTCCCAGTCTGTGGTTTCTCTCTTCACACATGCTCTCCTTTGCTATGCAGAGATTTTTAATTTTAATTTAGTGCCATTTTTCTAGTTTAGCTCTCTGTGGTTTTAGAATCGTATGCAGAAAATCATTATCAAAACCAATATTAAGAATATGTAATATTTTGATATATTTTTCTTTCTAGTAGACTTATAGTTTCAGGTCTTACATTTAAGTCTTTAATCCAATTTGGGTTGATTATTGTAAATAATGTGCAATCAAGGTCCAATTTCAATCACCTGTGTGTGGCTATCCAATTTTCCTGATACTTTTGTTAATGTCAGTGTTCTTTCCCTATGTTGTGTTTGCTACACTTTTGTCAATGATCAACTGGTTGCAAACATATGCATTTATTCATGGATTCACTATTCGTTTCCAGTGGTTTATTTGATTTTTTTTTGTAACAGTACTATCCTATTTTGATTAATATAGCTTTACAGCAGATTTTGAAATCAGGTAATTTGATGACTCAACCTTTGTACTTTTGCTCACTTAACTTCTTCCTTTCTAGAGCTCTGGGACCTTTTGGAATTCATATGTATTTCAGCATTGCTTTTGCTACTTCTGTGAAATATGCCATTGGAATTTTGATGGAGATTATATCTAATCCACACACCACTTTAGATAACATGGACACTCTTAACAATACTAATTCTTCCAACCCATGAACACGGGGTATCTTTCCACTTGTGTCATTTCTTTCATCAGTGGTTTATTCTCTTCAGTACAAGGGTCTTACATGTCCTTGATTAAATTTCCACTTCTTGGTTAAATTTATTCCTATGTGTTTTATTTTTTAAAGATTATTATTTAATTTGAAGGCAGAGAGAGAGAGAGAGCAAAAATGAGAGTGAGAGCAAGAAAGTGACAAAGAGAGATCTTCCATCTGCAGATTCACTCCTCAAATGGCCACAACAGCTGGGGCTGGGAGCAGGCAAAGTCAAGAGCCTGGAACCACACCCTGGTCTTCCATATAGATAATAGGGGGTCAAGTACTTGGGTCTCTGCTGCCTCCTGGGTGCAAAAACAGGAAATTGGATCAGAAACAGAATAGCCAGGACTTGAACCAGCATTTCCATATGGGATACTGGTTTCACAAGTCGTTCCTTAACTCGCCATGCCAGAATGCTAGCCCCTAAGTGTTTTATTGATGCTATTCTACATGGGATCCTTTTTCAGATAATTTTTGTTGGCATATAAAAATATAACTGATTTTTGTATGTCGATTTTGTATCCTGCAACTTTATTAAATTTCTGTATTAATTTTAACAGTCTGTTGGTGAAATTCTCAGGGTTTTCTATATATAAGATCATGTCATCTGTAAACAATTTCATTTCTTCCTTTCTGATTTATATGCCTTTTTATTTCTTTATCTGGCCTATTTATTCTAGCTCAGATTACCAATATAATAGTAAGTGGAATTTACAAGAGTGGGCACCTTTGTCTTATTTCTGATTTTAAAGGAAAAGCTCAAAGCTTTTTAGTATTGAATGTTATGGTACCTGGGAGTTTGCCATACATAGCCTTTACTGTGTTGAAATACATTCTTTCTATACTTAGTTTATCGAGATGTTTTATCATTGAAGGACATTGAATTTTGTTAAATGCTTCTCTGTATCTATTGAGGTAATCTTGTAATCTGGATCCTTCCTTCTGTTAACGGGATGTATCATATTTTTTGACAGCCATACATTAATTTATTCTTGCACTGTAACAATAAACCTCATTTGATCATGGCACACAACCCTTTTAATAGACTGTTTAATTCAGTTTGCTAGCATTTTTTTTGAGTGTTTTTGCATCCATGTTCTTCATGGATATTGACTTATAATTTAACTTCCTTATAGTTTCCTTATCTGGCTTTGGTGCAGAGTGATGCTCACTGCATAAAATTAGTGTTAGAAGTGTTTCCTTCTCTTCAATTTTTTGGAAGAATGTGAGACATTTCGATACTATAATTTTATAAATTTTTTATAAAGTTCATCGTAGAAGCCATTAGGTTCTGCTTTTTCTATATATGAAAATTTTTGGTTACTGATTCAATCTCAACCCAATATTGATCTGTTCAGATTTTCTAATTCTTTTTTTAAAGATTTACTTATTTATTTGAGAGACAGGCAGAGTTACAGACAGAAGGAGAAACAGAGAGAGCGTGAGATCTTCCATCAGCTAGTCCACTCCTAAAATGGCTGATCTGAAGCCAGAAGCCAGGAGCTTCTTCCAGGTCTCCCACTTGGGTGCAGGAGCCCAAGCACTTGGGCCATCTTCCACTTTTTTCCCAGTCCATCAGCAGGCAGCTGGATCAGAAGTGGAGCAGCCAGGACTTGAACTGGTGTTGATGTGGGATGCTGGCATGCAGGCAGATGCTTAACCTACTATACCACAGTGCCAACCCTAACAATTTCTAATTATTTCTGATATAGTTTCAGTAGATTGTGTACTTCTAGTAGGTAGCTATTCCCTCTAAGTTAATCAACTTACTGAGAAACAATTTTTCATAGTAACCATTTTTAATCCGTTCAAATTTTTTTTTAATATTTATTTATTTGAGAGGTAGAGCCACAGAGAGAGGAAGAGACAGAGAGAGCATGAGATCTTCCATCTGCTGGTTCACCCCCAAAATGGCTGATCTGAAGCCAGGAGCTTCTTCCAGGTCCCCCAAGTGGGTAAGGGGCCCAAACACTTTGCCCTTCTTCTGTTGCTTTCTTAGGGCACAGCAGAGAACTGGATTGGAAGAGGAGCAGCTGGGACACAAACCAGTGCCCACTTCTATTGTAATGTCTCCACTTTTGTATATAATTTTATTTAAGTATGACTTCTTTTCTCAGTTAGGTTAAAGATTAGTCAGTTTTCAAAAAATTAACCTTGTTCCGCTGATGATTTCTACTATTTCTCTAGCCTCCATTTCATTTATTTCTCTTCCAATCCTTCTTATTTCCTTCCTTCTGCTAACTTTAGGCTGAAGTCATTCTTTTTCCAGTTCCTTGAAGTAGGTTCAATTGTAACCTGCTGAATTCTTTGTTAACATATGCTTTGATTGAGGGCATTGATACAATGAAATGGCTGATTTGTCAAGGTTCTCTAGACCATAAAGACAGAGGATGATTGAGGAACAATTCACACATTGATGAGACATGACAGCTAATCTAACATGTGTTTCTAACTAGGAGACTAGGCGAGAAAGGAGAAAGAGACATTGTTGGTGAAATTTTAAGAATTTGCGATTTCAATGATAGTTTTACGTACGTCAATTTCTTGACTGAGAAAATCATACAGTGGCGATGTAGAGAATTCGGTGATGCAGGCAGGACAAGAGAAGGAAGAACACAAAAATGTTTTAACAACTGGAGACTATGGAATCTGGGATTACTTTGAGAGGGAAACCAAAGAGTTCTATATACTTTCTGGCAAAGTGCATGCAAATTTGACCTAATTTCAAAACAGAGATAAATAAAAATAAAGGCACAAATTAAAAATATTAAACTAAATAAAAACTCAACTATATACTCTGTCCCGTGAGACTTAGGATGTCATTGTACAATTATTGATTTGGATATTTGGCAAATCAGTAATTCTTTGAACTTTGTTTCATATTTTTATCTTCCTCATGCAGATGAAAACAGCATAATTTTTTGCGACATATGTAATACTCTTCAGAATTTGGCTCCAGAACACAGTAATTAGTTGGAAGGTCCTCTGGAATTTAAGGAAGAGTCGGGTCATCTTTCTCCCAAGATGGAACTCAGCAGAATGAAGCTGACTAAAACTCGGTAGCTGAGTTCATTTGTTTATCAAATATTGGCTGACTGATGCCTGACCTCTTGGAACTAGCTGAGTCCCCTGGCTGGCTGGTTGGCTGAACTTCTCCTCTCTTTTCCCTCAACCCTCCCCACCAACTCCTTCTTCTGCCTGCACTTTTTTTGCTGGTTGGCTGCCCTCCCCAAGGCTACCGAGAAGCTGCCAAAAGATTGAGAATACCAGTAATGATAATAAAATTCAATCAGTACAGGCAGAGACTTCAGATAACAACAGCAAGAAAAACTCACATTAAAAAAAAATCATTACTGCACTCTAGAATATGTAGCAGTAAATTCTTCCAGTGTCTGAACTGGTTGACAATTCTACTTACTGTGAAGTAGGAGATATGTGGAATAATTTCAAGGATAAATCTTTTAGGGAAATATAATTATTAATTTCAACTACTAGAAAATTAGCAAGATATGATAAAGGAGAATAGGGGCAAGAAAATATTTAACCTCTAAGGAGCAGTTTCTATGTCTATGCACTATATGCTAGAGTTTTTCAATAATCTTAACATTCTTAGATCTCTGTAGTGAGGAAAACCACAGGATCACAGTAGCGGAGACAAATTACATCTGGAATGTGTCAGACTGCACAAGTCCTTAACCAGTTATAGACAACTTGGCAATCTGAACCCGCTTGAATGAATCTACTTATGGTATGTTTCATATTGGACCAAAGTGTTGATACCAAGCTGTCAATCCCTGGCACATTCATCTTTCAAGTTGGACAATCCATTAATTATATTTCATATTTTATTCATATCCTGAAACAATCAATATTTTCATTCAATCTGTGTGTCAAATGTTGGTATGTTAGGATTGGGATGAATTTTGCGTTATATTTATGTTAGTAATTAAAATTAAAATAATTTAATATTTTATAAAATTAACATTATACAATATGGCATGGTTACCTGGTGCATATCATATTCTATCAGGCACTATGGTTCTAGGTGAGTTTGTGTTCTACTTTGAAAAGTGGAGCTATATACATCAAGGGGAGAGTTCAAATAACTAGGAAATTTGAGATGTAATACGGGTCAGCACCTATTCAATCTCATTACCTAGGTAAAAATATCTTCCCTTTTACATGTTTGGAAGATCATAAAACCCATATATGTTTGGTGTATGTGTATGTGTGTTAAGAATTTCCCCTTAGTGAATTTGACTTAAATCACTCAATTTCACTATTAAGCACCATTTCTTGGCAAAGACAACTTTCCACAACTTTAGAAGTTGAAAACAATCAATTTATAACATGAAACAAAAAGCAATATTTGTTCATTAGTATTTAAGGTATTCTAAATTGTTACTACCCTTCAAATAATGAATACTTTCTATCTTTCCAATTACATATATATTAATTTCTATGTATGTAAATAAACAAAGTACCTTGTGATATTGTTAATACACACTGGATAAAGACATTAATAAGTTAATAGTGATTTCATGTATCTAAGAACCCCAAATCAAATCACAGAAAACAGGTCAACCAAAATAGCAGTTTAGGAAATTAAAAATACAATTCAGTAATTTTTATATATCAAGGTACTATCCACACATAATTTCAACCACTGGTTGTGAGAACTTAATATAGTGAACTAAAGTCAAGAGAAATAAAGTACCATTTTTATAGCCGCCCCCAAATTTAGATATTACATTCTATAGAAACAATTTTGAGTGATGTCTTTCTTGTTGCAGTACAAGCAAATATTATTCTTAAATTAGCACAGCACTACTAAAGCTACCAGCCAACACTCTCCTAATGTAAATTCTCCCATTCTTTTATTTATTTATTTATTTATTTTTACAGGCAGAGTGGACAGTGAGAGAGAGAGAGACAGAGAGAAAGGTCTTCCTTTGCCGTTGGTTCACCCTCCAATGGCCGCCGTGGCCAGCGCACCGCGCTGATCCGAAGGCAGGAGCCAGGTGCTTCTCCTGGTCACCCATGGGGTGCAGGGCCCAAGCACTTGAGCCATCCTCCACTGCACTCCCTGGCCACAGCAGAGAGCTGGCCTGGAAGAGGGGCAACCAGGACAGAATCCGGCACCCCGACCGGGACTAGAACCCGGTGTGCCGGCACCACTAGGCGGAGGATTAGCCAATTGAGCCGCAGTGCCGGCCCAATCATTCTTAAAAAGTATACAGCATAATTTGTATAGCTAATAGTTAAAACTGAGCTCTATGAGGTTACGTTAATGGGAACAAATTGTGAGAAGGGTAAAGGATTGTCTTTTCACACTGTTCAAGGAGGCTTAAAGATAGGACTCCAAATCATCTGACCTAAACTGATAAACTGGGAAAAGACCTAAGTTAAGTCACCTGTAACACTACATTATAAAATTGCAATGCTGTATGAGAAGTATACTAGGTCATCACTCTAAAACATCTCTAATAATTTACATGGCAATAATGGCAGGTCATAGAGAAAGGACTAGCTTTGGACAGAGATTAAGAAGAGATGCTTGTCTGAACTAGAGAAACGTTGGGAGTTTCTGACTACCTTCAAATCAGCTTTGCAAATCACTATGATAAAGATAACATAATAAAAGCAGCACTAAGATCAAGATGTATACAGAAGCAGGAAGAGTTTTAGTCCAGCACAGAACAAGAAATGACTATCAGTGGTTGTCAGTAAATGAATTTTTAAAGATGAGTTCAACTTTTATGCAACTTAGCCATATGCTATTTGATTTATAAAGTGGATAACATTTTAATATAACTTAATGATACCTAATATTTTAATTTTTCCTAAGAATAGAGTGAAATGGAAATATTATATTGAATAATCTTTGTTAATTTACTCTTGATTGGCTAACATTGTTTTTGTACAAACCCATGAAAAGGATCAAAAGCCAGACAGAGTGCTTACTTTTAAAGTGAATGAACGCTTGAAAGTGAAATCAGTTTTCTTGTTACACAGCTTGCTTCCGTCAATATTTTTGCCAATAGGAGAAGCTTAGATGTTCTTGATCATAATATCCAGAATTACACAAAAAAGATGGAAAAGGTTAACAAGATTGGTATCTTTTTGGCATAACGTCCACTTTGAATAAGTTTTTAGCAAAATAGAATTTAATAGGATAAGTAATTTTTAGAAGTAATGCATTTCATTCTACAGTTGGTAATTCTGGGATATAGTTGGTTCTAGAAGCTTGCAAGATGCCATCTACAGCTCAGTTACCATAGCTTCCAAGCAGATAATTATCAGGTGGTGGCAAGTAGCTGGTGAAACTCAAGATACATATACACAAATATATACATATGTATGTGTATATGTATGTGTATATATATATGTATGTATATATGTGTATGATTTATATATGTATATGTATATATGATTTATATACTAAATATGTATTGATATACATGTACTTATAAACATACATATGTATATATTAGTACATATGCTCTAAATATAGGCATATATGATTATGTGAACATATATAACAGTATGTATAAATATATGTACTTATACATATTATAAATACAGCTCTGCAACATTAGGGATAATAGCCAATTTTATAAAAGCAGAATTTCCTCAATAACTTAAAGAAAAATCAAATAAAAACCTTCCTGCACTTATTGCACTTACAAGCTCATAAATGAATCACATTGTAGGAAATGAACACCTTCTTAGAGTCAGAGACTTGTTGGCACCAGAAACATAAACGAACAGAACACATCCACCCAGCAGTCAGGAATTCAAATTAGATTTAGACATTGAGTGTATTCCTTTGGCCAACAAAAGGAATGTTTTTTAACTTCATCAATGAATGGTCAGGTGTAACAGAGTGTATCTGAATTTGAAGAGGATTACAAGTGTTCTAGAATAACAGACGGTATCCCAAAAATGTAAATCAAGTGGCCAAGAATGTGTTTTAATATTTTTAATAGACCTATGCTTTGTCATAAATCTTTGTAGGGTGAGAGTTTTTGAGGACTTAATATATATATATATATATATATGTATATATATATGTGTGTGTGTGTATGAACTTCCTTTTTAAAATCAAAGTCAGCCACTGTAATTTAATATTTAGTTGCTAGAGACTAAAACTATCAGTGTTCTAAACATAATTGATTATATTTCATGGACTTTGGAGAATATATTTTCAATTATTAACAGTATAAAATATCATGTACTCTGTAACTGAATAATACATTCCACCAGTAATGAAAAATAGAGACACCTCTTAAACTATGTGATAAACTAAAAAAAATTTCTAACCAATTCTCTCCATAATCTATCACCAGGATACCACATATTTAGGACCTGTTGAAAATGAAAACACCAAGATTAAACTCACTGAGGTAGAAAGCACCGACATTCCTTTCTTGTTTAAAACTAAAATTATATGGACACTCAAAAATAAATCTTTTGGAGACTTTCTGTATTACCTATAGTAGAGATATGTCAACTCTATTATCTATTGAAATTTCAATTCCTTGATATTGACATGTGAAATAAAAATTACAATATAACTCCATAGTCATAAAAGTACTTTCCAAATATAAACCAATATAAAAATGAAGTACTACTTTTGAAAATTACATTATCAAGACACTTTTAAGTTTAAAAAAATCATGCCTAATCTTTACAAGAAATTTAAAACACATAATCTTTATTTACTTCAGTCCTTTATTAAATTTTCACTTTCTAATACATGAAATAATTCAAAATCAGTGCATACATATTAAATGTTGATTTGCAAGATAAGCGTCTATTCACAACTACTTGATTTCAAACATCTAAAATAATAGATTTACTCTTGAAACTATAAAATTAGATTTTTTGTATTGGCTTACATTTCTGTTAGGATAAAGAAGAAAATATCTTCATATCATAAAGATTATAAATATTTGTGTGCTGTTTAATATCACTACCACATATTATTTCAGTATAACACTCTATAAAAAGTACCTATAATTCATCTTGGCTTTCATTTTTTCCAGTTTCATTAGGTATAACTGACAAATAAAAATTATATATACTTAAGTCATACAATGTGACGCTTTCATATAGACATATACATTGTGAAATTGTTACTACAATCGAGTTAACATTTCTATCACCTAACAGTAATGTTTTGGATATGTATTATTTGATGAGTTCATTTAAGATTTATTTCCTTAGCAAACGTCAAGTCATTTTCTTTTTAATTAAAATGGCATTTCTTTTTCCTCCTTTGTATTTTCCCAATGGTCCTCTTTTTGCTTATTCCTCCAAGTTTGGCTTTATGAGATTTAAAGTATCCAAATATCAGATTTTAAGTGTTACTTGGGAAAATATTGCAATTTTAAGATCACATGCAAAAGAAAGACAACTGTTCCCTTTTCCTTCATTTTTGAGTTTGTATGTGTATTAATGAAACATTTCCTTAACATTATGTGGTTGTATTTAACCATTGAGAATCTTAGATATCTTTATTTTATTGTTTTTTTTTTTTTTTCCTATGAAAACAGACACATGGAGGCCGGCACCATGGCATAGTAGGTAAAGCCACTGCCTGCAGTGCCAGCATCCCTATGGCTGCTTGTTTGAGACCTGGCTGCTCCACTTTCGATCCAGTTCTATGCTACAGCCTGAGAAAATAGTAGAAGATGTCCCAAATGCTTGGGACTATGCACCCATTTAGGGGACCTGGAAGAAACTCCTGGCTCCTGGCTAGTGATTGGTGCAGCTCCGGTCATTGTGGCCACCTGGGGAGTGAACCACCAGATGGAAGGACCACTCTCTCTCTCTCTTCATCTGCCTCCCTGTAACTCTGCCTTTCAAATAAGTAAATAAATAAATATTTTTTTAAAAGACACATGCAAAAATATTAAATACCCCAATAAAGTCTTGAATGTTTGACAGTTTTTACATTAAAACTGTATTTTTCAGGTAAGTCAAATAATTCTGAAATTCCAAAAATTAACTCTTTTTTGAGTTAAGCAGAAAAAGAGAGAAAAAGTTTAATGACTTTTAGTAAAATGAAGCATGCTTCTGGGATGTGAGCTCTTTTGTCTATGGACTAGCATTACTAAACATTGATCATGACAAAGAAATGACAAACTCACACAGAAATCAACTAACAACAGATGCTGGCGAGGATGGAGGAAAAAAGCACACTAATCTACCTTTGGTGGGAATGCAAACTGGTAAAGGCACTATGGAAGACAGTCTGGAGATACCTCAGAAATCTGAATATAGGGGCTGGCGCAGTGGCATACTGGGTTGGTCCTCTGCCTGCGGTGCCGACATCCCATATAGGAGCCGGGTTCTGGTCCCAGTTGTTCCTCTTCCAGTCCAGCTCATTTCTGGGGCCTGGGAGGGCACTGGAGGATGGCCCAAGTGTTTGGGCCCCTGCACCTGCATGGGAGACCAGGAAGAATCACCTGATTCCTGGTTTAGGATTGGTGCAGCACCAGCTGTAGCAGCCATTTGGGGAGTGAGCCAACAGAGGGAGGACCTATCTCTCTGTCTCTCTCTCTCTCACTGTCTGTAACTCTACCTGTCAATAAATAAAAATTTTAAAAAATCTGAATATAGCCCTCCCACATGACCCAGCCATCCTACTCCTCAGAATTTACCCAAGGAAAATTAAATTGGCAGATTAATTGGCTATTTGAACCTCAATGTCTATTGCAGCTCAATTCACAATAGATAAGACACAGAATCAACCTAAACGCCCATCAACAGAAGATTGGATAAAGAAATTATGGAATATGTAGACTATAGGATACTACACAGAAGTGAAAAAAAATGAAATCCGGTCATTTGCAGCAAAATGGAGGAATCTGGAAACATCATGCTGAGTGAAATAAGCCAGTCCCAAAGGGACAAATATCAATTGTTCTCCCTGATCGGTGACAACTAACTGAACACCTAAAAGGAAACCTGTAGAAGTAAATTGACACTATGAGAAACAATGACTTGATCAGCCCTTGTCCTGACTGTTGAGGAACAGCTTACTATTTTTTTCTTTTTAGTATTTTCTTTTTCTACTTAATACCATTGATTGAACTCTTTAATTAACACACAATTATTCTTAGGTGTTTAAATTTAACTAAAAATTGATCCCTGTTAAAAATAAGAGTGGGAATAAGAGAGGGAGGAGATATATAGTTTGGAACATGTTAACTGATCATAAAGATAGGATTTTGAGTAATAGGAATCACATACATAAGAACAATGTCTGCTAATAATAATTGATAGAATTAAAAAGGAGAGAATGGTCCAACATGGGAAGCAGGATACACAGCAGACTCATAGAATGACAAATGCCCTAAACAGCACTCTGGCTTCAGAATCAGCCCTTAAGGCATTTGGATCTGGCTAAAAAGCCCATTAGAGTTTTCCAGGCATGGAAAGCCAAAACACTGTGGCAAAAAATGACCTAAATGAAAGATCTCTGTGAGTGAGATTCCAGTGGAAAGAAGGGGCCATCAAAGAAGAAGGTACCTTTCTCTGGAGGGAGGAGAGAACCTCCACTTTGATTATGGCCTTGTCTAAATACGGTCAGAGTTGGTGAACTCAAGAGGCTTCCATAGCCTTGGCAGCTCACAACAAGAGCCTCGAGTGATTACTGACATCATAAATAAGGGTGTCAATTGTTAAACCAACAACAAGAGTCATTGTGCACTTGCTCCCCATGTAGGACCTCTGTCCTTAATGTTTCGTACTATGAGAATTAAAGGTAAGACCAGTATTCAAACAGTACTTTATACTTTGTGTGTCTGTGTGGGTATACACACAGTTGATCTTCTGTACAAAACAATAATTAAAAATGAATCTTAATGAAGAATGGGATGGGAGAGGGAGTAGGAGATGGGAAAGTTTGCAGGTGGGAATGTGGTTATGGGGGGAAGAACCGCTATAATCCAAAAGTTGTACTTTTGAAATTTATATTTATTAAATAAAATTTTTCTATTATAACTAACTAAATAAATAAAATGACAAACTGACTCCTACAACTTAAATAAATACCAAATATATTTAAAATTAGCATTTTTTCAGTGTCAAAAAGTAAGTTAGGATTTTGGTATTTTTAATAATTTTTTAATAAACAATATATTATGAACTTCATTTGTAAGCAAATATTTTATTTTATTTTTATGTGCTGAAACAGAGAAAATACTTGAATGAAGAATGAAAATTTTATTTTTTTAATTTTTTTATTTTTATTTATTTATTTATTTATTTATTTATTTATTTTTTGACAGGCAGAGTGGACAGTGAGAGAGAGAGACAGAGAGAAAGGTCTTCCTTTGCCGTTGGTTCACCCTCCAATGGCCGCCGTGGCTGGCACACCACACTGATCCAAAGCCAGGAGCCAGGTGCTTCTGGTCTCCCATGTGGGTGCAGGGCCCAAGGACTTGGGCCATCCTCCACTGCACTCCCTGGCTACAGCAGAGAGCTGGCCTGGAAGAGGGGCAACCGGGACAGAATCCGGTGCCCCGACTGGGACTAGAACCCGGTGTGCCGGCGCCGCAAGGCGGAGGATTAGCCTAGTGAGCTGCGGCGCCGGCCAAAGAATGAAAATTTTAACATGTAGTATATCTAAATACTTTTCCCTAGTAGGTAGAAATCTACTGCAACAATTTTTTTTTTTTTTTTTGGTTTCTCCAACTTATACAGTTGCAGTTCCTAGGTGATTATGTAATATTTCACAAAACCTGTCCGCTATTGATAGAAAATGCCAGCCATGCTTCAGGCAATAACAAGCAGCCTGACATCTTTGGTTTTTGTTACATTTGATGTTAAGAGGACTACATAAATATGTAAGCTGTTTTATGGTATTATTAAATGCAAACTATTTTCTATTTTGCTAGAAAGTACAAGAGGTCAATTTTCTCTCAAAAAAAGCCACATCTGGGTAGTGGTAATTTTTTTTAAGATTTATTTATTTATTTGAAAGTCAGAATTACACAGAGAGAAGGAGAGGCAGAGAGAGAGAGAGAGAGAGAGAGAGAGAGAGAGAGAGAGAGAGAGAGGTCTTCCATCACTGGCTCACTCCTCAGTTGGCTGCAATGTTCGGAGCTGTGCTGATTGGAAGGCAAGAGCCAGGAGCTTCTTCCGGGTCTCCCACATGGGTGCTGGGACACAAGGACTTGGACCATTTTCTACTGCTTTCCCAGGCCACAGCAGAGAGCTGGATCAGAATTGGACCAGCCGGAACTCGAACTGGCGCCCATATGGGATGCCAGCACCACATGCTGCGACTTTTCACGCTAAGCCACAGCGCTGGCCCCATGTAGTGTTATTTACGACTTTGTTTATTTTCCTTGTTTTATTTATTCAGAATGAAATAACGTTTTGTTTTATTTCATTCTTGTCTATATGCTATTGGCCTAATGATATATACAATCTGATTTCTTATGCAGTAAAATTATTACATAAACAAAAATGTTTAAATAAAAAAGAATACATGTAGCATATTGTCAACAGTTCATGACATTTGTCGCTTAGCATTTATTATCTGTGAAGCAATAAAAATATACATTGATACATTTTTTCTGAGGAATAAGACGTGTATACTAGGGACATATGCTAATCAGAGAGTACTCTTTATTTAAAAAATCGCTAGTCCAATGATTACTTTTCCTAACTGAGCATCAAAACAGCATAGATTCTGAGTGGAATGACAACCACCTTTTATTTCCAGGTTGTAAATAAACTGAGAGGTAATAATTCTGTAATTCAGAATTCTATAATATGACGTAAAATGTTTGTATGCTTCACATACTTAGCAGAATTCCTTTGGGTAAACTGAAACATATAAAATCAAAATTCAAGACTTGACAGGAAAGGACAGGAACACAATCCTTAAGAAAATGCACCTGCTGTAATAGTTTAGATTGACACATGAAGCCATTGTGAAAATGGTTCTAACCAGGTGTTATTTGAGGAGGATAAATACAGAATACCTACTAAATAAATAAGATTTATTTATTTATTTGAACATCAGAATTACACAGAGAGAAGGATACCTACTAAGCACACTCAATCCTCCATTTACTCTTCATTCCTGTATTCATAAGCAAATTATTCAGTGTTACCAAGCATCAGGTCCTAATCTATGTAATATGTGTATATCAGTAGAGAGGGATAATGCCTGCCACCCAGGAGTGACAGTCTATCAAAGGCAAAAAATATTAAACAGATAATTTTTCAAATAGGTCTAACATTACAATTATAGAGAAGACATTGGGAGAACACATTGACTTCAATGAAAAAAATAGATAGGAAATGTAAGCAACTTTCTTAGTCTTTGTTAATGGATCAAGGAAGGCTACCCTGAAAGAGTAAGGTTCAATTTACAAGCTGACCTAAAAGTCCTATCACAGTAGGGAAAGAAGAATTTCCAGCAAAGAACAATTCTAGAAAAATCCTTACAGCGTAAGGAGGTTGAAATATTTGAAGAAACCATAAAATGTCAATGGGATGCTAGCATGTAGGA
This sequence comes from Lepus europaeus, assembly GCF_033115175.1. Lineage (NCBI taxonomy): Eukaryota > Metazoa > Chordata > Mammalia > Lagomorpha > Leporidae > Lepus > Lepus europaeus. The sequence goes on along the minus strand of NC_084834.1, from coordinate 51,027,462 downwards.
CAAACAGTTGGAGACAACACAAGAAGTAAAACTGGAGAAAAAGCCCAAAAAATAGAATCAAATTTAGCTGCAGCCTGGAGGACCTAGGGTGGGATTCTGAATGCTATCTTGAGTACAAAGTAACTACTGCCAAATTTTAACAGAGATGATAAGATGTGCATTTGAAATAAATCTGTTTGTTCTGAACACAATGGATTATATATTGGGATTATAAAGAAAAAGGAGAGACTAATCAGGAAAGTTCTGCCTTACTCAAGTAATAAATACTGATTATCAGGACTAATAGTGTCTGGAGGGGAGGAATTTGAGATACACTTCAGAGGCAGATTTGTCAGGACTTGTCAACTTAAGAGACATAAGGAAAAAAGATAAAATAGAGAAATAGAGCCAGGATTGAACCTATTCTAGTATTAACGAAGTTATTTATTGTAATAGGAGGTTTTGTTTGTTTGTTTGTTTTTTGTTTTTTGTTTTGTTTTTTTTTTTTTTTTTAATCTGAAAGGTTGGATTGACAGAGAGAGAGAGGAATGGGAGAAACAGACAGACAGACACAAACACACACACACAGGGACATCTTCCCATTCACTGGTTCACTCCACAAATGGCTGAAATGAATTCCAGCCTGGTCTCTCACATGCACAGTGGTACAAGCACTTGGGCCATCCTCTGCAGCTACCCCAGGCACCTTAGTATGATGCTGGATTGGAATCACAGCACGTAGAACTCTAATACACACTCCTTTATGGAATGCTTGCACTGGAGCAGTGGCTTAACCTGCAGCATACAATGCTGATCCAATACAGTAGATCTTGAAGAACAAATTTATCTGAGGTAGAATGCTAATACTGAACTTTTCACATATTTTGATTAAGATATTTGCATTGGAATGTTCAAGGGAACAGTAATGTGCAGAGTCTTCAAACAAGTCATGGGAAGAATTGGCATTTAGTCTAGCGTCTAAGACATGTGCACCACAATTTGGAGTGTCTGAGTTTGGTTCCTGGTTACGGCTCCTGACTTCAACTTCCCACCAATTTATACACTGGAAGGCACTGGTGAAGGCTCAAGTGACTGGGTTCCTGCTTCCCAAGTGAGAGACATGGATTAAGTTCTGGGCTCCCAGCCCAGGCCAGGACATTATCTACAGTTGGGGAGTCAATCAGCAGATGGGATATCTCTCTCTTTCCCTCTCTGTTATTTTTTTTAGTGTTTGTAATGATATTTATTTTTCTACCCAGCACTTACTATTTCTTTGTGTCTCTATATTTTTGTTTTATTTTTCTTTTAATTTTTTATTTATAAAAGGTGAACAAATTTCATATATATATATATATATATATATATATATATAGAGAGAGAGAGAGAGAGAGAGAGAGAGATTTAAGAGCACAGTGATACTTCCCACACTATGTTCCTTCCTGCTCATGCTCCTACCCTTTCTCTTCCTTTCTTTCTTATTCTTTATTTTAATTTTTATAATAATAACTTTCAGATTATTTTATATTCACAAGCTAACTTCTCTGTCAAGCAGAATTCAACAAGTAGTAAGCAGAAAAACCAGTGTTACTTGAGAGTAACACTGTAAGCAATAATCAAATATCAAAATGTCAATTTTGCGATTTTGTGCTCTGTATATTAATTACCAAAAAAAATACTAGAATCATATATTGGAAATTATAAAAGCGGCTGGCACTGTGGCATAGTGGCCTGCAGTACCAGCACCATATGGGCGCCTGTTTGAGTCCCGGGTGCTCTACTTCTGACTTAACTCTCTGCTATGGCCTGGGAAAGCAGTAGAAAATGGTACAAGTCCCTGGGTCCCTGCACATACATGGGAGACCCAGAAGAAGCTCCTGGCTCCTGGCTTCAGATCAGTTCAGCTTCAACCATTGTGGCCCAGTGGGCAGTGAACCAGCAGATAGAATATTCTCTGTCTTCTCTCTCTCTCCCTCTCTTTCTCTCCGTGTGTAACTCTGATTTCCAAATAAATAAATAAATATATTTATTTTAAATTATACAAATATTTTAGAATTTTCTTGCATCAAAATAAAGATCTTTTCAATTCCTTTTTTTCATGAACTTTTTAAACTATTCTTACAAAAGAGGACTGAAAATCCAAACTTATTGTCCTGTTGTAAATTTGTAAGTTGTGAAAGCCATTAAAGTGGATGTGATTACTTTGGAGAATGAATCAGTAGATCTCGCCAAGGTTTCAGCTGTCCAAAGGCAAAGCTACAGCCCCAAAAACAGCACTGACACTTAGAAGAAAAATCAATAGAAGGATCTTGCAAAGCACAGAATGAAAGAATGGCTAAAGAAACTTTGCTTTCTGAGCCAGTGTTGTAGTTCAGGGTACTGCTTCAAGTCCCAGCTGCTCCATTTCCAATCCAGCTCCCTGCTAATGCATCTGGAAAAACAGTGGAAGATGGGCAAAGTGCTTGGGTCCTTGCTCCGATATGGGAGACACAGAAGAAGCTCCCGGTTCCTGTTTTTGGTTTGGCCCAGCCCAGCCATTTTAGTCATTTGTGGAGTGAACCAGTGGGTAAAAGATTCTCTGGTTCTCTCTCTCTCTAACTTTCCCTTTCAATTAAATAAAATAAATATTTTAAAAAAGAGAGAGAGGGGCTGGTGCCGTGGTACAGTGGGTTAACACCCTGGTCTGAAGCGCTGGCATCCCATATGGGCACCGGTTCCAGTCCAGCTGCTCCTCTTCCTATCCAGCTCTCTGCTGTGGCCTGGGAAAGGAGTAGAAAATGGCCCAAGTCCTTGGGCCCCTGCACCCGTGTGGGAGACCAGAGGAGGCTCCTGGCTTCAGATTGGCATAGCTCCGGTCGTTGTGGCCATTTAGTGAACCAGCGGACAGAAGACCTTTCTCTCTGTCTCTCCTTCTCACTGTCTGTAACTCTAACTTTAAAATAAAATTTAAAAAAAAAAAAGACAGAGAGAGAAATTTTGCTTTCCTTAAATTTTTGTGCCTTTTTTTTCTTAAATGCATCACAAAAAGTTGAGTCTTGGTGTAAAAAACAACCAGATAAATGACCTAAACCAGTAAACCAATGTTACTTTCTAGTTTTTGTTGCCAGGAAAAAGGCTAAACATACAGTAAGCAATAATAACGTAATAAATGTTGTATTTAGTGGTAGAACTAATCAAAATGCTTCAGTGAAGTCCTAGCTGTGGTAGGCAGAACAACATCCCCCTCAGCACTGTCTGTTCACATAATTTGAGGACTCGGCATGCAGCTGCTGGGTTTTCAGTTGGAGGAAACAGGGCCTATATCAAGGCATGCAGGCATCCTCTAGCAACAGCAAAGGGCAAGGGGATAGGACCTCTCCCAGAGCCTCCGGAAGGAGCATCATCCACTGACACTTCGGATTTTAGTTCAATGATATACATTTGGGACGTCTGATATCCAGAACTGTAAGATAGTAAATGTGTGCTGTGTGAACACTCTATTACACTTCTGATACTTTTTAGTAACAGTAGTAGAAGCTAATACAGTGCCCAGTCACCTTGAATACAACCAAACGTCTCTTCCCTTTATCCTGTAGAAGACCAAGGTGGGAAGAGTAGACAGGGTCATTATGAGCCAAACAACAAACATGAAACAATGTCATGAGCACAAGACAAGGACCTGGGAGACAGTCCCTCCCAAGAAGATGACCGCACAAGTTTGTGTTCTGCAATCTCACATTGGTTTGTCAAACACAAACAGACCTATCATAGCAACTACACAAGGTTAGTAAGTAATGTCCATCACTCACATCAAGCGAGGAGGAGAGGAAGGAATAGAAGGTGGAGTCTGGTAGAGTCTGTTGTTCGAGAAGCTCTATTCACCAGGGCAGATGTCAAGTTCTTGGAAGTTGCAGCCCATTCAGAAGAACTTGCAGAGTTACTTGGGCAGAGTGTTGTGCAACAGCTGCCAGTTGTTACAAGTGGGCATCTGTATGCCATGTGTCCAGCATTACCTGGTGTCTGGGGTCTAACTTTCTTCTCTCTTTTTTTTTATTAGCCATTTTGGGGGAAGTTCTCTTCTTATTAAGCCCACAAGTCTCTATACTGTCTCTATACTATTTGATAAGTCCTTAGGTCATCCATGGAAGTGAGTCCTGATTCTGTGTGTTTATCGTTTAGTCCTTCATTGACATAGCTTGACTTTTCCAGAGCTACTCCATCTCATATTTCAAAATGGAGTAACTCTGGTCAACCTTGTTCATACTCCATTTATGTAGGTTATGGATAAAAACAGCATTCTGGTGAAGTATCCCTCCTGAGTAAGGAAGATTTAATGAGAAGGAGCTGGCAAAGAAGAGAAAAAGAATTTAAAAGCCCAAGGAGTGGTGTGGGTGGGAGGGTGGGGACTGTTGGAGAAAAGTTCAAACCCACAGCTGCAGGAGTCTCTGAAGGAAAAGGTCAACATCTCCCTGTGCTTCACGAAGAAAAGAAAATGGGAAAAGATAGAAACTTTCGAGAAATTGTTTTCCTAATTACTTCCGAAGCAAAGACATTGATTTAGGTTTGGGGCAGCAACAGGGTTCAAGTTAGGAATGGGTGTAGTTTTTAACAGAAATTAAAGGAATTATAAAGGAGAATGAGTAAAATAACCTCCGAGTGATGTTGGGAAAAAAATGGGGCTGGAAATGCATACTAAAATAGGGCAGATTTTGTTATCTTCCCTGCACTCTCAAGTGTCTCTTCAAAATCTTTTAAATGTACAATGCTCTTTTGCGTTTCCTTGCTTAAGTTGCTCAAGGTTTGATGCTCTCTCCCTTTAGGTTTCAGCTGTTTAAAGGCAAATGATTTCTAAAGCACTCTCTCACTGACAGGTCATGGGAATCCTTCCCTTCTTGCTCATCCTTCTGGAACCTAAAGCCCTGGACCAGAGGGCTTATGAAGTACCAGATGCATCTTTGATCAGACACATCTGAGAAAGGCATTCTACTCAAATAGAATTGTGTATAAGACTCCAAACATCCTTCCAGCACATCTTGAACTGTCTAAGAAAACCAGAATTATAAAACTGAAAATATATCCTGTGGATATAAATTCTAACCCACAATGTGCTAAAAGACCATTCGATATGCTATTATCAATTCCACCCTTAGGGGCAGTCTCTAAAGTTCTTAGCAAGCAGCAGAGCTCAAGTTCTGAGAATCTTTGTTCTCACTTTTTCTATTTCCACAGGCTGTGGCACAGTTCACAACAGAGTCTAACCCAAGGGTTAGGCATATGTTGTACTAACAGCAATTGTATGACCAAGTATCAAGAAAGTGTTGAGAACCACATTTGTAATGATAAACATAATGTATATGGATTTAAGTAGACCAAAAGATTTAAAAAAACATTTTGTTATAGCTTTTTTTTCCTTCTGGCATGTCAAACCATTTTTTAAATATATTTGGACATTTACAATGGTACAACACAGACTATATATGCTTTTTCACATGGTAGTATGGAACTTAGGTCTCTACTTCTGGTCCTATTTTTTATGGTATTTTTTAGATGTGATGCAGTTCATTCATGAAAATTGTTAGCATCTGAAACCACTTATTGTCCTCAGTATTTTCCAGTATGAATTCAGAAAATTGTGATACCTTATAGAATAAATAAATCTACCTATGGAAATAATCTACCCAAACTCTATCACCATATGTCAGAATTTAGAAGTACTCTATTTAGCAGAAATAATACAAAATGGGATGCAAAGGTGCCCAGAAAGGACAAATATGAAAAATAGCCAGGGTGTCTGCACTGCAAAGATTTCATTTCACTCAATGCCTTCACATTTGAAGTCTTATGAGCATGGCTATGATTTTAAATACTAACTTATAGAGAAATATAAATAGTATTCCTGTCTTTAATCTGTACTTCATTGTTTGAAATTATATTTATTTTATGACAAATTACAACCTCATAAAAGAAATAATATCCAGTTGTTTACAAATTTATCAAGAACTAATGCTGTTTATAAAGATTTATTTAGGGGCATGAACCAGCAGAGGTGGAAGATGGTTTCTCTCTCTCACTCTCTATCTCTCTCTCTCTCTCTCTCTCTCTCTCTCTCCCTCTCTCTCTCTCTCCCTTGTCTCTCTCTCTTTCTGTAAACTCTGCCTTTCAAATAAATAAATGTTATAAAATGAAATTATAGGATCAGATTCCAAGAAGGCTGAATAGGAGAAAAGATGTGCTGATTTTGATAAGGGGAAGATTCAGAAGACAAGCAGAGGAAGTATATTCTCAGGGGAGAATTGGAGAGTTTGCAGTGGAAATTTTACAGAAAGAAGAGGAATGCTATGGAGCAGCATGGAAAGAGCAGAAACACAACAGCAAGTGGGGACATCGCATATGACTCCTACAGCCAGGGGTTGGAGAAGACACCAGCTTCTAAGAGCAGGGTGAGGGCAGATAGCATTAGCCCACACCACTGGTGATACTGCATGAGGGAGAATCCTGTGGACCACACTGAATTTGAGTCTGGCCTGGAGCCCCAATGAGGGGCAGGGTAGTCATCTAAACCAGTGAAGGAAAAGCACATTTCTTTCTCCCCATGAACCCAACCAAGGCACCTGCCAACCAACAGGGGGACAGTGACATCTTGATACCTATAGAGGCTGTGGTAGCTCTCATGTGCATAAGCAGGGGACTTTATCAAAGGCATAAATCCACATTTCCCAGTGACTTTGAGGCTGGCTGGGAGGGGGCGGGTACCCACTTAGGATTGTGAGGTGCCCCTCACAACTTATCACAGGCTTCCAGGCTCACACTGCCAAGGCAGAGCACCCATAAGCAGTTGGCTCTGGGAATGTCTTTGCTCTCTCCATGGACATGGACAGCTCGTGGGGATCCTCTGTGCCCCATGACTGTGGGAACCTTCTGCACTATACCTCTAGAAATTCTGTGACGGCATGATAGGGAGTGCGGTGTAGCTGGGTCTCTAGGCAATATCTGTGTCTGACATCAGAGCCTGAGAGCTCGCTGACTACCTGGGGAAGGGCATTGCAGAGGATTCTGTGCTCATACTGAGGTCTGCACAGACCCTTTGTGCAGTTCATGTGCCAGTGTGTGTGAGGGTTGCACCCACTGTGCAGTAACCTAGGCATTGATCACCTTGGAAGAGAGGGGGTGAGGAAGTGATTACATCAACAGCCATGATCATATCCTGCTCCCTGTTGCCAATAGAGATCTACCACTCCCTACTTGAGTGTCACCCTGGATTCTCCTCTGATCCTTGAGCACTGAACAGAGCTCTGTGGTCCCACCCCATACATGCCTCTGGGTATTCACTGAAGGAGGAGACACTGCACTAAGCCACAGAGGCATAGTTAAAAGATAAAACCAATCAGTGGAGAAAAACAACAAGTGTTTTAACAAACGCCTAGAAATAAATGCAGAAATACAAGAAAGAAAAACAAGGAAGACAATATGACTTCCCCAACGGAACGCAGCAACACTTCAATGTGAAGGTGAAGAGATTGATGAAATGCCTGAAAAGGAATTCAAAAGAATTATCATAGGATTACTCAGAAGCAATGAGGGGCAAATTCATGAGTTAAAGAAATCCATATATGACTTGGATGAAAAATTTTCCCATGACATAGAGATTTTGAAGAGAAATCAAACTGAAATATTAGAAATGAAGAATTCAATATGTAAAATAAAAAATACAGTGGGAAGCCTTAACAACATTTATTTATTTATTTAAAAGTCAGAGTTACAGAGAGAGAAAGAGTAACAGAGAGATCTTTCATCCACTGGTTCACTCCCCAAATGGCCACAGCAGTCAGGGCTGGGCCAGACTGAAGCCAAGAACCAGGAATTTCACCTGGGTTTTCCATGTGCATGGCAGAAGACCAAGCACTTGGGCTATCTTCTGTGCCATTCCTAGGCACATTTTCAGGGAGCTGGATGAGAAGTGGAGCACCAGGACTTGAACCAGTGCCCATATGTGATGCCAGCATCACAGGCAGCAACTTAACCCACTGGGCCACAGCCCTGGCCCCAAAATTATTTATTTAAGTATAAAAAATTCAAGGGTTCAGAATTCTGAAATCCTAGATGATTTCTCCAGCTATAGGTCCCCCAAGTGATTCAGAAGACATCCGAATCAAATTCACAAGTATCACTGATTGGATTTCAGTCCAAAATTCTTTGCTTAACTCAGGCTAGAATATGAGCTTGGAGAAAAGACTCCATGTTCTTCACATGTTACAACAAGGTAATGGTAGCTAAAAGTTTTAAGTATTTTCATTAAGCCAAACTCTATTCTAAGCATTTTTCATGTATTGATTAATCTATTTTTCACAACAAATTGGAAAGACTCAATTCATCTTGTTTACCTGATGAGAGAGAGCTTCAATTTATTCCTAGACATTTGAATTCCAGAGACTGCAGTTTTAACCATTACACCCCACTTTTTCTCTCAATGTGACAGGGAAATTTACAGGTATAAAGAGGGAGAATACAAAGCAATTCAAAAGGCAGAAGTTTAAGAATCCATTTAATACAGAAGGAGAATACTGCAACTCGTGGCTTCTTTCTCTGAAAGTCCTATGAGTACCAAAACCCAAATGAGCCTATCAGAGTTTCCAATCTTTGGGGATGGAGGGGAGGAAAATGAGAGCAAATTGTCCATTAAACCATCTGTAGGGCATAACTTCAATCAAATTCTCAATATTTTCTTCACTAACATAAATTTCACCCAAAATAAGTTTAACGAACTACATCTTTGTCCATCAAGAACTGACCAGATCAAGGAAGAAAATTATCAGAACTTCAAAACAGTTTTCCTTTCTAATATTTATCACTGTTCTTATGAAATTATGTGAGATCAAAAATTGAACAGTTCAAATCTTCCTGTTGATTTTGTTATTAGAAGACTCTAATGGCAGTGCTATGCATGTGGCAAATTATTTTAAAAAGTCAGAGGTGCTTATGCTATCTTCATTTAAAATTTAATGTTTTGATCATCAATGATTTTTGCAATATTTTTATTTAAAAATATTGCACAGAAATATTACTTATTTTTGATACTAAAATTTTTTGGTTACTGAGGCTTGAACTTTTTTTAATATTCCTTTAAATTTTGTGTCCAAGACTAGTACCTCAAATGCCTCAATCAACTCCCAGGTCTTTCTTAAGGGTATGAGATTCTAGCTCAAAAACATGTATTCCATTAGGCCAAAGTTGTATTATTTACAAGTATCAGATGAAAATAACAAAGTGCCACGGATAATACAGGGTCACCTCACTACCCACACAATGCCCATAAAAATACACAATTCTCAGATTTGATACTTGAGTAAAGTTATATAAATCAAAATCCACATATTATCATATTATGTGCCCTATCATATCCTCTCTCAAATAGAATTACTTTAAACACACACACACATACAGGACATTGCTCTACTTTAAAAAATAATCTGATTATTCATTAATTTATTTTCCAGATAAATTTTAGAATTTGACATTATATATAAAATACATGTCAATGGGAATTTGTTTTAAAATCTGTGAAGTTTATAGGTTAATTTGAAGAGAGTTGATGTATTCGTATCCAGAAATATCTCTGTCACCGATTAGACAAAATTTATTCTGTGCCACTCAGTAAAATCTGGTCATGTTATTCAAGTATGCTATACATTTATATAAGTATGACATTTTTCCATATTTGTCATATATTTTGTTCCTATTTTTCAAGAATTGTTTCCGTAATGCATTTCCTAACAATATTTACGGTGTGTATTTTGCAGTCAAATGCTCTGCCATGGAACTATATTTTCAATGGTGTATATTTTGTTAACAAACATGGTAAAGTGGAAAGGTCAATACTCCTCAGTAGTACTTGTTCCTATTCTTGTCTTCTGTTTACTGGCCCCATAAACTTGATCAAATTCCTAAATATTTTTTTGCCCTGCATTTGCCAATGGGGAATGAACATACCCTGCTCCTGTTCCAGGAGGTTCAATTAAGACAATGTGTTGAGTAACCACTAAACTATAGATGATATAAATATCAGGATTGCATATAAAGAAACTCTCCAACTGGGTTTCCTTAAATAAAAATGAAGAACTGAGATTTACAACATTGACATGTTTTAAGAAAAAATCTTTTTACTTTATATTATCCAGATGCATATTTATGCATTCTACTTTCTTTTAAATATGTTCAATATTTAATCTAAGGATCATGAAATAATGGAAAATAATCTGATCTATATTTTGCTCTAGTATTTACTCTTATTTTATAATCTTATGCTAAAAGCACATCCTGAGAACATCAAACCTAAGAATTCTTCAACTTGTTCTAAATGGACCCTAAATTGACAAAGATACAAATTCCTTTTTAAATTTAATTTGAAAATCTGTAGTCTAGCTTACTTTTTCTTGTTTAATTTATATCTTATACAGAATACATAAAATAAAATGCATCTGTCTCATCATAAAAATGACATTTTGTCACATGTTCAGTGCCAAAAAAGTTAGTTCTGTAATAATTTTAAATGGATATGATGAACCACACTTGGGTATTACTATGATAGTTATGATGAGCACATAGTGATATAAACATGCAATTCCCAATAAACATTATGTATATACATAAACAAAACATGTCATAAAAACTCAGTAAACAACCGTATGTTAAGTTTGCAGAAGAAGCTAAGGACTGAAGTTCTTTTGGACAGCTTTCAATGGTGCAAAATATGTACAGGCATGGAGTGAAGACTAGTTTAAGACTGACATAGAATTTATCTGAAGGATGAAAAGCCAATCTGTATATAGGCTAATTGGCTAAATATTCTGAAAACAATACCCTAGCATTTGATTATTGTAAACTTTAGCAAATTTAAAAAATTTCATTTTTAATATCATATTCAAACTACAAACACCTAATTTATCTCTCAGTTCACTTACAAAACAAACTTTTTAAAAAAATTTTTCATAAACAGGGACACTCCAAATATCCATAGATTTTCTTTTAATGTGGTTATAGAAATGTTTACCTATTAACTATTACTACTTAATGCTCTCTAAAGTATAAAGAATTGTAACACTGAGTTCAATAATCTTAAATACTTAAATCTATCCCACAATAAGTACCACTTTTCAGATAAAGGTAAGTTGTTATTATGTCTTACCACATAGCATCATATAATTTCATGTTTTCTGTAATATTATATTGTGATGTTTTTGAAGGAAGCACTAAGCTTGATAAAAGTACATTTTATATTCATTGTGGGCATTTCTATTTAGCAAACCTGAAAGACTGGTTTTGATTATTTAAGTTTTACTCTTAAAAAAAAAACTGTCAATATCTCAGTGCCTCAAAAATCTGTTCTTATACCTTTTAAGTCACTGAAATTTTTAAGTGAAAAAGTTTTTAAAAAAATTAAAATACCTTTCAAACAAGATGCCATAATACGTCATTATATGAGATTAATCATTACCAATTTATCATCTAAAGAATTGTCAAACAAAAGGAGTTTCATATGGGCCATGTCACAGAAGGCTAAAGAAATGAGCCACTCACCTCCCTGCCCCCTCCCCAACTACAGAGGAAAATGAGAAGTAAATCAATTTGAATCTTTAAACATCACGTGGATTTCTTTTAGAATCATGCCTTTCCATGTAGTAGCATCCTCAATATCTCAGCCACTGAGAAACGGGGATTCTTCTATAAAGCTCTCTCAGCATGCCTATTCTGCTCACCACATGTGCCTTCTCTTGAGAATGTACTGGAGTGATCTGATCTGTTCCAGCACCGCCTCTGCTCATGGGGAAGCTCCTTTTCTCCTATGTCCCATCCACTTTCCTCTTCAAGTGGTCTCATCCACTTTCCCCCACAAAGATTGTTAAAGGCCAGAATTAAAACACTGCTCTTTTTACACGCAAGTGGGAAAACACTGAAGGGAAAGACAAGGGAGGAAATAATTATGGAGCCAAAATACAATGAGTAAATTAAGTGACTCTAGAATCAGATGGGGCATGAGTTTCAAATGTTCCCTGAACCACCTGGTAGTTTGTGTGATATCTGGTAAGTGGCTGACTTTGTCTGAATCTCAGTTGTGTAATCTACAAAGTGAGTTGACATAATTATGTCTTGCAGTTGCTAAAAATATTACAATGTATTTAATCTGTTACATAAAGGTTATCAGTAGATATCAGATTTTAAGTCAATATTCGTTTCCTATTTCTATTTTGAGAATAAAGTAGTAAAAATCGGAGGATAAAACTTAATCCACTTATAAAACAACCAAAACTAGATATTAAAGAATATCTTAATTGCAATAATAATACATAATGTTACATTAGCTCATCCATATTATCTACTTAAAAGTTCAGCTGAAATGCTTGAATATCTAAACTATTATAGGAGTTTAAAAGTAAATATACTTGTATAATATTTTTTATGTCTGGGAGATAAAAAATAATTATAAAAAAGGAGATTCTCATTGTTTACAATCTTCATTGATATTTATTTAATTTTTTGTCTGTGCTCTCTATTGATAAACTCTTGGTTGATCTATACTGCTAAACTTTCATTTAAAGCAAGTGATTTCTTTAACAAATTAAGCTGATTTTCCAAATTTGGTAGGTAAAAAGTCTGTAATACGTCATCATAGAAAGTTGAGGAGGAGAGAAGAACCATTAATTAGGGTCAGAGTAGGTACACTACAATGTTAACTGAATTATAGACATCCTAATGCTTCATTATTTCCAGTTACACTTACCTATTTGAGTACTATAGACTGCTGATCATAGAAAATGTAGCCCAAAGCAGTGTAGTCAAAGTGATTTAGTATAGCACATAACTGAAAATTTCTGAGCTGGGCTTCACAATGGACAAGATATGGGATCTAGAATCTACAGCCCCACCATTTCTTCCTTCATCTATGAGCCAGGTTTTCAGATTGACACCTCTGTGGGCATGGTACAACTGCCATCAGGGTCATGTTCCTCACTAACATCCAAGATATACAGGAATTTTTTTTTTTTATCATAACAATCTTCAAAAGTCCTGAGTGTCGGGGAACTACCACAGTACTAATTCTGGTGGTTCAGGGAATTCAATGTGCCGATTGGTTGAAGCTAGTGTTACTTCAACTAACCCCTAAGGTCCAGATATATCAAGATTGGCCCCTAGAAATCTAGATGGGGTCAACTACTACAAAATGGCATGATTGTTACACCTAAAAGAAATGGTAAGAAGGAATTTAAAGATACAACTTGAATATATTCTATGTGTATACATCAGAGCTGAAATTTTTGATAAATAAAATTTCATGATATAACTTCAAGCTTTTTGAGTGTGTCTGATGTATAGTTGGATATTATAATTAAAATTAGGCACACATAAGGGTAAATTCTTTTACTATGATGGTGCCACTGATTTACTACATGTAGGTAATATGACAAGTATTATTTGCATCTTTAAACAAAGTCATTGCTACTCCTGTCTCAAGATCTTTCAGGACACAAATTGTAAAATTGAAAACATAACCCTTCAGGAATATAAAATATGTAACTAGTCTGTGATCCTAGAGAAAATAGAAAAATTAATATTAAGAACAATAAGAAATGTTAGATCCCAGATTTCAATTTCTTGAAAGAACATAATGAGATTCACAAACAATTAAGTAATAATAAGTGCAAGATAATATAGGAAATAGCCAAGTACCCTTAAATTGCCATATGTGATCTCTGCCATACAAATCTAGATTGCTAAAATGGATTATCAGAGGTGAGGAGAATTTGAACAGGTGGTGACACTGTTCTATATGATGTTCTAATGGTGAATACATGATGTCAGCAGCACAAAGAGGGACATTTCATGACTGCAAATTTTCAAAAAGAAATCAGCTAGGAATTCAGTGGATTCTAGACTGAACTATAGAATGTGGTTGCCGGCACTGTGGTATAGTGGGGTAAGCCTTGGCCTGTGGCTCCAGCATCGCATATGGGCACTGGTTCAAGTCTTGGCTGCTCCTCTTCCAATCCAGCTCTTTGTTATGGCCTGAGAAAGCTATAGAAGATGGCCTAAGTCTTTGGGCCCCTGCATGCATTCGGGAGACCTAGAAGAAGCTCCTGGCTCCTGGCTATAGACAATCGCACTCCAGTTGTTGCAGCCACTTGGGGAATGAACCAGGGATGTAAGACCTTTCTCTCTGTCTCTCCCTCTCTCTGTCTATGGCTCTATCTCTCAAGTAAATAAATAAAATCTTTAAAAAGAGAAATATAGAATGACCAAAAAAATGTATGTTTATTACAAATGTATTAATCAACCTCACTATAAGAGTAAAGTTGCTGTAAGTTACTTAAGTAACTTAAGTAACATGGAGAGTATGAGACCTGAGGCTGAAAGAGCTACACATAGCCATATGTTCTAATTGATAAAGTTGTTTTCCACAGAGTATGGATTATCAGTTCAGAAACAACTCTAGGGGCCTATGCACAGCAGATTGAAGCCCTGGCCTGCAGTGCCAGCATTCCATATGGGCACTGTTTTGAGTCCTGGCTGCTCCATTTATGATACAGCTCCCTGCTAATGTACCTGGGAAAGCAGCAGAGGATGGCCCAACTCCTTGGGCCTCTGCACCCATGTTGGAGATCCAGAAGAAACTTCTGGCTCCCGGCTTTAGATCTGTTCAGCTCTAGCTGTTGTGGCCATTTGGGGTGTGAACAAGTAGATGGAAGACCTCTCTCCCTCTCTCTGTGTCTGTCTCTACCTCTCTCTGTAACTCAAATAAATAAAATAAATCTTAAAAAATAAAAAAGAAACCAATCTATTTGTATATTGGTATTAAACAGTTAAGTAAAATGATGGCAGATCTGAGGAGACAGCTTTCTCATTGCTGAAGTGGGAGTAAACAACAAATTAAATGTAGTCTAGAATGACTCATATGTTAATGGATTAGAGCTGGAGACATCAGCGTGAATTAATGTTTGGCCTAATACATTTACAGATGGTTGCCAATAGAAATATTTATAGATACATGTATACACTTGGTTAGTATTCACACATATCCAGGGGGGTTTCAAAAACTTCATGGACAAATGGAATCAAAAGTTAATTTGTGTGTGTGTATATATATACATATATATATATATATATATATATATATATATCCAAAGGAAATGAAATCAATCTGTTGAACTGACATCCTTATTCCCATGTTTACTGTAGTACTATTCACAATAGCCAAGAAATAGAAACAATCGAAGAGCTTGTAAACTGATGGGTAGATAAAGAAAATGTAATATATATATACACAATGGAATATTTTTCTGCCATAAGAATGATTAAATCCAGTCATTTGTGACAACATCTAGGTCACTATGTTAAATAAAATTAGACAGGCAAGGAGAGAGTACTATTGCATGACGTCATTTATACTCGGAAGATAAAAAAAAAAAATCTAACTCATAGAAATTGAGAGTAGAATGGTGATTACCAGAGACTGGGAGAGCATGTGAGGGGCAGGGGCAGGAAAGATTATTAAGAAGCACTAAATTATTGTTAGGTAAGAGAATAAAAGTTCTGGTGTTTAGTGTTCAATAGGGTGAATACAGAGAGCTATAGTGTGTGTGTGTATTCAAAGCTAGAAGAAAGGGTTTGGACATATTTTATTTCATTAAAAAAAGATGAGAATTATCTGAGGAGATCATTATTTTTATCCTGAATTGTACATTGCAGTTATAAAAGTATCAAAGCATCACATGGCACTTCATAACTACATACGATTTTCACTTAAAAATTCAAAAAAAGCTTTTAAAAGATAATGAAAATTCGCTTTGAACTGTGTGAAGTTGTTTCATATTCATTTATTTTGCCAGCTGAAAGGGTCCAGAAGCAACAACACCTTTGTCAATATAGCCGCAAGCATACACACAGCCTAGATCATGGCTTCTAATGTTATTTTCTTTTTTTAAATATTTATTGATTTGAAAGTCAGAGTTACACAGAGAGAGAATAAGAGAACAAGAGAGAGAGAGAGGGAGAGGTCTTCCATCTGCTGGTTCACTCCCCAATTGGCTGCAATGGCCGGAGCTGTGCCAATCCGAAGCCAGGAGCCAGGAGCTTCTTCCAAGTCTTCCACATGGGTACAGGGGCCCAAGGATTTGGGTCATCTTCTACTGCTTTTCCAGGCCATAGTAGAGAGTTGGATTGGAAGGACTCGAACCAGAGCCCATATGGGAAACTGGCACTTCACATAGCGGCTTTATCCTCTATGGCGCAGCGCCAGCCCCCTCTGCTGTTATTTTCTAATAAGAGGAATCAAGTATTCTTCAAAAAATGGCTGGTTCTATGTATGGGTAAGGAAATTTATGAGATGAACCTGGAGAACTCTGAGGGGCCAGGAAATAAGGAATGACACATACAAAAACAGAATCATGTGTTTCATCAAAGGAACACCAGGGCCATCTGAAAGAGCATCCAATGATCAAAACTAGACAGGGGCAGGCTTTGGCAGTTAAGATGTCATGGGGGATGCCTGTATCACATATCAGAGTGTCTGGATTGAGGCGGGTTCCACTTACAATTCATTTCCTGCTAATGTACACCATGGGAGACAACGGGTGATGTCTCCAGTAGTTCAGTTTCTACCGCCCATGTGGGAGATCCAGATTGAGTTCCTAGCTCCTGGCCTCAGCGTGACCCAGCACACTGAAATGTTCTAGTGCTCCACAAAGAGCCAGCAAATCTTTTCCTTTACCAGGCAAAGGCAATGCTTCCCTCCCCAGACTGGCATGTACATTTTCTTGCAACATACATCTCACTGAGTTTTTAATGATTGACTTGGATATTTGTCTACACCAGCGTGCATGAAATCCGAGAGAATGGAGTGATCTGAAATTCCTGCTTCTCTTTTCTTGGCATTTAAACTCAACACATAGAATGACTGAGTTTCCAAGAGCTTTGTGGATGTAGTGTATTCCAGCGGTAAGGAGTAGGAGTTCTGAAGTCATTTGTACCAGGTGCTTTTCTGACTCCATCACACTACACCAGGTTGTTCTGTGTTAGATTCTACAAGGCTGAGATAATAATGGTCCATACCTCATGGCTACATCATATAATAAAATAAACAATTGATCTAACATATCTAAAGGAGTGAACATTAGTTCACTCCAATTAACTTTAACTGCAAACAGATCACTGAGTACGAAGTTAATAAGACAACAATAATTATTGAACTACTGTTGTAGACAGATAAGTAAATTCCATTGAAACAGAATTATAAGACCAATTCCTATCGAAAATAAGTTCACAAATTCATAGTTAACTGCATGCGGTTGTAGTAAATGTTGTGTATATATCTCTGGTGGTTATACAGCCATATTGATTTATGAACTATATATATATATATATATATACCACATAACTTTTAAAATCTTACAAATAAACACTCTATATTATACCCAAGTGTTCTGTGGATGTGTTTTCATTAGAGGAACATGTTTTGACAAAGAGAATTGGGAAATGAAATTCTCTCTCTTCCAAGTTGTCCCACTTAATATATAGTAGCTATGTTTCTCCTAATTAAAATATATTAAAGTAATGTAAATTTAAAAATCCCTCACTTTAAAATCATGAATTATATGCTAGAGTGAAGAGAATACATGGACACTTACTAAACAATAAAAACAAAAGCAGAGTATATGTCTTTTTTTTGAATGATAAGAAAACAGGTACATCTCTAAATATCATTTGCTTATGAAGGACCCAATGAAGAGAGAAACCCTTCAATGTGGGGTCGATCATGTCAGCGTGGAAAGCAAAATTTAAAAACCCAGAACTGTTTCTGCAGTCCTCTGGCACAGCAGTTAAAAAACAGACCTTCAGTCATGGAGTTAATGCTTAAATTACATTCGGTACTGAGATTGCAGTAACCCTGTGCCAAAGCTTCTCCACAAATGTCGTGCAACTCTGCAGCCATGGTACTGAGAATGCCTCCTTTTAAAATCATGATCTATGAAAGCTTTTAATGTATTACTGAATTCAGCATGCCAGCTAAATTGATCATAAACTCCTGAAAATATGGAATAATGGCTTACAGTTGCACCTTCCCAGATGATGAAGTAGGGTTTATGGCAAGAACCAGAAGTTGATCTGCCATACACCCTGATCAGGCTAATTCAGCCAGAGATGAGCAAAGGCTGCCTGGAACTCAGCTCTTAAAACAATGTGACAATATAACAATTCCTTCCATCATGATGTTTCCTATCAGAAGACAGAAAAGAGCTGATTTCCAAATAATAATTGATCCCAGCATTGTGAGGCACAAGTCAGCCAAAACTTGTCTAATCTTTTTTTATTAGAAAATAGCTGCATATCAAAAATTCAAGTCCAGTTGTCTAGGGCTTTAAAATAATGTGCTAAACACACTGGAGCTATTGTATTACGGTCTCATCCTCTGATTGGCTGGCCAAGGATTTGGAAATCTCTCATCATGTTGATCTGTTTCTAGTATCCCATTAGAAGTTCAGTAATCTGGAGCACGCCACAAGTCACCAGCCAATCAGCACTGAGGGAGAGTACTGCCTTTGATGAAATTTAGGTGGAGAAAGTCCTGGCCCTGTATCTCCCTCCTTCAAAATCCTAGGCTGGGGTAAATGTTTTTCAGCACTTTCCTGTTCCCACCCCCCGGCCCCAACAGGCAGTTTGGGCAAAAACTGTAGGGACGCTGATGAGAAATAAGACAAGCATTGTCCTGGTTCCTGGGGGACACAGGAAAGGTTATACAGGGCCTTCAAAAACTGCTGAGGACAGTACTTTCATCCCTCAGTTGTAAAAGGAAGAAAAACATAATGGAGAAAAGGATAAAAATATTTCAATGAGCTGCAAAGGAAAGGGCAACTACACAGTTTTTCCAAGAATGACAAAGGATTTTGTCATTTGTAATTAAAATTTTTGGTGTTAATCAATTGTGCTGATATAAATTACAAATAACAGTTAAACCATAAATACACTGCTGGTCTATGAGAAAAATCACCCAAGAATTATATCACCTTACAGATTCATTTCTCCCATGAACAGCAGAATTCATACAGAATGCAAAACCCACTTGAATTTAATCAGTTCTTTGTTCATTAAGCAACAGCTGAAAAATCGCCTTCAAGTCCCCTACACTGCCAGAGTGTATAGTACCATGTATACATTCACTGTCAAATTGGTTTAAGCTGATAACTATAATAAAATCTCAGCACTAATATGAAAAAAATGCCTACAAAAATAAAGGTGATATGCTATTTATGAATCAGGAATATATCCTTTCTAGGTAGGTTTCAACCTCAGTTTTTAGAAGAACATTATGTTTAAAAGAGTTGCCTATTACTACAGAGTTCTTGGTAAAGGAGTCTGGATAATTTCATTCATGGGGTTTAGGATCCTGTAAGAACAGTAACCATGCCCAGAGAAGACACTTTTGAAAACACACTTACCATAAAACACAAGGACACATATAGAAAGCATTACTTTAAAAGACAAATAGGGAAACTCACTATAAATTAGTTTTTAAGAGACAGCATGAACTTGAAAACCTCAGAAGGTACAGAGAAAACTTGATTTTGTTTTTGGTTTAGGGTTTTGATTGTTTTCGATGCTTGCTATATATATATTCCAATGTGTTCTGAGATATAATCAAATTATAATTGCCAGTCATTGTACATTTTATCTGTTACTCAAAACAAAAAAAATGTATACAAACACACATAACCATCCTAATTTTCAACTATGTGGTATTATATATTCACATGGATCCATCTGGCTCCAGTAATAAATTCACACTGACAGATAGGAATGGAGTGTGGCATATCCACAAAGCAGCGGGGGTCTTCTTCTATGAAACTTTGTCTGACACTAGCCATGCTCTAGTGAGTGGTCCGATCGGATGACCTTGGGCATTCAGTATGGCACTGTGTTCAAACCCTTATATCAAGTCATATCATTGAAATAAGATCACAAGGAAAGAATTTTAACAATTTTAATTGGCTGAATTTAGCACTTTATACTTTTCCTTTAGTAGTAGATAAGAAATAGTTTCATTCTATGCATAACAAGTCAGACAGGCTTGAACATAAATTCTTATTTAACAGATCCTTATTTGTGCCATTTCAATTTGGGCTCATATTTGCAGAAACACAATTTGTTCTTAATTATTTCCTTCATGGAATGTGAAAGTATCCAACTGAATCAACGAGGTAAACCTATTAGCTTTGAGTTTAGGGACTGGAAAATATGTCTCCTAGTAGTGCAGAGACTAAGGCAAGGCGAATGAAACACAGACCACTTCTCAGAGTTCTACAGTTTCAGATAAATACTGCTCAAACTGAGGTACTCAACCAGACATTTCAAATGCCCTCTTGCTAACATATCTTCATAATGTATGCATGTATGAAAAGTCATTATCAGCTTCTTATATAACTAGACATGCCCTTATCTATACAATTCAGTAATCACACTCCTTGTTATTTAACCAAAGGCATAAAAAAAAGTCTACACCAAAACACGTACATGGGTGTTTACAGCAGCTTTACTGATAACTGTTGAGACTTGAAAGCAACTAAGATGTCCTTCAATAGGGAAATGGACACATAGCTCTAGTACATCCAGACAACACAACAGTATTCAGTGCTAAAAAGAAATGAAGTACCAAGCCAAGGGAAGACAAGAAGAAACCTGACCGTGTATCATGTTGTGAAAGAAATACGTCTCCACAGGCTACACTTCATATATTTGGTCTACTATATTATTCCAAATATATGACATCTATGAAAAGACAAAAGTATGGGATATTAAAAAGATCAGAAATTGTCAGGGAGGCAGCTCTTAGAAATAAATAGGTGGGGCACAGAGGACTTTGAGGGCAGGGAAATATGGTATTTGATATAAGAATGGAGATAATGGCCATCGCCACGGCTCACTAGGCTAATCCTCTGCCTGCAGCACCGGCACCCAGGGTTCTAGTCCCAGTTGGGGCACCGGATTCTGTCCTGGTTACTCCTTTTCCAGTCCAGCTCTCTGCTGTGGCCCGGGAGTGCAGTGGAGGATGGCCCAAGTGCTTGGGTCCTGCACCCGCATGGGAGACCAGGAGAAGCACCTGACTCCTGGCTTCGGATCAGCGCGGTGCGCCGGCCACAGTACACCGGCCACAGCGGCCATTGGGGGGTGAACAACGGCAAAAGGAAGACCTTTCTCTGTCTCTCTCTCTCTCTCACTGTCCACTCTGCCTGTCAAAAAAAAAAAAAATGGAGATAATGACATTAGATATTTGTCCAAACCCATAAAATCTGCAATGCTAAGCATGAACTTTTATATAACCTATGAGTACTGGGTGACAATGATGTGTTAATAAAGGTTCGTCAATGTCACTAGACATCCTACAGAATTGCAAGAAGAGGGGTGGGCATTATGCCTAGTGGTTAAGACTCTGGTTAAGACACCTGTGTCCCACGTTGAAGTTTGACTCTTGCCTCCAGCCCCTGACTCCCTTTCTGACAATCCAGGTCCTATAAGGTAACAGTGATAGCACAATTAACTGGGTTCCTGCTACCCACATGATAAGCCTGGATTGAGTTCTTAGCTCCTGGATTTGACCTAGCCCCAGTCATCACAGGCCTTTGGGGAGTAAATCAGTGTATGGTTGTTTTTTGTTTTTGTTTTATTTGTTTGTTTTGAGAGTGTGTTTGTGCATCTTCCTTCCTGTCGAATAAATAAACTTTAAAATGTTTTGTAAACATAATGAAGTTATGGTGTTCTCTTGAATAGTAGGGGGGCTATAGACAATGATAACTAATATGTATTTCTTTATAAAACTACAAATATTTTGAATGTTTCTAATATAAAGAAATATTATATGTTTGAGAAAATAGAGATTTTTACTCTCACATTAAGTAGTACTCATACGAATAGAAAAAATAACATAAATATATATAATTTTGTGTTTTGGTTAAAATAAAATTTATTTAAAAAGATATATCAAATTTATAAATCAGTGTTTACACCTTATGGGGAAGATATGGTGGTACAGTGGATTAGGCCACTGTTTGGATGCCTACAGCCCGTATCCGATTGCCTGGCCAAGTGGAACCTCTACTTCTGATCCAACATCTTGCTAATGTATCTAGGAGGCAGTAGATCATGGCACACAGATCTGGGTTCCTAAAAATCCTGTGGGAGAATAGGGTGAAGTTCCTGGCCCTGGTTTTTGTCTAATAATTCAGCCTTAGCTGTTGTGAGCAACTGGAGAGTAAACCATCATATGGAAGCTTTTCCTCTCTCTGCTTCCTTTTCTCTGTGCGTCATTCTGCATTTTAAATAAATAAATAAAACTCAAGAAAAATTTTGCAACTTAGGAACCTGAGGTTTCAATTTGAGCCAGATGTTTCATCCTGTATCATATGTTTAACTAATGCTTCAAATCATTTATTAATATTTAAATAAAATTTTCCCATTGGTGGGCATTTTAAAATTAAAGTGATCAAATAAAGGGTTAAAGGAATCCCTAATTGTTGTCATCCTCAAGAATTCAGTTCTGTGCTTACCAGGGAACACCTAAGGATGTATATGAAGTTATATTTTTTCAGATGAATTTCACAGCAAAATTTAGTTGTTAGAGAATGTGTAAAAAACTACTGAGGAAATCTTTCCTGCCAAATTCTCAGCATATTGTTCATCTAGAAACCCTAAAAGAACCAAGTTGATTACATACCAAGAAAGAAAATCTAAAGAATTAGACATGAATAGAATCACTTTGTTATTTCCAACAGTGGCTCACAAATATTCATTACATTTATTTGTGACATTATGTTCTTAGGAAAAAAATATGCTGAGCACTATTTATGTCTATATACTTCCTTAAATACTAAAATAATGATAATTATAAGAACAACCTTAGCACTACACAGTAATTATCTCAGGCTCATTACCTGTGCTATACTGCTTGAAGCCATTTACGTAGATTATGTCATGCAATTTCCATTACAGCCCTTGCAAATAATCCTTTAATCTTTCCTTTATAGATGAACAACTTGAGGAATAGTGAAGTTAAGCAATTTCCTGAAGATCACTTAATTTACAAGTGATGAAATCAAATTAAAATTCAGTTTTCTCTAATGCACTCTTTTGTAGCCTATTTATCACTACTTAGGAAAACAAGAGGATATTTTCTTACAACACTTACAAAGCAGAATTTACAAAGAAATAATAAAGTGTGGTAAGTGCTGCCAGAGAGAATTACACAAGTTGCCATGTGTTAAAGTTAGGAGGGAATTCACAGAGAAGCCAATATTGAAACAGGTTTTGAAAGGTGAATCATGCATGGCAAAGAGAAACAGAGAAGTATACTCCATGATGTGAGCAGGTAAGAGGTATGAAAAATTAATTAAGGTGAGCAGACATTTAGTACACATTAGTAAAAGATAACGTAACTTATTAGTACAAGTTTAAGCAGATATGCCTTATGTCTGACTACTCTTCAGCTACAAAATATTGTATAATTAATTTATATCAATATGGCACATTTATATAATCACTTCCCAAACAAAATGATTGAATGATGGCATTACTGTATCCTTTTATTTTTTTATTTAGTAAATATAAATTTCCAAAGTACAGTTTGTGGATTACAATGGCTTCCCCCCCCCCATAATTTCCCTCCCACTCGCACCCCTCCCATCTCCCGCTCCCTCTCCCATTCCATTCACATCAAGATTCATTTTCAATTATCTTTATACACAGAAGATCGATTTAGTATATATTAAGCAAAGATTTCATCAGTTTGCACTCACACAGAAACACAAAGTGTAAAATACTGTTTCAGTACTAGTTATAGCATTAATTCACATTGTACAACACATTAAGGACAGAGATCCCACATGAGGAGTAAGTACACAGTGACTCCTGTTGTTGACTTAACAATTTGACACTCTTGTTTATGGTGTCCGTAATCTCCCTAGGCTCTTGTCATGAGTTGCCAAGGCTATGGAAGCCTTTTGAGTTCGCCGACTCTGATCTTATTTAAATGAGGTCATAGTCAAAGTGGAAGTTCTCTCCTCCCTACAGAGAAAGGCACCTCCTTCTTTGATGGCCTGTTCTTTCCACTGGGATCTCACTCGCGGAGATCTTTCATTTAGGTCTTCTTTTTTTTTGCCAGAGTGTCTTGGTTTTCCATGCCTAAAATACTCTCATGGGCTCTTCAGCCAGATGTGAATGCCTTAAGGGCTGATTCTGAGGCCAGAGTGCTATTTAGGACATCTGCCATTCTATGAGTCTGCTGTGTATCCCGCTTCCCATGATGGATTGTTCGCATTACTGTATCCTTCACACTAATTTTTCTCCTTTTATCTCATAATAATGTTTTGGTGTACACAGTGTATTACTGCTGCCCTGTCTTATGAAGAAAGAGAAAAAGAATTCCCAAGACCACAGAACTTGTGGTTTTACCCACAGAGACTATGCTCTTCCTCACTATGACATGCAGGGGGAAAGGGACAGTATGTTTAAGCCCATCAAAACAGTTGTGTTCTTTACTCCTTGTACTAAGTTTCAAAGAAAATCAAAGGAAGGTCATCTCCCTATCTGAGCAGTCTTATGGTCCAGGAATTATCAAACTGTAATAGAAGAACCAAATCCAGAGAGTTAGCTGTTTTTGTAAATAAAGATTTTTAGGAGCACAGCCACAATCCTTCTGTCACATGAGGATGATGGATGAACTCATGACAAAAGCAAAGGAAAAAAAGTCTGTCTCACAAAGTCTAGAACTCTCTCTGGTTCTTTGCAGATAAATTTTGTCCACCTCTGCACTAGTTAACAAACCACTATAGGGACGCAGGACCACAAAAAGTGTTTTGATGGAGGGAGGTGGGTAGCCTTTTACCACACATCAGCTGATAAAGTGAAAGCATGACAAGATACATGAAGTAGGTACACATGAACCAAAGGAATTAGGAATGATGGAAATCAAGACTAAGGTGAACAACTCAATCATGATGTATGCATGAAAACTCTTAATGAGGCTATTAAGATCATTGGCCTTTCAGCTTCTGAAGTATTAACTCCGCAGAGATGCCCAATTCTCAGTTTTGAAATATAAAGTGGACTTGTCTGAATAATTTTTATGTAAGTTTAGAGTTATGTCAGGCTCCAGAGGTAATGCAATCAGGTGCTTTTGATCATCTCTAGTAATTAATTAGCACAGCAGTTAACCCCTAGACACAACCCTAATGATGAACACCCAATGGGACCTTGATTTGCTCAAATATAGTATGTGTATGTAGTGGAATTTAAGCGTCCAGCCTAGACAATGAGTCTGCAAATCACATGAGCCCCTCAACATACAGACAACACATTCACCATCACACATACCAAGCAGCATCTCAGAAATTTTTAGCATTTTAATTATTGGTGCTTTTCCAGTGACAATTGACAAAATCAGCAAAATTCCTAGTTGATGATACAATTTCTTCTCCAATCACTTCCCAGCCTTTCCCTCAGCCACTAGTTCTTAAAATATGAAAGAGGAGAAGGTACTTTTCATTTGAAAAGTGGTCTTTAAAGTTCATATGGGAGGGAAGGGAAAGAGAATTTGCCAAAGTGATTAAGTCCATGTGTGAAGGACTAAGCATAACCTTCAGGCATTCTGTCGCACGTTCTTTTCACTTTTATTCCCAATTTACACGACCATGTGGGTGGCCACATGTCTATTTGTTTTCCTTGTTTTTCAACAAGTGAAACTAGAGGTTGAGAAGCGGAGGTTATAGGGGCATGTTTTTTAACTCATACAAGTCATGGTTTTATTATTTTCACATTGAGCCAATGTGCAATTTAACAAGTCCTCTCATTAGCTGAGCCTAGAAACAGATGGTAATTGTGCCTGGGAGGCTACTTTTGTGCAGTTTTTAAGTTTGAAAACATTTTTTATCTTTCATTTTGCTTACACAAGGTTACACCCTCCACTTAAACAGCAAGACAAGAATCGGAATACCGATCTTTGTATAACAATTTCAAAGAGAGGGGAAAACAAACTCAGAATCCTTATCATGTTGGTACTAAATCCACTGTTTCTCAGAGTGTGTCCACATAAGTTTCTTAATATCCATTATTCAACAAAAGGCAAATATTAAGTTGGATTTTTGAATGGCCTTGCATTTCAAGTGTTTTTAATGGCTCATAACATTTGCTTTATGTGCCCACTGCCTTTAGTCTACATGTTTTGATAATAATGAACACCTGGGTTACCACTAACTTTTCACGACCACAAAAATGCTGCATGAATATTCTCATGCTTTTGACTTTATGGATCTGTGAAAGAAATTCTCCATAATATATGCTTGGGATAGCCATATGAATGCATAGTTTCATTAAGTTCTGCATGTTTTTCTCCAGAATTAATATATTATTTTACTTTTCTACCAGTAGTACCTGAGGGTAACTGTTTCCACAGAGTCAGACATTCTAGGTATTATCTGATATGTTAATGTTCAACAAATACAATGGATTTAACCTGGCAAAAACAAAATAAAAATCTAAACAAACACAAGCCTCTTTATTCCTTCTCTGCTCCCAGTGGCATTTGATAATATCCCATTTTTAAGGATGACTAACAAATTTTCATATTTCCTCTGTGAACTAAACAATACTATCCTTTTCCTTTGTCTATATTTTCTTTGGTATTGTTTGTTTGCAGAATTTCATCATGCTTTCTAGATGTTTAACATCATTTCCTTTTTCAAATTTTGCTTATTTGAAAATTTTGGTTAAGACTAAAGCATTCTTATGGGGAAAAGTGGCCAGTCATCTGTCTTCTTAAATATTTGATATTTTATCTTTTTTTAACATTTCTTTCTTTATTTGAAGGGTCAAGTACCTTAGCACCAGCTTCGGTGTGAAGTGAGATCAAACTGCAGTAGCCCAAGCTACTGGTGACAAAGAGAGGTATGAGTCTGGCTTGGAACCCTGTAGGGAACAGTGTACCTACCCACCTATAGGGGAAAAAGAAATACATAAATCATACATAAATCAACAACAAATGCTGCCAAGGATGTAGCGAAAATGGTACCCTAGTCCAGTGCTGGTAGAAATGTAAACTGGTGTAGCACTGTGGAAGACAGTATGAAGATACCTCAGAAATCTGAATGTAGACCTACCATATGACCCAGTCATCCCACTCCTGGGAATTTACCCAAGGAAAATGAAATCGGCATATGGAAGAGCTATCTGTACACCCATGTATATTGCATCTAATTTCACAATAGCTAAGATGAGATATCAACCCAACTGCCCATCAACTGAAAACTGGATGAAGAAATTATGTGATATGTACACCATGGAATGCTATACAGTGGTTAAAAAAAAAGTTGAAAGTTTAGTTTGCAACAAAATGGATAAAACTGGAAAACTTCATAGTTAGTGAAATAAGCCAGTCCCCAAAGGACAAATACCATATGTTCTCCCTTATCTTTGATAACTAACAGAGAACCTACAAGGTCATCTAAAGTAATGAAATTAATACTTGTGATACAGTGACTTTGAACAGCCCTATCTCGACTGTTGATGAACAGTTTTTTGTTTTTTTCCGTACAATTTGTTGAATTCTTTACTTAGTATAGAGTTAACTGTGAGAATATAGTTAATTGAAATATATCTTAGTAATAAATAAGAATCAGAATAGGAGAGGGAAAAGGAAGAAAAGTGGGAGTGGGGGTGGGAGGGCAGGTACAGTGGGAAGTATCACTATATTCCTAAGGTTGTATGTATGAAATGCATGAAGTTTAAATTTCTTAAATAAAAGGTTTCTGGGAAAAAAAGACATTATGTAGCTTTCTCTAATTTTCTATTTTCAGGAATATTTCAAGGGAGTTATTTCTTTGTTGAAAGAGTGTTAGAACTCATTGAATAAACTGGATTAATAAATATGTTTGCATATTTTACTTTGAATGATTTTAAAGGCCATTCATTAATTCCATTAAAAAGTTTTAAAATATTTACTTTCAATTTCTATTTTATTTGTTTCAAATTTAGTCATAGGCAGATACTTTATAGTGTTCATATATTTTAAAACCCTCATTTTTGCCTTTTATTTAAAATTTATACCTTGTGTCTCAATTTTGACTAAATGAAGAGATTTCCCTATCCCAAATATCTTTTCCAGCCATCCATTATGCTTATTTTAGATTTTATTCATATTTTAATTTCATAAATTTATTTTATAAAGTCATTTATATGTTATATTTCCAACTTCCTAAATAGAATGGTTTATCTGTTTTCCAGTTATCCATATTTTCTCCTGCTTTTTGTGAAGTGATTTTAAAGCCAGTTATTTTAGTTCTGCTTTAGATGTAGATAATAAACTTTTGCAACTTTTTTACATCCCAGTTAAAAATCCATGAAAATGTTATTTTGTAATGCTCTTTGCTTGTTTACTTGTTAGTGTAGGCATTTGGTTATGTATCATTCTCATCACAGGAAAATACAAAATCATAATGCAAGGATACATATCATAATATAAAGTGTTTTTTTCATTTGTATAGATAATTTTTTTATTTTGTGGAAAAATATACATGGAAATGAAATGTGGTTTTATTATTTTAATCATCTTCTTCATCATTGATTCATTAACAGAAATACTGATAATCTCAAATACAGATTAAATGAACAGATTATTTTTGGGTAGGTTAAGTTCTGCTATTTTAAGTAGAACCACTTGTGAAGAAGGTTAAGTTTTTTTTGGGTCTCCCAGACATCACCTTCAGTCATTTCTTCCCACAATTAATTTCTACGGCAGCCAGTTCTATCTTTTTAAACACAAGTTATTCAGATTCTCGATATCTTCCAGTATCATCCTGCTGTGCAGTAACTAAAATCCAACTATATGTAAGCCTATGCAATCCTCCCCTCGCCCAACACATTGGACCCTCACTGGAAAAGTCAACATCATTTTTATTTTCTCTGTGAGAGTCTATTTGTTATTCTCTCTGGAACGTCCAGAAAGCTTGACAGGGGAAGGACTTAGATCTTCTAAGCATGAGTCATTCTTGTTATTTACATCTCAGCTAGGGCATCAACTTCTCAGATTCCCCTACTATGAACACTCGTTCTACAATAATCACCTGCACTTCTCACTGATCATGTTCTTACCAGAAATTTATGTTTAACTTTATTCTGATCACTTTTTAAAATCTCAAGTTTGTCCTTTCTTTGCTTAGTTGTACATAATCTTGTGGCACCTCCAGACTATACTACATAAAAGGACAATGTACCTTTTTCTCATTCTGCAACACATATACTTTTTTCATCACAGATAATAGTGCTTGATATATAGTAGATGTTCATATAACACTTTCCAGCTGTAGATATCCACAATCATATGTTCAAAGTTAATTCTTTTTTTTTTTTTTTTTTTGACAGGCAGAGTGGATAGTGAGAGAGAGAGACAGAGAGAAAGGTCTTCCGTTTTGCCGTTGGTTCACCCTCCAATGGCCGCCGCGGTAGGCGCGCTGCGACCTGCGCATCGCGCTGATCCGATGGCAGGAGCCAGGTGCTTCTCCTGGTCTCCCATGGGGTGCAGGGCCCAAGCACTTGGACCATCCTCCACTGCACTCCCTGGCCACGCAGAGAGCTGGCCTGGAAGAGGGGCAACCGGGACAGGATCGGTGCCCCGACCGGGACTAGAACCCGGTGTGCCGGCGCCGCAAGGCGGAGGATTAGCCTAGTGAGCCGCGGCGCCGGCCCAAAGTTAATTCTTTTTAACATACTCTGTCCATAATCTGGCCAGAATATATCCACAGAATTATTTCCTGGAAGGTCCATATATACCCAGTTTTTATTATTGACATATCACTTGTCTTGAATACTGTTGTGAAATGTTCATCCACAGTGTCTCTCCCCAGAATTATAAAAATTCATGTGGTTCTTTGATACCTACATGAAAAATTTAAAGCTTATATCTATATTAAAGTATTTGGGGCACTGACTGCATATTTGATACTATTAAAGAACTATTGTTATATTTAAATGTGGTAATAGTATTGTTATATGGTTTAAAATGAATGGAGTTATCTCTTAGAAAAATACTGAATTATTACATATAAAATATGGTGACTCAGATTTGCTTCAAAATAATCCAAGGTTATGAGTGGTCTATGCAGATTGCTCTATGCTGATAATTAATATTCCCTCCCTACCTTTGTAAATTTTTGTAAATATTTGTAATTTTCAATAACAAAAAGAAAAATCTTCACAGTCTAGCTCCATTTAACCCAATCAGCCTGACTGTATAATACTAACCTATTCTTTATTGCAGTTGCCAGTTGACCTTCTCCATAGTCTCTGAAAACACTTCCCTTTCATTTGCAGTCGCTAATTCAACACTTATCAGCAGCAATAATCTTTGAGTTCTCTAGCCATCTGCCATGCTGTCCTAACCTCCTACAAGATGCACCAGCACCATTCATTTTAGCAGTTCCCCAATGCTTGGAAATGTTAGTTAACACTATATTTTGAATTTTATTTTATGTTTTAAATGCTTGTCTGAAATTCAATACATAGTGAAATGAATTGCAAGCAACACCCCAAAATTTGTCATCTGTGCATTAATTGATCCAAATATACTTTTGTCAGGGCCGGCGCTGTGGTGCAGCGGGTTAATGCCCTGGCCTGAAGCGCTGGCATCCCATACGGGCGCCAGTTCAAGTTCTAGCTGCTCCACTTCCGATTCAGCTCTCTGCTATGGCCTGGGATAGCAGTCGAAGCTGGCCCAAGTACTTGGGCCCCAGCACCCATGTGGGAGACCTGGAAGAAGCTCCTGGCCCCTGGCTTCTAATCAGCGCAGCTTTGGCCATTGCGGCCATCTGGGGAGTGAATCAGTGGATGGAAGACCCCTCTGTCTGTCTCTACCTCTCTCTGTAATTCTGTCTTTCAAATAAATGAAATAAATCTTCAAATATACTTTTGTCATAACAAATAAGGAACTTTAAGTGAGAATAAAGTATCTCATAAAAATATTCAAGTCATACATAAATTCTTAAAATATTCTCAATGTAAGGGGTATAGATGGCATAAAGGGTATGAATTTTGTAGAACAGTCACTTGGTAGGTGCAGTACACTACCATGTTCTCCGCCCATGCACAGGGAAGCCCTTTCCTTCTCCAATTTCCTCCCTTTGCTCACTGATTCTTTTAACAGGAACACATTGTGTCATTTAAGAACTAGAAACACGACTTAGAATCAAGCATCCCTGAGAGAGGTAATGTGTTCACTGAAATGCAAGGATTCAAAGGGCTCGAGAAATAATTCACTTTTCCATACTTGATAGTCTTTATTACTTCTTATTTGTTGAACTCTATTAAGTGAAGCCATTAAGCCTTTGACTATAATGTAAATTTAAAATGTTATCTCAAAAAATAAATGTTAAGTTGAAGAAAACAAAAAAAAAGTAATCATTGGGAATTTTGGCAGAGTTCAATGGCTATCCCCATTCCTTATTTTTTTTTAATTGCTTGCTTATTTGAAAGAGTTACACACAGAGAGAGAAGGATAGGCAGAAAGAGAAGCAAGAGGTCTTCCATCCACTGGCTCACTCCTTGATTGGCCACAACGGTCGGAGCTGTACCAGTGCAAAGCCAGGAGCCAGGATCTTCCTCCAGGTCTCCCATGCAGGTGCAGGGGCCCAAGGACCCAGACCATCTTCTACTGCCCTCCCAGGACACAGCAGAGAGCTCGATCAGAAGTGGAGCAGCCCAGACTCGAACCAGTGTCCATATAGGATGCCAGTACCACAGGTGGCAGCTTTACCTGATATGCCACAGCACCAGCCCCTATTCCCATTCTTCTGTTGGAATCCAATTTTACTTCCCTTAATAACACAAAATCCTTGTTTGAAGTAAAGAAGTTAAAAATCCATGTGGCATTTCTACTATATTTATATATATTTTTAAATAGCAATATTTAAAGGTCATAGAGGAAAAAAAACTAAAAGAATGAGTGGACAACAATAAGGTTGAGAGAAAATATTGACAATCCATATATCTGATAGGGGCTACTATTCAAAATATATATGGAACTCAAAGAATTTAATTGAAAGAAAACAGATGACCCAGTTGGTAAATAAGAAAAAATATGAATAAATATTACTCAAAAGAAGAAATATGAATGGTCAACAGATTCATGAAAAACTTTTCAACATTTCTAATCACCAGGAAAATGGAAATTAAAACCACAGTCACACTTGTTAGAATGCCTATTGTCAGGAAAATGTATAATAATCATTGGCAAGGATATGAAGAAACACAAACTTTGTATACTATTAGTGGTAATGCAACTTAGTAGAGCTATTGTAGAAAATAGTACTCAGAGTCCTCAAAAAGCTAAAAATAGAACTACCAGATGATGCAGCAATCCTACCATTAGATGTATATTCAAAGGAATTGAAATTGGTGCACCAAAAAGGTATCTGTACTCTCATGGTCATTTCAGTGTGAAAATCCAAGAAAAGTAACTAAGTGTCCATTAATGGATAAATGAATTTAAAAAGTATAAATACACAGTGGGATACTGTTCTGTTTTACAAAAAAAGACCTTCAATAATTTCAGGTGGAACTGAGGTACATTATGCTAAGTGAAGAAAATCAGGTACATGTTGACAAATATTTTGTGAACTCACAATGTGAAAAAATTGGTTATAGCAGAGACTGAGGGTTAGGGTGGAGAAGGGATGGGGAAAGGAAAATGTTGATCAAAGTTTGCGTTAGACTAGAGGAAAAAAAATGTGATCTATTGCAGTAATTGTGATCATAGTTAATATACATTTCAAAATTGCTAAAATAAATTTTTATTTCTTACCACCAAAAAAGAATATATTGGGTAGATGATGGGTATGTTATTATGCTTGATTGAGTCTTTTTATAATGTATTCATAAATAAAAACATCATATGGGGGTCAGCATTGTGGTGTAGTGGGTTAAGCTGCTGCCTGTGATGCTGGCATCCCATATGAACATGTTTCATATGGTTGCTCCACTTCTGATTCAGCTCCCTGCTAATGTGCCTTTGAAAGCAGTGGAAGATGGCCTAAATTCTTTGGCCTCTGTCAAATGGAGTTCTAGGCTTCTGTCGTCAGCCTGGACCAGACTCTGCTTTTGTAAGTATTTGCAGAGAATACTTAAAGATGGAAGATTTATTTCTCTCTGTGTCTCTCTCTTTCTCTCTGTTACTTTGCCTTTCAAAATAATTAACTTGAATCCTAAAAAAAAAAAAAAAAAAAAAAACACAGTGGGGGCCAGTGTTGTGGCTTAGTAGGATAAGCCTGGGCCCCTGCACCCATGTGGGAGACCCAGAAGAAACTCCTGGCTCCTGGATTTGGATTGGGCCAGCTCTTGCCTGTGCAAGCTATTTGGAGAGTGAACCTGCAGATGGAAGACCTTTGTCTCTGTCTCTCCCACTCTTTGTAACGCTATCTTCAAATGAAAACATAAAATCTTTTAAACAATACACATTGTACTCCTAAAATATAAATGATTATTACTTGTCAACTAAAATAAAACTTTGAAATGGTACATACATAAATAAAAAGACTATGAAGTTGGCTTCTGTTTATTTCAAGAAAAGAGCCGAATGTTCTATCAATTTTTTTGTGATATAAACTCCAGCAAAACTTAGTAACTACTCAGCTAATTAACTTAATGAAGAAAATAAATATTCATTTATTACAGATCTGTTCATGTGGAAAGAATCAGGATTTAAAAAATAAGCTACTCAGTATTTACAAATATCTGTGCATTTTGTGCTTTTTGGAAGGCTTAGCTTTTTATCCATGTGTTTTGTATCACATAACATATTAACTAAGTACTGACTTGCTTTGTCTACTTTAGGCCTAAATACTATTTGTGCTAATTCTATTTTTTTGGAATTTTCCAGATTAAGATTCACCATTGCATAACAGACAGCCTCAACATTTGCAGAAATAAAAAAAATAAAGCATTAGGAAAGCCACTCAGAACTCTGGAATCATTTAATGCAAAATCTAGAAAGGATGGGAAAATTAATGATTAAAGCTCGAGTAATAGTATCATTCCCAAACAATGTTGATATTCAATTTATCAAGTGATTATATCATATAGGAATGCTTCTCTTAAAGCAAAGTGCTTCAGGAATCACTTAATGTGCTACCTTTCTTGCCAAAAAGCTTAAGGTACTTTTACTCTACTTAAGGTAAATATCCTGGATATAAACTAACAGAGAAAAGCACAGAAAATAGAGAAAAATAACATTAAAGGAATTGCAATGAGAAAGATATTGACAGAAGGGAATAGGGACAGTAATAGTTTAATTTATGAGGGCACTCCAGGAAGTTGATGAAATGATCAAATTACAAAATAAGTTTATTTTGAAGAAAAACATTTTTTAAATTCATGCTTAATTTTTTTTCTGAATACATACTTCTCATTAACTTCTTGAAGAAGCCTCATATGCATCGATTTCATAAATTTTATGCATAAAAATAAAAACATCTAAATCTATTTACTACACATTTTATTGTTATTTCATATGCAGATGTGAAACTTTAATATTTCTAAATTACCTGAACTTCTTGAATATGATTTTTTTCATTTTCAATTGTCTTTATATAAAGAAGATCAATTTAGTATATACTAAGTAAAGATTTCAACAGTTTGTACCCACACAGAAACACAAAGTGTAAAGTACTGTTTGAGTACTAGTTATAGCATTAATTCACATTGTACAACACATTAAGGACAGAGATCCTACAAGGGGAGTAAGTGTACAGTGACTCCTGTTTTTGACTTAACAATTGACAATCTTGTTTATGGCATCAGTAATCACCCGAGGCTCTTGTCATGAGTTGCCAAGGCTATGGAAGCCTTTTGAGTTTGCTGACTTTGATCTTATTCCGACAGGGCCATAGTCAAAGTGGAAGTTCTCTCCTCCCTTCAGAGAAAGGCACCTCCTTCTTTGATGGCCTGTTCTTTCCACTGGGATCTCACTCGCAGAGATCTTCCATTTAGGTCTTCTTTTTCTTTTTCCAGAGTGTCTTGGCTTTATACTCTCATGGGCCCTTGAGCCAGATCCGAATGTCTTAAGGGCTGATTCTGAGGCCAGAGTGTTGTTTAGGACATCTGCCCTTCTATGAGTCTGCTGTGTATCTGCTTCCCATGTTGGATTGTTCTCTCCTTTTTAATTCTTTCAGTTAGTATTAGCAGACACTAGTCTTGTTTATGTGATCCCTTTGATTCTTTTTTTTTTTTTTTTTTTGGACAGGCAGAGTGGACAGTGAGAGAGAGACAGAGAAAGGTCTTCCTTTTGCCGTTGGTTCACCCTCCAATGGCCACCACGGCCGGCGCGCTGCAGCCGGCGCACCACACTGATCCGAAGGCAGGAGCCAGGTGCTTCTCCTGGTCTCCCATGGGGTGCAGGGCCCAAGCACTTGGGCCATCCTCCACTGCACTCCCTAGCCGCAGCAGAGAGCTGGCCTGGAAGAGGGGCAACAGGGACAGAATCCGGCGCCCTGACCGGGACTAGAACCCAGTGTGCCAGCACTGCAAGGTGGAGGATTAGCCTATTGAGCTGCGGCGCCGGCCCCCTTTCAACTCTTAATCCTTTCATTATGATCAATTGTAAACTGAAATTGATCACTTTGGCTTGTGTTATGGCATTGGTACATGCCACCTTGATGGGATTGAATTGGAATCCCCTGGCACGTTTCTAACTCTACCTTTTGGGGTATGTCCGATTGAGCATGTCCCAAATTTTACATCTCCTCCCTCTCTTATTGCCACTCATATTTAACAGGGATCACTTTTCGGTTAAAACTTAAATACCTAAGAATAATTGTGTGTTTTTTAAAGGGTTAACCAATAGTATGAAGAAGAACAAACAAAAAAAACCCTAAAAGGGATAAAGTATTAAATTGTTCATTGACAGTCAGGACAAGGGCTAATCAAGTCACTGTTTCTCAGAATTTCCTCTTGAAGTTTCTTAAACATTGGATAGTGTGCTTCTGTGTAGCGCCTATTGGAAATTTTTACTACTCAGTTTCACATATGCAGGATGGTGTGGTTTGATACAGACTCATGAAATCATAGCATGCTACTGACTCTGATCCATGGTCCAAACCTCTTTGCATGCCTGAGGACATGCC
Source organism: Lepus europaeus (assembly GCF_033115175.1). Classification (NCBI taxonomy): domain Eukaryota; kingdom Metazoa; phylum Chordata; class Mammalia; order Lagomorpha; family Leporidae; genus Lepus; species Lepus europaeus. The sequence goes on along the minus strand of NC_084834.1, from coordinate 50,991,310 downwards.
ACAGAATAAGTCAACAGTTGCATGCACAACAGTTTCAAGGACAGATGCTCAGTGGAAAAAAATTGATCAGCCTCCATGGGGTTCCAAGCCTTTCTCTCTACCTTGAGGCATTTCTATATAAAACAGTGTTAAGTGACTGGTGAAAGAAATGCATCAATAGGATTCAACCAACTGTGACAAGCAGCATCAGGAGATGCCAGTTTATTCCTCTAAGGCTGATTTCTAACATGATTTTCTGTTTTGGTTTGATAAATTTTATCTTTATACATCCCAGATTTTGCCAATAAGCCATGGGGTTTTCAAAAATGCCCTGCCAGATACTTTTGTTGTGAAAAAATAATGACTGTAGTCAAATGATGATGTCCTTAGAGGGAATATGATCTTAGTAAATCGTTTGTAAATTGTGTCATGGGGTAGGTGAGGGTGTGTGGAAGCAATGAACTGTCAAGAATTAAGACATTTTTTCCTTACTGTTTTTGCCCTACTGTTACAGTGATAGATTTCTTCCATGGTAGCTTTACCTCCAGAAAGGTTTGATTTGTAATTATGTTTTAATAAAAAGTTGAACTACGATACTTAAATTAGACAGGTGTTTTACTTCATTTATATTTTATTATAGTTTGTAGTCATTATCATAATGGGCTGAAATAGAAGTAATTTTTTGTGATTGCATGTTTATGTCAATAAGTGAAATTTCTTGCAGTTGCTCTAGAACTAATATATAATGATTCTTGATACAATATTTAATTCTTGCATGAAAGACTAATATAAATATAAAGCTTGATCCTTATATGTAACAATTTCTACTAAGAATATTCTATGATGAACTTATAATTAGGTCTGGCATTTTGTGGCCAATAAGTTGGTTAAACTAAATAAAAATAAAATTAATATTGTCTTAAATTCAATATATTTTCTAACCTTTCCTAGGTCATAATTTTTCTTTTTTTAATTTTTATTTAATAAATATTAATTTCCAAAATACAGCTTTGGATTACAGTGGATTCCCCCCCAACTTCTCTCCCACCCACAACCCTCCCATCTCCTGCTCCCTCTCCCATTCCATTCACATCAAGATTCATTTTCAATTCTCTTTATACACAGAAGATTTAGTATTTACTAAGTAAAGATTTCAACAGTTTGCATCCACACAGAAACACAAAGTGTAAAGTACTCTGTGAGTACTAGTTATAGCATTAATTTACATTGTACAGCACATTATGGACAGATATCCTACATGGGGAGTAGGTGCACAGTGACTCCTATTTTTGACTTAACAATTGACACTCTTGTTTATGGCATCAGTAATCACCCGAGGCCCTTGTCATGAGTTGCCAAAGCTATGAAAGCCTTTTGAGTTCGAAAACTTCGATCTTATTTAGACAAGGTCATAGTCAAAGTGGAAGTTCTCTCATCCCTTCAGAGAAAGGTACCTCTTTCTCTGATGGCCTGTTCTTTCCACTGGGATCTCACTCACAGAGATCTTTCATTTAAAATTTAAAATGTCATCAAAAATTCTCAATGTGAGATGGTGCTGTGTTCCCAAAGAATCTCGATCTCATAACAATTATTTACACATGCTGCTAAAGTATGACAGTGGAAAAAATTGAAATATCTTGTGTTTCTAGTCAATTGTTTACTTGAAAACACTATATAAGGAGATATTGAGCTCATAAATTCAATTCAATATTTTCAGTATTTATCAGCATAAAATACAAATATAAATGCTAGAATTCATGGAATTCAGTAACTTGTAGTGAACAGTTTCACATAAATAAATAGACAAGCACATACTTTCAGACTGATCTAGATATAAAATTTTTCAAAAATAATAGAAGCTAGGGACATATGGATATCATTAAGTAAAATGTATATTTAGACACTATGCTAAATAAATATTATAAAATAATTTACATTTTCACATAAACATTTATGCTCCAATTACAATTTGTAGATTATGTCCAAAGTATAATAATGTGAGCTCAGAGCTCCAGTGTCACAGGAATTCACAGAGTAAGAGTAAAATATACAAAATCGAAGTTTAAAACAAAATAGTTTTTGACAGAAAATTATATCATCATCTACACTGCCTGCCTTAAATAATGTTGAAATACAAAATATGAAAGAGAAAGAGAGTGAGAGGGAGATGAGGGAGGCCAACTACATCCTTTTATCAGGAAGCCACTACAACAGTAATGCCATTATAAGGTCAGCACCCTCATGACCTAATCAGCTCTTAAAAATTTAAGTTTCCAATGTATGAACTTTGGGAGATGCATAAACCATAATAGGCACCCATCCAAAAATAACAATTTATAGCTATCATATGTTAAGGTACATCAATGACAAAACATTTTTCTCTATCCTATACTCCATGATTTACAGTGAATTGGTGTATCATGGTTATGATAGGGTAGAAGCTCTGTTTTCATAAACTATGTGATGTGCACATTACATTTTGTTTTTCTCTTTTTCAAGCCAGTCTATTATTTGAGAATTGTGGATGATAACACTGAGAAAGATTTATAAAAAGATTAAAGTATTAAAATGCACATTTACCAAGCTGAAGTATTAACTAAATTTTTTTGAAAATGTTGAAATATCTGAGGGAAAGATTTACTAAAATTGCAGTATTAGGAAGACATTTTAAGTGATCTGTGGCTCCAGACACTGAAAGGTTTCAAAAATAAATTGGCAATTGCAGTGTGTGAGTGCCAGTTTATATTAACATAAAGCTTTTATTACATTATTGGTGAATGTGATAATACAGTGATAACTGAGATTTATTATTTGGCGGTTCTCACTCTGGTTCTCACTAAATTTCCATACAGGAAATTTATTTGAGCTTTAGCAAAATTCTAATAGAGGTATAATAAATATAATCATGTTACATATTGATAAACTCAGCCCCCATGTAGCTATGTAACTTGCTTTCTAACGGGTTGATGTAGGTTTTCTAACAGTAAATTCATTACTCTGATTATCATAATTCCATGCTAAAGGCATAAGAAATAATAATTACTAAAACACACAGCACTGTTTTTCACACTGAGAATTTTGATCGTTGTGCCATAACCCTTTTCATTAGGTTTCAAACTTTGTGGAAATATATTTTTTAACTTTCAAACAAAAGAAATATAATCTAGGTTCCTGTCAAATACATTTTCCTCCCACTGGGAATTACACAATTGTAATTGCAGCTTTGGAAGGCCCCTTTTGTGTTAAATGTTGAGTCTCTGGGCATCAGATTTATCATGGAATAAATAATAAAGTGATACATTCATTTAATTGATTATTTCAACAAAAACAAAATCTAGCAGATGATCTCAAATAAATGCTAATCTCACAATGCAGATTTTTCATTCTTAAATTTAACAATAGCATTAATTCAATTTTGGACAACACTTTAAGAACAGAGACCCTACATGGTGAGTAAGTGCACAGTGACTCCTGTTGTTGATTTAACAATTGACATTCTTGTTTATGGCATCAGTAATCACCCGAGACTTTTGTCATGAGTTGCCAAGGCTATGGAAGCCTTTTGAGTTCGAAAACTTCAATCTTATTCCGACAGGGCCATAGTCAAAGTGGAAGTTCTCTCCTCTCTTCAGAGAAAGGTACCTCCTTCTTTGATGGCCCCATTCTTTCCACTGGGATCTCACTCGCAGAGATCTTTCATTTAGGTGTTTTTTGTTTGTATGTTTGTTTCTCTGTTATTTCCAGAGTGTCTTGGCTTTCCATGCCTAAAATATTCTCATGGGCTCTTCAACCAGATCCGAATGCCTTAAGGGCTGATTCTGAGGCCTGAGTGCTGTCTAGGACATCTGCCATTCTGAGTCTGCTGTGTATCCCACTTCCCATGCTGGATCATTCTCTCCCTTTTTAAATCTTTAAGTTAGTATTAGCAGATACTAGTCTTGTTTATGTGATCCCTTTGACTGTTAATCCTTTCATTATAATCAATTGTGAACTGAAACTGATCACTTCGACTAGTGAGATGGCATTGGTATATGCCAACTTGATAGGATTGAATTGGAATCCCCTGGCATGTTTCTAATTCTACCGTTTGGGCAAGTCTGATTGAGCATGTCCCAAATTGTATCTCTCCTCCCTCTCTTATTCCCACTCTTATATATAACAGGAATCACTTTTTGGTTAAATTAAAGCACCTAAGAATCATTGTGTGTTTTTTAAAGAGTTCAACCAATAGTATTAAGTAGAACAACAACAACAAAAAAAAACTAAAAGGGATAAAGTATTAAGTTGTTCCTCGACAGTCAGGACAAGAGCTGATTAAGTCACTGTTTCTCATAGTGTCCATTTCACTTCAACAGGTTTCCCCTTTGGTGCTCAGTTAGTTGTCACCGATCAGGAAGAACAACTTATATTTGTCCCTTTGGGACTGGCTTATTTCACTCAGCATGATGTTTTCCAGATTCCTCCATTTTGTTGCAAATGACAGGATTTCATTTTTTTTTCACTCTGTGTAGTATTCTATGGTGTACATATCCCATAATTTCTTTATCCAGTCTACTGTTTATGGGCATTTGGGTTGATTCCAGGTCTAAGCTATTGTGAATTGAGCTGTAATAAACACTGAGGTGCAGAAAGCTCTTATATTTGCCAATTTAATTTTCTTTAGGTAAATTCCAAGGAGTGGGATGGCTGGGTTGTGTGATAGGGTTATATTCAGGTTTCTGAGGAATATCCAAACTGACTTCTATAGTGGCTTTACCAATTTGCATTCCCACAAACAGTGGATTAGTGTCCCTTTTTCCCCACATCGTCACCAGCATCTGTTTTGGTAGATTTTTGTATGTGAGCCATTCTCACCGGGGTGAGGTGAAACCTCATTGTGGTTTTGATTTGCATTTCCCTGATTGCTAGTGGGATCTTGAACATTTTTTCATGTGTCTGTTGGCCATTTGGATTTCCTCTTTTGAAAAATGTCTATTGAGGTCCTTGGCCCATCTCTTAAGTGGGTTGTTTGTTCTGTTGTTGTGGAGTTTCCTAATCTCTTTGTAGATTCTGGTTATTAATCCTTATCTGTAGCATAGTTTGCAAATATTTTTCCCATTCTGTCGGTTGCCTCTTCACTTTCCTGACTGTTTCTTTTGCAGTACAGAAACTTTTCAATTTGATGTAGTCCCAATTATTAATTTGGCTTTGACTGCCTGTGCCTCCAGGGATTTTTCCAAGAAGTCTTTGCCTGTGCCTATATCTTGCAGGGTTTGGGTTTATCCAATGTTCCCTAATAATTTGATGTTGTTGAATTGTAGATGTAGATCTTTAATCCACATTGAGTGGATTTTTGTATAAGATGTAAGGTAGGGGTTTTGTTTCATGCTTCTGCATGTGGAAATCCAATTTTCCCAGCACCATTTATTGAATAGACTGTCCTTGCTCCAGGAATTGGTTTTAGATCCTTGATCAAATATAAGTTGGCTGTAGATGTTTTGATTGATTTCTGGTGGAATTTATTTCAAATAAATGAATACAATAAGTTCAAGAGAGAATGAAATTTAATTATTTTCCACAAAAAAACAAAGATAATTTTTCATTCATATATAGTTGCTCAAATAACTTTGAAATTATTTACTTAGAAATAGGAACTATGGGGGGGGGCAGCAATGTGGCATAGTAGGCTAAGCCTCTGTCTGTAGCACTGGTATCTCATATGCATGCTGGTTTGTATCCTGGCTCCTCTTCTGATGCAGCTCTCTGTTATGGCCTGGGAAAGCAGTAGAACATTGCTCAGGTTCTTTGGCCCCTGCACTCTCATGGGAGACCAAAATAAGCTCTTGGCTCCTGGCTGTGGATTAGCTCATCTCTGGCCGTTGTGGCCATTTAGGGAAGGAACCAGCAGATGGAAGACCTTTCTCTAGGTCTCTCCCTCTCTCTCTCTCTGTAACTCTACCCCTCAAATAAATAAATAAAATATTTTAAGAATGAGAATTAGAAAATAACATTAAAAGGGAAAATGAATAGGGGTGGATATTTGGCTCAGCAGTAAAGCCACTGCCTGGAATGCCAGATATATCAGAGTGCCAGGGTTCAATCCTACCTCTGCTTCTGATTCCAGCTTTCTGGTAAAGCAAATTTTGAAAAACAGAACAGGATGGCTTAAGTAATTGAAATTCTATGCATTATTATATTCATAAATATATTTAAAAAGTACGTTAGGGGGGCCAGTGATGTGGCATTGTAGGCTAGCCTCCACCTACAATGCTGGCATCCCATTTGAGGACTGATTCATGTCCTGGCTGCTGCTCTTCTGATCCAGCTCTCTGTTTATGGATTTGGAAATCAGTGGAAGATGGCCCAGATGTTTGGGCTCCTGTGCCTTCATGGGAGACCCCAAAGATGCCTCTAGCTCCTGACTTTGGATTGTCTCAGCTCTGGCCATTGTGGCATTTTGGGGACTAAACCAGCGGATGGAAGACCTCCTCTCTGCCTTCTGTCTCTCCTTCTCTCTGTTTCTAACACTGCTTCTCAAATAAACAAATAAAATTTTTTAAATATTTAAAAAAAGATATTTGGGAAAAGCTAGAAGAAATTGACAAATTTTTGGACATACACACAATCTACCAAAATTGATCATGAAGACATAGAAAATCTAAATGGACCAATAAGCTAGATGAAGATTTAATCATTAATAAAAACATGCCCAAGAAAGAAAAGCCTAGTAGTGGATGGCTTCATGGCTGAATACTACCTAAACTTTAAAGAAGTAATAATTTCAATTTTTTTCTCTGAAAGGGAGGGAATCTTCTCAATCTCCTGCTATGTGGCCAGCATCACCTTAATTCCAAAACCAAAAAAATATACAACAAAGAAAGAGAACTATAGACCAATAACCCTGATGAAGATAGATGTAAAAATCCCCAACAAAATACTAGCTAATTGAATCCAATAACATCACAAAGACCATTCACCATGATCAATTGAAATTTATCCCTGGTACACAAAATGGTTCAAATATATAAATAAATATATGGTTTACATCACATTAGCAAATAGAACAAAAACTATTTCAATATCTCAATGAAAGCAAAGAAGGTGTTTGATAAAATCCAACATCCTTTCATAATAAAAACCTTAAGCCAATTGGTAGAGAAGGTACATTCCTCAATACAATAAAGGGAACTGATAACAAACCCATGGCCAGAATCTTAATGAATGGGGGAAAGTTGGAAGCATTTCCAATAACATCTGAAATCAGACAATGGTGCCCACTTTCACCAATGTTATGCAATATAATTCTGGAAGTTTAGTAAAAGCATCAGGGAAGAAAAAGAAATCCAAGGAAAACAAATTGTAAAGGAAGAAATCAAATTACCCCTATTTGCAAATGACATGGCTCTATATACAGGAAATTGAAAGATTCTACTAAGAAACTATTGGGACTCACAAGAGAGTTTGGTAAAGCTGCAGTATATAAAATAACACAAAAATCAATAGTTTTTCTCAATACAAACAATGCCATGGCTAAAAAAGAAATTGTAGGAACAGTCCCATTCACAATCGCTACATTTTTTTTAATATCTTGGAATAAATTTAACCAAGGAGGTGAAAGATCTCTACAATGAAAATTTTTAAAAAATTAAGGAAAGAAACAGCAGAACACATAAAAAGTGGAAAAAAAAATCTTCCAAGTACATTGATTAGAAGAATTAATATCATCAGAATCTCCATATTATCCAAAGCAATTTACAGATTCAATCTGGTCCAAATAAAAATACCAATGACATTCTTTTCAGATAAAGAAAAAATGATACTAAAATTCATATAGAAGTACAAGAGACCTCTAATAGATAAAGCAATCTTAAACAACAAAAACAAAGCCAGAGGTATCAGAATTCCAGATTTCAAATATAGTACATGGCATTTATAATCAAAACAACCTGGTACTGGCAGAAAAATATATATGTAGACCAACAGAACAGAATAGAAACCTCAGAAATTCATCCATGCATCTCCAATTAACTAATCTTTGAAAAATAAGATAAAATAAATCCCTGGATAAACAACAGTCTACAACAAATGATGCCAGGAAAATTGGATCTACACATGCTGAAGTAAAAAACAATTCACCTTCCTTAAACTTTATGCAAAAATCAACACAAAATGTATCAAGGATTTATATCTATGACCTGCTATCTTCAAATTACTAGAGAAGAACATTGGTGAAACTCTACAAGACATCATCATAGGCAAAGACTTCTTGGAAAAGACTCCAGAAGCACAGAAATAAAAGCAAAAATAGACAAATTTGATTACATCAAACTAAGAAGTTTCTGTGCTCCAAAGGAAACACTCAACAAATTGAAGAGGCAACTGACAGAATGAGAGAAAATATTTCCAATCTATGCAACTGATAAAGGGTTACTATCCAGGATCTCTAAAGAGCTCAAAAAACTCAAAAACAGCAAAACAAACAATCCAATTATGAAATGGGCAAAGAACATGAACAGGCATTTTTCAAAGAATGAAATCCAAATGGCCAAAAGCATATGAAAAAAAAAATGCTTACCTCACCCCAGTCTGAATAGCTCTCATCCAAAAATCAAAAAACAATAAAGCTGGTGAGGGTGTAGGGAAAAAAGTACTCTAATCCACTGTTGGTGAGAGAATGTTAAGTCATACAACCACTATGGAAGACAGTATGGATATCACTCAGAAATATGAAAATAGATCTGCTATATGACCCAATAATTACACTCCTTGGAATTTACCCAAACAGAAATGAAATCAGTGTATGGAAGAGTTATCTGCACCTCCATGTTTTTTGCAGATCAATTCACAATAGCTATGATATTGAATCAATCCAGATGTCCCATCAACTGATGTCTGGATAAAGAAAATATTATATATACATACTATGGGGTACTACTCAGCCATGATAAAGAATGAAATCTTGTGTTTTCCAACAAAATAGATGCAACTAGAAGCCATTATATTTAGTGAAATAAGCCGGTATCAAAAAGAAAAGTATTTTATGTTTTCTCTAAAATGTGGCAGTTCATGCAAAAAATGTATAAGAACTATGTGGACATCTTGTGATATGATTTTTCTTTTTAGCCTTTTTTACATTCTGATGGAATTGTGGCCTTCCTACTTTTTACTTACTAAATATTATCATTAGTCCAAGGATAACTTCCCAGAACAGTTTACAATTAAAAGGCAAAGTAACAGGATCCACTCTCAGTGCAGGATCCAGATGCCAATGCAAATCTTAAGGCAGAAACTGATATGCAGTCAATGTACAGGAATGGAAGTTGCTGAGGGAAATAGATGGGACATTTGCAGTATTGCCTAAATATATCATTGGTAAAAGCTACAGAGTAAACTTATTGGGGAAACTTTGATTTGACATATAAAAATTTACCGAAAGGAAGTAAAGTCTATATAAATGATGCCTTCTTTAGGAGTATGATAAATCATTCCTCCAGGAAAAAAGTGGATGTTCTATGGAAACAATGGTAATGGGTTTACCATAAAATTAACTCAATATGTGACACTACAGAATTATTTGGAAGAATTCATTGAACCTTTGGTATTTAAGGATGAATGATAGATAATTCAGTAGTAAATATAGATATAATGATGATACTGACTGTATAAAAGAAATAACTGTATAAATTCAATAACTAAGTATCAAGAGATAAAATGAAATACAAGATGACAATAATATGTAAGGTCGTATGATAGTCAATGGGTTTACATGAGGCTTTAATATTGTTTGGATACCAATAGACATACCATTAAAGACTTTTGCCTCAAAAACTAAACACATTCAAAATTGGAAGAATCACCATTGTTGGATTAAGAATGAAAAGTAGAAAGGCTGGGATAGTTTAAGGAAAAGGAATAATTAGGAAAAAATATAAATCTAATACAGTGTGTGAAAGATTTTAAAAGAAGGTAACAATAAATCAAATAAATAAATAAGTTATGATGTAGTAAAACTCAGTTATACTATAATTAATGTCACTTTTTAAAAAATCAGTGATGGGTGCACAATATCAAAAGATGCAAACGTTATCTTTTGCTGCATAACAGATCAACACATTTTTAGCCAATTAATATAGAAGTCACTTTGTTATTTCACCATCCAAAGATAAATGCTGATGCTGCCTATCACTAAGATAAGTGTTATATTTATATCTTTCTCAATTCTGTAATTATTCTCCCTACATATTTCTGTAAAACAAAAAGGCATATAGGATCACATTTACTTATAACTGTTCTATTATCTTGAAGTGGGTGGTAATTTCATGAGGGAACATACAATTAACAACCACCACACTGAATACCAAAATTTTGTGCACTTTACTGTAAATCATATATCCAATTGCACATTTACTATTTTATTAGGCCAAATGCCAATCACTTAGTCATTGATTTATTAATCATCAATTCCTTATATTTTCTATAGATCAGTTATTTCCTTTGTCACTGGAAGGACATACAAGTAAAGGCATTTCTCCCTCAAAGGACTCATATTTTAGTACAAGAAAAAAGACAAAAATATTAAAATGTAAAGAAATCTATAAATTCTAAAATACAAATTATATGCTCTATGTATGTACAAAGGATTCCAGAATTTGCCTTAAAAATAGTTTTAAGACAACTATATCACATACAATTAAAATTAAAGCTGAAATAATAAAATTAAATATATAAATACATGCATATTTCATCACTTTATAAAATAAAATTTAATATTTCTAGTGTTTAATTTAAATGCTTTACTAAAATCTATTACTCAAATTATACATAAATACATAAAATAAATTATAAGCAGACAACACATATTTTGAAAGTTCTCCTATCTATTACCAACTCAAGTTTCTCTCCTAGAAGTATCTGTGGTTACCAGGCATTGTGTTGCAGATATCAGCTTTCCCAAGTTTCATTTAACCATCTCTTTATTAATCATCCTAGTTATTCCTGTGTCAAATATTATCTATCATCCTAATAACATTTTTTCCTAATTTGTGCTTCTAAAACAAAATTGCTGTAAAATTTTGGAAAATTAAACTGATTATATCTTTCAATTACATTCATTTTACTTTAAGGAGATCAATAGCCTTGTTTTTACACAGTTCGATGTTTATTTTGATTCTGTCTTTAAAGATTTAAAAATTTTCAAATGAACGACAGTGGGATCAAGTCTTCAAACCTCAGGTCCGTGACACAGCTTTGAAAGTTCTTATAAAGATGGCGTACAGTAACAGAAGGAAAGAGCAATAAGCTAATTTCTAGTGTGTGCTACCACAAATGCAGGAGTCTGTATGACATACATAACTAGTCTTGCTTTTAAAAAGAGAAAGCCAATAAAACATTTTAAATCATTAACTACTGATGGCCCTCCATGAACTATGAAGCCAAGCAGAAAACTTGGCAAAAACGGACCAATTTTTTTTCAAAGCAAACATAGCATTTCTGGAGGTTCCTTTTTAACCCTTTAATAACTGTCTTCCTGCACTTCCCACTTTTTGGGAGTTGAGGAAACTGAAACTTAGGTTAAGTGGGCCATGGAGTCAGGAGGGGAATTTTACAGGAAGCTAATTAAAATTATAAACTTACAGGAGAGTGTAGGGGATGACTGACTTTACACATCAAAGCCAAATACAACAAGAGTAGTCAAGAATTTTTACCCTTTAATTTAGGAGTAGAAAGTGAAGAAAGTTGAGACAAAAAGACCTCACGGAGGCAAAAACAAGAATATGGAAAAAGTTACTTAAAACATAAATGTTAAACTACACGAGAATGCTTAACAAGCAACTTATTTTTGCTGACAGACATTAAAAAAGGAATGTAAATGAAGTAAAAAAAATTAAGGGTAAAAAAAACTGTCAAAATATTCTTTTTGTATGCTTGTTCAGTGCCTACATTTATGGAAAAGAAGAAATTCTTTGACTCAAAAAATTATATCTTCAATAATTTTGAAGTGTCCTCATCTTCATAAAATCCAATACACTGACATTGTTTGAAGAGCAATTGCAAATATAGTGTCTTCAGGATTTGCATGTTTACTAGATAAATTAAAAATAAATATACCATTAATCACTAAGTCTTCTTAAGAATTGGTAAAGTATTTTAGAGACCAAATGCTGTTCAGAGTTTTTAAAGTAAGCTACCTTTTGATAATAACATTCTGTTACAAACACCTAGGTAGAATGTGACTTTTCAAAAAGGGTCAGTGTAATGCACAATAAAATTTTTTTTCTGATCTGATCATAGTGTAGTAGTACTTTTCACATAGCTGGCTTCTAATTTTCACAATTAGAAAACCATCATCTTCTTACCAATAAATGCTAGTCTCTGACATTTTATTTTCCTTTTAATAGGAAAAAATGCAAATATAAATACAAAAAGAAGATTGGACAAGGCAAGTATTTTGAGTAGATCCAAATAATCAAGATGTAAGAACCTGGAGAAATCATTTCATCTGTTCTTCTCCAAGTCAAATAAATTGATTTAGTTAATGATTTTGTAAAATTTCCAGTGAACATAAAATATTATATTAAAATTCACATGGCTTGAGATTTAGACACAGGTGATTGGGCCCTCATCAAGAATAACACCAAGCATTTAAATAATGATATTTTTTTTCTTTCACTGAACTATATTAAGATAATAGAAATTACCACACCACAAATAAATATAAATCCAAACGTCTAATCCCAAAACCCAAAGCAATAAATTTTAATTAGATTTTCATTATTTAATATCACCCTTGAATATTACAGCTTATATTAAGATTCAAGGTGGGCATTTATATTTCTTCTCACTCCTCTCATATCTAATACCACAAAATTTATCAGCTTCATTTAAAAAAATAAGATTCCTGCTCTGTGTTTTATTATTTCATGGCTGGTGGCTATGAAGCAGAGATTGTCACATTTTTATTTTCAATGCACAGTAATTAAGAACAGGGCATTCTACTTTGGGTTATCACCACATCCTGAGTGATTTCTAATATTTTATTAGTAAAAGGTACCCTTTTTGCCCTATGGTACTATGGCCTAAAATAAGTTGGGCATCCAGTCATTATATGAGATATTTCAAGTCCTCCAAAATTTCTTTGTGTTGCCCTTTTTTTTAACCAACTTGGGAGTATTTTTTGATTCTACACACCATCATTAGCCTTTCAATAGTCTCTATTTCTAGATATTTTGGTTTATGTAGGAAATAAACTACTTTCCAAGTTTTACATTTTGGTTATGTTTTTGACACTCAAATCTGAATGATTTCTAATTAATTTAAAGTCTAGGATGTATAATTAATAGAATTAAGACTATTAAACTTAACTCTCTCGTTACATAAAAGAACAAGCATTCGATATCTCCAGGTAGCAGAAACAGAATGAAAAATTTTAATGGCGTATTCAAGAAAAAGTAGCAAAGAAAAGATATAATCCTTGGCATTTGGACTAAAGTATTTGCCCTCAAAGAATAATCATATCTGATTTTATAATTAAATGAAGGGATTACAAAAGAAGCTATACATGAAGAATTTGGAATCTCAGTGATTTAAAATTTACCAAATAAAGGCAAGAATATAGGTAAATGAGTACTATAAAAATATGAAGACAATACAAAAGGAAGGAAGAAAGAGAAATAAAGAAAGGAAAATAAAGAAATTAAGTGAAAAATTTTAAAGGAGAATTTGCAGGACAGTGTGGTTGAAATAGTCCTCATTGTTGTAGATTCAAAATCTGCATCTCAGTTTTTAAAATTAATTAATTATAGTCTCTAAATAAATGCTTATATGATCATGACCAAATCATTTTAATTTCCTCATAGCTTAACCCAAAATAATTAATAATGAAAAAATGCCGAGTTACTTCAAATAGTTGTTTAAGGACCACAGAAGATAATCCATCTGAAAAGATTCTTTGAATTATGAAGTTTTACTTGAACATTATTATTTTTTTCCTTTTGCTGTTATCTTATGGATTCTAAAGAACCAGATAATGTATATATACATTATAGGCTCATAAATATGTTCTAAGAATAACAGGATGAAACACAAGTTTGGGGTGTTGTGTCTAGGAAGAAGGCAAAAGCTTTTGTTTTTGTTTTTTTAAAAACATTTATTTAGCTATTTGAAAGGCAGCTTTACACAGAGAGAGACAGATGGAGGGAGGAAAGAAGAGAGAGAGAGAGAGAGAGAGAGAGAGAGAGAGAATCATCCATCTGCTGGTTCATTCCCCAAATGGCTGCCATAGTCAGGGCTCAGCCAGGCCAAACTTTGCAACCCAACACTTGTTAGCAGGGAACTGCATCAGAAGTGGAGCAGCTGGGATATGAATCGGCATTTATCTAGGATGCCAGTATTGTAGGTGACAGCTTAACACACTACGCCACAACGCTGGCCCCAGAAAGCTTTTCTTGTAATCTGAGGCTTTCCTTAGGATACTTGTGTTTTTATGCAATTTGGGTATGAGTGAAACTATATGACAATATTCCATTCCCCCTTTTGTTATTCTCCCCAAATCCTCATTAGACCTAGGAATAATAGATGGTATCAACTATCTCCAGGATTCTCAAGACCATTTTCCCAAATATCCTGCATACATTTTCTTGCAACTAGAGCACTCTAGAATTGGTTGGAACTCTCCTGGTATGAGAAGAGTGAACACACATGGTAAACAAAGTCCAGAGCTGTACTGAAGAGGCAGCTGTTTTATGCTTCCTGGGGGCAAAGAAAACTTACATATTTGGAAGGAGAATTCTAAGCAAAGAAACTTAATCGTTCAAAGAGTTATTAATAATATCCTATTAGCAAACCATAGGTAGCTCAGAATTTTCTTTCGCTGGGGTCATTTCCTATTCAATGGAAATAGAGTATTTTGCATGGACTGGAGTTGCATGAAACATGATTATTAGGGAAATTCATTAAAACTATTATGTCTGAGAATGCATATACCACCATAGCTGAATAATCAATAGAGTTATATTTATCCAAAAAAGGTAAATTGAGAAAATACATATGCTTGAAATATGTATGCATGTACATATGTGTGTATTTATCCTAAATAGTTATACATAGAATCACCAGTAAAAGCACAAAAGAAAAATCAATGGTAGCCTGGAGTGCATTTAGAAGAATAAAAGATGTTCTAAAAGTCAACTATACAAAGGAACTAAAAAAGGAATTACATGACCCATGAAACTAACTGTGATATTGTAGCTACAGACACGACATTTCATTAAGAAATCTGCCACCGAGTGGTACAGAAACATAACTAAGCAAGTTTAAAAGATAAGCCAAATACTTAATGTACTCATCTTATTCTTTTCTTCCCTGTGTTCCCAGCTCCGTTCCTATATATCACACATGTGCCCACAGAGGGAGATAATGGTACTGAGGCAATTAACTTCACTTGAAGTAAATAATATAACAATGTGATCATGACATATCAGAGATCAGATTCAAAAACAAGTTCTGTTTTACTTAGCTAAAGACATGCTATTGTATACTCATTTGTAACTGCAGTATAATTGGGTTACGTCAATGATTTATTCAGATTTTACTCTAGAATGTAATATCAGTTACTGATCATTGAAATTCTACTTGGCAGGCCAAGTAATACTTGCACCCATATTCAATCTCTGGGATTGGTAGGCGGGAATAGTTTTTAGGCCCTTCATTCAGATAATCATTATAACTCAATGTGGGTCAAAGTCAACAATCTGTATGTGTTATGTGCTTTGGAGATTACTCTGGGATCCATGGCAAGTGTGCTCATGGTCAAGTTTTTTCCAGTTGCTGCTGTTGCTGCTGTGATGATCATCTTTGCCAATGCCCCACAAGAAAGGGTAAAGGAAAAAACTCTGGTCACTGCTGGCAGCACCTGTGAGAAATAAAGAACATGAGGCAAAGCTTCATGTGTCTGTGAGAGTGGCTGGTTTGGGAAGAGGACTAAAGTATTCCCGTGTTTTACTCAGATAACTGAACTATTTCTTTTATTTTATAATTCAATCCCTTCTCACTGGGATTTATGAATAGATCCCAGTTAAGGAGAGAATATACTCATTGTCCCTCTCCCAATCCAAAACTTAAGGCTCTACATCTAGCTCAAGGCTATAGTACCTGAAAGACTCTTCTGTTATAATTATTTTGTTAACAGTATCATTGTTGATTGCTGTTTCATGGACAGACTTCTCAAAACTACGTTTTTTTCAGGCTTTCAGAGAGAGCCAAAGTATGAAGTCTTTTCCAGGAGGTACTGAAACCTAGTGAAAATGGGATTCTTTTGATTATTATCCTCCAAAATTATCCAGTAGTGCCTGGTTCCCAGCAATGGGATGAAGGTTTGGACACAAGCTGAGATCTCCTGTTATGCATTAAGCTTTGGAGTAGATGACTAGACTCAACCTCTACAAAGCCTAATCTTTCCATACCCATCAATATCAAACATGCTACATTATCTACCCAGTTATTGCATTAGTGTTTTTTAAAAGGCTTATTTATATGAAAGTCAGAATGATGAAGATAGATCGAGAGACAAAAAGAGATCTTTCCTCTGCTGATTCATTCCTTAATTGTCAACAACAGCCAGGTTTGGGCCTGGCCAAAGCCAGAAACTAGGAACTCCATCTGGGTTTCCCACATGCATGGTAGAGGCCTAAACACATGAGCCATTCTGCACTGCCTGCCCAGGCACATCAAATGGAAGCTGGAAGAGCAGCCAGTTCACGAACCATTATTCTGATATGGAATGCTGGTGTTGCAAATATTTTAGTTTTTAACAAAGTGCATTTTTGGATCTTGATTCAATATGGAGTTCCATGAGAAAAAAAAAATCCATGTTCTATATTTTCCTTCAGAAATGCTTGAATTAACAATCTTGGCTAATCTAGAAAATTAGATTTTATAATTTTTCAAGATCCATTACATTTTGCACACTTTCATGTATGCTGAGTGAAATAAGCCAGTCCCAAAGGGACAAATATCATATGTTCTCCCTGATAGGTTACAAATAACTGAGCACCAAAAAGGAAACCTGTTGAAGTGTAACGGACACTATGAGAAACGGTGACTTGATCAGCTCTTGCTCTTTCTTAAATCTTGACCAAATTATTTTCACTTGTATGTGTGTTGATTAGGAAAACATATTCTGCCATGATTTCATGCACTACCATGTTTCTTAAAACATTTTTATGTTTACATTTTAAAATAATTTTAGACCTACAAAAGATTGTAAATATAGTTCAGAGACTCCATATACTACTCAGTAATATATGCTAAAAGGTAACATATTATATAATCACAGTGAATTATCAGAATCAAATAGTAACAGAGATTTATACTATTAAATAATATGTACAAACTATGTGTTCTGCTAATATCTTTTTATTAATCAGGATTCATCCAATTGAGGATCTCATATGCATATAGATTTCATGTCTTCTTAGTTTTCGTTTATGTAGCGTAGTGTTTCTTTCATTATGTTTTAAGTCTGACACATTTTGAAAAGATAGCCAATTGTTATAGAATAGCACTCCTTTTATATGTATCCATTTCCTTATAAAATTAGGCTTTGTGTTTTTTGAAAAGAATTCTACATTATTTATGTACTCTTCTCAGTACATCAAATCAGAAGACAGATGATATAAATATATATGTTTTTGTGATTTTAACTGTTGTGACTATTGAGATGGCATTGTAAAATTAATGATTTCCTGTGTAATTAGTAAATATTTTAAATGCATATTTTGAGATTGAGAAATACCCTACTTCTCGTATTTTTGTCCACTCATACTAACATCCATTGATGCAACAATTATTGTGGTGATTCTATATGGTGGTTTCTATTTCTATCCTTTTTTTTTCTATTTATTACTTAGAATTCTACTCTTAGAGAGTGCCCCCTTCTGTATTTATTATCTCATTTATATCAACATGAACTCATAGATTGGGTTAAAATGTATAGTCTTGTTACATTGTGATTAAAGTATTATTTATAATATTTCTATTTTATGAACCGGTTGAAGTTTCTGTGGTTGTGCTTGTGTGTGTGTCCTAATATAGGTACCTTTTCAGAATTTACAGACGTTTGAGAAGAAAATATGTTCTCTCTTATAAGGGTAGAAAGTTTGATCCAGATCTATCAATTTTAGCTTACTGATTATGTTTCCAGTTCTTCTAACTTCTTACCTACCTTGTATGCCTTTCCCAACTGACTGAAAAAAGAGAAAAGTAGTTCCTGGCATCCAGGAGCCGGACTTCAGTGTTGTTACAGCTGGCCTGGTGCTCACATCCAGGCCATGTTTTTCTGCTGTTGGAAAAATAACCTGACATCTGACAAGGTCATAGTCTGTGAATATGACGAAGCAAGACAAAACAAAACAAAACCACTTCATAATTTTGTCTAAGCACAGACCTAAAGACAGAGTCACTATGTAAACCATGAAGCACCAAATATTTCCCTACTGGCTACTGCAGAGTGGCTTCCGCTACTTTACTAATTAAACTTTTAGTTTCACACTAATCGCCCTCTTTCTACCTAAGATTTACAAATTTTACCTAAGAAATACAAATAGAATTGTCCCTAGCCCAATAGCCTTCCTCTATAAACTCTCCCTAAGACTTCCAAATAAGCCCAAGTCTTATAAATATTTTTTTTCACACACAGCTTTACACATTGGAAAGAGCATTAAATTGAACTTCATATATTTTGGATTAACTTTTGTCATAATGCTTGGTAATCATGTGTATAATTCTTGCTGTATTTCTTTACCTACAAGATGTATATTTATTTGCTTTCTGGATAAAATACACATAAATATTGTATTTAGGAAGGCTTGATTTTTGTTCTAGTGGATGTGTTTGTATGTATACTTTTTAATGCCATTAGTTCATTGTTTTCTTATTTTTTTAACTCTCATTTTTCAATTTTTGATGGAATCCTTAATTTTCACCTACTGCTTATACTGTGCTTTTTTTTTACATTGTCAAACATAATACGTGGCCATTATTATTTCACCCGCCTGTCTAACTTTGTTTGAAACTTTGATATCTGTGTGTGTGTTTGTGTGTGTGTGTGTGTGTGTTCCTCATCATTACCCTTTACTGCAGCATTCCTGGTCGCCTTTTGGAGGATGAAACACCTCTCACTATATACATATATACAAATATATACATATATGTATGTATGGTTTTGTGTAACCTTAATTGTTCTCATGTTTCTCAGTATTACCTGTTGAAGAACTACTGAGCGGTTTGTTACTTTGCTGTGTCCACATTCTTTAGCTATATACATGTTTATTATATTCACTGTGGTAACCGTCTATCACTCCATTCTAGCTTTCATGTTCATTAGTTCCTCGAGGGCAAAAACTGCTTTAAATTATGTTTACATCAGCAGCAGAATTTAAACTCCCAGTACATGTTAGTTGGATGAAAGTACAGACTCTTGCTGATTGAGTCTACCCTCTACCCATTATGCTAGTTCTTGCTAGTCTGTGATGACAGCTATAGATACGAGCCTTGAAAAGGTGTAACACATCTTTAGCAATTAGAACATGAGATTTTAAAAATACACTTACCTGATGAGAAATTAAAGTGAAATGAAATAGTTTCCAATGGATTTCTTGTAAATCCCTGTATCTAGCTTAATATGTAAGAGAGCATTACTATTACCAAAAAGGCTTTAACTTTTTGGGTATATAAGTCGATTCCTCCTGAGAATATACATTGTGGATTTTCTGTTTAATCATATTTTTTTCTTCTCCCATGTCCATGTAGTTCTGATTTTTGTTCTGGCCTTCACTCCTCCTTCACTTGACCTGTGATAACAATGATTGATTTATGCAGAACAGGATTGCCCCACTCTTCTTGACTGCCTACTGAGATTTAAAGAGCATTCTGCTGAAGATATCTTGTGAAAGGTTTTGTTTTGCACCCACAAATATTGATAAAAGAAAAAAAAAACTAACCTTTTTGTGCCTCTGCGTGTTGTCTTGTGGAGATGGACTATTTGTATCTGACCTGATTACATTGGAAAGTACTAAGTGAAAAGAAACTGGGTAGTTGATGAGGTCATAAAAACACTGTTTTGAGCATTAACTATCCTCAAATCTACCTGACCTGCAAACTTTTAGAATATCAACCAATACCTTCTGCTTAAGCTATGCTGAATTAATGCTCAGTATTTTCTGAAGGTGGTGTTTCTGATAAAGTGAAATGCATATTTTAGTGGCACTTTATTTCTCTAGATTTATTTTGCCATTGTAATCGTGAAAGGAGAGGTCAGATCATCTCGAGATTTGATTAAGTAAATGTTACAAAAAATAACACAAACTAAGGTATGAATAAATGGTAACTTTAAAGAATATCATAATAGATAGGGATATTTTGAAAATGTAGAGTTTTTGCAAAATGGCAACAAGCAATTTTAAAATTTCTTAAACATTGGATTCTTAAAATCGACAAAAATTCATACATAATTATGGTATCTAATGCATTGTTTCACTGTATGTATATATTCTATAATGAGCAAATCAAGGTAACTAGAATATCTCTCACATCATACATCTATCATTTCTTTGTGGTGAGAACATGCAATACTCTCTCTTCCAGCTGTTTGTAAATATACATTAGCAACTAGAGCCAACCTGTGTAATAGGACATAATAATTGACCTTTCCTATCTAATTGTAACTTGTATATTTTAACAAATCCTTCAACTCACTTCCACATCCTCCATCACCTTATTCTCCCCAGGCTCTGGAAGCCATTGCTCTCTTCTCTACTTTTATAAGAACAATTTTTCAGCCGCCCCAATGAGCGAGTTCATTTGGCATGTGTTTTTCTGTGTCTGGCTGCTTTCAATTGAAACAATGTCTCCCAGGTTAATTCATGTTATAAAAAAATGACAGTTTTGTCATTTTAATGGCTAAATACTATTCTATTGTGTCTCTGTTTGCCACATTTTCTGTATCTATTCAGATGTTGAAGGACTTAGGTTGATTCCATATTTAGGATATTGTGAATAGAATTACAAAAAATAGCAATGCAGATATCTCTGTGACATACTGATTTCATTTGCTTTTATATATCCCAAAATATGAGATTATTGAATCTATGGCAGTTCTAATTTTAATTGTATGAGGAAGCTCCACATTGTTTTCCATAATGACTGTGCTAATTTACATTTGCACTAACAGTTCATAAGGACTGCCTTTTCTCCAACCTTTGTCAATAATTGTTATACTTTTTCTTTTTCATAACTGCAGTCTAACACAAGCAAGGTGTTAGCTAACTATTATTTTGATTTACATTTCCCTGGTGATTAGTGATATTGTGCATTTCTTCATATAACTATTGAAATGTCTATGTCTTCTCATGAGAAATCTAGCACGTTCTTTTGCCCATTCCTAATTGTGTTATTTGGCCTTCTTACTTACTATTGATTTGAGTTCCATATATATTCTGGATATTAAGTCCTTGTCAAAAGCAGAGCTTACAAATACTTTCTTCTGTTATGTACATTGTTTCCTTGACTGAGGGCTGTTTCTTTAGCTACGCAGAATGATTTTATTTCTCATTTCTATCTTTACTAGTGTTACCTGTGCTTTTGTGGTTACATTATTATTAATATTATTAATATTATTATTGCTTTTAATACCCTTGCTCACACTAATGAGATGAAACATTTCCCCAATGTTTTCTTCTAGTGATTTCATAGCTGTGGGTCTCACATTTTAGTCTTTATTCCATTTTGAGTTGATTTGTGTACAGAGTGAAATGTAGGGTTCAAGTTTCCCTCTTATGCATGTTGTTATCCAATTTCCGAACATCATTTATTGAGGAGACAATCTTTCCTCTGAATGATGTCCTTGGAACATTTGTCAAAGATTAATTGGCTGTAGATATGTGGGTTTATTTGTGCTATCTCAATTCTGCTCCTTCAGTTTAAGTATTTCTCTTTATGCCAGAATTATAAAGCTGTAGCTCCTCCCTCAATTTTGATTACATTATCATTTTGGTGAACTCTTTTTTCCCCACAAATGATCAAAATCCCAAATTAGTATCATATGAATTAATCATTTTTTCCATATTATAACTTGATAATGATACTACCAGTAACATCTGTGTCACATTTTTTAGATATTTTCCATTTCAGATTCCATTTAAAATATCTGGAATTATTTCATGAATCTCTTTAAAAAGGCATGTTTTATGAATATTTTTGCAAAATTTAAAATCCACTATGTTTAAAAAGCTGTCAGCAAATAAACACAATCTAAAACAACCCCACCCTTTAAAGTTCATCAGATAGAAACTAAAATTTAATATCTGAATTTTCCACTAGACTTGAGCTATCTTTTGGTACTTTTATTGCTATTGTTTTCGATATAAGTCCATGAATAATGACAGTTTCATTTAATCAAAATATTAAAAATAGACTTTCAGAAAACTCAATAATTCTTTTTGTTTGTTTGTTTGTTTGTGTTTTTTTGTTTGCACATTTGTTTGAGAAATGGTAATCAGTGTGCCAGGAGGGAAATCAGAATACAAGCAAAAATAATGTTTCAAGAAGGAAGAGAGCACCTATGCCTAATATGCAGAGGAGTCAAAGGAGTAGAAGATTGACAGCTGACCATGAGATTCACAAATGGTAGGCATTAATAACTGACAGGAAAGCCACTTCTGTAGAATAGATGGGTGAACATAAAGTCTGACTGCAGTGGGTCCATAACATATTCAGAATGATTACTAACTGTGAATACACACTCTATGTTGTCAAACTTGCTCTAAAATGGAACAGAAAAATGGAACAATAGAAAAAGTCAAAAAATATTTTGGTATATTTGTTTTAAATTAGAGGCCCTTATAGCTTTTAAAAACAATTAGAGGAAAATTGATGAAGCAGGAGACGTAAGGCCTGCTGGAATGATGCCTTCAAGCAAGAAAAAAATACTGAATACAGATTTATAAATACTGGATTTGATATGGACAATACATGCACAGTAACAGGCAAACAGATAGAGTGTATAATCATAAATGATGGGATTGTAATAATAAATGATATGTAGTACTGGATTATAAGAGTTCCACTCTGACTTACTCTTTTGTCTCTGTGAAGTTGAATACAAATCCGGAGGTCCCAAAATTTTTCCCAAATGGGATAAGTTATGAAAATGGGATCAAGAAATTAAAATGCCAGGGAAATACAGTTTGATTGCTGGGAAGCAATAGGACACACTTGAATTTAGAGTCCATTACGGTTAAACATGTGACACCAGGAAGGGAAAAGTACGAAATGATATGGATGCAGCAAATGTGACTAAGGATGTTTCAGTATAACCTATATTAGGTATTTGTATTCTCTTGCTTTGAATTTTTTTGGAAAAATCCATTTTCTATAATTCGTACATAAAGTGATGATTCATCGAAAGATAAATTTATTCTCTGAAGTGCACATGTTCTTCCAGGTCCAGTCTCTTACATTTATATATAAGTATACACACACACACACATATATATATACACACACACACACACACACATACCGGTCTCTCTTCTGTTCACTTAGCCACACAACCTCCAAAATATATTAGATCTTATAGATTTATGAATTATTTGGATTCTTTATTCTAATGCTGTAGTTACTCAATTACTGTACCACAATTTCAGGCCACTAACTTGCATTTGAAAAACAATAACTGAAAATATTTCCATAATTCAACCAAATTTCTTGAGCTCAAATTCTACCAAATGGTAATAAATTAAATATGATTCAGGAAAGCCTCTCCCAGTACCCCAGGTTTTCATTTGAGGGATGCCACTAGTAAGGTATCGTTTTTATCCAAATACACTAGCATGAGGCATCCCACTATGCCCTCCATTTTAGGCCGTGAGTCCTTGTACCTGGTGTTTAGCCACTCTGTTTTTGTAACCACAAAAACCTTCAGGACTGAGGCCCTGGTATACATCAAAGTCACCTCATGCCCTAGTACACTGAGATTACCAAAGGCCCGGGCAATAGGCAGGGCAGAGGGGAGAGTAGGCAAGGAGAAAGAGGAAGTAAACGCTCTGGATCTTGCCCTCCCTCTGTTCCTCGTCTCACTCCCCAGTCCTGAGAATCTATCTAAATTTAATAATGGAAAGAGTTTCTCTGACTCAAAATAAAATTTTCCCTTATATTAGCCTGATTCTATTCAGTTCTCTGCAATTTCCTTCAGGGGCTGACATTTTGATTCTCAAAAGTTAGAAGACATTCTCTTTTCTCTGATTCCTGTATGTCTAATGTTAACATATCCCTTTTCTCAGGCCCTGTCCCAGCACTGCCAAGCCGCTATCCACAGGACCATTACTGTCACCTAATTTCAAAGAGAAGAGCTCCCAGGTGTTACAGAAAAATAGGGGGAGGGAGGGGCAATATGCAATATTTCAGAGAATTTTCCTGCCTCACCGATGTGATGATGCTGGCTAGGAGGAGCGAGTCAGAGTGCTATGGTACAAACAGCAACACGAATGCTGGGGAGGACTTTCTGGGGCACACATAACAGGAAGCAGCACATATGCGGGGCATACTTGCATTTTTCAGCATGTACCTCTTTGAAATTACCTCAGCTGGACTGCTGGAACACCAATAAAAGGAAATATTCTTAAAAAGGAAGAAAGAAATCTATTTCTATATACACTTTTTAAAAAAATGTCCGACCATGTAACCAGGGTATACTTCACAATAAAATCAAGTCAGAAAAAACCAGAGTGCTTTCAGAATTTCAATCCCTGCCTTCAGTTCCAGAACATCTGCAGGAGTAATAAGTTTTGTGATTTCTAAGAGGCTTGTGGTTAACCTCACAGCATGGAATGAATTATCTACAATTCCATCCTTCATTAAAACACCCTTTCCACGAAACGTGTCAATGAAGTCAGAACCTGGCTGGCCACTGATCAACCAGAGCACTGACCATCCACATATTTTTTCCCATTATATTCCTTAATTACAATAAAATACACTCGTTCTCTCCTAAGAGTTATAAACTGTTTATGCCTTGCCCTATGTTAAGAATACCTATAATGTTTTAATGTGAGCAGGATGTGCATACACAAGGATCAAATTTAAATGACAAACACATGTAAACACAAATATCTTTGACCTCAAATGAGACAAAATTATTAAATTTAGTAATTTCTTACTCAGACTACACAAATATATTCCTCTAAAGCATACTTAATAGTATTTAGAAACTCTTTAATTTATAACTTAGCCAACAAAATATATAATTCCCAAGACCACCTAATTTTAAGAGAAAACAAAGGGAAAGTCATTTCAAAAGTTGCTTTGGCAGCATTAATAGCACATTTTCAGTTCTGAGCACATGCAAATTATTCCTTTACTATTCCCAGTCCCTTTCAACTCTTGCAGTTCATGAGCTTGTTTAAAAAAAGAGGGAGGGAGAGTTAGGTAAAGCAAATTCTTGACTGTTTTTTAAAGTCTATATTTCTACTGCTATGACACAATCAACCATAAAGATCCCCAAATTAAAAACATATCATTCCTTCAGTTGAATACTTGAGGAGATTTGCCAGAAGCCATTGGTTAGACTCTGGCTGTAGTTAGGAGTAATGACCTTCCTACAGCTGTTTGAGATAAACAGATATGTACAGTAGGTAATAAAAATAACAATACTTGCACCTGATTTGAAATCCAAAATTGAACCAAGTGCTCTTGGAAGCAACAATTCTCTAAGGGGTGAAGGACTATATTACCCTTCAAAACCTTTACATTGGCTCATAGATCAATACAGAGATAAAGAAAGCCATTTAGAAAGGTATTTATATTCAAATCTCACATAAAGAAGAGAACTTATAATACAATTTGCCTTTCTCAATAATATAACAAGCATTATTTTGCACATTTTAAAGGCTATTAGTAAATAACTCTACCCAGTTTGCATAAGTAATATTAAGAGAAAACATATTTTCAAATTTGAATAATTCATCACTTTGAATAACTGTGTTGATATGTATGCTAGAAACTATTATTAGGGTGCCAAACCACATATCAAAATCAGTTGTTTAAGTTCCAACTTACTATGTACTACTTATCCTTTTTTCTCCCTATATTATTCTAAAATTTATTAATATGGAGTTTTATAATATTTATGATGAAATTTCTAGTCATTACATGCAAATTTTTCTCCACATGTTATGGTTTCTACAGCTGTTCTTAGAGGTGTAGCTTGATGAAGAAAAATATTAGCTTTGTTGTAATGAGAAATAAGAACACTACTTAATAAGATTTACTACTACACTGTGGGAAGGACTTCTAACACAAGCTAGCATAGTCAAATTGTGTCACAAACTATTTTTATACAGATTTCAAAACTTTCTGGAAATGATTCTGCACCTCCTAACCAAAAGAGTCCAGGGATTTTTTTTTTTTTAATTTTGGCAATGAGAGAGGCCTTGGCTAGAGTGCCATAACTTCACTCCCTTCTCCAGTTCCACAAGAATTCTTGTCACTGATTTATGAGAGAATCATTGGACAAATTCCTGCTGGTGATATTATTTTCAGAGGTGGGATTAGGAGTCATCTGTATTGATAACAGATTTATGCATTATATACAACTTTCTTTACTATGATTTCTTTTTAAGTGATGAAAAAACTTATAGTAGTATTTTATTTAATTGTCTTTATGTTCAAGTAAATTCTTGTTCATATTGTAGGATTTGTTCAAATTACATCTATCATGTCATTGGAACTGAAAAATCTAAATGAGCTTTATCTTTAACACAAATGATTATAAGTAGATTAAGAAACAAAAAAAGGTGATTTGTAGCCATACTATTTAAAAGTATGTTTCTTTAACACTCTAATTCTTCAGTTTTGCAAAGGATATGGTATGAAATCAGAAAGAAGATTTATGAAGTTATGCATTAAAATTTTTTAATTAATGTTGATTTATTTCCTATGCCAAGTAAATCCCAAGTGCTGTTTTTAGAAGACTAAATATGAGGCTGACTCTACATAGTGAGGTTGAGGAAAATAGGGTCTCTGGAACCAAATTATTTCTACCATGACCTGTGTGGATAGCACTTATGTGTTAACACTAAATGGCTTTTTTTTTTTTGTATTTTCACTCAAGTAATTGTTTAAACTGTAAGCTTTGCAAACTCAAGAAGAACAAGATCCTAACAGGCATCTTGCCATTGAGATTTAATCAACAAAATTTATATCACTATTTTCCTGTAAGCCACAGGGCTCTGCCTTCCTTTGAAAAGCCACAGTATCATTTCTCTCCTCTCTGTGGGACAATTTTTCATAGACTAATTGCCTCATATTTACTCAAGCACACGTGCTATATAGCCAGTTCAGTCACAAGCTCCTTAAAGTTAAAGGATTTTATCTTATTCAGTTTTCTAGAGTATACATAATTCTTAACATACTAGGTGATTAATATAGGTCAAATTTTATTTAAAAATCAGATTTCATGGCCTTTTTATAAGAAAAAATGCCTAAAGCATCCTGATTATAAAAAAGGCTAAAGAATGCAACTGATAATCAGTCCTACACCTGATAAAGGGGAACTTTAAAAAATGCTTCCCTCAGAGATACTTCAAACTTCCACCAGAAACCAACGATGTATGAAAAATATTTCAATACTGTAAGCTTCTTTATCTATAAATAAATAAGGATACATATGCCATTTCGACATAGCACACTTTTTAGATTGGTTGCAAAATCATTCTTTACCTTCACCCAAATAGTTTAAATGTGTTTCTCTCTAAACACACTGCTACAATTTAATTTCAGCTTCCCCAGGGAAAACATAGTAAGCGTGTGTTCATTGTATGCAGCACAAATTAAACCCAGAGAACAGCTACGACAAAGAAGGGTTCCACACATGCCATCCATCCCAGAATCCTAAATGATCCACTAGGGCTCTCAGCACCAAAAACAGAGTGAGCACATTAGTTTAATTTTAAATCATTTCTTAATGTGCAATGGAAACTTATAAGACCTGGATCTGATCTAAATTGTGTTTCAGCTCCATGATTTATAACTATAGTATTCATCTTGTGTTTTAGGCAAAAATATTGAATAGTTAGTCCCAGTGAGTTTGAGAACTGGGGTTAAACAGAAATACAAAATGCCATTTGTGTAACCATTTCTAGAATTCTTCTGGACTAAGTTCATTCTCCTTAAAACATATGCCTCAAATTCCATAAGGAACCCTTTTTCCAAATATAATTCTGGAGTTGCCCATCAGACAAAAGTTTCAGAGGACTACACATTTATCATGAAAGGAGGTACTACAAGGAAGTAGGGCCTAGATCCTCGGTGTACAGCTGCCCTTAGTAAGTCTTCTGAATTAATGGTGAATCAGGCCTCACTGAAGTGTCTTAGCTAAGTCTTTTTCATCCATGACAGCGTTCAAGGACTTATACTGTAAAACATATGCTCTGATACAATGCTTGCGTTATACTTTATTAGACCCTAAACCAGGTTTTCTATTGAACCCAGCAAGTACAGAGTGAATGAATCATTTTCAATACCAAGTAACTTTTCCAGTCAATCAAAAAGTTATCTAAGTTTTCTTCTAGTGTAGTGGCCATGATTTTCAAATATAGTTTTCATCTTAAATTTTAGTTGGATAGTAAATACTGATTAGTTTTAGAACTGAAGCTTAACAATAGTAGAAAATATTTCCTTTCTAATGTAGACTATAGAGTGAATAAAACTCATCTTACCTCTGGCATTATTAATTCACATTGTGATGTCATAGTCAAAGAGAGTCTGATTAAAGAGAGCTATTAAATGAGATGAATTCAAATTTATTGTTTAAGAATGACACCTATTGGGGCCGGAGCTGTGGCGCAGAGGGTTAACACCCTGATCTGAAGTGCCGGCACCCCATATGGGATCTGGTTGTACTCCTGGCTGCACTACTTCCGATCCAGCTCTCTGCTATGGCCTGGGAAAGCAGTAGAAGATGGCCCAAGGGCCCCTGAACCCACGTGGGAGACCTGGAAGAGGCTCCTGGCTTGGGATCAGCAACGCTCCAGCTGGTGCAGCCAACTGGGGAGTGAACCAGATGATGGAAGACCTCTCTCTGCCTCTCTTCTCTGTATAACTCTAACTTTCAAATAAATAAATAAATATTTTTTTAAAAAAAGAATGACACCTATGAATGTGGACTATTGATTGGCCTGTTCTTTGAATTGCATATATGAAGCACTGTATTTGGTCAAAACATGAAAGTTCATTCCTCCATCATCATGCCACTTGGATAAACATGGGTGTTAATATTTCTAAGAGGACATGAGTGTTAATGTTTCTATCCTAGTTGATTAAGCTGTGTAATAATGTACTACTCTGACTTAGAAACTTATGAAAAAACTCAAAACCATTTGAAAGAAATTGGCGTGTTTTTTCAAGTGTTACTTATTAGAAAATATTTCTAATTTTAGATATTACAGCATTAACTCCAATGCTCAATAACATAGAAAAAGGCAGAATTATTCCAACTATTGTAAACATTATAGATAAATTAATTCTAAGATAGTTTTAATTTATTTTAGAGAACAATTTTTGTTTACATGAGCTCCTTTAGTTACATTGAGAAATTAATGTATTGCCATGATTGACCTTTGTTTGCAGTCAAACACAACGCTTTCTTAAAATCATCCTTAGTCGCTTGTTCTTAATAAACCATAAATGGGTTACACTATCAAGCATCCATACCAATGAGAATCCAAGAAGGGAAGAAGAAAGCAGTGAAAAGAACAATTGAAGAAATAACAGTCTGAATATTCCAAATATGATAATAAAGACACAGGTTTACATATTCAGGAGGCTCAAAAAACTCCAAGTAAAATAATCAAAAAAATATGTACACCAGGACACATAAAATTAAATTTTCCAAAGCCAAAATAGAAATACTTCTGATAACAGCAAGAGGAGAAATTTGAAAGAGATAGATTTTCAATAATATTAACAGCAAGCTTGTCATCACAAACCATAAAGGCCAGGAAAAAATTGATGACATTTGCAAAGTGGAAAAAAGTCAAGGACAATTCTATATCCAGCAAAAATAGCTATCCAAAATGAAGGAGAAATTAAGAGAGCCCCAGATGAACAAAAGCTGAGGTAATTCACAAACAGATCTGTCCAAAAGAAGCACTAACAGGAATCCTGTTAACTGACATGAAAGAATGCTAGATATTATTAGAAGTCATAAAATATAACCTTAGTAAAAATAATTTCAAAGTAAATGCAAAAGCCTATATTATTATACTTTTAGTTTCAAACTTATCTTTTTATTTCCCTTTATATCTAGTTTTTGCCTTTTTTACTTTTTATTAAATATTTCAAATAATAAAAAACAAAGTTCAATGAGCACATACAGATTTACACAGAAACACAAACTATTTTTCATGAAAGCAAAGATATTAATATTACATAACATGAAATTCATGACAAGGACATAAAGTGAGGAGAGAAGGATCTATTATTACCTAAAGTGTACACTTCAGTGAAGATAGCATTTATAAATATCCACAATACTAAATAATATGGCATTATTTATTAATCCTCTCAAAACCATAGGCTTGGGCAGTTATTCCAACTTTTGCAACCATCACAGGAAATCTGCTTAATCCCAAGGCAGAATTTACTATGTTAAGTCAGTTAGATTTTTCTAATTTTTGATGTTTGTTATCATAATCATATTAAGAACACTTGGTCTATAAAGAATAACTGCCATACAAGGATTAAAAACTTGGGGTTACTACAGCATGATACCAAGTAACTAAAAATAGTTTTCAATGGAGTCCCTGTAAATCAATCCAATCTAAATTAGATATTAAAGACAATTCAACAGGATCTGACATCCATTGGTCAAAATCTTTTGCTGGAGTATGTTGAAAATTAAAGACCACGGAACGCTACAAAGTGGTCTGACCTAGAATGGTTTATAATTTACTGGCGCCATAAACTAGAGTGTCAATTTGTTGGGTCAACAACAGGAGCCACTGTGCACTTGCTCCTCATGTGGGATCTCTGTCCTTAATGTGCTGTACATTTTGATTTAATGCTATAACTAGTACTCAAACAGTATGTTTCACTTTGTGTTTCTATGTGGGTTCAAACTGTTGAAATCTTTATACTAAATTGATCTTCTGTATATAAAGAGAATTGAAAATGAATCTTGATGCAAATGGAAGGGGAGAGGGAGCGGGAGAGGGGAGGGTTGCGGGTGGGAGGGAAGTTATGGGAGGGGGAAGCCATTGTAATCCATAAGCTGTACACTGGAAATTTATATTCATTAAATAAAAGTTAAAAAAATTGTGCATTCTGGTGACAAAAGTCATAGTGATCTAGTAACCAACCAAAAGAAATGTAAGAATTCAAAACTACTGGAACAACAAAGCTTGCCACCATTCAGGATGTTGGCAAACTAACTGACAACTGTTTCCAGGGACACACTATGTGTTCCTTTCTCCCGAGAATGTCCTTGATGTATTTTGTTGAAGTATCCAGAGAAACAGTGTATCCATAATATTTATTTACTTATTCATTTATTTAAAAGACACATCAAGACCTACACAGACACTAACACCTAGAGAGAGAGCATTCTCGTGTGCTGGTTCAATATCCAAATGCCTAAAATGTCCAGAGCTGAGACAGGACTGAAGCCCGGAATTGCCACATGTGTGGCAGAGACTCAATTGCTTGGACCATCACTGCTGCTTCCCAGGAAGCTGGAGTACAGTATCACACCTGATCAGTGAGACATAGGCATCATACCTATTAGTTTAACCAATACCAATAACCACCTTCAGCTATCTTTTAATTAAACTCTCCACAGTATTATAATCATGAGAAATGAGAGAAACACTCAGTTTTGTTCAGCGTCATGCACAGGCTTCCCACTTGGGCAAAAAGGAGATTAAGAGCTGCACGGTGCTCCATTACATGTCTTTGTTGTATATGAATATTCAAGGGAGGCTCTTACATATCTGAATCCCTGAGAGGCCTAACTAGCTAAGCAGTCAGAATCCTCCCAACTTATGGATCAGTGTTAGATTCTGTCAACAGTCACCTCACTAACAGCAAGAGTAGTCCTCAAGGGCCACATCTGAACTACTAGTATAATTCAGTTCATCCTCATCCACTTCAAGTAGACAGATCACTGTGACCTATGATTAAGGTAAGCAGTCTGAGAATTTTTTTGGAAAGCTATTTAGAAGGAAAGAGTAAACCAGGACTAATAGCAAGATCTCTGAACCATCAAAGTGGTTGGAAAGAATAGATACATTTTCCACCTACATATGGGTCCTTAGAACTGGCAAGGAGGACCATTTTGTTGCATCTGCTCAGATCTGAGCAGGGGTTGGTTTTCTCTGTTGTTCCATAAATCTGCACAACTCTTCAACAAGGTCCGAAGGATGATTTGCTTTTTGGTGAACTCCCTATCACATAACATAAGGGGTACATAACCATATTTATTGACAAGAAACCACACTGGATTTAATCCAGTGACTCTATAAGTAAACTCATGCACACACAGGTAGTTACCAGGTCTTCAGTGTGTGTTGCTGTGAAGTACAATATACTGAAGAATCACTGAGATAATTTTCTAGATTTACTCACAGGCTAACATTTGGGGAAATCACGGCATTGCTTCCAAAGGGTACATTGAAAACATGTAATAATGGTGAAAATATCAAGAATATATCTTGCTTTGGGGTTTTGGGTTATCTCTCATTGAGATTACAGAGAGAGACTGGCAGTAATAGAATAATTCTCTTGGCCAGCGCCGCGGCTCAATAGGCTAATCTTCCGCCTGCGGCACCGGCACCCTGGATTCTAGTCCCGGTTGGGGCACAGGATTCTGTCCTGGTTGCTCCTCTTCCAGTCCAGCTCTCTGCTGTGGCCAGGGAGTGCAGTGGAGGATGGCCCAAGTGCTTGGGCCCTGCACCTGCTTGGGAGACCAGGAGAAGCACCTGGCTCCTAGCTTTGGATCAGCGCGGTGCGCCAGCCACAGCAGCCACTGCGGGGTGAACCAACAGAAAAGGAAGACCTTTCTCTTTGTCTCTCTCTCTCACTGTCCACTCTGTGAAAAAAAAATTCTCTGTTCTTTTTTGTTTGTTTGTTTGTTTAGTCCAGAAACTAGACCATCATTCCAGTTCCTCATAATGCATAAGCCTTTCCTACAGTCCACTACAAATTAGGGCTCTGTGGATTATCTTGCGAAGAAAGAGAAAGGGCCAACACAATGTTATGAATTAATGTTTGTTATATGTATATAGAGGGCAAAAAACTGTATAGGCTTTGGGATTCTTAATGGTTTCAGGCATCCAGTAGAGTATTCGAACAAATGTTGGTCCCCATACATATTGATTTAAATTTTATTCCTTAGCCAGTGTATATCTACAGTAATTCCAGATCTTGGATCTTGTGAATAATGCTGCAGTGAACATGGAAGCACAGGCGTCTCTTTAATATGCTGATTTTATTTCCTTTACATATAAACCCAGAAGTTAGATAAATGGGTAAAAGGACAGATTCTTAATTTTTTTACTTTATTTTCATTTTGTTTGAAAGAAAGCAAAGTGGAGAGAGAGAGAGGGAGGGAGGGAGGGAGGGAGAAAGAGAGAGATTGAAAGAGAGAGAGAGGTAGAAAGAGAGAGAGAGGTAGAAAGAGAGAGAGAGGTAGAAAGAGAGAGAGAGAGAGAGAGAGAGGGAGAGAGAGAGATCTTCTATCCACTGGCTCACTCCCTAAATACCTACAACAGCCAAGGCAGGACCAGGAAAAAGACAGAGGCTCAGAACTCAGTATAGGTCTCCTACACGGAGAACAGAGACCCAAGCACTCATGACATCATCTGCTACCTCCCAATATGCACAAAAGCAGGAAAATGGATCCAAAGCAGAATAGCCATGACTTGAACCAGGCAACCCAGTATGGGACATGGGCATCCAAAGAATTGAATTAACTGAGTTAACTGCTATGCCACATGCCACCTGAAGTTTTTTGTTCTCATAGTCTACATCCTGCTAGAGGGAAATAAATTCGCCCAGTCCAGTTTTTCTTTCCTTGAGGGATTTAGAAAACAATAGATGTATGTATATTAGAGTTGGGATATGGGAAAGGAGATTAAGGGAATGAATAAGAATTGTTTGAGTTGTTCCTTAAATTATATTGTTTTAAAGCTTAAATTTTGATGGTCAAGACGAAGCTCTTCAACATATTTTATAACTATATATATATATATATATATATATATATATATATTGTATCCCTAGATATAGAAAGACCATACACTTTTTCATATCACAGACTCTAAATAAATCTACAGCCTTTTCTGCAGAGCCAGTAATACAAAACCCCAGCAACACAAAGAGAGGCACTGTGGTAAGATGGCATCCTTAGCATTGACTCTTTTATGAAAACAATTAATCTGGGGTTGATTTTACATGGTACAAGCAGTGTTTACCATTGAAAATTAGAGTTGTTGAACATGAAATAGGGCCGTATACACATGGAAGTAACTTATCTTGCATAATGTTTGTCATTAAGTCAACAAAGTTTACTTTTTTTTCCTTCTTAAAGTCCTTTTACCCTGAAACAAATCTAACTTTATTTTCTGTGTTGCTCTATATTTTACTATATCAGAAAGTCACAACCCAAAGTTTGAGCATACTAAATTGAGGAAATATCTGCATAAATAACCATTAAGGCAGGTGGAACATATCTTGTCATCATTCATGTCAAAAGACACGGCTAACATCTCTGTCTCAAATCCATTTCAAATAATATGTGAGATACATTCAACAAGTTTACTCTGTATTTCACAAAGGACTATTGAAACAAATAGTAATATGTTTCTGGAACTTTGTGGTCAGTTAGGACTGATTGCACCTAGCATCTTTCCTTCTGCTTATGACCTTGCTGCACAGGTGCTGATGGGCATCCTAACTGCCAGAAAGGTCAAAAGAGATGAGACAAGGACTATCAAGGGGACACTGCTTCTAAGATTCATGTGGAATGATTCATTTATTTGCCCAGCATAGTGTCATTTAAGTTAACATGAGTCCTGTGTGATTTGCCTTTCTTAGCACATAAATAAATATATCAGAAATGTTTTGTATAATGCTATATGGATTCCTATGGTGTGAACTGTACTTCATTAGTCATATCAGAAAAATTACTAAAGATGATTGAGATAAAGTTACTGATCACAACCAACATAAAATCTAGCTGCACAAACATATATTAAGCAAATGAACTATCAAATATAATCTATCATATGAATTTATGAAATTAGAAGAATGAGTAGAGAGCAATGGTCAATGCAGAGTCATAATAGTCACGTGGGTTTGCTGAACCATAAGCAGGAAGAATTTGATAAAATGAAAGCAAAGAAAAATACAAAGATTACAAATTGCAATTGCAAAGAACAGAAATGCAAGACTGAGAAGAGGAAAATGAGGATACTACTGATAATAAGGAAATCAGAAAAATGATACTTTGAAGTTTGCAATCACTGTAACAGGAACTAAGTAATTTTCAAGATATAAAATTTAAGGTAAATCCAGTTCTACTTTGAAGTAAGTGGTGTCCCATTCCATCCAGAGACATGGCGTCAGAAGAAAATCTGTAAACGTTCTCCACATGCCTACATGAGTACAATGGGAGAAGACGAGGAAGGCAATGGGATGGTTTGTGGGTTGATTTTCAATATATTTGTAAAAATCATATATCCAAATAAATTACTGAATGATTTCTGCCATTAACTTAGAATCAATTTTTACAAGCAACATACACACAAAAATCAGTGGCATTTTTTCTATAGAACATTTTGAAATGAAAAAGTATATTATCCAGCTAACATGTTACCCCCTCAACATGCATGCAAAGGATTTTAAGCTTTCAAAAATATAAACTATCAATGAAAGTACTAATTGTCACCACTGGAGTTATTCTGAAAAAGACACAAGGAAATCTGAAGAAGCAATTTAAAGGAGCAACAGCTTTATGATTAAGCAAATAGCACCCCAAAGCATCTTCTTTGAGGATGAAAATACATGGGAATAAATAATCACAATAGTTAAAAAAATAAAAAAAACTATTCACTTTAGTTTGTGTTTCTACCTGTTACTGTTAAGAAGAAAACCAAAAGCTACCTTTTGTAATCTGATTCCAATTCTTTTTGAAAGGAGACAGGAGGTAGTTTAATGTCTAAATTGTATCATTTTTGGCAATTCTGTGAGAATTAATTTTGTAAACTAATTCCCAGGGAAAAGTGTCTTTCTTCATCTTATTTTTTGCTTCATGGGTCATTTTCTCCTGACTTTTTTTTTTTAGCTTTACATGGTCAAGATCTGGCTTTTCTTGCAAAAAGCTTGAGAGAATCACGCTTTGTCATGGTTCACAAAATTCAAAAAGCCAACATCAAAATCTTCTTACCCTAAGCAGATTGCATACAGGTCAGGTACTTTAAATCTAATCATCAGCAATGTGTTTTCAATTCAGGAGGGGATGCAGTGGAGTCTGCAGCCAATGACACAGTCTTGTCTAGTCTGCCGCTGTGGGTAATGGTGCAGAAAAAAATAATATACGATGCATGACAGATGAAGAGTGAGGACTGAGAATCAGAACAGACAGGGCACTTTGTTCACAGAGCAACTGAGCTACAGTAATCAATTTATCTATGACCAAGTGAGTGTTAGGATGATAAAAATGTCAGGGGTCGATTGAAATCCCATCTTGGGAATCCTAGAATCCTGCTGACAAATACAGCAAGAAAACAAGAGAACACACACCCTCCCCTGCCAGGAGCATCTAGAATTCTCCATCAGAGACGGCTGGTACTTCTCAATAAAAGAGGCTTTCTGTAGACATTAGATAAAACATTTACTTCACCCAGCATCAGACGGCAGTAATGCTTAACATTCCCACACAGTATAGGAATGGGGTCTACAAGTATCCTCCCAATGCAGAACCTTAGGTAGCACACACAAATATACTTCTCCCAGATACAGCCCAATATGCAATCATTCACCTCCATGCAACCATGCTGAGAAGAAAGAAAAAGAAAATTGTTATTTTTTTTTTATTTTCATAAACCTTCCAAATAGCTTTGGAAGTGTATTAGGCTGGAGGGTGTGAAAAAGATATGCAAATATTGCTCTAGTTTAAGAATTGAAACTAGCAACCTTGGACTAAATGGATGCCAGGTGAAGAGCTATCTTTAAGATCTGGCTTTGGTTGAAAGTAGCCTGAGAGAATTAAGTTCTGTCATGGTTCGCAAAAAAATAAAGTTCACAAAAACAAAAAGTTAATCTTACCCCAAGAAGACTCTAAGAAAGATTTTTTTTTGATAGAGAAAAAAATAAGAGAGACAAGGAGTAATTATGAGGTTATAGGAAGATTCATACTCCTTTACACATCTTAATAATTATATTGGTTAATTTTATACCTACTTAACTGTGCTAACTGATGTCATAGAGCTGGCAAAACATTATTGCTGGGTGTATGTGTGAGGTGCTTCTGAAGGAAATTAGCAATGGGATCGGAAAAGAAAAATCTGTCCTCACCAACATGGATAGGCATCATGAGGTCCACTGAGGAGTCAAATGGAAGAAAAACATGGTAGAAGGGCAAACTCTCCCCCTGCCCTGGAACTACATCTTCAGCCACCTGTGACTCCAGGACTCACAGGCCCCAGCACCACAGCTACCAGTTCTCAGGCTTTCAGAGTCAGACCCAAACTAAGAATTATGCTGCTGGTTCCCCTCATTCTAAGGCCTTTGGACTCAGGCTAATTATGGCACCAACTTTCCTCATTCCTCAACTTGCATACACATCAAGATTTGTTTGGCTTCATGTTGATAGAAGTCAATTATTTCCTTTCGACCCGCATCTCTACAGAAACCTGGCAAATTCAATCATCAAAACTTTCTGGGCCGGCGCCGTGGCTCAACAGGCTAATCCTCCGCCTTGCGGCGCCGGCACACCGGGTTCTAGTGCCGGTTGGGGCACCAGATTCTATCCCGGTTGCCCCTCTTCCAGGCCAGCTCTCTGCTATGGCCCGGGAAGGCAGTGGAGAATGGCACAAGTGCTTGGGCCCTGCACCCGCTTGGGAGACCAGGAGAAGCACCTGGTTCCTGGCTTCGGATCAGCCAGATGCGCCGGATGTAGTGGCCATTGGAGGGTGAACCAACAGCAAAAAGGAAGACCTTTCTCTCTGTCTCTCTCTCTCTCACTATCCACTCTGCCTGTCAAAAAAATTTTAAAAAATAAATTAATTAAAAAAAAAAAACCTTTCTGTATTGTTGCTACCTTGCCAACGTGAATTAGAAAAGAGCTTTTTACTATGGATGTGATTTTTAAATTCACAGATCTCCATATTGCTCTGTGATTGACCACTGGAACACTGACATCATGATCTCACCAAAAGAAACAGAATATATTCAACAAACTAAGGGAAAGAGTAAAACTATCTGCAATAGCTAAGACTCTAGTTACCACAAATAGGCTATTAAAAGTTTGGATTTACAATGGACAGAGACTACTTGTTGATTATGAAACATTCCCCACTTGTTTAAAATGATTTTTTGTTTTGTTTTGTTTTGTTTGACAGGCAGAGTGGACAGTGAGAGAGAGAGACAGAGAGAAAGGTCTTCCTTTTTGCCATTGGTTCACCCTCCAATGGCCACTGCGGCCGGCGTGCTGCGGCCAGCGCACCGCGCTGATCCGAAGACAGGAGCCAGGTGCTTCTCCTGGTCTCCCATGGGGTGCAGGGCCCAAGGACTTGGGCCATCCTCCACCGCACTCCCTGGCCACAGCAGAGAGCTGGCCTGGAAGAGGGGCAACCGGGACAGAATCCGGCGCCCTGACCGGGACTAGAACCCAGGGTGCCGGCGCCGCAAGTCGGAGGATTAGTCTATTGAGCCAAGGTGCTGGCCATATCACCCATTCTTTATCAGGGTGTGCATTAGCAAGAACCTAGAACTGGAAGCAAAGTCAGGACTGGCACCTAAGCATTCCAATATGGTAAGTGGGCATCCCAAGTCGCGTCTTAACCACTGTGCCAAATGCCCACTTCACTGATTTTCATGCATGACAAGATGTTCCAAATTACACAGAAAACCAGTAGCATGTATTTTCCAGAAATGGACAAAAATCAACATGTATTATGTCATGAAATCTTTTCCAGCCTTCATTTATTACTGTTCCTCACCCTAAATACTATATTTACATAAAATCTAAAAGGACAAACTATTGTGTTTATTGATGTGATTTTAACATAGAGTTGAAATACAGATTGCAACAAATTTAATTGGTTATGATTAAAGTAAAACTATCTTTTTTTTTAAGTTGAAGAATGATGTTTCACCAGAAGTTCTCTCTTGATTCTGAAAATTGTTATACAAGTAGAATTCTCCCTTGAATTTGTCACTATTAACATATCACCCTACTCCTCTTTTGCATCTTCCTTTTATTATTCCATCTCTTCATGTCTAAGCAATTGATACTTCATGTTCTTCTGTTTATTCTAAAGGCTAGTAAATGATATAATACATTTCTCCAGGCAGATACTTGCCTTGCGGTTAAGGCGTGGGTTGAGACATCTGCATCCCCTGTGAAGCGTCTGGTTTGAGTTCTGGCTCTGGTCCTGATTCCAGTGTCTTGCTCATGCCCTCCCTGGGGAAAAGCAATGAAGACTTAAATATTTGGTCTCTGACCACACACGTGACAGTCCTGGATTGAGTTCCCGATTTGGCCTGGCCCAGCCCCAATCAATGTGGGCCTGTAGGGAGTGAACCAAAAAATGAAAGTGCTCTTACTCTCTCCCTCTCTCCCCCTGCCTCTTAAATAAATTTAATTTTTTTTTACGTTACACAATTCATTTCTATGTGACCTTTCATAAATTAACAGAAAACCAGATGAATTTTGGGGTAAGTAAAACTTCCTAGTAGAAGATGCAAACCTTTGTGGAAAACTACAGAAAAAGATATTTTTCCTGATGAAAGATTATAGAAAATCTCTCACATACAAGTAAACTAAATATACACATATGCATTCACAAGCACACATACACACACACACACACAAGCATCCATTTCTGAAAAAAAAAAAGAAAGTCTGAGATTACAAGACCTTAATCTGAAGGGATTCATACCTTTGGAAAGAAAAACATGACATATATTTTTCAGCATAAAGAAATAAATTTTACATTATGAATTCATTAAAAATGACATAGGACTTAGTCATTCCAGTGAAGTCATTCTTTGAAGATACTTTAATTTTTCCAGTCACAGGGATTCATTTTATAAGCTTTTTCTAAATTCCAACACCATTTCTCAATACTAAACAGAACTGCATTGAAAATAGTCAAAGCATTCTGAAAGGTGAGAAATGTGTTCCTTATGAATCAAGCAGAACATTCACAAATAATATATAACCTTTATGAATCATAAATATGTCACAACATGTATCTATTAATATAAAATTTAAAATTAAAATGCCTCACATGAAGAACATTTGATATGAGATGCTGAGTTTAAATAGGGATATTTTATGTTTATATATCCCTTCCCTATTACTTTTCTCTTATTTCCTAAACTGAGCTTTAAATATTTCGTGGACTTTAACCATGGCACTCATCATCAAACTGTCCAATACATACGGCCCTGGGATAATAGCAGAAAGACACAAGACTCCAAATAATTGTTGATGTGCAGTGTAGCTTTTATGTCACTATTAGTTGTCATAAATGTTACTGTATAAAACATTGAAAATAAATATATATATATATATATATATTTGTGTGAAACTTACTTTGCATGTATTTGTATATATTATGAATCATTACATTCAGAAATAACTTAAGTGAATAGATTGAACTTAAAGCACTTAGTTTGTTTGGGGGACCACAACATTTATTTTTAGTTTGACTCAACAATTAGCTATTCAGATTGCTCTTTTGGCTTTGAGTAAATACAACCAAAACAGTTACTCTGAGTAGAGAATTCCTGGGAATTAAGATCTTCACCCTTAAACCAACAGTGATATTTTCTGAAATCTTACATTTTAGAGGATTTGTACAGCTACAGGTTTTTCTTTTCTTTCTTTTTTTAGAAATGCAAATAAAGTTAAGAAAGTAGCAGAGCTCTTTAGAGATGTGTATTAATCATTAAGCTATTTTAGGTACTGGTTTCGAATGTCTGAAATGATATTTTCAATTGATGGCTAACATTCACTTTTGTTAGGTAAAAAGTAAAATGGAGGAGAAAAGCAGACTTTCCTTTAAAAAAATGCATTCTTATGAGGATTATAAAGCCAAACTTTAAATTCCCCCGAAATCAAAATCAAAGCCTGAAAACATAAAAAAGACAAATTCCAAAGACTTTAACATTTGAACTTTTGCATCTGCTACTCAAAGGAAACTGAACAGTATTCACCTAACGTCTTAATGATCTTCCTAAAGCTTTAAAGGCCTGACTTAGTAGTAATAGATTGGCATGTTGACAAATTAGTGCTTGGGGCTGACAATAAACTAGAACACATGGAGGGAGGTACTATTTTCCCAACACCCCAATTCATTCTACATTGTTTAGCCTAGAAATCGAGAGACCTAGCCACAATTTCTAATTCTATAACTGACTGCCTGTGACTTTTCGAAGTCTGTTAATCCACCTAGCTCTAATTTCCTCATCTTCAAAAACAAAGGGCTGTGAGAGAATAATATCTGGGCATTGAAGGACTGTAATCAAGTGGTTTTTCACCTGTGAATGCTGAGAAGGAGGCAGGATGTTTTTCACATGTGAGCAAGATGACACTGAGGGGTTACAGAGCCCACTGCAATAACTCCCACAGGCAGCTCAGAGGCAGAGGAGGCAGAGCCTGCAAAGTGTGTTGGGAAGCAGGGGCAGGCAGAACCGGGTGGGACAGACAGAGCAGTGAGAACATCTGGAGGAGCAGGCCTGTGGGAGTCAGGAGAAACACAGCCTGAACTGTGCTCCCCTCATTCTGCCAAGGGTCTGGGGAGTCTCAGTTATCATCTGTAATCAGGACCATCAAGCGGAGAAATTACAGAATAAAGATAAAGAAGTGATCATGATGATGGAAGAGAGGCCTGAAGAAAGAGAGCAAAGAAAGGTGAAAAATGGGAGAAATCATGTCTGTAAGTCTATCTGTTTAGCCATCTGCAGGGCTGCAGGGTGGAGTGAAGGAAAGAAGACTGAGAGTAAGAACCTCTGGGAGACATCTGGAACGGAAGACCTGAGGAGCATCTTTAGGGAGCCGCACTTGGAAGGGAGCGGCTGTTCCATCTCAGCAAGGGTTATGAGATGGAAGCCTTTGATATTATATAAATTATAAGAAGATAGAATTGATGCTTACTTTGACTCCTAACAATTTTCCAAGTACTGATGATTTTCAAGGAGCTACTTAATCGGGTTTATAGCAAGGGAAGAAGGGAGGTGAGCTGGGATGTTTTATCAAAATGAAGTTACCAAAATCTTTTGGAAAAAAAGAGATAATAGATAATCAATTTGAAAAAAAAATTAGTATTCTTCAGAATGGCTGAAATCTTGGAGCCTGTAAAACTCAGAAAATCCATTATCAATGGTGGATAATTCAATCCTGGGAACATCTTTTGAGTGTGATGCTTTCTATGCTGTTTAGTTGCCACAGACTGAGGTACCAGGGAGGATTCCATCTGGGGAGCAGAACCACAGTGACAGGTGCAGAAAATGGGCTTTACCTCATGCAACAGGATGAGCACATAAAGACAATCACGAAAGGCCTATGAGAACAGCCGTAAGGTCACTGTAAATCACCAAGACCAACAATCATGAAAAAAGAATAAAAAACAAAAACAAAAGTAAATACCTTGGAGGCAAAACCATGAAAATCACTGACAAACTGGAACCTACAATGGAACTGGGCTTCCACAAGAACCGAATGGAACCTCTTTTTATCTCCCAGGACTTCCAAACTCAAAGGCTTGAGTGACACAGCTAAAGAAGTTGGGACCCTTCACTGTGGAATGGACAAATGATTGGCCGAGAACTCGGGAATTTTTAATAAAGAAATTGAGAGGGAACTAAGGAGCTGCAAGTTCTATACCTAAAAGGTAAAGCAGTAAATTGGCAATGTTGGCGATTACAGGATGACAGGCACCCTTCATAGCAAAATGGCTCCCTTGAATCTCACAGAAATGTCTTTTATATTCAACTAAATGCAGAGCCAGACAGGTGCAAGAATTCTGGGAAATGTAGATGTAGCTTAGTTAAAATGACACAGGATTTTAACCCACAAACTTCCTGGCCTCTCACTAAATGTATTGCAATAGTTGCTTAATAATTTGCCTGCTACCATCTCTCTTCCTCCCTCCCTACATATTCTCCACTTTGTCAACAGCACTTTATTCTTAACTTAAAAACAATATTTTCATTTCTAGCTGGGATTAAGTGCTACCCTTTCCTCAAGAAGTACAAACTGAAGAAATACAAGAATTTTTCAATTTTTTTTTTCACTTTAAAAAAAAAATCTGATGTCATTAGGCCAGTCACCTATGGGATTTTGTACAAGATATGGTGCAAACTAGTTTGCAACGTGGGAGATACTCATGTCCCTGTAACTCTCAAAGGAAAGACTTTCCTTCAAACGTGGTGGGAATGATTTCACTGTGGCAGAAGAGGCAGCTGGATGACTGTGAATGGGTCAGACAGGGTACAGACTAGGGAAGAAAACTAAGATGGGGATTTGGGATAAAATTAGCTGGTCAACAGGGTCTGCTTCTAAGGCTTGGCAAATGTACAGAAATAGTGCACTAAATGTAAGTAAGTTACAAATTAGCACTGTTGTAGGTGACTCCAAATGACACACTTCTCCTCTGAAGGGGTCAGCACCATCCTAATGTTAAGGTAGTTAATGAAATATTGTGAGGAAACTATCCCGTTCCTTAGGACCTATGCATC
The DNA here is from genome assembly GCF_033115175.1 of Lepus europaeus. NCBI lineage: Eukaryota > Metazoa > Chordata > Mammalia > Lagomorpha > Leporidae > Lepus > Lepus europaeus. The sequence goes on along the minus strand of NC_084834.1, from coordinate 50,947,336 downwards.
TGTAACTACACACATAGTAGCCTCTTCTCTTACATAATTGATGTTAAAAATCTAACATGGTATTCACCAACTTTGCAGCAGAAACCAGAGATAGCGCTGAGGTTGGGGGCAGTATAATGGGACAAGGGAGGAATCCAAAGGCAGATGCAATGATGCTCTTCTACTCAGAATCTTAAGTTGATGTGGCAACTCTTTGGCCTCATGGTTAAGACTGCTTCGGACACTCATATCACATATGATAATGCCTGGGCTTGAGACCTGACTCTGCTCCTTATGATGTGTACTCTGGGAGGCAGGTGGTGGTTACTGAAGTAGTTGCATCCCTGCCACCCACGCAGGAGACTCAGAATGAATTCCCAGCTCCTGGTTTCAGCCTAACTCAGTCCTGGCCGTTAAGGTCATTTGGAGAATGAACCAGAGAATAGGAGCTCTTTATTTCTCTTTTTCTTTCTTTCTTTCTCTCTCTCCCCCTCCCTGTATCTATGTCATGTTTGTCTCTCTGCCCCTCAAAAAGGTTTTTTTTTTTTTTAAATATTGAGTGTTGGATTCACGATTTAAAAATCTGTGTGTTTTAAAACTTATAAATAAGTTTCATATATTTTTGCTTGATTCAAGTATTGTATAATATAAAATTTTGAAAATAAAAAGGGAGTTATAAAGCAAACAGCTGGCTTAGAGATAATAAGAAACAAAATAAAAGGAAACAGTTGTGTTGAAATGATCCTATTTTTTTTTCCAAAAGAGCCTTAGTTTCTATCTGTGGTCTGAATCATTACTAGCAGCATATTATTGACTAAAAATGTCCCATTTTGAACACACCCCCATGCCAAGTTTTCTGCCCTTCGGGAAATATAGAGTTCACACTCTAGTGCTTAGGTTATGTTAAATGGCATAGCTGGCTTTTTAAAAGGGAAACTATTCTGAGTGTACCTGACTTAATTTGGTGAGCCTCTAGAAAGAACAGAGCTATTCCTGAATAGAGAGATTTGGAGTGCGACATGTGAGAGGGATACGTTGCAAGGGAGATATCCTATTGCTATCTGGAGACAAAGAGAGCCATATGGCAAGGATTGCAACCAGAGAGTAGCCCCTGCTGACAGCCAGTACAATACTGTGAATTCAGTCCTACAACTACAAGGAATAAATCTTTTTTTTTTTTTTTTTGACAGGCAGAGTGGACAGTGAGAGATAGAGAGACAGAGAGAAAGGTCTTCCTTTTTCCTTGGTTCACCACCCAATGGCCGCTATGGCTGGCGCACCGCACTGATCCGAAGCCAGGAGCCAGGTGCGTCCTCCTGGTCTCCCATGCAGGTGCAGGGCCCAAGCACTTGGGCCATCCTCTACTGCACTCCTGGGCCACAGCAGAGAGCTGGACTAGAAGAGGAGCAACCAGGACAGAATCCGGCACCCCAATCGGTGTGCCGGCGCTGCAGGCGGAGGATTAGCCTATTGAGCCATGGCACTGGCCAGGAATAAATCTTTTTTTTTTTTTTTTTTTTGACAGGCAGAGTGGACAGTGAGAGAGAGAGAGAGACAGAGAGAAAGTTCTTCCTTTTTGCCATTGGTTCACCCTCCAATGGCTGCCGCAGCCAGCGCGCTGTGGCCGGGTGTACCACGCTGATCTGAAGCCAGGAGCCAGGTGCTTCTCCTGGTCTCCCATGGGGTGCAGGGCTCAAGCACTTGGGCCATCCTCCACTGCACTCCCGGGCCACAGCGGAGAGCTGGCCTGGAAGAGGGGCAACCGGGACAGAATCCGGCACCCTGACTGGGACTAGAACCCGGTGTGCCAGCGCCGCAAGGCGGAGGATTAGCCTATTGAGCCGTGCTGCCGGCAGGAATAAATCTTGATACAACCATATTGCTTTAGTAGAGATCCCAAAGTGTAAAGTGAGATAGCTTCACCAAACAACACCTTAACTGAACTTCATAAGATCTGAGTGTACTCGGTCCACACTTCTAAGCTACAAAAATGTGTGCCAATAAGTAGATGTCCATAGCATCAACATTTGTGGTGAGTTATTATATAGCACTTGAAAGTAAATCCATTGACTCCAGAGAAAACCTGAATATTCAAAATTTTTAGTAGAGGGAGGGAAAAAAGAAGGAGAGAGAAAGAGGGAGAGAGAGGGAGGGAGAGAGAGAGAAACAGAGAGAGAGAGAGAGAAACTTCCATCCACTGTTCACTCTCTAAACACTCATAACAGTCATGTCTCCCCAGTAAGTAGCAGGGACCCAAGGACTTGAGCCATCACCCTCTGCCTCCCAGCGTGTATATTAGCAGGAAGAGGGATCAGAAGAGGAGCCAGAACTCGAGTCCAAGCACTCTGATTCAAATGTGGAAATCCCACATCTTAACCACTGCACCAAATGCCCATGCCTCAGATATTAGTTTGAAGCATTATCATATAAAATAAAAAGTGGCAAAAATGGTATATTGCAGAATGCAAAAATTTCAAACTCATGATCAGCCACATTGCTGAGGCTATATTAATAATTCTGGAAAAATATAAACATACAAAAGAAGCGAGGATTATTATGAGAACTGCAAACTCTTGAACCAAAGTGGGAAAACAATTGCAACATTTTACTTACAAATTTGACAGTGCTGTGATTTGACTGTTAGGAAGAAAAGTTCCATTTGATTGCTGGAAATTTCTATGTTGGGCTTATATTCAACCTGTGATAACTCAAAAATCATAATAAAGTGAAGTTACAATAAATCTGCCTAAGCAAATTAATTTTGTAATAATATGGCTACATGTTTATCTGTATCTCTAACTGGAAGGATATAACCAAGACATAAATAAACTAGAAGGATAAAACCAAGATATAAGTGGGGTTAATTTCTTATAAGACAAACCCTATAATATGGTTCTATTTGAATACTTCTGTGTATTTTCACTTATACTTGCATGAGACATTCGAAAGAAGATAATAAAATCTAATGCGATAAATATTGCAGGACTGATATAAACCAAGAGGTCAAAAAGCTAACAGAGAGAAAGAAAGAACTTAATTACATTTAGAAGTTCAATAACATTGGCTGGCGCCACGGCTCAATAGGCTAATCCTCCGCCTAGCGGCGCCGGCACACCAGGTTCTAGTTCGGGTCGGGGCACCGGACTCTGTCCCGGTTGCCCCTCTTCCAGGCCAGCTCTCTGCTGTGGCCAGGGAGTGCAGTGGAGGATGGCCCAAGTCCTTGGGTCCTGCACCCCATGGGAGACCAGGAGAAGCACCTGGCTCCTGGCTTTGGATCAGCGCGGTGCGCCAGCCGCAGCGCGCCAGCCGCGGCGGCCATTGGAGGGTGAACCAACGGCAAAGGAAGACCTTTCTCTCTGTCTCTCTCTCTCTCTCACTGTCCATTCTGCCTGTCAAAAAAAAAAAAAGTTCAATAACATTATTCTAAAAAACAGGTAAAACTTGTACATCCGCAAGGATAATGTTCCAACTATTATTGCTATAAAGCAACCAACAAAGATAGAGTCAAATTCCTTGTCATGGTATAACATACAAACTTATTTATAATATTTTTTTTTGACAGGCAGAGTTAGACAGTCAGAGAGAGACAGAGAGAAAGGTCTTCCTTCCATTGGTTCACTCCCCAAATGGCCGCTATGGCTGGCACTGCGCCAATCTGAAGCCAGGAGCCAGGTGCTTCCTCCTGGTCTCCCATGGGGTGCAGGGGCCCAAGCACTTGGGCCATCCTCCACTGCACTCCCTGGCCACAGCAGAGAGCTGGACTGGAAGAGGAGCAATCAGGACAGAACCCGGCACCCCAATTGGGACTAAATTTCCCTAGTCTCTTTTTAGCAAGTTCCTCCTTTTCCTACCTTGCTTCATATCTATCAACACCTACACATATGCACATACACATATCCATTCTAAATTCATTGGAAACCTGTTATTCCTTGAATATGCTCACACTTTTCAAAACCCCCATTCCTTACTTTTGTACATTTCTGCACCTTCTATTGATATTTTCTCTTTTCAGTTCTGCAAATCTCTTCTGTAGCAGAGTCTTTTTCAAAGATGGCTTTAACAATATCTCAAACACCAGTGCCCCTCAGGAATGTTGCAGCTTCCCCCAGAATAGTTAATGTCTATGCCTCTCCTCAAATTCAAGTTGGACTTTGTTACTGCCTCTAACAGTAGAGTACGGCACAGGTGACACAATGGGAAATCCAAGGCTAGATCAGAAAAACGTCACGTAGCACCATCTTAATTTCTTGGAATCCAGCAGCCAAAGCTGTGAGGAAGCACCAGAAGCCTATGCAGGGGTTCGTTTGTAGAATGACCGAAGATTTCTTATTGAATCTGCTGGACACTGAATGAGTCACTTTGAAAGTAGATCCCTCAGTCACTTCTTGAGCTGCCCCAATAGAGGAAAAGCAAATTTTCTCTTCTAAGCATTGCACACAAAAATACAAATTCACAAGTTCAATGAATGATGGCTATTATAAACAACTAAGTTTGGAAGTTGCTTGTTTTATAGTAATAAATGATTGGAACATCATCCTAAAAGATGCAGCTGAAAATCCACCTGTTCTTTACATAATCCTAGAATTTCAAAGGTGAATTCAGTTGTTTCTTCCTTTCCCCATTCTTCTACCACTTAATTTCTCTCTCTGCTACAGTAATTAGCATGAAATATTTTATTAATCCTTTTGAACGTCCATCTTCCTCATGACACTCCAAGGCCCTCAAAGGCTGGAATTGTTTCACACATCTATTGGTGCCAGGGCTGGTGAAAGGAACACACAAAACAGATGTTTATTAAGTGATTATGGACTTACTGCAATATAGGTTCATTAGGAGAATGAAGAAATGAGAAAAGACAACAATAACATGAATTGGATTTTGCTTTAGTTTGCCTGAAGGTTTTCCTCCCTGGCTCTCCCTGCTGCCTGTAACAGATTCCATTGCTTTGGACCCAAAAAACCATGTTAAGCCTAATTAAAAACTCATGTTCTCACCTGGGACCACAGGATAGGGGACAGAAACCTGACCCAAGCCTAACTGAGTTTAACAGACCCATTTTCCTGGGTATTTGAAACTTGAGTATAGATTGAGAGTTACTAGAAGATAGCTAATTTAACCCTCATAACTTCCCTCCCACCCGCAACCCTCCCATTTCCTGCTCCCTCTCCCATTCCATTTACATCAAGATTCATTTTCAATTATCTTTATATACAGAAGATCAATTTAGTATATATTAAGTAAAGATTTCAATAGTATGTACCCACACAGAAACACAAAGTGTAAAGTACTATTTGAGTACTAGTTATAGCATTAATTCACATTGTACAACGCATTAAGGACAGAGATGCTGCATGGGGAGTAAGTGCACAGTGACTCCTGTTGTTGACTTAACAAATTGACACTCTTGTTTATGGCGTCAGTAATCACCCTAGGCTCTTGTCATGAGTTGCCAAGGCTATGGAAGCCTTTTGAGTTCGCCAACTCTGATCTTATTTAGACACGGTCATAGTCAAAGTGGAAGTTCTCTCCTCCCTTCAGAGAAAGGTACCTCCTTCTTTGATGACCTGTTCTTTCCACTGGGATCTCTCTCGTGGAGATCTTTCATTTAGGTCTTTTTTTTTTTTTTGCCAGAGTGTCTTAGCTTTCCATGCATAAAATACTCTCATGGGCTTTTTAGCCAGATCTGAATGCCTTATGGGCTGATTCTGAGGCCAGAATGCTGTTTAGGACATCTGCCATTCTATGAGTCTGCTGTGTATCCCGCTTCCCATGTTGGATCCTTCTCTCCCTTTTTGATTCTATCAGTTAATATTAGCAGACACTAGTCTTGTTTATGTGATCCCTTTGACACTTAATCCTATCAATATGATCAATTATGAACTGAAATTGATCACTTGGACTAGTCAGATGGCATTGGTACATGACACCTTGATGGGATTGAATTGAAATCCCCTGGCACGTTTATCTGAAGTGACTTCTGTAGTTCATGGATCAGCAAAATTTTCCTCTAAGGGTTCCAATGGTACATATTTTCAGCCTTGCATGCCACAGGTTTCTCTGTCACTAGAACTCTCCATTGTAGCATGAAAATAGCCATTAACAATGCAGAAAGTAATGAATGGAAATGGGATCCAATAAAACTTTATTTATGGACAACTGAAATTTGAATTTCATATAATTTTATGATCTATAAAATAGAATTTTTTGAATTTGTTTTTAACCATCAAAATTAAAAAATACATTTTTAGCTTACAGGTTCCACAAAACAAGGGCATGCTTTTATTGGGCACTTGGCAAGCTGCAATTTGCAGACTACAGCTTTCAGTGAAATTTTCACTTCCTGATCTATCTCCTTCAGGAGCCTTGATTGTCTACAGCTCATAAATAGAATTTCTGCTAAACCTATTTTTGTTTACTTAATAATTGTTCAAAGTGAACTGATCACTTTGTGTGTATGTGAAACTATGCTTGATAGATACTAGTATGCACTAAATTTAGTGATGTTAAAGATGTTTTGATGATGACTTAGTGGTAAGAAAATAACCTTCAACCTGTAGTGATAAAAATAACTTTTCTGAGAGGAAAACTATGTCTTGAGTATCTTGGGGTAAAGCATATGAAAATATGTTTAAGAGCACAATGTATTATTTACGTGATAATTTCATGTAACTATAAAAATACTAAAAGTAGCAAATGTGCCTAATAATTTTATCCTCAAGGTCTCAAGAAGTACTGAATGAATTCATTTGGAAGTAGATGGTTTAGTAAATAAATGAAATAAAAACTTCCTGAGTGAGGTTTTTTAAATTGGGTTGTCTGAGCAAGCCTTCAGTTATAAGTGAATTAACTTCATTCCTCAGCTATTTTACACAATTCCAAGTAGGAAAATCATTCTGGATAACAAATTCAAGTTAACTGGAACCTAATTCTGCCTCTAATATCACATTAATTAATTTCATGATATTTTTAGTCAACTCGTTTTTTTAGAATACATTAGTGATATGTTAATTAACTTCCAGAAATACTTTTAGTCAATTTAGTTTTTGTAGTACATTAGTGAAAACACCTGCACAATTCCATCAGTTATTTGACTGGTCTCAAGGTTCTACTATTTGTATATAAACCAGACATAAGCTATGCACTGTACATAAACATCAGTCAAAGGGCATGGTAATCAATCCTGTTAACATCTTGTCTCCCAAAACATGTGTGCACACTGGTCATACATATCCCAATTTTCTGGATGGGATAGGATTTCTTTATACTACCAGCCAAAATTATGATATAAATGTTTTTGCAAATACCTATATTATTAATGGTTACAAATTATTAAAGTTAGATTTACTATGTTAATTTTGTAAAAGCCATCAATTCATAACTGCATACAACCTAAACGACAAAAATCAGGGAGCTGTTTAGCACAGACAAATGCCAGTGAGCTGGGTTTTATTAGCTGTGACTCACAGAAGGGTGATTTTGCATGTCATTCAAACCTTTTTTCTTTCTGTTTCTGATTTTGAGTCAAAAACAAGACTGCAAAATCTATTAGAAACATGAGGGACATGTGGGTACACCCAATTCTTTTAGGTCAGTCCTCTGCTCCTTATAGTCTAGGATTCTTTTCTCTTGTGATATTTAAACGCTGATGCCTGGTCTATTCTTGCACTTTCACATAAACAGATTCAGTCTCCTGGAAGCTATGAATTATGCTCCTCTTCTTAAATTTGCCCAATGGCACTAGATTTGGCTCAGCATTTGCTTTACAACTCTGAGATGACTGAATCAAGGGCAGAATTTTGATGTCTTGACTTTAATTATAAAATGCACATATGCCCAGGCACACACACACAGAGCAGTCTTTAAGAAAAAATAAGATTGTAAGCCCTTTTTAATCTTCTCTGGAAGATCAGCTAAATGGCTGTCATTTCAACTTTTTCAGCTTGTTCATCAAATTAGGAAAATACTCAGTGAGAAAATTAAATCCTTATTTATCTTCATATTTTCAGATATGCCATAGGCAACAATAAATTACTTTAAACTTGCTTGAAAATATGCACATGGAGATTTTCATCTGCAGTGTTCCATTCTTGTTGACAAATTTCAAGATTATACCATGTATATTATTTAGACAAGTTTTGATTGCATTCACATCAAATCATGTTAAAGGGATTAAAATAAAACCAAGTGTAGCTGTGCTTGACAATGCCCATATTATGGACTGCTCACATATAAGAATCACAAGTACACAAATAATTTTCAAAATCACTCTTACTTCTCCAGTCACTCAAAGGTCACTTTACCTCCAGTATTGCTGTATCTGGAAACACTTGGAGCACAGTGATGCTACTTCCTGGCCTGCCTCACAAATGTCTCTGACCAATTATTTAAATTATTTTTCCCTTCTTCCCCAACAAAGAAATGCATGATGCATACAGAAATTTGATGGGTCTCTTCTTCTGATTCACAACTTAGTGTACAGCACTTGAGACATACATGTCATACATATTAGTTAACTTGATTTTATGGTATTTCAGTGAAAATACACACATTGTTATATCCAGTGCTCCTACCATGTATGTATATACCTAGAACAGCTCTCTGGCTTGATATAGTCTATTTACAATGATGCAGGTTATAGATATGAATATACTATTAAACCTGTCTGATGTGATAGTTAAGTGGATGGTCTCTAGAGCCAGGTCATCAAGGTATAGCTGCTGATTGCATCAATCCCCAAATATGTTGAGAGAATTTTTTTCTGTAGTGGAATGGGTAACATCATCCACCTTACAGTGTGAGGGTGAGATTATTTCATACATGGGGAGCATCTAAAATAGGACATGGCAAATGGTTTACATTCAATGAATATTATTAATTATCTGTTTTTAAACCCTTCATTTTTTTCCCTAGGTTTTTCAACATTCCTAATCATCTGAAGAAAAACTCATCATTCAATATTTGAAATATCCATAGATATGAGTTCCCCAAAATGCATTTTATGAAAAAATATGCATCAGTTACAAAGATGTTTGTACCAAAATCAATGTATCTGGTTGAATTTCAAAAAAAAAAAAATAAATTGATTTAAAAGGCAGAGAGCCACAGGAAGAGAAAGAGATGGAATCACAGAGATCTATCTCTCACCTACTAGTTCACTCCCCAAATGCTCACAGCAGCCTGGGCTAGGCCAGGCCTATTCCAGATCCAGGACCTCCATCATGGCCACTGAGTGATCCGAAATCAGGACTTGCCCCTCCCATAGGTACCTCCTGCGGGCTCCCTAACAGAATTGCACATACCCAGGCTCTTCTCCCTCCAACTCATCCTTCATGAAGGCAACTGAGCATTTTTTCTAAAAGGCTTCTTGTTACTCCACAGATTACACACCTTCAATGACTCTCTATTACTCTTAGAATAACAATTTAAACCTTGTACAAAGCCATCTGCATCAATGAGGCCCTTTTCCATTGTAGTCTCTTAGCACTCACGGCCCTGTCAACTATGTTTTCTAGTTTTTCAGATATGCAAAAATCTCTCTGAACCCCAACCCCTTCTGCTGCTAATACTGCTGATCTCTACCATATTTTTCATATAATCTTTTAAAAACTGTGCCTCTCTTACTAGTTTTTTTTTTCTTTGTTAATTGAAGGGCAAGTCCTCTGACCAGGCTTCTCTGCCTATGTTGTGTAACTTTGAAGACCTTAAATTTTCTTTTTCAGATCCCTTGCTACTCCAGCTCCTAATTTTTTAAGAAAAAACTGCATACATGTGTGCATGCACACACACACATACACACACACATAGCTGTATTTAAGACTAAGACACTGAGACTGGCAGGTTAAAGCCCTAGTCAGCAGTGCAGCGTCACATGTGGACAGAAGTTCCAGTCCCATTTGCTCTACTTCTAATCCAGCTCCCTGCTAATGTGCATGGAAAAGCAGTTAAGAATGGCCCAAGTGCTTGGGCCCTGGACCCATGTGGGAGACCCAGAAGTTCCTGGCTCCTGGGTTCAGCCTAACTCAGTCGTGGCTGTTGTGGCCATTTGGAGAGTGAACCAGAGGATGAAGATCTCTCTCTCTCTGTTTCTCTCTTCTCTTCTCTTCTCTTCTCTCTCTCTCTCTCTCTCTCTCTCTCTCTCTCTGTGTGTGTGTGTAACTCAGCCTTTCAAATAAATACATCTTTCTTAAAAAAAAAAACACTAAGACATATTTTAGAAACATGCACATAGTTTAATTTTGCCTTTTGAATACTGAATAGTGTCCGGTACAAGAATAAAGGCCACAATGCATCTGTTGTCCTGAGTGTACCTGTTAGCCTCCCAACACATCACAGAAGGGAGTATAGGATACAAGAAGTTAGTCAGGCAGACTAAACTGGCTCATCAGCAAATACAAAACCTCAATTTATTTCTGAAAAGAAATAAAAGAAAGCAAGTCAAAGTATGCCCTCTGATGAAACACGGAAGAAGAAATTGCACGATATGGCATGTGAGTTGGGAGTAAATTTGTCCATTGGAAGCCAGGAGAAGATCCTACATCAGAATCAGTTTTCATGATAGGATGGGGAACTGACTGAACATAAAAAACTGCCATTTCACTGTCATCTTGGCAAGCCCAGCACTATCAATCCCTAGGCAAAAAACAAAGATCTCATCTGTAAATTAATTTTTTAAACATGGGGGCAACTCTGGCTTTTAAACTGGCATTGTTACCCCTAATTATAAGTTTGGCCCATTTATGGAAGGCTGTCTGTACTTCCTCTCATCCAATATATGACATGATAGTGGGCTTCATTCACCTAAAGTCACAGGGATCCCTCATGAATCAATCTTTCCTACTTGAGTATAATAACAGGAAACAAAGAGCAGAATTCCAGAGAGAAAGGTCTTCCTTCTGTTGGTTCACTCCCCAAATGGCCACTACGGCCGGCACTGTGCCGATCCAAAGCCAGGAGCCAGGTGCTTCTTCCTGGTCTCCCATGTGGGTGCAGGGGCCCAAGCACTTGGGCCATCCTCCACTGACCTCCTCCTGGGCCACAGCAGAGAGCTGGACTGGAAGAGGAGCAACCGGGACTAGAACCCGACACCCATATGGGATGCAGGCATCGCAGGTGGAGGATTAACCAAGTGAGCCACGGTGCCGGCCCTGAAAAAATTTTTTATCTAGAAAAATTAATATCATTCTTCAGCCTTCCACAAACATGGACAAATAGTATCCTCAAAAATAAGTCGGAAATAAAAAGCTAAATTAAATATATAATTAATCTCAGAAAAATCAGAATAGTTCAATAAATGAAAGAGAATATTATTTATTATTTTACTTGCACATATTAGTAGAGGACAATGGGATAATCCAAAACATGTTCAATGTGTATAAAACAAATTAGGTTAGTTAGCATTTCTATCTTTTTGAAAATCTAAAAATTATTAATAAAATTGTACATATTTATGGAGTGTTGTGTGACAATGCACACTTATCAAATCACAATGTAATGTATATAGATCACTACTTTTCACTATAGTTTTGCATTACACTTCGAGCTAGAATATCCAAACCTTTGGAATACAGAAAGTCATTTTTTTTCTCTTTCAACAAGGTTTATCTTTTAAAATACATTTCTTGTCATGGACACAAAGAGTATCATTTGAGATGCAACCCTGAGCAATGTTCACTGTTCCAGACAGTCTTGACCTATTGAAACAGTGGGCACCATTGATTATTGAGCTATGGGACAAAAAGGAACAGGGATCATTCAGAGTAGAAACACATAAGCTTAATACTCAAAAATATTCTATTGCATCAACATCAGTCTTCTCGTTTGTAGCACTGAATGCTATGAAACAATTAAGCTGCACTTTCATTTTTTAAAACAAAGTTATCTGGGCCTAAATTCTGTAACCAACAAACTGATTATCATTTGGAAGCAAGAACAAAGAAATGTAGCATAGCAGTTAAGCAGTTAAGATACTGCTTGGAGCCGGCGCCGTGGCTCAACAGGCTAATCCTCCGCCTGCGGGGCCGGCACACCGGGTTCTAGTCCCAGTCGGGGCGCTGAATTCTGTCCTGGTTGCCCCTCTTCCAGTCCAGCTCTCTGCTGTGGCCAGGGAGTGCGGTGGAGGATGGCCCAAGTCCTTGGGCCCTGCACCCGCATGGGAGACCAGGAGAAGCACCTGGCTCCTGCCTTCAGATCAGCGCTGTGCGCCGGCTGCAGTGCACTGGCTGCGGCAGCCATTGGAGGGTGAACCAACGGCAAAGGAAGACCTTTCTCTCTGTCTCTCTCACTGTCCACTCTGCCTGTCAAAAAATTTAAAAAATTTTAAAAAAAGATACTGCTTGGGCTATTCACATGTCATTTCAGAGTGCCTGGGTTCAAGTCTTGGCTCTACTCCTAATTCCAGTTTCCTGCTAATGCCCACTCTGGGAGGAAGCAAGTAATAGTCAAGTTCTTGGGTCTTTGCCATACATAAGAGAGACTGGGACTGTGTTCCAGGCTCCTGGCTTCAGTCTGAGCCAATTCTGGCTATTGATGGGCATTTAAGGCATGAATCAGCAGATTGAAAACCTCTCACTCTCTCTCTCTCTCTCTCTCTCTCTCTCTCTCTCTCTTTTTTCTAACAAGTAGCCCATATGTGTACGTTTTTGTACAAAGGCAGATTCTACTCCAGGAGAAATTCTCCCAATCTTCTTTTTTTTTTTTTTCTTTTTCCTTTTCATCCATCTTTTGATAATAAATGTGTAGCCATCGAGAACACACAGGTGTGTTGCTAGATGGAAGGCTCCAATGACAAAGAGACAGAAATGTTAATTATTCTGATCTGAACTACACATTGTATACATTTATTGAAGCACCACACTATGCCCCATAAATGTACAATTTATGTTAACCAAAAAATTCAACGCTTAAGGAAACATAAATGTTAATTAACCTGAGCTGATCTTCACACATTGAATGCCTATGTTGACTTATCACACTGTACTCCATAAACCTTCATAATTAAAGTTTTTTAAAAGTAAAGTCTTAAAGTTTTAGACTTCATAAGCATTACATTACAATGTAATATCAAGTTTAATTTTCAAACAAATATTAATGAATCACAATAAACATTAAAAGAAGAGCCAGATGATCATTAAGCATGACTAACATGGATACTAGAGAACACAGAAGGATTTGCATAACTGTAAGGGATGGTTGAATAGGCTGGTGCTGCAGCTTAATAGGCTAATCCTCCACCTGCAGCACCGGCACACCGGGTTCTAGTCCGGTCGGGGCGCCGGATTCTGTCCCGATTGCCCCTCTTCCAGGCCAGCTCTCATGAAATCAAGATTTGGATGTATTTGTCATGTTTTTCTAATGTCAATAAATATAAATAAGTAAAAATTAAAATTGAAAAGTATTGATGTGCCTGCCCTAGTGCTGTTTTCACATTCTACCAGTCATGTGCTTAAAACATCTTAACAGATGCTATTTTATCTAGCTCCTTTGTATGCCATTCATTTTTAAACTCTATTTTTGTAAAGAATTATGTTATATGTTTTGTTATCAGCATGTACTAAAGAAAGTCATGAATGAATACAAAAATATGGATCAAAATGTTTTGTCTTTAAGTATAACTGCATAGAAATATCCATCAAAGATTCATGAGATGTTCAGCACATCCAAAAAAATGAAAAATGAACTAACAGTGCTGTCTTTTTTTTTTCTTATTTAGGCTTATGTTGAATATTTGATTACAGACAACCTACAGAATGATAGAGCACGTGCCCTTTTCCTGTTCAGATTTAGATTGGGTTTTTTCAAATCTTTTCAATGAAGATAGAATTTCAAAGTTCAGCTTTATTTTTAAATAAAAATGACATTGTTCTCCTAAGTTTCATTGGTTTATTAGACTGATACCTCCTAACTTGATAAATCAAATGATAACAGACCACAAGAAAAACATCTGTGACATAAGGAATTTTCCAGACTTTTACTAGCTAAAATATTTTGGCTAACAACATTCAATAGATCCCATAAGCTCAGTGTGTTTCAAAAACTATAAAAATGACAGAAAAAATATAAATTAAATGATTCTAATGTTTACAGTAGCTAGAGTGTTTAATATGTTAAACAAAAAGTACTCAATGTGTGTTTAAGATAAGCAAAATTTAAATTCTATAATCATTTGCTATATTATAGATTTTTTTCCCTTCTAGGGTAACAACTATTAGAAAATGTACTACAACAGGAATATCAACTGTAGTTAAAGTATATAAGGATAGCTCAAAAAGATTACAGCTTTATAGAATATATCATGTTGCATATGATAAATAGTATGTATATTGTGCTATTACAATTTGGTTGAATCTTTGATAAATTCTTTCAGCAAAAACTTTCAAAAGAAAAAGACATTGATTGCTTATTCAAGTTTAAGATTATTTAAATTACATGCATGTTTTACCTCATTGTACCAAAACTAGACAAGTTGTCCTAACATTTCAAACAGAAAAATTGTAATGATAAAATACCTGAGACAGAGAATGGTGAAATGAAAGATATAAAAGATAACAGAAAGCAAGTCAGCAAAACAGAGGAATAGGAGGTCCTCACTCATACTCCCCCCGCCCCAGGAATTATAATCTCATAACCAAGAACAGACAAAAATGTCTTTGTGGGAGCCTCAGAATTCAAGTAAGAGCTTATGGAACACCAGTGGAACTCAAGATCTAAAACAGTCATTCTGAGAGCAGAGCCTGGCTTTTAGGTGGCAGATTCATTGAGTGGTTCTGGCTTCTTCCGGAAAAAGGCCCATCCTGTGATGGACTCTGCTGTAGCCTCATTTGGCCTTGTCTCTGCTATCACAACTGCCAAGGAGCCCAGGACCAGTCATGCACACTTGTGTCTCAGGTGACAGGCATGCCAGCATTGATCATAGCTGTGAACCTTGAAAGGACTCTAAACCCCAGCTTTAAACCCTCTCAGCTATGGTCTGAGAGCAGGTTGCATGCACAAGACAAGGGAGACAGACCCAAGACAGTGTCCCATAGCAGATCAGATATGACCCTAAGACTCAGCCACAGTCCCTTTCAGCTACAATCTTGGGGCAGTTTTGTGTATTCAGTGGCTTGGGGGTAGAAATACCATTTGTACCCCCTGTATAACCATGGCAGATCTTGAAATCTTCCAGTAGATTGGCTGCAGCTCCTATCACCTATGGTCTCACAGCAATCTTAGCCATCCCAAACTCACTGAGAGCAATGTCCATCTGTGATTCTGAAGGCAAGTGTGCACACCCTGGACTTCAGTGGACCCTCCAACTGAACTATGACTCAGTTCTTCCTGAGCTCTGATCTGGAGACATTACAACCTACATATTTACCCAGTGACCTAGCAGGGAAAATATAGGTACTCCAAAATGTACCACCAAATGTACAAATTTTTAATTTCCAGAAATTCTGGAAGAAAAAAAGGCATAAAGCTTGTTTTTACAATTCTGGCTTAAAACTTCATAAATCTTGGGAAGCATATGGGCATTTAGATTGATGAAGCTCAAAGAATATTAAGATCAACTCACAGAATAGTCCAATGTATATTATTCTTAAACTGTCAAAAGTCAAAGACAAAAGGAGAATCTTTTTCTAAAGATTTATTTATTTACTTGAAAGTCAGAGTTACACAGAGAGAAGGAGAGGCAGAGAGAGAGAGAGACAGAGAGAGAGGTCTTCCATCCGCTGGTTCACTCCTCTATTGCCCGCAATGGCCAGAGCTTTGCCAGTCCAAAGCTAGGAGCAATGAGCTTCTTCCATGTCTCACACACGGGTTCAGGGTCCCAAGAACTTGGGCCATCTTCTACAGATTTCCCAGGCCACAGCAGAGAGCTGGATTGGAAGTAGAGCAGCTTGGACTCAAACCAGCGCCCAAATGGGATGCTGTCACGACAGGTGGCATCTTTACCTGGTACGCAACGGCACTAGCCTCCCAAAAAAGAATATTGAAAGCAGCAAGAGAATAGAAAATTTGTAACACATAAAGGAATCTCCATAACACTATCAGCAAACTTCTCAACTGAAATTTTAAAAGCCAGCAAGCACAAGGGGTGACACATTCAAAGTGCTAAAACAAAACAAAACAAAACGGCCAATCAGGACTATCATACCTGGCAATACTGTACTTCAGAAATAAAGGTGAGATAAAGACTAGTCCCAGAAAAGACAATACAGGAGAAAAAGTAGATGATCTGGGGAAATTGCAATGTCTTTTCAGATACCATACAGAGACATGACTCATGAGAAGAAATAATAACGTAGATGTCACTAGAAGTAAAAATATCTGCTCCAAAAAGCACTACTGTAGAGAGATTTAGACCAGTCACAGATTACGAGGAAATATTTGCAAAAGAAACATGTGAAAAAAGATTCTTATTCAAAATATACCAAGAACTCTTAAAATTCAACAATAACAATAAGAACAACCTGATTAAGAAATGGCAAAAGTAGGGGTCTTGTTTCATGCTTCTGCACGTGGAAATCCAAATTTCCCAGCACCATTTATTGAATAGACTATCCTTATTCCAGGGATTGGTTTTGGATCCTTAATCAATATAAGTTGGCTGTAGATGTTTGGATTGATTTCTGGTGCTTCTATTCTGTTAAATTTGTCTATCCATCTGTTTCTGCACCAGTACCATGCTGTTTTGATAACAACTGCCTTGTACTATGTCCTGAAATCTGGTATTGTGATACTTCCAGCTTTGTTTTTCTTGTACAAGATTGCTTTAGCTATCTGAGGTCTCCTGTGCGTCCATATGAATTTCAGCATCATTTTGTTCCAGATCTGAGAAGAATGTCTTCGGTATTTTTTTTTTTTTTTGACAGGCAGAGTGGACAGTGAGAGAGAGACAGAGAGAAAGGTCTTCCTTTGCCGTTGGTTCACCCTCCAATGGCCGCCGCGGTAGGCGCACTGCGGCCGGCGCACCGCGCTGATCCGATCGCGGGAGCCAGGTGCTTCTCCTAGTCTCCCATGGGGTGCAGGGCCCAAGCACTTGGATCATCCTCCACTGCACTCCCTGGCCACAGCAGAGAGCTGGCCTGGAAGAGGGGCAACCGGGACAGGATCAGTGCCCCGACTGGGACTAGAACCCGGTGTGACAGCGCCACAAGGCGGAGGATTAGCCTAGTGAGCCGCGGCGCCGGCCCAGTATTTTGATTGGTATCGCAATAAATCTATAAATTGCTTTTGGGAGAATAGACATTTTGATGATATTGATTCTTTAGAAGCAAGACCCCTACCTTTCACCTTACACAAAAATCCACTCAACATGGATTAAAGACTTAAATCTACGACCCGACACCATCAAATTATTAGAGAACATTGGAAAAACCCTGCAAGATATAGGTACTGGCAAAGACTTCTTGGAAAAGACCCCAGGAGCACAGGCAGTCAAAGCCAAAACTAACATTTGGGATTGCATCAAATTGAGAAGTTTCTGTACTGCAAAAGAAACAGTCAGGAAAGTGAAGAGGCAACCCACAGAATGGGAAGAAATATTTGCAAACTATGCAACAGATAAAGGGTTAATAACCAGAATCTACAAAGAGATCAAGAAACACCACAAAAACAAAACAAACAACCCACTCAAGAGATGGGCCAAGGACCTCAATAGATATTTTTCAAAAGAGGAAATCCAAATGGCCAACAGGCAAATGAAAAAATGTTCAGGATCACTAGCCATCAGGGAAATGCAAATCAAAACCACAAAGAGATTTCACCTCAACCCGGTCAGAATGGCTCACATTCAGAAATCCACCAACAACAGATGCTGGCAAGGATGTGGGGAAAAAGGGACACTAACCCACTGTTCGTGGAAATGCAAACTGGAAAAGCCTCTATGGAAGTCAGTCTGGAGATTCCTCAGAAATCTGAATATAACCCTACCATACAACCCAGCCATCCCACTCCTTGGAATTTACCCAAATGAAATTAAATTGGCAGACAAAAAAGCGGTCTGCACATTAGTGTTTATTGCAGCTCAATTCACAATAGCTAAGACCTGGAATCAACCTAAATGCCCATCAACAGTACACTGGATAGAGAAATTATGGGACATGTACTCTATAGAATACTATACAGCAGTCAAAAACAATGAAATCTGGTCATTTGCAACAAAATGGAGGAATCTGGAAAACATCATGCTGAGTGATTTAAGCCAGCCCCAAAGGGACAAAAATATATGTTCTCCCTGATCGGTGACAACTAACTGAGCACCAAAGGGGAAACCTGTTGAAGTAAAATGGACACTATGAGAAACAACAACTTGATCAGCCCTTGTCCTGACTGTTGATGTACAATGTAATACTTTATCCCTTTTAGTATTTTTTTGTTCTACTTAATACTATTGGTTGAACTCTGTAATTAACACACAATGATTCTTAGGTGCTTAAATTTAACTGAAAAGTGATCCCTGTTAAATATTAGAGTGGGAATAAGAGAGGGAGGAGATGTACAATTTGGGACATGCTCAAGCTGACTTGCCCCAAATGGTAGAGTTAGAAACCTGCCAGGGCTTCCAATTCAATCCCATCAAGATGGCATGTACCAATGCCATCTCACTAGTCCAAGTGATCAATTTCAGTTCACAATTGATGACTCTGATAGGTCTAAGAGTCAAAGGGATCACACAAACAAGACTAGTGTCTGCTAATACTAACTGATAGAATCAAAAAGGGAGAGAATGATCCAACATGGGAAGCGGGATACACAGCAGACTCATAGAAGGGCAGATGTCCTAAACAATACTCTGGCTTCAGAATCAGCCCTTAAGGCATTCAGATCTGGCTGAAAAGCCCATGAGAGTATTTTAGGCATGGAAAGCCAAGACACTCTGGAAAAAAAAAAAATCTAAATGAAAGATCTCTGTGAGTGAGATCCCAGTAGAAAGAACGGGCCATCAAAGAAGGAGGTACCTTCCTCTGAAGGGAGGAGAGAACTTCCACTTTGACTATGACCTTGTCTAAATAAGATGGAAGTCGGTGCACTCAAAAGGCTTCCATAGCCTTGGCAACTCATGACTAGAGCCTAGGGAGATTTCTGACGCCATAAACAAGAGTGTCAAGTTGATAAGTCAACAACAGGAGTCACTGTGTACTTACTTCTCATGTGGGATCTTTGTCCTTAATGTGTTGTACAATGTGAATTAATGCTATAACTAGTACTCAAACAGTATTTTACACTTTGTGTTTCTGTGTGGGTGCAAACTTATGAAATCTTTACTTAATATATATACTAAATCGATCTTCTGTATATAAAGATAATTGAAAATGAATCTTGATGTGAATGGAATGGGAGATGGAGCAGGAGATGGGAGGGGTGCGAGTGGGAGGGAAGTTATGGGGGTGGGGGAGCCATTGTAATCCATAAACTGTACTTTAGAAATTTTGTATTAACTAAATAAAAGTCAAAAAAATTTATAATCCTAGTAACAAAAAAAAAAAGAAACTGGCAAAAGTTATAAACAGTTCATTAAATATACACACATTGCAAATAAGCATTTGAAAGAGTTTTAACATCATTAAGAATTTCAAATGTAAACCTAATGAGATACAATTACATGCCGATTAGCATGGTCAAAATTTAAAACACAGACAGCACTTAATGTTGGTAAGAATATGAAGCAAGAGGTACAACTATCAGACACTTATTCAAATGAATTGAAAGCCTGTGTCCATGCAGAGACTTGTTCATGGATGCTTCCAGCCTTTTCATTATGACTGCCAAAAGCCAGAAGCGACCAAGATATCCTTCAGTTGGTGAATGGATGAATGAATGACTATACATCTAGACAATGGAGTATTATTCAGCACTAAAAAGAAATGAGTGACCAAGGCATGGGAAGAAAATTAAATAGAGGAAATTTAATTGTATTACTATGTGAAGAAAGACAATCTCAAAACTTTACATACTGTAGGATTCCAAACTATAACATTCTTGAAAAGCCAAAATTATGGAGACAGTAAAAAGATCACTAGTTGCCAGTAATGAAGGAGAAGTATGGGAGAGGCAAAGAATAGAGGATTTGGAAGGCAGTGAACTATTCTGTATTACACTACAATGATAGATAAACACTAATACATTTATTAAAATCAGTAGAATGTATATCACCAAGAAAGAACTTTGATGTAATCTACAGACTTTGAATACCAATGATGTTCCAAGGTAGGTTACTGATTATAACAATAATTGGGGAAACTGCTCATGTTTGGAGACAGAGGAGATATGGAACTCTACATACTTCAACTCAATTTTAATGCAGAACAACAACTCTTCTAAAAACAAATTTATTATTTTTACAAAACAAAAGAATAATGTAAATCCTATGCAAATTAACAGGCCTTGCCAATCTGCACATCACTCCCAAATAGGAAGTTAGGCATAAGAGAATGGACTGTTTCCCAAGAAGAAATCAATTATTGAAAAGCTCAGAGTTTTCCAAAGTACTCTTGGAAAGAATGTTTCCATTGGGAATTAATTTTGAGAAATGCTCTCTACATATTCTGTCTTGGAAAGCAATAGTGCATATTTTCTAGTAAGTCCTGAAGTAAAGAAACCTTCTTAATTTTGTTTAATGCAGTGCTAACTTATTCAACAAACCCTTATATAGCATTTCCTTTATGGATGTACTGTTCTATTCATTTGTTTACATATTAACACTTTTAATCCTCATAAGAACTTTGTAAAAGAGTCATCACTCATATTCCCAACTGACACATTTTTTAAAGATTTGTTTTATTCAAAAGACAGAGTTAGAGAGAAAGAAGAGATAGAGAAAGAGAAAGAGAGACAAATCTCTTCCATCTGCTGATTCATTCCCCAAATGTTTGCAATGACCACTGCTGGATCATCCAAAGCCAGGAGCTAGAAACTAAGAGCCAAGAGCCAGGAATTTTGACTCAGTCTCCTACATGGGTAGCAGGGACCCAAGTATTTGGGCCATCTTCTTCTGCTTTCTCAGGTGCATTAGCAGGGAGTGGAAGGGGAAGTGGAACAGCTGGGATGCCAACCGGTGCCCATATGGGATGCTGTGGTTTTACCTGCTGCACCACAATGCCAGCCACACTATATTACACATTTTAAAATTGATATTTACTTGGGGATTCTATTGTGACATAATAAGTAAGGCTGCTGCCTGTGATGGCAGCATCCCATAAACATTTTGATTCAAGTCCCAGCTGCTTCACTTTTAATCCATCTCCCTGATAATGGCCTGGGAAAAGCTGCAGTAGATGGCCCAAGTACTTGGGCAACCAACACCCATGTGGAAGACCAGAAGAAGCCCTAGCTCCTGGCTCCTGGCTTTGGCCTGGTCCAGCCCCAGCCATGGTGGCCATCTAGAGAGTGAACTGGCAGATAGAAGATCTCTCTCTCTTTCCTTCTCTCTCTCTCTCTTTCTCCCTCTCTATATATAACTCAGATTTTCAGATAAATAAATTAATCTTTTTTAATATCTGAAATTTACTTAACAAATAGATTAAATAAGTTATCCAAAGTTAGCAGCTGATAACCTGTGAAACTATAAATCAAGCAAAAGTAATCACAGACAGACTTTTTCTTAAAACAACAAAAATAAAATGGATTTAGTGTCCTGGTACTTGGGAGTTACTGGTACATCAAATAACGGTTTCTAAAATTATTTCCTGTAAGTTTTTTTCATTTGGAAGTGCAATCATTCTAGAGATGGTGACACTAAAACATTTTGTAAATATTAAATGATTTTTCAGGATTTCAGAAATAAAAGTAATGTACTTGAATTTTTAATTTTGGTCTGCTGCACTGTGAAATCTGTTCTCTTTGCAGCATAATCTACAAGGCAGAGCCACAATCTCCAATGTACAAATGAAAATGGGAAAGAGAAAGGCAATGAGGTAATATTGGGCTTGATTTTTTCTGTTTCTGTGGATAATGACACAAAAATTCTGAAGCAAATTGCACAAAGATTGAGGACTACTTTGGTGACATTTTGAAAATATTAATACTTGGGATGGGCATTTGGCACACAGTTAAATATAACTTTGGACAACCGCTTCCCATATTGGAGTCCTTGGCATTGAGCTCTGGCTCCACTCCTAATCCTAGTTTCCTGCTAATGCACACAACAGGAGGCCCAAGGCCTTGGTTTCTGTCACCCAAGTAGGAACCCTGGATTGAGCTACTGGCCCCTGGCTCATGGCATGTAATTTTGGCCTGACCCAACTTTGGCCATTGCAGGCATTTGGGGAATGAGCCAATAGGTAGGCTATTAATCTCTCTGTCTGGAAACAGATGGATATACCAATGGAACAGAATAGAAACACCAGAAATCAATCCAACCATCTATAACCAACTTATATTTGATCAAGGATCCAAAACCAATCCCTGGAGTAAGGACAGTCTATTCCATAAATGGTGCTGGCAAAACTGGATTTCCATGTGCAGAATCATGAAGCAAGATGCCTAACTTTCACCTTACACAAAAATCCACTCAACATGGATTAAGCACCTAAATCAACACCAGACAACATCAAATTATTAGAGAACATTGGAGAAACCCTGCTAGATATAGGTACAGGCAAAGACTTCTTGGAAAAGACCCTGGAAGCACAGGCAGTCAAAGCCAAAACTAACATTTGGGATTGCATCAAATTGAGAAGTTTCTGTACTGCAAAAGAAACAGGAAAGTGAAGAGGCAACCCACAGAATGGGAAAAAAAATATTTGCAAACTATGCAACAAAGGGTTAATAATCAGAATTTACAAAGAGATCAAGAAACTCCAAAACAACAAATCAAAAAACCCACTCAAGAGATGGGCCAAGGACCTCAATAGACATTTTTCAAAAGAGGAAATCCAAATGGCCAACAGGCACATGAAAAAATGTTCAGGATCACTAGCCATCAGGGAAATGCAAATCAAAACCACAATGAAGTTTCACCTCACCCAGGTCAGAATGGCTCATATTCAGAAATCTACCAACAACAGATGCTGGCAAGGATGTGGGGAAAAAGGGACACTAACCCACTGTTTGTGGGAATGCAAACTGGAAAAGTCTCCGTGGAAGTCAGTCTGGAGATTCCTCAGAAACCTGAATATAACCCTACCATACAACCCAGCCATCGTACTCCTTGCAATTTACGCAAAGGAAATTATTTTTTTTTACTTTTTTTTTTTTTTTTTTGGACAGGCAGAGTGGACAGTGAGAGCTAGAGACAGAGAGAAAGGTCTTCCTTTGCCGTTGGTTCACTCTGCAATGGCTGCCGCGGCTGGCGCGCTGCGGCCGGTGCACCGCACTGATCCTAAGGCAGGAGCCAGGTGCTTCCCCTGGTCTCCCATGTGGTGCAGGTCCCAAGCACTTGGGCCATCCTCCACTGCACTTCCTGGCCACAGCAGAGAGCTGGCCTGGAAGAGGGGCAACCGGACCCAAAGGAAATTAAATTGGCAGACAAAAAAGCGGTCTGCATATTAATGTTTATTGCAGCTCAATTCACAATAGTTAAGACCTGGAATCAACCTAAATGCCCATCAACAGTACACTGGATAAAGAAATTTTGGGACATGTACTCTATAGAATACTATACAGCAGTCAAAACAATGAAATCTGGTCATTTGCAACAAAATGGAGGAATCTGGAAAACATCATGCTGAGTGATTTAAGCCAGGGACAAAATATCATATGTTCTCCCTGATCGGTGACAACTAACCAAGCACCAAAAAGGAAACCTGTTGAAGTGAAATGGATACTATGAGAAAGAGTGACTTGATCAGCCCTTGTCCTGACTGTTGATGTACAACTTAATACTTTATCCCTTTTAGTATTTTTTTGTTCTACTTAATACTATTGGTTGAACTCTGTAATTAACACACAATGATTGTCAGGTGCTTAAATTTAACTGAAAAGTGATCCCTGTTAAATATAAGAGTGGGAATAAGAGAGGGAGGAGATGTACAATTTGGGACATGCTCAAGCTGACTTGCCCCAAATGGTAAAGTTAGAAATGCACCATTAGAAATATGCCAGGGAAATCTCCCATGGCATTAGTCTGGGCAATATTTTGAAGACAGTACTTCAAAAGCACAGGAAACAAAAGTAGAAACAAACAAATGAGATTACATCAAACAAAAAGCTTTGATACAAAAAAAAAGAATACAATGAATAAAAAGGAAACCCACATATTCAGAGAAAATATTTCAGAATAAACATCTGATAAGGGAGTAATATCCAAATTATATAAGGTAATCAAGCAACTCGATAGCAAGAATACAAATGATTCAATTTAAAATTTAAAAATGAGTAAAGGATCTGAAAAGTAGTCAAGATAATAAGACAGAAATTGACAACAGATAAGGAAATAATAGCCAATCATCAGGAAAGTGCAAATGGAAATTATAAAATATTATATCTCTAGAATGACTATTGTCAAAAAAAGATAACAAATGCGGTTGAGACTGGAGAGAAAAGGAAATTCATGTATACTGTTGATGGGAACATAAATAAGTCCAGCAGCTTAGCCACTATACAAAACGCCTATGCCAAAACCATTGTGTTGAAGAGACATGTGTACTGTCCTAATCATGTTGTCATTATCTTCAATAATCAAGATACAGAAGCAACACAATTATCCATCAACCAATGAATACATAAAGAAAATGTATTACGTATATACAATGGAATACTAGTCAGCTTTTAAAAGCACTATATAGTCATCTGCAACAACGTGGACTGAACGGAACATTATGCTAAGAGAATTAAGCCAGGCACAGAAAAACTCATTCTGAATAATCTCATTTACATGTGGAATCCAAAGTGTCAACGTCATAGAGAATGGAAAAGTGATTTCCAGAGATGCAAGGGTCAAGGAGGGATAGGAAAAAGGGAACTGTTCACTAAAGGTTAGAAAGTTTCACTTAGACTAAAGGAGTAAGTTTTAGTGATCTATTGCACTTCCTGGTGATATAATAATGTATATTTCAAAATTACTAAAACAATAATGTACATTTCAAAATGACTAAAACAGACCTTTAACATTCTCTCCATAAATAAATGACAAACTGTTCATTAGCTTGTTTGACTATTCTTTCCACAACATTTACATGGATCAAAATATCACATTGTATCCCATGAATTCACATTATCATCATTTATCAATTAAAAAATAAATTTTAGAATACCTTAAAAGGCCGAACAGGAATTTGAAGAACAAATATAAAACAGGAAGGAGCCCTAACTCCAGGCCAAAAATCTTGGATATTATAGAATAGAAAATGGAGACTCAATATAATTCAAACTGATCAGAGAATAAGCAATCGGTTTCTCTGTAGAAGTGAATGGATGAGTGTACAACGTGAGAAACATATGAGCTGAACAGAGAATGAAAACTTGGAGATACACAAAATTATTTAGTAATTATAGTCTAAAGAATTATAGTCTAAAGTAAACATTATATTATATCCCTGAGTTATAAAAAAAAGTTTACATATGCAATATTAGCATTAAAATAAATTTACATGGACATTGAAATCTATTTATTTTATGTTTATTTCTCTATTTCACCTATACGCAGAGTGAAGTTCCTTCTGTGCTCCTCTTCAGGAAGAGAGAGAAGCGATTTCTGTCTTGGACTGGAAAGATTCCTGCATGGCTACTCCACTGCATGAAGTGGGGAAAGCACGTGCTATCTACCAGAACCCCCTTGCCAACTGCTATACGTCCTTTATCGGCATTTTACAACAAGGCCTCCTTTTTTCTTCAAGGCACCTGGACCCTTTTTAATCTTAAATTTCTAAAGCCAATAAACACACACACACACACACATGTGGGGAAAAAAGAGATTTTAAAGCAATTACAGAATGCTGGTTTCACTTGATTAGATCAACTTGACAAATATTCAGAACTGAAACAGAACAACAAACTAAGCTGCACACAAGGACATAAGCACAGCCTTGATAAACATTTGAAAGTTGTGACAAGAACATGATGCAGGAATCCCTCCCCAGGAAAGGCAAATCTGAGGAAAATCAATTGTGACCATGAAATATATATATGCATATGTATTGTAATGTGATTTTTACTATTAAATAACTAATCTCCAACTACTACATACGTTCCTATCCTTGGGATGAATCCACCCTAGAGAAATGACCACAGGAGCCAACACAGAGACCTTGAGCCTTGCAGACCTCAGCACTGCTTGCAGGCAGGCTGTAGAGCAGAAGGGGTCAGGTACTACAGGGATTCCCATCTTGGCTGGAGGGTAGGGTGCACATTTTGGGATCATTGCTGCCAGTGTTGTCAGTATACTATGCTCCAGGCTATATGCGGTTTCTATTCTCATTTCCATTCTGTTGCTTTCAATGTTTTTGGAATCAGTTGAAGTTGAAACATCTTGGAAGAAAAGTTTGGCTTTTTGAGCCCCCTGGTTTCAATTATTTTTAAATCTGACACACAAACACTGCTTTAAAAGATATGTGACTGAAGTGCCAAATAAGGATCTTTTGATTTTTTTGAAATACATGTGGTTGAAATTTGAGACCCAACTGCTGCCAAGCTGCAGTTCAGGGAATAGAATACTGGCATAAGAAAATGAGTCGTTGTTCGGAGCATAATGTTAGAAGGAACTGTCGTAAAGAAGGAAAATGTAAATTTTCATGATTTAGCTTATGCTTGTGGGACAATTCCATAATCCTTTGTTAAACATGTAAAAATTGAAATCCCGACTCTCCTGTTGTTTATTCAGGTTCTCGGCTGTAAGTTTCTCATATGTATAAGCCTGATTTGAATCCTTGTACTAACAATTTTTTAATAATGCATTCACAAGATATCATGCCACACTGATGCTAATTCAAACAGTTTTTCATTTTTCAGTGTGCCCTGAAGTAATGTGCACTGATTTCTCTAAAAGCAGAGTTTAACAGACTCTTTTGGTGCATTATTTAAGCTAAAATATTATTTAGGCTAAGTAAGGTTATTTAGGCTAAAATATTATTCAGGGGCAAAGTATTACAGTATAGTTTGCCTGTTTGTGGCAGGTGCTATCAGTGAGTACCTCTAATAAATTATATTAAAGAAATCATTGTAAAAAGTCACTGCAGTTCATCATTCAGCCTATGGCCAAGGCTATACATAGAAAGTACAATCAACAGATTAGTTAATGGTAGATACCACATCTGTCACAATACACCAGACAATTCTTGCATCAACTGGGAAGGCATACAAATTGAGACTAGTTTATGCTGCCAAAGGGGACCTTGAGGAAATTGAAAAACCATATGGGAAAACCAGCATGCATGAAAGCCAATGGGGGCAAATTATAAAAATCATAGAAGTAATAGAAAAAGGCACTATTTAAATACGGCCAGAGTATATTATCAAATCTCTAGAATCGGTTATCTCAGGCAGAGCTGGAAGAGAAAGTAAGACTATTAATATTTTATATATTTTATTTGTATAAATATTTATATATTTAATAATGTTCCATATATTTGAAGTACTTACATAATAAGTGAGCATATATTAGTTTAAAAATCAACATTTATTAGAGTTAGCTTTGTAAAATGCAATATAAATTCCCAGAATCACCGTACTCTTCTAAAAGTGTCCACTATGCACCTTGTATTTTATAGAAAAAAAATGGTATCAATAAACATAAGATATTTTTTGTAATTTATTATATCATTGTATTATATCAAATCTACAGATTAAATGTGAAAATATAATCCTACACTTGGTGTAATAGAAGATGACTATCCAGGCAAATTAAGTAACGTTTATTCTTTATGCTTTAATAGTATAAGGTACAATCACAAAACAATTACCTACAAGTCTGAAGGATAAAACAGGTACACACTGTACTGCTTAAATTCATAATATAGTAAGTAAAGGGAAATAATTTGGGAATATATTTCTAGGTAATAAGAGCATTTTATGAACACTATATGTTTATGGCAGAGTATGGGGGAGTAGAATACAGCTTTTCTCTATATCATCTTCAGTACTCCAGGAAAAAAAAAAAGCCTAAGATTTCATAAGTTATTATGGAACCTAGATAAAGGCTTGGTAAGCCAAAAAGAATGTGAGATATGGATGCAGAAACTTATTAGCTGTTAAAAAAAAGTTATGAGGACTGAAAAATAGTAATAAGTAAAACCTAAGGCATTCATCCTGCAGGACAGAACACTCTCCTCTGGTTACTTAATCTGGCATTTTTATGAATACATGTAGTTGTACAAATTATGAGGAAAAATATTATGTGCGCCTTCTTTGATATATATTTATTCTTTCCTTAAGCAGGCACCTGGGTCTAAAAGAATATGAATTAAAGAAGGCTAACGTGAAAGAAGGCTAGCTATCATAATGGCCTCAAGTGTCTTTCTGAAGTTTAAGGATTAGATGTGTAAGCGGCATTTGTGGCAAAATCACCATGCTGTAAAAGGGATGGCTATTACTCCATTTTAATAAACTCATTTTTTTCCAATTTCACTGATTTCGCTAGCAAATAAGGAATTCACATTGTGTAATATATTATGAACAAAAGCCAGAACTCATGAGGATCTACATGCAGGTCACTTCCTCCCAATGAGAAATAGTCTAGCAATAAAAATTGCTAACCCCTCTTGCTTAAAAGAGCCCATGGCTCAGGCTTAACCTACTTCATTTTATGAATCATTCTGAGATGATAGCTTTGTATTCCTACTTTTATACAGGAATATGTAAATCCTGGTATTTAAATAGGATGGATAGCTTTCACGATGAGCACAGAAATTTATATGCTACATAGTTCTATGCTACCACTTGGAGTTGCCTGTTCTTTCTGGCCTCTAAAAGGGTGATTCATAAATAATTTTGGATTTTATGGGTAGAAACATGCATACACACACATACATATATACATATATGTGTGTTTGTATGAGTATAAACATATTACCAACATAGGTAAAATCAGATAGATCATAAATTAATAAAAACTTAAAGAGAGTTTTAACACCTGCAACAGGAGAACATTTAAATAACAGGAAATCAAGTAATTAAAATAATTTGAAAAGATGCATGGAAAATTACAATTGTATTTTAAACATTTTGCAAGGAGCTAAAAATACAAAAGTTTTTATATAAAATTAACATGTATAAAACATTGAGTAAGAAAACGAATAAGAAATTTTGGAATTAAAATAATAGAGTCATTGGGGAAATTTTGTCAACTTTTTCAAATAATAGACTAAACCTTAGGTACCTGTTGAAGTGAAACGGACACTATGAGAAAGAGTGACTTAATCAGCCCTTGTCCTGACTGTTGAGGAACAACTTAATACTTTATGCCGCTTAGTATTATTTTTTATTCTACTTAATACTATTGGTTGAACTCTTTGAAAATACACAATGATTCTTAGGTGCTTAAATTTAACTGAAAAGTGATTCCTGTTAAATATAAGAGTGGGAATAAGAGAGGGAGGAGATGTACAGACTTGCCCAAACGGCAGAGTTAGAAACGTGCCAGGGGATTCCAAATCAATCCCATCAAGGTGGCATGTACCAATGCCATCTCACTAGTCCAAGTGATCAGTTTCACTTCACAATTGATCATAATGATAGGTCTAAGAGTCAAAGGGATCACGTAAAGAAGACTAGTGTCTGCTAATACTAACTGGTAGAACGATCCAACATGAGAAGTGGGTTACATAGCAGACTCATGGAAGGGCAGATGTCCTAAACAACACTCTGGCCTCAGAATCAGCCGTTAAGGCATTCAGATCTGGCTCAAGAGCCCATGGGAGTATTTTAGGCATGGAAAGCCAAGACACTCTGGCAAAAAAAAAAAAAAAAAAAAACCTAAATGAAAGATCTCTGCAAGTGAGATCTCAGTGGAAAGAACAGACCATCAGAGAAAGAGGTACCTTTCTCTGAAGGGAGGAGAGAACTTCCACTTTGACTATGACCTTGTCTAAATAAGATCACAGTTGATGAACTCAAAAGGCTTCAATAGCCTTGGCAACTCATGACAAGAGCCTAGGGTGATTACTGACGCCATAAACAGGATTGTCAATGTGTTAAGTCAATAACAGGAGTCACTGTGCACTTACTCCTCATGTAGGATCTCTGTCCTTAATGTGTTGTACAATGGGAATTAATGGTATAACTAGTACTGAAACAGTCCTTTACACTTTGTGTTTCTGTGTAGGTGCAAACTGTTGAAATCTTTACTTAATATATACTAAATTGATCTTCTGTATATAGAGAGAATTGAAAATGAATCTTGATGTGAATGGAACGGGAGATGCAGTGGGAGATGGGAGGGTTGTGAGTGGGAGGGAAGTTGGGGGGGGGGGGAGAAGCCACTGTAATCCAAAAGCTGTATTTTGGAAATTTATATTAACTAAATAAAAGTTTTAAGAAATACATCATTAATAAAAATGCAAAAAAAAAAAAGAAATTTAAAGAATAAATTAAGGAATTAGAAGACAGGACTCAGGGATTCTCCCAGAAGCTGGAATAGAGGGAAGAGAGATTCAGAGACATGCATCACGGTTTAAGTAGCTTGAGTATTTGACTAACTGCAGAAAGAAAGCTTATTCAAAGGACAAAAAGAGGCACTATTTGAAGATATAAAAGCTGATATTTTCCCAGAACTAATGGCACAAATCTTTAAGATTCATTTATTTATTATTTGAAAGAGTTACAGAGAGGCAAACACACACACACACACAGAGAGAGAGAGAGAGAGAGAGAGAGAGAGAGAGAGAATCTTCCATCCATGGGTTCATTTCCCAAATGGCTGCAATGGCTGGAGCTGGGCTGATACAAAGCCAGAAGACAGGGGCTTCTTCTGGGTCTCCCACAAGGGTGCAGGGGCCCAAGGACTTGGGCCATCTTCTACCACTTTCCCAGGCCATAGCAGGGAGTTGGATCGGAAGTGGAGCAGCCAGGACTTAAACCAGTGCCCATATGGAATGCTGGCACTGCAGGATGTGGCTTTACCTGCTATGACACAGTGCCAGCCCCAATGACATGCATCTTTAAGTTAAAAATAATCGCTGGGACCAGAGCTGTGACATACCAAGTTAAACTGCTGCTGCAGTGCCAGCATCCCATATGGGCGCTGGTTCAAGACTCAGATGCTCCACTTCCAATCCTGCTCTCTGCTGTGGCCTGGGAATGCAGTGGAAGATGGCCCAAGTCCTTGGGCCACTGCGCCCATATGGGAAGACCCAGAGGAAGCTCCTGGCTGCTAGCTTCGTATCGGTGCAGCTCCAGCCATTGCAGCCAATTGAGGAGTGAACCAGAGGATAGAAGATCTCTCTCTCTCTCTGTGTACCTCTGAGATCCAAATAAATACATAAATCTTAAATAAAAAACTTAAAAAACATAAAAATAATTGCCAGGGCCAGCATTACACTATAGCAGGTTAAGCTTCCCCTTGAGATGCTGACATCCCAGATGAGTGTCGGTTCGAGGCCTGGCTGTTCCAATTCTGATCCAGCTCCCTGCTAATGAGCCTGGGAAAGCAGCAGAAGATGGTCCAAGTGCTTGGGCCTTGCTACCCATGTGGGAGACCTGAATGAAATGCCTCACTCTTGGCTTCTGTTTAGTCCAGCCATGGCTGCAGTAGCCATTTGAGAAGTGAACCATGGATGGAAGATTTTCTCTCTCATTCTCTTTGTGTGTCTGTCTTTTTTCACTCCCTCTCTGTTACTCTACCTTCCAAATAAATAATAAATAAATATTTTTAAAAATTCAGATAATGGCCCAAATACTTAGGTTCTTTCCACTAATTGGGATACCAGGGCTAAGTACCATGTTCCTGGCTTCAGCCTGGCCCAGCCTCAGATCCTGTGGGCATTTGGAGAGTGAACTAGCAGATGTTAGATCTCTCTCTCTCTTTCTCTCTATCTCTTTGTCTTCCCCACTGAATTCCCCATTTGTTTATGTCACCCTGGCTTTCAAATTAATAAATCTTTTTAAAAATTCAAAAAGCCTAATATATAATGATACACACCATAATTAAGTTTATTATTTCAATAATAATTTAGTAAGTTTTTTATTTTTAAATTCTTTAAATTTTTTTAGAAAAACAATGGTCTGCAAGGAAATCTCATCAATTATAAGACAGAAGTCAATCACTTGATATATTTGGATGGCTGTGAGAAAACTACTTTATATCTCATTATATACCTGGTCAGACTATCAATGAAGGGTTACAGTGAATTAAGAACAATTTTATAAATCCAGAACATAGAAAATTTAGTCATCCTTTCACTGACAAAAAATGTTAGACATATTTCAGTAGCAGGAAAATGTGTGATAAATTAATGAAGCAAAATATCCACAAACACTTAATGATTGATATTCTAAGATACCAATCTTTTTATTCATTTATGTATTATTTTTTTATTAATTTTGGAGTCAAAGAGACAGGTAGAGAAAGCTTTGACCCACTGGTTCACTCCCCAAATGCCCACAATGACCAAGGATGACTCAACCCAAAGCCAGCATCTGGGCACTCACGTGGGTCTCCCACTTGGGTGACAGGGCCCAACCACTTGAATCAGCTCATCCCCTTCTGCCTCTCAGGGTGCACGTTACCAGGAAGCAGGAATTCGGAGCAGGGCCAGGACCCAGACTCAAGCATTCTGATGCAGAATGCAGCCATTGTAACTAGCATCTTAACTAGATCTAATGGCTCCCCAAGATGGTTTTGTTTGACCACAGTCCTATGAAGTTAGAAGACAGCAATCAGCAGAACTGATACAACACCCAAAGAGGACAAAAAGACATGTATTTAAAATCATAAAAATCATTTCTATGCAATCTAAGAATCTATAAAATAATAATAGCATTGTTACTTTGACCGTAGCCTCTAAAATGATTTATGATTTAGTATTAGGGTTAATGGAGACATCAGTTTCTCAAATACTTCTAAAGTTAAAAGTTAAATATATTTTTGCATGGAGTTCTGGTAAATGTCCAAAAACAGGTTAAGTCAAATTCTCTTCAACCCTTAATACATGGATATACAAGTACCCGTGTACATATACTTGTGTAAAATACTGAATGTCATTTAATGTCTTTGTTTCTTCATTCTACTAACACAGTTGCAAAGTATGAATACTAAGATAGCAAACAAGTACTGATATCAAACTTTCCTTACCAAAAATACTTTTAATCCTATCTATTTTCAAATATTTCACCTATGAAAGACTTTCAAAAAGTTCGTGAAAATGCCCATTACAAAAAAATGCATGGATTTCAAAATATTCTCACCAACATAGTTATTTTTTCTTTCTGTATTTGGACAAATCTGTGAAGTAAAATTACCTTGCAATATATCTCTATGAGCTATTTTTTAAAAATATTTATTTATTTGAAAGTTAGAGTGATAGAGAGAGGGAGAGCCACAGAGAGAAATCTTCCATTCTTTGGTTCACTCCTCAAATGACTGCAACAGATACTTAGGCCAAGCTCCTGAAGCGAGGAGAGGAAATTCAACATAGGTCTCCCACATGTTGGCAGAGATCAAAGAATTTAGGGCAAGGCAGACATTGTCCTGCAGTGAGTTAAGCTGCACCATGTGATGTCATAACACCCCCTAGCTAAGTGCTGGTTTGAATCCCAGCAGCTCTCTTTCTGATACAGCTTCCTACTAACATGCCTGGGAACAAAGTTGAATACAGCCCAAGTGCCAAGACCCTGATACCCATGTGGGAAACCAAGATGGAGTCCCTGGCTCATTGCCTTGCCTTGGCCAAGATCTGGCTCTCATAGCCATTTGGAAAGTCAACCACCAGATGAAAAATGGGTCACCCTCTCCATGTCTCTCTAAGTCACTCTGTCTTTCATATAAATAAGTGAATCTTAAAAAAGGAAAAAAAAAAAAATTTGAGCTATCATCCACTGCCTTCCCAGGCAGCTAGCAATAACCTGAGCAGCTGAGACTTAAACTGGCACTCCTATATGGGCTGCAGTCATCCCAAGCAGTAGCTTAACCCACTAATGCCCACTCCTGATGTCAGTATCTGTAAAATATAATTTATTCTTTTTTTTTTTTTGACAGGCAGAGTGGACAGTGAGAGAGAGAGACAGAGAGAAAGGTCTTCCTTTTGCCGTTGGTTCACCCTCCAATGGCCGCCGCGGTAGGCGCGCTGCGGCCGGCGCACCGCGCTGATCCGAAGCCAGGAGCCAGGTGCTTCTCCTGGTCTCCCATGGGGTGCAGGGCCCAAGCACTTGGACCATCCTCCACTGCACTCCCTGGCCACAGCAGAGAGCTGGCCTGGAAGAGAGGCAACCGGGACAGGATCGGTGCCCCGAACGGGACTAGAACCCGGTGTGCCGGCACCGCAAGGTGGAGGATTAGCCTAGTGTGCCGCGGCGCCGGCCTAATTTATTCTTTTTTATCAGTTTTTTTATTTATTTAAAAAGTTACTAAAAAACTCATTATATATTCAAATATCATAGTTAATAGGATGAAAAGAAGTTTTCTACTTCCCATTTTGCTGCCAAGGAAAATAAGTCACTCTACATCCATCCAAAATTATCTATATAACTCTATGTACTTGACACCTTAATATAATACCCCCATTTTAATACTGGTATTGGAATTTTTAATTTGTAAATATATTTAAGAGACCTTTTTCCTATGTAAATATATGGTGCTATAATTCTTTTAAAATTTTTTATAATATTCCATGGTATGTGTAAAGCATTATTATGTGAAAGACATTAAGGAGGCTTCCAATTTTTTTGCTACCATAAATAGGACTCCACTAAACATCTTTGTTGTTAAGTCCTTGAGCACAAGAGAACTTCAAAAGGTTCTTGGAAAATATGAAATTAAGAGATAAGTTTATTTTGGTACAAAAAAAGTTTGGAAATCCATATTTAGTTTTCTCATGATATATATTATCCAAGAACTTTATCAAGAGCCCTCATAAAAGCAGGTCTTTTCTAATTTATGCAGGTAAATAGTATCATATGATTTCAAAATCCATTTTTCAAGGCTTTGGACAGATACAATATCTGCTTTATATGTCAGGGTTTTATTATATACATGGACTCATATAGTTTAAACTATAAAATTTACCATGATCCACAAAAAATAAATGGAAAAATGGTCACTGCATTAAAGGACCAGTATAATTGAAATAGTGTGATGAAGCAGATGGACTGGCAAAATATGCACTCACTGCAGCATAAATTTATGTTATGGATCTATAATTACCAGGAAAGGAAGCAGGGCCTACTCCTTTTGGGTCCTCAGAGACAATAAGCAACATGATGGTCTATATGGCTAAAGCAAGTTGTATAAGAGGGATTTCCCTTATAAGTTATATTTCTGGTCTAACATATGACAAGACTAACATTTTTAAATGTAAAAAAAAGACTGTTTAATGAGACATAATAAATAAAGTAATGTACTTTAAAGAAAAAGTCAAGAAATTTAATTACATAATTAGCAGATGTTTGTTTGACCAAGGTTAGATCAAAAAGAGAGAAATTATTTCAAAGATATCTCTTACAGATTTTTACGTAAAAGCAGTTAAAAGCACTTTTCCAGTCATTAAACTATCTTTAATAAAAATGTTAGAGATAGCAAAATTATATAAAGGTCAAGATGCTTGAAGAAATATAATTCCCTGAAGGTTGTGGTTTAATTCTGTAGTTTGGAATATATCCCCACAGAAGTCTTAGAGGTTCGGACACATGAGACAAATTAAATCTCAACCACACTCAAGTTAACCACATTTACCACTGAGAAAGTCTACACTAAGATACACAGCAATTGGGAAATGGAATTCCATAGTCTATGGTGCTTTTAATACAGCTTGTTGAGAGTGACACTCAGATACACAGCAGAGATGGGTCCCAGTGTGGATGTGCATGTTCAGAAATGTTTATGTTCTCCCCTCCGCCCTTCTCACTCTCTCCAAAAACAGTTCAGCAGAGATCATGTAATCATTTTACCCGGAGGGAAGGAAGCATTTAATAACCATGAAAAAACTGACAATGAGGAGGACAAGAGGTCATGAACTGTAAACACATCTTCTGTGGTCTGAAGCAATGGAGCAGAGTAGGATGCTGTCTGCTCTGGGTGCAGGCCAAGGAGTGCCAATTGTAGGTAAAGAAATTAAAAACAAGCCGGCGTCGCGGCTCACTAGGCTAATCCTCCACCTTGCGGCGCCGGCACACTGGGTTCTAGTCCCGGTCGGGGCACCGATCCTGTCCGGTTGCCCCTCTTCCAGGCCAGCTCTCTGCTGTGGCCAGGGAGTGCAGTGGAGGATGGCCCAAGTGCTTGGGCCCTGCAACCCCATGGGAGACCAGGAGAAGCACCTGGTTCCTGGCTTCGGATCAGCGCGGTGCGCCGGCCGCAGCGCGCCTACCGCGGCGGCCACTGGAGGGTGAACCAACGGCAAAAGGAAGACCTTTCTCTCTGTCTCTCTCTCTCACTGTCCACTCTGCCTGTCAAAAAATAAAAAAAAAATTTAAAAATTAAAAAAGAAATTAAAAACAAGTAAAAAAAAAACAGACAGCTTTTTATTGTTGGCAAATGTCAGCAATTAAAAACAATATGAATGATAAAATTCTCCCTACCAACCCTACCTCCACAAAAATAAATAAATAAAAATAAATCTGATGGTTTAAGTCAGGGATCAGCAAACTTTTCCTATAAAGTTTTAGGGACTAAATATTTTCCAAAATTGTGGACTGTTTGTGAGTTGAATTGTAGCCTCTCCCAAAGTATGCTGACCCCCTAACTCCCAGTGCCTAGAAAGTGGCCTTTTTTGGACACAGGGTCATCACAGACGTAACCACTTAAGAAGTCATGACACAGGAGTAGGGTGATCCTTGAATCCACTATGACCGGCACCCTTACAAGAAGATGCAACGAGACACAGATACAGAACATGCTGCAGTGCAGGCGGCAGTCATTGGACTGATGCATCCACAAGGTAAGCAACAGCAAAGAAAGTCAGCGACAGTCAGAATGAGGAGAGAATTATCCCTGCTCCTACCTTTACTTCAGGTTCAAGACTCCACAACTTTGAGAGCATCAACTGCTGTTTTAGGCTGCCTGTTTGTTGCCATAGTAGCAGTTGGAAACTGCTACACAGGCCATATACCGCTGTTAAATGACAGTATTTCAAAAAGTTCACAGAAATGGAATTAAAAGATGAATTTATGGGTGGGATATTTTGCAGTGTAAAAGACGCCCCCCTGGACACCAGCTTTCCATATGATGGTCCTTGGGTGCATATCCCTAACTACTGCAGGTGCATACCCTGGAAGGACCAGGTGATGGCTCAAGATCCTGTGTCCCTGACATCTGTGTGGGAGACTTGGATTGAGTTCCAGGATCCTGGAACACAACAGCCCCAGCTGTTGTGGGTATTTTTCACTTTCTAGTGAACTAATGGATATGAGATCTCTTTCTATCTCTTTGTCTCTCTCTGTCCTCAAATAAAATAAATAATTCTTCAAAAGATAAGTTCATTTTGGTGCAAAATAATTGTTAAACCCTTGAATAACTTTTTTTCAAAAGGCACATTTCTCATGAATTTGAAGACTGCTCTCATGTTTTGGAAATCTAAA
Source organism: Lepus europaeus (assembly GCF_033115175.1). Taxonomy (NCBI): domain Eukaryota; kingdom Metazoa; phylum Chordata; class Mammalia; order Lagomorpha; family Leporidae; genus Lepus; species Lepus europaeus. The sequence goes on along the minus strand of NC_084834.1, from coordinate 50,909,779 downwards.
CATCCTTTCACCGAAATAAAGCTATCTCTCAATTCCATTTTCTCAGAACTTTTTGAAATACCCTCATAATGCAAAAGGAGACATGCAGCTTTGTGAGTCCCATAAAAACTTTTTAAGAACAAGGAAACTTGAATGGCACATAGTTTTCATATGTTATTCAAGAGTCTTTTGGTACTTATTCAACCCTTTAAAAATATAACACCATTAAAAACTAGGTGAGGAGGTATGCCAAGATGACTGAATAAGGAAAAGACGTACCATTCTACGCGAGGGGAAAATCGCAGGGAAAAAGTGGAGGAAGTGCATTCCCAGGGAGATCTGGAGAGAACTCTTCAGTGGAAATTCTACAGAAGGAAGAGGAACATCATAGTTCAGTGTGGAAGGTGCGGACGCAAAGGAAGGAGCACAGACACAATACAGGCTCTGTGCAGCCGACAGCCAAAGGGTATGCCAGCTTTGGAGAGTGAGGTGAGGGTAGACTGCACCAAGGCATGCCACTGGTGATACTGGCGGAGGGAGTGCTTTGCAGGGCCACAGTGTCTTTGGGTCTAGGTTGGGGCTCTAACAGGGGGAAGGGTACCTGCCTAACCCAGCAAAAAGGCAAGTTTCTTTCACCCCATCACCACACAAGGGTGTCCAGGGAGAAGGTGCAATTTTGACACTAGTAGTGGTTGTAGCGGCTCTTATGTGTATGTGTAATCCAGGGATTTTACCAGAGGGAAAAATCCATGTTCCCCACTGACTTTGAGTCTGGCTGGGAGGGCTGACAGGGGCCAGGGCACCCACAGTGAAGTGCCCCCAGCCTCTCAACATATCACAGGCTCCAGGGCTCAAACTGCCTAGGAGAAAGACCCACAGGAAGCTGGCTCTGGAAAAGTCTCTGCTCTCCATGTGGAAGGGATAGGTTAGCAGGAAGGAGCAAATCCTCTGCAGACCATGACTGTGACAGCCTTGTGTGCTGAGAATGCAAGAACTCTGTGAGGGCACAATAAAGCACACGGTATAGCTGGGTCTGTGAAATCACTGTGTCCAACACCAGAGGCTCAGAGCTCCCTGAGTGCCTAGGATGGTCATTACAACAGCACCCATGCTCACACTGAGGACTGCATGGCTCCTTGTGCACTTCATTGGGCTGCACAGTTCAGTGTTGTACCCATTGTGGGCTAACCCCAGGCACTTATTACCTTGGAAAAGAGGATGTAAGGGTGTGATCAGCCAACAAGGTAATCATACCCACCCCACTGCTGACAATGGAGGAGATCTAATGCACCCAATGTCATTGTAGATGCTCTCCCCACACTGGAGCACTGACCAGAGCTCCCTGGCCACATCCAGAAAACTCAACAACAAAATAAACAATCCACACACAGCAGACTCATAGAATGGCAGATGTCCTAAACAGCATTCTAGCCTCAGAATCAGCCCATAAGGCACTTGGATCTGGCTGAAGAGCCCATGAGAGTATTTTAGGCATAGAAAGCCTAGACACTCTGGCAAAAAAAAAAAAAAAAAAAGAGGATCTAAATGAAAGATCTCTGCGAGTGAGATCCCAGTGGAAAGAACGGGGCCATCAAAGAAGGAGGTACCTTTCTCTGAAGGGAGGAGAGAACTTCCACTTTGACTATGACCTTGTCTAAATAAGATCAAAGTTGGCGAACTCAAAAGGCTTCCATAGCCTTGGCAACTCATGACAAGAGCCTAGGGAGATTACTGATGCCATGAACAGGAGTGTCAAATTGTTAAATCAACAACAGGAGTCACTGTGCACTTACTCCTCATGTAGATCTCTGTCCTTAATGTGTTGTTCAATGTGAATTAATGGTATAGCTAGTACTCAAACAGTGCTTTACACTTTGTGTTTCTGTGTGGGTACAAACTGATGAAATCTTTAATTAATATATACTAAATTGATCTTCTGTATATAAAGATAATTGAAAATGAATCTTGATGTGAATGGAATGGGAGAGGGAGCAGGAGTTGGGAGGGTTGTGGGTGTGAGGGAAGTTAAGGGGGGGGGGGGAAGAAGCCATTGTAATTCATAAGCTGTACTTTGGAAATTTATAATTACTAAATAAAAGTTAAAAAATAAATAAACAATCCAGTTAAGAAATGGGCCAAATATTTGAACAGGCATTTTCAAGAGAAGAAATTCAAATGGCCAACAAGCATGAAAACATGCTCAAGATCACTTGCCATCTTTGAAATGCAAATCAAAACCACAATGAGGTTTTACCTCACCCCAGTTAGAATGTCTCATATACTGAAATCAATAAACAATAAATGTTGGTGAGGAGGTGGGGGAAAAGGTATCCTAATCCATTGTTGGTGGGAATGGAAACTATTACAACCATTGTTAAAGACAGTATGGAGATATCTCAGAAGTCTGAGAATAGATATACCATGTAATCCAGCTATCCCACTCCTGGGAATTTACCCAAAAGAAATGAAATCAGCATATCAAAGAGTTATCTGTATCCTTATGCTTTTCACAGCTCAAATCACATGAACTCTTGACTAGCTATGAAACTGTGGCATATATATCATATGGAATACTAATCATTCATAAAAAAGAATGAAATCCTGTCTTTTGCAACAAAATTAATGCAATTGGAAAACATCATACTTAGTGAAATAAGCCAGTCCCCATATAGCATATGTTTTCCCTGATCTGTGGTAACTAATCTAGTACGCAAAATGTAATGTATAGGAGTATACACATTTTGAGATTTAATGACTGTTTATAGTGCTTGTCACTACTATTGAGGAACAGTGTTTTTTTCTTCTTAATATTTGTTGGACACTTCACATAGTATAAGGTTAATCTCATGAGTATAAAGTAAACTGAACATAGACCATTATAAAAATTATGAGAGGGGGCCAGCGCCGTGGCTCACTTGGTTAATCCTCCACCTGCGACGCCTGCATCCCCATATGGGTGCCAGGTTCTAGTCTCGGTTGCTCCTCTTCCAGTCCAGCTCTCTGCTGTGGCCCCGGGAAGGTAGTGGAGGATGGCCCAAGTGCTTGGGCCCCTGCACCCGCATGGGAGACCAGCAGGAAGCACCTGGCTCCTGGCTTTGGATCGGCACAGCACCGGCCGTAGCAGCCATTTGGGAAGTGAACCAGTAGAAGGAAGATCTTTCTCTCTTTCTCTCTCACTGTCTATATCTCTATCTGTCAAATAAATTAAAAACAAAAATTAAGAGAGGAAGGAGAAGGAAATGCAGGAACATATGTGGGAAGAACGGTTGGGAGGGAAATATTACTATGTTCCTAAATATGTATATATGAATTATATGGAATTTGTTTATCTTAAATAAATATATTGGTGCAGGTCCAGATTTGACCCAGAAGTTATAGTTTGTCGATTCCAACTGCCAGGTTCTCAAAATTGCTGCTCTAAGATCTAAATGTCATTACTACTGACTTAAAATATATATTTATACTCCAAATTCACATGTCTAGTATTTTACCAGTTAATTTGTGAATCCCTAAGTTACTCAGTCAGCCTGAGACACAAACCAGCTATCCCAGCTACTTATCTTATTTCAAAATTAAGTTCCAAATAGTTTGAAACACATATGTCCCAAGCTCACTAGAGGATGCCTGAAATCTCAAATAATACTAAAATTTTTATTTAGTATTTTTTTCCTTTACATGCATGTACATACTTAATGCCTTTTACATCTTAACGAAAGCCTTTTTGTACACTGTTGAGGGTAACTTTTAGTTGTGAGGTGTGGCAGCCACACTATCATATTTTTTTTCCTTCTGAAGTTCCTGGATAGAAGGCTCATTCTTAGTATAGTTCTTTGCAACCTCAACATACAGGATTTTCTCTCCTTAAAGTCAAGAACTTTCACTTTTTCATTTGAAGGAAGTAGTCCATGGCTTCTCTTTGGTATGCCTAAATTGCTAAAATCACTGCTCTTGAACTTTGGAGCCATTTTTTTAAGGAAAACAAAGGTTACCTCCCGACAAGCACTGCAATACCTCTACGGCCAATTTGGTAATTGAGGCAGCTTCTGAGTGAAGGTAACACAGATGGCATAAATAAAATGTACAGAATGATGATTCACATTCCAGGTGGACAGACAGGGGTGGTGTGACATTTCGTCATGCTGCCCAGAATAGCTCACACCCTAAAGTTTATGAATTGCTTATTTCTGTAATTTCACATTCAACATTTGGACTACTGCTAACCACAGGTAACAATCCATGGAGATGGGGCTATTATATTTAAAAACTATCTACTTCAGTACTCATTTACATTAGACTTATCAATGGTTCATAAGTTGATTTTAAAAATGTATTTAAACATTTAATAAAAATAGTAAAGGGGACATCATTGTGGCATGGCAGATTAAACCTTTGCCTGCAATGCTGGCATCCTATATGGGTGCCAGCTCAAGACCTAGCTGCTCCACTTCTGATCCGGCTCCCTGACAATGGCCCTTGGAAAGCAGCAGAAGATGGTCCAAGTCTTGCATAAATGGGAGAGGCTCAGAAGAACCTCCTGGTTGCTGGCTTTGGCCAGTTCCAGCCCTGGCCATTGCAGCCATTTGGAGAATGAACCAGCAGTTGGAAGATCACACACCCTTTCTCTCTCTCTCTCTCTCTCTCTCTCTTTAAAAAAAAAAAAAAAGAATGGAAGAATACCTTCTAATATCTTACAGCACAATATGATGCGTGATAACTATGGTGGACAGTAATTATTTCAAAATAGCAAGTAGAGAGGATTTTAATTTTTCTTTATTTGAAAGGCAGAGTTACAGAAAGGGAGAGGAAGAGACAGAGAGAGAGATGGTTATCTTCCATCTGTTGCGTCAATCCTCAATTGGCCAGTGGCCAGGACTAGGGATGGGCCAGACCAAAGCCAGGAGCTAGGAGCTTCTTCCAGGTCTCCCATGTGAGTGCAGGGTCCCAAGCACTTAGGCCATCCTTGCTGCTTTCCCAGGTACATCAGCAGAAAGCTGGATCAGAAGTGGAGCAGCTGGGACATGATTGGCACCCATATAGAATGCCAACATCTCAGGTGGCAGCTTTATCTGTTATGCCACAGCGCTGGCTCCTATAGGATTTTAAATGTTCAAAATACACCAAAAAATGATAGATGTCTGAAGTGATTGATATACGAACTACACTGATTTGACCATGACATGGCTGTATGTAAGTATTAAAACAACACTCTGCATCCTGTAAGTATATAGAATCACAATGCATTAATTAAATATATATTTTTTTAAATATTAAGTACTCTAAGAAACCAACAAAGGACAGAAAATATATTTGACAAGGATCAGAAAACCCAAAGATTAAAATTCACAGGATTTATTAGATGTATAATAGTAGAAAATAAGCAAATTGTAATCAAGATAAAAGTGCATAGCTTAGAAACATAGTTATAACTTTGAGGACATAACATATTCAAAACACTGATTTCATTATTCACTGGGCTTCTAGCATAACAGTATCTTCCTCAGAAAAAGTTTGTATATACATAAACCCTTTTGCAACATCAGCATATCAGATGCAACACATACCCGGGGACTAGTGTTGTGGTCTAGCAGGTTAAGCTGCTGCCTACAATACCAGCATCCCACATGGGGACCAGTATGAGTCCCAGTGGCTTCACTTCCAAGCCAGCTCCCTGCTAATGACCTGGTAAAGCAGCAGAAGGTGGTGGTCCATGTGCTTGGGCCACTGTTCCTGTGTGAGTGTGGGAGACCCAGAAAAGGCCCCTGGTTCCTGGCTTTGTTCTGGCCCAGCCCTGATTGTTGTAGCCATTTGGGAAGTGAACCAGTGGACTGAAGATCTTTCTGTCTCTCTCTCACTCTGTCTGTAGCTCTGCCTTTCAAATAAATGAATCTTAAAAATTAAGAGAGTATACCTTTATTATCAATTATATCAGCATGTTAGTTTCTCAAAAGGTAAATGACTAAATTTATTAAGAAGCATATCCATGAAAAATAAGGTTTTTAAATTTTTTAGATAAAATACAAGAATTAATCATGTAAATAATTTTAATACCACAGTCTTGACCATTTGAATTTATACTATGGCTTTAGGGGTTTTTGTAATATGTAGTTTAATTAATTCAACAAGTCCTTCATTGTGAATTTACTTTGGCATGCGAAAATATCAATACAACCGTTTTTTTTTTTTAATCCTCCATTTTTAAACCAAAATAAATAGGGGAAGGGTAAAATAATACAGTGAGAAAAGAAGAAAATATTAGATTACCTCATTGGATCTCACCTGTAAAATATGTGGTGTACAGAATTTAATTAAATTCCATTGTTTTGCTGTTACAGAAAAATGCCAGAACTTTAAGAAGTACTTGGCTTTGCAAATATAGTATCCAACAATAATATGTACAGTGTTTACGGTCTTCTGCTAATTCTTTAACAGGATTTAAGAATCTCCTCCACCATTAGAAAACAATTGTCTCACAAGTGTCACCCACTGAATAAAATTCAGACTGTCATAACAAAGACTGGGGTTTCACTTGACTGGGTTAACATATTAAGACAGTTCTAGGATTCTTTCATCATTCAGAAGAAACCATGTATTTCTCCAAAATATTTTGAGGTTATATGTTTGGGATGAGTCTGCAACATCTCCACAATCATGAATAAAAAGAGTACTGAAATTAGCAGGAATTTGGGCCATATTCCAAGTAAGGCATTGAAACTCATTAACCCACAATTTCCTAAAACAAGCAAATGATATCTACATTCCTAGACTGTTATGAAGAAATTATATAAAGACAAGGAATGGTTGGGGGGCTGGTGCTGTGATGCAGTGGGTTAAAGCCCAGGCCTGCAGTGCTTGCATCCCATATGGGCGCCTGTTCAAATCCCAGCTGCTCTACTTCCAATCCAGCTCTCTATGGTAGCCTCAGAAAGCAGTAGAAGATGGCCCAAGTCCTTAGGCCCTTGCACTCACATGGGAGACCCAGGAGAAGCTCCTGGCTTCAGATCAGCCCACTCTGGCTGTTGCAGTCATTTGGGAAGTGAACAGCAGATGGAAGACTCTCTCTCTCTCTCTCTCTCTCTCTCTCTCCTCTCTCTCTGGCTCTACCTCTCTCTATAACTCTGTCTTTCAAATAAATAAAATAAATCTTTAAAAAAAGAATGGTTGGGCAAGAGAAATTTCTATGAAAAGATAAAAAAAAACTCAGTTTAAAAGGATTGCAGTTATTTTATCTCTAAATCCAATTTATGAACATGAATGATTTTTCTATCTGTAGTCACCAAAGTGGCGCTCTGAACTGTTCACCAGAGCAGAGTGACCAACACTCTTCCTGCTAAATCAAGAAAACCATATTGAAATCTCTACCATGACTGAAATGACATCTTTAGAAAACTATTCCATCTATGAGCCACATTCCAAATGTAAGATTCTGTGAATGTAAATCTGAAATAGCACAAAGAAAACAGGATCCATGAAGGGGTATATTTTAAGGAAAGTTTCAGAAAAGTTGTTAAGTCAAAGGGCAAAGAAGCCTCAAAGTGTCACAATTCGCGTTAAACCTCTTCAGGAAGGGTTACACATAGAATCAGTGGAAAAGTCAACAATGATATAATTCCATTTTAGGAAATGGTCTTAATATAGAACACAATATTTACCCTACTTAGTTTTAGTTTCAACAAATGAAATATGTACAAGTCATTCTACTTCAGACATACTTGGTAACACCTCTGTAAGCTTCTTTGGAACTTACTCCTCCTAAATAGTTCTTGAACTAAGTTGAGTTCCCAGCTTATATACACTTTCCAACTTGTAGAGCCTTTGGTGAAACCTCTTCACTTAATGCTTGCTTACCCTTTTCAGATCATTTCTATTCTTTCAGTGCAATCTATTTAAATCACATTTAGAATAATTTGATTTACAGCACCGAAACTGACAATCATCAGCATCATCCTTTGTTTGTACAACCTCTACGTTGCTACAACTATAGTCTTTTGCTTGTAACTCTATTAATCCTTCAAATCTCTACTCAAGTATCATTCTATCCAGAGTCTTCCTTACTTCTCAGTAGGTGCCGGTCAATGCATTCCCACTGTGTCTTATGGTTCTATCACAGGGCTTATCACAGTTTGCCTTGACTAATCACTTCCCCCTCCAGTCCAGGAGGCTGTTGATAACTGTGGCTGAAGGGTTTTTTACATCATATAAAACAACACCGAATGTTATTCATTATCTGAAATTTGTTTTTTTTTTCTTTTGACTAATGAAAACAGTGAAATTTATCTAAGCAGTGTTTCTCAGTGAATGTTATCCACAATAAAGTCTAGCCTCAAACACTACCAAAATGAAATCACAAGTGGAGCGGACTGGATTAAGATAGCACAGTAGGGAGGGAGCTTACTGCTCTAGTCTAGGAGAAGATAGATTTAAAAATAGTGGAGAGTGCAGTCTGAGGGAAGAGTTAGGGAGAAAATGGCAGAGGAAACACATGCAAATTAGAGGGACATGGCAGTCCTTCATGGAGGGTGTGGACATGCATAAATCAGGACCCAAGCAGCCAATAGCCTCTGCACCAGCTTTGGAGGGAGGTGAGACCAGACTACAGCAGCCCAAGCCACTGGTGCTAAAGCTGCAGGAAAAACCTGGAGGTATTTCTGGCTTAGAGTCCTGTGGGGATAGTGCACCTGCAAAAATAGAGCAAAAAGGGGGTACACATTTCTTTCTCCCAATCACCTTGCAATGGCATCCTGTAACGGATCCAATAGAGAGCAGGCACCATTTTGAATATGCATAACAGCTGCACCAGCTCATGTTTGTGCCCAACAACCACCTGAGCAGAGAGAACTGATGGGTGGCTGGGTACTCATGACTGTTGGAGGTTTGTGTGCCAGGACTGTGAAAACATTGAGACTGTGTGAGAAGGGTCAGGGTGTGGCTGGGACTTTGGGCAGTCACTGAGGCTCCACACGTTCAGGGTTTCCTAGTTCCCTGGGGAGGGACATTGCTGTGGAATCTGCTTACATCGAGGACTGCACAGATCCTTGGTGTGGTCCTTGTGGAAGTGCAGGTAAATATTATACCCAATTTGGGCTAGTGCCCAAGCACTGGCCCCCATCAAGGAGAGGGAATGAGCTGAGTCTACACCAACAGAACAGAAAAAATCTTCCCCTCTGATTTAAAAAAAAAAAGAGGAGATTTTCCACACACAACCTGGGTGTCACCTTAAGACTCCCTTCACCTGGGAGCACTGAACAGAGCTCCCTGGCCACACACGCCACACATCTCTAAGATATTCCATGAAAGCAGACACCCCACTAATCCACACAGATGTAGTCCAAAGATAAAAGCCACCACAGCAAAAATAAATAAATAAATAAAAATAAACCAATGAGTATCTCCACAAATGCTGAATAATAAATGCACTAATTCAAGAAACAAGAATAAGGAACACAATATGATGCCCCCAAAAGAATACACCACTTCAATACTAGATTGTGAAGATGAAGAGTTTGAAGAAATGCCAGAAAGAGAATTCAAAAATTGACCATAGGAATATTTAGTAGTAATTAGAAGCAAATGCAAAAAAAATAATGAAATCTGTATATGACATGAAAGAAAATTTCTCCCACGAAATTGAGATCTAAATGAGAAAGGAAAATGAAATCTTAGAAATGAAGAATTTAACAGAACAAATTAAAAAATGCAGTAGAAAGCCTTAACAAGAGAATTGGTGAAGCAGAAGAAAGAATTCCTGACTTAGAAGACAAAACACAGGAATTTACACAGTCAGACAAAAAACAAGAAGAAATTAGAAAACTGAAAAAACATTGTTTGGAATCTACAGGATATTATCAAACGACCCAACATATGGGTTCTAGGAGTTCCTCAAGGCATGGCAAGAGAGAAAGGATTAGAAGGCATTTTTAATGAAATAATAACAGAAAAAATATCTAATGTAGAGAAAGAAAGGTAATTTAATCATTGACTCTCAGCAGTGAGATGAGCTGTCACTGTGGACACGGAGCCATCATGAGGGTAAAGGCCAGACACCCTCTCCAGTCGTTCCTCAAGCGGCCCTGGTCAGTAGACCTGAGGGTGGGCAAGCTGTAGTACAGCAGGATCACCCAGGTGTGCCGCTCTCATTGAACTAGAAAAGTCAGAAAGATCATGAGTGATGTGGGATGGATTTTCCATGCTGATGCACCTGAGGCTGATGGAGGAGCATCTTGAAATAGTAAGACTAGGGCACAGGTCTGTGTGTGTAAAGTTGTGCACAGAAGTGCTTTTTTATAATTTTTATAATTGCATAGAAGTTCACCATATTAAATTAATTATGGTTTAGCAAATGTGAGGGTAATTTAAAAGCTAATGAAATATGAAATTAGGTAGAAAGTATATTTCGAGGCAGAAAATATTGAAATCGATGCATAGTCTCTTTTTTTTTCCACACTATGCATTTTCAATGAACATTTTGAAGACAACTCATGCATGGATTTTCTCTCCTGTTTTGCACAGAAATAAGCTGTATTTTGAAGAAAACAAACAAACAAAAAAACAACTCCCCAAAATTGGTTCTGTTGCTCAAAATTGGTAGGTAATTAATACTATATATCATTTTTGTGAATACATCATTCATATTTATCATACTAAAGGCTCTGAAACATAACGTCACCATATGTGCTTGGTATTTTTTTTCCCTAAAGTTAAGTAACTACATAATCATTGTTTTATGAAATGACTGACTTACTACAGTCTAGTACTCTAAGAAGCAAATTTCAGAGAAGAGGTGGAAGGGAATGAACTGCACTGTATAGTAACATTGAAGAAGATGTCAAAAAATTTAAGAAATTTGTCACAAGATGTGATGGTTCTGGAAAAGCAGATCACCTATGATCAAGGAAGATGAGAGAAGCTCTTGGATATTGAGGCTAAAACATGGCTATTTAAGAAGTTTTAATTTATACCTGCCTTTGGGAGATAAATTTAGAACTTCCCCAGGAACCTGCTGTATGCTTGTTACTGCCAGAATATTCTGCCTAGATTCTACTGCTTAATATGTTAAGGCCACCTAGAAAGCTTTGCTAGGCAGATTTTTGTCTTAATAAAAAAAAAAGTGATTCTGTCCAACATAGTTTAAATTGGTCCAAATCCAAAGTGATTTTCTTTAAAAAATTAATCATCTTGACCTTTGGTTAAAGGGTAAATGTATAGCTATGTCAAATCAGCCACCAGAATGGTTTTCTAGTGCCAATTTCAACCAACTGAAGCCAATATATAGACCCAAAGCATGCATTTGAAACATTTTAGGAAATTTGTCTGTGTGCTTAAGATACTATACATTCTTTTCAGTACAAAACAGATAAATCAACAGGGAATATATTAGAGAAATTTTGATAATTTAAAATTTACTAAGGAGTTTGTATATGTCACTTTTCATATATTATTATGTGATTTTTTTTATTTAATCCTGGACTATGACCTGGCATTGGCCTGAATTCAGTTTGTGCATTTTGTCTCTCATGCTTAGCTCTGAAATCTAGAACATTTCTTCACTGAATAGAAAAAAATGGGAAATCTAACATGCTTCAATGCACATAACACAGATTTAGGAAGACAGAAGTTGGTTCTAGACTAGGTTGACCATCAATTAGCTGTGCACATACTTTTCTCATTCTTCTGAAAATTTTTCCTTCCAATACTTTGGAAATATTTCTTAGTTACTTGAAAGGCAGAGAAGGAGTGGGGGAGAGAGGGGAAGGGACAGAGAGAGGGAGAGGGAGAGGGAGAGAGAGAGAGAGAGAGAGAGAATTTTCCATCTGCTGTTCTACTCTCCAAATGGCTGCAACATCCAGAGGTGGGCTAGACTGAAACCAGCAGTCAGGATTCCATCGTGGTCTTCTGTGTGGGTGGCAGGTGCTCAGGTACTTTGACCATCATCCACTACCTTCCCAGGAAACAGAGCAGTCAGAAATTTAAGGCAATACGAAATGCCAGTATCACAAGCATCAGCTTAAACTGCTGTGCCACAATGCTAGGCCCATACTCTAATATTTGAAGGGAGTAAACTAAACAGTAGAAATACATTTATTTCAAATGGTTATGAGGCACAAAAGGACAAGTATTATATAATTCTCCCGTTGTGAGGTACCTAGAATAGTTAAATTTGCCAGAACTGGAATAAAAACAAAATTAGTTACTGATCAATTGACACTGAGTTTCCATTTGGAAAGGTGAAAACATTCTTGAAATGGATGGTGATAATGGTGGCACAGCAAAGTAAACTTACTTAATCCCACTATATTATACCCTTGAAAATGTTGATGGTGGGGCCAGTGTGTGGTGCAGCAGGTTAAGCCATCTCCTGCAACAGTGGCATTCCATATGAGCCCTGGAGTCCCAGGTGCCCCAGTCAGATCCAGCTCCCTGCTAAGGAGCCTTAGGAAAGCAGCAGCAGATGGCTGAAGTACTTGGGCCCCTGCCACCCATGTTGGCAAATCTCCATGTAGTTCAGGCTCCTGGCTTTGGCCAGGTCCTTCTCTGGCTGTTGCAGTCACTTGGGTAGTGAACCAACTGATGGAAGGTGTGTCTGTCAGTCTCTCTCTCTCTCTTTCTCTTTGGTGTTTGTGTGTGTGTGTGTGTGTGTGTCTTCCTCAGTCTCTATAACTCTGCCTTTCAAATAAGTACAAATATTTTTAAGAAGTTAATAAAAAAATTATATTATATCGCAACTTTCAGTAAACAGATATTTTTAAATGCCTGCAGGGCCAAGAGATAATGTAAATAAGACAGGCAGTTTGAGAATAATTTAATGAAGACTAGTGAGTGTTTAAAATGGAGTAGTTTATATATAAGAGTGGGAAAAAGAGAGGGAGGAGATGTTCAGTTTGGCACATGCTCAATCAGACTTACCCCAATGGTAATGTTAGAAACGTGCCAGGGGATTCCAATTCAGTCCCATCAAGGTGGCATGTACCAATGCCATCTCACTAGTCCAAAGTAATCAGTTTCAGTTCATAATTGATCATAATGATAGGATTAAGTGTCAAAGGGATCAGATAAACAAGACTAGTGTCTGCAAATACCAACTGATAGAATTAAAAAGGAGAGAATGATCCAACATGGGAAGCGGGATACACAGCAGACTCATAGAATGGCAGATGTCCTAAACAGCACTCTGGCCATAAAATCAGCCCTTAAAGCATTCAGATCTGGCTAAAAAGCTCATGAGAGTATTTCAGGCATGGAAGGCCAGGAAACTGTGGCAAAAAAATGACCTAAATGAAAGATCTCTGTGAGTGAGATCCCAGCAGAAAGAATGGGCTATCAAAGAAGGTGGTACGTTTCTCTGAAGGGAGAAGAGAATTTCCATTTTGACTGTAGCCTTGTCTAAATAAGATCAGAGTTGGTGAACTCTAAAGGCTTCCATAGCCTTGGCAGCTCATGACAAGAGCCTCGGGTGATTACTGACATCATAAATAATAGTGCCAATTGTTAAATCAACAACAGGAGTCACTATGCACTTATTCCCCTAGTAGGATCTCTGTCCTCAGTGTGTTGTACTATGTGAATTAATGGAATAACTAGTACTCAAATAGTACTTTATACTTTGTGTGTCTATGTGGGTTCAAACTGTTGAAACCTTTACTTAGACTAAGTAGATCTTCTGTATATAAAGATAATTGGAAATGACTTGATGAAGAATGAAATGGGAAAGGGGGTGAGAGATGGGATGGTTGCAGGTGTGAGGGAGGTTATGGGGGGGAAAAATTTTTAAAAAATGGAGTGTTAAAAATGTTCATTTGACAAATGTTCGCTAAAAGAGTAGAGGATGTGTCATGAGATAAATATTGCTGAAGCATCAATAGCCACACACTCCCCCAGGTGCTCACACTGTATCTAGCAAGAGAATGGGTCCTTATGGAACTTCGGTTGTTCATGAATCTAGAATTTGTATTTTAGCAAATGTGTGTGGAGGGAAAGCTCTATGGACCTTGTCAACTGTGGCCATGTGAAAATCCTTGCTCAATATTTTCAGATCTTTCAACTATTTTCAGAGAAGCCAGAAATCTGGTAGCTTGGTAAAAATCATCCCATATCTAAATGTTGGAAACACAATTACTCAAAAACACTATATGAGACAAGTATCTGTGAGCTAAAACCAGCCTTCATGTCATCATTTGCAACATCTTAAAGCAATGCTGTATATCTCTCAATGCTTTTTCTTACATCACACACAGGGTAATGAGCTCAAATTTTCTGTGATTTTTTTAAAAATAATTTTGAGCTGACTCCTTCATCAATTTATTAATATTACTTTGCTTATTCCATATTAAAATGAAATCATACCCAAAGGCAATGATAATGATGCTGGGATGTCACAACGTCTCCCAACACAAGATATATCACTTCTCTATTTCTAGGATAGTACAGTATACTCTGTCCGACAGCACAATCACCAAGACAACCCTGAACATGCATCATATAGCCTTAAGTTGTCTTTTTTCAGAAGAGAAACAGAACTAAAATTCACTTTAGTAAATTTGCTGATTCACATCAGTATTTCAAACACCAGAACGTTTGCTTTCATTTTGCAGGTGGTTCATTAAATCTTGTATTGTAAATTTTAAAATATAATTCATATGAATCCTAAGTTCCTAAGACCTATTCATTAACCCCATATTATTAAGTATTTTAAAGCCCTTCATTTGTTTCCCTTGTGTAAGCTGCACAAAATGCCAACAAGTACCTTGTGTGAGCTGCACAAAATGCCAACAATTACCTTCTCCTCAATAAATTAAGAGCTGATTCAATGGCTAAGATAAGGTGTCTGTTCAAACCATATTATGTATGTTGTCAGGGTGTTGGGGGTTATGAGAAGTTCTTTACTGTGCATTTTAAAGAATTACCTTTCTATGGGGAATCCATTAATTTTGTTCTGTTGTCCTCCTCCACTCTGCTCCAAGCCACCCACAAATCTGAGGCATTCTTGAACAAGAGCCTTATAAGTGTGTTTTCATGCATGTGTAGTGTATTGGGTAGCTAAATGAAATGCATCTGGGAAACATAAAGTGGACATTGAAATGACTCATTAGGCAGCTGCATAAAATAGACAGAAGAAAGTGGCAGGAAAATTCACCATGAAGATGCCTAGGGTCATACATGCCATTTCTAGTAAATTACTAGAGGCCCTATAAAAACAAAGCTCTGGGGAAGCACAGAGAGCTTTCAGGTCCCAGCTCTAGACACCAATAGAAACCAAAACCACAAAAATAGATGTGCAGATAAAGCTGATACCAAAAACAGCTGAATCTGAAACTGGGATTAATAGTCAGAAATAAAGCTGTGCATATGAATGACTCAAACAAAAGAGCTAGACATTTTAGTGAGGAAAATGATTAACCTTCTGTTGGGACACTATATTATTTGTATTTTACTATTTTAAAATTGTTATTTATTTACTTTTTCTTTATTTGCAAGGCAGAGGGCTAGAGATAGACAGACAGAGACAAAATGACCCTGGATGGGTTAGGCTGATGTCAGCGACCCAGAACTCAGTATAGGTCTGCCAAGTGCACGGCAGGAACTCAGCTCCTTCAGTTGTCCATTAGCAGGAAGTTAGAATCAGTACCAGGGTCCAGACTCAAACCCAGGAATGTGGGTGTCCCCAGCAGCAGCCTAACCGCCACACCAAATGTCCACTCTGTAAGTGTGTTTAATAATCCTAAAATTCATAAGAAGATGGATACAGTATGAAACTGGTAAACGTTAGAGCTGAGGTTTTACTCATAACTTAGTCATTTTATATCTGGATGAATAAGTTTGTTTTCTAATCTTAAAAGGGTATAATAATATAGACTGCATAAATTTATTTCTGCCAGAATTCAATAGCATTAATTCATGAAGTGGTAGCATTACTTAAAACTAGAAGAGTTAGCTGGCGCCGCGGCTCACTAGGCTAATCCTCCACCTTGCAGCGCCGGCACACCGGGTTCTAGTCCCGATTGGGGCACCGATCCTGTCCCGGTTGCCCCTCTTCCAGGCCAGCTCTCTGCTGTGGCCAGGGAGTGCAGTGGAGGATGGCCCAAGTGCTTGGGCCCTGCACCCCATGGGAGACCAGGAGAAGCACCTGGCTCCTGCCATCGGATCAGGGTGGTGCGCCGGCCGCAGTGCGCCTACCGCGGTGGCCATTGGAGGGTGAACCAACGGCAAAAGGAAGACCTTTCTCTCTTTCTCTCTCTCACTGTCCACTCTGCCTGTCAAAAAAAAAAAAAAAAAACTAGAAGAGTTAGAGTACAAATTCTATGACACACTAGTTACCTGGCATATGAAAAATATTAGTCTATAAACAACATTTCTTTTGAGAAATGAGTAACTTACTAACACATAAATCACAAGATTTAAAAATTAAGTAGGATAGCCTATGCTCAACCATAACATCTTTTAAAGCAATGTTTTTTTCTATTTTTTGATAGGTATAGTTACAGACAGAGAGAGAGACAGACAGAAGGTCTTCCTTCCATTGGTTCACTCCCCAAATGGCCGTTACGGCCGGCGCTGTGCCAATCCAAAGCCAGGAGCCAGGTGCTTCTTCCTGGTCTCTCATGTGGGTGCAGAGGCCCAAGCACTTGGGCCATCCTCCATAGCAGAGAGCTGGACTGGAAGAGGAGCAACTGGGACTAGAACCCAGCACCCATATGAGATGCCGGTGCCTCAAGGCGGAGGATTAACCAAGTGAGCCACGGCGCCAACCCCTCCAAGAACATTTTGAAATACCCTTATGTATCTTATATGTTATATTCAAATTATGCACAGTGTATATAATATTAACACAAGCAAAGTCAGTATATTGAGAAACTCATGATATCTAGGAAAGAGAGAAAAGGTATTTAGTTTGATTCAAGATAGCATTATCAAAAATAAGAGAAAAAGTATTCTAGAACTGCCAGTAAATATCAGGAAGGTAGCCTATAAGAATCAAAAAAAATTTTTTTAAATTGTAATTTGAGAAATATAATACACATTGTAGTCAAATGTCCTGGTTTATATCTTGGCTATACAGATTTCTGTGAGCCCTCCTTTTTCAGATCTACAGGACACTTGGCAAATATTGCCATCTAATTACAGCTTCCTAAAGCCATTTCATCTCTCCAAAGAAAACATTTTCAGGATGTTCCCATATCCTAACCATTTAAGTACAAATGCAGTCTAGTGTACAAATTTCTAAGATAAGCCATCAGCTCACACGTCTCATTTCTAAGACTCCTCAAACTCCAAGCCTCTTGACCCATGCACTTCCTCCAGGCACTTCCTCAGCTTTCTCATTCCTTGCTCTTTCACTTCCAGTTCTTTCTTCCTGCAATGCCTTCTTTCCTGTCTTCACTTCTTTGAATTTCCCATTAATTTAAACAGAAGGAGTAATGTTTACATACTTTCATAGAAAACTCGTTTCAGCTAACAAAACGCTTCCATCTGCTCACCCCCTCTCCAAATATTCAATGTCAACTGAAAGCCAAGCATGGAGCAAACATTAGGAGACACACCACAGGTACAAGAGTGAGTGCTAACAAATATTTGCTGAATTTAAACTTCATCCCTAAAGATAATGTGTTTAGTATGCATTTAAAACAGAGGTATTGAGGTTTTAGCATTGTTTGGGTACATGTACTTCTTTTGAATGCACAGATACCTAATATTTAGAAATCCCCAAGAGGACCTATGTTGCAATAATTTTCCTCTAGCACCGGTTACTGGCCACTTTGAAAAAAAAAACATTAAAAATTAATATATATGGTAAAAATAGTGCTGACATTCTAAGCTTTTGAAATTTCATTTTATAAAATAGTTGAAAATCATTCCTTATTCAAAATACACAAAAAAATAAAGAGAATATAAATCATATGAACAATGGTGTATGCAGAAACTGAAGTCAAGCTAAACTCAGTAAAACTATGCTTTGCAACACGTAAAACAATCTGTGATTTCATGTAATTTTTCATGCATATTTCAAAATAAATCCAGCACAAAAAATCACCTTAAATTTTGACATCAGGCTTAATCAATGTTTTTTACAAGGTAATGTTTTCCATCTCTCCATTTAAGTTTTTCCAGGTCTAACTTGGAACTTTTCTATTATTAATAAAACATGAAGTGCCTTAATATACTTTTATTTTTTTCCCTAAGTTTTTCTCACTGGAAGCAATCTGTCGTTGGCTTAACATGGGGTCATAAATTTTTATATATAGGAGAATCCAAGATGGCTGAAAAGGGTGCAGCCACGCTAACTTCTGCTGCTCTGGCTTATGAAGAGAACAAAGGAAGGGCTACATTTCCAGGGGGTTGGCTGATGGGAATTCTCAGTGAAAAGTGAAAAAACAACAATGAAAGCTCTGTGGGACAAGAGGAGAGAAGACAGAATGCTACAGCCAACCACCCCGTGCAGACAGCTGCCAGCTTAGCACATCAAGGTAGGAAGAAATCGCCACGTGCCCCGCCACTCAGAGTTCTAGCTGAAAGGGAATTCCACACTCACCCACTGACTTTTAATTTAGCCTGGTGCGCTGATGGGGGTCTGAGCAATTGCTGGGCTTGAAGGAGGCAAGCTGTGGTGATTTCCTTTCCTCCTCTCGCCTGCACGCACAGAGCACCATACTTGGCAGCAAAAGGCCAGGCAGCACACCTCCCATCTGCTCCCACCAGCGTCACAGTCAGAGTCAGGGCAATGAGTGGAGCAAAGAAGAGATCCCCTGAATCCTGCAACTGTGGGAGTTCTGGCGCATTATCTCAAGAGCTACCTACAGTCACAGTCTATTTGAGCCAAGGGGATGTCCTTTAGCCTCTAGGAGCTAACACCAGAAGCAGCTCATAAAAAAAAAAAAAAAATCTGTTCCCACCCTGGAGGATCTGGGCAATGATCCCACTATATCCCACAACACCAAGAAAGTGACAATTCATTCTAAATTTCATAGTGGCACTGGAATCCACCCTGTGGACATAGGGAAGAAGAACCTACCTGCATTCCATATCTCTGGACTCACACCCCTGAGTAAAATTCGCTGTTTGCCTTATTGTAACCCTGGAGAACTGAAACAGGGTTCAGTTCACATCCTCTAGTCCTGTGACTATGGCTATTGATATTATAAGCCACAGAACCAGTTGGACTTTCTTAGCAGGACCTGAGGAAGGGTCCCTCTGTATCTCACAGTCCTAGAGCCAGTGCAATTGGAGCCACAAGCACCGACATCACTTTGGCTTGCCAGTCAAATAAGGGGGCATCTATGCTTGTCTCCTTCAGCACCAAGAACTAGGCTTTGGCTATCACATTCTCCCAGGAGACTGACACTGAACTCTCTGTGGCCAAAGATACACACCCAAGGAAACACTTATTCAGCCTAAAGCCACACAACTATCACTACCAATTGCAGAAGACTAGACCACTGTGTCATACAGATATAGCTGACACTGATTAAGACAAAAAATATCCCTTAGGGACTACACTCCTGGGCTCACCTAGAACCAAAGCCAAAGCAACAAAACAAATTATACCCTGCATTCCAGCTAAACCATAAGCAATTTTCCAATAAAACCTACTCCATAAAAAAGAAAGGAAGAATACAACAGATGGGCAGACATCAGTGCATGAACACAGAAGACATGAAGGAGAAAGGTACCATTACTCTTCCAAAGGGACACAATAATCCTCCAGAATTAGATCCTGAACTGAAAGAATTCCATGAAATGAGATACAGAATTCGAAATAACGATTGTAAGGAAACTCAATAAGAAGAAAGAGAATACAGATAGACATATTAAAGAAATGAGGAAATCAATGAGTAACATGAATGAAATTTTTACTCAGGAGATAGAAATCATTAAGAAGAACCAAATAGGCCAAAGTTGCAGCTCACTAAGCTAATTCTCTCCTGTGGCACCAGTACTCTGGGTTCTAGTCCCGTTTGGAGCACTGGTTCTGTCCCGGTTGCCCCTCTTCCAGTCCAGCTCTCTGCTGTAGCCTGGGAAGGCAGTGGAGGATGGCCCAGGTCCTTGGGCCCCGCACCTGCATGGGAGACCAGGAGGAAGCACCTGGCTCCTGGCTTCGGGTCAGCATAGCACACCGGCTGTAGTGGCCATTTGGGAGGTGAACCAATGGAAAAAGGAAGACCTTTCTCTCTGTCTCTCTCTCTCACTATCTAACTCTGCCTGTCAAAAAAAAAAAAAAAAAAAAAAAGAAGGAAAGAAAGAAAGAAAAACAACCAAATAGGAATTTTGAATATAAATCTACAATCAGTGAAAATAAAGTATAAGATTGAGAGCTTTAACAGTAGAATAGACCAAGTAGAAGAAATAATTTCTGACCTTGGGAAAAAAATTTCAAATAAGCCAATCAGATAAAGAAAGAGAAAAGAATTAAAAAGAATGAAGAAAGCCTATGCAAAACATGGGATACCACTGAACAATCATTCATATGACAGATATTCCTGAATAAGGAAAGGAAAAATTGATAATGTGCTAAATGAAGTAATTGTTGAAAATTTCCCAGGTCCTGAAAGAGATACGAACATCCAGATACAAGAAACTCAAAGAAGCCAAGCCAAAAAAGGTCTTCTCTAAGGCGTGATATCATCAAAGTTCAAAAGTTAAAGAGAAGGAGAGAATTCTGAAGACAGAGAAAAGTGTCAAGTTACACATAAATGAAAACAATTAGCTTAATATCAAACTTATCAGTGGAAAGCATACATACTAGAAGAGAGTGGGATAGTATATTTAAGGTCTTATAAGAGAGAGAAAAAAAAAATCTTGTAACCAAGAATATTGTATCCAGTGAAGCTATCCTTTAAAAGTAAAGGAGAAATAAAGTATTTTCCAGATAAGCAAAAACAGAGAATTCAACACCATATCAGTTTTATAAGAAATTCTGAAGGGTGTCCTGTATTAGAAGTAAACATGAAACACATCTAACCACCAAATTCACTAACAGTAGATAGAATCAATATCCAATCAGCAAAATGAGAGGTCCTACTTCTTATCTATCAATACTATCCTTGAATGTAAATGGATTAAATTCACCAACCAAAAGCCTTAGTTTCGTTGAAGAGATAAAAAGCAAGCAGGAATAGCTATTCTGATAACAGGTAAATAGACTTTAAATAAAAAACTAAAAAAAGAGATAAAGAAGGATATTATATTTTTCAAAAGGTTCAATTAAGCAAGAAGACATAACAGTCAGAAACATACATGCACCAAACATACAACCAACCAGATATATACAAAAAATATCATTAGACCTAAAGGGAGAGTTAGACTCCAATACAATTATAGTGGGTAACTTCAACACCCCACTCTTATCAATGGACATATCATCCAGATAGAAAATCAATAAAGACACAACACAATTGAAACATACTTTCAAGCAAATAGATCTGACATTTACAGGACAAGTCATCCAAAGAGCTACAGAATACACTTTTTTCTCATCGGCACATGGAATATTTTTTAGGAAAGACCACATATTAGGCCATAAATAAAGTTTCAGCAAATTTAAAAAGACTGAAATCATACCGTGTATCTTCTCAAACCATAAAGAAATTAAACTAGAAATCAACAACAAGAACAATAAAACACTCATAAATATTTGGAAATTAAGCAACATGCTACTGAATGATCAATGGGTCATTGGAGCAATTAAAAAGGTAATTATGGGGCCGGCACTGTGGCGCAGCGGGTTAAAGCCCTGGCCTGAAATGCTGGCATCCTGTATGGGCACCGGTTCTAGTCCTGGCTGCTCCTATTCCAATCCAGCTCTCTGCTGTGGCCTGGGAAAGCAGGAGAGGATGGCCCAAGTTCTTGGGCCCTTGCACCCACGTGGGAGACCTGTAAGAAGCTCCAGGCTTCAGATCTGCGCAGCTCCTGCCGTTATGGCCATCTAGGGAGTGAACCAGCAAATGGAAGACCCTTCTCTCTGTCTCTACATCTCTCTGTAACTCTGTCTTCCAAATAAATAAAATAAATCTTTTTCAAAAAAAGGAAATCAAAAACTTTCTTGAAATAAATGAAAATGAAAAACTCACCATATCAAAACCTGTGGGATACATCAAAAACAGTATTGAAGGAAGTTTATAGCATTAAGTATTTACACTAAAAGAAAGAAAAAATGTCAAATATATCTAGTGATGCATCTTGAAAATTTAGAAAAACAAGAACAATTAAAACCTACAATCAGCGGGAGGCAATAAATAACAGGGATCAGAGCAAAAATAAATGAAATTGAAAATAAAAAAAAGATCAACAAAACAAAAAGTTGGTATTTTGAAAAGATAAACAAAATAGATAAACCTCTAGCCAGGATTCAAAATAAACACATACAAAATGGTAGCTTTTTGTATGGTAACGATAAACTCACAGAAAAGAGAAATCGAGAAATTAATCCCATTCACAATAGCCAGAAAATATCAAATATTTAGGAATAAATTTAACCAAAGAAGGGAAACATCTCCACAATGAAAGTTATCAAACACTGATAAAATAAATCATCAAGGAGACACACACACACACACACACACAAATGGAAAGATATTCCTTGCTCATGAATCAGAGGAATCCAAAACTTTAAAAGTTTCTATACTACCTAAACCAATCTCCATACTCAATCCAATCTCTATCAAAATACCAATGACATTGTTTACAGAATTAGAAAAGGAAATCCTAAAATTCACATGGAATCACAAATGACCCAGAATAGCTAAAGTCATTCAAGCTAGAGGCATCACAATACCTGACTTCAAAGCATACTACAAAGCTACAGTAATCAAAACAGCAAGGTGCTGGCATGAAAACTGAACAGAATGCCCAGAAATTAATCTACATACATTCCTACAACTGATTTTTGACAAAAATGCTCAGACCATACAGGGGAGTAAGGATAATCGCTCAACAAACGGTACTGGAAAAACTGCATAAATATATGTAGAATATTGAAATTAGATCCTTATGTTTCACTGTATACAGCAATCAACTCAAGATGGGTCAAATAATTAAATTTAAGACCTGAGACTCTGAAGTTCCTGGAAAAAAATGTAGGGGAAACACTCCAAGACATTGGTGTAGGGGATGACTTCTTGGATAAGACTCCCAAAGCAGAGGGGAAAAAAGCAAAACTAAACAAATGAGACCATATCAAACTCGGAAGTTTTTGCACAGCAAAGGAAACAATCAATAGAGTGAAAGGACACAGAATGTGAAAAAAATATATATTTACAAGCCACCAATTGTCTAAGGATTAATATCCCAAAATTATTAGGAACTTAAAAAACTCAGCACCAAAAATATAACCAGTCCAGTTGAGAAATGGGCAAAGAACTTCAACAGACCATTCTCAAATAAAGAAACACAAATTCCATAAAAACAAATATATTATAAAATGCTCATTGTTAGCCATCAGAGAAATGCAAATCAAAACTACAAGGAGTTATCACCTCACCGAAATCAACACCACAATGAAATATCACCTCACCCTGGTCAGAATGGCTAAAATCCAAAAGAGAAAGTAACAAATGCTGACAAGGATGTGAAGAAAAGGGAACACTTATATACTGTTGGGTGAGAATGTAAATTAGCACAATCAATGTGGAAAACAGAGTGAAGATTTCTTAAAAATCTAGAAATAGATTATGATACAGCGTTATGATACAGCAATCCCACTCTGGGTGTATACCCAAAAGATTCGAACACAATGAATCAAAGAGATATCTGCAACACCATGATTATAGAAACACTGTTCACAATAGCCACAACTTGGAATGAACCAAGGTGTCCATTATCAGATGAATGGATAAAGAAAATGGAGTATTAGTCAGCTATAACAAAGAATGGATTATACCATTTGCAGCAAAATGTATAAAACTAGAGGACATGATGTTGAATTAAATAAGTTGGACTCAGAAAGACAAATACTACATGCTCTCCCTTATATGTGGAGCTAAAATTAAAAAAATTAAAAAAAAAGAAGAAAGAAAAAGAAAAAAAGGATGTGTATTTATCAGGATTGTCACAAATATTGTTTGTAAAACTTTGTTTTATATCTGTTAAATCAGTCATTAAGAATGTCACATGACTATAGTTTTAATGATCTGTGATTACTTTAAAATTTTCTGCGTATGGGGGAAATGGTCATTTTTCCATTCAATTATTGTTTATAGCCATTGTCTATATTCCCACTAAACTAGAGTCTTTTGCTTTGTTAAGCTTCTTATTTGGTGATGTATTAAGTCTTTTACTATAATATAAATTTTAAAAATGTTATCTCAAATCTAAAAAAAAAAAAATGAAGGAAGAAGTGTGGGAGTTAGAAAGAAAATATTACTATATCAGTATGTCCTTAGAACTGTGTTAAAAAATCACATTGAACTTGTAAAAATCAATTAAAAATAAAAAATAAAAAGGTAAGTTTATTTTAGTGCACAAGTATTTTGAAATCCACACGTATATTTCCAGAATATCTATTTACCATAACCTTTTGAAGATACCTTCTATGCAAAGATGTCAAAATTTTTTGCAGCAAAATAAGCTTATCTTTTTAATTCCATTATCACAAATCTTTGAAGAACCTGTATAAAGACAGAAAGGGGGGGCCGGCACCATGGCTCACTTGGTTAATCCTCCACCTGCGGCGCCGGCATCCCATAAGGGCACCGGGTACTAGTCCCAGTTGCTCCTGTTCCAGTCCAGCTCTCTGCTGTGGCCTGAGAAGGCAGTGGAGGATGGCCCAAGTGCTTGGGTCCCTGCACCCGCGTGGGAAACCAGTTGGAAGCACCTGGCTCTGAACCAACGGAAGGAAGACCTTTCTCTTTGTCTCTCTCTCTCACTGTCTGTAACTCTACCTGCCAAATAAATAATAATAATAATAATAATAATAAAAGACAGAAGGGCTACAAATCAATAAAATATAATACTTGTCTATAATGAAGAATACATAGTTTTGAGAGATAAATACTGTACTTCAGGAGTTTTTCATATGAACTGGCTGATGGTCAAATAATAAAGATGCACACATATTTTCAAGATCTGACATCTCAGAAAATAAATTAGGTATAAAAAGAGCAAGAAAATCTGTGGAAAAACACAAAAACAATAAAAAGTGTCAAAAGTGTCATTAAAAGGAATACAAGTATATGTTTGTAATTTCTCAGACTGACAATTAAACCCTTTGCTTTAAACTTGAAGAAACTTCACCTAAAAATTGTCTAGAGATGAACAGAAACCATATGGCACATATTATTAGAAATGTAACAAATACAGTTTCAAAAGTAAGTTTATGCAATGCTTCCTGACACTGGACAGTCTGTGACAGACCGAAATTTCAACTGGAGTAAAACCATCCACAGATAAGTGGAGATTCTTTTTATTTTCCTTGCATTAATGAGATGAAATTGACAAAAATTGCAGACATTCTTGAGACTGTTCTTACTTTCTTGAGTTAGATATATTTTTTCTCCACACCTCATTTATCTTAGCCCAACAGAACACTGTCTCTGTAAGAAACAACAATGGAAGCGAGTGGTTATGAATTCTATACTCCTTTAAAAGATTATCTGTTTCATATAACATGCAAATGTCTAGTGTCATGTCCAACAATCTTTCTTCCCTCCTGGCTATAAAATGTGCAATATTTTCAAAGGATAGCAAATAAAACAAATGCCTGTAGCAGTTTAAGATATTCAAATGATTACCACTGACAGTTTGAAATTATTATAACTATTATAACATGGTAAGTAAGAGGAAACATCCATTTTTCCATGTTCCAATGCTTTTAAAATTATTTATCATTTTAAAAACATTTGTCTAAAATTGTACCTATTATTTTTATATTTTTACAAACTACTTTAAAAATCCATATTTACATTATACATAACATATTAGAAACATCCACTTAAATTAATTTTAGGAAAAATATAAATATTCACCTAGGAAACAATTAAGGGTTACCAAAGTAAAGTTAATTTAACTTAAACATTTTGATATGGAGTTATTTAAATTAAGTCACTGGATGATAAAATAAAATTCCAATTGGCTTTTTTAAAAAAAGATTTAATTAATTATTCAAAAGGCAGAGTGAGATAGACATAGGGAGAAGAGATACAGAGAAAGATTTTTCCATTCACTGGTTTGCTCCCCAAACAGCAGAAATAGCCTGGGCTGGTCCAGGCTAAATCCAAGAGCCTAGAAGTCTATCCGGGTCTCCAACATGGGTGGCAGGCAACCAAGTACCTGGGCCATATTCTGCTTCCTGAGGCACGTTAGCAGGGAGCTAGACTAGAAGCTGAGCAGCTGGGACTCAAACCAGCACTCCCATATGAAATGTTGGTATCACAAACTGTGGCTTAACCTGCATACGTCACAATGTTGGCCCCACAATTGGTTTTTTTTAATTTAACTCATCAATGATAAGGAACTATAGGTTATATTTCTATGACAACAAATCAATTAGCTGGTGATGAAATTAAAGAAGTTGGCTTAGTCTTCTGATTCTTTTATTAGAGTCAAACGAATGTGTCTTTTTGTCATGAAAGCTTTGGCTGTTAGCCTAAAGTTAGTATCTATAGGCCATAGTGGCTACTGTGGTACACTGAGCCCACTCATATGTGTAAAATTTAAGATTCTTTTAGACATATTTATCACATCTGCAGGTCTCTAAGTTCTAAATATTACAGTTTCCCAAAGGCAGGAGAAAATGTGCAAACATGTTTCTTGTCTCCTAGCCCCTGAGAAACAGTAACATATGAAATGACCTCTGAGCAACTACTCCTGAACTTCCACCCAGCGAGTAATGGGCGAAGGAAAGCGACCACTGTGAGATTTCTCTATGCTCCCAGAAGGCAATCTATTTAATCACCTGTATGACTTTACCTACAAACTTGAAACAAGCTCTTCCAGATCTTTGCAAAACCATCTCTTACTCATGCAAATAACTTTGCAGAACAAAAGAGCAACAGAAATATTTATAGAAATCCCTCCTATCAATAATATCAAAACCAGGAGAGAAATAGAAAGCAATGGTGCTCTAATTTGAAAATAGAAAAAAACAAAAGGATTATTTTTAAAGACATCTAGAGATGGCTTTTGCCAACAAGCAGACAACCAGAATGAGTTTCCTGGACAGAAGTTCCTCAGAATGCTCTATAGACAGAGACTACAGTGAATTCTCTCTGGAAAACAGTGCAAACAATACTCATACTCTCACTCTTCTTAGAGTCATACAATGTATGTAACAGCCAAAATCCTGCTTCAAAGACAGCCACATTTTCAACTCTTGCATGATTAACTCAACATTTGCAAAATTCAGTTGATATTGGGGCTTGCAGGTCTCTATGTTTATGTCTCTACAACATTTGTATGTTAAAGTACTGCCCCTCCATGTGATGGTGTGGGAAGGTTGGGTCTCTGAATGGTAATCAGGTTTAGATGCAGTCATGGGAGTAGAGGCTCCAGGATGGGATTAGTGTCCCTATAAAAAGAGGGGAAGATACCACCGCCATACTCTCTCCACTAAGTAAACATGCATAGAGTACTTAAGAGGCTTCAGAAAGAGAACTCTTACTAGATTCCAACTCATACTGGCACACTGATCTCACACTTCAAGCCTGCAGAATTAGGAACCATAAATGCCCATTGCTCAAGCTGCTCAGCCTAGAGTTTAGTTACAGTAATTTAAGAAGATTAGGTCAAGTCTTTGAGTTTTCTGTTGTTTTTATTGTTTATTTTTACATTGTGCCTATTATATGGTTACAGAAAGCACATTTCGATGATATTAATAAAGACTATTAAAAAAAACTTTGCTCAGATCACTGAATGCACTTTGCAAATTCATCACTCCAGTTGTATCTGTTAAAAATAGAAGGGAGAAAATCCAGGAGCAATGGAGGAAAAATAAAACAGAGGAATGGATGAAGAAGCAAGAGACATCAAAGATGGCTCAGGGTTTCTGGATTGAGCACCTCGGGAGGTGGCAGTTATTTTGACAAAGATGGGGAGCACTAGAGTATGAAATGGTAGTGGTGGAACATGAAGGTATGACCTCAGTAAAAATGAGACCATCTCCTATCTGCATATATTCCCTAGGCAACAGTACCAAACATGTCTCATCACCGTAACCACCTTAGGATACATATTTTTCTAATATAAAGTCCTGGGACATACACACAGATCTTTGTCTCTATGTCTAATGTGGGGGCCACAGATAATTTGTATTTTTAAAAGCATCTCTGATATTTCTAATGATGACACTGATTTGAGAAACACATCTAGACCTCTTGTTAGCCTGATCTCTTGCATTTAGTAATCACTTAATTGATTTTGACTGAAAGAAGGCTACAGTAGTAGTCCAAAGACAGAACAGCATTAGAATCCTGAGTTTTAGGAACTTGGATGTAGGCAGAAGAGAAAAGCACCAGAAAGAGAAAAAGAAAGCACATAAGGCATTCAGTGTGCCTGAGGTCTACTACCTACTCAAACACAACGGAGCTGATCTGCATTGTCACTGATACTTCTGACCCGGGAATTCTATAATTTAAAGATGTTATATATGGAATGTTTTCATTGGCAAATTTATGAACCTATAACCTATTATTTTTTCCATGTGGTCAAGGTAGAAAAGACTAACTAGTCTCTAGGATAGGAAGAATATAGTTGAGGAGCCACAACTACTCTGATGCATTCTGTATAGCATCCACATAGAGTTGTACATGCAAGAGCACTGTAATTGTTCTTGCTTGAATAATATTCAAAATATCCCATCATTGTTGCAAAAATAATTTGTACGGCAAGGGTTCGCTCCTATAAGAGAAGCAATTTGTTCGAAAAAATTGTTGGATACATGCTGAAGACCATGGATACCACTTGGAAGCCTCCTGAGTTAACAAAAATCCCAGATATCTGTGATTCTCAAATTTCTGCAAAAAAGTATCTAAGGGCAGTGCAGGAAGAGAAGATAATTTCAATTGTCCGAGAACTCTGCCTATAAGAATAAAGCACTTCCCACCAAGCTAGAGTCAGGCCTTGTAGAAGTCCAAATGGTCATCACAGCCCTGCCTCCAGCAGGAATAACCTGCCAAATTACATTAATTAGTGGAACATAGTTCATGAACTTCCTGTATCAAAGATACTAGGTTAGGCATCTCTTACAGCTCCTGTATTCAAGTATGCTGACACTTTACCCTCTAAAAATCTATAATTTTTTCCAAACTGAACAACAAAACAAACTATTGATCTAGGAGGATATGGTGCAAACGTAGTGGTCAACACTCCTATTTAATTTGCTGTTCGAAGCACAATTCTCTTGCTAAATTTGTTTTGGATAATTTATTCTCCAGTACTTTCTCATCTCCTACAAGGAAATATTTAAACAATGTATCCAGGTCCTGCAAAATAACTAGTTTTTTCACGGAATTCATTCTAACATATTGCTACCTGCTCTTGATTATTCTTCGATCCCTCTCCCACTTTTCAAAGTCTTTTTTTTTTTTTTTTGACAACAGTCTGATGACTCCAAAATGAAGTGCCTGGTTCACAGCTGTGTATTGATTTATGCATAACTATATATATATATATATATATATATTTATACATATATATAGATACATAATTCGTCCTTATGCTAAAATTTTGCCCTTACCTATAATATCAGAGCAGAACCTCTTTTTGTTTTTTTCTACTGATACATTCCTAATATTACAAGAGCTAGAATGTCATTTTTCCAAATTGGTTCACCCACTCCTAATTATTTAAAAACGCTCTGTACTTTGAAACATGACATTTTACTGAATTATGAACCTTACAAAACAGATGCCAACTAAAAAAAATCTGATATTAAAATACATATTTTTCAATACTGTATTATGATCTTCTGGGAAACAAATTCATAAGAATCATCTGGTTACAAAATGTGATTTTAGGTTTAAAAGATTGGAAGCACACGGCATATTTTTATTATATTCACTATAAAAATTAACATCAGGAGAGTTCTCAGGAATTCAGGACATGCAAAATGTCAGGAAAAAAATCAATCAAGGCTTAAAAGTATATGAAAACTTACAGTACAAATACCCAAATAATGCCTGCTGGTAAAAAGAACACTGTGGGGGCTAGTGCTGTGGCACAGCAGGTTACAGCCCCAGTGTGCAATGCTGGCATCCCATACGGGTGTCGGTTTGAGTCCTGGCTGCTCCACTTCTGATCCAGCTCTCTGCTGTGGCCTGGGAAAGCAGAAGATGGCCCAAGTCCTTGGGTCCCTGCACCCGCATGGAAGACCCGGAGGAGGCTTGAGGCTCCTGGCTCCTGGCTTTGGATAGATGCAGCTCCAGTGGTTGTGGTCACCTGGAGAGTGAACCAGTAGATGAATGCCTTTCTCTCTCTCTCTGCCTCTTCCTCTCTGTAACTCTGCCTTTCAAATAAATAAATCTTAAAAAAAAAAAAACACTGTGGCAAAAATCATTTTGAAATAGTATTCACTATTACACACCACTACCAATCAATGGCAAGTTCACTAAAACTTTTCAACTGCTAACATTTTATAAATCACTCCAATTGTGACAGTCACGTCAGTTTCTGAGTTATCATGTCCATGTACAGTTGAAGTTCCTAGGCGTTATTCTTTTTTACTCCTTTATTAAATATCCCTTTAAACTCCTCCCCAGGGCTTATGCAATGAGCTTTGATATGATTAAGTATAACTAAGTATAACTTTAAAAAATGTGATTGAGCTTTTGAAAACTGTAAGAATAAATGAAATTTATTATTTATTATTCATACTTAGGTATGAAATCTTCCTATCCCCGCTCGCCCCACATGCACAGATTTTGATTCATCCACCAATACCAAGCTCATACTTGACCTTCTGCAGTAATAGACACTTCTAAATCTCAGTTTTCTTTTCTATAAATATACCCAAAGTATCTTTAGTTTATTTGCAAATTCTATATAACTGATCAATAGTTTATATAGCACATCAACAAGTCTCTAGAATGTGGAAAAATGATAAAAAAGATAAAATTTAATGTAGTTGTTTTATTGGGAAAAAAACATTTTTGCAGCACATGGATAATTTTGCAACACATGGATAATGAAATTAAGTTTTTTTTAAAGTCAGCCATTTTTATGAGATTGTAACTCTTGTGGCCTATGTTTTAAAAGGATCTATTTATATATTTGAAAAGCAGAGTAACAGAAAGAGAGGGAGAGACAGAGTGTAAGATCTTCCATCTGCTGGTTCACTCCCCAAATGTCTGCATCAGCTGGGATGGGGGGGGAGGCAGAGGCCAAAGCTAGGAGTCAAAACCTTCATCCAGGTCTCCCACATAGGTGTAGGGGCCCAAACACTTGGTCCACCTTCTGCTGCTTTTTTACAGGCCATTAGCAGGGAGCTAGAACAGAAGTGGAGCAGCCAGGACACAAACAAGCTCCCATATGGGATGCCAGCATCGCAGGCAATGGCTTAACCCATTACGCCACAATGCCAGTTCCTATAGCCTAGTTTTAATACCACAGAATGCAGTTTTATGTTTCTGTTGACATTTAATACATATTCAGTCCCTATACCAAACATTAAATGTGCTGTCTGAAAATGTGCTTGTAAATTATTTATTTGCTATTTAAAAACATATGTGCAAAAGGGGAAAGATTTTGGTCACCAAAATATAGCACATATAGAAATGTGTCTGTGAAATCACAGTCAATACTAGAAGTCAAAGAAAGGGAAAGCGATTTGGGGTTATGTTATTACAGATTTTATGCTGTACACACATATAAGAATACTTTTAAAAGTTCATGGGAAATGGAATTAAATGATAATGCACATTTTCCATGATCTTTGTGAAAATCACTCAAACTCCAATAAATATCGGGATGATCAGTTTTATTTGTGAACTTGGCTTTGTTACAATCTCCAGTTATTCAATATAGCTTACTCTAGGTGTTGCTATTATGGTACTACAGAGGTAAGATTAAACCCATATTCAGTTGACATTAAGGTGGTTCTCCTAGATAATCTAGATGAGCTTGATTTAATCAGTTGTAAAGTATTAGCAGCATGGCTGAGACTTCCTTGAGAAAGATGAAGTTTCACATGTGGTTTGAACCTTTGGATCAGGTGTGAGTTCAGCTTACTTTTCCTGATGGTCTATTGTAAAGATTTTAGACTTGCCTAGCCAACCCTCACAATTATGTAAGCCAATTCCTTACAATAACTCTAAAGATATATTTCCTACTAACTCTGTGCTCTGGCTGAAGTCTCACTGATAAATATATTTCCCCAAATATCTATGTATAGCCATAATTTTCAATCTTGTCTTTGCAATAAACTAAGAGCTTCACACCAAAGATAAGCTAGCTGATCAACAATCCATTTCCATTTCTTCCTATAAACACATACAGACTACATTTCCCAGCATTCTATGCTGTTAGATGTGGCATTAAGAGCGAGTTGAACTCAGTGAATATGATAACCGCTATTTCTAGGATTTTTTTTTTTAATTCTGTTGCTCTTTCCCCTTCTGTGGTAATTTTAAGATCCAGGTGATAAGGATGGCAGAGTCAATAGTTAGAGGGAAGCTGGATAATTGCAAGCATATTTTCAAGAAAGATGTTTGCTACCCCGAAATTCCTGGTTTGAATTTTTCATTGCCAAGAATTAAACTTCCATTGTGTTAAGCCACTGAATTGTGTTATTTATGTTTTATAGAGGTGTTCTCACCTTAATTAGCATAATCACTTTCCATTTTTTCATAATATAAATTCCAGTTTATTACCAAAAAAGCTTGAAATATTCAACACCACTTTTTATATCCTTTAATTGAATAAATATAGACGTAAGTTCAGTAATATTTGCCCTTTCTATTACTTAACAAAATGCTAATAATTATAAAAGAATCAAAATACCCTAAAATGAAAAAGGGACCAGAAATATTCAAGTGATCTAGATCATTAAAAATATTATATTTTACACAACTATTCCTGAATAATTTTTAATTAAAATACAGTTTTCACCATATTTAAGAAAAATAATGTAACAGACTTCAAATAAATAATTTACAATGTCGCAGATGCTTGTCTGCTGGCATTATATATGTTAACTTAATAAAAAACAAGATCTATCAGGCTTCCAATGGGATTTGTAGTTTGCTAATGCTAAAGAGTACAATACGAGAAATTGGAATGAAACCGTGCACTTCTCAGGGAATGTAAGGCTATCCACACCTCTAACCTGCCTTGTGTGCATTCTAACAATGGAAATGCTCTTTCTGCTGTGGCCCTGCCACCTTGTGTTCTCTTCCTAAGCACACAAGTACTTTGGTTCTTTTTCCGTCTCCTTTAAAGTACAATGAGGTATGTTCTAAGAGCTTATGTATTAAGGATTTCAGATATTTTGCTTTAATGAAAAGAAAACTCAGAATCACTTCTTGCCTTTGGCTGCACCTTAGTATATACAAAGAAGTGGAAATTTAATGTGTGTGTCAATACTCAGGTAATCCTGTTATTGAAGGAGTAAAATTAGAGATGAAATGATGCAGATTTGCTGTACATATTGGTCATATTTTTCAGATAAGTCCTCAACTCTCTACTTGTACTGACTCTCATTATTTCACTACGTAGTCTTTAAAAAGTGCCCTGAAACTCAGGAGATAAGTTCACTCAGCACCCTTAAGATCTCTGACTCCAGACATGCACATTGGTGGAAAGCCAGTATTTAAGTCCTCAGAGGGGGCTTTTCGGATAAAATGATGGAGGAGGAGACAGACAAAAAAAGAGGCTTCTAATCACTCATACAAAAAGAGAGATGAGGCATATTGACTCTCAAAACAAAATGTGGGTTCAATCAAGTATATTCTTTACTCTGGTGGGGGAAAATGAACACAATTAGAAGGAAAACAATCAGTCCTATAGATGACATGAGTTGATTTGAAGAAAATATCCTAAGGTTATATCATATCTTACTAAACATAATATTGAAAAATTTATTTAAAAAAGGGAAGATTCCTTTAGCATCAGAATTTTCTAACTACCTGAGATAGATTTCAAAAAATGATTATAGCTATAAATAAAGAGCACTTGATTTCTAAACATATAATTGACATTGGAAGATGCAGTGTTCACTGATCTAAAACATATTCACACACATCTCTGCATCATAACTATGAACCTCAGTTGCAAATACAAATACTTTAACTGTCACATACAATTTAATCTCAGGAAAATAATATTATTAACTCTAAAGAAATATATCTCTCTGCAGAAGAATCTACAAACTAGCTAAATGCCAAATTTAGATTAAAAACATTTTTATACCTTGTTGGTAAACC
Source organism: Lepus europaeus (assembly GCF_033115175.1). Taxonomy (NCBI): domain Eukaryota; kingdom Metazoa; phylum Chordata; class Mammalia; order Lagomorpha; family Leporidae; genus Lepus; species Lepus europaeus. The sequence continues at coordinate 50,875,466 of NC_084834.1, read as the reverse complement.
TCAGTAAATATGTTTCTCATAATCCATGAGTATTTAATTAAATATGATAACTGTTCCATTAAACCTAAATTAAATCCTTATTGGAAAGATAGTTTAAAGTGCAACTTGCAGCTTCTTTTATGTAAATTATAACTATCCACAAAAGCCAAAAACAAACCTTAAATACAAAGTATCTAAAGCGACTATATAGTTTGAGTTAGGAGAATGTAAACTTGGAAACTAGAGAAAATTAAACTTAGGGGTTGAGAGTCGACACACATCAATGATTTCTTTTCTTATTTTAATTTTTTTTATTTTATTTTACACGTATGTCATGAATTCAACTGTATTATTTCAAATAATATATATGTCTGTTTATATGCTATCCTCCTCCCTAGTAACTGACTGACTCCCAGAAAATGTGCCATTTTCTCCTTCTGTTTATTTCTCCAGTGTATCTGCATTCATCTGTGTGAGCCTGCTTTAGTGGAAGTCTTTCAGTATGCCATGCAACATTTTGTTGGGGGAAGGAAGGGTTCTGACTGACAATCATGTGTAGTAGACCAAGGCTGAGGGTTTCCAGTGAGAACCAAACATTAGGACTGTCTCTTGTTTGGGATCACTGAGAATGTTTATAGAATATCCTCTGTTAGGAAATGTCTGCAGGAAGGAAAGTCCCTAATAAAGTTTGTTTGGAATTAGTTGTAACCTCCTGGTTTGAGGATATTGTGCGATTTGAGGATGACATCAGGTAGGAATAAAAGACAGAAATAAGACCAAGAATGTGTTTTACTTTCTTTACAGGCAGCCAAGAATAACTTGCTTTGCATGATCATGGAACCACTTCAATAAAAAGTTTAAATCTCAGGATTTTATGCATAATAAACCCACAGGAGCGTTTAAGCCCTGAACAACCTCCCTTTCTTAAGCCAACCACATAAATCACTACTCTACAAAGCACAGATTATGTGTACCTGAAAAGCGTGTTCAAACAATATTAATAGGTATGATATATGACATATCATTTATTCTTTTGAATTGGATTGATAAAAATAACCTGAGAATAAACCACCATATGAAATCGCATCCCCACATCATTGACATCATCCTGTACCAAGGAAACAAAAAAGAACTAAAAGTGATAGACTTATATAGACTGTCCTGTTTAAGTGTTGTTGAAACAGCTGTAAAATAGGAAAATGACAAAAACAACTAATAAAAATTAACAACTATTCCAAAAACCAATTAAGACATTGTTTAAAAGGCTATCACTGAGTAGTGAATGGAATCAATTGTTTTAACATTTATTTATTTAATGGAAAGGCAGAGTTAGAGAGAAAGAGGGAGAGATAACAAATGAGAGGGAGAGAGAGAGAGAAGAGATTTTCTTTCTGGTGGTTCACTACCCAAATGGCCACAATGGTCAAGTTGCCAAGCTGAATCCAGGTACGTGGAATTCCATCCAAGTCTCCCATGTGGGTGGCAGGAGCACAAGCGTTTGGGCCTAGACACATTTAGCAGGGAGCTGTTAGGAAGCAGCTGAGACTTGAACTGGTGCTCAAACGGCAAGCCCGTGTTGCACGTGGTGGCTTAAACACTGCACCACAATGCCAGACACATGTATGATTGAGATGGTCCTACTATATTAAATTCTGCATCTCTACATTCTCAGTACCCAAAGTAATTTGTTTGGCTAACACATACCATGAGGATTACAATAATAAACACTTCAGTCAAAGCTGGTTTGCACCTTCCAAACAACTAAGAGTAAGTTTTTGTATGATGTGTCATGTATCATAACATTAGAAAACAAAAAGCTTTGAAGGACCCATGCCTCCTCCATGACAAAGCATAATTTGGAAGATGGTTACCCTGATTCAGCCAAGCAAACAATGAGTTCCAGAGGAAACAATAAATGAGACCAGGGCAAAAGAGGTCATACAGTTCTCAAATGCAGTTGTTAGCCAGAAAGGAATAGAATTTCCAGAGTATCCAAGAGAACACAGCAGATCTCTGCCTTGGGGGAAAACAGTTGAAAGACCCAGGAAAGATGTGAAAGTTCAGAGATAGCTCAAAGAATGTGTCCTTCCTTCCAATTTCGGTTAGAGCCCATTCTGTTCCAGATCACGCTACTTTCAGGTTATTTCTCTCCTCTTTTTTATATTAATTTTTGCTAAATTACCTCAACTTTGCCCTGTCTCTTTTGTAAAGATGGTAGGGTGAATAGAAATCAAATTACTTTCAACTCCTTAGAATGAAGATGATCAACAAGGAGCATAAATTTAGGTGTCACTCATAGTATTGTTTTTTGGTTCTTTAAAAAAAAAAAGAAAAGAAAGAAAGAAAAGAAAATCTTAAATCCATTCACCAAATTCCAGATCACAGAGATTTGTGGATAGCTTCTTTCTGCCAAAATCAAACTTTTTAATTTTTAATGACAATACAAGTCTTTCAGAAGATCACCTCTTCAAGCCAACCACAGCATCATGGATGGAAATTCACAGACTGTATAAGCCTGATTTTTGATATGCACTCCATTTATTTCCCCTGAAGCTATGATCCATAAATAAACTTTTCCTCTGACTGCAGTTCAATACAAATACATTCAGGGTTACTATGGGCTAGAGAGCCACCTTGCTTCCTCCATCCAGTCTGTATGTTTGTCTCCCCACTCACTGTTCCTCTAACTCTAGATCAGAAAGGAAAAGACACACAACAGACCCCAGGTTGACCATATCTGTGACAAAGTCAACTCCAAAATGGTCCAATCCTCCACACTTACAGCTACAAATGTTCACTCTGCCAGTCCCTAGAGGGAATTCCCACACAGCAAAGATTCCTATTTCCCTCACACTCACCCAAATCAGCAGGAACCTCACAGCACAGTACTTGAAAGATTCATTTCAGACCCACCCACTCTCTTGAATGTGGTTGTGGTTGTCTTTTCTCCTAATTGCTTATTATCAGCCCAAGCCATTTATTGCTATTTGTGGTAGTGGTGTTAATTTTAGACTAAGAGTCTGTATTATGCCTGCCCATACAAATCCTGACTCTTTAGCTGTTAAACACTTCCCAGACATATATGAAAGGAAGTAGAGAGATTCTCCACAAAGGAGACGTGAAAGCCGGGTTTTTATTGTAGGAAAGAAGTCAAATGGTAGCTAACTAGTTTGGGCCAAAACTCCTCATTATTCAGCTCTATGGGGTGATATCTGGTTGGAATCTGAAAATTACAAGGCAGAAGAAAAATGTTATGACTAGATGAACAGGGAAAAGAAAAAAATAAGGATAAAAGGGTTGATGGGGAAGGGAGAATTTGGGATATTTTGGGGAGAAGTTAAGAAACATCACAGAGAGGTGGTAAAATAGTTTTAAAAGCAATTTCCCCATTCTCATCTATCTCATTTGGTTATTTAAAAATTGTTATTCTTACAACCAAATCGTAACAATGTCTGAAATATAGTCTTATAAACCAGTGAAATAAGCAGTTGCAATTCTACCCTCAGAGAAAATATGGACTCTGACATACAGATATCATGTACACACTTCTTTATCTTCTCAAATCATTTTCTTTTAACACTGGTGAAAACATTATTTAATTAAGAAAGTATAATGAGGAAAACATATGTTTAAAATGTGTATTTTATTGTCTTCCTTTTCCTCTTGTATTAACTCTGAAATTTTCTCTTGCTTTATATTATTGGACTTATGTTAATTTGAAATTATTGGTTCATATGGCTGACCCAAACTGGATTTTACACTCTCAAATGAAAAATACTATGTCATATTTATCCTTATACCTTCAAAACTAGCACAGTGTTATTAAATAAATCAGGTCAAAAGATATTAAACTTCTCTAAAGAATTCTGATTTTAGCCATAGCTCATTGTGTCTATTAGGGATCTATATAATCAATGAGGAAAGATATTATCTGGTCATAGATATATTTGATGCTATATATCTGTCTCTACATTATGAATTAGAAATTGAGAAGCTTATATTTATGGTTCCCTTTCAATTATAACACATTTTTTAAAGTCAGGCATATAGTTAGTGTTTGTACCAAACTAACAACTTATACATTGATGATGTATCACAACAGTGAAGATATTTTCATATACGTTCTCACTTTTATATTCAACAGTCTATGAGGAAGTTAAGAAAGATGAGAAAATTGAGACTCAAAGGTTTTATTTTAGACACTTGCCCAAGATTGCATGCTTAATATATGGAAGATTCAAGATGATGTTTTCTAAATTCTCATCCTACAACCTACCTACTATCCCATATCCCCTCTGAAATGATAACTAGAAGACAGAGGATAGTATAGGATATTTGATTTTAACTAAAGGAAGTCCATACATTTCAATATGAAACTCAATACTGTATCCTCTTTGGTACTCTAAGCTTACAGCTCAATCACAGCAAATTATCCTTAGAAAAATAAAAGAAACTTTTATCAAATCATTTCCAAGAATGTCATACTGTACTATTTTGTTTAAAAAAGAAGGTTCTGAGGGTGGATGTTTGGTGCAGCTCTTAAGCCCTCACTTGGGACACATGCATGTGTATCAGAATGCCCGATTCTGAATTTGGCTCTGCTTCCAATCCACCTTCCTGGTAATTTACACCCTGGGAGACAGTGGTGATGGCTCAAGTTCTTGGGCCCCTGCCACCTGTATGAGAATCTTGGATTGAGTTCTAGGCTCCTGGTTTCGGCATGCCCAATTCCTGGCTATTGTGGGCATCTGGAGCATTAATCAGTAGATGGAATATTTTTTCCTTCCTCCTTCAAAAATAATTAAGTAAACAATATGGAAGAAGAAAGTATTCAATGTGATTGAAAAGCAACTGACTTCTGTACACATAATAAGAGAATTTTCCAGTATTTTTCCAGGACCTGCATTTCATCAGATGAAGAAATCTGTTGCTTATAAATAACATTACATTGAACACATCTAAAAATATAAAGGTATAGATCAATACTGGCCACTTCATTCTTTCTCACCCACCTCCATCTAGTTCAGCATGTTACAGTCTGTAAAAGCAGGGGAATAAAATGACTATTTTCTAAGAAACTATTTCAATCACTTGATTCCATGATTCTCACTGATTGAATATCAATCAAAACTCAGTATTCTTCAGTTATATCAACATATCTAGGCACCCTTGAAATGTTAAGCTCAGTAGGGAAGTACATTGATGCCTTGTGTGTTTGTATTTTTCTTTCTGTATTCCATCACTTTAGTCTTTACTAGTTAATGTGAGAACCTTATCTCATAATGTTAAAGTTTTAAAATATCAAAGGTCTGTACCTGAGAGAAATGTTGAAGATTATGACAATGATAAGTCATATGGGTCAAAAATGATTTCTGCCTTATCGCCATTGTCACCAGCACCAACCCAATGCCTGACATTGATTAGTTGGGAGGGAGGGAGGGAATGAGAGAAGGAGAGATGGAAAAAGGAAATAAAAGAGGAAAAAATAGTAGGGTTTCAGTCTTAATCACTGTTGTGTCACCACTACCTACTCATATTTCTGAAAGTTATTAGCGGGGCACCTGAAAAGCAAGAAATTTGCCCTAATGACGAATTTGGCATCTTATGTATTTGGAACATGAAGTACAACACAGAATAAAAGTAATTTAGAGAATAAAGTACCTTATGCTTTTTCATATTAATATGAATGACATTTGCCCTTAAAAGCTGTACTGTACTTCACTCTTTACATTTTGGTCATTAGCCACTGAATGGACATTTATTTACTAATAGATAAAATTTGGATAACTAAATTATGTGTCTATGGCAGATCCTGGCATGGTGACTTTGTGTTTTATCTTAACACTTTCCTACACTATTATAAAAGTCAGAGTGAGCTCTTTAAGTGTGGCTTTCATTTGTTAGAATAATTTCAATTTGTATTCTATATTTGTGACTACTACTTGTGTCCATCCCAAACAAGTAACATGCGTGCAGCATCAGCACCTAGAGAGAACAAGTGAATAAAGGATGTGAATGGCAAGTTGACAAATTCATGTGGTTCTTCTCTGTACTCTAGGTGCTCTATTGAAAATAAATTCTGGTATCTAATATATGAGCATGTTCTTATGTGATTTTTCATCAATTTTTAAGTTCACTCACCTGAACAATGTGAATAAGGCTGAAAGAATTATTTAAGTGATAAAATTTCAATCATTATGAAAATTAATAAGAAAGGAAGGATGAGGGAGGGTGGGAGCTGGGGGGGGGGGTTATGATGGGAAGTATCACAATGCTCCTAAATCCATATATATGAAATACATAAAATTTGTTCACCTTATATAAATTTTTAAAAACTGTTTACAAAATTCCAGTCTTCTCAGTTTAGACTCATTTAGAACATTGGAGAGAAAATTTTAAATTATACTTTCAGAAAATCAGCCATTAGATCTTAGATTTTTTTTCCTGGTCATCCCTCTTAACCACCACCATATCCAAATTCTAACAGATTCTTTGATTTCCCATTTTCTACTTTTTCACAGTAGACAATTCTCCTTTTGTGACTGACCTGCAATAGCAAATCACCAAGTCACTTTCCCACAGTCACTTCGCACTCCTTGCTTTTCACAGACAGACTAATTAACATGAGCCAGTATGAAACGTGCATCGTATTTAATGATGATACTTTGGCCTGTCCCATCCTCTTTCATGTTAACACTAAACACTATTACATACTTGCAATTTATCTTTTTAGAAAGTTTCATCCAAAACAGTTTGGGGAAACAAGCAAGAATCACTTGCCTAATCCTAAAGGCAACATGAATATGGACAACAGAATTCTCTTTCTTCACTATATATCACTCAATGTAGAAGACGCAAATGGAAACTGAACATTTTATTCAATTTGATCAAATGATTCTGTATCGATTAAATAATTAGAACCATGAGTTTTCTGGAAGAAGGATAGGAGAAGGAGTGTTTAGAACTATTGGCTGCTTAATTTATGCTATAACTACAGCCCAAGCAAAGCAGCAGCCACATTTGTTCTGCTGTATCATAGTTGGTAGTCCAACAAAAAATAAATAATTGGATATATCTGTTTCCTGTTTCACAAAACTGGCATTTTGCTTTCGGCACTCTTCACTACATTAATGCCTCTCTCAATTAGGCAGTGAGAGGAGCAGAAAAAATGCACAGACACTGCTCTGGCATTTCTGCAGCAGTGACTCCAGTCCATTCAAGTAGAGTGTCTGGGCTCCTGATTTAATCCCTCTTGTCAGTTGCTCATCATAAACTGTAGAAGTACTTTGCACTAGTTTTACAATTCAGTAATTTGCCACAGGGAAGAGTATATCTATTAATGTGTAACGCAAGAGTAATGCTTGAACTACAGGAAAAACAATTTGCATGCCTTTAAAATGATATTTAAGATCAGACCCTGTATGGTTACTCTTAGTATCCAGGTGTAATAATTGATAAACTGTGTACTATCTATAAAGAAAGAAAAAAACTAGGTCAGTCATATGTAGTTTACTTAACTATAATTAAACTTATAAGATGAGAACATGAGCTTCTTCTGTTTTCTCTCCCTTTCCCTCCCTCCCTCCATCTTTTGTCACTCACTCTCTTCTTCCTCATGTTCCTACACCCCTCAACCCTCTCTCTCATGAGATCTATTCTCTTCCTTATACAAATGTGAAAATAACTGACAGGGTTGTTAAATCTGGCCTTACTGGCTTGTCTTGTCATCTATGATGGATTGGTAGGGCACCTACCAGGATATGATTTCCATAAAAGTTTTGGAATAAGTAGAGGAAACCTTGATTAAAGACATAAGCATGCATGTCATGGATATTGGTTACTTCAAGGCTCATGGACTCCCTTATCTGTATTCAAGGAGGAAAAGACTATAAGTCAAAACTCAAGAGTCTCTTTCCCAAACATCTCTGATACTCAGAGGAACACAAGAAGTACCAATCTGTTGCAGAGCTAATACCAACATGATATTTCAACTACTCAAAAGCAAGAACAAATTGGATATATATCCTCCAATTTCTTCAAGGAAATGAGAGAACATTTTCTAAAGGAGTTATTTATGTTTTTAATTTTTTATTTAAGATAAACACATTTCATGTAATTACTATATACAGATCTAGGGACACAGTAGTATTTCCCATCCTACCCTCACTCTGCATATATATCACAGCTTATGTATCCAGTCTTCAGTTGATGGACAACTGGGATGATTTCATGTCTTAGCTATTATGAAATGAGCTTCAATGAACATATAAGTAGAGATCACTCTTTCATATGCTGACTTCTTTTGGTTTGGGTGTATCCCCAGGAGTGGCATTGTTAGATCATATGTCATATGTATTTTCAGCTTTCTGAGGTATCTCCATACTGTCTTCCACAAGGCTGTATTAGTTTGGAATCCCACCAACAGTGGATTAAGGTACCTTTCCCTGCTTACCCATGTCAATGTTTGTTGATTTCTCTATGAGAGCCATTCTAACTAGGGTAAGGTGAAACCCCACTATGTTTTTGATTTGCATTTATCTGATGGCTAGTGATCCTGAGCATTTTTTTCATGTGTCTTTTGCCATTTAAATTTTCTCTCTTGAAAAAAGCCTGTTCAAGTTGTTTGCTCATTTTTTTAACTGGATGGTTTATTTTGTTGTTGAATTTCTTGAGCTCTTTATAGAGTATGGATGTTAACACTTTATGCATATTTTGAAGTATTTTCTCCTATTCTGTAGGTTGTCTCTTCTCTGTTGAATGTTTCCTTTGCAGTGCAGAAGCTTCTCAGTTTGATGCAATTCTATTAGTCTATTTCAGCTTTGATTGCGTGTGCTTCTGGGATGTTTTCTAAGAAGCCTTTTTTATGCCAATGTCTTGCAGAATTTCCCCAACATTTTCCTCTAGCAATTTGATGGTATTAGGGCATAGAACTTGATCCTTGATCTATTTTGAGTTGATTTTTGTATAAGGTGTAAGGTAGGGGTCTTGTTTAATACTTCTGCCTGTGGAGATCCAGTTTTCTCAATATCATTTGTTGAAGAGACTGTCCTTTCTCCAGGGATTGATTTTTGCCCCCTCTGTCAAAGATTAGCTTGTTGTAGATGTGTGGATTTGTTTCTGAAGTTTCTATTATGCTCCATTAGTATCTACCATTACCAGGCTGTATTGTTTCTAACTGACCAGTAATATATCTTGGAATCTGGTATTTGTTTTTGGGACTTGAAATTGGCTTTGTTTTTGTTGTTCAAGTTTGCTTTAGTTGGAGCCAGTGCTATGATATACAGTAGGTTAAACCTCTATCTGTTATGCTGAATCACATATGAGCAATGGTTCCAGTCCCAGCTGCTCCACTTCTGATCCAGCTCCCCGCTAATGGACTGAGAAAGCCATGGAAGATGGCAGAGCTTGGGCCGCTGCACCCACATGGGAGGCCCAGAAAAAGCTCCTGCCTTGGAATCACCTCAGCTGTGGCCGTTTCAGATATTTGGGGAGTGAACCAGCAGATAGAAGACTTCTCTATCTCTCTTTCAGTTTGTAACTGTTTCTTAAATAAATAAATCTTTAAAAAAAAAAGATTGCTTTAGTTATTCAGGGTCTGTTGTGTTTCAGTACGAATTTTAGCATCGTGTTTTTCTAGATCTGAGTAGAATGTCATTGGTACTTTGATTGTGATCTCATTGAATCTGTAAATTACTTTCAGTAGTATAAACATTTTGATGATATTAATTCTTCCAATTCACAAATATGAAAGATTTTTTTTCCATTTTTTGTGTCTTCTTCTATTTCTTTCTTAATGCTTTATAGTTTTCATCATAGAGATCTTTCACCTCCTTGGTTAAGTTTATTCCAAAGTATTTAATTTTTTTGTGTGGCTATTGTGAATGGGGTTGATCTTAGAAGTTCTTTCTCAGCCATGGCATTGCCTGTGTATATAAAGGCTTTTGATTTTTCTTTGTTGATTTTATACCCTGCAACTTTACCAAACTCTCTTGTGAGTTCCAATAATCTCATTGTGAAGTCTTTTTGTTCCCCTAAATATAGAATCATGTAATCTATGAATAGGGATAGTTTGACTTCCTCCTTTCTAATTTCCTATCCCTTTGATTTCTTTTTCTTGCCTAATGGCTCTGGCTGAAATTTCCAGGACTATTTATATTATCATGGTCTAACAGAATTTTGCAAAAAAAAAAAATTTCCACCTGTTGAACTCTTTCCCCTGATATTATAAAAAATTATCTTATTTATTTGAAAGGCAGGGGTACAGGGGAGTCTTCCATATAGTGATTCACTCCCCCAGTGCCCACAGCATCTAGATATCTGGATTGGCTAGGGCTGAAGTCAGGAGCAAGGAATTCAATCTGAATCTCTCACATGGATGGCAGAGACCCAACCACTTGTGCTATCACCTGCTGTTTGTAGGATATGTGGAAACAGGAATTAACAGCAGAGTTGGGACTCAAATCCAGGCACTCTAATTTGGAATGCAAGTATCCCAACCAGTGGCTTCACTGCCAAGCCAAATGTCTTCCATTGCCTTGATAATTCTACATCAGGGCTTCTCTACTTCAGGATTATTCTACTTAGTACTGCTGGACCAAGTAATTCTTCATTATAGAAACTGGTCTGTGCTTTGTGGGTTTATAAACATACTACAAGGGCTGCAAACTAGATGTCAGCAGCAACTCCCCACTAGTTTTGACAATCAAAATGTCTCCTGACGTTGCCTAACACTGCTGGAGGCAAAATCTCCTCAGTTGAGAGGCACTGCTGTACAGTTGTATGTGGTCCTCAGGTATGACTATGTCTACTATCCATTGTTATTGTGCATATCTCCCTAATAAGGTCCTACCAAGTGATGATCACATAGTAAGAACTCAATAAAACTCATCAATTGCTGTGAAGATCTATTCATTTCAATGTGTATTTTTACTTTTTCTAAATTCCTTAAAGTTGAGACAAGTGCATGCTTTCCCATGTGGACCTCCCTCTGTGAGCAAGCAGAATAGACCAAGAACCAAAGGCAGAATTTGGCTCAAAGAAGGAAAACGTGTAGAACTGAGTTATTTATTAAGAACAATCCAATCTGAGAAACATCTTTAAAGATAATTTATCTTCCCTTTGGTTGCATCCATTTTCCTCCAGGGAAGCTTTATAGCTGTGTATAAACGTTTGTAAACTATTGCTTTCTCCATGGTTACAAACTGTGAGATTCTATTTATTTACACTGAAAGGTCAAGACTAAAACGATTACCAACCAGAGACACACTATGATAATGCCACTAGTATTATATGTGGCAAATATTTGCCAAAAATATAAATTGAAGCTTCCCTAAGTGAGTCAGACTTGATATTTCCTTCCCTAAACTCTAGCTTATGAAAAAAATGTCTTAAAGAAGGATATAAACCACAAACACAATAAATATGATGATATGAAGCTGGGTAGAACAGGAAGTGAATCACGGGCAAAAAAGAACGCAAACATTGGGGAATGAGATACTCTGAATGGCATGCAGCATCTGAGAAGAGAAGTTAAGCTTGGAAAATCTGTACTCTACAAATCAGAGTTTGACAAATGGCACAACAAAGAAGGTTGGCACTATGTCACTTGACTAAATCCAATGCCCAAATGTTTTGCATGTGAAGGTTCTGAGACATTTATGAGAAGTTAAATGAACTTTTGTGGTCGGCTCAGAAATGTCAATGTCTTCAGGCCAGAATGCTTTCAATCTCATCATTTCCTAACTTGAAGACAGGCAACTGGAAAAGCTTCTTGAAGAATAGGGGAGGCAGATTTCATGTTTAAATATAACAGTACATTTCTCAAAATATTTAAATGAGCTAGGGAATACATCTCTTAACTAGAAACTTAATAAAGCAAATGCATGCATTTTATTTATAGAATCTGCTATAGTAATTTTCCTGAAATATATTATGGCTTTAAAAGGCAACAGAATATCCATGAAAAAGGAAGATTTTCCTGGTTTTTCTCTCATTCACACATGGTGAAAATTTACAGACTGGGGTGGGCATGGGGGGAGTCACATTTACTGAGCACTTAACTACATGCCACATACGGGGCTCTTCAAAAATAGTATTTATTTTAATCACAAAAATCTTGTGAAATAAGGACTGGTAATCCCACTATGCAGATGAAAGAACTGGTGCTCAACACATACAACTAATAAGCATCAGAATTTGAATCCAAATCTAGGCTTAATTCCCTAAATTACCACTATCTTTCAGTCACTAAAAAAAAAAAAAAAAAAAAAAAAAAAACACACACACAAAAAAACAAAAAAAACACAAACATTATTTTCCTGATTTTTTTTTTCCTTTTTAAACGTTTTCTTTTCAGAAAAAGCCAAAGAAAAAATCAGGACCCTTGTTACAATTTTTCAAAGATGTTAGAATTTTTCTTATTATGGATAGCCTAGGGGCCAGAGCTGAGGTATAGCAGGTAGTACTGGCATCCCATAAGGGTCCCAGTTGGAGTCCCAGCTGCTCCACTTTCAATGAAGCTTCCGGGTAGTGGCCTGGGAAAAGCAGCAGAATATGGCCTAGGTGCTTAGGCCCCTGCCACCCACATGGTAGAAATAGAGGAAGCTCCTGGCTCCTGACTTTAGATCAGCCCAGTCCTGGTTGTTGCGACCACCAGTGGATGAAAGATATTCATTCTCATTCGCTCGCTCGCTCTCTCTCTCTCTCTCTCTCCAGCTCTGACTTTCAAATAAATAAATAAATAATTTTTAAAATAGGATAACCTAACAAACGTAAACCTACAGTACTTCCCGTAGTCTATTCACTTAAATTCAGATTATGGAAAAACGTATAGTTTTAGATTAAAGTTATCAATTAAAATAAAACAGAAAATTAAACACCAGCTTATCTCAGATGGAAGTTAAGTATAATAACTCCGGCAAGTAACACACAATGTTTTCTACAGTTTGGGGGCCTTTATAAACTTAGTTTAATAACTATAATTTGGGACATGCTTCTGAAGTACAAATCAAGATATATTCTTTTTCACTTTGGCCTGATTATTTTTGACTTTGAGGCTATCATGATGAAACTAAGAAAGGAAATATTGTACAATCTATTCTGCACTAAAAATTTAAGTGGCCAGACATAATTTTATTAGATATCCCATGTTTATCCATAATGATGAGTTGGTAGATCTATATAACTGCTTGAAAATATGCCTGATGTGTGGGGAGAAACAAAATGGTGAGTGTTCTTATTTCCATAGGAACAAGAGTCAGCCGGCATCATTACTCTAGAAACATTGGCCCTACCTGGAATCTCCTTCCATAGTCCAAGTTTTTAAAAAAATCTCAAAGATACTCTTTTCCATTCATTGAGTGCAATACAGGAAGTTCTATTCTTTAACGCTCTGCAGTGCTGACACTCTGTTTTCTCTAGAAAGACAAGGGAAGAAGTGAAACATTTGCTACTAAACGATTTTACTTAAAGTAGAATCATATGTGTCCCCTCATTGCTCATATTAATGTACGCTGCACTAAAATTTAGTCCCATAAGTCTTCATAATTCAGTCATTTAATCACAGGGAAAATGTGGTAATTTAATTAAAACAAGCAACATAGGTTAGTTATCCCCTGAGATACAAACCTAGGAAAATGATCTAATCCATCAGGTTTCCATTGTGAAAATGAATTAATATTAGACCACAGCAGAAAAATGTCACTCATTTGCAAAACACTACTCTAGTATAGAAACAGCTTGAATTTAGGTCCAAAACATGCAGTCTTCCTTCTGGTATGAGACTCTACATCTGACTTTGCTGCTTCTTTTCTCTAAGTAGGTAGGAAAATGCTGCAAGGGATGCATCTTTGGATAAAAGAATCCCACTGTGTTTACAATATAATTGCTGAGAGTTCACATTATGATAAATGGTCTGCTGAATAAACTGCCAAGACCTGCAACCATCTCCTCAGGGCATAATGGCTCATCTTGTAAAACATGTTATTATCTTCCTCTATAAGAAACAATATTGATCAAGTTGTATTAAAACAAAATCAATCTTATATCTACTACCTAATTGTCACAACTATTATTGCAAATATAGGAGTCTTCCTTTTTTAATTCTAAAGTCAAATTTATATTCATAGACTAGCCAATTGCCATAATCCACTTGGTTCTAGGAACCCCCAAAAGGCAAAAATTAGAAATCAGCCTTTTATATATTAAAAGTAAGAATGAAAAAAATAGTTCCTTGGGCTGGCGCTGTGGTATAGTGGATAAAGCCGTCACTTGCAGTGTTGGCATCCTATATGGGAGCCAGTTCAAGTCCCGGCAGCTCCACTTCCAATCCAGCTCTCTACTATGGCCTGGAAAAGCAGTAGAAGATGACCCAAGTCCTTGGGCCCCTGCACCTGCATGGGAAACCCAGAAGAAGCTCCTGGCTCCTGGCTTTGGATAGGCACAGCTCTGGCTCTTTTGGTCTCTGGAGAGTGACCCAGTGGATAGAAGACCACTCTCTCTCTCTCTGCCTCTGCCTCTCTCTAACTCTGCCTTTCAAATAAATAAATAAATATTAAAAAATAGTTCCTCCACCATATTCTGCACAGTAAATAAATCAGTGAATGAAAAAGACATTATTCACCCTTTCCAGTTAAAACCTGAAATTATATGAAAAAAATTCAAGATTACTGAACTGAGATCCAGTTGGTTGGTTGGGTTACTTTTAGTACATTTAATAATTGAATCTGCAATATTTTAGATTGAATTATTTTACCCAACCATACAATCTTCAGCATTTACAGTAAAGTTGATAGCTCTTACTGAATAAGGAAGAAAAAGAATTCAATTGACACATGGGAAACTAAGTTAGAATAGGAAGAATATCATAAAAATCCCAAAATATATGTGTAGCACTATATTCTACCTATCAGAGACAGTTTTAGAATAGGTAATTAGTAGTTTACTCAAGTCTTCTAGTGATTTCTTGAGCTTAATATATGTTGCACTTTTTAGAGCCTAATACAAAGCAAACCAATATAGATGAAAGAATGCATTCACAATATCAAAGCTCAAGATATCACCTACTTTCACACCTTTTGTCATAAAATCCTCTTTTATTCTCTCAACATAATGCCTCCCAAACTAAGAATGTCTCCATGTCCCAGATGAACTAAGTTTCAGTACCTTCTGTTCGTGGCCCACTAAAAGTATATCAAAGTAACAATAGCAGACATTTTAGAAGAGTTGCCAAAAAGATAAGTGAAAAATAAACAGGTGGCATCTCAGAGACCAAAGAACATCTCAGAGTTTCAAGCAGGATGAATTGAGAAAGAATATCAAAGTACAGAAGGGATAACATCTATAATATAATCATGACACTGATGTCTTTGAGTAGTAACTAGCGTTTCCAAATCATAGCAGCCAATGCTTGGTGCAACACAGAGACACCCATTAAACACTAAAGTAGGGATATCAACCAGGAAACTGTATATGCAAGATTGGATTTTAGGGGAGATATTAGGGCTAATAATATAAAAGTAGGAGTGATCAGAATAGACTGTTATCTAAACAATGGAAATGGTGATACCAAGTAGAAAAGAAGTGGCACTGGAGCATTAAAAATGCTGTAGGTCACTCCAACACATAAAGAACAGAGGAAGAACAGTCTCCAAAACAGAATGAAGAGGGCTAGGCCATGAGGAAGGTAAAAGTCCAGGAAATAGCAGGTCTCTGAAACAATGAAGTCGACTGGTTAATGAAAACAATGTTTAAGAAATTATCATTGAATTTATGAAATAGATTCATGGGTAAACTTTATAAGAATTTACTAAATGACATAATGGAGATAAAATCTTACAATGAATAAATTAAAGTAGCAATGGAAACTCAAAAAGTTGATACAATGGATATTATGCTGCTTTTGTACTGTGCTGATTTGAGTAAGCCAGAACAGTATTTATAAAACTCCTTCTCGGGGGCCCGCACTGTGGCAAAGCGGGTAAAGCCTGCAGTGCCAGTATCCCATATGGGCACCGGTTTGAGTCCCGGCTGCTCTTCTTCCAATCCAGCTCTCTGCTATGGTCTGGGAAAGCAGTGGAAGATGGCCCAAGTCCTTGGGCCCTTGCACTCACAAGCTCATGGCTCCTGACTTGGGATTGGTGCAGCTCTGACTGTTGCGGCCAACTGGGGAGTGAATCAGTAGATGGAAGACCTCTCTCTCTCTCTCTGTGTAACTCTGACTTTCAAATAAGTAAATAAATCTTAAAAAAAAAAGGCTTATCTGTAGGATTCTGGATTTCAGATGAACAAAAAAGAAATCTGCATGGAGGATTGAAGTGGTAGCCATTGTTTTCTGAAGGTTACTGAAGTTAGATGTAGTGCAACACACACTCCAAACCTGTCAAGTTGTAATAGCTTGTCTTACTCTACCCACAGCTCTTCTTTCTCACCAGCAGCGATACTGACTATCAGCAATTCCAAGTTCACCCCAGGTCCAGAGGCAATACCCCTTTATAGTCTTCTCCTTTAACTTTTCTTCAAGACGCTATTGGTAGCTGACACGTCTGGCTTTCTAGATCCTTTTGAAGGCTCTAACATAGACGTCCTCACACCATTGCTTCACAGAATGATTGGTGATATTTCCATTTTCTACCCTTCCTTCCCAGATTCTCCTCCTACAGTTTCTGTGATTAACTCATTATTCTATAATGCTCATTCTGCTTTCCTAAGTACAAGTTTACAAATAGGAAAAGTATAAAACTTCCAAAGGAATTTTGTCCTAAAAGGAAGAACAATGAAATAACTTCATGGATATATGGAGTTAAAATCTGATTTCTTCAATTTTTTATGATCAGGGTTATTAGGCAACATTGGTATAATAATAGGACTGACCCAATAAAAATGAGAAATTGATGACAAACAATAGAGAAGAGATAGTTCTGAAGTAAAATTTATACTTAATCAGAAGGACGCCCAACAATAGATTCCAAGGCAGTTCATTCATTATAAAAACAAGCCTAGAGGCCAGTGCTATAGTGTAGCCAGTAAAGCCACCACTTGCAGTGCCTGCATCTCATATGGCCACTGGAGTCCTGGCTGCTCCCCTTCCAATCCAGCTCTCTGCTATATCCCAGGAAAGCAGTATAAGCTGCCCCATGTCTATAGCGCCCTACACCTGCATAGGAGACCAGGAAGAAGCTCGTGGCTCTTGGCTTCAGATTGGCCCAGCTCCAGCCATTGAGGACATTTGAGGAGTGAACCAGTGGATGGAACTCTTCCCCATCTCTGCCTCTCTGACTCTGTCTTTCATATAAACAAATAAATCTTAAAAAAAAAAAAACAAGTCTAAGAATATAAGAATACAGAAGAACTGATAAATCATAGTGTGACAAAATAAGATGAGGTTTTTGTTTTCTGATTGTTTTATCAATTGAAATTGAAGAAAAATAAATGTGTATGAAAAATTTGATTAGAAGGAGAAAAAAGAAAAGAGATGGTTGGAAATATAGGAGAAAATTTGGCAATTACAGAGACCTGTGGGACAGTGTGAAATTTGTGACAAATAAGAAAACTCACTATGTTTTCTAGTTTGGGTCTAGTGGTTCCAAAGTGTCCATCTGTTGGTTAAAGGTGTCAAGCAGCAGACTTGAGTTTAGCTAGGACCAGGGTTGGATAATTGCAGTTGATGTAAAAATGTAACTATATGCAAGGCAGTGGTTTGAGTAATGGGTTCTAAATATGTAAAGGTGAAAATGAGTGCAAGAGGGGAAGCATGACAGGGACAATAACATTAAATTTCCTCAAGTGAGGATACTGAAAAGAGTGAGCTGAAAAATCAGAGATATCAAGAATTAAGATGCTTGATACCAATGTTTTAGAAATGGTATAGATTTCAGTAGCAACAACATCTATGATGTGTTCACAGAAACAAGTGGCTGTAGGGCTGGCTGTGGTATAGTGGGTAAAGCCACCTCCCGCAGTGTTGGCACCCATATGGTTCGAGACCTGGCTGCTAAACTTCCAATTCATCTTTCTGTTGTGGCCTGGGAAAGCAGTGGAAGATAGTCCAAGTTTTTGGGCCCCTGCACCCATGTGGGAGACTCAGAAGAAGCCCTTGGCTCCTGGCTTAGGATTGGCGCAGCTCCAGCTGTTGCAGCCATCTGGGGAGTGAATCAGCGGATGGAAGTCCTCTCTCTCTCTCTGCCTCTGACTCTCCGTAACTCTGCCTTTCAGATAACTCTCAATCTCTTTCTCTCTCTCTCTCTCTCTCTCTCTCTATATATATATATATATATGTATAAATAATTAAAAATTATATATATATATATATAAACAAGTGGCTCAAGAGAAAGATTTTAGAAAAAGGAGTCAAACCATGGAACTGAGATGCATTAGTAAAAGACAAACCATCCTTAAGATTGTTGATTCCCCAAATTAAGAGTGAAGGTATCAGAAAGAAAAAGACAGCAAGGCTGGGTCTAAGGTGAGGCAAGCAGGGAACCTGGGGCGCAGAATTTATGAAGGTGTTCAGTCTCAGGGATTGATCCTGCATTGGTAACACTGGCCTCAACAACAAGAAGCACAAAGAACAACAGAAAATGGGTACCATCCACTGACACAATAAATCAGATAATTTTTCATTACTAAAAAGTATATTCTCTGAGAGAAAAAGTTTTACAAGACCAATTAGTTGCTCATAATAATCAATATATGATTAATATGAAGAATATCCAGTAAAGCAGAGTTACTCCAGCATATCATCACTATGTAGTTGATACATGGCTGAAATAAAAACTCACTCCCGTTAACTATCTCTCATTGCCTAGTGAAGGAAATGTGATTCTAAGCAGTTTTGGGAAGTAAGACCATATATTCTTCCACCATATGCAGATTTCTTATTTTGGTATTTCCTGTTCCCTAATAATGCTTAGCCTCATCAACATCAACTTAGATAAGATTCGGGATTTAATTCTAGATAAATCCAAAATTCAAACTGATTTCATAAAATCTTTCTTATTAATTCTTCTTATTAATGGTATTCTCTCTCCACTTTTTATTTTATTTTATTTTTTACTTATTTGAGAGAGAGCATGCTCCCAATCCACTGGTTCACTACCCAGATGCATGCAACATCCAAGAGTAGGCCAAGCTGAAATCATGATTCAGGAGCCCAATCCAGGTCTCTCACACGAGTGGCAGCAGTCTAATTAGCTCTTACCCATTACCTCTGATGTCTGCATTAGCAGGAATTTGGAGTCAGGAGCCAGTGACGTGTACATGCCCAGGTACTCTAATGAGGCATGGGCATCTTAATCAGCGATTTAATAACGTAACTAAGTGCCCACTCCAGTGGCATTCTCTTCTTTGAACTTAACAAGTATCTAGGGATTTTCTTAAATTTACATGTTCTCAAATACCGGCCTATTTACCCTCTCACTTATGTCCATCACAGTAGTTATGACGAATATAACAATCCAGGAAGAAAGGGTAAATAAGGATATTCCTTTCACACTAAGCACATCATACTACACTTGATCTTAGCCAAAAGGCCAAGAAGCAATACACTAAGCACATCATAAAATAACATGATTAGAATGAAGGATGTGGCTTAAATTTGTTCATAATTCTGAAAATTAAGAGCTATGAATACAAAAGAAAATTAGTTCAAGTTTCCAACTGAAGAGAAAATACTATGTTTAAATAAATCTACTTCAATCAGGCTTTGGTATCTAAATAAATCTACATTGATAATTCTGTATATCCCATTAAATACACAGCTAACCTGGCATTGCTTTAAGCAGAATAGTAATGAGCCGGCGCCGTGGCTCAATAGGCTAATCCTCCGCCTTGCGGCACCAGCACACCAGGTTCTAGTCCCGATTGGGGCACCGAATTCTGTCCCAGTTGCCCTCTTTCAGTCCAGCTCTCTGCTGTGGCCCAGGAGTGCAGTGGAGGATGGCCCAAGTGCTTGGGCCCTGCACCCCATGGGAGACCAGGAGAAGCACCTGGCTCCTGCCTTTGGATCAGTGCAGTGCACCAGCGGCAGCGTGCCAGCCATGCCGGCCATTGAGGGTGAACCAACAGCAAAGGAAGACCTTTCTCTCTGTCTCTCTCACTGTCCACTCTGCCTGTCAAAAATAAATAAATAAAATTTAAAAATTTAAAAAGAATAGTAATGTGTGTAATGTAATAGTAATGTGCAGTACTCCAGTTCTGAGCAATCACCATAAAAACCTCGTAATACCCTCAGTGTAACCTAAAACTATGTCAACTACAGTGTATTTTCGTAACTACTTAGCATTTAACAAAAAAAGACAGTGTTCCCTACTTTTAAAAATACATAAAGATGGCACCTGCTATAATACTGAGCAAAAACATGTAATCATGAGTGATCTTAGGCTTAAAGTTACCACCCAAAGTAATTACTTTAAACATCAAAGACATTAAACATACTCAAAAATTGTATTTGTATTAGAACCTTTAAATAATTCTAATCTGCGACTCCACTCAAATAAGGGGAAAATGAGTCCATGTCCTACTAGAAGTACATCCAAGATGGGATTAAACGTACAAGGATTTTATTAAGGAAAATTGTCTATGTGAGGAAATGGGAGGAAGCCAGGGAAGGCTGGGAAAGACACCAAGATATGATGGAAGAATTGCTCCAAGGGAGGAACACACAGAAGCAAGGCTGGGCAGACACACCCTAGACTGCCGTGTGGTTCAAGAAAGTCCCAGAAAAACTGTCACTGTCACACAAACAGAAGCATTGTGTCTCCCAGGTACAGACCTGCCAGAGTGTCCCTACTGCACTCAGTTATAAGCTGGAGGTAGCCCAGGAGAAGTATGGCCTCTGGGCAAATGCTCTGCGAGAGTCTAGAGCTGGGGACTTCTGTCAGTTATTCTCCCAGCAGTTGGACGTCCTATAAGATATATTCTCATAGCTACCAGTGTGGGGGAATAACCAACATTCTGCAAGGATTCAAAGTGGCATCTCAGTCTGGTTCCTGCCCAAATACAGATTTAAATTTAAATCTGAGGGCTTGCTGTGTGGCATATCAGGTTAAGCCGCCAGCTGCAATACCAGCATCCCCAGTTTGGGCCCCAGCTGCTCCATTTCTGATACCACTCTCTGTTAACGTGTCTGGGAAGGCAGCAGAAGATGGCACAAGTGCTTGGGCCCCCAACACCCATGTGGGAAACCTCTAGTAAACCAGCAGATGAAAGACTTCTCTCTGTCTCTCCCTCCTTCTCTCTGTAACTCTGCCTTTCAAATAAATAAATACATATTTTAAAAAACTTTATATCTGGCCAGCGCCACAGCTCACTAGGCTAATCCTCCACCTGCAGCGCCGGCACCCCAGGTTCTGTCCCGGTTGCTCCTCTTCCAGTCCAGCTCTCTGCTGTGGCCCAGGAAGGCAGTGGAGGATGGCCCAAGTGCTTGGGCCCCTGCACCCACATGGGAGACCAGGAAGAAGCAGCTGTCACTTGGGTTATACCATATCAGAGTGCCTGGGTTTGAGTCTCAGCTCTACTTCCTATCCCAGCTTCCTGCTAATGAGCATTCTGGGAGGCAGCAGATGATAGTTCGAGGTCTTGGATCTCTGCCCCCCGTGTGGGAGAGTTGGACTGAGTTACAGGCTTCTGGCTTCAGTCTGGCCTGGTTATTGCAGGCATTCAGAGAATGAATTTGTGTATACAAATATGCTCCTCTTTCTTTCCCCTCTCTCTGTCTGTCTTTCTCCGTCCCTCTCTGTGTCTACTTCTGTCAGTATCTGTCTCTTTCTCTCTCTCCCTCTCAAATAAAGTAAGTTTTTTTAAAAAAATAGATAACTATAAATAAACAGGTAAAAATAGTAAAATAGATTATTAGATCCACTCTCTTGAGGGATTCCAAGATGGAGGAATAGGGAATGATGTACTATACTAAGCTAGGGATACATAGAACAAAACGTATAGGAAGTATAGTCTCAGGGGAGATTTAGAGAGAGAAAACCACACTGGAAATTCTATCAAAGGAAGAGGAATGCCATGGACCTGTGTGGAAGGTATGGACGTACAACACAAACACAGACAAAACACAGGACTGCAGCAGCTGAGAGTTGCATAATCATAGGATTACCCAAAAGCAATCAGAAGCAAATCTACAAACTAAAGACAACCAAATGAAAATTTTTCCTATGAAATTGAGATTGTAAAAGGAAATGAAAATGAAAGATTAGAAATGAAATTCAATAGATCAAATAAAAATGCAATGGAAAGCATTAACAGCAGACTTGGTGAGGCAGAAGAAAGAATATCTGAGCTGGGAGACAAATCTTTGGAAATCTTTCAGTCATACCAAAAAGAGAAGAAGAAATTAGAAAACTTAAAAATAGTGTTGCAGATGTTTGGGATGTAGCATGTTATCAAACAACCCAACATACAGGACTTAGAAGTTCCTAAAGGTGCAGAAAGAATGGACAAGAAGGCCTATTTGTGAAACGATTACAGAAAACTTCACAATTTGGAGAAAGAAAGTAATCACTGAGTGCAAGAAGCATATAGAAATCCTAATAAAATGACCAGAAAAGATCTTCACCAGGACACATTGTAGTCAAACTTTCAACAGTAAAACGTAAGAAAAGAATCTAAAATGTGCACAACACAAATGCCAGATTATTTTCAGAGAATCTCCAATTAGACTCACTGCTGATTTCTCATTAGAAACTTTAAGGCTAGGTGAGAATGGTGAGACATTGTGCAGAGCTTAAGAGAAAAAAAATCTGTCAACTCACCATAATGTACCCTGCAAAGCTCTCTTTTATGAATGAAAGTGAAATAAAGACCTTCCATAACAAACAGAAATGCTCAAGGTCACTAGCCATCAGTGACCAAACCAAAACCACAAGGAGGTTCCACCTGACCCCAGTTAGAATAGCTCTCATAGAGAAATCAACAAACAACAAATTCTGGCGAGGATATTGGGGAAAAAGCACCCTAATTCATTGTTGGTGGGAATGTAAACTGATCCAGCCACCGTGGAGGACAGTATGGAGATACCTCAAAAATCTGAATACAAACTCATTATATGATCCAGCCATCCCACCCCTGGGAGTTTATCCAAGCCAAATGAAATCTACATTTGCAAGAGTTATCTGTACTCCCATGATCATTGCAGCTCAATCCACAATAGCTAAGGTATGGAATCAACTCAGGTGTCCATAAACTGTTGACTGGATAGAGATATTATGGTATATATATATATATATATATATATATATATATATTATACACACACACACTATGGAGTAGCACTCAACTGTAAAAAAATTAAATCCTTTCTTTTGCAATAAAATGTATGCAACTAGAAATCATTATACTTAGTGAAATAAGCCAGTTCTAAAAAGACAGATACCATACTAAGGTAACTAATATTACCTTAGTAACATTGGAGTGAAATGGACATTTTGAGATTCAATGATCGTTTATTGCCCTTTTTTCTTCTGTTGAGGAACGGTGTTTTTTCCTCATACTATAATGTCAGCTCTTTACTTAGTGTACGGTTAACTTAATCATCATAAAGTAAAACTGAAAGTAGATCTTTGTAAAAATTAACAGTAGCAACAGGAGAGGAAGGAGGAAGAAGTGTTGGAGTACGGGTGGAAAAGAGGGTACTATGGGAAGTCTCACTATGTTCCTAACTCTGTATATATGAAATACATGAGACCTGTATAACTTAAATACAATTTAAAAATAAAACTAAAAAATAGTTTACTATATTTTCTTTAGTCACTTTAATGTTTTTAATTTTCTTTCAGATTATAATTTTAGCTATTAATATGCTTACGATAATTAGTTCTTTGTTCTTTTTGTTCAAAAATCATATTTACATTCCTACCTAAACAATACTAAAACTGAACTGAGTTCCCACTTGTTGTTAGAAATATTTAGGGTCCAGCACTGTGGCATAGCATGTAATGCTGCCATGTGCATTGCCGGCATCCCATATGGGTGCCGGTTTGAGACCCAGCTGCTCCACTTCCAATCCAGCTCTCTGCTATGGTCTGGGAAAGCGGTAGAATATGGATCACGTCCTTGGGCCCATGCACCCAGGTGGGAGATCCAGAAGAACCTTCTGGCTTCAGATTGACCCAGCTATGGTCATTGTGGATATTTGAGGAGTGAACCAGTGGATGGAAGACTTCTCTTTCTCTGTTTCTGCCTCTCTGTAACTCTCTGCCTTTCAAATAAATAAATAAATCTTTTTTTAAAAAAACAAAAGAAACATTTAATGATATATCTTTTACTACCTTGAAGTTCCCACATATAATTTCAACTGCAACATAAAGAGGGAAATAAAAATATTAATAATAAAACATTAGGATATGAATACGAAAAGGTTTGAGAATGAACATACTAGACAGTATCATAAAGTAATTTTGTGATTGGACCTACTAACAATAATTGTATAATTAACACAAGAAGAGAAGTCATTCTGCTTAAAAATGAGGAACTGATTATGGTACTGATGTGAATGAACAGAATAAGACAAACATAAATTTTATGATCCTACTGCATATGGTAGAGAAATAAACAATAGCCATAGCATGACAAATTACTGAGGTAAAGAAATTATAAAATTATTGCAAGTCAATGGGCATCGTTTATTAGCTTTGTAGCCAAACGCTGCCCTTTTTGATGACACATGTAGTAGAGAACTATAAGTTCTACAATAACTCAAACCACTTGTAGTCACCTCCATGTAAGTATGAGCAGGATTTGTAGCTTGCTGTCCATCAACAGAACAATGATAAGGGAGAAGATAGCACTTCTGTATTATGGTATATGACAGAAGAAATTTTCCAAGTGTAATCAGGTTCCCTAGTAAGTTAGATTTATGTTAAGAGAAAAAGAATTATCTTGGATGGGTCCAAATAATCAAGTAAATCCTTAAAAGTAAGATAGCATATGACCTTGAAATCCTCCTCTGGCATTTATGTAATGGAAATGAAATCACCACTTCACAAAGATCTCTGAACCTCCATGTTCACTGCAGCATTTTTACAATACCAAGATATAAGGACAAGTGAAATGTCTGTTGGTGGATGATGGGATAAAGAAACTGAGACATACACACAGGGAATAGGGATCTTCAAAAAGCTAACTGAAAATAGAATTAAAGATAATATGAGGGGCAGGCATTTTGTTGCAGAGGTTAAGACATGGCTTGGGACACAGCACCTATATAAAAGAACCTATATTCAGGGGCCAATGCTGTGGCATAGTGGGTGAGGCCGCCACCTGCAGTGCCAGCATTCCATATGGGCTCCAGTTCAAGTCCCTGCTGTTTCACTTCCGATCCAGCTCTCTGCAATGGCCTGGGAAAGCAGTGGAAGATGGCCCAAGAGCTTGGACCCCTGTACTCAAGTGGGAGACCTGGGGGAGGCTCCTGGCTCTTGGCTTTGGATCGACACAGCTCTGGCTGTTGCGACCAGTAGGGGAGTGAACCAACGGATGGAAGACCTCTCTCTGTCTCTGTCTCCCTTTCTGCCTCTCCTCTCTGTGTAACTCCGACTTTCAATAAATAAATAAATAAATAAATCTAAAAAAAAAGAACCTAATTTCATGTACCAGCTTGTTTCGAATATCAGCTTCCTGAAAGTATACACCCTGGAAGGCAGCAGGTGATGACCCAAATACTTGGGTCTCTGCCACCTCCCAATCTGGGAGACCCAGATCACTTTCCCAGCTCCTGGCTTCAGCATGGACCAGCCTCAGCTACTGCAGGTATCTGGTGAGTAAATCAGCTGATGAGCAATATCTCTCTCTCGCTCTCTCCCTCCTTTTCCCATCCTCCCTTCCTCTCTCTCTCCCTCTCAACCTAACAAAACAAATAAATATATTTATTCTGCAGGGACTGATCATGAGAAGAATGAAGAGGCAGAGTGAGTCCTTGCATGCACCTTATTTGTGATGACGTCATATATGTTAGGATGGGCATCCCTCAAATTTGTAATCACCTTGAAACATAACCTGAAATATTTATAAATGACTGCACTTCTTATAAAGGAAAGTGGAATCTTGAAATATGGGGGCAGGGTGCAGAAACATCTAAAGAAATAATTCTTAAACGAGTGACTGTTATATAAGTGTATGTAATTTTATATATCTTATCATATCTGCTATAAACTAATATTTATCACTTAGCTAAAACAGAAAATGATTTATTGTAATGCCTGAAAATAAAATAAAATAAAATAAAATAGGGAAGAAAATGAGTAGTGTGCAAGTATACATTCTAAAGCCCTTTGAATGTGTTATCAGAACATCCACTTTGGGTTTTTTGCATTTTAAACATGTCATCTGTCAAATTCTATGTCTCATGCTTCTCGTTAGCCCACTCTGAGACACAGAATCAAGGAAAGACCAGTTAGTTCTTATTCCTTTGTAACCTTTGAAATACAGCCACTTCTTCCAAGCCTATTGTATTTTAGTACCCTTGATAGAACTTTCACGCCATGTAAAATCCATCAGCTTTCATTACTGCCCCTTTCACAATCTAGCCACTGACTGGATGAAAATGCTTTCACAACCTTTTGATGGATGTGCACTTGATTTATAACCATGAGCGTTTATAGACTTGCGGAGAAACAGTATCGTTATACGGGATGGGGATAAGCTAGGCACAGCATCTGCAGCCCCTCTTCTTGAGGCTTAGGCAGTTTTACTTTTATAAACCTCAACGAAGCTTTCTGAAACTGTGCATTCTACAGTGCTTCCTCTTTTCAGGGAAATTATAAAACATTCATGCTTTTGCCTCTGCATTTTGAACCATTTGTTAAACATAAAATTTTGTTGCTATGGATTTTTTTAAATTAAGGTAATGTGAATTTTTGAAGAAGTTTCTGAAGGCCCCCAGAGAGGGAGACAGTTACACAGATAGATGATTGATCTACAGATACAGATACAGATCCAAACACATACCTGAACATGTTATTCTGAGGGAAAATAGCCATTGAAAGAAAAATACTGATGATGTAGAATTAAAAAAAAAAACAAATATACCAAGATAGAAAATAAAACATTAATTGTCAGGGGTGGCAAGGTAGAGGGAGGAGGAACTTAAAAGTCAGAGGCTACAGAGGAAATAAGTAGAATTAATGACTCCAGAGATTTGATATATAATATGGCAACTTTAAGTAATAAAATTGCACCTTATTTATATTTCAGACTAAATGAGCAGACTTTAGCTGCTCTTACCACATACACAGAAAGAAAAGCAGGTAAATATGTAATGACAGGTATGTCCATTGAATTCACTATTGTAATCTTATGTGTGTGTATGTGTGTGTGAGTGTATCCGAGAGCATGTTGCATACCTTAAATACGTAAAATAACATTGACTTTAAAATAAAAGTAAAATGATAATTACCTAGAAGTCAGAGATATTATTCCATTGGTCTTGAAGAAAAGGCTCTATGAGTTCTATGAGCTGCAAGGAAATGAATTACTAAATGAATTTGATGGGATTTTGAATAGATTTCTCAGCAAAAAACTTAAGGGCCAGGATGGGAAGGGATAAAAGTTTTACAGTGTTGTGTTAAAGGAAAAACAAAATTTTGCCAGGCAAGAATACAGTATCCAGCAAAGCTATCCTTAAGATATGAAGGGGAAATAAAGACATTCCCAGACAAACAGAAGCTGAGAGAATTTATCATCACCAGACTTGAATTAAAACAAATGCTAAAGGAAGTTCTTCAAAGTGAAAGAAAGAGATGCTAACAGGTAACAAGGAAAAAAAAAATCAGAAGGTAGAAAATCCACTTGTAAGATGAACTATACCAACGAATTCAGAATGCTTTGATACTGCAAACATGATGTGTGCACAATTTATATTTTTACGTAAGATTTAAAAATCATAATCACAGGCCAGTGCTGAGGCTCACTTGGCTAATCCTCTGCCTGCGGGTTCTAGTCCCGGTTGGGGCACCAGATTCTGTCCTGGTTGCTCCTCTTCCAGTCCAGCTCTCTGCTGTGACCTAGGAAGGCAGTGGAGGATGGCCCAAGTCCTTGGGCCCTGCACCCGCATGGGAGACCAGGAGAAGCACCTGGCTCCTGGCTTCAGATCAGTGCAGTGCACCAGCCATAGTGGCCATTTGGGTGGTGAACCAATGGAAGGAAGATCTTTCTCTCTCTCTCTCTCACTGTCTAACTCTGCCTGTCAAAAAAAAAAAAATCAAAATCACAATGCTATAGTGGTAAGAAATAGGCAATATTCAAAGATGCCAAATGTGACATTGAAAATTCAGTGTGGAGAACAATGAAGCACAAAGGTAGAGCACTGTATTGGGATTTCTTCTTTCTCTGTATTTTACTTGTCTCTCCCTATCTTTATCATCAAACTTAAGTTGTTATCATTTGAAAATAACTTGTTACAGTAAAAGTTTCTATAATCCTCATAGTTACCATAAAGAAAGAAACTACAACAGATTTACCAAAAATAGTAAGCAAAAAAATCAAAGCACACCACTAGAGAAAAACACTTAACAACTAATGAAGAGTGTAAGACAGGGAGAAATAAAGGAACTATAATAAAAATACAAGACAATTATCAAAATGGCAGTAGTAAGATCTTACCTAGCAAAAATTACCTGAAATGTCAATGAACTAAATTATGTAATAGGGACATATAGAATTACTGAAGGGATTAAATAATCAGGACCAAAATATGTACTGTTTATGAGTGTCAAAAAAAAAAAAAGATAGATACCAGTAAGATCACTATACAATAATAAGGGGCGCAATACAGCAAGAGGATACAGCACATATAAATATATATGCATCTAATATTGGAGCACCCAAATGCATAAAGTAAATATTAATAGACACAAGGAAAGATAGGCTTAAATATAATAATAGTACGAGACTACATTTTTTTTATTTGACAGGCAGAGTTAGACAGTGAGAGAGAGACCGAGAGAAAGGTCTTCCTTCCATTGGTTCACCCCCCAAATGGCCACTATGGCCAGTGCTGTGCCGATCCAAAGCCAGGAACCAGGTGATTCCTCCTGGTCTCCCATGAAGGTGCAGGGCCCAAGCACTTGTGCTATCCTCCATTGCCTTCCCCGGCCACAGCAGAGAGCTGGACTGGAAGAGAAGCAACCGGGTCTAGAACCCAGCATCCATATGGAGGATTAACCTAGTGATCCATGGCGCCAACCCTGGTAGGGGACTTCAACACTCCACATTGAAAAATACACAGATCATCTAGACAGAAAGTCAGCAAAGACTGCAGAATATACATTCTTCTCTGGTGAATGGAATATTTTCCAGGAAAGATCACCTGGTGGTTAAAACACACACACACACACACACACAATAAATTTAACCATGGAGGTGAAAGATCTCAGCAATGAAAATCATAAATCATTGTTGAAAGAAATTAGAGGACACAAAGAAAGAAAAAATACACCATGGTCATGGATTGGAAAAATAAATTGCATTAAAATGTTCATACTACCCAAAGTGCTGTACATATTCAATGCAATCCCTATCAAAATGCCGGTAACATTTTTCACAGAAGAAAAAAAAAATGAAAGAAACCACTACTGGAAAATGAATACACCCACAAAAGTCCATAGATAGCCGAAGTTATCTTGAGCAAAAGAACAAAGCAAGAGGCAGATCCATAGACCAATAGAACAAAATACAGACCCAGAAGTAAGCCCACAGCTAAAGCTAGCAGATCTTTGGCAAAGGGACTAAGAAAATGTATTGTTAAATGAATGGCCTTTTTAATAAGTCATGCTGGAAAAAATGGGATATCCACATGCAAAAGAATGAAATTAAATCCTTCTCTTTTACTATGTAAAAGTGCAAACATCAATTAAAAATGGATTGAAGACTTAAATGTGAGACCAGAAACTTTTAAATGGTAAGAAGGAAAGAGAGAAGACAATTCAGAATATTGTAACAGGTGAGGATTTTGTAGGTCAGACCCCAAAAACACAGGAATAAAAGCAAAAAAATATATATATATATACAAATGGGCTTCATCAAACTAAAGATCTTTTTCACAGCAAAGGAAACAATCAAAAGATTGGAGAGCCTACAGAATGACAGAAAATACTTGTAAGCTTTACATTTGACAGGGGTTAACATGCAGAATATAGAAGGAACTCAACTTGATTGCAAATAAAAATAAAAATAATCCAATTAAAAAGGGGCAGTAGATCTAAACAGAAATTTCTTAAAGGCAGACATAAAAAGGCAAACAGATACCTGAAAAAATGCTTCACATCACTAATCATCAGGGGAAGACAAATCAAAATCACAATGAGATAGCATCTTAATCCAGGAACATTGACCATTATCAAAAGTAACAAAGGAAGGAGAGGAAGGAGGAAAGGCAATAATTGTGCCCTGTTGGTGGGAAAGTAAATTAGTGCAGCATTATGGATAACAGTGTGGAGGTTACTCAAACGACTCAGAATATATCTGCCATGTGATCCAGCTACCCCATCACTGGGTGTGTGTGTGTGTGTGTGTGTATATATATATATTATGGAAATAAAATCTATTTGTCAAAGAAATATCTGAATTCCCATGTTTAATGTGGCAATGTTCAGAATTACCAGAAAATTCCAACAACCTAATTGTCCATCTATCAATGAACGGATAAAGAAAATGTGGTACATATACACAATGAAATATTACTCAGTCATAAAAAGTGATGACATCACTGAAGCGAGACCAAGCAGAACACTGAACCAGAGATCCCTATTTCCAGGTCTATACTCATAGGCAGAACTAGAGACCTGTTGTGACCCCAGAGGAAAACCTGTGCTCTGGTAGGATGGACAAATGTTTCAGCCTACATCTGCTCCAGTCTCTCACAGGCCTGAAATGCATCTCTAAGGCAGTAGAGAGCTCTGGTGATCCAAAATTCAAGTGCAACCACTCTAGTAAAAGCAAGGGACTGTCTTCACCACCCATCCCCAACCGAGGGCAGACAGCAAGTATCAAGAATACTGGGCTATCGGGGCCGGCGCCGTGGCTCACTTAGTTAATCCTCTGCCTGTGGTGCCGGCATTCCATATGGACGCCAGGTTCTAGTCCTGGTTGCTCCTCTTCCAGTCCAGCTCTCTGCTGTAGCCAGGGAGTGCAGTGGAGGATGGCCCAAGTCCTTGGGCCCTGCACCTGCATGGGAGACCAGGAAGAAGCACCTGGCTCCTGGCTTCGGATCGGCGCAGCGCCTGCCATGGCAGCCATTTGGGGAGTGAACCAACTGTCTCTCTCTCTCACTGTCTATAACTCTGCCTGTCCAAAAAAAAGCCAAAATATTAAATAAGTCAAAAATACAGTGGAAAGTATTAAAATAGGCCTGGTGTGTCAGAAGAATGAATATCTGATCTAGAAGAATGTTCTTTAGATATAATTCAGTCAGACACACAAAAAGAGAAGAAAACTTAGACTGAAAAATAGTGTTTGGGACCAAATATATGAGCACTAGGTGATCCGGAAGGGATGGAAAAGAAGAATGACTTAGACAACCTATTCAGGGAAATTATAGCAGAAAATTTCCCTACCTTGGAGAAAGATATGGACATTCAATATAGGAATTACTAAAACCCTAAAAAGCATGATCAGAAATATCCTTACCATGACACATAATAGTAAAACTTTCAAAAGTAAAACATAAAGAGAATATCCTAAAATATACAAGAGAAATGCCAGATCACTTTTAAGGGAAATCTCATTTGAATGACAGCAGATTACCTAAACGAAACCCTACAGGCCAGGAGAGAATGAAGAGATATAGCCCAAGATTAGAAGTAAGCCAGTGAAACTCTCATTCATAAATGAAGATGAAATAAAGAACTTCCAAGACAAGCAAAAATTGAAAGAATCAGTCACCTGCAAAAGATACTTAAGATGTATTACACATAGAAACAGACAAAGATAATCAATATCATGAACGAATGAATGTGAAGAAGAAAATTTCCTATTAAAAAACAAAGGACATTAAAAAACAACATGAATATTTATGGAAAATGATGGGGACAAATTATTACTCATCAATAATAAAGTTGATAGTGAGTGGACTAAATTCTCCAATTGGGAGATAAAGATTTACTGACTAGATAGAAAAAAAAAAAGACCCATCTATACACTGCCTGCAAGATTTGACTTCAGGAATAAGGAAGATTTTTTCCATTTTTTAATGTCTTAATCTATTTCCTTCTTTAATGTTTTATAATTTTGACCATAGAGATCTCTGCCATCCTTGGTTAAAATGATTCCAAGGCATTTAACCATTTTGTAGCTATTGTGAATAGAATTAATCTTAGAAGTTCTTTCTCAACCGTTGCATTATGTGTATATACAAATGCTATTGATTTTTCTGTGTTAATTTAATATCCTGCCACTTTACCAAACTCTTTTATAAGGTCCAATTGTCTCTCAATGGAGTCTTTTGAATACCCTATATATAGAATCATGTCATCTGCAAATAGAGATAGTTTGACTTCCTCCTTCCCAAATTGTAATGCTTTGATTTCTTTTTCTTCTAAATGGCTCTGGCTAAAATTTCCAAGACAATATTGGATAGTAATGGTGAGAGTGGGCATCTTTGTGTGGTTCTGGATTTTGGGGGAATGCTTTTAACATTTCACCATTCAATAAGATGGGGATCATGGGTCTGTCATAAATTATCTTGATTGTATTGAGGAAAGTTCCTTCTATGCCCAATTTTCTTAAGGTTTTCATCATGAAAGTATGTTGGATTTTATCAAATGCCTTCTCTACATCTATTGAGATAATCATAGAGTTTTTCATCTTCAGTTTGTTAATGGGATATATCACATTTATTGATTTGTGAATGTTGAGCCATCTCTACATACCAGGGAAAAATTCCACTTGATCTGAGTGGATGACTTTTCTGTTGTTGGATTCAATTAGCTTGTATTTTGTTGAGAATTTTTGCATCTATGTTCATCAGGGATATTGGTCTGTAGTTCTCTTTCTCTATTGTATCTTTCTTTTTTTAAGGAATTAAGGTGATGCAAACTTCACAGGAATTTGGGGAGGATTCTCTCTCTCTCTCAATTGTTTTGAATTGCTTGAGAAGAATTTGAATTAGTTCTTCTTTAAAAGTCTGGTAGGATTCAACAGTGAAGCCATCTGGTCCTGACTTTTTCTTTGTTGGGAAGGTATTTATTACTGATTCAATCTCCACCTTAGTTACTAGTCTGTTTAGGTTTTCTATGTCTTCATGGTTCAGGATAGGTAGGTTGTATGTGTCCAGAAATCTGTCCACTTCTAGGTTTCCCAATTTGTTGGCATACAGCTCTTTGTGGAATTTCCTGATGATTCTTTTTATATCTTTGGTGTCCATTATTACATTTCATTTTTCATCTCTGATTTTAATGATTAGGATCTTTTCCCTTCTTTTTTGCTTAGTTGAGGCAATGGTGAATCAATTTTGATTATTAAAAGAAAAAAACTAGCTCTTTATTTCACTAATCTATTGGGTTTTTGTTTCAATTTTGTTTATTTCTTCTCTAATTTTAATTATTTCTTTTCTCCTACTAATTTGGGGTTTGGTTTGTTGTTAGTTTTCTATATCCTTGAGATGCATTGGTAGCTCATTTATTTGGTGCCTTTCCAATTTCTTTTTGTAGGCACCAATTGCTACAAACTTCCCTCTTAACACTGCTTTTGCTGTATCACATGGTTGGTTTTTGGTTGTTTGTTTGTTTGTTTTGACAGGCAGAGTTAGACAGTGAGAAAGAGAGATAGAGAGAAAGGTCTTCCTTCGATTGGTTCACCACCCAAATGGCCGCTAGGGCTGGCGCGCAACACTGATCCAAAGCCAGGCACTTCCTCCTGGTCTCCCATTCAGGTGCAGGGCCCAAGCACTTGGCCTAGCCTCCACTGCCTTCCCGGGCCATAGCAGAGAGCTGGACTGGAAGAGGAGCAACCAGGACAGAACCGGCACCCCGACCAGGACTAGAACCCGGAGTGCTGGCGCCGCAGGCAGAGGATTAGCCTAGTGAGCCATGGCACCGGCCCACATGGGTCTTGATTTGATGAACTGTCATCTTAATTTGTTTCTAGAATTTTTTTTAATTTTTATTTTGATTGCTTCTATGGATCACTATTCATTCAGGAGCATACTGTTAAGTCTCCATGTGTTTGCATTTGATCTATAGATTCCAGAATTTTTAATTTTGAGTTTCATTCCATCGTGGTCAGAAAAGATGCATGGAATGATTTCGATGTATTGTTTTAATTTTCTGAGTCTTGAATTATGGCCTGGAATATGGTCTATCCCAGGGAAAGTTACATATACTTATAGAAGAATGCATATTTTGCAACTATGGGGTGAAACGTTCTGTAGATATCAACAAGTTCCAGTGTGTCCATAGTGTCAATTATCTCTGTTGTTTCTTTGTTGATTTTCTGTCTAGTTTACTTGTCCATTGATGAAAGTGGGGTGTTTATGTCCCCTATTAATATTCAGTGGAGTCTATGTTACCTTTTAGATCTATTAACATTTTTAAATAGCCAGGCACCTTGTAATTGAGTACATATACATTTATTATAGTCACATCTTCCTGTTGAAATTTTCACAGATTGGAAGAATGAATATCATCAAAATGTCCATACTACCAAAAGCAATTTACAGATTCAATGTGATTCCAATCAAAATATCAATGACATTCTTCTCGTATCTAGAAAAATTATGCTGAAATTCCTATGTAATCACAAGAGACCAGTAATAGCTAAAGAAATCTTATACAATAAAAACAAACCCAGAGGGATCACAATACCAGATTTCGAGACATACTACAGGGCAGTTATAATCAAACCAGCCTGGTACTAGCACAAAAATGTATGTGTAGAACAATGGAACAGAACAGAAACTCCAAAAATCAATCTATGCATCCATAACCAACTTATTTTTGACAAAGGAGCTATAATCAATCCCTGGAGCAAGGACAGTCTCTCCAACCAATGGTGATGGGAAAATTAGATCTTTGCAGGCAGAAGTATGAATATAGACCCCTCCCATACAAAATCCACACAAAATGGATGAAAGACCTAAATGTATTATACAGTACCATCAAATTACTAGAGAACATTGGGGAAATTCTGCAAGGCATTGGCATAGGCAAAGACTTCTTAGAAAAAACCCCAGAAGCACAGGCAATCAAAGTCAAAATAGGCCAGTGCTGCGGCTCACTAGGCTAATCCTCCACCTGCAACGCTGGCACACCAGGCTCTAGTCCTGGTCCGGGTGCCGGATTCTGTCCTGGTTGCCCCTTTTCCAGTCCATCTCTCTGCTGTGGCCCGGGAGTGCAGGGGAGGATGGCCCAAGTGCTTGGGCCCTGCACCCCATGGGAGACCAGGAGGAAGCACCTGGCTCCTGGCTTCGGATCAGCATGGTGTGCCGGCCGCAACAGCCATTAGAGGGTGAACCAACGGTAAAGGAAGACCTTTCTCTCTTTCTCTCTGTCTCTCTCTCTCTCACTGTCCACTCTGCCTGTCCAAAAAAAAAAAAAAAAGCCAAAATATACAAACGGGATTACATAAAGCTGAGGAACTTCTGCACTGCAAAAGAAACACTCAGCAACATGACAAGGCAACTGACAGAATAGGAGAAAATATTTGTGAAATATACAACTGATAAAGAATTAACATCCAGAATTTATAAAGAGCTCAAGAATTTCAACAACAACACAACAAACAATCCAGTTAAGAAATGGGCAAAGAACTTGAACAGGGATTTTCCAAGAGAGGAAATTCACATGGCCAACAGACACTTGAAAAAATTCTCAGATCACTAGCCATCAGGGAAATGCAAATCAAAATTACAGTGATGTTTCACCTCACCCCAGTTATAATGGCTCTCAAACAGAAATCAAGAAACAACAAATGTTGGCAAGGATGTGGGGAAAAACTGGTGCAGTCACTGTGGAAGATAGTACATAGATACCTCAGAAATCTGAATACAATCTACCATATGATCCATTAACCCACTCACTCCTGGGAACTTACTCAAACCAAAAGAAATCAGCATATGAAAAAGTTATCTGTTCCTGTGTTCACTGCAGCTCAATTCACAATATCTAAGATTTGAAATCATCCCAGCTGCCCATCAACTGAAGACTGGATAAAGATATTATGGTACATATATTTATGGTATATGTACATTATGGAGTACTACTTATCTGTTAAAAAATTGAAATCCTGTCATTTGAAAAAATGGATGCAACTGGAAACCATTATATTTAGTGAAATATGCCAGTCCCAAAAAGACAGATACCATATGTTTTTCCTGATCAGGGGTAATTAATAGAATACCTAAAATTTTATGTATTGAAATGAAACTGACATTTTGAGATTTGATGATTGTTACAACTGTTGTCCCTGCTGAGGAACAGTAGTTTGTTTTTTTTTTCTTCATATATTTGTTGAACTCTATTAGTTAGGGTACTGTTATCCTTACAGTCATTAAATAAACTGAAAGTAAATCTCTATACAAATTAAGACTGGGAATGGGGAAAGGAGGAGGATGAAGGTTTGGAGTGTGGCTGGGAGGGAGGGAAGAATCACTATGTTCCTAAAATCTGTATATATGAAATCCAAGAATCATGTATAACTTAAATAAAAATAGTATTACTACTAATAATTTAAAAAAAAAATTTGTACTTCATCAGTAAAAATACATACAGATTGAAAGTGGAAGGAAAGAAAAAGATAATCCATCAAGCAGAAACCAACATCAAGCAAAAATAGCTATACTTATCTGGAAAAAAAAATACACTTTAAGACAAAAACTGCTACAAGAGATAAACAAGGTGTTTATGTAATGATTAAGGGATTAATTCAACCAGAAGATGTTACTATAGTAAATATATATGCTCCTAACCCTAAGGCAATCAGTTTTATAAAACAAATGTTAATTGCTATAAAAAGAGACTTGAACTCTAATACATAATATAGGGAAAATTCAACACACCTACTTCATAAACAGATCAACCAGGCCAAAAAAGAAGTCAACAAAGAAACAATGGAGGCAATCTACACTATAACCCAAATGGATCTAATACATATTTAAAGAATATTCCATGCCACTGTTGCAGAGCACACATTGTTTTCATCAGTTCATGGTGTATTCTCTAAGATAGGCCATGCACCTGCTCATAAAATGAGTTTCAACAAATTCAGAAAAATTCAAAGAATATCATGTATCATCACTGATCACAATGGAATGAAATTAGAAATTAACAACCAAAGAAAATCTAGAAAATATATAAAATCATGGATTTTAAAAAATATGCTCTTGAATGAAGAGTAGGTCTTAGAAGAAATCAAAAGGGTAATCAAAAAATTCATTGACACAAATGAAAAAGAAAACTCAACATATCAAAATTTATTGAATACAGCAAAAGTAATGTTAAGAGGAAAGTTTATAGCAATAAGCACCTACATCAAGAAATTGGAATAGTAACAAATAAATTATCAGTACATCTTGATTACCTAGAAAAATAAGAACCAAGCCCAAAATTAGTAGAAGGAAAAAAACCAAAAGTTAGAAAATAAACAAGATAGCATAAAAAAATTGATACAAAATATCAGTGGAATAAAGAGCTGTTTTTGAAAAAAAATTAACAATATTGAAAAACTAATGAACCAAGCAACTTGGGGGGAGAGGCAAATTAACAAAAGCAGAGGTGAAAAAGGAGATGTTACAATTGACACAACACAAATACAAAGAATCATTAATAACTATTAAAGTTATATGTAAAAAAATAGAAAATCTAAAAGAAATGGATAGATTTCTGGACACATATAATTTATCAATATTGAGGCACAAAGACATTGAAAACCTGAATAAACCAATTAGCTAGGCTTCCTTAACCATAATGTATTGGTCCAGAAATCAAACAGCTATATCTAATATTTACATAATCAGAAAGACTATTATTAACATTTTAAGTTATATCCTCTATTCTGAGAACTAAAATATTTGAATCATTCTGACAAATACACAAATGATTTGAGATGCTTCAGTCAAAATTACAATCCTATGAATATAGTGCTCAGGAGCCATCATTTTACATATGCTTATTTTATCTATTTATTTAAGAAGCAGAGAGATAGATAGCTTCCTACCAGTGTTTTGCTCCCCAGATGCTTGCAAGGTCAGGTCTGAATCACATAGAAGCCAGGAGCTGGGAATTCAATCCAGGACTCCCACACCGGTTGTAGAAGCCTAACTACATGAGCCACCATCTGTCTCTTCTCAGGGTGTGCATTAACACAAAATGAATCAACAACAGAGCTGGGACACAAAACTGGACAGTCTGATATGGGTATGTGGCTGTCCTAACCAACTTCTTAACCACTAGGCCAAATGCCCGCCCCTCTCCATATATATGTAATATATATTATAATGTATAATATATTATTATATATATTAATTAGCCACCTTCATCACTCCTCTAGCCACGTCCTGTCCCAGGTGATTTGCATGAAAATAAGTCATGAACCGCACTAATAGATACATTGAGAAACACTTTCCTAAAAAAAGAAAAGGCAATTAATTTGAAAAGTCAGTTCCAAATTAAAACCATGAAATAATAACACTGAACACCTTTTAGAATGATCCAAATCAAGAACACTGACAAAGCCAAATGCTAGAAAACATGTAAAGCTACAAGAACTGTCTCTCATTTCAATTGGGAATTGAAGATGGTGAAGCCATTTTGGAAGAGTTTGGCAGTCTCTTGAAAAATTAAGAGAGTAATCATACTATCTAAAAATCATGTTTCTTGGTTCTTGCCCAAAAGTCTTTAAAACTTAAGTCCACAAAAATTCGTGCACGTGGATATTTATAGCAGCTTCATTAATAACTGCCAAAACACATTCTACATGAAAACAATGAATAAGTAAACTGTGGCACATCCATGTATTACTCAGTGCTGCAAAGAAATAAGCTACTGAGCCATGACAAAACATAGAGGAAACTTAAATGAACATTAAATGAAAAAAGTCAACCTCAAAAAGCTGCATTGTATGAGTACAACTCTGGAAGATCAGTGGTTCCAAAGAGGAAAGAGAGGGCTGTGGAAAACGAACAGACAGAACACAATGAATTTTTGGAGCAGTGAAGATAGTCCATATGGCAGCATAATGATGGATACATATCAATGCAGACTTGTCCAAATCCACAGGAATGTACAACATCAAGAGTAAGCCAACTCTAATGTAAATTATGGACTTTGCATTATTATGATGTGTCCATGTAGGTTCATCAATAGTAACAAATGTGCTGCTCAGGGCAGAGTATGTATGTCTGTGGGAAGGAAACTAGGGAAATGGAAAATCTCTAGACATTCCTTTCAACTTTTGTGTGACATAAAACCACCCTAAAAAAATAAAGTCTTTTAAAAAGCATTCTGTGGGGACAGTGTTGAGGCAAGTAGGCTAAGCCGCCACCTGTGACACCTGCAGCCCATGTGGGCAATGGTTCATGTCCCAGTTGCTTCACTTCCAATCCAGCCTCCTGCTAATGACTAGATCCTTGGACCCCTGCCACCCATGTGGAAGATCCTGCTAAGGCTCTTGGCCTGGACCTGCCTCCCCTTGGCAGT
This sequence comes from Lepus europaeus, assembly GCF_033115175.1. Classification (NCBI taxonomy): domain Eukaryota; kingdom Metazoa; phylum Chordata; class Mammalia; order Lagomorpha; family Leporidae; genus Lepus; species Lepus europaeus. The sequence goes on along the minus strand of NC_084834.1, from coordinate 50,835,864 downwards.
TGCAGCCACTTGAGGAGTGAACCAACAGATTGAGGACTCTCATTCTCTCTCTCTCTCTCTCTCTCTCTCTCTCTCCCCCCCCCCCCCGCTTCCTCTTCTTGTCTCTGTAACTGCTTTTCAGATAAATAAATCTCAACACAATTCTCCTGCAAGTCTGCATGACTCTAAAAAACACTCAAATGAAAATAATTATAAAATCCTCCAACAACTTCCCAAATCCCAAAATAGTATTTCAAATACTTTTTTGATAGTTATCTTTTCAACTTCAATTTTGATTAAGCTCAAGAAATCAAGGCAAACATCAGTTTTGTATCTCACACTTGTTTGCCATAATAAGCAGACTCATGCAAGCATAATTACATATAACTCTACAACCTTTATTTCTCAGATATAGAGAAATGAATGAAGGATACCTTCAAGGTCAACATGTAAAGACGGTGTTAGCCAGCTTTGGTTCACCTTTTACTTCAGTATACTATGTAACTGGGGAAAAAGGTATCAAAATTCTAACAGCGGGCAAGGCTGAGGGGTAGTGGGTAAGCCGCCTCCTGCAGTGCTGGCATTTCATATGGGTGGTGGTTCCAGACCTGGCTGCTCCCCTTCCAATCCAGCTCTCTGCTGTGGCCTGGGAAAGCAGTGGAAGATGCCCCAAGTCCTTGGGCCCCTGTACCCACATGGGAGACCTGGAAGAAACTCCTGGCTCCTGGCTTCAGATCGGTGCAGTTCTGTCCGTTGTGGCCAGTTGGGGAGTGAACTCAGTGGATGGAAGACCTATCTCTCTCTTTCTGCCTCTGCCTCTCTGTAACTCTGCCTTTCAAATAAATAAATAAATAAATCTCTAAAAAATTCTGACAAAAAATATGTACAAGGGGCCTTTATGTTTTGGATTTTCATTTTATTTGCGAGATATTAAGATCTACCATTCAGGGGTTCATGCCCCAAAGTGCCCACAAGTCAGGAGCCTGGTTGGACCTCTGTGTGGGTCTCCTACATCAGTGGCAGAGATCCAAGTACTTAAGCTACTCAGGTTAAGTATCCAAGTTAAGTACATAACACCTGCTGCCTCCCAGGGTGCATTACCAGGAAACAGGACCAAAGTGGAGGAACTAGGACTCACACGTAGAACTCCAATATGGAATACAGGCATCCCAAGCAGCAATTTACTGAACAACCACCCCAATGAGCAAACTCAAAGCTCATGGAAAATGTACATTATAAAACAAAACAAAACAAAACACTATAGACTTCAAAATTTGCATCAAAATAAATGTGTATTTAAATTCCATGTTTCCATGAACTTTTTGCAGTCCTCTCACATAAAAAGATACATATTTCTATATACTAAAGTTTTCAATGGCCACAATGCTCTTATGCTACTATCTGGCATTAAGTCAAATTTCTCAGGTTAAAGGAAAAGTCCTGTACAAGCCTCCCTTCACTGCAGACACAGAACCAAGCTCCAGAGTTCGTAGGCTACCTGGACTTCTGACCAACCGGAGCTCCCAACTACCCACCTCTTAGGTTGAACAATTTGATAGAACAACCAGAAAACCACTTTATTTATCAAAGAACCACAGAAACTACTGGAAGGAATCTAAATTGTAAGCTTCATTGTCATCAGGACACATCATCCTTATGGCATGTGAATATATATCACCACCAGAAAGTTGATCTAAGCTTTAGATGCCCATAGTATTACTAGGTTTCATTATGCAGGAAAGATTGATAGAATCAATGTCCATGTGACTGAACTATATTTCCAGCTCTTTTCCCCTACTATCTTCGGAGGTCAGAAAATCAGGCACCTGGCATGTGATTCAAAGTCAGAATCTATTTACATGGTTAGTCTTCCCAGCATAGCCAGTTCTCATTCTACAATGATTTAGGGCCCAGCGCGAATCTCCTCATTACCATAAACACAGGTGTATGGTCACAGGAGTCTATCATTAATAAGAAAGCTGCTCTTATCACTGGGGAAATTCTGGGATGCAGGGACAAAAGTCTGTGAAATACTTTATACAACACCTCAATTGACTAAATTTTTTTCAGTATGACTTTGAAAGGCATTCAAGTAAATTATTGACAGGTTACCTGGTAGGACTTCCAAGCCATTGACAACTATGTCATGTTATATGTCCATGAGTCAATCCCTACTGGGATTTAATCTACCAGCTGTAAATGTGCATATGAACATGAGAGCAATGAGTCTCTGTAGATTTTTGCCACTTGAAAAATACTGAAAGTAAAGCAGGTGTCTCACTTGACTAAAGTCTATCTTTAGTTTGAAAAGTTGCACATGGTAATACCTTCACAACAAAAAGTTACAATTGCATAGCAACACTGGGTGGCTAATCCTCATCCAGTGACACATTTGATGAGACTCCTGGAAAAAAACTAATCAGCCACTGTGACAGGCTGCTAACTAGAGGACATATTGTTGTTGATGTTGGCCTGTTTTCCAGCTGTGCCAGCTTACTCATTCTCTTCCTTGAATCTGAATAAGGCCCTTGATTATCAGATGCAGACCTTGGTAAAGTTCATGTGACAATGTTCCCAGGAATCTTTCCAAGAAACCAAATCTGCCTGTTCTTAATAAAACTGCTTTCAGCATGATTGCTGAGAGGGACCCAGGAAACAAAGGATGGAAGCTATTATAGCCAGAGTGGAATTGGAAGGTCACGACCACAGTCCTTTAGCTGTCATGAAAATAGCAGTGAACCCAAATAATCCCAAATAAAGCAAATTTAAGTGTGTGAACAAAAACAAAGAAAAAGAAACCAATGTAGGTTTTGAAAACCAGTTTGTCAATGAATAAGACCAAAGCATTAGGAAATTTATTATGGACTAGCCCTCTTTAGTTGTAGAGAATAAACATGCAAATGAATGTTTCTTCCACAAAAGTCTTCAAAAAGAAAATCTCAACTCTATCTGGGGTATGAGTAGCATTACTCCCATTTCACAGACTGAATTTTAAAAAGAAAGTCCTAAGGCATAACCATGAACTGATAGAAACGGGGTGGAAACTTTAATGTTTAGTTAACAAATCAAGCTGCATTGCTTCTAAGGGAAATGTCAAATGTGTGCTAATCTCCAATCAATTGTGGGTAAAAGTCTGCTATGTATATAATGCACACTGATCTAACAGAACTCCTGGAAGAGAAAGCAAACTTATTTATGAATCCTAAGGGAAAGAAAGAATCTACTCATCCCCTTTTGATTCTCAACTTTTTCTTTAACAAGATCTTTCATTCCTAAGGTATAGAAATCACTCAATTTCACTTGCAATGTAAAATGTTCTGTCTGCATCTCTAATATGCATCCATTGCCTATTGCTGCTATAACAAATTTCCATAAATGCAGTGGTCTGGAACAACACAGATTGAGTATCTTACACATCTGCAGGTCAGAGGTCTGAAATGGTCCTCGATGGGTTAAAAATCAAATGTCAAAGTGCTGCATTCTTTCCGAGGCTCCAGGGAGAATCTGTTTTCCTGGCTTCTCCAGCTTCCATAAGCTGCTGCATTTCTTGGCCCATAGCCCTCATTGTCCGACTGCAAAGCCAGCAATGGCCAGTTGAATCTCTCTCCCCATGTAATCACTCTCACTCTGGCTCTTCTGCCACTCCTCCTCCACATTTAATGACGCTTACAATTACATTGAGTACACCTGGACAGCCCAGACTACTTTCCCTATTGAAAGCTTAGCTAGCCTTGCAACCTTAATTTCATCTACATCCTTAATACTCCTTTGCTCTGTAACCTAACATATTCACAGCTTCCTAGGATTAGGATACAAGCATGATTGGGAGGTCAAAAGTTTATACACACTAAAACATTACAGTCTGGTTTGGTGTGAGAACACAAAAGTAGGAGTACTCAAACCTGCAAATTGCTTCTGCCCTGAAGTAAATGAGCTTTGTGTTTCAGCCACGTAAATCATGCAGCCTCTCTGGACCTAACTTCCTTCATCTGGTGACTATTTTATTTGTCATTAATTCTGAAATCCATTCAATTGAATTAATCTGTGTTAACATATACTGTTCATAATGAATTTTATTTTATTTTTATGAATATAAGAACAGACTTCATGTATTTTAAAATGAATCATGGGAAACATAAAACAGTTTAAAAAAATGACTCAAGATCATAGTTCTATTTGCATGCCATACTAAAACTATCTTCCCATTTCCTTAATTTATATCAACACTGAAAATATTCTATCAGGTTATATCTTCCTGTTTTCTTTATATTAGTATAGTATATACAGTATATAATATATATTATAATACATTGTTATTTGGTCCCATGATTAAATTATCTGACCTTCAAAAGTTCAGTTTCTCAATCAAGTAATTAAAATTTGATTACTTTGTATCCAATCATATTAAACACAAAGGTAAAGGGAATAAAATACAAATAAATCTAAAGCTAAGGTGGACGTGTACATATATACGTTTCTGTTGATTCATATTGAAACAGTTCACTTGAAGTAAAATCTTGTGCTAATTCTATGTATCTGTATATAAATTTAAAACTTCAGGTGACAGAATGATTTGGGTCTGATACAGTAATAGTACCCTAACAGAGACAATTCGAATCTTTTGGTCTTAACTATAATTAAAATTAAATTATTTTTCTATCTTGTCAATAATTATTTAGAAAAATGATTGGAGAACTGCTTCTAATAAGAAAATAAACACATAGGTAGGTAAAGAAAACATTGGTACCTCTGTGATAGCCTGTCCAGAAAGTGTGAAGTTTGCTCGAGAGCAATCCTAAAGAGTTTGTTTTGAACAGACTACAACCTGCCTGGTATTAGAAAATTGAAAAAGGCATAGAAGTCCATATATCTTGGCAGAAAAAGATAAAAATACAGCAGATTAGATCTCTATCTCTATACAAGCTACATCATTAAACTAAAACATTATTTACTGTCTCACATTTATATACTCTGTATGCAATTCTGATAAGGTTTCTCCTTGCTGTGTGCTTGGCGGGTAAAGCAGCCACCTGCAGTGTCAGCATCCCCTATGGGTGCTGGTTCAAGTCCCGGCTGCTCCACTTCTGATCCAGCTCTGTTATGGCCTGGAAAAACAGCAGAATTTGGCCCAAATCCTTGGTTCCCTGCATTTGTGTGAGAGACCTGGAAGAAGCTCCTGGCTCCTGGCTTTAGATCAGCCCAACTCCAGCCATTGTGGCCATTTCGGCAGTGAACCAGCAGATGGAAGACCGTTCTCTCTACCTCTGCCTCTCTGAAACTCTGCCTTACAAATCAGTAAATAAATCTTTTAAAAAATGCATGCCATTCAATTGAATCAGCATTTTTCAAAGAAATAAGACATGATATTGCCCCACTTGGGAGGCAAACCCCAGAAAAGACAAGTCTCTTACAATGTAATGAATAAATCATTATATATTTATTTTCTTTCAGAACACGACACTGAGATATTTTAAAAATGAAATCTCTTCTCCAGAATCGAGTATGTAAAGAAGGTATAATTATGAGAAAACATTTATCAAAAACTCTAAAAATTCATAGAATTTGAGATGACACAGACAATAACATAATGATAGGACAAATGTTAAGAAAAACTTAAACTTACTAAGTAAAACTATGACACTATAAGAATATTGCTTTAAAAATAATTTATAAAACTAGATTGTCGGAGTCTCAAGTCCGAGGCTGGCCCCTGACCAGCAGGGGCCAGTGCAGACACTCCCCAACAAAGCGATCGGGAAGGGTAAGGTCGACGGGTGATGAACACACTACAAGCATCCGTGAGTTCTGTCAAAGCAGGAACCGCTTTATTGAGGAAGTGCACAGGCTTATAAAGCTTACGAAGGACATGCGCAGTAGGGGAGCCAATTAGCGAAAAGGCATGGGTGGACTACGCACAGAGGCACCTTAAGTAAAGTATAGGGATCACACACTGTCCACGTGTCCGGAACTAAAGCGGACCTATCCCTGCCGGTGGTCTGATCTTATGTAGGTTAACCACAGCAGCCACAGACACGCCCCTGGAGCATCCTCCAGGCATCATATTGTAATGGAGATTTTAGGCAACGCCCAACACAAGATTGTGTTACATGTGAAAGTATGTTTATAAGTGGACACAATTCTTTCTTTTAAGATTTATTTATTTATTTATTTATTTATATGAAAGGCAGAGGCAGAGAGAGAGAGAGATCTTCCTTCCGCAGGTTCCATCCACTGGTTCACTCCCCAAATGGCCACAACAGCCAGAGCTGCACTGATCCAAAACCAGGAGCCAGGAGATTCTTCCGGGTCTCCCACCTGGGTGCAGGGGCCCAAGGATTCGGGCCATCTTCTGCTGCTTTCCCAGGCCATGGCAGAGAGCTGGATTGGAAAAGGAGCAGCTGGGTCTCGAACAGCAATAGGTTTAAAGGATCAAGTCCATAGTTCATTTGACTGTATACTCAAGATGAAGACTGGAAACTAAAGATCCGGGGCCGGCACCGTGGCTCACTTGGTTAATCCTCTGCCTGTGGCACCTGCATCCCATATGGACGACGGTTCTAGTCCCGGCTGCTACTCTTCCAGTCCAGCTCTCTGCTGTGGACCGGGAAGGCAGTGGAGGATGGCCCAAGTCCTTGGGCCCCTGCACCAGCGTGGAAGACCCGGAGGAAGCTCCTGGTTCCTGGCTTCGGATCAGCGCTGCTCCTGCCATTGCGGCCAATTGGGGAGTGAACCAGTGGATGAAAGATTCTCTCTCTCTCTCTCTCTCTCTCTCTCTCTCTGCCTGCCTCTCCTCTCTGTAACTCTGACTTGCAAATAAATAAATAATTCTTAAAAACAAAAAAGTCAAGCTACAAAAATTCCAGAAAACTGGTATGTCATAAAGATTGGCAAGTTTGAGGGCTAAGAAAACTGAAATATATTGATCCTGATAAGCAGGGTATTTCAGTGGAACCAAAAGAAATCATCATAGGTTTTAAGTGGCATTTATTGAGATACATTTGCTTAAAGATTCATTATTTGAAAGGTAGAAGAATGGGGGTGGAGGGAGACTTACCTGCTTTTTCCAGGCTATTAGCATGGAGCTGAATCAGAAGTGGAATAGCTGGGACACAAACTGGAACCAATATTAGGTTGCTGGAGTCACAGGCAGTGACTTACTCACTGTGTCACAATGCCAGCCCGAACTAGATTCTTTTCTAGATAGTTTTAGAAACTTTAAAACAAATACAAAACCTTCCAATTCTACTTCAAAATCTTGAAGATTATGTGCCACTGCGTGTATGAATTCCAAAAAGTTTGTGTAAAATGACCTTTTTTTTTTTTTTAAATTCATGCACAGGGGAGTCAAAAATTGATGAAAAACATAAATTCTGAAAAACTATGCATGGATTTCAAAATGTTTGCCATCAAAATAAACTTCTCTTTCATTTTGTATTCCAAAATGTTTTCAGAGGTGCACATTTAGCCTAGTGGTTAAGATGTGCTTGAGATGCACACATTTCTATCAGAGTGCTTGAGTTTGAGTCTGCTCCTCTTCTAGTTCCAGCTTCCTGTTATTGCAACCCAGGGAGGCAGCACTTGATGGCTGATGTAGCTGAGTCACTGCCACCCATAGGTGTGACTTGGATCGAGTTCCTGGCCCCAGCTTTTTCCTGGTCCAGAACCAGCTTCAGCTGCGCAGGCATCTGAGGAGGGAACCACTAGACAAGAGATTTCTCTCTCTCTCTCTCTCTCTCTCTCTCCCTCCCTCCCTCCCTCCCTCCCCCCCCCTCTGTGTGTGTGTGTTTCTGTCTCTCTGCTTCTCAAATAAACGAAATAAAGAAATAAATAAAATTTTTAAAGAGCATAGTTAACCAATTAATGCAATTTGAATACACAGATCCTGATGTTAAAATGCAAATTAGATTTGACAGCAGAAATATCATCAATTTTCTGAATTATTTTGTAATAGGATTGTAAGGACTAACCCACACTTGCCAAATGTTATGAAAAGATGGGGTCGTAGTGAATTTGAACACCTGAGTTTGACTGATACTTAGAAGAATTTTTAACTTACCCTGAAAATGTAGAGTTGAAACAGAGAGAGGGTTTGATTGAATTAATCAACAATTTCTAGATTACATAGGAAGTATCCCAGACAATAGTTCTGACTCACATTTTTTAGGTTTCAGTATGACATACCCTTCTAACTCTAAGCTACTAATTTAAAAGGTGCCTATGTTTTTGCAAGGGAAATATTCTCCCCAATGTAATCTATGTTAAAGTTGAATTCCAGCTAGAAATTTTTCTCTTCTCTTTCCAAATGCCATTCACTATTAGACTAAAAAGATAAATGCAACTTTAAATAATTAAAAGTAGACTTCCCATAGGGAAAAAGTGCATATAATAATAATTCAAGTATATTTTAAAGTTGGCATGCCCCTGAATACCTCATTAGGGAAAATTTGTACTATGGAAAAAAAATTATTTTCTTTAACTGTACAACCAAGAACGCTAAACCCCTCTGGAAATTTCCCTCTTTATTGTGAGATACTGAGAAAATAAGTTATGATCATCCTAAAATAATTTTGAATGAAAAATATTAAGTTGTGCAATTCAAAATATTTAAAAGGTGAAAATTATTTTGAAGTACTCATAAACAATTTCATCTTAAGGCAAGATAAACTTGATTTTAAGCTGGTTATTTCCTTAGAATAGTAGCAATATTTCTCTATTTAAAAAGTGCTATACTACAAATTGAAATATTTGGATCCCTTCCAAAATATTTCAGATAATTAATGTATGAATAAAAATATTCAGCAAATAACTGAGAAGGAAAACTTATTTTAAAATTTTTCATTCACAAGTAAAAATTATTTTTGTAGTGTACTAAAAATAAAATACATTTTAATTTGGGAGCTGTTTTACTCATAATTACATACTTAAGACACATAACAGAGACTCAAAAATTTTTATTAATTTAATAAACAAAAATATCTATAAGTTTATAATACATATAAGTTCATTAAACTGTTTAATAAAATTTCAAATATGATTATTTCCCTGCAACAAAAGTTCAAATCAGCACGCAAAAATGCAGTACATCCCCTCATTCGCTACATTGATGGAATTTGAAGTTGAAAACGCTGCTTCTGCAAAATAGATTTGTGATTTGCTAAAATGTACTGTTAAAAGCTCAGGTTTTGATTTTTGGAGCCAATGAGGGGAAAATGCCACTATGTAGTAGCTTTAAACTGAATTTTATCTTGCACATCTGAATTAAATTACAGTTTTCTTGGTTTCAGATGAATAAACACATTTCCATGATGGCATTTTGCCAGTAGAATAATGCACCTGGAATACGTTAATTTTCTTAATGACCTCACAGTCTTGTCCTAGTAGGCTAATCATATCCAGACAACCAGATTAGCATGATTCGTATAGTTAGAAAAAAGTTCTTTATGCTGGCTTAATTAGTATTGAAATTCATATCCTGACTTACTACTTTAAGGTTCAAATTTTTATGACAATGTTTTCTACCAGATTTCTAATTATTTCTTATTTTCTGAAACTATTTAATCACCAGATTGATTTGACATACAATCTTAAAACAACCTGTAGAATTGTATGCCCTTATTTAAAATTCTGAAGAAAAGATCCTATAAGCATGTTCAGTAATTCAAGTCAAGCTAATGGTACCACATATGTTTTCTGTTATGATTTGGTTACAATTTTACATATAGAATATGTGGAATATATATTTATATATATGTATATGTATGTATATATATATATATATATATATATATTCAACTCTGTTTATTCACATCCTATATAGTTTATAACCACCACCCCCTTGCCACCGGTACAATCTTAGTGCTACCTAAAGAGTGGAGCCAAAACAATCAATTCTCGATATTTTGTCCCTTCATAACCACCAGATTTCACTCAACAGCAGAACCTACAGATAGGTTAGAATTTGTTACACTCACACAAACCAGTAAATAAAGTATCCATTCCTTAATTTCTTTTCAGCTAATTATTTATATCATCATAAATAAAAATTAATATGTAATTGTAGTCTATATGAACATAATTTGGCATATTTACATAAAAATAATCTAATATCCTAAATAAATAATTGATTCATTTTAAAACCTAAACTGTATCCATGTAAAATAAATCTTATTTCAGACATTTATAAGACAGTTTATAATGGCTTCAGGGTATAAATCAGTTAGCCAAGTTAAAACAATACTACCAAGAGGGAAAAATGATGACAAAATGACAATGTACAGATATTTCACCCCTGAAAATTTTACAGTTCATACAAAAATTTCATTTTCAATCTGTTAAACGCAGCCATTGATTTCTCACAAAAGAACTAAAGCATTACAAGCATTTTTACAAATCTGGAGTTCTTGTGTAGCTGCTAATTTTTCTACAAATGAAGTTAATGTCAAGGAGTGAAAAAGCAATAACTGTCACTATAAGGAACAAACATCACAGTATATGGCAGGCTTGGGGTCATTTTGACTGCCATCCAGCATTCTTTTGATGCCTATAATAAACTCAAAAACCTGTTGACTGTCCTGAAGTCTCACTCTCAAATCTCGCTTTAAGGTAATTTTCTGTTGACTTTGTCATATAATAGTATCAGCATTCTGAAAAAGAGTGATGAGACAGAAGCGATTAGGAGAGAAATGACCATGTTCCCACATTTGCTGAAGGAATAGGCTGCACAGGAGACACAATCTGAGGGTGCTCTTGGTCCCAAGAAGCCTTTTTCTGTGGGCTTATTTTTGGTATTTCACTTTTCCTTCATACAAATGGAATTACACTAGACCTGCCCAATATCTTTTAACTATTTAGTTGATAACTTTTGAGAAAAATTTTTCTGGCATTAAAAAACATCCACAAGGCCGGCGCCGCGGCTCACTAGGCTAATCCTCCGCCTTGCGGCACCGGCACACCAGGTTCTAGTCCCGGTTGGGGCACCGATCCTGTCCTGCTTGCCCCTCTTCCAGGCCAGCTCTCTGCTGTGGCCAGGGAATGCAGTGGAGGATGGCCCAAGTGCTTGGGCCCTGCACCCCATGGGAGACCAGGAGAAGCACCTGGCTCCTGCCATCGGATCAGCGCAGTGCGCCGGCCGCAGCGTGCCTACCACAGCGGCCATTGGAGGGTGAACCAACGGCAAAGGAAGACCTTTCTCTCTGTCTCTCTCTCTCACTGTCCACTCTGCCTGTCAAAAAAAAAAAATCCACAAATCTCAGATTTTTAAATGATTTTATATAATATTTTAATATAATATTTTAAGTCACATAGTAATGATACATATTTGTGGGGTACAATCTGATATTTCAATACATATATGCAATGTACATGACTAGATCATGATGATACATGGTAATACATATAAAATGCTTTCTAGTAGCTATTTTGAAATATTGAATTGATTATTATTCATCATATTTATCCTACTGTGCTAGAGAACACCAGATGTTTTTTCTATCCAACAGAATCTCTATGCCCATCCTCTCTCTCCTATATCCTTCCTGGGCTCTATAACCACTGTTCCACAAGTTTATTTTCTTGAAAATGTCATGTCTTGATGCACAATATATTTAACAATACAATTTAGTCTAAGAAGAATGGATTTTGGTATCTTGCAGATCTACAATCAAATGTCAGCTCTCCCTTTTATACAAGTTTCTAATTTCCCTCAAGCTATTTAACCATATGGAATTTAATTTTCTCATTCATTAGTAAAATGAGAATTGTGTGGAAGAGAATATGAGAAGCTGAATGCCTCCCTTGGAACATGGTGTGCCATTTTTCTTTCTGCTACTAACGTGCTACTTTCTGGGATTTAACTGCCACCCAAATACAGTAATCTAGCAGAGATTACTCTCTGAATCACAGGCAGCACACGGCTGATTTTACTTCCTTTTGTGAAAGGTAGTTAAAATTAATGGTTTAATTATATCATTAAATCACTACCTACTAAGAGTATCAAAATGCTAAATCAAGAGTAGGCCAACTTCGATATCAGGTTATATTGAGTTTGAAATATATTCAATGAAATGAAATCAGTGATTTTGTAAATGACATTAGGAGATGTCACATGTTTTACCTTGCCCAAGATAGTTAACAGTCAGGTGTTTTAATAAAAAAGAAAACAAAAACAAACAAACAAACAAAAAGTCTGCCTTGACCATTCCCCAGGGAGACTGATAAACTGAGCAATTCTCAAGACTAGGGATGGTACATTTTATTTTCCTACAAATACCAGATAATAACTATTTGGGGCTTTATACGAGATACAGTCTTTGTCAAAACCACTCAACACAAGGCAGTTTTTGGTATATTGCTTAAGATGTCTACATCCCATATTGGAGTACTTGGGTTTGAGTCTCAACTCTGAGTACCCAAATTTAATTTTCCATTCCTGGCTTTTACCTCGCCCAGAAGCACTAGTTAAGGGTACCTGGGGAGTGAGCTACCACATGGGAGCTCCCTGTTCTTATTTCTCTCTCTTTCTCTTCGCCCCCCCCCCCATACCTATCTACCCGTCTCTCTCTCTCTCTCTGTCTTTAAGAAATAAATAAAACTTTTAAAATAATAATTACAATAAAGTTAGTCGACTCTGTTCTCATAGAGTAACTCAGACATAGAGAATAGGTGAACAGATCAATGTGTCTGCATCACAATTAAACTTTCTTAGGGCCCTACGCTGTGGTATAGTGGCCTAAAACTCCACCTGTGGTGCCACAATCCCAGCTCCTCCTCTTCTGATCCAGCTCTCTGTTGTGGCCTGGGAGAGCAGTGGAAGATGGCCCAAATGTTTGGGCCCCTGCACCCATGTGAGAGACCTAGGAGAAACTCTTGGCTTCTGACTTCTGATCAGCAGCTCTGGCCTTTGCGGCTATCTGGGGAGTGAACCACCAGTGGAAGACTTCTCTTTCTCTCTAACTCTACCTCTCAAATAAATAAATAAATAAATAAAATCTTGGAAAAAAACTTTTCTTAAAGCTAGTACATCAGCAGTTTTCCATCTCCCGCTGGTTTTCATACTGATGACATCTCCATTCTCCACTAAGTATCACTTATATGATTTTCTTTATTCCTGACATTCTCTGTCAGTCAGCAAGATGACCAGGACTATTTAGAGGGGTGGGGAACACATTAAAAGGACAAGCACATATTAAAAATTAGAAAAAATTCTAATAATATTCTCTTCTTTAAAATACTTGATTCAGATAGAAGAATGGCCCTAGAGAAAACATGGTTAAATTTCTACCTATCAACATGATTCCTGTCTAACATAAAAATCAGTAGAATACATTTTTTAACCCTGAAGACCATAGGTTAAAGCTCCAGTAAAATCAAGAGGGCATTTCAAGTTATATTTACCAGTTTCATTAACTGCCATGCTAGCTACTATTCATGCCAATAGCCAGTCAAAAGCAACAGAAAATTGTGAACAGGTAACTGGAGTAGCTGGAGACAACATGAAAAACTAAAACAGCATAATGGGGCTGGCGCTGTGGTGCATCGGGTTAAATCCCTGGCCTGCAGCGCCGGCATCCCGTATGGGCGCCGGTTCTAGTCCCGGCTGCTCCTCTTCCTATCAATCCAGCTCTCTGCTATGGCCTGGGAAAGCAGTAGAAGATGGCTGCCGTCCTTGGGCCCCCGCACCCACATGGGAGACCAGGAAGAAGCTCCTGGCTCCTGGCTTCGGATCCGCACAGCTCCGGCCATCGCAGCCATCTGAGGAGTGAACCAGTGGAAGGAAGATCTCTCTCTCTCTCTCTCTCTCTCTCTCTCTCTCTCTCTCTGTCTCTCCCTCTCTCTCTGTAACTCTATCTTTAAAATAAATGAGATAAATCTTTTTTAAAAAAACATCATATTTTAAACTTATGCATACATTTGCAATAGAATAAAGACTAAAAATTATAAATCTCTGGTTCTATAAACTCAAAAGTATTTTTAGATATTTGAACAGATGAAGAGAACAAAGATATTGCAAAACATTTGGTAAGCCTCCTCCACCAAAGCATGTACTAAACCACAGAACTTGAAAACAGAGTTAAAATTAGTGAAAAATTCTTGTGTGGAGATGGCTGAATAGCTTTTCTCCATTGTGCTAAACGCCTTTCTAAAAGTCAACCTGAAAACAATCAACTCATTTTTTCCTGCTGGAAAATAAGCTCTCATTTGATTGTAAACTCAGGGCATGAACAACATATTATTCATCATCTTCCAAAGGACAAGATATGAATAATTATATACACTGGTCAAAACAATAGGTGCAAAATGAATTACTGTTCAATCCCTTTCCTACTTGCCCTAAGGCCGTATGGAAATCGCAATGTTGTTCATTCCATTATCTTACAACTCACTCATCCTAATAGCAAGATACTCCCTGAAAGTGTGAAACTCTATCTTCTGTTCCTAACTGATGTATTGCAAAGACCTAAGCTCTCATGAGAACTCTGGAGAATTCAGAGCTACACCCTCAGGCAATTTAAAGCAGGCTTCTGTCCCTGTTAATTAAATAAATCCCTTGGTACTGCAACAGCAAGCTGATTTTATGATAGAAGAGATGTCACACAGATGTTCCCAAGCAAATTTCCAAAAAGTTTACCTTTCTGGGAGATAATGACTCCATTCAAAATAAGAATTTTACCAAACCTAGAAGAATGAACACGAGCAGAATTTGCCTCTTCTTAAAAAGAACAACATCCACAATATACAACCAGACACATATCGGGAACATCCAGATGTCTTCACTGTACAGGGCAATGGTTTTTAAACCTCCACAGAAATAAGAAAAGACACTAAGAGAATGATGGGAAGGTGTTGCAAATCTGAGAAGTGAGAATATACAGACTTCACTTGGATTGCCAACTTGATTAGCTCTTCTCCACCAAAAGGTGCTTTAGCCACTGACGTGCCAAGAGAAAGGCCCCCAAACCGCTCATGATTTCAGGTCAGAGGTAAAAGAAAGAAATGCCAAGAAGACAAATGCTCATAGAGGAGACCTGCAAAACACAGCATTGAAGATAGGTTTTATAGATCTGTAATACAGAAGAAGAAATCAGTATGGAATAGATCATGTCTGCTTTTG